>NC_142438.1:129609285-130863571 GCF_059453495.1 Arachis ipaensis
CCTAGGATTCTATATTGTTCCTGATATTAGTGTTTATTTAGTCGTGTCAATACAGCTAGCAAGTCAATTTGATCAATCAAAGCACTGAGAGACATGCAGATATAAATTTGATATTCTCTGCTGTCACTTTAAATTGCAGGAACGAAATGGTGACGGAAGGGTTCAAGATTCAGAGCCCCCAACTCCACATTCTGTTCTAAAGATGGGATTGAGGTTGGTTACAATGTCAAATATGTCTCTTGCGTTAGTTTTGCTTTCACATTCCAAGTGTACTTACTTTTTATCCTTTAGGATGCTGACAACTTTCTAGTATATATATCTGAATTAACATCTTCTGAATTGATTCTTTATGGACTAAGGAACTTCAAATTTGTCTGAGAACCTTGGTGTTGCACATTCTTAACTGGTTGCACTTGCAGGGATCGAACCAGCAGCATGGAGGATCCAGATGGAACATTAGCCAGCGTTGCCCAGTGCATTGAACAACTGCGCCAGAGCTCATCTTCTGCGCACGAGAAAGAGTATTCCTTAAGGCAGTTATTGGAGCTTATAGAGATGCGAGAAAATGCTTTTAGTGCTGTTGGATCTCACTCTCAAGCAGTTCCAGTACTTGTTTCCCTTCTTCGGTCGGGTTCATTGAATGTAAAGATACAGGCAGCAACTGTCCTGGGCTCCCTTTGTAAAGAAAATGAGCTGAGGGTGAAAGTCTTGCTTGGAGGATGCATTCCTCCGTTGCTTGGTCTTCTAAAATCTAGTTCCACAGAAGGGCAAATTGCTGCTGCCAAGACTATTTATGCTGTCTCTCAAGATGGTGTGAAAGATCATGTTGGTTCGAAAATATTTTCAACTGAAGGTGTTGTACCAGTGCTCTGGCAGCAGCTGCAGAAGGGCTTGAAATCAGCAAATGTAGTCGAAAGTTTATTGACTGGAGCATTGAAAAATCTCGCCAGCAATACCGAGGGATTCTGGGGTGCAACCATGCAAGCTGGAGGAGTGGACATATTAGTCAAGTTACTGGCAACAGGACAGCCTGGCACCTTAGCTAATGTGTGCTTTTTGCTTGCTTCTGTTATGATGGAGGATGCATCTGCATGCTCAAAGGTGTTATCAGCAGACGTGACAAAACAACTCCTCAAACTATTAGGCCCTGGTAATGATGACTCTGTCAGGGCTGAAGCAGCTGGTGCTCTTAAGTCTCTATCTTCCCAGTGCAAAGAAGCAAGAAGAGAGATAGCAAATGCTAATGGTATTCCTGCATTAATCAATGCAACAATAGCTCCTTCCAAAGAGTTCATGCAAGGTGAGTGCGCTCAAGCATTACAGGAGAATGCAATGTGTGCTCTAGCAAACATATCTGGTGGTTTGTCTTTTGTCATATCTAGTCTTGGTCAAAGCCTTGACTCATGCACCACACCTAGCCAGGTTGCTGACACATTAGGAGCATTAGCTTCAGCTCTCATGATATATGATAACAAGGCAGAATCTACTAGAGCATCAGATCCTTCAGTGGTTGAACAAACATTACTCAAACAGTTTAAACCTCGCTTGCCATTCCTTGTTCAGGAACGGACCATTGAAGCTCTTGCTAGTTTGTATGGAAATCCCATACTCTCGCTTAAACTTGCGAATTCTGGTGCAAAACATTTGCTTGTTGGTTTGATAACAATGGCTTCCAATGAAGTGCAAGATGAGCTCACAAAAGCTCTCTTGACCTTGTGCAATGGTGAAGCCAGTCTATGGCGTGCAATTCAAGGCCGTGAAGGAATTCAACTATTGATATCTCTTCTTGGGCTTTCATCAGAACAGCAGCAAGAATGTGCAGTTGCCTTGCTTTGCCTTCTAACTAATGAAAATGATGAAAGTAAATGGGCCATTACTGCTGCTGGCGGTATACCTCCACTTGTTCAAATTCTAGAGACAGGATCTGCAAAAGCAAAGGAAGACTCAGCAACCATCCTTAAGAACTTGTGCAACCACAGTGAAGACATACGAGCATGTGTCGAAAGTGCTGATGCTGTTCCTGCTTTGTTGTGGCTATTGAAGAATGGAAGCCCAAATGGGAAGGATATTGCAGCAAAGACATTAAATCATTTAATTCATAAATCTGATACTACGACTATCAGTCAGCTTACAGCATTATTGACTAGTGATCAGCCTGAATCTAAGATCTATATTCTGGATGCTTTGAGAAGTATGCTTTCTGTTGCGCCTCTTAGTGACATTCTACGTGAAGGTAGTGCTCCTAGTGATGCATTTGATACCATGATAGCATTACTGAGCTCTACCAAGGAAGAAACTCAGGCAAAGTCAGCATCAGCTCTGGCAGGAATTTTTGAATCAAGGAAAGACATTCGTGAAAGTAGCATTGCTGTTAAAGCTCTTAGTTCAGCCCTGAAATTGATTAATGTTGAATCTGAAAGTATCCTGATGGAGTCCTCACACTGCCTGGCTTCAATATTTCTATCCATCAAAGAAAACAGGGATGTAGCTGCTATTGCTAGAGCTGCATTATCCCGCTTAGTTGCACTCGCTAACTCTTCAGTTTTGGAAGTTGCAGAGATGGCAACATGTGCTGTGGCAAACATTATTTTGGATAGTGAAATTGCAGAAAAAGCTGTTACAGAAGAAGTTATCTTGCCTGCCACCAAAGTATTACGTGAAGGTACAATCTCTGGAAAAGCCCATGCAGCTGCAGCAATTGCTCGCCTCTTACATTCCCGGAAAGTTGATTCTGACGTAACCGATTGCGTAAATCGTGCTGGCACTGTTCTTGCATTAGTTTCTTTCTTAGATTCTGCTATTAGTGGATCTGTTGCCACATCAGAGGCTCTAGAAGCTCTTGCCATTCTGTCCAGGTCAGAAGAGTCCAGCACACAGAACAAATCGGCTTGTGCAGTTTTGGCTGAATTCCCAAAGAGCATAAGTCCAATAGTCTTATCTATTGTTGATTCAGCACCAATGTTGCAGGATAAAGCTATTGAGATATTGTCTCGATTATGCAAGGATCTACCTATTGTTTTAGGTGACAATGTTGTTACTGCATCTGGATGTATATCTTCAATAGCTAGGAGAATAAGTAGTTCCACAAATGTGAAGGTCAAAATTGGGGGAGCTGCACTTCTAATTTCTGCAGCAAAAGCAAATCATCAGAGACTTATGGAGGATCTCAATTCATCAAACTTGTGTGCTAATCTTATTCAATCTCTAGTTGATATTCTTATTTCTGCAGAGCCTTCTCTGGGTAATCAAGGTGATGACAAGAAGGAGCTAATCAGCATATGCAGGAGTACACAAGAAGAGGCCAATGGTGGTGAATCAAACACTGGCACGGCCATTATATCTGGTGCTGACTTAGCTATATGGTTATTATCTATTCTTGCTTGTCATGATGAAAAAAGTAGAAGTATCATAATGGAGGCTGGAGCAATTGATGTTCTAACTGACAGGATCTCAAATTGTTTCTCACAATATTCCCAGGTATTTAAGTGCTTTATTCTACACTAGTTTCAGCCAATCAGATTCTGATCATAATAAGATTGTAATTTACAAATTATGCTTTAAACCCTGCACCTCCCCTCCCTTGAAGCTTCTTTTCTGCGCTCCAAAATTAACATCAATCCTCAAAATATCAAGTCCTATAGAACTTGCATTAAGTTTCAAAATCTCCACAGTACATCCCTTTAATATAGACATTACATATGCTCACTGTCACTTGAATTGCACATAGTTTACAAATATGCATCTGATAATCATATTTATATTTTTGAAACATGCTATTTCAAGAGACAGTGATCTCAGTGTATATTAAGAAAGTTCCTAGTTATAATATAGCACTGTAACTGTTTGCATGAACTTTTGTCGTAATCGAAACAAAGTAAGATCTTGAAATTTTGCCGAATAATTAAATTGAACTGAAAGTGTGACCTATAGCCCTGTCATTATTATTTTTTACTTTTAATTAAATTATTAATTGATTGTTTCTGTATAATAACCTCTATCTGCTTCATTATGGTGAAACTGCAGATTGACTACAAAGAAGATAGCAGCATGTGGATTTGTGCTTTGTTGTTAGCAATATTATTTCAAGATAGAGATATCATACGCACACATGCAACCATAAAATCTGTACCAGCACTTGCCAGTTTATTGAAGTCAGAAGAATTGGCAAACAAATATTTTGCTGCACAAGCAATAGCTAGCCTTGTCTGTAACGGTAGCAGGGGAACGCTTCTGTCTGTAGCAAATTCTGGTGCAGCTGGTGGACTTATCTCCTTGCTTGGCAGTGCTGATACTGATATTCATGATCTTCTGGAATTGTCAGAAGAATTTTTGTTGGTGCGTTATCCTGATCAAGTTGCTCTTGAGAGGTTGTTTAGAGTTGATGATATAAGAGTTGGTGCCACTTCTCGGAAGGCAATGCCTGCCCTTGTTGATCTGCTCAAACCAATTCCAGATCGCCCAGGAGCCCCATTTTTAGCACTCGGGCTTTTGATTCATCTTGGTAGAGATTGCCCATCCAATAAGCTTATAATGGTAGAGGCTGGAGCCTTAGAAGCACTTACGAAGTATCTTTCACTAAGTCCACAAGATGCAACTGAAGAAGCTGCTACAGATCTACTAGGAATTCTGTTTAGCACTGCTGATATACGAAAACATGAGTCAGCATTCGGTGCTGTTGCTCAACTCGTTGCTGTCCTACGGCTAGGAGGAAGAGCTGCCAGGTTAAGTGCTGCAAAAGCCTTGGAAAGTTTATTCACTGCTGATCACATTAGAAATGCAGAGATGGCTCGACAAGCTGTTCAACCTTTGGTGGAGATTCTTAGTACTGGTACAGAGAGAGAGCAGCATGCTGCAATTGCTGCATTGGTTCGGTTACTGAATGAAAACCCATCAAAAGCACTTGCTGTTGCAGATGTTGAGATGAATGCAGTGGATGTTCTTTGCAGGATCCTTTCATCGGATTGTTCGGTGGAACTCAAGGGGGATGCTGCTGAATTATGTTGTGCACTTTTTGGAAACACAAGGATTCGATCCACAATGGCTTCTGCCCGCTGTGTCGAACCACTAGTCTCTCTCCTTGTAACTGAGTTTAGTCCTGCTCAGCTTTCAGTTGTTCGGGCATTGGATAGGCTTGTAGATGATGAGCAACTGGCTGAACTAGTTGCTGCACATGGTGCAGTTGTTCCTCTTGTCGGCCTACTGTATGGTCGGAACTATTTACTACATGAGGCCATTTCCAGAGCTCTAGTCAAGTTAGGAAAAGACAGGCCTGCTTGTAAAATGGAAATGGTGAAAGCTGGAGTGGTTGAAAGCATACTTAGCATCGTACACGAAGCACCTGATTATCTATGTGCAGCGTTTGCAGAATTGTTGCGTATATTGACCAATAATGCTACCATAGCTAAAGGACAATCTGCTGCCAAAGTGGTTGAACCCTTGTTTATGTTGCTGACAAGACAAGAATTTATGCCCGAAGGTCTGCATAGCACATTGCAGGTATTGGTTAATATCTTGGAACATCCACAGTGTCGTGCAGACCATACATTGAGTTCTCGCCAAGTTATTGAACCACTTATCCCCTTGCTCGATTCTCCAATACCAGCAGTGCAACAGCTGGCTGCTGAGCTTCTTTCGCATCTACTTGTAGAAGAACACCTTCAGAAGGATCCAGTGACACAGCAAGTAATTGGTCCCCTTATACGAGTTCTTAGTTCTGGTATACACATATTGCAGCAGAGAGCTGTAAAGGCTCTAGTTAGTATTGCTCTAACATGGCCAAATGAAATTGCCAAAGAGGGTGGCGTTGTTGAAATTTCCAAAGTAATATTGCAGGCCGATCCTTCCATTCCGCATGCCTTATGGGAGTCTTCTGCCTCAGTTTTGTCGTGTATTCTGCAATTTAGTTCTGAATTCTACTTGGAAGTGCCTATTGCTGTGTTGGTAAGGTTGCTGCGGTCTGGCTCAGAGAGCACAGTTATTGGTGCATTAAATGCTCTGCTGGTGTTGGAAAGTGATGATGGAACTAGTGCAGTAGCTATGGCTGAAAGTGGTGCCATAGAGGCACTCTTGGAGCTCCTAAGGTCTCATCAGTGTGAGGAAACTGCTGCTAGACTCTTAGAAGTATTGCTGAACAATGTAAAGATCCGAGAAACAAAAGTCACTAAATCAGCCATTGTACCATTATCCCAGTACCTTTTGGATCCACAAACTCAAGCACAACAGGCAAGGTTATTGGCAACTTTAGCTCTTGGGGATCTGTTTCAGAATGAAGGTCTTGCTCGAACAGCTGATGCAGTTTCTGCATGTCGTGCTTTAGTGAATGTTCTCGAAGAACAACCGACAGAAGAAATGAAAGTTGTGGCCATCTGTGCTTTGCAAAATCTTGTGATGTATAGTCGATCGAATAGGAGAGCTGTTGCAGAGGCTGGTGGTGTTCAGGTTGTATTGGATCTGATAAGTTCAAGTGAGCCAGATACATCCATTCAGGCTGCAATGTTCATTAAACTTCTCTTCTCAAATAATACAATTCAAGAGTATGCTTCCAGTGAAACAGTCAGAGCAATAACTGGTAATAATGACTTTCCTTTTCAAGAAATGTTCACTATTTAGCCAATTGAGCACCTTACAACCACCTTTTTTCTTTTCTTTTCAAGGAATGTAGTTTTGAAATCTGCAAATAGAATATCCTGGTTTTACTCATGAAGTTGATAATTCTTTGAACATTTTTTAGGCTTTTACCATCCAAACAAGGACACCTTTCCCTTCTGCCTTTGTTTCTCTCTTGATTTCATGTGGTAACATGTTGAGTTTAATGTTCTTGCAGCTGCTATTGAAAAAGATTTATGGGCCTCTGGTACCGTGAATGAGGAGTACTTGAAAGCCTTAAATTCTCTCTTCAGCAACTTCCCACGACTGAGAGCAACTGAACCAGCAACACTTAGCATCCCCCATCTGGTTACATCCTTAAAGACAGGCTCAGAGGCTTGTCAGGAGGCTGCTTTGGATGCACTTTTTTTACTACGACAAGCTTGGTCGGCATGCCCTGCCGAAGTCTCAAGAGCTCAGTCAATTGCAGCTGCCGATGCTATTCCATTCCTGCAGTACTTGATCCAGTCCGGCCCACCTCGGTTTCAGGAGAAGGCAGAATTTCTGTTGCAGTGTTTGCCGGGGACATTGGTGGTGATCATCAAGCGTGGTAACAATATGAAGCAGTCCGTCGGAAACCCAAGTGTCTACTGTAAACTTACATTGGGAAACACCCCACCCAGGCAAACAAAGGTAATAATTTTTATGTTATTTACTATCTTCAGGGCTGTCTCTCTATGTCAAATGTACACAAATTTAACAAGCTATGGCATTCTATCTAGAGCTACTTAAAAGTTCCAGATTGATTTGAAATGATGTATATGAAATTTGTGAATGATCTTCCAGATGGAACTTCATGTGGTTTCTGTATAAGCTTGTCATGATAAAATTACTAACATCCAATGATGATGTCTTGAGCAGGTGGTGTCAACTGGCCCTAATCCAGAATGGGATGAGAGCTTTTCATGGTCCTTTGAGAGTCCTCCAAAAGGCCAGAAGCTTCACATTTCATGCAAAAACAAGAGCAAAGTGGGAAAGGTAAATGAGTGCAAAAACATTATACTAATTTAAATGCAGTGTAATGAGTAATGATAATATATTCAACTAAGTCTTAACTATACTATCTTGATCTGGATTTGGTGACAGAGTAAATTTGGAAAAGTAACAATACAAATTGATCGTGTGGTAATGCTTGGAGCAGTAGCTGGAGAGTATGCTCTATTGCCTCAAAGTAAAAGTGGGCCCCCAAGGAATCTAGAAATAGAATTTCAGTGGTCTAACAAGCCCATTGTTAATGCTGCTGAAGCTGCTGCTGCAGCTGCTGAGTAAATTGGAAGATTAGGAACATTACATACTTGCTGGGGAAGAAATTTTTGTATTTTTTCATGTGTATATAGCACTTTGTATTTTATTATTTTTGGGCTATAGTTCACTTTTGTCAGAATATTCTTTTGTAAGCTGATCCTTCGTTTTTCAGGATAAACAACAGTGGGACCAAGATCAAGGCCTACTTCGGCTTTTCTTGTCTGATTCTTTGTGTGTTGTTATTTGTAAGCTTAAAAGAAAAAATACCGAGTCTGTTTTGTGATTCTTGGTGCCTTACCTTACAAGTACAACGTCTTATTTCATATTTATTATAAATCTATCTTGCCATCTATCTATCTATAAATATACTAATTTACACTAGCAATCCAACGTGTTATTTGATTTCTTGGAGTTGAAGGAGGCATCATAAGAGGCAAACACATGATTGACATACGCCATTATGCATAGTCAAGGACAAATGTTAATCGCAACAGTAATAGCCCAATTATGAGTTTATTATGTCTCTGTCATAACCAATATTTCATTGCATTATACGCTCACCTAATCTTGCTGAATATTGCGTGCCAGCTCAAGTTTTTATGTATTTAATTGGCTTTTCAATAACAAACTTATTCACTGGTGGACACAACTGGTTTACAACAAAATAAAAATAACCATGCAGCCAACTTGATTGAGTTGCGCATTGTCAAGGTATTTTTCTTTCTCAACACCAAGAGAAGACAGCATACATAATAAATTAAGGCTGCCATGTACTAATTTAATTTTTAGCAAGGTATAAAAAATATTTGAAAGACAATTAGTTCAAAGTAATTTAATATTATTTTATTTTGTATTTCTTAATTCCTGTTTATTTCATTTTGTATTTATTATTTATTTTAGAATAATTGAGTAATATTAGAAGTAATAATTATATAATTATAAATATTATATGTATAAAATTATAAATGTTAAATTAAATAAAATAATTTTGGGTTATTCTCTCTCTATCATTACAAAATGAACAGTTCATAAAAACTCGTTCATTAATTAGTAGCAATTTTAATTTATTCTATTATTACTTTTAAGATATATAGTACAATGAGACATTGAAACATGTGAGAGTGACAGATATTAAATCAAAATAAATTATTAAAGTGACATTAAAATGTATTCGCTATTATATATACTTAATAAAGAAACTGGAGTTTATGCGCATCAGTATGATTTTTCCATAAAACAATCATGCACGTCCTCTCCACTGTCGTCCATTATATTGGTGCATTAAAAAAATGACATGGAAATTGAATAGATTATGTGTAATTTAAAATTATCTGTATGTTTAATGTTGAAATTCGGGAAGCAATCAAATTAGTTTCATTAAGATAGCTTGTTAAAATAAAGGTCTTAGCATACAAAAGTGATGAAGAATTAAGAAGCAGAACAAGAAAGAAGCTTAAAAAGTTGTATAAGTGGCTTGCAATGGGAATGATGAAAAAGGACTAGAGAGGTGTTCTTACGCCACCTTCCCTCCCCATTTCCTAAATTAAAGTGTCTCCTTTTCATAAACAAAAAAGAATCAATCTACAATCCAAAAGGAACCAAAGCACTCACAATGAAAAATATATTCATGCAGCTTTTTCCTACGTTTAATAGACATAAATCCATAATCATGTGCCACTCGTGTGCACAAATTAAACAAAATTCTAGAAGTTTGAACTTCCATGTTGATAATGAGGTGGTTGTATGTACTTATTCTTCCTCTTATATCCTCACCTGGGAGTATGGAGTTAGCTAATTAATTAAGAAGTGATGAAAGAAGGTGAATGAACTAGCTTTTCATCATTTTTTGGAACATTTTGTTTGTGATTTCACACTTTGCATCAAAGTTCAAATTATTTTGATGGTTCGTTGCAAAATGATGCAAATCGTAATCACAATAATGTAATATGATCATATGGTGATGCACCAAATGATGTAGTACGAGATTTTAAGTTCTTACTTCATATATATATATGATGGTTGATGAAATGTTATATAAAGCCTATGTCACACAGGATCTGAACAATCTACCTCTAATTATTAATATTATTGCTTTTGATAATAATTTAGACGGTTAAATATATAATTATTTATGTATTTTATTTAGTTTAAATTTTTAAAATACTTAATTTTATTATATGGTATTAAATTTTTTATAATTAAAAAATTTAAAATTCAAAGCAAACCAAAAATAAATAAACTTATATATGCACATACAGTTGATGTTTTAATTATTTTGTAAAAGAATATATTAGATATATAATTGTTAATATATTTCTACTTATTAATTTAAGTTTGGAATAAGTGATGTTATCACAAAATACCAAGCTTACATGCGTATAGATATTTTGGTATTGTGATGGATATTTCTCTTTCATTTCTCACCTACTATGCTTTTGATGGTGCTTTTTTTTTCGCCTCTAGTTTGTTTTTACCCTTGCTTTGCTTTCTCTTTGCACCCTACTTTTTCCAAAAGTGAGAGCTTTCTATAGTGTTGATGTTATATAAAAAGGGCCATGCAGGATGGTGAAGTTATTTAAATCAAATTTGCTTTAGAGAAATGCTAGGTCCATCAACTTTTGTATTTTATAATCATTAATTGGTCATTAATAATATTTTTAATGGTGTAAAATTACATTTAATAAAATATATTAGAAACTGAAGTCCCCTTATTATGCTAGCTTTTGTTAAAACAATAGATCAATCTTCCATCCCTACCCTTATCTATCCCCAAATAGGATTAGATTAATATTTCAAAACTAGAATGTAAATCAAATCAGTGATTATACTAATAATGTATATAAAACTAGAGTGAGACCCGCGCAATGCGCGAAGAGCTAAATTATTTATATTATATAATATATTTTAATAAATGTTATATTAAAAATATTTTAGAGAATATATTATAAATAAATTTTGAATTTATTTATTTTTAAAAAAGACAGATTATTTATATTAGAATTATATAAAATTATATTTTTTTTTATTTTTTGATTTGCATTAATGGCTACACTTTGTCTTTTCTTGCGGTTTTTTTGTATGTAAATAATAAAAAAATAAATGAATGAGAATAAAAAACATATAAAAATGTTATATTAAATTTAAGAAATTTTTTACAATTAGTATAAGAGATTAAGAAATGAAGAGTAGTAAGAGTCTTAATATGTATAAGTTGTAGAATTTGAATATTTGTAACTGAAATTTTTTATAATTATTATTATTATGACACTTTTAATGTATGTTTATTGCATTTAATTAGTACTTGATGTTTCAATTGAATAATAATAGATAAAAGTTTTTTGTTTTAATTTTTTTAAAACATTTTACTAAATAGTGATTGGTTGATTTTCATCTAGCAATTTTGGGTATTAACTCTTTCGGTCTGTCATTACCACTGCAAATCCTTCTACAACAAAGAGAATAAGACATGGTCAAAGAATGATAATCCATTCTAAGTAAATTGCGGAAGTAATACTGCACATGTGGAATAACAATTTGAAAAAGAGGAACACGTAAATGTAAATTGTGAAAGAAGTACTCCACATGTAAAATAACAATTTATAATTTGATGATGAAATATTGCAATCGATAGTATATAGGGAGCAATAATTTTAACTGCACATTAATTTTAGTTGTGAGTGTTGGACAGAACCGTTTACAAAAGAGGAATACATAAATGTGTGCTACTTGCAATGAGTTCACAATTAAAATGTTATTATTTATAGCAAATAAATAGGGCTATTGAAAATGATATTGAACAATGAGAAGAGTAAACGGCAAAGTTGAAAATCTTTAGGAAGATACCTGAGACAAATTTCCTACGTTGGCGGCGCCGAATGGTGACGTTAGTCTGAGACCCAGAATCGAGCTCTGGAGAACCGTTTACAAAAGAGGAATACATAAACTTGTGCTACTTGCAATGAGTTCACAATTAAAATGTTATTATTTATAACAAATAAATAGGGTTATTGAAAATGATATTGAATAATGAGAGGAGTAAACGGCAAAGTTGAAAATCTTTAGGAAGATACCTGAGACAAATTTCCTACGATGGCGGCGCCGAACGGTGACGTTGGTCTGAGACCCAGAATCGAGCTCTGGCAGGAAAACCACAAGAGGAGGAATGGAGTTTGCCTTGGTTTCTGCAATTTATGCAATGCGGCTCCACCGGAGATGGATATCGCGATGTACAATTTATTTTGAGGAAAAAACAATGGCTCATGGGACCGGAAGATGATGGAGGAAATAGGATGGGATCGAAAGAGGATGGAGGAAATAGGATCTTGGTACGGAGAGGTGCTAAGAGGGTGAGGGTTTGAGAAAGGTAATAAGCTCTTTGGTTTTGAGAGCTTTTTGTGGGGTAAATGTTAATTTGTATTTTTGTTGTTTTAGAAATAAGGATTGATTTGGAAAAAGTTAATTTGTTGGTTTTTATTGTGTTTTTTAATTGTTTTTTGTGTTTTTTTTATGTGAAAATAACAATTTGAAAAAGATTAACACGTAAATGTAAATTGTGGAAGAAGTACTCCACATGTAAAATAACAATTTATAATTTGATGATGAAATATTGCAATCGATAGTATATAGGGAGCAATAATTTTAACTGCACATTAATTTTGGTTGTGAGTGTTGGACAGAACCATTTACAAAAAGGAATACATAAACTTGTGCTACTTGCAATGAGTTCACAATTAAAATGTTATTATTTATAGCAAATAAATAGGGCTATTGAAAATGATATTGAACAATGAGAAGAGTAAACGGCAAAGTTAAAAATCTTTAGGAAGATACTTGAGACAAATTTCCTACGTTGGCGGCGCCGAATGGTGACGTTGGTCTGAGACCCAGAATCGAGCTCTAGAGAACCGTTTACAAAAGAGGAATACATAAATTTGTGCTACTTGCAATGAGTTCACAATTAAAATGTTATTATTTATAACAAATAAATAGGGCTATTGAAAATGATATTGAACAATGAGAAGAGTAAACGACAAAGTTGAAAATCTTTAGGAAGATACCTGAGACAAATTTTCTACGTTGGCGGCGCCGAATAGTGACGTTGGTCTGAGACCCAAAATCGAGCTCTGGCAAAGAAACCGCAAGAGGAGGAATGGAGTTTGCCTTGGTTTCTGCAATTTATGCAATGCGGTTCCACCGAAGATGGACATCGCAATGTATAATTTATTTTGAGGAAAAAACAATGGCTTATGGGACCGAAAGAGAATGGAGGAAATAGGATGGGACCGGAAGAGGATAGAAGAAATAGGATCTTAGTACAGAGAGGTGCTAAGAGGACGAGGGTTTGAGAAAGGTAATAAGCTCTTTGGTTTTGAGAGCTTTTGTGGGGTAAATGTTAATTTGTGTTTTTGTTGTTTTAGAAATAAGGATTGATTTGGAAAAAGTTAATTTATTAGTTTTTATTGTGTTTTTTAATTATTTTTTGTGTTTTTTTTTATGTGAAAATAAAAATTAATTTGACAAGATTTGAGTGGTGGATTCTAAAATTTTGCCAAGTAAGCGTTGGTGCTGACATGACGTTAGTAGAAGAAGAGAAATAACTTAAAAACAATATAAATAAATTTATGTACCTACTTTTATATATTAAAAATAGATTATAACAAACAGCTCAAATTTTTTCATCAAGAAGCAGAAATAACTTATTATTTATCTTTTTATTGAGTAGATAACTCATTGGTCATTCACTCTTATCCAGAATAGGCCATGTTAATTTCTAGCTTATAGAAGTAGCAACTTGCATAACACAAATTGTATGTTTAGCATTTTATTTAACATTCAATTAAATCTTAATACACGTACGTCGGCCATCTCGATCAATTTGTGACCTCATTGTGGCTATTTGAAGAATTCTCTAACCTCTAAGGGTGACGCATGGTCCTAATAATTATATATGTCCATTTCGACCTGCTTTTTTTTAAAACCAATAGCGTTTAACAATGGCCATTATTGTACTAATTAATTTTGTTGTATTGCGTTAGTATTAACTCCAACACATCAAAAAAGATTAGAATTAACTCCAAATTCCATAAAGGTTTATACTACTGATGGCTTTGTCCATATATATGCACCCACTATATATGTAAATATATTGATCGTCTTTTAGGTAGAGGCAACAATTTCTATAGTGTGTATAACACTTTTGTAGAATTGGCCGAGTCAGGTAGATATAATAGGCCATAGTGGCCACCATACGATATATATATGCTTGGACGCGGATAATTCATTTTTTAATTTTGATATTGAAAAAATTAATGTGTTATCTACCCATTATTAGAATTTTGAGTGTTATTCAAGAAGACGGACGGTAATAAATCGAAGAGTCTGATTTAGTATAACACAAATTGAAAGCTAGTTTTTTTTAATCCTCAATTTTGATCCACTGATTTGGATTTTTAAAATTTTTTTTTTTTAACTATAAAATTTACCTTTCGATTTGCTATACATTTGACAAAAAAAAATTTTGCACACACAATATTTTAGAGTCTGATTTATTCATCAATTAAGTTTAGGCATAAATCATAGGCTAAATTTTTTCTTTCTTACAAATACTACTCTTCGATTTGTATATTATTGTTTAAAAGAAAATTAATTCCATATTAATACGATACACTCTAATAACCCATAATGATACACTCTAATAACCCATAATAATGCATAATACGTAACGGAAATCCATTAAAAAAATAAGTTTGGATAATTGAATGGAAGTTAAATTTTTGAGATGGTTGAATATTTATATATTAAAATTAGTTATTATATATTTTTATATTGATAAATATATAATTTAATTTATTTTTAATAATATATATTTTATATTTTAATATATATTTTATATTAATAATTAATTTTAGTGATTGATTTTGATCTATTATATTGATTTTCAAATTTACAAGAACCATTAAATCCACTTTCCTAAGTGAATTTTATTTTAGAGAGTAAAGTGTGATTTCTCACCATTTATTTTATAAGTGGGACCAAGAATAAATATGAGAGAGAAATTATTCAAGAATAGAAGATCACACTTTATCCTCTAAAATACAAATTTAAAATTTTGAGGATCCAAATTCAAGTTTATTATAGCAATTATTATTTGTCATCAATGTATGGTATCCACTCCGAAGTTTAAGAGACAGGCATTCAATGATGCTATGTGTCCAGCGACCTGAATATTGGGAAAAAATAATAGAGTAGTTTATATGTACTATATTTGTGTATATTATTTTTGGATATTTCCTGTTTTATTTTAATATTAAATGTAATTAATAAAGAATAAAAAATATTTTTGATATTAAAAAATATATACAAATTTATATAAAAAATAGGGATAAATATTGTTTTGGTCCCTTACATTGAGGGTAGGATCGAATTCGTCCCTGGTATATATTTTGATTTAAAATCATCCTTAAAGTCGTATTTGAATTTAAAATCGTCATTTCTAATAAATTTTTTTAATTTATTCCTAAACTACTCCTATAATAAAAAAAATTATAAAAAAAAAAAGAAAATGCGTTGGTTGGGGAGGGGGGAAGAAAAGGGTATACGAAAGGGGATGGGAGGGAAAGGGGGAAGGGGGGGGGATGGGGGGACGGCGCCGGCGGCGAAGAGAGGGAGGAGGGGAAGTGGAAGAAGCCGGAGAAGAAGAGGAAGAAAATGAAGGGGACGCAGGTTCGGAGTGGGGGAAGGGGAAAGGGGGGAGGGGGACGGCGGTGGCGAAGGGGGAAGGGGGAAAGGACGCGGGGTGGGGGGAAGGGAAGAGGGGGAGGAGGAGGGGGAAGGGGAAAGGGGGGAGGGGACGGCGAGCCACTGCCGTCGGAGTAGGCGTCGCTTCTGCCGCCTCACGCATCGCCGCCTCCGCCTCACGCCTTGTTTCTGCTTTCTTGCTTTCTGTTTCTGTTTGGTGTTGTTTCTATTTCTGTTTGGTGTTGTTTCCTGCTTTCTTGGTGGTGGTCTTGGTGGTGGTGGTGGTGGCTGTGGTTGTGGTTGTGGTTGTGGTTGTTAGTGTTGGTGTTGGTGTTGGTGTTGGTGTTAGTGGTGGTGCTGGTGGTGGTTGTGGTGGTGGTGCTGGTGCTGGTGGTGGTTGTGGTGGTGGTGCTGGTGGAGGAGGTAATTGTGTTGGTAGTAGTAAGGGTATTTTTGTCAAAAAAATATATTAAAAGGACGATTTTAATATGAAAAAAACGTTAAGTATGATTTTAAATCGGAAATTACGTTGGGGACGGTTTCGATTCCGACCCTCAACGTGAGGGATCAAAACAATACTTATCCCTAAAAAATACTTTAGATATTATTTTTCAAAAATTCTTTTTATGGTGTTTAAATTTTAAATATAAAATTTAAAAATAAAAGAATAATTAATTTTACTTTTTTTATTTTTACTTTTAAACCATTTAGACAAAGAAAAAAAAAATCATAAGTAGCAAAAGAATTCCTCCTTTCTCAAAATAATATACTTGTATGGCGAACATAAAATAAAGTAGCTAGCTAGTAGGTAGTATAAGGAACGTACCTAGGAAATTAGTTAAATTAACAATTTTCTTTTCTTTTCTTTTCTTTATTATTCTCCTTGCTTTTGTTGCTACCACCAGTACTCTTCTTTTAGACGCGCGCAACTACATTATTTGAGACATGATTAAGGGTTTGTTTGGGTGAACTTTTAAGAAAATATTTTTTTTGAGTTATCTTTTTTTAAAAGATCTTATAGAGAAGTAAAAGTAATTTTATATTTGAATATCTCATGTAAAAAAATCTTTTTATGTATCAATTATGTTTGAGTATAATAATATAAAAGTACTTTTTTGTTCATTTATTACACGAAAAACAATTTTTTTTAAGAAAAAAAGATCTTTTAAAAAAATATGTAAAAGCTTCTCAAAAAGATCTTTTTTTTATTTTACTAGTGTTTTTACTTTTACTACTAGAAATTTGCCAAACACGTTAAAAAATAAAAAAAAAAGATTTTTTTATTAAAAAAAAGCTTTTTTTAACAAAATAATAACGCCCAAACGTGCACTAAACCGATAGCTGATAACAAAAAAGACAATTTACATGAATTTTCATATAAAAATCTTACTCAAATTAAAAAGTCATTATATGTGTTGTATTAAAAAGTCACCAAAAAAATGTGTTGTGTTAAACTGTGGAAACATCGTAACTTTAATTGGCGACGCTGTTTTCTATTTTCAAAAACTAAAAAACGCCATTTTCTATTTTAATAATTAAAAAATATATATAAAAATAAAACGACACTGCATTTTATACTTTAATAATTTTAAAATTAAAAAAAATTAGTAAAAATGTCAATGACATTTTTTTTAATTAATTAAACCATTTTTTAGACAAAACATCAATATCTTCTGAAAAGTAAAACAAATTTTCTATAGCAAAGTAAAATTCACATGAAGTAAAATAATTTGGTGTAAGTGTGTAACACATATTTTTTACCAATATTAAAAAAAATTAGCCCCTGTTTTCAACAACAAAAAATAAATAAAAACAAAGGAAATGTTTACAAATTTGCAGTGGTTCTGAAAAATATCTGGAAAACTAAGTCTGACTCGAATTCCTCTTTGTTTTTGTTTTGGTAAGCATACGGTTCCCATTTAAAACAACAATCACTGATTTAATGTAATTATTTAGTAGAATTATTAACGCCAAAAATTATATGTAAGCTAAGAAATTGTTCCTTTTGGATAATGCTAGCTAGTAATCAAACAACGTATATAGGTTGTCCTCTTTCTCTTGGATCTCCAATTAAAAAAAAAATGGCTTTGAGATGGTGGATCAAAGAACTGAAAGAAGCTTCGAAAACCGTGGTCTTCCTTTGATTCTTGTATTAAAATACGCATTAACAAAAACTAAATACTCATTTTTGTCCCAATTCAACATTACACATGCACCAACTCCTTACACAGCTGTGCTTGTGAATGTTCCAACCAAACGCGTTCGTAGCTTCAGCCTTCTGTCACTGATGAACCAAATTCGTTACATAAACAAAATTTTGCGAAGTTGTAATATTGGTACAATTTTGTTTTTAAATTTTATTTGCACCAATTATTGGTACAAAACATTCTTTATTAAAGGGGTTTGCGCGGGAAACATATAGGGATATAAAAATCATTTTCTCTAACCGTTGAATTTCACTTCATGAAAAGGTGTTTTGGCACTTGAATTATCTTCTTAGTTATCAACATGTTATAAGGTGTGTTTGGAGTGAAATTAAAATTAGAAGGTTCGTTGTTTAAAATCAAGGTAGGGAAGGAAAAAATATGAAAAGAAACGAAATAAAAAGGGACACGCGGGTCCATAATTGTATTAAAAAGGCTTCATAGTTTGACAATTTTTCCATGGAAAAAGGACTTACTGATTTACACTTTTTGCGCAATGAAGCGTTTCAATTACCCTTGACATAATTATATATTTTTATATGAGCTCTATTTGTAAGTATTTTTTATGCTCTTTACAATAATTTATGATAAAAGATTACCTGTTAAAAAAAGAAAGAAAGAAGAAAAAGGCATGTATGAAGTTCTCAGATTACTTTGTTGATCATGATTTTTGGTTAACTAGTTTAAAATTAACGAATCTCAACCTTTTTTTCTATGTAAACTAATTAGGTTGATATGGACATGCATGCAATATATTTATACTTACATGTGCGTAGTCATTTACTTATTATGAGTACTTTTGTTAGTGTCTTTTTTCTACATATATATATATAAATTAGATCAAACCCAAGTGGACATAAACAATATAATAAACATAAACTTATCTACTCGGACCTGGTGGTATAACTACTAATCTCCAAAGACAATAACTTTTTCTTTCTTATCTGCTTCAACTTGATAATATAATTTATCTATTAATAAAAAACCTTTTATATCCCAACAACAAGTTTCTATACGTGCATATAAGAAACTATAAGTTCATTAAGTATTTTTAAAATAATTATTTTATACTAACTTTTGATTAAATCTCGACCGTAGTCTTTAAAATTACGATTTTTACTATTTTAGTCCATTAGATTTAAATTATTGTACTAGTCTTTGAGTCCAACCTTAGACACCATATTAATCTTTGGATCTTTTTTGGCATTGAGTCAATAAACGAAATGTTGAGTTAGTTCTGATTTTTCACGCTAAACACATGAATATAAATGACTACTTTAAAAATTTAATCACTAACTTTTATTCTTTCTATAAATGAGCGATTTATCTTCATTCCACCAGTCATTTATCAAATTACTCAAAAATTTAATATTTTAAATCAAAATTCTTCATTTCTTAAAACAGTAGAAAATTATGATAAATTGTCACAGGATTAAGGCTGGACGTTTCTCTGTTTATACTGTGAAGTGAAACTGTTAAAAGTCTTGTGGACTGAATCACCACCTTAAAAAACATTTGACAAATAAAAAGGTCTGTTATCAAAATTGTAATACTACTATTTATGTTATGGTGTTTAATATGATCTGAAAAGCAAAATGAGAAGGCACTTAAGTTTACTGGTGTTGGGTGGGGGCCACACGACCTTTCCTCTGTTTGAATCTGATGAAACTCGTCTATAAGTATGTCCTGTCTTAAAGATCTCAAACAAAATAAACAACTTCTTCATAGAGCAGAGAGCAGCAACCATTATTACAAGGTAAGGAAGGAATCCATTTTTTCCTTGAAGAAAGTTCCTTGTAAGTTGTAACCTTTCTGTTTTCAATATAGTATATATATGCTACCCTGTATCCTGCCACACCACACCCCCTTTACTTCCCCTCTTTTCTCTAGTTATTAACTGTGATCATATATGCTCATATTTGAGTTGTAAATAAACAGAGAGAAATGGGAGTTTCTGGAACTCTGGAGTACTTGTCTGATCTAGTGAGCAGTAGCCAGCACCACCACAAGAAGAAGAAGAAGCAGTTGCAGACAGTGGAGCTTAAGGTGAGAATGGACTGTGATGGATGTGAGCTCAAGGTCAAGAAAGCCCTCTCTTCAATGAGTGGTGAGTTTACATTCTTTCTTTGTTTGTTTTCCACTGCATGTTCAATTCAAAATGAAACTGTGAATTGCAGGGGTAAAGTCAGTGGAGATAAACCGTAAACAGCAGAAGGTGACAGTAACTGGGTATGTGGAATCAAGCAAGGTGCTGAAGAAGGCTAAGTCAACAGGGAAGAGAGCTGAGATTTGGCCTTATGTGCCTTACAACTTGGTGGCTCAGCCATATGCTGCTCATGCTTATGACAAAAAGGCCCCTCCTGGCCATGTTAGAAGACTTGAGACCACTGCTGCCACTGCAACTGTTGCAACATATGAAGATCCTTACATCAACATCTTCAGTGATGACAACCCTAATGCCTGCTCCATCATGTAGACAAAAATAACTTCTTCTTTCCTTTTTATTTTTGTTCTCGACGAGTGTATGTACACTTTTCTTTTAATGACAAGAGACGTTGTTGTGAATTATGATCAGTGCTTTCCTCATTTTCGCTACAATGGTCCTGAACTGTTCACAGTGCACTCTATTACTTTTCTTGCAGTAGATAGCTCTGGTGGGCCTTGATCTGAAGTCAAGAGATTGTTATTGTGTTGTAATGGCCTTCTTTTCTAACTGCAATGGACCTGGTTTGCGTGTAAAATAATCATTCCTTGTAAATAGATTGGGCCAGCAGGGTTGAAATGGTAAAATAAGCATGTTTAGTTGAAGTCAAAAATAGCAAATTCGAGTCAAATTCCTGATTGAATCTCCAAAATCTCAATAACAAATGCAATTTAGGGTACTAGGCACGATTGCTTGCTGCCTAGTTCTGGAGCATTCGGCCCCTCTTGTCACCGAAAGATATACTGCATTGGGGCTCGTGTTCAAGAAAACATTCATACTTTGAAATTAAATTTCTAAATCCTAACCATCTTGGTTCCATAATGAACTGGAACAATAATGAAGAAGGAAGGCATATCCTTTTCTCTCAATCAACGTGAGGTTGGAATCATCTTTACCTTTTTTTTGCTTTGCCTTTTCTGTATTTCCCTCAGCCTTTACTAGATCCTAACAAAGTGTAACTCTGGCCAGTAAGGAGAATCCGACAGCATTAATTACTCGGTTGATGTTTAATTGTTTATTATCATCATCATCGTTATTATTATATTACCAGCCTCCCATCAACATCATTTTATAATTAGCTATTTTAGATGTGCAAAAAAAACTACTCAAGGTTTGCTCCATCCATGCATAAAAGCATATTAAGTAGTATTGACAAGATGTGAAGAATTGATGAATTTTCTCTCTCAAATTATATGTCATGTGCAGAGATACACCACTTGTGTAGTCTATATCATCTTGAAAGATTGCTCGCTGCTCTCAAAAAAAGGGCATCGAGATCAGTTGGGTCCAACAGCACCAACCAGGAACAGTAACTTGAGGTAGCTGGAATCACGAAGGAGATTCTGCCAAACAATTTGATCAACATTCTCTAGCCAAAAAAAAGGGGCATTTCATTGCTCTTGACTATCAGAAAATTAGAACTATTCCTATTTTTTAGATATAGGCCAGGCCAGAGAAGTAACACCATTTTTTATGTATAGTTTCAAAGGTTTTACGCTATTATAAGATAAAATTAGACAATTAGCAATACGCTCACAGTTAATTATCAATGACTCTCTTATGAGAAATCTAAAAGGTTAATTAGTATTCTAAAAGGATGAAGGAAACTCACTGGATCCATGTGTAGTTCGTATGCATATATGTATCTGATCAATTTCCACTTCCTTCACTTTCTATTACCAGAATAAATACCAACAAAATTAATGTCATATAGAAGAGTTGCATTGCCGGGTATGTTGCAGTCACCTATCAAAAAAATGACAAACCAAGTCAAAATCTCAATCAATAACACAAAAAATCTCATGTAGATGAAGTATAATAAAACAAAAACGTTTTCTGAAACAAGTAAGCCAGGGGATGAAATGAAATACAAATAACCTGAGAAGCATCCAGCAGGTTCAGGGCCATAAGCTAACATTGGAGGGATCTTGAGTTTGCGTTTGCCACCTGGACAAAAAGTAAATCATTAAATCATTGAAAATTGATAAGATGCAAGTGAGATATAAGAAATAAGAAACTCAAAATATTGCATACCTATCCTCATTGGAGGCACTCCTTCCCCACCTAAAATTCCCTGATCTAGCCCCTTAATCACCTGCACTTGACAAATACATACTTGAATAGTTAGTCCCAAGTCCCAACTCAACTCAGCTCTCAGCAATTAATTAATTAAACCATGTTTATAGTGAAATCAATAATTTAACTTTGGCTAAAAGATAAAAAAAAAGTTGACTTGCCTTGCCAACACCAATGCGCATGGTGAGAGGTCTGCCACGTTTGTAGCTGCTATCAAACACTCTCTCATCCCCGAACCTTGCGGTATAGTGAACCTGCAGCGCAGGGTATCATTCCCTCAGCAGCAACAACAACAATAACAAGTAACAACCGTAACTAATTAACGAACTAAGTGAGGGCATGGCAGGGTAGCAGTAACTAACATTGATGAGCTCGCCGAGGGGGGCCTCATCGCCGAAGCCCTCGAGAATGTCACAGTAACCGAGGCCGGACTTAACGTAGTTGTACTCGCACAAGGGCTCAGCCGTGGTGGCGTAGTATTCGATTCTGGTGGCGTCAGCATTGAAGGGCGTTAAGGCCACCACCGAAGATGCTACAATCCCAATTCCTATACCAGCCAATGGATTACTCTTATGTGCTGAACAAGTAACCTTGGGGTTAGGCTTCGGTTTCCAAATACAAGATGGACAAGTGTAAGAAAACCCCAGTTTGGGACCCGTTGCAACGGAAGAAAGTGAGTGTGCCATTTTGTTACAGTTATCTGCTAGTGAAGATGAAGCCTCCACCTCCAAGTTTTTCTATGGCTCCCTCAGGATATCAAACCCGGGACTGGGTCCACCTAAAACCAAATATGAAATATCACACCAATGCTTTTGGATAATTGGCTAATAATACCTAATAATATTTATGAAAATAATATAAAATATCTTTCCCCACCCTACAGCTACAGGATAACAGGAATGAAAACCAAATACTGCTACTCTCCTGTTATCTTCCAGGTTAGATACTAATTAATTTACGAGGAATATATCAATATTAATTAACATTTTAGATCGATATTTTTTAATATTATTACAATTTATGATTTAAAATAAAAAATAATAAATTTTGTTGATAAATAGGGATTACTAACTCCTGCTCCTCAGGTGAACATTTACATAGTAGAATTATAATGAGCTTGCTTCACACTGCATATGCTCTCAAATCAAAGCGAAAGCCTGACGACCATTCACCACATTATGAATATAATTTAAAAAAAAAAAAATAGTAAAAACCTATCAGTTACCCTTGATGCAAATCAGTTTACTACTGTTGAATATACTTAATCCAGTTTTATTCCGTCATATTACTTGTTTATAAATCAATGTTACATCAATGTAAATGCGCTGAAATCCATTAAAAAATTGCCCAAAAAATGTCAAATTATAGTTAACAAATGAAAGAATTTTAAGTTGGTGGCTTTATTATGAAAAATTAATATGGTGCAAGTTGGGGGAATGCGAAAATAGTGTAACACCCAAGGCAACAGTAGCAGCTAGCAGACGAAAGGGAATGCAAGACTTCGTTTTCAAAAAGAAAAGAAAAATGGAGGACCGTATAATGTAAAATGACGAACATCTCTATCAACGTAATAACACTCCCAACTCCAAATTTACATGCACTTATAATAAAGGTTACACTTAAAATAATTTAAAAAAAAAATAGAATCTCACCAAATTTATTTAATTTTGGATCCTGTATACATTATTGTAATTGTTGTAATAAGGTGGCCTTGTAATAATCCATAATATTTATGTTTGAGTATATTTAATCTGACAAGGAGCACCGTTTTCAATCTTATTGTAGAAAACTTAAATCGAAGGCACTTGGCATTTTCGGTTTGGGTAATGCACTTGATTTCACAATTGTGGAGTAGTGAGCTAGTGATCTTGCAGGGAAGAATGCAACAGAATTAAAATATCAGAGATTCGAGAACGTTCTAACAATCGCGTAACAAACACGCACGCCTTACAACACTCCCCTAACGAGTAACAATCATCTCATAACCGTTTTTCCCGCCATCACATTTCCCCGCGTGTATAAATACCTCTGCACCTCTCGCTTGCTTCATTTTTTCCATTTTCACTTACTCTGAAACTCGATTCATCACTACTCTCTCTCCACCACTCACCTCAGAAATTCATTCATCACCTTTCTCTCTCAGCCATGAACACCTCCTCCAAGCGATTCGCACTGTTCTTCGCAATCTCCTTCGCCGCTATGCTCTGCGGCGCCAAAGTCACTGCTACTGAAGGACTCGAAGCATCATTCACGCCTTCAACTCTCTCAACGCCACCGCCAACTCCAAATGATCTCCAAGAACACTCGTTCTTCTCTCACACGGCGCTGCTGCCTCCGATCCTCTCACATCTCGGTTTTCACGAGCTAGCAACGGCGGCGCCGTCGCTCTCCGACACCGCCACCACCGCTTCCACCGCCTGGACCGGTCCATCCACTATCTTCGCTCCCTCCGACTCCTCCCTCCGCACATGCTTCTCTTGCTCCGTTCCCAGCCTACTCCGCGAGCACATAGTTCCAGGCCTGTTCACCATCGATTACCTTCGCAGACTCGCTTTCGGCACCAAGATTGAAACCTTGAGCCCTGGACGCTGCATCACCGTCACTTCCGATTCGATCCAACCGAACACCACAGCCTCCAAGGTCTTCATCGGCGGCGTAGAGATCACGCAGCCGGATCTTTTCAACAACGGAATGATCGTCGTTCACGGTCTCCAAGGCTTCGTCTCTCCTCTGTCTCCGTTTTCTTGCGACGTGGAGAGGATGACGTCGCTCTCCTTTCCCTTCCATCCGGATCACCGCTCCGGTCAGCATCTCCAAACTCCCGGTGCCACCGTTCAGCCAGCTGTGATGCGCCTCATGCTCAGGGACGCCATGCTCAGGCTCCGCAACAACGGCTTCAGCATCCTAGCGCTAGCTATGAAGGTGAAGTACGCGGAGCTGGTAACTCTCAATAACATGACCGTGTTCGCCGTGGATGACCTCTCCATCTTCTCTGGTTCGCACTCGTACATCAGCAACGTGAGGTTTCACATCGTGCCGAACCACTACTTGTCGATCGCAGATCTGGAGAAGCTTCCAGTAGGAACTGCTCTTCCAACCTTGGAACGTGGCCAGCCGTTGCTGATAACAACCTCCGGTGGAGGAGTTACCATGGCGCCGATGAGAATCAACTACGTCAGGGTCAAGGTTGCTGACGTCATACGCAACGTCAAGATCGTCATCCACGGCGTGTACTTGCCTTTTCCGCATATCAATCCGGTAGCGGCGGCCTATGACAGTATCTTAGGATCAGGAGGTGAAGCTGCTTCGGAAGGAGCGAATAATGCAGCTGCTTCTGGTGGTCAGACTCAGACTACGGAAGGAACCTGTTCCATTCTTGATGGACACGGAGCCTGTGGCGTGTCACCAATGCCTCAGGTTCAGGTTAAGCCAATGGTGGAGATAGAAGACCACCACGGCCTGTGAGACTACTGTGATTGTCATGATGATCGTGAGCTGCGTGCTGAAGATTGCTGAAGATAGGTAGGTTTCCTGTTTGTTTCTCTGGTGAAAGGAAATAAACTCGTATATTTGGTCTGTGACATTTTTCTTTGCTCACAGCTATACATCTAGTGTCGCTTAGTTCATTTTAGTTTGTTCAGGTTCGGAATGAATTGGAACCAATGCTCATCAGTTTGAGCCCTCGGTATGTTCGTTATGACGTTACGTTCCTTGAATAAAACGCTGTTGATTCAGATTTAATTTCAGATTCTGGAGATTTCTTGCCTTACCTGCTCATTGTTATTATCTTTGTTTTCTTGACTATACTACATGCATATTCAGGAAATCTTGTGTTGCCAACAAGAAACGTTTTCTCCCTTTTATTCATTTGCTCTCATTATATTGCAGTGCTGCCTGTGCCCTTCTTCCCTTGTAATGAGATGTTATATAGTTGCTCCTAGAATCATGCATGATAATGTAGTATCATTTTGTCCTGAAGCCAGATTTAAATTAATTTTACTTACTGTTTATTTCAAAATCTGTATTATGTCAACTATCATAATTTATGATATCTTCAATGATTATAATTTTTGCGACTGAGAAAATGTGGTATTACAAAATAAATTCTTGTTGGCATTGCAATAATTAATAGGTGCATGTATAGCTATGCTTCGGTTTCTCGTTGGGAAATTAAGACAATCATCTATTTGTCAAATGGTAAATCAGTAATACGATACCCCTTTTAGAATTGTTCCTTTGATTTTCCTTTTGCCTTTCTCGAGTTAATAAACAGAGCGAGGCCAGGCCCCAAACAACATAAATCTTCAGGTTGTGGTGAAAAACTGAAAATGTGCCGCACTTATCATTCAGTTAGTGTTAGCAGTATCTGAGAGGGAGTTACGTTGTAGCAAGAAAGTTAGTTAAGGAACAGGATTCGGTTAGTTGGTTAGTGTACTACACCGTGCGTATAAACTCATTTCACATCTCTGAGTTCTACTTGATATTTAACCACACCAACACAATTCTAAGGACTATTTCTACTTCTTGTTTTAATTATATTGTTAATATATATATATATATATATATAGTATTACATGATTTTTTAAAAACTATCTGGTTAATGGAGCAAATTTCAAAAAAATCTCATTCATCAACGTCGTTCACTCAAAGAAGAGTTCTGTAATTATTGTTCTTGTTCTGGTAGGAGCCTGGTCCATTCCCGAGCGTATTTTCAATGTCAAGTACTACAGTAATCGACTTGGTCTGGGTGACCGGCATTATTCCCTTTTTTTTTTTTTTATTAGTATTATTCCCATTTTATGGACAAGGCTCTTTTGTCTTTTCACCGTCAAAAAACATACTTGATGGGCCATGGATCCATGAATTTATCGTTCTTCTACACTTATTTGTTGGCGTGCCTTTGAACTTTTTTGGTGGTTTTTTGTGGGGGATGGGGGGTGGTTCAGAATCGTTCTTCTATCTGACCCCAAAAAAAATGGTTCTTCTATTCTTATTCATTCTGATTAAGTGATTCTATCGAGGGTGAATGCGGATTAAATCAGATTGGATATTGTCAAAATTTCGAGCTGATCAGCACTAAAATTATCGGATCAAATCGGATTAAATATCCGTAATTTTTAAGCTTAGATCGGATTGGATATCGGATATATCCGCAAAACACAAAAATATTTTTAAAAGCTTATTTTTATTAAAAAAATATCAATAAAAACTATTTTTTCTATTCTTTTAAATATGTTTACTCTTAAAATAATATTAAACATATTTTTCTTAAATAATAAATTAAAATAATATAACATATATGATAATTATTAGTTGAAATAAAACATAAAAAAATATTTACTTATTTATTTCTTTATTTTTGCGGATACGCGAATATGCGGATCGGATATATGGATACCTACACAAAATCCGCAATCTGATCTTACTAATGTGTGGATCGGATCGGATATGATGAAAGCCTTGTGAATCAGATCTATATCCGCAATTTTCAAATCGAATTCGAATAAACACCGCGGATATGCGAATCGGATCCAATCCATGTATACCCTTAATTCTATCCATCTGTAAAGCATTGACTGCGTAGGACAGTTTTTCTTAAAAAAAAAAAAAAAAAAAAACTCCAGCCGACAGATATGCTTTTACTTTGGACGATGACTACTTGAATTAGTTAGTTTCCACTTTCCATTTACCACTTAGCAAAAGTCATAAAATTTCGCTCATTTTAGACTTAATTGGTGTCCGGACTTTAAATGAAACTTTCAAAATGGGATTCTTTATTCTTATTTCTCTTTATCCCTTGTACAACTTTCTATATGGAAAGACAGGAATATTCTAAATGGATTCTGTACCGTACTTCTAAGATTTCGGATAAAATCGAATCATACCTCGGTACAACAGCTCTATCTCAATAGAACGCTCCCACAATCTCAAAAGAAAATTAGTCACCAGAATCTTGGACGAAACAAATTGTTAAACTCAACACCAAGTTATAAAACTAGCATGGTGTCAATGATAAAAGACACAAATAATTCGTCTCACAACATACTACGGAACAGTATACGCACTCATACACACGCTTTTAATTTAAATCATTCCTTTATTGACTTGGGCATCGGAGTCCTTTTTGCAGGTACTACGCTCGGGTCCGAGTTCACGAGGATATTCCTGATCCAGCTAAAGCTATCAAGTATACCAAGATCAACAAGGAACTGACGTATAGCTCGGAAAGAGTATCCTTGCAAGAATATTTGGCGCCCACCGTGGGGCCGGAAAGTTTAACTTCGCCCCATCCTGATATTTTAATTTTTATAACCCATCCATATCTGCTTTGGACCCCTTTTTTCTTTGCAGAAAGGGAAGCATGACTGATCACTCGGAGACCCAGCAACCTCCTTAAACCAATGCCGACCTCATGGCTGCTAACGCCGCTCTCCTAGCAGAAAATCAGTGGATGGCCGAACTATTAGCAGCAATGCAAAATAACGGGAAACGGAAAGTCGACAGCAAAAAAACAAACGCTGATCAACACGAAGAGCATCAGTCAGAGTCCAACGCAAAGACAGGAGAAACACCCCCAAAACCGAAAGACGACGAACCAACCTGTTTTCCGAGGAGATAATGAATTTCAAAATGCCTAAGAATTTTACACTCCCTATGACCCTAATACCATATAAGGGGATCGGAGATCCTAAAGTTCATGTCACGGAATTCGAGTCCATGATGTTCCTCAATAGCGACTCCGATCCCATCCTATGCCGATCCTTTCCAACTTTTTTAGATGGAGCTGCTTTATTATGGTTTTTTAATCTGCCTGCAGGATCCATAACCAACTTTGACGAGTTCACCAAGATGTTCATCAATCATTTCGCAGCGTCTAAAATCTATGTGAGAGACTCAGACTACCTCAGCACAATTGAACAAGGGCAGCATGAAAGCCTAAAGGATTACATGACACGCTTCACAACAACAGCCATGAAAATTCCTGACCTTAATCCAGAAGTACAGCTGCATGCCATCAAGAGCGGCCTCTGACATGGAAAATTCTAGGAAGCTATAGCTGTGGCGAAACCAAAAATATTAGAGGAGTTCTGAGACAAAGCCACTGGACAAATCGAAATAGAGGAATTACGTGAAACACGAAGGAACGAGAGGCTACCATCACGAAAGGAAGAAGACAAGCCGAACATGTCCCATAACAAAGATTCCAAAAAACCTTTTAAATTAACTCCGAAATTTGATTCGTATACCAGGTTTAATACCAGAAGAGAAGACATCATTAAAGAGATACTGCACAACAGACTCATAAAGCCACTAATCAAGGCAGGAACATACCAAGATCAGAAATACGTAGACAAACGCAAACATTGTGCATTCCACCAAAAGTTCGGTCACACCATTGATGAATGCGTAGTAGCTAAAGACCTACTGGAGAGGTTAGCAAGACAGGGACTACTGGACAAATACGTTAGCTCCAGAAATCGGAAGGAGCCAACCCAGGACATGGACAAGCCGAAGTATGCCTCGGATCACAAAGAAAAAAGAACATGGCGTGGCCTGGTAGAGACCCCTGCCTGCAAGGGAGTCATAAACTACATATCAGGTGGTTTCGCCGGAGGAGGAATCACTAACACAGCCAGGAAAAGAAATTATCGGACTATGATGATAGTGGAAGGGTCTCACCAAAATCCACTAGTCCCGACCTCAGTCGCCCACATTAGTTTCAATACTGACAACTTTAAATCACAGACGCCAAATTTAGACGACCCAGTGGTGATCTCAGTTCACATAGGAGAACTAACCGTAAAGAAGGTCCTGTTCGATCCAGGAAGCAGTGCCGATGTCCTATTCTACTCCACATTAAAAAAGATGCAGCTAAACAACAAGGAATTGCAACCATCAGTAGGAGATTTGGCAGGGTTCTCAGATGAAAGAGTCCCTATATCAGGTTATGTATGGTTAAGAACAACACTGGGAGAATCCCCAAATTCCAAAACACTAGACATCCAGTTTCTAGTAGTCGATTGTGTTAGTCCTTACAATATCATTTTAGGACGCCAGTCCCTTAACTCTTTTGGAGCTATTGTCTCTACCATTCATCTATGTGTCAAGTTTTCTTTGTAGGATAACACAGTGGCGATGGTCCATGCTGACCATAAGAAAGCCAGACAATGCTACAACGCGAGTTTGAAGAAAATCACAAAGGAGGCCATTCCAAGAATCCATTCCATATACAACTCGGAAAGCATTCCTACCCTGGCTGAAATGGACCCCAGGGACAACAACAGTCGCCCCTTCCCAATGGACGACCTAGAAAAGGTACAATTGGGTGAAATAAATCAATATACTAACATCGGTTCAGCTTTTTCTGCAGAAACAAAACAACACCTGGAAGGCATATTGAAGGCCAATGCCGACCTATTCGCCTGGACCCCTGCTGACATGCTAGGGATCGACCCGAACTTCATATGCCACAAATTAGTGGTCAACCCTAATGCCTAACCTATAAGACAAAAGAAACGTAACCTGGGCACGAAAAGAAGAATTGCAACAGCAGTATAAACACAGAAATTACTTGATGCAGGTTTCATCCGAGAAATTCGCTTTTCCTCATGGCTAGCAAACGTGGTTATGGTTAGAAAAAGCTTGGGAAAATGGCGGATGTGTCTAGACTTCATAGATCTAAACAAGGCTTACCCAAAGGACTTCTACCCGTTGCCGAACATTGACAGACTAGTAGACGACACCTCTGGATACCAAGTACTAAGTTTCATGGATGCTTACTCTGGATACAACCAGATACAAATGCACTAAGATGATGAAGATAAGACAGCGTTTGTAACCGACCAAGGTAATTTTTGCTATAAGGTAATGCCTTTTGGACTAAAAAATGTAGGAGCGACTTATCAAAGATTGATGGACAAAATATTTAAAAATCAAATCGGATGGAATATCGAAATATACATCAATGATATGGTCGTCAAATCCAGCTCAGAGAAACAGCACCAAGCTGACCTTCAGGAGATTTTTCAGCAACTCCAAGCTTATAATATGAGACTAAACCCAGAAAAGTGCGCATTTGGCGTACAGAAAGGCAAATTCCTCGAGTTTTTGTTGACAAACCGAGGTATAGAAGCAAACCCTGACAAATGTCAAGCAATCCTAAACATGCAATCACCAAAGACGCTCAAAGAAGTGCAACGACTTACAGGTTGCCTAGCAGCCCTGTCCAGATTCCTGCCATCCGCAGCAACCAGATCCTATAATTTCTTCAAAACCATGAAGAAGTCGGATAAATTCGTTTGGACAGAAGATTGCAAAAAAGCATTTTCCGAATTCAAACATATCTTGGGGTCACCACCTATACTCAAGAAACCGGAGCAAGTTAAACCACTCTTTCTATTTCTTTCAATTTTCACTAACACTATCAGTTCTGTGCTTGTAGCAAAAACATGAAAAGAACAACACCCGGTGTATTTTGTAAGCAAAGTCTTATAAAATACCGAGACAAGATACCCGATGATAGAAAAGCTGACATTCGGTCTAGTAATCATTGCTCGGCGTTTGAGGCACTATTTTCAAACACACCCAATTATAATTCGGATAGGTCATCCTCTACAACAAATACTATCGAAGCCGGACTTAGCAGGATGGTTGAGGAAATGGGCGATCGAGCTCTCTGAATTCGACATGTCATATCAATCACAAGGATCGCCTAAAGCACAAGAATTAGCCGACTTCATTTCGAAATTCACAGATAAAGAAGAGCACATCAAAACATGGGAATTATATGTGGACGGAGCATCAAACGAAAATGGATGTGGAGCAGGAATTCTCCTGAAAGACGACAATAGAGTCCAAGCCGAATAGTCAATCAAGTTTCTTTTTGAAACAACCAACAACCAGGCCAAATATGAAGCTCTGCTAGCAGGCCTAAGGTTAGCCAAGGAAGTAGGGATCTCTAGCTTAAAAGTACACTGTGACTCACTCCTCGTGGTAGAACAGGTAAACGGTCACTTTCAGGTACGAGATTCACTTTTAGAAAAATATCTGAACTCGGTCAAAACCCTAATGAAATTTTTTCAAAGTATTGAAATACTGCATATACCTAAAGAACAAAACTGCAGGGCCGACATTTTATCCAAATTAGCTACATATAGGATAGCCGATCAAACAGACAAACTGCATCACCTTACACTAATGGAATCCAGTTCAGATGCAAAATTTGTTTTGAGCGTGTCACAGGAAGAAGATTGGCGAAGCACATTCATTTGCTACTTAAAAAGCGGAGAAATACCAGAAGGTGAAAACCTAAGGACTTTCAGATACAAAGCAAACCAGTACACCTTATTAGGGGCCGACCTATACAGACGAGGTATTTTCCGACCTCTTCTGAAATGCCTCGGTCGAACAGAAGCAGAAATCACCATGGACGAGCTACATGATGGAATCTGCGGACACCACACGGGAAGTAGGAGCCTAGCTACAAGAATACTCCGAGCAGGATATTTCTGGCCAACATTGAGAAAAGATTGCAGAGATAAGGTACAAAACTGCGATGCATGTCAAAGATGCGCACCGCTCATCCACGACCCAGCCGAGCTATTACATACCTCAGATGTCAGCTGGCCGTTCCACAAGTGGGGCATGGACATACTCAGACCATTCCCAATCTCAACAGGACAGGTAAAATTCCTTCTAGTAGCTGTCGACTATTTCACAAAATGGATAGAAGTACAACCTCTTGTGAAAATTACACCCGAAAAGGTATAAAATTTCATTTGGAAATCAATTATATGTAGATTTGGTTTACCTAGGAAAATCGTATCTGATAACGGCAGACAGTTTACGGATAAAAAGATCGTGTCGTATCTAACCGACCTACATATTAAGCACCGTTTTTCCTCTGTCGAACACCCACAAACCAATGGGCTCGCGGAGGCAGCTAACAAAGTTATCTTGTAGGCCTTAAAAAAGAAATTAACAGATGCTAAGGGATGATGGGCCGAGCTCATACCAGAAGTATTGTGGAGTTATAACACAACACCCCACACAACAACAAATGAAAGCCCGTTCCGACTAGTATATGGTGCAGACTGCATGATACTCATAGAGATCAGCCAAGGGTCCACTCGGACCGAATACTTTGATGAGCTGGGCAACTTGGAAGCCAGATCAACAGAGCTCGATTTGATAAGCGAAGAACGAAGCCTCACCGAACTAAGACAGCAAGCCATGCAAGCGACAATACGAAAGCAGTACAAAAAAAAAAGGTGAAACCATGAACATTACAAGAGGGAGACTTGGTCCTATGACAAATGGAAGAAGTCCGAAAACCACCATGACACGGGAAACTAGCTGCCAACTGGGAGGGTCCTTTCCGCGTCTCCAAAGTCATCAGAAAAGGAGCATACTCCCTCGAAACACTAGAAGGAACACCCCTTCCTAACACTTGGAACATTTCATCTTTAAAAATTTATTACAGTTGAATTCTTATGTAAATATGAAATGGCCAGGTACTCTTTTTCCTGATCACGAGGTTTTATCCCTAAGGAGGGTTTTACTCGGACAGGTTTTAACTTGGCCGACCACTTCATACCTTCCTTAAACGACTGATTCGTATATCAATGAATTTCACATTATGCTCAACTATATATACTTCAAACAATACTAAATGCATATTAGTCAAATTGGCAAATCAGGACAGAAATCGCGACCATCTAAGAAATCGAACCAACCACATAAGTCGGAAACACCAATTCAGAATATCATCAACCAAAGATACAAACCTATTCAAAGCTATTACCAAAATCAACATCTATTATCTAACTAGCAAACAAAAGCTAGAATTAACATTCATACACATAAGAGTTTTCATAAAATATCATAAGCAGTTAAAACCGACACCAAAATAGTCAGGCAACACAATCCAAAACATTCTTATCAAACCGAAAACCAGATACAAACACAATTAAAAGTACAAATATTTTCTAAGAAGGAGGAGGAATGCTCTCAGCCTGCTCCTCGCCAGCCTCATCATCAGCAAGTTCACCATTAACAACAATCTTTGCCACATTGAGTTTCCTTACATCAAAATTCGGCGAAAACAATGTGACTTGGCTGACGGCACGATCAAACCCAGCCATGAACATATACATCTTCTCCTCCTCAAGCTCGTTAAGACGAGCAGTCATTTCACCCTTGGTCTTATCATTCTCCTTAACTTCAGCTTGCAGTAATCTAATTTGTTCTTGGAGGCGGCCAACTTCAACCTCTTTCTCCTTCATCTTCGCGGTCACGTCAACGACAACCTCTTCCTTTCTTTCAGCAAACGCTCAAGAGACGACGCCTTTTCCACCACTACCTGTTGCTCCGAACCCAACAACTCAGTAGCTCGACCAACACGTAACAGTCGAGAAGCAACAATCTACAGAGACAACAACAAAACCGATCAAAAAACCATACAGGGACGAAAAAAGGGAGTAGAGAAAATCCAACCTGAATAAACTTGTCCATCCCCTCGACTCCGGTCCGACGTGTGAGGCCCATATCTCCAGGATATTGGGATACACGATCCGCAAGCTCAGATATCAGAAATTGATCGCTCCACAGAGAATGCGAGGTTGCCCTGATGAACGAAAATTGCGTGTCGGTAAAGAATTTCACAAATAAAATCTCGTTGCAAGTATAGTTCTAAACCAACAAACAATTCCTCAATCAAAAATTTGTTTGTCACAAGTACAACCCCAATAAAAATAACCGAAGTATTCAAACCTCGGGTCGTCTCTCAAAGGAATTGCAGGGAAGTGTTCTTGTTATTGGTTATGGATAGTATATTTTGGGGTTTTGGATAAGGGACATGAAAGATAAATTGCAAGAAAGTAAATGAACTCAAATAATAAAAAGGTCTTAGCAAGGGTTGATGGTTAAGGATCTTTATCCTTGTTACTAACCACAACATGATAATTGTAAGGATCAATCTCATTAAGTCATCCTCTAACAAGTGAAGGAAAGTCAAATGAGTTACACCAATCCTAATCCATAAGTCCTAACCGCTCACTAATTAACTTAGTGAGAGCTAGAGTCAATGGACACCAATTATCAAGACTTGGACATTAGTAACTCAATTTCACCTAAGTTACCATCCCAAGCCAAGAATACCAAAATCTACTCTAACATCCTTCCAAGCATTTTATCAAACACTTGGGAGGCATAAAAGGAAAGCAAGATAAAATTACAACAAAAGTAAATCTACACTACCAATTGCAAGGAAATTAACAACAACAACTCAAGAAAGCAATAAAAGACATGGAAACATAAATTGCATTAAAAGAAAAAAAGAAGAAACAAGAATGCATTAACAACAAAGTAAACAAATACAAGGATTAAAATGCTAAACTAAGAAAGCAAAGGTAGAGGAACAAAAAATTGAAAAGGAAAAGTAAATCAAAGCATGAATTAAACCTAGATCTAAAAAATCCTAATCTACATCTAACCTAATTCTAGAGAGAAGAGAGAGCTTCTCTCTCTAGAAACTAACTAAAGCATCATGAAAACTAAACTATGTGCTCCCCCTTGACTCCTCTTGATTTCTGCATGTAATAGACTCTGGAATGAGTTAGATTTAGGCCTGGGAAGCTCAGAAATTGTCCCCAGCGTTTTCACTTTAATGATGTCACGTGCGAGCATCGACCACGCGTACGCGTCGCTTGGTATTTTTGCTTTCCACGCGTACGCGTCATGTCACACGTACGTATCGCCATGCGACTTCATATCCACGCGTGCACGTTGTTCCACGTGTGCGCGTCGATGAATGCATCCCAAATCCTTGATTTTCCATGATTTCTTCACTTTGCATACTTTTCTCTTCACTCCTTCGATCCATTCCTAGTCTTTTCAACCTGAATTCACTAACAAACATATCAAGGCATCTAGTGGAATCAAAGGTGAATTAAAATTAGCAAATTAAAGGCCTAAAAAGCATGTTTTTACACTTAAGCACAAATTAGGAGAAAGTCATGAAACCATGCTATTTCATTGAATAAATGTGAAAAAGTTGATAAAATCCACTCAATTGAGAATAAAATATACCACGAAATAATGGTGCATCATGCCCCAGGAATAAAACCATGCAGTCTTCACTGCCTTTCAAAAACAGACTTCACAGCAGCACTTTGGTTACCTTCGGAGATCACTTCCAAGGACTTTTCCGACTCAGTCTTTCTCCTTTTTAGAGAAGGAGGAGGCTGAGTAGCAGAAAAAGCAGCATCCCCATTTGTCTCTTTAACAGCCCCGGAAGTACTACCACCTATCTCACCTTTCTTTTTCAAGTACGCCTGAAACTTAGCAGCATTCAAGTTCGGAACCCTGTTACCTACCACAACGAAAAGTAAAAGATGAATGAATAGGCAATCAGACAAAATCAAAACATATAAATACAAAATTACCTATATACAATTCCAGCCCTTCCTTGTCATTTTCCTCTTCACATCTCAATAAATCAGGAATAAACAAACATTCTCCAGCAGCAAAAATTTCAATTAAAAAATCTAACAAACAGTCCTCTTTCTCACTTCTCTCGCTAGCTTCGAGGATTTGCAACGGTTCCGAACACCAGTACAAAGGAAATTTTTCTATCAGCTCATTATCTAAATAAAAAGGATATTCAGACTCCAAAGTGCGAACCTTTACAATATTGATTTAAAATTTTTAAAGGAAGATTTATACAATAAGAAGAGAGAGTGGCCAGGAAAGCTACTCAGAAACACCCAAAGCCCTTTACGTATCCCCTTTGATTGAAACAAAGAAAAGAAAACATTAAGAGAAGGAGGAAAATTTAGAAAACTCATCAAACATTCAAACGCGCGTAGAAATGCCCAAGAATTTGGATGCAACTGCGACGGGGCACAGTTTAGCTGAGTCAAAACCTTACATTCAAAATCTGAAAAAGGAAACCTCTCATGCAACTCAGACAAACAAGGAACATACATGTAAAAATAGGCCCAGTCCCCTCTCCTTTCACAAACCTTCTCCTCACTGGTATAGGAAAGAAATTTAATACGAACGCCAGAACCCCCCTAACAAACTTTAGGGCCTCTAAAATGCAAACCGACTCATGATCAGTTGATCACAGTATGACGACGCACGAGTTTTTACATCAACATGGACCCAATGGTAAGGGTTCTCCTTATTTATTTCGACAACTTTCACTTTTTCTTTCTCTTTTTCTTTAGCCATTTTTCAGAAAATAAACAGAGAGGGTGAAATGAGAGGAACAGTGAGAAAGTGAGGACAAGTGACAAGACGAGAAGACAGTTAGAAGAAGAAGACTAACCTCTGGAAGTTATGCCTTCTCACACTTATCAAATTTTTTGCAAACTGAAGTTGTTTCGTGTTTTCCAAAACGGCAGAAATTTAATTACAACCCACTATTCTAGTGGAAAGTTGAAAAAACAAAAATTACGCGCCCAATGCAAAACGGTCCGGTTCCATCACAACTAAGCACAAATTTATTGTAGCCCAATTCACAAAGCAAAAACTTTTTCCAAAAAAGCATTTTTTGTTTTTAATTTTTAATATTTCGAATCCATTTATTTTTTAACCCAAGCTTGAAATGCACGTTGAGCTTGGGGGCTTCAGTATCCTACCTCAAAATGCCGAGGTATAACTCTAAGAAAAAGCTCAACTTGCTAAAATTACATCAAGTCAAACTTGGGGGCTGTGTACTGTACCCCTAAGATCTCGGATAAAACCGAGTCATACCTCGACACAACAGCTCTATCTCAACAGAACGCTCCCCACAATCTCGGAAGGAAATCAGTCACCAGAATCTCGGACGAAGCAAACTGTTAAACTCTACACCAAGCTATAAAACGAGCAGGGTGTCAATGATAAAAGAACAAATAATTCATCTCACAACATACTATGGAACAGTATCCGCACTCATACACACGCTTTTTATTTAAATCATTCCTTTACTGATTTAGGTGTCGGAGTCTTTTTTACAAGTACCACACTTGGGTTTGAGTTCACGAGGATATTTTCGATCCGACTAAAGCTATCAAGCATACCAAGATCAACAAGGAACTGACGTATAACTCGGAAAGAGTATCCTTGCAAGAACAGATTCCTACAAATATTTAGTCAGATAATTTAATTTTTAATAAATTTTAATTATTAAATCAATTCTTAACTTTTTATTTTGTTAAATAAATTAATTCTCACGTCAAATTTTGATAAAAAAAAATAGATCAATCAATCTCTCTTGTTATTTAATAAAAGATATAATAATCTCTGAAAATTTTTAAATGTTCATATCACTCATTTTATAAAGACAAGCAATATGATATAGGGATTAATTTGTTAAACAAAATAAAAATTTTAGAAATTAATTTAAAATTAAAATTTATTAAAAACTAAAATATCTTACTAAAAATTTTGTAGATACTGATTTGAGATATTAGTTATATAAAAATAATCACTTATATTTTGCAAAAAGGTATCACGTATAATATATTTTTATTTTTAATTTAAAATGCTTGTTAAAAAATAAAAGTTTGACGATAATAAAATAAAAAATTTAATATTCATGTATTGTTAATAAAATTAGAAATTATTTGGTGATTAATATTTTTTTCTTATTTTTATTATACATTTAAATTAACATTAGCTAACATTTTGCTTAGAGAGAGCACGAATGATTAGAGAAATTGGAGAAGATGAAGAAATTTTGATTTTTTGTTTTTTTAATATGTTTTTGTTTTGTTGTTTAAATTATTTGAAACTATAAAATTAGGATTAATTGAATTCTAAAATTTCGTTAATTTAAAAGGATATTTTTGTCTAATCAAATAAAAGAAAGATGTTTAAGATTTTTTATAAAATTAAATAAAAAATATTTTTTTTATTTTTTATTTAATTAAAAGGGTGTATTAGTAAAAATGGTGATATAATATATATTTAAAAAAACAAAAATTAAATGTTGGTGTGAAAAATAAATTTCACATGGATTATTATTATTTGTCCATATTTTAAACATATTGGTACGTATGAATTTATCATCGTACCGTAACAAACACCATTTAATAAATATCTCAATATTTAGTAATCAGAAGGATAATTAAAACTGAATATATCTAACTATCATGCATTTTTTTTTCTTCTAAATCATTCTCATCTACTGAATGAGACGACGGAAGGAGGTAAGGTCGCATGGAATAATTAGCTCCTCTGTCAACTTATTCACACCAGAGAGAGAGAGAGAGTGTCATATGCTAACAAGGATTGAACAAGTTGATGCATTGATTGTGGAAGTTTGTTTCTGTAAGTTGTCAATGTAGTTGTGGAATTTGGTGTATGTATTGTATTGTCAAATGTTGAAATTGTTATCTGATTATAGCAGTGATACTAACTAGATGTCAAATTACTTATTGTTGAGACAGTGATAAATGCCCCTGACCAGGCAACCCATGACTCCGGTAAATTCCACATGGTTAATTGGAAGTTTTCCACTTCCTTATTATCCTAACCAGTAAACATCTTCTAGAAGTTTTATGTCAAATTTACAATCATATTCAGTACTTGTGCTGTGATTAGAACAAGCTTTTTAATTGCATTATTTCAGATTTTTAATTGCATTATTTCAGATAAATAATTCACAGCTTATATTGATCCACATGTAATAATATGTTCATTCATAAACTAAATTTTAAAGTGGTCCTTAAAATTACACTCGAACTCTATAATAGTCCCTCAAGTTATTAGTTATCCATATTTATTCTTGAACTTGCATTCCGAAACTCAGAGTTATCTTTCAAACAATTTTCGTTAATGAAATGTCATAAAAAAGCTGATGTAGATAGATTTCCGACACGCTAACAAACCTAATTTGGGGTTTTAATTATAATTTAGGAGTTCGGTATGAGCTTTCGCTTCCCGGGATGGATGAGAGGGTTTGCTACATAAATCCTGACTCTCCCCGAGTCATTGACTGAATGTGAGTTTACGAGTCTATGTTCACGTAGTTGGAGGTGTGGCTTCTCTTTTCTACGTTTGTTCAAGCTCTGTTGAATCGATGTTTGATGGCACCGTCTCTACTGCATCCAAATAGTTGGGTGGCCAACCGGGCTTTCAAGCTAGGCTATGAGTATCTGGAGCTCCCTGTTCGTGTGTAGGTCTTTCTATATTTTTTCTGTGTACTCTTTCAACCAAGGAGGAGAAGCACAAGAAGGGCTACATGTCATTTCGGGTCCATTTGAATTGGCGGATCTTCAAATTGTTCGAGGATTCTTTTCACGGCTTTAAGGAGGAATATTTTAAAATTAGACCAGTTTGGGGCCATCATCCCTTCTGGTTGACCCTTGAGGGGGAACGTCGCTTCGCTACTTATTGAAATTTTGGCGCAAGTCTGTCGTATCTGACGAGGATCACCTATGAAGGGTTGTTCCCCCGAAAATAGGGATCTTGCCGACGTCTTGTTGGTAATTTTTAGGGACGGGCCACTAAATCCTAGGATGTTATAGGTGATCCGGTGGCGTGTCGATCTTATGTCGGTGGGTCTTATTACTTTCTCCTGTTTTTATTTCTATGTTTTTCCTAGTTCGAAACTTGATGCAATTTCCTACTTCTTTCAGTTGAGATGGCTGGTAATCAGACTACTCTTGTGAGGTTGAAGGTTGTCCTAACCCAGGATGTCGGGAGAGCGGGTGGTGGAGCCTCGCCGTCAACACCTCAGTCCGTGCCTCAGCCGGACTCGCGGACAGTCTCTCAGGAGGTGATTGCGATCGGGACACCTGATGCCGAGGTTGATGTGGAAGTCGTGGAGGTTCCTATTTCCAAGGTAGGTAAGAAGCGGAAGAGGTCGATTGAGGAAAGTAGCGGGGAGAACATGGAAGAGGAGCGGTCTGTGCCTTCCGTGATGAATCGGACTTTTGACGCCCTAGCTTTTATTGATTAGCACCTCTTGCCAGGTAGGGGTGTGCATGGCCCGACCCAGTCCCTAATTTGATGTGATTTCACCGGGTCTAGAGTCGGGTAAGGGTTTCAAAAATAGACTCGCTCATTATTTCGGGTTGGGTCCGAGCCATGTTTCGGGTCACCCGAACTCGGCCCGGTGGCCCGGTCATCATACACAATTAATATTTTGTGTTATTAGTGATAGATGATGGTTTATTCTCATGTGGAATTTAAGTATTATAAACCTTAATATTTTGTTTTATTAGTTATTATAAGACTATAAGTTAATGATTTACGTTTAAATGCATAAGATTTTAGACTAATGCATAATATTATGTTATTTGTATTGATTTAAATATTTGGTGTTATTAGACAATATTAGTATTGATTATGGTTATGCTTTAATTTTAGAGAAGAGTTGGTTCTTGTTATATTTTTCTAAGTGAATTTTACCATGTCAAATAATGGTTGGAGTCTTGAAAATTTAGATATTTTCACATGTTAGCTTATAAGAAGGTATCAAGGTAATGTAATGTTAACGACCTGGTTTTTACCCGATATAATCGTGGCCCGAAAATATATAGGTTTCATCGGGTCTAGGGTCAGATTCGGGTCTAATAAATAGGCCCGGTATATATTTTGGGCCGGGTCTGAGTCACATCAAACTCGATTTCATCCGGTCCATGCACAACTCTATTGTCAGGCACCGAGGACTTCTTCCATGATTGCGACGTTGCCGGTTAGGCGAAGTCCATGTACCACGTTTTCCTTCGCTCGGTTGCTATCATTCGGAAGGCGGAGCCGATGTTGTCTCAAGTGGCTCTTTTGGATGGTAAGCTCCGTCAATTTCAAGTGGAGTCTGGTAAGCTGAAGGAGCAATTGGGGGCGGGGGAGGCTTCTCGGTTGAAGGCTGTGAAGGATGCGCTGAGGATACTGGTTCAAAGATCCTCAGTCTCTCCGAATTGGAGACCTTGCTTCTCTCCTAGCTGTCTCGGGAGCGAAAATGGGCGTCTGACACTGAGTCAGGGGCCGCTTCTCTGCTTGCCAAGGTGGAAGCTTTGAAGGCTGAGGTTGCCAAGCTGAAGAAGGAGAAGGATACGCTGACAAGGATTGAACAAGTTGATGCATTGATTGTGGAAGTTTGTTACTGTAATTTGTCAATGTAGTTGGGGAATTTGGTGTATGTATTGTATTGTCAAATGTTGAAATTGTTATCTGATTATAGCCAGTGATACTAACTAGATGTCAAATTACTTATTGTTGAGACAGTGATAGATGCCCCTGACCAGGCAACCCATGACTCCGATAAATTCCATGGTTAATTGGAAGTTTTCCACCTTATTATCCTAACCAGTAAACATCTTCTAGAAGTTTTATGTCAAACTTACAATCATATTCAGTACTTGTGCTGTGATTAGAACAAGATTTTTAATTGCATTATTTCAGATAAACAATTCATAGCTTATATTGATCCACATGTAATAATATGTTCGTTGATTCTTTGTTCAGTTAAACGTGTTGATCTGATCTTTTCGTTTTCGTTTTATTTCCTATTTTCTATTGAGAGTATCTAGGGGAAAAAATAGATTGGCACGCAGAAGAGACTTTAATCCCACTTGATAAAATCATATAATAACAATACAATTGAAACGTATAAAAGAATACAGGTAAGTGTGAAATGAGATGAAACAATATTGATTGTAAGTGGTTGAATTAGTTATTATTACTAATTAAGGTCTAAAAGTTTTGGTTTCACCGCAACCCATAATAGAAGAAGGAAGCTTCTCAGCAAGTCTATGGATTCCTTCTTCAAAGACGACTCCCATGCCCATGTAGAAGTGTGAGTCTATGTGGCAATGGAATAGCCACACTCCAGGATTATTGGCTTTGAATCTCAGTGCAGTCCAACCATAGGGATGCACCGGAACAGTGTTCTTTAATATGGGGTTCTCCAAGTTGTACTTCTTAGGGTCCTTGTCCTTGTCAAACTTTCCATTTCCATACCCAAGAACCCAAAAATCATGTCCATGAAGATGCCACGGGTGTGTCTCGCTATTGTTCTTGTTCATGGTATTTGCATTCTGAAGTATAACATCCACCGTTGAGTTGAACTCCAGCCTGTAAATACCATTGCTGGAAGTAGCATTGGTGTTGTTTTGGACACTGAAAATGTCATAGTTAACAGAATCATAGCCTTCAGGAGGAGGTGTTTGATCAAATGCGTCTTTTAGATTATCTTTGAGTGCAACAAGGTAAGGGGTCTGAGGGAGGCTGAAAGAAACATTGTTAACGGACCATTTGCGATAACCATTTATGGTGTTCTGGGTGTTGAGGAGTACTATGACTCTGTCAGAGGTTGTTGGAGGCTTTTGAATGAAGCCTTGGCGGGCTTTGATGGCGAGGCTCTGGGCCAGCCTGGGCTTAACGTCGTCCCAAGCAGGAGGTGTTGGTGGTGGGGTTGGGGGAGAGCGCATAGGGTGGTTAGGATAGTAGTTGAAAATGGCTAAACCAGGTGGTGTGGTTCTGTTTCTGCTTACAACGTTAGAGGTGATCCAATAGTTTCTTTTAGGGTCTTGATCTGCTTTAACCAGCACCGAGTAGGTCTCACCAGAGTATATGAACAAATTCTCTACCTCAAATGGCTCAACATAGTGTCCATCTGCTTCCACCACTCTCATCTTATGGCCCTGCATGCATTTCAACTTTATTTATTATTCTTATTATACATTTCATGGAATTCTATATCAGAGCAGAGGAAATATGATTCTGTGTAATATGTTTTACAGAAAAAAAATTGCCCAAATATGTGAATTACTCAGACATGGTGATATGTAGAAGTCAACCTAAGTTATTCATTTTTCACAAATTGTCCCACCTATTCTATTTTTAAAATTTCTTCTTTAAAAGTCTTACAATTCGCCCTCTATAAATTTCTTTTTTGATTTTTTAAAATATTATAATTCATTTTTGATTAATTCATTTTCAAAAAAAAAAAAGAAAAATACAATTCTATCCAATGAATCGCTCTTATAAAAAAAACATAAAAAACTACCATTTGCACCAACTAATTCATTTTTCAAAAATTAAAAAAAAAAATACAATTCATCTTAAGCTCATATAATTTAGACTAATTAAAATATGTATATATTTTAAAATTAATTATTAAAATTAAATATTAGTACAAACTTAAAATATAAAATACATTTAAAAATAATTTAAATAATATATATTTATATATAAATATATAATAATTAATTTTAGTGTACGTATAATATTTTTATTTTCGACAATACAAAACATCCTCATTTTGGTGGATATCACTCAAATTCTCCCCATACAAAAATATTTTTGCCAAAATATCAAGCACAATATATTTAATTAATTTTCATGCATGTGGTAGATGTGTTGAACCGAATAGAAGCAACGCAATAAATGAATAAGACGTTGACAAATGAGGTTTGAATTAGATTACCTGAATTTGGAAAGAGAGGGCTGAAAGAGTGGTCAAGCTGCCAATTCTGAGTCTGTATGTTTTTCCAGGGACCACCGTTTGTGAAAAGGGGGCGCATTCTGGATTTGTTGCGTTACAAATTCCAGTTATTGGAGATGATAAAGAGCAGTTGAACCTTCCTTTTCCATTTATCAACAGTGACTGTGCCAATGCAACCCAAATATATACTTAAGATATTGAGATGAGATAACAAAGTAAAATACAAAGAAATGTCTTTTTTTTATTCTTGACTATTTTATGAATGGACAAAATATTTTTTTATAATTTAAAAATATTTAATTAGTCTTTAATTATTTAAAAAATTAGTCTCAACAATTGTGATATTTGAAAAAGTTTTGAGGACGAATAATTTTTAGTATTTTTTATTATTATTTAACTAATTTATACATTAAATTATTTTTAATAAATAAATTTTATTAATTCATGTGTACAAATTTTAAAAAATATGGGTACAAACTGTATTAAATTTGATAAATATAAATATAAATTATATATTTTTTGTGTGCAACATTTGTAAATATAAGTATCAATTCTTATAAGACAAAAATGATAATATTTACTAACAATGTAACATTGCTCATTATTATTTATAAAGACCACTTAAACTAATTACTTCAAATCCGACTAGAGATTTTCAAGTTGTGAAAAGATGCTTTTGTGCTTTGAGCAAATAAACAGGATTTGAAATAGATATTTACTCCTAAATATTTAAAGAAAACTCTGAAATGATTGATATACCTGAGGTTCCCCGACCCATTGGAAAGGAATTGCAGATAATCCAGCTGCTTGTTCATATGTGCTCTTGTGGAACCAATCATCTAAAATGATACTTCGATCATAGTCATATGAAAATGGTTCTGGCTGACGTGGTGACACCCTAATTAGTCCATATAGCCCTGCTTCCCTTTGCATTCCATAGTGAGCATGGTATAGATATGTTCCAGCCTGTCCCATTCATTTAACCAAATACTTACTAGCTAATTAAAAATAATGAATCATGCATGAACAATATAATTTAATTTAATTTATACCTGGTCCACAACGAATTGATACTTGAATGTGTCTCCGGGAAGTACCGGACATTGAGTTACACCTTCTGTTCCGTCAAACCAAGGACTTCCAATCTATCATCACATGCATATGCAACAAAATTACTATAACAAATATAACAATTGAGTGATGAACTTTGCTTTAAATATTTGTGTAGTGGTTGATGTACCTGTCTAATCCCATGCCAATGGATGGCAAGGTTTTCAGTGACGAGAGAGTTGTTAACTTCAACAACCACAGTGTCACCCTCCTCTGCCTGGATGGTGGGTCCTGGAGATCTCCCATTAACGGTGATCACCAGCTTCTTGAAGCAATCAGGGGACTTATACTCGTACTTCACATCCCATCTGTAATGTCTAATTCGACCCTCACCTTTCTGCAAATTCCCCAGAACACCAAGCAATATACACCATATAACCAATAAAGTTGGCATACCCTTTATCAACCTTAACTCAACCATCCTCACCCCTTAATTTTTCTAAGATAGATGAATAGAAGATTGATTCTTAGCTCAATTTAGAGACCAAATATATATACGTATAGTCTAATTAGAACTGCTACTGCTAATAATTTTGGCGTTGTATGGGATGAATATAGCGATGATTTGATACCGCCTATAAATGCTAATGTTACTACTTATATTATATTACATTATTTGGCCATTATATTATTGTATATATAGAGTACTAATACATAAGAAGATATATGTGTCTTATTCACCAAGTCAAACTAAGCAGGTGGTAGCATATTCGCAAATTGGAATTTTATTTTACTTTTGATTTTTCTATTTGTTTTTTGTGTCTCTCAAACTACGTGTTGACCAAAGCGGCACCTTGCACAATGCGTGGGAAAATGTCCTGTGAATGTGTGAAACGGTAGTATATAATTTTGGGTGAATTCTATAGCGATTATAATTTAGTATTTATTTTTTGTTTAATTTATTTTTTATAACAAAATTTAAATATTTAATAATTATTTGTTTTTATATTTTTAATATTAAATATTAATTTTTTAATAAATTAAGTAAATTTTTTAAACACCACAGCTATCACCATAATTTTGAACTAGTCTATTTGACTATTTTTTAGTAAGCTATGGACTAGTTAAACCCAAATTTGTATTTAATTATAAAGAGTGTTAAGAGACCAATAACTTTTGTAATTTATAACCATCAAATAATTATCAATGATATTTTTAATGGTGTGAGATTTCATTCAATGATGTGGAATTATTCATTTTTCTTTTATTGATTACATGCTAGCCAGAATTTAATAAAATTGCTAACCCTAGATTTTTTCTCTCATTATTACTGCTTTTATTTATTCATCTATGTACAGAACGCTCCATTGGAAAGTAGAAAAGGAAACTACCGGTCTACTTCATATGAGTAGCGCAACGTTGTTGACTAATTAGTAGCCATTTTCATGCCAAAAGAGGCAAAGCAACAGCATTTCAAACCAACCCTGCCTTTTATCTCGATGGTCTCAAATTGCAACCTCGACACAATATTTCGTTTTTGCACCTTTTTTTTCTTTTAATCAGTCTTTTATATACCTACCAAAAAGAATAGATCTTTCTTATTAAAAATAAAAATTATAAATTCCCACTTCCATACTGGTATAACCATCGAGATATGATGATCAAATCAACTCCCCTGACCCTACAGCAGCACAGCATGCATAAAGGGATGTTTATGGAGCGGATCTCATATATAATTCTGCGATAATTATTTAAATTTGATCTAAAAATTATAGATATATTTTGATTTGTAAGATTATTAGATCCGATTGAATTGAACTAGACACACTAATAAAATCAGATTATGAATTTTAAGTAGGTACTTACAAAAAATAAATAAACAAATAAAAATTAAATTATTATTTTTATGTTTTATTTAATATTATGTTAAGAATAAACATATCTAAAAGAGTAAAAAAGAAGTGTTTTATTGATTTTAAATAAAAATAAATTTTTAAAATATTTATTTATTTTAAATATATATCTGATATTCAATCCGATTTATAAACCTAAAAAATGTATTTATTAAATTTAATTTGATACAGTGATTATAATATGGATTGGATCAATATTTTTACTATATCTTATCCGATTCACATACACCCCTTAATAACATAGCCATCAAGTTACAAAAATTAGAGAACTATTTTGATTTTAAATAAAAAGAATTCAAGTATGATAAGAAATAAAATTTTGCATTGATATCAAATGAACCTCATTTAATTTTAAAAATTAGTTCAAAAGATGAAAATTATTTCACATGAAAAAATGTCAGGAGACTAATACTTTTTATCTATATTAGTCAACACTTTTAGACAACACCTTATCTTTATATTATTAGATTTGAGATTTAGGTTTAGAATTTAGTACTTGGAATTTAGAATAATAACTAAATTCACTAAAATGTTGGCCAAAAAAATAAATTTTATTAGTCATGTAGCATTATTTTTTTATTTATAAATTATTTAAAAAGATAAACTACTAAAATGATATAAGAAAATTTATATTACTGATAAAAATAATTAAAAAAAATAAAATTTTAAAATATTTTAAAATAATGCAAAAATTATCAATATCAAATATATATTTAAAAAAAAGTTTTAGAGATAAGATCGATTTTATGTATTTTTTAAAGTATTAATAGAAAAATAAGATATTTTTATTTTGGGTAAAAAACGTAAATAAGCCAAGGGAGTTGAGAAATTACGCAAATCCGCTAAACTGGAAATTGATTCACGAATGAGTCAAAGAAAACTTATATGTAATTCGAACCTAATTAGTTCGAACTACATTTGCATATAAATCGAACCTATTTGGTTCGAACTTCAAACATATAATTCGAACCTAATTGGTTCGAATTACTAAGGAACAGAGCTGAATATGTTACGTGCATGGGATCGTAATTGATGAATATGTTTCGTTTAAGGAGTTTTAAATGAAATTTCTGTTGAACACACATGGGAATAAATTAGTCTACGAATTAAATTAATTAAGACATGATGCGGAAATTAAATAACATCAAAACGCAAAGTACAGATGTTTTCAGAGCAACACACACATACATCTAAAGGTGGATACGAAGTAACACTAATAACAAAATACATAGACGAAGATAGGTAACATACAACTCGGCAACATAAATCATCTAAACAGGTGCGACCCCGTGAAGCAACGACGTGGAACCCGTGTCCTCTGACCTCTCCGGATAAGCGGCTCCTCATCCTCGATCTCGTCGTCCTCGTCCTCGTCCTGCGGGGCTGGCTGTGCAGGCATCCCAGGCTGGACATGTGCCGGTCGGAATGAGGACGGCCCGACAACTGTATGTGCCGAAGTTGGGGTACCACCCAAAGCGAAATACTCAGGAGGAGGCACAGAGGGCAGCTCATTCAGATCGACATGTAATGGTGCCTGTGTCCCCGTCGTCTGACTCCGCCCACAGGTAGCCTCATCATCATGCATGATGGCACTGATCTCATCTAAGAAGGGGGATCCACCAAAATCCCCCTCAAACCCAACACCGGCAAGGAAGACTGAAAACGTGCTGCCCGGACTCACCCATGGCGTACTCTGCTGAAGTGTGTGGTCGTCAGGGGGAACTCCAACGAAGTAATCTCCTAGCGGCCCCTCCCCAAGTCCCACCTCACCATGGGCAGTGGGATCTCCGGTGGCGTACCCCTCTCCACCAAGGCCGCCATGATGGGGAGTAACAACCCCGACTGCACCCCTTCCCCCACCGTCCACGTCACGAAGATCACCATCGTCGTGGCCCGCAACGGGTGCCCTCTGTCTGCCTCTACGCCCTCGTCCTCGACCACCAACCCTACCTGCCTCATCAGCCTCCCCGATAGCCTGCTCTAGCCACCTCCACTCACGCTGGCTCCGTCGTGTCCCGACACGAGCTCTCCTCTCAAGTAGCTGAAGTGGGCCCGCTAACTTCACCACATGTCTGTTTGCCACTCGGCACATGCACCGGTACAACCATGGCAATGCTGCAGACCCCCAACTGTAGGAACCCATCTCCTCAAGCCTAGCTACGTAGGGAAGCCATCTGATGTGAATGCGATTGCCGGACTTGTCGGCAAACAGCTGAGTGCCCAACAACATCATGATATAGGCACGAGCAAAGTGCCGCACGGTCTCCTCATCGGCTCCCTCGGGACACTCTCCAAAAGTCTCCTGGAACCAGCTGCAGTTTACTGCAAACATCTGAACCTAGCTCGGAGGAGGAACCACTCCAAGCAACTCCTCGAACCACACCCAAGCTGGACGTCCACCCTCGATATACAAATGGAACTCTGTAAGGCAACCGCTGACACAACGCCCGTCCACTGCCAACCCCAACTGGTACGCCACGTCCTGAAGCGTGATCGTGTACTTTCCGAAGGGCATATGGAAGGTGTGCGTCTCAGGACGCCACCGCTCGACGAATGCGCTGACAAGGGGCTCATCTAACCGGAACCATCTATCGTTCAGCCTAGCCAGATGGTATAACCCGACCATCTGCAAGTAGGAAACATAACACTCATCGAGTGGCATGCCTTGTTGCCGCCGCATGCTCCTGATGCATCGCTGTGGCTGCGCATTAAATGGACCGCATTATTAGAACCACATACAATACTAGGAACAAAAAAAAAAAACTAACACAATAAACCACTTACATAAACCACTTACATAAACCATCAACACAACCGCATATAAAATCACTAACATAAACCACTTACATAAACCATCAACACAACTGCATATAAAACCACGTACAAAAAATCACTTACCCTAAACCACCAACTAAACCGCATGCAAAACCACTAAAATAAACCATTTGCAATACCACTACAATAAACCACTAACAATACCACCTAACATAAACCACTTACATAAACCATAAACAGAAGCGCATATAAAACCACTTAAAAAAAACCACTTACCAAAAACCACCAACTAAACCGCATGCAAAACCTCTAATATAAACCATTTGCAATACCACCACGATAAACCACTAACATAAAATGCCACTAAAACCACATGCAAAACCACTAACTCAAATAAACCGTGTGCATAAAGTTTTCTATGTACTAACCTCGTCGTTGATGACCCCGGCTATATGAGCAACCCCGTCCAACCGGTACAGCCTTGCAGGATCGTCCTCCATCAGCTGAGTCTTCGGTTCTACTATTTCTCGGATCGAATCTGGGTCGTTTTCTCTGGGATTTGATGGGGTATGGAAAATGAGAAGTGGTTCGAATTTGCTTGATTCGAACTCCTTATATAGCCCAATTGTTCGTAATTCGAACCAATTAGGTTCGAATTTGTGGTGGCACTTATTCATGAGTAATTCGAACCAATTAGGTTCGAATTTTATGTTTGAAGTTCGAACCAAATAGGTTCGATTTATATGCAAACGTAGTTCGAACCAATTAGGTTCGAATTACATATAAGTTTGATTTGGCTCATTCGTGAATCAATCTTCAATTTGGCTTATTCATGTAACAACTTTCCTCCCATGGTTTATTTGTGTTTTTTACCCTTTTATTTTTAACTGTTGGTAATTTTAGATTAAGTGAATATTTTTTAAATAGACAAATCTTTTATTAGATATAAAAATTATTTATTACTTATAAAAATAATATGATTTTTTTATTATTTTTTTATATTTTTGAATTATTCAATAATTTCTTTGTTATTTGTATATTCTAAAATTAATTTTATTAGTGATATAAATCTTTAGGTATTATTTCATTAGTAACTAATTTTATTTATAAAATCCTATAGAAGTGTGGAGCATAAATATTCATAATGGATAATTTAACTGATATAAAATTATTCGAAGACTTAATTATTATTTTCTATTTTAAATATAAAAGAAAAGATAAAAATTGTTCATACCCTACCCCAACGCTAAGGCCCAGGTCCAAAAAGAAAGGCCCAAACCAAGGAATTGGCCCTCATTTCACACCAACTTTCCCCTTGAAGTCGGTTCCCACCACGACCTGCTCTAAAGAAGCTGGGAACGGGAATTAGCTGGCAGATAACACTAAAATAACTGCCCCTAAAATCTCTCAACCCACTTTCAGGAGCTATATCTCAACTTCCCTAAAATAAAGGAACGGTTGCCCACCTTAAAAGGTGGAAATACTTCAATGGTGGTTATTGGTTCACCACTATAAATACACTGACACCCCTCAGGTATCTCCAAGTCTCAATACTCTTTAAACCTGCTTACACCCTTGCTGACTTAGGCATCGGAGTGTCTTTGCAGGTACCACCCACCGTTCACTCATACTCACAAGTCGGACGGAGGCCCAGAAGTGCGGTTCCCTGCGAAGGATTCCATCCACAGACGATCGGGCCAGCCTAACGAGTCCAGCCCATTAATCTTCGGTTACCCATCGTAACATTGGCGCTGTTGTCGGAGACCCGAGAGATCAACCAGTAATGGCGGATAAATCACCTGAGGATGGTCATACGGCGTCAGATTTCGAACAAGAAAATCTAGATACCGGAAACAATGACGCAGATCTGACCCATCACTAGGGAGCCAATGACCAACACAGGGAAGGCACCTCAGGGTTAAAAAATCCAAAGATGAACTCCTCGGAGGGACGCGAATCGGGAAAGGAAGGGCCACCCCATGCGACCGAACTAATGGGACTAGTCCATGGCCACCAAGGTCGTTTGGAACAGCTGGAACAGGAGCTGGAACAACAAAGGGAGGAAGAGAGGAATCTAAGGGAGGAAATGGCGCGACGAAAAGAGTTAGAGGAAAAACTCTTAAAGCTAGAATCCTCCCTTAGAGGTTGGAACTCCCGAGGCGATCGAGAAGAGTCACCCCTGGGAGGAGAGGATCCGTTCAGCGAGGACATAATGAGGGCAAAAGTTCCAAGGAACTTCAAAAGTCCTGATATGAACCTTTATGATGGAACCACAGACCCGAAACATCACTTAAGCAACTTTAAAAGTCGGATGTACCTAGCCGATGCTTCCGACGCTACTCGTTGCAAAGCCTTCCCAACCACTTTGTCAAAAGCAGCGATGAAGTGGTTCGACAGCCTTTCTCCAAGATTGGTCACCAGTTTTGAGGACCTCTCGTGAAAGTTTTTAATGAGGTTCTCCATTCAGAAGGATAAAGTAAAGCATGCACCAAGCCTCCTGGGAGTAAAACAGGAGGTCGGAGAACCTTTGCGAGACTATATGGAAAGGTTCAACAAAGCGTGCTTGGAGATCCAAGACCTGCCTACAGAAGCAGTCATCATGGGGCTAATGAATGGGCTTAGAGAAGGTCCCTTTTCGCAGTCCATATAAAAAAGGCACCCCACCTCCTTGAGCGATGTACAAGAGAGAACCGAAAAGTACATCAATATGGAGGAGAATGCCAGGTTACGAGAGCTGAGTTGGCGACCTGGGCATCCTCCCTCGATAAAAGAGAGGGAAAGGGAGCCCAAGAAAAAAGAGGAGGTCGGTCCCGACAGGCCGAGGAGATATCACTCTTATACTTCTCTAAAAGTTTCCGTAGTGGATGTATACAGAAAAATCTGCAATACTGAAAGACTGCCGCCTCCCAGGCCCATCAAAAACAAAAAGGGAGGAAGTCGCAGCGACTACTGTGACTACCATAAGATGTATGGTCACTCAACAAATGATTGTTACGACCTCAAAAATGTAATAGAAAAGTTGGCCAGAGAGAGCCGACTTGATAAATATCTCATGGAAAGGTCGAAAAATCATGGGAAAAGAAAGCGAGATGACGAGGATAGAAGAGACCCACCACCACAAACTCCTGAAAGACATATACATATGATCTCAGGCGGATTTGCGGGAGGGGGACTCACCAAGTCCTCTCGCAAGAGACACCTCAAGCGAGTTTACCAGGTCGGGAGTGAAGCTCCTGACCTCCCGACTATCACATTCACAAAGGAGGATGGACAGGGAGTAATCCCCGGACATGATGATCCAATGGTGATCACCATGATCCTGGCAAATGCCCATCTCCACAGAACTTTAGTAGATCAAGGGAGTTTAGCAGACATCCTTTTCAAGCCCGCATTCGACAAACTAGGGTTGGATGAAAAGGAATTAAGAGCCTACCCCGATACCTTGTATGGACTAGGCGACACGCCAATAAAACCACTAGGATTTCTACCCCTCCACACGACCTTCGGAAAGGGGGAAAAATCCAAAACTCTAAGCATAGACTTTATAGTCATCGATGTGGGGTCAACATATAATGCCTTAATTGGCAGAGCTACCCTAAATCGACTCGGAGCGGTGGTGTCTACCCCTCATCTTTGCATGAAATTCCCGATATTTGTGGGGATAGCAACAGTACAGGGAGATCAGAAATTGGCAAGAAAATGCTACAATGAAAGCCTGAACCTGAGGGGAAAAGGCAAGGAAGTCCACACCATAGAGCTCGGCGGTGCGAGAGCCAAAAAAGAGCTGCGACCGCAGCCAGAAAGAAAAACTGAAGAAGTACAGATCGGCGAAGAGGAAGAAAAAATACTAACATAGGAGCCGACATAGAAGAAAACCTAAAGCAAAGGTTGCAAAACTCTTAAAAGATAATTCTGACCTTTTTGCCTGGAAAGCTTCTGACATGCCAGGGATAGACCCCGAGCTCATGTCGCACAGGCTCTCAGTATATCCGGGGTCACGACCTGTACAACAGCGAAGGCGTAAGCTCGGCCCAGAACGAGCTCAAGCGGTGGAAGAGCATGTACAAGCACTCCGAGAAGCCGGCTTTATCAGAGAAGTTAAATATCCAACATGGCTAGCAAACGTAGTGCTAGTCAAGAAGCAAAACGGCAAGTGGAGGATGTGCGTCGACTATACTGACCTAAATAAGGCATGTCCCAAAGACCCATATCCACTCCCAAGCATTGATACTCTAGTGGACTCTAGCTCGGGGTATCAATACTTGTTGTTTATGGATGCCTACTCGGGATACAACCAAATCCCGATGTACAAGCCGGATCAAGAAAAAACATCATTCATCACGTCTAGAGAAAACTACTGCTACGTGGTCATGCCCTTTGGACTAAAGAATGCCGGGGCCACATATCAAAGGCTGATGAATAAGGTGTTCGCCCCTCACCTCAGGAACTTAATGGAAGTCTACGTAGACGATATGCTAGTAAAAACCAAGGAAGAAACCGACCTCTTGACAGACCCCTCGCAAGTCTTCAACACCATAAGGTTACACGAGATGAGGCTAAATCCCGCAAAGTGTACCTTTGTGGTTGAGGCTAAAAAATTCCTAGGGTTTATGCTGACGCAAATGGGGATTGAAGTAAATCCCGACAAGTGCAAAGCTATCCTGGAAATGAAAAGGCCGACTTGCTTAAGAGAGGTTCAACAATTGAATGGTCGACTTGCAGCCTTCTCCAGGTTCTTGGCAAGATCAGCACTAAGATCCCTTCCGCTGTTCTCTCTACTAAGAAAGGGATGTCAGTTCGAATGGACTTCAGAATGCGAAGAAGCATTCCAGGAGTTCAAAAGGTTCTTGAGCCAACCTCCAATCCTGACCCGACCTCTAGTTGGGGAAGAGCTCGTTCTATACTTGTCTGTAGCAGACAAAGCTATAGCATCAGCCCTGATACGAGAAGATGAAGTCGGGCAACATCCCGTGTACTTCACCAGCAAGGTTCTACAAGGCCCTGAACTGAGGTACCACAAACTAGAGAAGTTCGCCTACTCCTTAGTAATAGCCTCTCGGAGGTTGCGGCCTTACTTCCAAGCCCACACAATAAGAGTCCGAACGAACCAACCTATGAAGCAAATCCTCCAAAAGACGGATGTTGCAGGAAGAATGGTTCAATGGGCAATAGAGCTCTCCGATTTCGACTTGAAGTACGAAACTCGGACAGTAGTTAAAGCCCAATGCCTCACCGACTTCATAGCAGAGTATGCTGGAGACCAAGAGGAAAAGCCAACTATATGGGAACTATACGTAGATGGATCCTCAAACAAGACAGGAAGTGGTGCAGGCATAATACTGGTAAATGAAGGGGGAACGCAAATAGAGGTTTCCCTTAAATTTGAATTCCCAGCTTCTAATAATCAGGCAGAATATGAAGCCCTGATCGTGGGTTTAAAATTGGTAGAAGAGGTCGGTGCAACAAAAGTAATGATATTCAGCGACTCTCAAGTAGTGACCTCCCAGATAAATGGAGAGTACCAGGCCAAAGACCCAAATATGAAGCGATACTTGGAAAAAACTCTGGAGCACCTCGGGCGCTTTGCAGAAATCGAGATCAAACATATAACTCGGGATCTTAACAGCAGAGCAGACGCCCTCTCCAAGTTAGCAAGTACCAGGCCAGGAGGGAATAATAGAAGCTTGATCCAGGAAACTCTCCAAGAATCCTCTGTAGCAAAAACAGAGGCCAAACAAGATGTCCTTGAAGTAACCAGGCTAAACATCGGTTGGATGAACCCCTTGGTCGAATATTTAAAATTCGACATCCTCCCTAAAGAGGAGAAAGAGGCCAAGAAAACCCGGAGGGAAGCACAACATTACACACTGGTGAAAAATATCCTTTATAAAAGAGGTATATCAACAACATTGCTGAAATACGTACCGACCTTAACGACCACTGAAGTACTAGAGGAGGTTCATAATGGGATCTGCGGAAACCACCTCGGAGCCAGGTCGCTTGTTAGAAAGATAATCCGAGCTGGATTCTATTAGCCGACCTTACAGAAGGATGCCACAGAATTTATGAAGAAGTGCCAACCATGCCAGATGCACGCAAATTTCCACGTGGCTCCTCCCGAGGAGCTAATTAATATAACTTCTCCATAGCCCTTTGCAAAATGAGGGATGGATCTGTTAGGACCTTTTCCCCAGGCCCCAGGACAAGTCAAATACTTAATTGTGGGAATAGACTACTTCACAAAGTGGATAGAAGCAGAGCCATTAGCCACCATCACGGCTCAGAGAAGTCGGAGGTTCCTCTACAAAAATATTATCACAAGATACGGGATACCTCATTCCATCACCACAGATAATGGAACCCAGTTCACTGACTCTACTTTCAGAAGCCTAGTAGCCAGTATGAAGATCAAACACCAGTTCACCTCGGTGGAACATTCACAAGCAAATGGACAAGTCGAGGCAGCTAACAAAGTCATACTGGCAGGAATAAAGAAAAGACTACAAGAAGCAAAAGGAGCTTGGGCTGAGGAGCTCCCACAAGTGTTATGGGCTTACCGGACGACGCCTCAATCTGCCACAGGAGAAACACCTTTCCGACTTGTTTATGGCGTGGAAGCCATGATGCCAGTAGAAGTCGACGAGCAAAGTCCAAGGGTGATCTTCCATGACGAGGTCGGAAATATACAGGGGCATAAAGAGGAACTTGAATTGCTCCCCGAAGTCCGAGAGCAAGCCCAGATAAGAGAAGCGGCATTGAAGCAAAGAATGACCACCAGATACAACAAAAAAGTCATTCGAAGGAGTTTCACCCTAGACGACTTAGTCTTAATCAGAAACGACATTAGAGTCAACAAATCTGGGGAAGGGAAGCTCGCTGCGAATTGGAAGGGACCATACAAAATTAGTGAGGTCTTAGGAAAAGGTTATTATAGGATGACCGACTTAAACGGCACCGAGTTACCAAGGTCGTGTCATGCTTGTAATATGAAAAGGTACTATAGTTAAAAGCGAACTCTACTCCCTGATGTACTCTTTTCCCACTTCATGATTTTTTCCCAAAATAAAAGGGTTTTTTTCTGAAGGAGGATTTTTAACGAGGCATCACAGTAGAGACTAAAGGACAATAAACAGTTAATAACCCTTAGTAGCAGTAAAGTACCTTCGCAAATAAATAAAGATCTTTTACAATATCTTTTATAAATTCCTTCTCGCTTTCTTTCTTTCTACGAAACGCGCCGACTTAAGCTCAACAAAGCGTGAAAATCCCATGAACCGACCTAGATGGTCGTCAGGATAAAACGACGAGGTACAAGTCGGTGTAAAAATGTTATAAAAGTCGATCGTGGTAAACTCGGAAATTATCTGACTTACAAGTCGAAAAAACCGATAAACAAAGAAATGCATCGCAAAAATAACCTAAGTCATAAGAACTTAATAAATCAAAAATTGAGTATAAGGAATACCAAAAGAGATCAGAAAACCTGCCAAAAGCACTAAGGCAAAGGCTGTCCCAAAGAAAAACTTAAGAGAAACTAAGAAGAAGGGACAGTCAGTCAAGGGAAAGATTTTTTAAACATAAAGATAAAAAAAAAAAAGAAAAAGATTTTTTCGAAACCTAAAACAGAAAAGCATGCACACAATAGACAGAGGTAACTTAAACCCTTATCCAAAAAAGGGTATTTTTTGTTAACGACCATAAAAGGCCAAGGAAATGTCAACAGAATACCACCACAATTCAAGAAAATAAATAGTTTAAAAAAGAGGGGACCCACAGGCCGGGCCCCATATAGCCACAATCAATTTTTTCAGTTAGGAAGGACGTCACCACCAGAACCGAGAGGAGTAGTCGGAGCACCACCAGAGTCAGGAAGAGTAGTCGGAGCGCCATCAGGTCCAGGGAGAGAAATATCCATAGGAGAAGGAGTAGAAGTTCCCGGAGCCTTCGAGAAACTCAGAGCATCCTTTGGTCGGGGAGGGGACTCCATTATCCTCTGCCCCCGAGTCTTTAGATCAGACTCAGTGACATATTGAGGAGAGGGAGGAGAAACTATAGCCCCGTCGACCACGATCTTGTCCAGATCCAAGGGAGAGAGATCTAGGTCGGGAGCAAGGACTCCGATCTGTTCTTTAAAGATCCTCCATGCTTCCTCAGCCCCGTCAGCAATAGAGTCCTCCAACTCGGTATAGGCATTCCGAGCTCTCATCAAATCTTTCTTCACCTCCACGAGGTCCTCGAACAAGCTCGAATAACTCTCCTGCACCTTTTCCCTCAGGCCCTCCACCATGGAACATTGGGCCTGCAACTTCCTCTCCTTCTCCTGGAGGCCATCCCTCTCCTCCTTCAATTTGGCGACCTCCCCCCTCAGCATTTTCTCCTGCTCTTGATATAAGAGAAGCCTCCCCTCCAGCTCTTCAACCTTCGAGGATGAACCCAGAGAGCTAAGAGAAGTCTTTTCAAAAATATCAAGGAACTTTGTGCACACCCCTGCTGCCCTGATACTCTCCTAAGCCAAAATAGTAAGATGGTTTCGAACAGAAGAATCATCCATACCTATACGGGTATGAGGATAGATATGCTTCCGAACGAACTGAGGCGCATCCACCTTGGCCTCACCCTCAAAAGAAGAGCTAGACACTAAAGTCTTGTGCTTCTTCTTTTCTGGCTCAGGAGAAGATCGGGGAGGAGGGGACGGCAGAGAAGAGGCTGAGGAAGAAATGACAATGGGTTGGGTAGGGGTCCCCAAATTGCGAGAAGAGGGGGGAGGGGAAGGAAGGGAAGAACCAGCTGCCCTGGCACTGCCGACCCTGGCGCGGGACCTCGCCTTAGCCTCCTGAACTCTCTGGTAAGACTCCCTGGAATTCTTCTTCGCCATCTCTGTAAAAACAATTAGGTAGCTAAAATCAGTAAAACAAGTCGAAAAATATGAAAACAAACAAAAAGCTACCTAGTTGTGTTTGGACAAAAGTCGGAGACCCCTGAAGAAACTTTTTTGTATCCAGATAGGGGGCCCTCCCCCATACTTCTCGGAGGAACCCCACAATGGCCGCCTCCACTTCATCCAAGTCATCCAAACCATATTTCTCACAGGGGGAGGCCTCTAACCAGTACAGAGGGAAGCGAGGGGAAGAATTCCCATCCAGGAAAAAGGGGTGGTAACCCTCTACAGCTTGAACTTTGAAAAAATAATTTTTGAAGTCATGGAAGGATTCATCAAAAAGGGTGAAGACTCTCCGACCTTGTATAGCTCGGAAAGACACCCACTGTTGTTTGTTATTTTTCCCACTAAAGGGCTTAGTCATGTGAAAGAGGAAAAAGAAAATCCTCAGAGAAGTCAGAAAGTCTAAAGCATGGCTGATAAATTGGTAAATTTTCAGAAAACCCCAAGAATTAGGGTGAAGTTGGGTAGGAGCAACACGGCAGTGACGTAAAACGGCTATTTCAAAGTCAGAAAAAGGAAGAAAAACACCCAAACGGGTAATCATGCTCTCATACATATAGAAAAAATGAGGGGCTGCCTCAGCAGCCCTCGCAAAGCAAACCCGGTCTTCTGGACCCGGGGCAATCAACTCATACTTTGGCTCATCCTCATCAGAAGTACAAAGTCTATCACGAGTACGGAGGTTGGTGATGAAGTCAGTATCTACAAAGGGTTTCTCCCCCAGAACGGTGACATCCACCCATTGAGCAAGGGTTTCTATAGAAGACATTCTTTCCTAGAAAGGTATAGCGAAACCTACAAAGAAAAAAGAAAAAAAGGATCAAAACAGGGTCTCTAAGGGCCTGGAATCAAACAAGAATCACTAAGAGCCTACGAGCCAACCCTCCTCTCTAAAAAGAACATGCAAATAAAAGCACTTCATAAAAAGAGAGTAGAGAAAAAACTAACCTTTGCTTGAAAAGGGAAGGAGCAGAGAAAAAGAAGTCCCTTCGAACAAAGCTTCTTTCGAACAGAGGGGAGAAAGTGTGAAAATTTTCGAAAATGAAGCAAGGAAAGAGAGGGAAAGTATTTATAAAAGCGTTAGGGGCATAATAGTAAAAGCGGAGGCCGTCATTTAAAGAGAGGCGCCGTTCCCAATGTAACTGATCCCCGCGTATAAATATGCAAATTCCTAACGGACGCGATGTTTGATTAGACGCGGCTGTTGAGAATTTTCAAAACACGTCGGTTCTAAAAAATCACGTCGGTTCCTTATCAAGTCGGCTGCGATTCCGAGTTAAAATACTCGACCCCAATTCTTAAAAGAAATTGGGCTCGAGTAGGGGCACTGTTCATACCCTGACCCAACGCTAAGGCCCAGGTCCAGAAAGAAAGGCCCAACCCAAGGAATTTGCCCTAATTTCACACCAACTTTCCCCTTGAAGTCGGTTCCCACCACGACCTGCTCTAAAGAAGTCGGGAACGGGAATTAGCTGGCAGATAACACTAAAATAACTGCCCCAAAAATCTCTCAACCCACTTTCAGGAGCTATATCTCAACTTCCCTAAAATAAAAGGGCGGTTACCCACCTTAAAAGGTGGAACTACTTCAACGGTGGTTGTTGGTTCACCACTATAAATACACTGACACCCCTCAGATATCTCCAAGTCCCAATACTCTTTAAACCTGCTTACACCCTTGCTGACTTAGGCATCGGAGTGTCTTTGCAGGTACCACCCACCAGTCACTCATACTCACAAGTCGGACGGAGGCCCAAAAGCGCGATTTCCTGCGAAGGCTTCCATCCACAGACAATCGGGCCAACCTAACGAGTCCAGCCCATCAATCTTCGGTTATCCATCGTAACAAAAATGTTGTTCAAATTATTACAACTTACAAAATCTATTATTCTTTTATTACTGACGTATAACTTATCTTGACAAAAAATTTGTAAAAATTTATCAAGAGACCAGCTATGCAATGGCTAATCTCCAAAAAACACTAACAATATTAAATTGAATAAATTTTAATATTATATTAGAATTTGAGGTTAGATGAATTTAACACCTTCTAAAACTAACTTACAAAGCAAGAAATACCTCTAAATAATAAACTATGTAGGGTGAGAATTGCAATAGTATATGCATTTGCTATCCTATTGCAATATCCTATTCCAAAGAATTATGTGCTAAGTTTACGCCACATGTGATATACGCGTTCATTCAATTTCTGTCACTAAATTAAGTTTCAATATAATATTAAATTTCTTTAATCTATTACTTTATTTGCGCCTGAAGCAAGGTATGAGTTTCGATCATCTCATGCTTGAAGCCTTCCCCAATACGAATTAATGACGGTAATGTGAAAAAGAAAATATCTTATTTTACTTAATTTAATTTAATATTTATAAAGAGTTAAATTTAAAAGTGATTTTTGAAATTGGTCAGCTTTTCTCAAAAAAATTTTTTAAAATTTTAATTGTATTATAAAGGTCTTTAAAATAAAAAAAAATTTACTAAGTTAATATTTATTATTTTTTATCAAGTTACTTGACACGTAATGAATAATTTAACATATTTTTTTATACTATACTGAATTAAATGATAATATTTTAATTTTGATGCTAAATATTTTATGAAATGTCATTCAACTTTAATGAACCACAAAACGTTTTATGCGTAAAAAAACAATTTTAAAGTTAAACGATGTTATTTTATCGAATATTTAGCATCAAATTAAAAGAATATTATTTTGTCTAGTCTAATATAAAAGAAATATGCTAAGTCACTTATGATGTAAGGAGTAACTCTGACACAAAAAAGAGTGAGGACTAACATTTTTTTAATCTTAAAAATATTTATAGCGTAATGTGAATCTCAAAATTTTTTTAGTGCAAGTAATCAATCTTAATGATCATTTTGAGACTTAATTCTATTTATATATTTATATTTGTAATATTTATAGTTATATATTTATTAATATTATTTGATTATTTTAACAATAAATAATAAATATAAAAATAAATTAATTTTAGATACTTTGATTTATTTATCGCCTTACCAACACTGCTTGAATTAATAATATGGGAACGAAAATTAATATAAATTCATCGAGTTATTAATTTATTCATCTTATTAATTAAATATTATGAATTTAAATATTATTTTATATATAATAATTTATTAATTAATAATAGATTAATCTTAGTATATCGAATTAAAAAATATCGTAAAAAAACAAAATACATGGAAAGAATTGAAACAATAGCCGATCAAACATAAGCAAACATGCTCCTCACGCAAGTTTCGTTGACTTTTTTTTCTTTTGGATTTTGATACAAGACTTTTTCTTATTTGTTATTAATTATTATATTTTCTTGGTTTGGATAAGCTTTTAATAATCACCCATAACCTAAAAAAGCTTTTCATTCTTGTAAATATTATGAATTTTGGTTGCTGTACCTATTTCATAATAATTTGATTTTAATCCCAAAAACGTTATGATAATATAGTTTGAAGAAGGACTTCAACAATTTATCATAACTTTTAGGAAAAATAAACGCATTGTTAGTATGTATTATTTTAGAATACGAATAAAAATCCGACCAAAAGAATAGTGAGGATTTAAATTATTATTCTTTATGTTCTTTTTTCAAAAATAGATATAGACCATAACACCGAGCAATATTTTCCCCAAAAAAATGATACACTTATAAAAAAGTAATCATCAAATTAATTACTTGTATATAAAATACATATGTCAACGATGAAATTGAGTTTTTATCCAACCAATGATCATATATAGTTAAGACCTTGAGAAATGTATTTAAAATAATATTTTTACAGAGATATTTTTTGTGGAATAAGAAAGACGGAAGGGACGGAATGTCTCTAGTGAAATAGGAAGTTATATAGATCTTCAAAAAGTAGAAGGTTTGGAAATTGGTGACGCGGTAATTCGAAATACAGCGCTCCTGTTCAAGTGGTGGTGAAGATTTTTGAAAGAGGATTATCACTTTGGAAAAAAATTGTATGTTCCTGTAATAACATGAATCTTTTTGAGATGATTTGTGATCAACTTGTACCTATAAGAGAAGGTCCTTGAAAGGATATTTGTCAACTACAAATCAGGGAGTCACAAGTGAGGGAGAAGATTATCAGAGGCTTGGTTATGGAACTAGGGAATAGCAGGATAACCCGCTTCTAGAAAGATAACTGGTTATCTTGTGGTGTTCTGAAAGTTACTTTTTCAAGACTTTTCTCGGTCTCAAATCTTCAAGGATCTGTCATAAGAGATTGTGTGTTCTGAGATGGGTTAGAGTGGATTTGGAATTTCCAATGGCGACGAGAGTTATTTTAATGGGAGCTGGAACTAGTAAACCAGCTTCATGCGGTTCTGCAATAAGTGAAACTGACAACTGAGAGAGAAGACAGAGTGATCTGAAATTTTGATAAAAAAAAAGGAGTTTATTCTACTAATTTCTTTATGCAGGTATTGCAAGTAAAGATACTTCCGACGGATATCACAAGCTATAGCTTCACTACTACTATTTGGAGAGGATTCATCCTACCAAGGATTGAGTTGTTTACTTGGTTGGCACTGGTTGGTAGGGTGAATACAAGGAAAAGACTGTGTAGATTAGGTGTTATTGGCCAAAATGATAACATGTGTGTTTTATGTCATAAATCTGTTGAAACTGCCTTTCACTTGTTCATTGGTTGTGAGCTCATTTGGCAGGTGTGGTGTGCTTGGTTGTTCGCTCTTGAAAGGATATGGACTATTCCAGGTACGCTCAAGCAACACTATGAAAGTTGGACGGATATATCAGCGAGAAAGATGGAACGGAAGCGGTGGTTGTTGATTTTTTTGCGGTCATCTGGACAATTTGGCTAGAAAGAAATGATAGAATCTTTAAAAATCAAGGTTCAAGTGTGGTGGATATTATTAAAGATTCTTTACAAGTTACGATGAGTAAATTGATGGTGAATCCTGTGGTTGTTGATGGCAATGTCGGAGATAACTAGGGATTATTATTTTTAGCGTTATAAATTTTTGTTTCTTTTCTTTTGCTCCACTTTATTGTGTTGAGCTTTTTTAATTAAAAAAAAAAGCATATAACCAAAAACTATTTAGTTTTTAATCAGTTATTAAATTCAAAAAATCAGCTATATTAACTTTTTTTTAAAGAGAAGTTCAATACAAAAAAGTAAAACATAAAGGACAATAACACAGGTAAAACAAAACAAATAAAGGAAAGACAAAAAAAAAAAAAAAAACGATCGAACAAAAGTAAATATTTTTTTATCATCTCCGACATTATTATTAATAATAAAAGGAGTCTGCACCTAACCACTCTTTGTAGTTCAGGAAAAGCATATTAATAATTTCCTAAATCTCTTTTTTTTTTATTTTGAAAAATTATTCTCCTACTATCTATCTCTTGCAATCCTTCTTTTTATTTGATATCTCAGTCCAACTTTAGAAATGTTCCTTCAACGTATCCGAATAAGACCATTGTCTACTAACATATGATATGCATGCACACCAAACCTGTCAAAAAAAAAAAAAAAAAACTACAACAAAAAAAATAAGTGGTAACTATATTCAACACCTTCATTATATAAAACACATAAGGTACCTTGTTGGTTAATAACCCTAAACCGACTAAGTCTCTCATTCGCATTGACCCAACCAGTTAAGACAAATCAGGCAAACAATTTCACTCATGGTGAAACTAGCCCTTTCCATATAGTTATAGTAAAACTGTAGCTTGTTACATCCTCCGGGACCATTTTCGCCTGCAACACCTGCACAAATGAATTAGTAGAAGGAACACCTTGTTTATCATATTTTCACACAACTCTATCCTCTTTCTCATATGCAACTTTGACCAGCCTTAAGGTATCATGTAGCAGGTTTACTAGATCCAACTCCCACTGGAATAGTTCTCGCCTCCATTGGAAGTTCCATATCCATGTAAACCCATTCCGAAATCCACAATCTCCTGTGACGAATCCTCTTTGGTTTGAAACTGAGAAGAGTCTTGAAAAATGATCTTTCAAAAGAACCTCCAATAAACCAGACATCTTCCCAGATTCTAGTTCCTCTCCCATCTCCGATCTTCATAGATGATCCAGTTATTAACTTCTGTCTAACTTATTGATTCGTGAACTGTAACTGATAAATATTCTTCCACGGATCCCCGAGCAGATAATTTCTGAGTGGATAGAAACTCATTTGGATTCAGATTATTACATGAGCAGACTACATACCTTCTTACACAACGGACACTCCTCCTTTGAAAAGCACTACCACTACTTAAACAAAAGAGCTGAGTTGCGAATGATAGTATCCCAAACTCCCAACCCACCTAATCTTTTAGGAGTCTGCACCACTTTCTACTTAACTCCATTTCTCTCATCCTCCTTACTTCATAAAAATCTTTTCTACAAAAAAAAATCAGTTTATCTGCAATAGCCTTTAACATCTTATATAAACTATATTAACTTTTTTATATATTCACATTCTAATTTTTTTTAGAGAATTAACTTCTAACTCAAATTAAATTTGGACTTTATTTCTAAAATCTCTCTCACTCACCAAACTTCTTAAAATGATATAAATAGTATTGTTAATTAACTTCCTTTTATTATTATTCAACCACAAACTACTAAAAGTAAAATGTTACAATAAAAAATATAAAATTTTATAATTTAAAATTTAAATTTTAATTTAGGATTTTTATATCAAATTTAAGGTTTAGTATTAAAAATTTTATTATTTTGTTTTATTTATATTATATTTTATTTTAAATTTAAATATACCAATTTTTAAGGATACTGATTTTGTATAAGACAGAAAAATATAAGACATTAAATTTAAAGATGTATTTCTTGTATTTATTTAAATGGGTCTTAATGATATTGGATAAAAGTTGGGTATTATTGCTTGATTACCTAGTTGTATTATTTAAATAAATGCAAGAAACACCTTTTTAGATTTAAGATCTCATATTTTCTCTCTTCCACATTTAAAATAGAAAATCAATCTTCCTTACTACATTTAAATTTAAAACAACATACAATCTAACAAAAATAATACATTCGAAATCCTAATTTCTCAAAAATTAAATTATAAATTCAAAATCCTAAACCCTAAATTTTATATTATTTTGTATTCTAACAATTTACTTTTAATAGTATGGTTGAATAATAATAATATATTAATAATATAGAACGTTAATTACTAATATTATTCGAATATATCATTAATTTTAGGAATAATAGTGACTAAGAAATTTTATGAATGAATATCAAATTTAATTCTAGTTAGAGATAGTTCTCTAAAAAATTGGAAAGTAAACATATAAAAAATTAATAAAAATACTAGATGAACAGATATTTTTATAACCAAATTCAATTAAATACCTCTAACATATTTTTTATTTATTTTACTCATGAGCTTAACTTTTTTTTTTCTTTTCTTCTCTTCTTTCTTTTTATTTTCTCTTCTTTTTCTTTCTGTTGAATCTTCTACGTACTTCTTTTTATTTATTTTCTACATTTTATCCTTCTCTGTTTATTTGTATGTTTCTTTGTGAACTTTTAAAAATTTTATAAAGAATGAAAAATGCATAATTAAGAAAAAAATGCTGAATTTTTTCATTCAAAATACAAAAAAATTGTAATGATAAATTACAAAAATTAATAAAAATAAATAATTTAAAAAAAAGTTAAATATTTTTTTTATTCTTAAGATTTTGGGTAAAAATCAAAATTGTCCTCTTTATTAAAATACTTCAATTTAACTATTCTATATCCATTTATTTATATACTTTATATTTTTAGACTCTAACATATATCTAATAGATAAGATATATCTAATTGATTAGAATATTGAATTTTATGGATATAATAAAAAAAAAGATATATTATGTTTATGCAATAAATTAAGTATCTTTGTCTTCGGCTCAGTAAAGTTATTTTACATTCAAATTCATCTCTAATATTGAATTTGTATTAAAATAATAATTTCTCTAATTTTTAGACTAAAATATCCTTCTTCATCACGTCTTTCTCTCACCCTCCTCACTCTAACTCTTCACCTCACCTCCACCACATCCACTATCACCTACATTGTCACAGTTCCATTCTCTCACTCATCACCACACCTGCATACACTCCCATAACATCAATATCCATTATTCTCCACTACTCTCTACAACTACATCACCAATGTATCCATCATCGTCATCAATAACAACTTTTTCCATCCAAATATTTTCTACTCACTCTTTCACCCAAAACAACATCAGGTTTAGCGTCGCAGAGTAGCCGCGACTTTTTCAGCAGATTCACCGATGGGTTAGGCGTCAAATTCGTCAGGTCAAATTATTTTCGGCGGATGTACGATTTCGATGGTAAAGTTTCCGATAATAATTAGAAGGAAAACAAAAAAAATGGCACGTCGGATTTACCGGCGAAAAAATGCGACGGAAAACCCACTTAGTGGAACAGTTCGTTTTGGCGACCCGCAATATGTAACCTTCGAATTTTTCTGACTGTAAATTTGACTGTAACTGTGACATAAATTTAAAGCGCAAATCCTCTTCTCCCACATTCAAATTTGAACGACTTGCTACCGCTACTTTTGCCATTGTCTACGCCAATGCTTCCACCATCATCTACATCGCTACTTCTGCAGCCGTCTAATTGCTGCTTCTGCTGTCATACGCCGCTACTGCTATCACTGCCATCTACGCCGCTTCTTCTTCTCAGCTCTGGCGCTCTTCAGGTAATGCTTCTAAACTTAGGATTTTCTGAAATTCTGATTTGTTGATATAATTTATAAGGTTTATTTGCTATTTTGAGACTTCTTATTATTGTTGATTATTTGGTTCTGAACTTAGGGTACTGAACTTATTTTGAACTTAGAGTTTTCTAAAATTATGAAATTAGGATACTGAACTTGTTTAGTTTCAATTTTAATTAGAACATGTTCTGATTTTTGTTCCTTATTTAGTTCTGAACTTAGGGTGCTAAACTTGTTTTGAACTTAGAATTTTCTAAAATTCTAAACTTAAGGTACTGAATTTGTTTATTTTTAATTTTAATTAGAACATATTTTGATTTCTGTTCCTTATTTAGTTCTGAACTTAGGGTACTGAACTTGTTTAGTTTCAGTTTTAACTAGAACATGTTTTGATTTCTGTTCCTTATTTAGTTCTGAACTCAGGGTACTGAACTTATTTTGAACTTAGGATTTTCTAAAATTCTGAACTTAAGGTACTGAACTTGTTTATTTTCAATTTTAATTAGAACGTATTCTGATTTGTGTCCCTTATTTAGTTCTAAACTTAGGGTACTGAACTTGTTTTGAACTTAGGGTTTTCTAAAATTCTGAACTTAGGGTACTGAACTTGTTTAGTTTCAATTTTAGCTAGAACATGTTCTGATTTTTATTCCTTATTTAGTTTTGAACTTAAGGTACTGAACTTGTTTTGAACTTATGATTTTCTAAAATTATAAACTTAAGGTACTGAACTTGTTTAGTTTCAATTTTAATTGGTATGCTCTTTGTAGACATAACAATAGGTAGAAGTGTTACGGATGGACGTGGTAGAGGGAGGGTTTTTGTCGGTACCCCTAGAAATTCTGGATCCTCTCCTTCTAATCCGACTACCCCGGTGATGTCACAAGTTGCAGGTGCATCAGAACAGCTGTTCATTATGGTGCCTAACCCCAACTATGTCCCTGCGTCTATGGTGACGATGTCGCCTCCATCCACTCAGCAGCCCGCTGTCTCATCTATAACTAGAATGTGCCCCAAACTCTGTAGAGTTTTGCATAATCTTTATATATTATTTGCTTCTCAAGTTTTGATTTATATTACCGTATTGGTTTGTGTGTGAATTGTTGATAGGTTTGCGCTAAACAACAACACATGTACTCAAGAGATGACCAACATCATCAAGCTGATGTATGACCATCCATAGAGGTGTACGTGGATCGGATCGAATCGGATATAACCAAAAATTCGATCCGATCCGCATAATTTTCATCGGATCGGATCGTATCGGATATGATATTCGCATTTCTTAGTGTCGGATCCGATCCGATCCGCAAATGTGCAGATCGGATATCTTTTATATCCACATAATTGAACTTTCTCTTTTTAATTATATTTCTATGTAAAAAATTCAATAAAAATGTTTCTTTCACACTTTTAAACTTATTTATTCCTAAAATATTTTTAATCAAACTTTTCCTAAATAAAAAAAATAAAATAATACAATATATGAAAAATAATTACTAACTAAAGCATACAAACAAGTAAAATATAATACCACACACACACACACACACACACACACACACACACATATTAATTATTATTGTGCGGATCTGCGGATCCGCGGATTGGATACGCGGATGTAGAGCTGATATCCGCGATCTGATCCTTAAAGGGTGCGGATCGGATCATATCCGCAATTTTCGGATCAGATGCAGATATTTACCGCGGATCTCCGGATACGATCCAATCCATGAACACCCCTAACCATTATTATTGTGCGGATCTGCGGATCCGCGGATTGGATACGCGGATGTAGAGCTGATATCCGCGATCTGATCCTTAAAGGGTGCGGATCGGATCATATCCGCAATTTTCGGATCAGATGCAGATATTTACCGCGGATCTCCGGATACGATCCAATCCATGAACACCCCTAACCATCCATGGCCGAGCTACAAGAAGATACCCTCTGAGACCAGAGAGTGATGGTTTCAGAAGTAGGCGGTAAAAACTTAATATAGTAAAACCTTATTAGCTAATTTATATATTCTATTTTGTTTAATACGATATATTTTGATTAACTAATTTTAAAGTTTCTTTGTGCAGGTGCACTTTATATGGGACAAGAAGCACGATACCCTCATCAGAAAGATATATAACCATCGAATGGGTAGGCAGCTGCAATGGATGCTAGAGAATGTACGAGATAGGCACGACCACCTCACTTCCTAGCTTCGCCCAGAAATCAAGAAGGTTGTGTATGTTCATTAGGATGCCGATGAGGGATTTAGGCATCGGCGTCTCACAAACAGAGCTAACAGGGCATCGACCAGGTCATCCAAGTATACCGGCGGCTCAACGACCTTCATGAAGACTAAAGCCAAGCTAGTATATAACTTCTCTAATTTTGTTATTAACTTAGTTATATTCTTTGACATATCAGTAGTAGGCATTCTAACATATTGTTTCAATGCAACATGTGTAGTCGAAGCAAGGTTGCGAGAACCAAACTGGTTAATAAACCAGTGGAATGATTGGTTCAACGGTTCAGAGATTCAATCGGGATTCAACCAATTTAGCTAAATATAAAATAAAATTATTAAAAATTTAATATACAAATTTCAAATATTTAAACTTAATAATTTCTAATATTTTTATACAAAATGCAACATAAAAACATATCACTGATCATCATTTTAAACTCATGAAGAATAACATAAATAATAAATAAATAAAAAGACACTATTCTAAGCTCTAGTAATTTTTTTCGGCTTCAAAGACTCCATATCCATTTAGTGAAGAATTCTCTTTAATTGGTTTCAGCACAGTTATATTCAGAATCAGTTCAATTTTCATGCTTAAACATTACCATTTGTGCACAATGAAAACTTTAATGCAATCATAGCATTTCAAAGACATCAGGTATATTATATCTGTGGATTAGATTTTCTACAGATACCAAACCAAAGTTCCATCTCTAGCAATGTTTATAGTAACAAATAAAAATCATAAACAATTAAACAATAACTACCATCTCCAACCCCTCTTTGGATCCACACCCTACAGTTCTAGATTAGGCTTGCTATCAAGAAAATTATCAAATTCATCATCCAGTACTTTGTTCTTTCCATCATCATTAACCCTATCATTTAAGGCCTCATCATTGTCACTTTTAGTTAACAAAATTTCAAGCAGCAAGCCTGTGTGGAGCTTAATTAGTTTGAAGGTCTTTAGTAGGAAAAATGTAAGGCTAAATTTTTTTTCAAGAGAAAGATGTCAAAATAAACTTTTGGTCAAAGTCATTGTGCTAATAGAGAAATGCTTTGCAGAGAAATGCTTTGAAGAATTGTAACAATAAATTGCTACCTTACCCACTTACCCTCTTCTAGCTACCCATCACCACCAATTAGCTGAACACCCAACAACTCAAGAAATTGACAAATCGCCAGCCACTCTTGCTAATTAACTCTTTTTTTATGAATACTAATGCCAATCATCACTCTATCAAAAAATAAATCACATAATTATCCTTATCTTTCTCACATCACTAATTAAGTTAGAATAGTGTGCAGGAGCCTACAGCTTTACGCTGAGATGCAAAGCTTCATAGCAGGAAACTTTCAGGACTTCCTCCCAAGAGTCATAGCATACCGATGATGACAAGGACAGAGACGACGAGTGAGGAGCAGAGAAGTAGAGACCACCCAGCAAGACTGTCGAGGAGGCAGAGAAGTAGAAATGACGCACGGTGAGGAGCGAAATGTAACACCCTAACTATCAAAATGTCATGCTTCCGGCTGCGCCACTCTGATAGCTTGGGTATTATGACGACTCTTAAAATATTTAATATTGAAATATAAGTCTGTTTAAAACATAAAATGAATTTTTCAAAAGACCGTTTAAAACACAACATAAATCCATACTTACAACCATATACATACATATACATAGTATTAACTTACAAGCTTTACATAAAATAAAATCATATCCCTCTTACAAATGTGTAAAGATAAAGGCGAGGGTAAAACATAATATTTAAAACAATACAATACATCATATAAATAAAAACGTAATAAACTCTTCGTGACTTCTTCGGCCATATCCTGAAAAAGGAAACACCTGTAGGGGAGTGAGAACATCGTCCTCGAAAGGGTTCTCACTATAAGGTTACAAAATTGCTAAGATACGTAAAATAGAAACTGTTTTCAGGGTACAGTGATCGATAGCCGCCTTATGTATCATTTCAAAACCAAAGATTTATATTAAAAAATCTGAAATCCATTTTAAAAGAGAAAACTGTTAATTCTTCAAAAATCCTAAACCTTTTTAAAAGTTTTTTTCCTAGACAGAATGAATGACCAAGCTGTTCCAAGCATAGGTTCAATAAGTCTATTCTGAAACAGTTTAGTTTTTCATACTTTTCTAAACAAAAAACACAAACCGAACATGTCCTTCGGCCCATCTCATAATCAACCACGGCCCTAGGCCCAAGCAACTCAATCAACAACCAATTCACCACAATCCAACCAATTTTTAGTCATAAACATAAGTAAGAAGGTTCAAACACAATCAAGCAGTTACATCATGCAGAGTAATTAGCAATTAAACATAATTATTCACATAGGCAAACCAATTACAATATGCACACCCAAAAATATCATATAAATGCATATGATGCATGTCTGTCCTACTGGCCATGAGCTCATACGTCGGTTATGATGCCAGACTTGACTCGGATAAGCGGGATTAAACCATCATCCTTATCCATAGGTTACATAAACAAGCAGGATTAAACCACTATCCTTGTTCGGAACACGCAAGCGGGACTAAACCACCATCCTTGCCAAACAATTTATCAATATGAGAGCGGGATAAAACCACCATCCTCACTGTAGGCGGAATAAAATCACCATCCCTGCATAACGGTTTATGCACTGAGCAAGCGGGATTATACCACCATCCTTGCCATGCCAAAGACCCTCATCATATTTTCTCAGTAATATCCATAGTCAATCAAACTCAAAATCTTATATCAATAATCATTCTTGGCTCACTTACTTTCAAATCAGAAATGTATTCAGTTTACATCTTGCCAAGAACCAATTTTATCAAGTAAATTTTCTTTTCAAAACTTCCAAGCAACTTCAAAACCAAGCCAAATTCAAAATCTCTTCTAAAAGACTCAAAATCATTTATTTTCAAACCATTCGCTCCATCACTTTGAAATCAAAAGTTATTAATTTAAATCCACAGCAAGGTCTCATTACTTTAGGGAAGAATAACCTACCTCATTTCTTAAATTCTTTAGAAATCCTCGAAATCATAGTTACTTAAATTGAAATCAATTAAAATAGAGATTTAAAATCAAAACCAAGGCATGTAAGCCAAAAGTTCCAAGCCACTTTCAAAACCAACTTATTTTACGCCTAAAAAACCAATTTCATTTCATTCATAAATCGAAAATCTTTTCAAGGCTCGAAATTATTTAGTCTTGCTAAGTCGAAGTTTAAAGAAAACTTCAAAAGTAAAACGAACTTAATTAATCAAAGTTCAACTTCTTTTAAAATCCACTAAAACTCTTCCAAAAGTACTTCTTTAATCAAACTTCAAAACATAGGTTCTTTCTTATTTAAATCAATCTTAAAACATAAACTTTTTGTAAACAGATTAAACTCGAAAACATCTATTTCTTAATAAATCAAGAACCAAATAATAGAACCTCTCAAATTCATTCCTTCTCTAAATCACATTCTTAAAACAAAATCTTAAATTTCATAAAAATTCGGTAGCATCTCCCCTAAAACTTGGACTTTGCCACCCTTTTCGGGTCCCAACCAAACCATTCTATAACCCCTTCCACGGCTCAAAACCAAATAAGTTTAATTCCAAAAATTCATATTTCAAGAAACAACTTCAAACTCAAATCATTTTCAATGAACCAAACTCGTTTCCAAAACTTTAAAGAAATAATTCAGCAATTGCCCATTCAACAAAACCAAACTACAATCTAGTCAAACAACAATCACATTCATCCAAAAACATCCCAACAAATACATAAGACTTACAAAATCACTAGAGGTACATCTATCACATTAATATCTATTTATAGCAATTCCAAGTTATAAAATTAAGTTCTTTGAAAAAGCCCCTACCTCAATAAGTTGAAACCATAACCCAAACGCGTCAACCGAACTCTTTTCTCTCAGCCCAAAAATAACGGCGTCAACTCCAACTAGATTTCGCGGTGGCAACATCCACAAAGGAACCAGCCAACAACAGTAACACCACATGGGCTTACGAGTAATCGAGAAAACGGAGTAATAGCAGCTCTGGTGACGATGCAGCACCTTGATGCTGCATGCAACAGCTGTTGAATTTAGCACGCAAGACTCGGAACTCGACCCGAGAAGACTGTGGTTCCACCGGCGGTTTTTGGCAGTCAGAAAGGTGATGTAAATAATTTAGCGCAGCAGCCACCTAGACGCGACGATGGCGAGCCCAGCAACACGACGGCAACGGCAACTCTGCGATGCTCCCATTCGCGCATCCTCTCCCTCCTCCGTTCGCGATTCCAACGGCGGCGGCAAGGACGGTCTGGCAGCAAAGGTCCGATGAAGCTGGCGGCGATGACCTCCTCTTCAACCGGCGACGCTCCTTTCATCCCCTTTTCTTCTCAGCTTTCCTCCGTTCCCTCACTCCCTCGATCCCCATTTCTCTTCCTCTGCTCTCTCTCTTTTCCCCCCTTTTCTTTCTTTCTTTCTTCCTTGATTTCCCTGCCCCCACTCCGTCCTTCCCTTTCTTTTGTTTCTTTTTTTTCTACCGTGTGTGTCTGTGATAAGGAAAATGTTAGTGACGGCTAGGGTTGGGTACAAAAAAATTAGGATTTTGTGTTTAATTTTTAGGATTAAAGTTTGATTTGGGGGCAAATTAAAATTTGGGATATTTTGGTAAATTGGGATTCGGTAAATTCTAAATCAAATTAGGTTATATTGTATAAATTTTGAAATCTAAATTTAATCCTTCAAAATCACTTTAAAAATATTATTTAAATATTATTTTATAAATTGGCATTTAATCAAATATTGTAATTTAAAATTAGAGATAATATAATTAATTTTCTTTGTTTATAAAAATTAAATTATTAAATCCTAAAATCTCAATTATTTAAACTAAGTCATATAAAATTCTTATTCTTTTATAACTACTAAACTTTATAGTTTAAATATAGAAAATTATCCAATAATCAGAAAATTAAGTAAACTTTCTATTTTAATTATTAGAACTTAATTTAATTACTTTTAATAAAATAGTTTATGAAAATAAAATCTTTAATGAATAAATAAATTAAAATTAGCTAATAATAAGATTTTTACGAAATTTCTTGGTCTTACATCTTACCCACCTTATAAAAATTTTCGTTCTCGAAAACTAAAATAATATATAAGGTATTACATAGTTTTAATACTTTAATTTTGAATACTTTAGAAAAGTACGAAGTCTTAGCATATATATAAATCTTCAAATACCGAATAAGCGATAAGACTTGGATATAAGAGAAGAGTGTGGTGTAAAGCAGAAGTTACACAATAGGTTTAAAAAAAGAAGTTATAAGGTGTCGACACTTTACCAAAACTTGAAGAAACACACTGAGGTGCAATATTTCAAGATAAGTGTTTGCAGAGACAATGTGGTCGACAGGCTAATGCTTTTGTTCCCTTAACTAATCAATCAATAGATGCTTTCCAACTCGCTTATCACTCTATTTCAAGTTCACTCGAATATTCAACATTATTTCCAACACTTTATCTTATATGAAAAAGCTCTTCAACTTCCATTCCTTTCGAATTCCCATCTTTATCCACGCTCAATCATTAACTTTGACTTCTAGCTAACTTAATCAAGGTTTTAAACTCACTTCTTGTCAAGCGGCAATCTAATCAATCGATCTAATTATTTCAAAAACTTTAATAATCTGACACGCATTTAAATACGTTAATGCAATACCATTAAACGTCTTTAGTAGGAAATTGTGATCATCAACAATGGCGCCAAAGGACTTGGAGCTCTTAAACGTGAATCACACTTTGTGACAATTCCGCACAACTAATCAGCAAGTGCACTGGGTCGTCCAAGTAATACCTTACGTGAGTAAGGGTCGATCCCACGGAGACTGTCGGCTTGAAGCAAGCTATGGTCACCTTGTAAATCTCAGTCAGGCTAATTCAGATGGTGATGGAGAATCGATAATTAAAAGATAAATAAAACGTAAAATAAAGATAGAGATACTTATGTAATTCTTTGGTTGGAATTTCAGATAAGCGTATGAAGATGCTTTGTTCCTCCTGAACCTCTGCTTTCCTATTGCCTTCTTCCAATCATTCATACTCATTTCCATGGCAAGCTTTATGTTGGGCATCACCGTTGTCAATGGCTACTTCCCGTCCTCTCAGTGAAAACGTTCCAAATGCGCTGTCACTGCATGGCTAATCATCTGTCGGTTCTCGATCATGTTGGAATAGGATCCATTGATCCTTTTGCGTCTGTCACACGCCCAACAATCGCGAGTTTGAAGCTCGTCACAGCCATCCCTTCCCAGATCCTACTCAGAATACCACAGACAAGGTTTAGACGTTCCGGATCTCAGGAATGGCCGCCAATAATTCTAGCCTATACCATAAAGGTTCCAATCTTAGATTAGAAATCCAAGAGATACACATTCAAGCTTGTTTGCATGTAGAACGGAAATGGTTGTCAGTCACGCGTTCATAGGTGAGAATGGTGATGAGTGTCACATAATCATCACATTCATCATGTTCTTGGGTGCGAATGAATATCTTGGAGAAGAAATAGACTTGAGTTGAATAGAAAAACAATAGTACTTTGTATTAATTCATGAAGAACAGCAGAGCTCCACACCTTAATCTATGGTGTGTAGAAACTCCACCGTTGAAAATACAAAAGTGATAATGGTATAAGTATGGCCGAATGGCCAGCCTCCAAGGTCTAGGGACTAAACATCCAAAGATGAAAATACAATAGTATAAGGTCCTATTTATAGAGAACTAGTAGCCTAGGGTTTACATAAATCAGTAATTAATGCAAAAATCTTCTTCCGGGCCCACTTGGTGTGTGCTTGGGCTGAACATTGAAGCTTCCATGTGTAGAGACTTTTCTTGGAGTTAAACGCCAGCTTTTGTGCCAGTTTGGGTGTTTAACTCTAGCTTTTGTGCCAGTTCTGGCGTTAAACGCCAGAATTCTTGAGCTGACTTGGAACACCTGTTTGGGCCATCAAATCTCAGGCAAAGTATGGACTATTATATATTGCTGGAAAGCCCAGGATGTCTACTTTCCAACAACCAATTGAGAGCGCGCCAATTGGGCTTTTGTAGCTCCAGAAAATCCACTTTGAGTGCAGGGAGGTCAGAATCCAACAGCATCTGCAGTCCTTTTTCAGCCTCTGAATCAGATTTTTACTCAAGTCCCTCAATTTCAGCCAGAAAATACCTGAAATCACAGAAAAATACACAAACTCATAGTAAAGTCCAAAAGATTAATTTTTATTTAAAAACTAATAAAAACATAATAAAAACTAACTAAAATATACTAAAAACATACTAAAAACAATGCCAAAAAGCGTATAAATTATCCGCTCATCACAACACCAAACTTAAATTGTTGCTTGTCCCCAAGCAACTGAAAATCAAATAGGATAAAAAGAAGAGAATATACAATGAATTCCAAAAACATCTATGAAGATCAGTATTAATTAGATGAGCGGGGCTATTAGCTTTTTGCTTCTGAACAGTTTTGGCATCTCACTTTATCCTTTGAAGTTCAGAATGATTGGCTTCTATAGGAACTCAGAATCCAGATAGTGTTATTGATTCTCCTAGTTAAGTATGTTAATTCTTGAACACAGCTACTTTATGAGTCTTGGCCGTGACCCTAAGGATTTTGTTTTCCAGTATTACCACCGGATAAATAAATGCCACAGACACATAACTGGGTGAACCTTTTCAGATTGTGACTCAGCTTTGCTAGAGTCCTCAATTAGAGGTGTCCAGAGCTCTTAAGCACACCCTTTTTGCTTTTGGACCACGACTTTAACCGCTCAGTCTCAAGTTTTTACTTGACACCTTCACGCCACAAGCACATGGTTAGGGACAGCTTGGTTTAGGCGCTTAGACCAGGATTTTATTCCTGTGGGCCCTCCTATCCACTGATGCTCAAAGCCTTGGATCCCTTTTTATCACCCTTGCCTTTTGGTTTAAAGGGGTATTGGCTTTTTCTGCTTGCTTTTCTTTTTCTTTCTTTTTCTTTTCTCTCTCTTTTTTTTTTCGCGTCTCTTCTTTTTCTTTTTTTTTTGCAAGCTTTTCACTGCTTTTTCTTGCTTCAAGAATCAATTTTATGATTTTTCAGATCATCAGATAACATTTCTCCTTTTCCGATCATTCTTTCAAGAGCCAACAATTTTAACATTCTTTAAACAACAAATTCAAAAATATGCACTATTCAAGCATTCATTCAGAAAAATAATAGTATTGCCACCACATCAAAATAATTAAACTGTTTTAAAATTTGAAATTCAGGCACTTCTTTTTCTTTTTCAATTAAAAACATTTTTCATTTAAGAAAGGTGATGGATTCATTTTCATAGCTTTAAGGCATAGACACTTAGACACTAATGATCATGTAATAAAGATACAAACATAAATAAACATAAAGCACAATTTTTGAAAAACAGAAAATAAAGAACAAGGAAATTAAAGAACGGGTCCACCTTAGTGATGGCGGCTTGTTCTTCCTCTTGAAGATCTTATGGAGTGCTTGAGCTCCTCAATGTCTCTTCCTTGCCTTTGTTGTTCCTCTCTCATGGTTCTTTGGTCTTCTCTAATTTCATGGAGGAGGATGGAATGCTCTTGGTGCTCCACCCTTAGTTGTCCCATATTGGAACTTAATTCTCCTAGGGAGGTGTTGATTTGCTCCCAATAGTTTTGTGGAGGAAAATGCATCCCTTGAGACATCTAAGGGATTTCATGATGAGGAGTTTCCTCATGCTCCTGGTGAGGTTCTCTCACTTGCTCCATCCTTTTCTTGGTGATGGGCTTGTCCTCATCAATGAGGATGTCTTCCTCTATGTCAATTCCAGCTGAATTACAGAGGTGACAAATGAGATGAGGGAAGGCTAACCTTGCCATAGTAGAGGACTTGTCCGCCACCTTGTAGAGTTCTTGGGATATAATCTCATGAACTTCTACTTCCTCTCTAATCATGATGCTATGAATCATGATAGTCCGGTCTATAGTAACTTCAGATCGGTTGCTAGTAGGAATGACTGAGCGTTGGATGAACTCCAACCATCCCCTAGCCACGGGCTTGAGGTCATGCCTTCTCAGTTGAACCGGCTTCCCTCTTGAATCTCTCTTCCATTGAGCGCCCTCTTCACATATATCCATGAGAACTTAGTCCAACCTTTGATCAAAGTTGACCCTTCTAGTGTATGGGTGTGCATCTCCTTGCATCATGGGCGAGTTGAATGCCAACCTTACATTTTCCGGACTAAAATCTAAGTATTTCCCCCGGACCATTGTAAGCCAATTCTTAGGATCCGGGTTCACACTTTGATCATGGTTCTTGGTGATCTATGCATTGGCATAGAACTCTTGAACCATTAAGATTCTGACTTGTTGAATGGGGTTGGTGAGAACTTCCCAACCTCTTCTTTGGATCTCATGTCGGATCTCCGGATATTCGCCGTTTTTGAGCTTCAAAGGGACCTCGAAGATCACCTTCTTCTTGGCCACAACTTCATAGAAGTGGTCTTGATGCACCTTTGAGAGGAATCTCTCCATCTCCCATGACTCGGAGGTGGAAGCTTTTGCCTTTCCTTTCCTTTTTCTAGAGGTTTCTCCGGCCTTTGGTGCCATTAATGGTTATGGAAAAACAAAAAGGCTTTAGCTTTTACCACACCAAACTTAGAAGGTTGCTCGTTCTCGAGCAAAAGAAGAAAGAAGAGAGTAGAAGAAGAAGAAATAGAGGAGATGGAGGGGGCTTTGTGTTTCGGCCAAGGGGGAGAAGTAGTGTTTAGGTTGTGTGAAAATGAAGGAGTGAAGATTGGTTTATATAGGAGTGGGGAGGGGGGTATGGTTCGGCCATTATGGGTGGGTTTGGGTGGAAAAGTGGTTTGAATTTGAATGGTGAGGTAGGTGGGGTTTTATGAAGGATGGAAGTGAGTGGTGAAGAGAATGGTGGGATTTGATAGGTGAGGGGTTTTTGGGGAAGAGGTATTGAGGTGATTGGTGAATGGGTGAAGAAGAGAGAGAGAGGTGGGGTAGGTGGGGATCCTGTGGGGTCCACAGATCTTGAGGTGTCAAGGATTTCTCATCCCTGCACCATGTGACGTGCAAAACGCCCCTTGCTGCCAATCCTGGCGTTAAACGCCAGGCTACTGCCCTTTTCTGGCGTTTAACGCCAGCTTCTTGCCCATTCCTGCCGTTAAACGCCAGTCTGGTGCCCATTTCTGGCGTTAAACGCCCAGAATGGTGCCAGACTGGGCGTTTAACGCCCATTCTGCTACCCTTACTGGCGTTTAACGCCATTAAGTTTCTCCTCCAGGGTGTTCTATTTTTCATTCTGTTTTTCCTTCTGTTTTTGCTTTTTCAATTATTTTTGTGACTTCACATGATCATCAACCTAAAGAAAACATAAAATAACAAAAGAAAATAGAAATTTAACATAGATAATTAAAGATTGGGTTGCCTCCCAAAAAGCACTTCTTTAATGTCAATAGCTTGACAATGGGCTCTCATGGAGCCTCACAGATGTTCAGAGCAATGTTGGAACCTCCCAACACCAAACTTAGAGTTTGAATGTCGGGGTTCAACACCAAACTTAAAGTTTGGTTGTGGTCTCCCAACACCAAACTTAGAGTTTGATTGTGGGGGCTCTGTTTGACTTTGTATTGAGAGAAGCTCTTCATGCTTCCTCTCCATGGTGACAGAGGGATATCTTTGAGCTTTAAACACAAGGGAGTCTTTATTCACTTGAATGATCAATTCTCCTCTGTCAACATCAATCACAGCTTTTGCTGTGGCTAGGAAGGGTCTGCCAAGGATGATGGATTCATCCATACACTTCCCAGTCTCTAGGATTATGAAATCAGCAGGGATGTAATGGTCTTCAACCTTTACCAAGACATCCTCTACAAGTCCATAAGCCTGTTTCTTTGAATTGTCTGCCATCTCCAGTAAGATTCTTGCAGCTTGTACCTCAATGATCCCTAGCTTCTCCATTACAGAGAGAGGCATAAGGTTTATACTTGATCCCTGGTCACACAGAGCCTTCTCAAAGGTCATGGTACCTATGGTACAAGGTATTGAGAACTTTCCAGGATCTTGTCTCTTCAGAGGTAATTTCTGCCTAGTCAAGTCATCCAGTCCTTTGATGAGCAATGAAGGTTCATCCTCCCAAGTCTCATTACCAAACAACCTGGCATTTAGCTTCATGATTGCTCCAAGGTACTTAGCAACTTGCTCTTCAGTAACATCTTCATCCTCTTTAGAGGAAGAATACTCATTAGAGCTCATGAATGGCAAAAGTAAATTTAATAGAATCTCTATGGTCTCCGTCTGAGCCTCAAATTCCCATGGTTCCTCATTAGGGAACTCCATGGAGGTCAGTGGACGTTCATTGAGGTCTTCCTCAGTGGAGATCACTGCCTCTTCCTCCTCTCCAGGTTCGGCCATGTGAGACGTGTTTATGGCCTTGCACTCTCTCTTTGGATTCTCTTCTGTATTGCTTGGGAGAGTAGTAGGAGGGAGTTCAGTAATTTTCTTACTCAGCTGACCCACTTGTGCCTCCAAATTTCTAATGGAGGACCTTGTTTCAGTCATGAAATTTTGAGTGGTTTTGATTAGATAAGAGACAATGGTTGCTAAGTCAGAGTGGCTCTGCTTAGAATTCTCTGTTTGTTGCTGAGAAGATGATGGAAAAGGCTTGCTATTGCTAAACATGTTTCTTCCACCATTATTGTTGTTGAAACCTTGTTGAGGTCTCTGTTGATCCTTCCATGAGAGATTTGGATGATTTCTCCATGAAGGATTATAGGTGTTTCCATAGGGTTCTCCCATGTAATTTACCTCTTCCATTGCTGGGTTCTCAGGATCATAAGCTTCTTCTTCAGAGGAAGCTTCCTTAGTACTGCCTGTTGCTGCTTGCATTTCAGACAGACTCTGAGAAATCATATTGACTTGTTGGGTCAATATTTTATTCTGAGCCAATATGGCATTCAGAGTATCAATCTCAAGAACTCCCTTCTTTTGAGTTGTCCCATTATTCACAGGATTCCTTTCAGAAGTGTACATGAATTGGTTATTTGTAACCATTTCAATGAGTTTCTAAGCTTCTACAGGCGTCTTCTTCAGATGAAGAGATCCTCCAGCAGAGCTATCCAATGACATCTTGGATAGTTCAGACAGACCATCATAGAAAATACCTATGATGCTCTATTCTGAAAGCATGTCAGAAGGGCACCTTCTGATCAATTGCTTGTATCTTTTCCATGCTTCATAGAGGGATTCTCCTTCCTTCTGTCTGAAGGTTTGGACTTCCACTCTAAGCTTGCTCAATTTTTGAGGTGGAAAGAACTTTGCCAAGAAGGCATTGACTAGCTTTTCCCAAGAGTTCAGGCTTTCTTTAGGTTGTGAATTCAACCATGTCCTAGCTCTGTCTCTTACAGCAAAAGGAAAAAGTATAAGTCTGTAGACTTTAGGGTCAACCCCATTGGTCTTGATAGTGTCACAGATTTACAAGAATTCAGCTAAGAACTGATGAGGATCTTCCAATGAAAGTCCATGAAACTTGCAATTCTATTGCATTAGAGAAACTAATTGAGGCTTAAGCTCAAAGTTGTTTGCTCCAATGGCAGGGATTGAGATGCTTCTCCCATAGAAGTCGGGAGTAGGTGCAGTAAAGTCACCAAGCACCTTCCTTGCATTATTGGCATTGTTGTTTTCGGCTGCCATTGTTTCTTCTTCTTTGAAAAGCTCTGTTAGGCCCTCTAGAGAGAATTGTGTTTTAGCTTCTCTTAACTTTCTCTTCAAGGTCCTTTCAGGTTCAGGATCAGCTTGAACAAGTATGCCTTTATCTTTGTTCCTGCTCATATGAAAGAGAAGAGAACAAGAAAGTAGGGAATCCTCTATGTCACAGTATAGAGATTCCTTGAGGTATCAAAGGAAAAGAAGAATAGAAGGATGAGGTAGATAGAAGAGAATTCGAACATATAAAGAAGGATAGAGTTCGAATTGCACCTTGAGGAGGAGTGTTAGTCCCTTAAATAGAAGGATGTGAGAAGAGAGGAAGAATTTTCGAAAATAAATTAAAAAGATTTTGAAATAATAAAAAGAAATTTGAAAATTTGATTGAGATTTTCGAAAATTAAGATTGGGAAAGAAATTAAGTGATTTTTGAAAAAGATTTTGAAATTAGAAATAAAAAAGATATAATTGAGAGTTAATTTTGAAAAAGATGTGATTGAAAAGATATGATTGAAAATCAAACTAAAAAGAGAAAGTTTTAAAATTAAAGTTGATTACTTGACTAACAAGAAATTAGAAGATATGATTCTAGAATTAAAACTTTTGATCCTTTCTTAATAGGCAAGTAACAACTAGAAAATTTTGAAGTAAATCATTAATTATAACAAGGATTTTCAAAAATAATGAAAAAATGGAAAGAAATTGATTTTGAAGAGATATGATTGAAAAGATATGATTTGAAAAAGATTTGATTTTAAAAAATTATGAAAATTTGAAAAAGATTTGAATTAAAAACAAAATCTTCCCTCTAGTGTCATCCTGGCGTTAAACGCCCAGAATGGCATCCATTCTGGCGTTTAATGCCCAAAATGCTACCTTTTTGGGCGTTAAACGCCCAGCCAGGTACCCTGGCTGGCGTTTAAACGCCAGTTTTCCTTCTTCACTGGGCGTTTTGAACGCCCAGCTTTTTCTGTTTGATTCCTCAATGTTCTGAATCTTCAATTCTCTGTATTATTGACTTGAAAAGACATAGTTTTGAGAAATTTTTTTTTTTAATTTTTCAATGATGAGAAACAATCAAAATATAATTAATCTTAGGAAACTCAAATCAAACAAACAATGCATGCAGGACACCAAACTTAAAAATTTTCATATAAGAGACACTAACAAATTGAGAATGCATATGAGAAACAACTAAACACACAAAACAAGGGAATTTAAAGATCAGAGCAATGAAATCATCAAGAACAACTTGAAGATTAATGAAGAACATATTGCATATTTTCGAAAAATGCAAGAAGAATGCAATTGACACCAAACTTAAAAATTGACACTAGACTCAAACAAGAAACATAAAATATTTTTTATTTTTATGATTTTATAAATTTTTTTGTGATTTTCGAAACTTATATGGAAAAGAAAATAAAGGGATTCAAAACTTTTAATAAGAATTCCAGGAATCATGCAATGTTAGTCTAAAGCTTCAGTCTAAAAAGATTAGACACGGTTGGCCAAGCTTCAGCAGGACATTACATTCAGCAGCTAAATTGATGAGAATCAATCAGCTTTTGTGATGATAAGAGAATCACCTTGAAACTCTAGAATTCATTTTTAAAAATTCTGAAAAATAAAAAGAAGAGTACATAATCTAAGCAACAAGATGAACCGTCAGTTGTCCAAACTCGAACAATCCCCGGCAACGGCGCCAAAAACTTGGTGCACGAAATTGTGATCATCAACAATGGCGCCAAAGGACTTGGAGCTCTTAAACGTGAATCACACTTTGTCACAATTCCGCACAACTAACCAGCAAGTGCACTGGGTCGTCCAAGTAATACCTTACGTGAGTAAGGGTCGATCCCACGGAGACTGTCGGCTTGAAGCAAGCTATGGTCACCTTGTAAATCTCAGTCAGGCTAATTCAGATGGTGATGGAGAATCGATAATTAAAAGATAAATAAAACGTAAAATAAAGATAGAGATACTTATGTAATTCTTTGGTTGGAATTTCAGATAAGCGTATGAAGATGCTTTGTTCCTCCTGAACCTCTGCTTTCCTATTGCCTTCTTCCAATCATTCATACTCATTTCCATGGCAAGCTTTATGTTGGGCATCACCGTTGTCAATGGCTACTTCCCGTCCTCTCAGTGAAAACGTTCCAAATGCGCTGTCACTGCATGGCTAATCATCTGTCGGTTCTCGATCATGTTGGAATAGGATCCATTGATCCTTTTGCGTCTGTCACACGCCCAACAATCGCGAGTTTGAAGCTCGTCACAGCCATCCCTTCCCAGATCCTACTCAGAATACCACAGACAAGGTTTAGACGTTCCGGATCTCAGGAATGGCCGCCAATAATTCTAGCCTATACCATAAAGGTTCCAATCTTAGATTAGAAATCCAAGAGATACACATTCAAGCTTGTTTGCATGTAGAACGGAAATGGTTGTCAGTCACGCGTTCATAGGTGAGAATGGTGATGAGTGTCACATAATCATCACATTCATCATGTTCTTGGGTGCGAATGAATATCTTGGAGAAGAAATAGACTTGAGTTGAATAGAAAAACAATAGTACTTTGTATTAATTCATGAAGAACAGCAGAGCTCCACACCTTAATCTATGGTGTGTAGAAACTCCACCGTTGAAAATACAAAAGTGATAATGGTATAAGTATGGCCGAATGGCCAGCCTCCAAGGTCTAGGGACTAAACATCCAAAGATGAAAATACAATAGTATAAGGTCCTATTTATAGAGAACTAGTAGCCTAGGGTTTACAGAAATCAGTAATTAATGCAAAAATCTTCTTCCGGGCCCACTTGGTGTGTGCTTGGGCTGAGTATTGAAGCTTCCATGTGTAGAGACTTTTCTTGGAGTTAAACGCCAGCTTTTGTGCCAGTTTGGGCGTTTAACTCCAGCTTTTGTGCCAGTTCCGGCGTTAAACGCCAGAATTCTTGAGCTGACTTAGAACACCTGTTTGGGCCATCAAATATCGGATAAAGTATGGACTATTATATATTGCTGGAAAGCCCAGGATGTCTACTTTCCAACGCAATTAAGAGCGCGCCAATTGGGCTTCTGTAGCTCCATAAAATCCACTTCGAGTGCAGGGAGGTCAGAATCCAACAGCATCTGCAGTCCTTTTTCAGCCTCTGAATCAGATTTTTGCTCAAGTCCCTCAATTTCAGCAAGAAAATACCTGAAATCACATAAAAACACACAAACTCATAGTAAAGTCCAGAAGAGTGATTTTTATTTAAAAACTAATAAAAACATAATAAAAACTAACTAAAATATACTAAAAACATACTAAAAATAATGCCAAAAAGCGTATAAATTATCCGCTCATCAGTGACGAGGATAAGATTTACATAAATTCAGAAGGATGCTTAAGATTGCAACTAAGTAAAGATTTACAAGCACGAGAAAATGTTTTGGAAAGAAAGTCATTTCACATCTAAATAAGAAATTTGAATCCAGGAACTCCACAAGAAATAAGAAAAGAGTAGTGGTGAATTAGATTGAAATAAGTTCAAGCCAAAACGAAGGAGCACTAAGTTCACAAGAGAGGAATGAATGAAACTAACGACATCATTTACAAAACTCAAGAGGATGAAAAGATTTAAGAAAGTATAATTTCACATTCTCAAAAGAAAAAATATGAAATGAACATCCTTCAAGAGTGGTAATAAAAGCATAAATATTGGGTTGTGTTACAACAGATTCAAGTTAAACTAGATTTGTGCAAGACTTAAGTACATGATCAAATAAGAATCTGCATAAAATTTTTACAGCAAATTAGAGAAAAAATTAAATTTTATTTAAAGAAGAAGGTCTGGGGTAAATTTGTCAATAAAAGAATAATTGGTACGTTGCAAACAGACAAGTTTTGATTGCACAAGGAAGTTTCAAAGCTTCATATGAAGGAGTGTATGCTAAGTCCCAAAATGATCTTATCAAAATTTTAAAGTATGGCTGCAGATACAATCCAGTAAAAGAAGAACCGAATCAAAATTTCTTCAATGGAATCCGATACAAGAACCTTAGAAGGAGATTATAATAAGTGGTATATTGCACCAAAATAAGTTTGAAGTTTACTCAAAGGAATACAAACTTTGATAAGGAAGAACATGCAACCAAGATGGTGTTTCACAAGAACTTGGAGAAACGTTTGAAATTATAAGTAAGCAAGGATGTACAAGAACAAGAAGATGCACCGAAAGAGAAAATCAAGTTGTAACCCTATGAAGTAATGAATTCACTTTCCCAAAAGAATTACTAGAAGTTTTAATAAGGTATTGCGTCAAAACAACCCAATTTAAAATAAATTATATGAAGTTTGTCAAATGGAGATTAAATGGAATAGAAGCAAAAATCTCTCATCAAGAATCTTAGAGTACATAATCAAGTAAACACATATATAAAAATTTGAGTAAATATTGGAGAAGAATCAAATTATGTTCAAAGAAAGAAATCTAATATAAAGTGTTCCTATATAGTTAATAAAAGAATAAATAGTACCTTTAGAAACAAGTATGTTTTTAGCTACATAAAAGATTTATTCATTTCTTGTAGGAAAATACATGTAAGATTAGAGGTGGTCATATCCAGAATTCAAAGAATGGTTATAGATAAGATCAGATAGAATAAAAAGATCAAAACTCTTTTCAACGAAGATTCCTAAACAAGAACTTCAAAAGATTACTACTAGAATTGTTATTTCATACCAAGACAAACTCGAAATTTTTACTGAGGGGATTACTTTATTCATTTAGAGGAAAACAGGATCAAAAATTGTAATCTGGACAAAATACGCATAAGTTGTAGAAGGCGAAGCAGCAGAACTAAATCACACAATTAGCTTGCTATAAATTGTAACTCTCAAGGTTTCAAATCACTTAAGTATTAAGAATTATGTGTTACGTTAGAACAGATTTAAGATCGAATAAAAGGGTACAAAATTCATGAAGAAATGCATAAATAATGATAATGGTGGATAATCAAATCTGGTTTCAAAAAGAATTGAAACAAGGAGTAAAAAAGATGATAAATCGAAGAATAAGCAATACGCAAATCATGTGGCATGATTAAAGCACCTATCTTCGGTGTAAACTAATCAAGGAATAACATCTGACGTTTTTCAAAGAATTAAGGACTGTTGTCATGCAAAACAAGTTCAAAGCCAACTCAAAAGAAAAACTCATGATTCGTAAAGAGAAATATGAGCAACATCAAGGATAAAGGTTCCAAATGATTTCAAGTGAATAATCAGGATTATAATCAAGCAGAAATATATATAGGAATGAATAAGTATGGTTGGAAACAGAGTCGGATCATATCCTAAAAGGAAAAATCTCTAACAAGGAATTCCAACATAACCAATAAAAGCAAAAACGGTGTACTAAGCTACACGACACGAACAAGATTACACGTCGAAACGGAACTAACTTCAAAAATTAATTTCTAATGCTCCCAAAACCCACAAATCGAGTTACCTATAACTCGTATATTATCCATGATAACCCATTAGTGCTTCCATATACATAATTCACAAGTGTTAAGCCAGCCAAACTTAATACCAAAAATTATGCAATGCAAGATTAATGGCATTAATCAATAGATCGTCATGTGCATAAATCTCTAATTCTCGTTATCCGAACAAGACCTACTACATGACAAATGCTCAGAGTATGCAATTGAAGCATAATCGGTCCATTCCTCAGGCACTACAGGAAAGATCGCTCTGATACCATAATGTAACACCCTAACTATCAAAATGTCACGCTTCTGGCTGCGCCACTCTGATAGCTCGGGTATTACGACGACTCTTAAAATATTTAATATTGAAATATGAGCCTGTTTAAAACTTAAACTGAATTTTTCAAAAGACCGTTTAAAACAAAACATAAATCCATACTTACAACCATATATATCCATATACATAGTATTAGCTTACAAGCTTTACATAAAACAAAATCATATCCCTCTTACAAATGTGTAAAGATAAAGGTGAGGGTAAAACATAATATCTAAAATAATACAATACATCATATAAATAAAAACGTAATAAACTCTTCGTGACTTCTTTGCCCATATCCTGAAAAGGAAACAACTGTAGGGGAGTGAGAACATCGTCCTCGAAAGGGTTCTCACTATAAGGTTACAGAATTGCTCTAATAAGATACGTAAAATAGAAACTGTTTTCAGGGTACAGTGATCGATAGTCGCCTTATGTATCTTTTCAAAACCAAAGATCTATATTCAAAAATTTGAAATCTATTTTAAAAGAGAAAACTATTAATTCTTCAAAAATCCTAAACCTTTTTAAAAGTTTTTTCCTTGACAGCATGAATGATCAAGCTGTTCTAAGCATAGGTTCATTAAATCTATGTTGAAACAATTTAGTTTTTCATACTTTCGAAACAAAAAACACAAACCGAACACGGCCTTCGGCTCATCTCATAATCAACCACGGCCCTAGACCCAAGCAACTCAATCAACAACCAATTCACCACAATTCAACCAATTTTCAGTCACAAACACAAGTAAGAAGGTTCAAACACAATCAAGCAGTTACATCAAGTAGAGCAATTAGCAATTAAACATAATTATTCACATAGGCAAACCAATTACAATATGCACACCCAAACAATGTCATATAAATGCATATGATGCATGCTTGTCCTACTGACCATGAGCTCACGCGTCGGTTATGTTGCCAGACCCAACTCGGATAAGCTAGATTAAACCACCATCCTTTTCCATAGGTTCCATAAACAAGCGGGATTAAACCACCATCCGTGTTCGGAACATGCAATCGGAATTAAACCACCGTCCTTGCCAAACAACTTATCAATATGTGAGCGGGATAAAACCACCATCCTCACTGTAGGCAGGATAAAACCACCATCCCTGCATAACAGTTTACGCACTGAGCAAGTGGGGTTATACCACCATCCTTGCCAGGCCAAAGACCCTAATCATATTCTCAGTAATATCCATAGTCAATCAAACTAAAAATCTTATTTCAATAATCATTCTTCGCTCACTTACTTTCAAATCACAAATTATTCAGTTTACATCTTGCCAAGTACCACTTTTCTCAAGTAAATTTTCTTTTCAAAACTTCCAAGCAACTTCAAAACCAAGCCAAATCCAAAATCTCTTCTGAAAGATTCAAAATCATTCACTTTCGAACCATTCGCTCCATCACTTTGAAATCAAAAGTTATTAATTAAAATCCACAGCAAGGTCTCATGACTTTAGGAAAGAATAACCTACCTCATTTTTTAAATTTTTTAGAAATCCTCGAAATCATAGTTACTTAAATTGAAATCAATTAAAATGGAGATTTAAAATCAAAACCAAGGCATGTAAGCCAAAAGTTCTAAGCCGCTTTCAAAACCAACTTATTTACGCCTAAAAAACCAATTTCATTTCGTTCATAAATTAGAAACCTTTCCAAGGCTCAGAATTGTTTAGTCTTGCTAAGTCGAAATTTAAAGAATACTTCGAAAGCAAAACGAACTTAATTAATCAAATTTCAACTTCTTTTAAAATCCACTAAAACTCTTTCAAAAATACTTCTTTAATCAAACTTCAAAACATAGGTTCTTTCTTATTTAAATCAATCTTAAAACATAAACTTTCCGTAAACAGATTAAACTAAAAAACATCTATTTCTTAATAAATCAAGAAACAAATAATAGAACCTCTAAAATTCATTCATTTTCTAAATCACATTCTTAAAACAAAATCTTAAATTTCATAAAAATTCGGCAGCATCTCCCCTAAAACTTGGACTTTGCCACCCTTTTCGCGTCCCAACCAAACCATTCTGTAACCCCTTCCACGGCTCAAAACCAAATCAGTTTAATTCCAAAAATTCATATTTCAAGAAACAACTTCAAACTCAAATCATTTTCAATGAACCAAACTCGTTTCCAAAACTTTAAAGAAATAATTCAGAAATTGCCCATTCAACAAAACCTAACTGCAATCCAGTCAAACAACAATCACATTCATCCAAAAATAGCCCAACAAATACATAAGACTTACACAATCACTAGAGGTATATTTATCGCATTAATATCCATTTATAGCAATTCCAAGTTATAAAATTAAGTTCTTTGAAAAAGCCCCTACCTCGATAAGTCGAAACCATAACCCAAACGCGTCAACCAAACTCTTTTCTCTCAGCCCGAAAACAACAGCGTCAACTCCAACTAGATTTCGCAGCGGCAACATCCACAAAGGCACCAGCCAACAACAATAACTCACCTGGGCTTACGAGTAATCGAGAAAACGGAGCAACTGCAGCTCTGGTGATAACGCAGCACCTTGATGCTACATGCAATAGCTGTTGAACTTAGCATGTAAGGCTCAGAACTCGACCCGAGAAGACTGTGGTTCCACCGGCGGTTTGTGGCGGTCAGAAAGGCGATGCAAAGCTTCGACGGTGACTGAGCAGTGGCGAACGGCGGCGCAACAGCCACCTAGACGTGATGACAGCGAGCCCAGCAACACGATGGCAACAGCAACTCCGCAACGCTCCCATTCGCGCATCCTCTCCCTCCTCCGTTCGCGATTCCAACGGCGGCGGCAAGGACGGTCTGGCGGCAAAGGTCCGATGAAGCTGGCGGCGATGACCTCCCTTTCAACCGGCGACGCTCCTTTCATCCCCTTTTCTTCTCGGCTGTCCTCCGTTCCCTCACTCCCTCGATCCCCATCTCTCTTCCTCTGCTCTCTCTCTCTCTCTTTTTCCCCCTTTTCTTTCTTTCTTTCTTCCTTGATTTCCCTGCCCCCACTCCGTCCTTCCCTTTCTTTGGTTTCTTTTTTTTTTCTACCGTGTGTATCTGTGATAAGGAAAATGTTAGTGGCGGCTAGGTTTGGGTACAAGGGAATTAAGGTTTTGTGTTTAATTTTTAGGATTAAAGTTTGATTTGGGGGCAAATTGAAATTAGGAATATTTTGGTAAATTGGGATTTGGTAAATTCTAAGCAAATTAGGTTATATTGTATAAATTTTGAAATCTAAATTTAATCCTTCAAAATCACTTTGAAAATATCATTTTGCAAATTGGCATTTAATCAAATACTGTAATTTAAAATTAGAGATAATATAATTATTTTTCTTTGTTTATAAAAATTAAAGTATTAAATCCTAAAATCTCAGTTATTTAAACTAAGTCATATAAAATTCTTATTCTTTTATAACTACTAAACTTTATAGTTTAAATATAGAAAATTATCCAATAATTAGAAAATTAAGTAAAATTTCTATTTTAATTATTAGAACTTAATTTAATTACTTTTAATAAAATATTTTATGAAAATAAAATCTTTTAATGAATAAATAAATTAAAATTAGCTCATAATAAGATTTTTACAAAATTTCTGGGTCTTACACAAAACAGCGATGACCCACGGCGAGGAGCTGAGTAGCGACGACCGACAGCAAGGGGCGAAGAAGCAGCGACGACGCACGCAGTGAAGAGAGACTGCGTTGAGACACGCAACGAAGGGAAGGGGACGACGACGGAGAAGGGGAATGGTGGGGGCTATGGGGGCTGCGGGGCTAGAGTTCTTTGATCTTTCAATTTCAAAGTTCAAAGTTTCAGATAGGAGAGGAGAGGGAGGACTGGGCTGCATTGGGAGTTTTAGGCTTTCGGTCATTTAGGTTTTTTTTTTTAATAAAGGTCAAAACGGCGTTGTTTTGGTGGGTGCACCAAACCGGAAAACATCTAAAAATCGGCCGATTTTGTCGGTTCACCGGTTAATTGCCGATTCGACCGATTTTTTTCAGATGATTTTTGAGACTAATCAAACCGTTTTAGTTACTGGTTCTCAGTTGAATCGGTCAGTCCGGTTCATTTTTCAGAACTATGAGTCGAAGTCATTGGATCGCGATGCAACATTGGCATAGACCTTCAAGTACACCGCATTTTGAAGGAGAACAAAGAGAGATTTGCTGATTAGCAGTTTGCGGATCATTATGTGAGTAAACATCTGATTTTGTGATATAAAATTTTCAATTAATTGTACAGTTGTCGTCCTAATCATAATAACATGTGTTACACAGGAGTCCTACGCAGAGACTGCAGGCCACAATTCAGCAATCTCAACAAAGTGGGAAGGACGCTAGTAGCTCTGCTACTTCAGTCATCGATCCCAATGCAGTTTGGTGCGAGATCGCCTCAGCGCCATACAAGAACCGCATATTCGGGTTAGGGTCGTTTTTCGCCAGCAGCCTCTGCACCTTCACATCTGCCTCTGCCACCAGTTGAGCCATCGATCCCGAGAAATGCATTGATTTGAGGCTGCAGGTGCAGGAGCTTACCCGGAGCCTTCATGAACAGGCTCAGGAGCTAAACAAGACCGAAATAGGTATAAAGAGATCCTCACACGCGTGATGGACACATATGAGCTTAGGCTAGAGTGATGGACACGCGTGATGTAAATTTTTATTATCAAATATTTTTATTTAATAAAAATAATATTGATAGTGTTAGAAATTAATAGAAATATTGTAATAATAATTATTAAGATTATAGGTATGATAAAATATTTAGATTATTAATTGTTAAAAATAGTCAATAAAATAAAATAAATTTAGAATATATTTAAAAAATTATTGAATTAATTATTATTATTATGAATATATTATTTAGATATTTAATTAAGGATTAATGACTTGTTGTGTGTTGTTAGATTAAAATAGTTACTTGAGAATGTTTGTTTATTATGTTAGACGTGAAAACTTTAAAATTGTTTAAATATAATAATTGTTGAAAGTGAATTAATTAAGAATTAATGACTTATTGTTGTGTGTTGTTAGATTAGATTAGAATGATTAGTTGAAAATGCTTGTTTATTATGTTGGAAGTGAAAATTTTAAAATTGTTTAGATATAATAATTGTTGGAAGTGATAATTAAGGTATATTATTATTATTTTTATAGTACCATGAAGAATGAAAACCAAATAAAATTAGTATAATTTAGGTAATGAATTATGTTAGTAATACTAATTTTAAATATGAATTTAAAATATTATTTATGATTATTAATAAATTTAGTGATATAAAATATATGTATAATAATAATTTAATTGAGGTGTTTAATACTTTTTAAAATTATTCTGGTTATATACATAGAAAAAAGTGAATAAGAATTATTATTATAAAATAAATAGATTTTACACATTAGAAAATATAGTTTTGATGTATCTAATAATAATTAGATTTATATTTAAGATTTATTTAAAGTTTATTGATAATTATAAAAATTTAATAAATATAAATGTAAATTTTTTGTAAAATAAATTTAGTATATTTTGAGTAGTTAATAATGTAGTTGTTAGTATGATTATGTTTTACTGATTATATGATAATGAATATTTGATTTTGTTAAATTTAATTTGTTAATTAAATATGGTTATCTTTGTTTTGTTTAATGTGATATATGGTTACGTTTTGTAGGGTTTACGGACAGTCTGATTAGAGTTACGTCGCACAAAAAAATTTACATGCATAAAATTAGTGGGTCCGATTTTCTTATCAAAAAATTTTTTTTGTAGGCTAAAAATCGGTTGGTTCGATTTGCTTGGCCAAAAATAATTTCGTTCTGCATATATAAAATTGGTGGATCTGATTTTCTAGTCGAAGTTGTTTGCTCAACACAAATTGAACGATCCAATTTATATTCCTCTCTCTTCTCAAAAAAATTAAATCATCCCAACTGTCACAATAGTATATAACATCTCTAACATCCATAACGCTGCGTTAGACGCAGCTAAGGGTCATATCCAACAAAATTAGCAATTTAAACTCTTTTTATATCAATAAAATGCAAAGTTGAAAAAATATCTAGCATTATCTTTATCTACTCACAAACGGCTAAGTCTTACAAAAATATAATTTCTTTGTTAGATTAAATTCCTTAGTTGACAGAGTATTAGTTAGAGACTGAGAGTATAGATGATATCTCTGACCCACACCTATGGAGAGGAAACTTGATAAGTAAAGCTCGCCAAAAAAAATCTAAGATTTGAATCGATGGTTATGACAATGTTAATAGTAGATAATTCAAATAGAAGTTTGCATTGAGAGGCTTGTTTGTTGTTTTAGTGCTTTTTGTTTAAAAATAAAAAATAAAAAAGACACGCCAAATGCATGTCTGTCATGTTTGTACAATTTAACTGTCTGTATGTATAAAGTTGTACGAAAAAGAAATGAACCCTGCTCACCTGAGTATTTTTCATCTATTTTCATATTTTTATAGTATAGAAATATTTATTCCCATTCCAATTTTTTTGTGAGAAAATATAGTTCTATAATCTGGGGCATTATATTTTTAATATGAAGGTTAGATATGTGTAATATTAGGAAATGAGAATTTAAGTGTATAATGTACAAATATAGAATTAATAACGGTTTACATAAAAATCATTGTATACAACTTAAATAAAATTGTTAGTTACGATTTCATGGAAAAAAGAATGAAAAAGAAAAGTGAGACGGATTAATGCTCACAGCGAAAAATTATTTAAAAATTTGGGATTACCAATTTGATGGAGGGAGTCATGTGTCATCAAAACAAAAAAAGAGAGAACAAGAATCGTCGGATCGCTGATTGATGGCGGAAAATTTTTCAAGAAATCGGTATTACGAATTTGAAGGAAAAAATTTAAAAAAAAAAATCGTGACTCTTATTTTCTTTGAGGAGAAAATTTTGTTTTTCTTCAAATTGGGGCTAATTTTTTTGGATATTACAATCGAAGGAATGTAATACATTAATATTATACTAATTTAGTGTAATGCATTGATATGGGATTTTCAATGTCATAAAAAATCGTGACTTACGATTTTAGAAAGAGACAAAAAAATTGTGAAAATGAGATTAACGATTTTAAGTAAGACAATTTTTTTTTCAGAATTTCTACAACCATTAAATCGTTACTCTCATTTTCTAAGTTGATTATAGCCATTGATTGTTGATCCAAAGCTTTCTAATTATTGTTCTTCTTCACTCAAATCGTTGGTAACGATTTTAAACAAATCGACACTAACGATTTCTTTAAAACCAATTATGAGTCCCATAGTTAGGTATTACACACCCAAAACTTCATTTATATGTATTACACAACTGTAATTAGCATATAAAAAATAATTAATTCTCAAATTGGTGGTTATCATTTAGGTTTTTTTTTTTGGTTACTTTCTCAAATTATCACTCACTACTTATTCTAACACCATTTTATCCTATATCAATGCATTACACCAAATTTACATAATATCACCGTATTACGTCTTTAGTTTTACAATAACCAACAAAATTAGCCACAATTTAGATGAAAATTATTTATTCTAATAAAATCTACAAATTCTAATATAATTAAGCTAAAATAAATTTAATATTTTTAAATTTTATCATATAATAAAAATAATAAATACTAAATCATAAAATATTAAATAAAATATATAATATAATTTTAAAAATAAAAAATATTATAAATACTGAACAATATTATACATAATTTATACTTATATTTATTAAAATTTATACACATAAATAAATATATTTATATTTATTTTATACATATAAATTTATAAAATTTTGTTTATTAAAAATAATTTAATATTTTAGCGTTTGTTTTGAGGTACTGAGACAGAGACTGAGAGACTGAGAGACTGAGACTAAGTATCGTGTTTGTTAGTTCAGAGACTGGTACTAAAATTTCTGTCTCTGTCTCTAAAATTTCAGTATTTCAGTACCTCCAAAAAGTAGGGACACAGGGGACTGAAATTTTTAGAGATGGAGACGAAAACTTTAATAACATTTTATACCTAAAATACTTTCATTTCAATTAATTAATTCCAATTTTACCCTTTGTGCAAATTAAATTAGAGTTTCATTCTTGTTTCAATTCCTGTCTCCCATTTTGCACCAAACAGAATACTGAGATTTATTTCAATCCCTGTCTCTTAGTCTCTGTCTCTCAGTCTCAGTCTTTCCGTCTCTGTCTCTCCACCAAACGCTACCTAAAAGTACTAGGTAATCCTCGTGTAATGCGAGTCCGTATTTTAATTTCTGATTAGGTGTGGTTAGGACTTGGGAGTAAGGTGCGTGAGTGGAGAGGCAGGAGCAGTGAGGAATGGAGGATATGACGGAAAGGAAAAATGATGTGGTTGAGTGAACGTGTGAAGAGAGTGAGCACTTCAAAGACAATGCTCATTAGCGACTACGCAGCTTCGCTTCTCCAATCTGGCGTTCCTGTGATTTCCAAACTCCCACACCCATTTCCCTCTCTGGAATTTACGCTATTCATCAAGGCCACACAACCTACACCCTCAATGCCGGCACCTTACAACTACGCCAAGCCATTTCTCGTAAGCTTGCACATGAGAACGGAATCTGCTACACACCCGATCAGATTCTTGTTAGCAATGGAGATGAGGCGTACTATTACTGTACGGACACTGATACGGAACACGACACTATACAAGACATGCGCCGACACGTGAATTTTAAAATTTAACATGACACGGAGACACGCATACATATAAAATATAAAGTATTTTTTAGATAAATTATAATGATATTTTGATATTTTATTGATATTAAAATATAAATTAAATTTTTTTATTATTTTTAATGTCTTATTTTAATTATATCAAGTATTTAAAATATTTTTTGTTTTAATAAATAATAATATATACTATATCTAAATTTATTTTAAAAATATCTGTTAAGAATAAGACTGGACAAGTTGACACGTAATGGTATTTAGATGTGTCCAAACGTATTCGAAGAAGATTTTTTTTTATTTTTTATTAAGACACGGTTGGACTCTACAAATACGCGTATCGGACGAGTATCGGTGAGTGTCGTATCTGAAATATGTCCGACACGCGATTACGACAACTCAGCGCGAAGTGTCCGTGTTTCATAGATTACTATTAATTTTACTTCAATATATTATTTATTGACCACTATTCATGCGACTACCGGAAATTAAGGGTTGAAAATCTTTAGACCATAATTACAAAAATATTTGATAATAAAAAATAATTAAAATTTATCTTATTTAATATTTATTAATTATTATAAATATTAAATAAGACAAATTTTAATATTTTTTTCTAACATTACCCCTAATTAAAAACGTGAAATTATTCAACTTCAGGTTATTATTCCAGCTCCGTACTGGGCCAGTTACCCAGATATGGCGAAGTTGGCAGATGCAATACCTGTCATTCTTCCAACATCAATAAATAATCATTTCCTTTTGGATCCCAAACTCCTGCAATCCAAACTTACTCAAAGATCCAGACTTCTCATTCTTTGTTCGCCATCTAATCCTACAGGATCTGTCTACCCCAAGAAATTACTTCAAGACATAGCCCACATTGTGGCAAACCACTCAAGGCTTTTGGTACAATCCTTACTAATTTACTATGCACCTTCCAGCATCACACTACAACTCTTCTAGCTTCTTCAATTCTGATCTTCTCTCCTTTGTGCAGGTTCTCTCCGATGAAATTTTTGAACACATCGTTTATGAACCGGCAACTCATACAAGCTTTGCCTCCTTACCAGGAATGTGGGATAGAACATTAACTGTCAATGGATTTTCTAAGGTTGCTTTCTAACTTGATGCTTTTGATACATCTCAAACTAGTATAGTTACAACTTGTGATGTGGAAGCTGGATCGGGGATTGGATTTTCACGCTTTTAATCTGTGCTCCTTAGACCTTTGCAATGACTGGTTGGCGGCTTGGATATATTGCCGGTCCAAAGCATTTTGTTGCAGCATGTGCAAAGCTCCAAAGCCTTGTATGTGCACAATTTCATATTTTCTAATCCATTAGTATATATAGATAGATTCTTAGGTTTGACCAGATTCAACATTGGTGAATGAAATTTAAGAAATTTCTACTTTCTAGCTTCATTTGGAATGAGATGGAGGATTACACTATGCTATATATTTATCTGTATATGTGTAAAATGGCTGCTGATGCATGTTGTTGAATTCAGCTGACTTCGTCACCCAATAGCATATCTCAGGAAGCTGGAGTTGCGGCCTTAGGACTAGGCCATGCCGGTGGGGAAATTGTGGCTGAAATGGTGAAAGCCTTTAGGGAGCGACGAGATTTCTTGGTCAAAAGCTTCAGTGAAATAGAGGGTATTAAAATATCAGAACCACAGGTATGCAAACTCAATTATATTCTATTGTGATATGTTCTGTTGTATGTTTTACTTGATATATAAATATGCATGTTGCAGGGAACATTCTATCTGTTCGCTGATTTCAGCTCCTTCTATGGAAAAGAAGCGGAAGGATTTGGTAGAATTGAGGATTCGGAGTCCCTGTGTCGATATATGCTGGATAAGGGCCTGGTTGCCCTGGTAATTATTAATTAAACTCTTTTTGATGAGATAGAAATGATGAAAAAGTAACTGATTGTTTTGGTTTGTAAAGGTGGCATTGGTGCCTGGGAGTGCATTTGGAGATGTAGTTGCGTCCGCATATCATACGCTGAATCCCTTCCTATCCTGCACTCTGCTGTTGACAGAATTAAGAAAGCACTCGCTCTTCTCAAATCTGCTGCTGAACTCCTTTAAAGTCTTGCTTTCTTCTTATCTTATGCCTCTAACCGTAAACTGTCTTCTTTAAAAAGAAAAGTATAGGTATCAATATAATATCTATTAATTTATTACTAACAAGACAATAATAATTAATTATTATATTCTAAATACATATATAAAAAAATATATCTAAAAAATATATTTATAAAAAGAAATTTATTAGACACAACCATAAAAAAGATATTTTTATTAGACACATCTATAAAAATATTTCTATTAAATATAGTTATAAAAAATTAGCAGAAATTGACAAAAATGCTATTGGTAACATAATGGAATTGGTTTCATACTTTCAAAGTTTCAATTTCGAAAATCCATTTGATTGATTATATATAAATAGTTAGACACTTAAAAGATATTTATGAATTTCGTTTATTGACATATTTTTATCGAATGAATAAATGAACAAAATGCATAATATCTTTAATATCCCCATAACAATATGGTATATTGAAAAGATTCAAAAGAAATGTATTAAAAAAAATTTAAAAATTAATACTTTTAATTAAAAAAAATCAATTATTGTTAATTTAATACGAGACAAATAAATGAAAAACTAACATTTCTCTTAAATAAAAACTCAATATAATCATAAGTATTAGATTAGTTTATTGTGTATAAGTTAGAAAAAACCAAGACTATAAGTAAAATAAAAAAAGTATGGTAATGAGATCAAGGACTTCAAGCCTATTAGTATGGTGGGGTGTGTTTATAAGATAATTTTTAAGGTTTTGGTGAGGAGGTTGAGAACATTTATACCTGAATTGGTAGGAGAGACGCAAACTACTTTTGTGAAGGGTAGAAAGATTCATGATGGCGCCCTTATTGCCTGTGAGACGGTGTAATGGCTCAACACGCATAGAAAGAAGGCGGCAATTATAAAGCTAAATTTTCAGAAAGCATATGATAGAGTTAGATGAAGCTTTGTGGATATTGTGTTACAGAAGATGGGATTCGGGCAAAGATGGAGGAGTTGGGTGAATTAGTGTGTAAGTACGGCCACTATGTCAGTCCTAGTGAATGGATCACTATCCAAGCCGTTTAAGATGGAGAGGGGCCTAAGACAAGGAGATCCACTGTCTCCTCTTCTGTTTGTTCTTGTGGTGGATGTGTTGCATAGGATGTTGGAAGAAGCTGTAAGGAATGGGCGTATTACTCTGCTACTGGTTGGGAGAGATCATATTGAACTGTCACATCTTCAATTTGCGGATGACACTATCTTGTTTTGCCCTCCGAAGACAGAGACAATTGTGAATTATAAGAGGTTGTTGTGCTGTTTTGAGCTGATGTCTGGTCTGAACATCAACTTTGAAAAGTCGAATCTGATCTTAGTTAATTGTGAGCAGGAGTTGGTGGAGCATATGTGTGACCTCCTACAGTGTGCAAGCAAGCTAGTTTACCTGTGAGGTATCTCAGGATTTCTTTAGGAGCGAACCCGTGTTTGGTGAAGACTTGGAAACCGGTCATAGATAAGGTGGAAGAGAAGCTTAGCTTATGGAAAGCGAAGGTTCTAAACAAAGCAGGCAAGTTAGTTCTTATTAAATTGGTGTTGAATAGCCTACTGGTATACTACCTTAGCCTGTACAAGATGTCAAAGGCAGTCGCTAACAAGTTGATTGCCTTACAGAGGAGACTCCTGTGTTGTAAGAGGATGGTAACAATGGTATACCTCTAGTGAAGTGGGAAGTGGTTCAGGCTCCTAAAAAGACTGGGGGGTTGGGGTTGGGGATGCAGTGCTCAGGAACACAACACTACTGTTTAAGTGGTGGTGGCAGTTTTTCAAGAAAGATTATTCGTTATGGAAGAAGATTGTCTGTTCGTGTAACAATTTGAATCCTCAGATTATGCTTTCTAGTCAGACTCTACCGGTAAAGGGTGGCCCCTGGAAAGACATCTGTCAGTTGAATATAAAAGCATAGCAGGTAAAAGAAAAAATTATTAGTGGGCTGGCTATAGAAGTTGGAAATGGACGTAGGACACTTTTCTGGGAAGATAACTGGGTCCAGAGTGGTCCTCTGAAAGCGAGTTTTCCAAGGCTCTTCTCTGTTTCAAATCAACAAGGATCTGTGATAGGGGATTGTGGGTTCTGGGATGGGTTATAGTGGATTTGAAATTTCTATTGGAGGAGAGAGTTGTTTCAATGGGAATTGGAACTAATTCACCAACTTCATGAGAGGTTAAAACCAGTAAAATTATCAGCTGACAGAAAAGATAATCTTGTTTGGAAATTTGATAATAAAGGTATTTTTTCTACTAACTCTTTTTTACAGGTGTTGTAATTGGAGACTCTTTCGGAGGAGATACGAGTTATAGCTTCACAAATGTGATCTGGAAAGGGTTGGTTCTGCCTAGAATTGAGCTGTTTGATTGGTTTGTTTTAGTGGGTAGAGTGAATACTAAAGAAAGGTTGAGTAGATTAGGCATACTTCACCAGCATGATAGTATTTGTGTCTTGTGTAAAAAGGAGAGTGAATGTGTTCATCATTTGTTTGTGTTCTGTGAGTTTACGTGGCAGGTGTGGTGCGTCTGGTTGAGATGTTTTCATAGAGATTGGGCTGTCCCAGGAAGCATTAAAGGCTTGTTTAAGAGTTGGAATGGAACGCCTAATAGAAAAAAGGAGCAGAGGAGGTGGCTGACTGGGTTCTTTGCGGTTATTTGGAACGTCTGGTTGGAATGCAATAACAGGATTTTCAACAATAAAGAGGTAAATGTTGATGTCATACAAAACATGACGTTTTTGAGCTCTAAGGAGTGGACTGGTATTGATCCTACTGGTTATTGATGGCAATGCCGAAGATGAGATAGGATTGTTAACCTTTGTATTTAATTTTGCTTCCGTTTATGTCTGTTTTATGCTCCACTCATGTGTTGAGCTTCCTTTGTTTCAAAAAATAAAAAAAAAATCAAAAAAATAAATTAAATATGTAAAATTTAAAATCATAATAAAATTCAAATCATAAATCATGGCCACATGTTATCCTACCTGAATTAACAATTAAATTCATATTCTTAATTATAAATCTTTATATATTTATTATTAAATATCTTATAATTACACTAAAAATGATCAATTATGTAGTGTTATTGTATATTGAGTAAATAGTCATGTTGGCACTTAAAAAATTTTGTGTTTGTCAAAATAGAACCAAACATTTATTTTTTTCAAAATGAATTCCAAAAAATATACACCGTTTGACAAAATGACTTCAACGTTAACTCTTCACTCTCGACGTTAATAGAGATGTCTAGGTGGTACATTAAGTTCTTACTTGAAGAGTTAGAATGATATACATGAGGTTGATTCACATTTTAACCTAAAGAAAATTTTAAACCCCAAATTGAGTAGTTGGTGGAGCAAAAATAGAAAAGAAATTTTCGTTGACTCAGAATGGCATTTCTATCTGCGAGAACTATGAGGGCTGCACCAAAATAAAGAAAAAACCATTTGATGGAACCTACTTCTGCTGTTAGGAGGTGGTGATACTAAAATTGAATATCCAGGCCAACTCTGAGCGTTGATTTTTTTATTGTTCTTTTTGGTAAGTATGTCATCTTGAATGAAATCCATTGAAATATAGCTTTTTGATTCCTTTTATTTGTTGAATCTTTTTTTTTTCTTTCTATTTTAACAGAAATTAAGAATGGGATGTAGATATTTTGTTTGGGTTGATGAAGTGAAAAAAGAGATTAAGAAAATTAAAATAAATGTTAGAAGAAGTGAAAGGATGGAAAGTTAGACAATGAGAGAATTATAAGACTTATAGCTATGAGCTCATGTGTGATTAAAGAGTACATGAGGATGATATAAATTTTGTTGTTGGTACTTATAATTGGGATAGCTTTAGTTATATTCATGAATATGTTCTCATTATTTAGGTAATGGTAGTCTTATTGTTGCTGTATGATGATAAAGTTAATAGTAAAAAAATGTTATCTTTGGATGTGCTGAATGCTAAAATTGTATCTACAATGAATATGTATTCTTTGAACATGTGCTGAATGCAATAACAACAATTCTTTATCAGATGAGATTTTTACTGTGAGTTGATGGAGATAAATTGAGTCAATGAAGATAAACTGAAATGTGAAGGAGTGAAATAGGGCTTTTAAATTTAATAAGAGAAAATTTTACTTCCCTTCCCTTTTTTGCGAGATGTTAAAATGACATTTTTTTTCCCTCTATTTTATAAATATACATTCTTCTCCCTTCTAACTTTTAAAAAAACCTCCTCTTTAATCCATTTTAAATTTTTTGTGTTAACTATTATTAACTTTATTCATTTTTAAAGAAAAAATAAATTATTTTTTGAAAAAATACCCATTAACAAAAATTTTATTTTTTATCATTAAAATTTTCTTACCAAAATACCCTTTAATAAATTATTCTTTTATTGATTGAATTATATTTTTACTAAAATATTTTTAAAAAAATTAATAATTAAATTATTTTTTTCTAAGATACTTAGCCTTCAATAATTTTTTAATTATTAAATTATAATTTTACTAAAATTTTTGTTAATAATTATTTTTATATTTACTATTAATTTTTTATATCAATATATATTATTTTAACATTAAATAAAAAAATCTTACCACTGTTAATATGTATAACAATTAATATATATTGATATTGAAAAATAATCTTACTAAAATTTTTTATTTAATGTTAAAATAATATATATAGATATCAAAAAATTAATAGTAAAATATAAAAAAATTATTAACAAAAATTTTGGTAAAATTATAATTTAATAATTAAAAAATTATTGAAGGGTATTTTAGAAAAAATAATATAATTATTAAATTTTTTAAAAATATAATTTAATCAATAAAAAATAATTTATTAAAGGATATTTTGGTAAGCAAAATTTAATGATAAAAAATACAATTTTTGTTAATGGGTATTTTTTTAAAAAATGAATAAAATTAACATTAGTTAACACAAAAAGTTTAAAATGGATTAAAGAGGAGGTTTTTTAAAAGTTAATAGAGAGTAAAATGTACATTTATAAAATAGAGGGGAAGGGAGTATCATTTTAATATCTTACAGCAGAGGAGAGTAAAATTTTTTCATTTAATAATCTCCCATCTAAAAAAGGGTAATATTGTAATTTCACATTTAACCCTTTAGATAAGTATTTAATGTGTCACCTAGATACCTCCGTTAAAATCCAAAATGATGAGGAGTTAACGTCGAAGCCATTTTGTCAAAGGATACCTATTTTTTAAGATTTATTTTATTAAAAACAAATGTTGAGATCTATTTTAACAAAATAGAATTATTTTAAATGTTAAAATGACTATTTATTTTTGTATATTTTATATATTTTACAAATATTTTGTATTGATAAATAATTTTTAGTATACACATTATATAATTCATTTCTTTTAAAATAGATTTTATTATACCATATTTTATTTATCTAACGATATATATATATATATTGAAGAAGTGAGTCAAATTATTCACTTTAAAGTGTAATAAAAGATTGAAATTCTTAGGTATTCTAAGAACAACTCAATATGCTTAATTTCCTTCTAATTAATATTATAAATTCATTATTTTTATAAGTTAACTTTAAAAGATTAATAAAATAAAAACTAACATGACTTGATTAACATAAAACAAAATGAATATCATAGATTAAAAAGTAAAAATATTCATTTGTTAAGGAGAACGCCAATTAGTAATAACTCAAATGACAGTCTCCGCATACTCAATTAAAAAGTTGGGGTTCAAGTCTCCTATCTTTGGTTAAAAAAAAAAAAAAAAAACCGCACAAAAATTTCTCAACAAGGAATAAATATCTTTCTCAGTCTTTTGGCTAAGATCAAATGAAAAAAGTCATAGATATTATTTTGTCAGATAAATATTAGAAGATAAACAGAATATCTCTTTAATCAGTAATTAATTAATAATATCTAAAAATAGAAATTAAAAATATATTATTAAATTATTCTACTAAAAAAAATGGAACTAATAACTAAAAAATAGTCGATGAATGCAATAAATTTTGCTGGTTTAACTGTTTTAGTTTTGCTTATGATGCAAGAAACACGATATCGGATTTACATTAATTACCTCCCAATTCCGATCTCTCTAGTCTCTAACTCGCCTGACGTGGTTAGTTCTGTTGTTACACGTCACTATCATTCTAGTTAGTGTTGAGTGGACAATTGCAACACTCATCTGTGGTCTTCCGCGCAATTCAAAGTGGCCAACACATGCCGTATACATTTCGTTAATTTCCATTCCAGGTCCATCCACATGGAGAAGAAGCAGAGTAGTGCAGTGGCCATGGGGGTTGATGACTCGTTGAGCCCGCGAGTCGACGCCGTGAAGCCTTCAAGGACTGTGGCCATAAGCGACCAAGCAAACGCACTGGTTCAAGCTGGCGTCCCCGTTATTCGCCTGGCCGCGGGGGAGCCCGATTTTGACACTCCCGCTCCCATTGCTGAGGTCACCAACTAAACTAACACTCTTTCCCTCTTTCCAATTCTGTGCTGACTCCTCACTCTTATGGTTATGGTTATCGATAGGCTGGAATTAATGCAATTCGTGAAGGCCATACAAGGTACACCCCCAACGCCGGAACATTACAATTACGCCAGGCCATTTCTCATAAGCTCAAAGGTAAATCTCACCTTCTTTTCCCTTAATCACAAAACTCACTATCAGATTCTCATAGTGTGCCACCATTGCTGTTGCAGAGGAGAACGGGATCACTTACGCCCCTGATCATATTGTGCTTAGTAATGGAGCCAAGCAAAGTCTTGCCCAGGCCGTTCTTGCAGTTTGCTCCCCGGGAGACGAGGTAACTATTTAATTTCAGCATAATTTTCTTTTTTCCTCTTTTTAATTGTTCTGAGTTTAGCCTAATGCTTGGCCTAGCAGTTCTGTTGCATAGGTTATGATGATGATACCGTGATACATGCTTTAGCAAGATGTAAAGTATTATTTAATAGTTATTAATTTATATTTTTAAATATTAGAATATTTTATTTAATTTTATGTATTTTAATTTTTATTTATTTAGTTATTAGATCAAATTTTATATTAGTGGATTTAATTTTTTTTATTTAATTTAATAAGAGATTATAAATATCTCTTAGGATAAGTGAAGTTGAATTAGTCTCTTTTTTGTTATGTTAGGCTAGAGTTGCTTATTGTTTTTGAGATACAGAGACACATACAAAAAAATATAAAGATACACAAATTTTGTAATGTGTTTAGTAATATACAAGACACATATGTATAAATTAAATGTCAATTTTATTCTGTGCGTCTTATGTATTGTGTCTTATACATTGGTAATTTCAAAAATAATTAGGAATAAAAAAGTCAAATTTTGCGTCTTCTTAAATAAGTTCTTTTGAAAAAGGAATTTAAAATATAAGGACTTTTATTAATAACAGCTTTTAAATAAGTTATTTTGTATTTGGAAAGTTATTATAGAAGTCCTTGTTTTAAAGTTGTGCATTAAATAGGAGTGATAAAATAGCTTTTGAAAATAGGAGAAGTCACATTTTTTAGCTTCTTCAAAAGCTCTTAAATAACTTTTTGAAAAGTTAAAAGTTTATCTAAAAAATTGTATCAAACACTATTAATGTAACTTTTTATAAGTCAAAAATAAAAAAAAAATAGTTTTTGGAGTTTTTCAAACAGACTGTATTTTGTGTGTATCTCTATACCACCGTGTCTATCCAAATCCGTGTCTCACCAAACAAACGCCGGATGTGTACCACCGTGTCTAATAATTAGTGTCCATGTGCCAACAAACAAACACAACCTTAGAGAATTAGATAGAAGATTGAGTAATTCCTTTTGATTTAATTTTTAAACTGTGCTGTGGATAATTTAAGTTGAATAAATTTCTTTTTTGTTGCATAAGAAATTGGATAAAAAGTAGAGTAATTCTCTTTTTATCCAATTTCAATTTATCTCTTTTTTTTTTATGCCTTATTTGGTATCATATGATGTGAAAGAATTTTTCAGGTCATTATTCCTGCTCCATATTGGGTGAGTTACCCAGAAATGGCAAGGTTGGCTGATGCGGTACCTGTCATTCTTCCAACATCAATAGATAATAATTTCCTTTTGGACCCCAAACTCCTTCAATCCAAAATTACTCAAAGATCAAGGCTTCTCATTCTTTGCTCGCCATCTAACCCAACAGGATCTGTCTACCCCAAGAAATTACTTCAAGACATAGCCCACATTGTAGCAAACCACCCCAGGCTTCTGGTACACTCTTCATCATGACATCAGTGTTTCAATTTGTTTGACCTTCATATTTTCATTCAAGATCTTACTTCACTTCTTTTCTGTTTTATTCAGATTCTCTCTGATGAGATTTACGAGCATATCATTTATGCACCAGCAACTCATACAAGCTTTGCATCACTACCAGGAATGTGGGACAGAACCTTAACTGTGAACGGATTTTCCAAGGTTGGTCGGTAAATAATGTGGTGTTGTCTTTCTAGTAGAGTTGTATTTGTATCTGCAATATCCCCACCACCCTGGCTTTTTAGTGTCAGTTTTTGGTCTTTGTTTTGTTGATCTGTTGCCAGATGATGTATATTTCATAGGCCTTTGCAATGACTGGATGGCGGCTTGGATATATTGCTGGTCCAAAACATTTTGTTGCAGCATGTGGAAAGATTCAAAGTCAGGTATGCAGCAGTTTTCTGTTAGGCCATGTTTTTCTGCACAATATCATATCTCATGATTTCCTTCTGATATGCTACATACATACAATAGATTATTCGTTTTTTTATCAGATTTTCCATCTGGAAGTAAAAATTCAGGGGGATATCCTAGCATTCATTTGGAATTAGTTGAGGCAACTATGCTGTTTGCATTATATGCCTTACATAATGGCTGATGCATCCTATTGAATTCAGTTCACTACAGGGCCCAATAGCATAGCTCAGAAAGCTGGAGTTGCAGCGTTAGGACTAGGCTATGCTGGTGGGGAAATTGTAGCTAATATGGTGAAAGCATTTCGGGAGCGACGAGATTTCTTGGTTAAAAGTTTTAGGGAAATGGAGGGTCTTAAAATATCAGAACCCCAGGTTTGAGAAAACTCAATTATGTATTTGTTAATTCCTTAATAGTTATTCTCTTTGTGTTTTGTCTCTTCCTAATATGTTTGTTGTTCTGCTTCATAAATGTGTACTCTTTCTTCCCACATGCAGGGGGCATTTTATCTATTCATTGATTTCAGCTACTACTATGGAAAAGAAGCTGAAGGATTTGGTAGAATTGATGATTCGGAGTCCCTTTGTCGATATCTTCTGGATAAGGGCCAGGTAAACTCTTTTAATGGACTTTATTGTTTATTTGAGGAACATATTAGTCAAGTTATAAAACTTGCATGGAGTTTTCAAGTTGCCAGTGAGGTAAACATTATTTATTACGTTTTGATACGTGCTTCAAATGTTCGTGATATGAAGAGTTCAAGAGTTATTTAGAAGATATTTTAGTTTACATTTTTAGAATATTTTATTTAATGTATTTTGATTTTGTTTATTTAATTACTAGATTGGGCCTTATGTTTATGGGCTTTAGGGTTTTCTTTGTTTTAACCTAATAAGAGGTTATAAATACCTCCTTAGCTATTGTAGTCGTAGCATAGAATTTTTAGAGGTTTCAAAACCCATTTTTGGTTTCGTGATGAAACCATGGTGTGGACAATTGAGGTTGAGGAGTCCCTCTCTTGTTGCATCGGGGAATTGGTTAGAAGGTTGAGGAGTCCCTTCGATTCAATTTCCAAACTATGGCGTTGACAAGTTAGGTTGAGGAGTCCCTTTCTTGTTGCGTCAAGAAATTGGGTAGAAAGTAGAGTGATTCTCTTTGTATTCAATTTCAACTTATCATTTTTGTTTCTATTTTAATTTCAATGTATCTTTTTATTCAGTTTGAATCCTTATTTTCTTATTTATCTTTTATTTTCGTATCATTTGGTATCAGAGCTCAGGTATTAGATTAATTCTTATTAATCTATATTTGTTCTTCTTTTATCATAAAAAAAAGAGTCCAGTGTTTGTTGCGTCTTTCATTTTGTTCTTGTGTTCTTGTTTTCGTTTGTGTTTCATTATTTAAAAAAAAAAAAAGAAGAAAAAGAATAAAGTGAAAAAAAAACAAAAAAAAGAAGAAAAAAACCAAAAAAAAAAAGAAATTATCTTCCTTATAATTATTGTCCTTTTCATATATTATTTTTTTTCACCTACAAGATTCGAGGACGAATCTTTTTTGAAGAGGAGGAGAATGATACGTGCTTCAAATGTTCGTGATATGAAGAGTTCAAGAGTTATTTAGAAGATATTTTAGTTTACATTTTTAGAATATTTTATTTAATGTATTTTGATTTTGTTTATTTAATTACTAGATTGGGCCTTATGTTTATGGGCTTTAGGGTTTTCTTTGTTTTAACCTAATAAGAGGTTATAAATACCTCCTTAGCTATTGTAGTCGTAGCATAGAATTTTTAGAGGTTTCAAAACCCCTTTTTGGTTTCGTGATGAAACCATGGTGTGGACAATTGAGGTTGAGGAGTCCCTCTCTTGTTGCATCGGGGAATTGGTTAGAAGGTTGAGGAGTCCCTTCGATTCAATTTCCAAACTATGGCGTTGACAAGTTAGGTTGAGGAGTCCCTTTCTTGTTGCGTCAAGAAATTGGGTAGAAAGTAGAGTGATTCTCTTTGTATTCAATTTCAACTTATCATTTTTGTTTCTATTTTAATTTCAATGTATCTTTTTATTCAGTTTGAATCTTTATTTTCTTATTTATCTTTTATTTTCGTATCATGTTTTTTGGTGTTTTGGATTGCAGGTGGCCTTGGTGCCTGGGAGTGCATTTGGAGATGATACTTGTGTTCGGATATCATATGCAGAATCCCTTACTATCCTTCAAGAAGCTGTGGAGAGAATTAAGAAAGCACTCGCCCCTCTCAGCTCTGCTGCACTCCGTTAAAACCCTTGCTTTGTTGTTCTAATGGGTTTATTTTATTTTAAGTTCGGCATTGTACATTATGTTTCTCTTTATTCTGAAAATAATAGGCTACGGCTATTGAAGCTGCGGCAAACACCACCCAATAGAATGGCATTGTGTGAAATTTATTCATCTGCCTCTGAAGTTTGGACTGAAAAGTATGAGATCGAATAACAATGAATACAGTTTTACATCATTTCTAAACAAGGAGAGATAGGTGTCTTTACTAAACTTCCATATCTACTGGAGTAAAATTCTTGTTTGCTTCTTTTATTATTAATAGAAGATGGTATTTCTGGCATGAACAATGCCCAAGTAAGCAAGTTAAGCAACAATTAATTAAAATTTAACACGTAATGTAGCTAACATAGTAATAGTTAGTCTTTTATATATCATGTGAAGTTGGAATAATTTTTAGCTTTTGTCGAAGACTAAATTTTAGCACTTTTTTGTTTTTGCCAGGATGGGTTGGAGGACAACCTCCAACCATGGACATTATAATATCACAATACTCACGCACAGTCGCATACTACGCATTTACACAGAGTCACACACAACATTGAGGTTCTATCCACTAAATCTTAGCTTTATTACCTTCAATATTAAAAAATATGATTAGCAGAAATAACAGTATGGCACTTTTGTTTATTGGATCATCACTAAACAAAATAGTTCCTGACGTTATCCCTAGCAAAAACCCAATTACAAAATTAGCTGTGATTAACTGAGTTTTCTTATAGTAGGACTTGTTAAACCAGAAGGCTTTTTTTCGGTTTTACCCCAAAGGCTCAAGAACATGTGCTATTGGACATCATACCCCGAGAAGTACAGCCCAATTTGTATTTCGTAAAGGCCCGTAACATGTTGTGCCGTGTTCTATTGTTTCTCTCGTTGGCGTGTAGATTAATAAGGGTGTTTTCGTTAAGGGATTGATAAATTGGCCCAGCTATATTTTATTTATTGACAAAAACTTCTATTCTAGTTATATTCGTTGACCCAAAAAAATCCGGTTATATATTCCTCTAGTATTTCTTTGACGTGGCTTGGGACCGGAAAAAAAAACCGAAACGGAAAGAAATAGAATCATCAATTAACTAATTTGGCATGTCATATTTTTCGATTAAAAATGTAATTTGCATACGATTTTCACACGCCAACAAGGTGATGATGATTATATTACTTACTAATTACCACATATTATGTCTCACCTTATTAGATTGAATTCCGTGAATGGAGAGGGCTTGAAAGTTTTGATTGAAAGTTTCCTGCTCTGGAGGCAAAGCATGCAGCACAAGCAATAACGAAAAACAGTGTAGCAAGGAAAACGCAACCTTAACCCGTTACCCTTAATTCCCATATTCGGATATTCCTAATATACGCGCACGTTTAACCTTCTCCTTTCCCCCTTCATGCACATTGACTTTAACTTGAAGACAATCAACCTTCTTCATCCACCTTTTCTCTTCCAAAGGACTACCTTTGCTTATATATATGCACATGCCACATAGCTAGATGAACCCAAGTTATTGGAGCCAGAAAGAACGAAGAAGCTAGCCTTATTATCAACTAAGTGATATCGATCATCATGGATTCATTCAATGTTGAAAATGCACCCGAGATTGTGTTCTTTGATTTGGAAACCAACGTGCCCAAGAAGGGTGGAGAACGGTTCTGGGTGTTGGAGTTTGGAGCCATTGTTGTGAGCCCCCACAAGCTCATGGAGGTTGAGAGCTACAGCACCTTGATCAAACCCGAAGACCTATCCGTGGTGCCAGTGAGGTCCAGCAGAAGCCATGGAATAACTCGCGCTGCTGTAGAGAAAGCTCCCTCCTTTGAGGACGTTGCAGACAGGATATTCAGCATTCTTGATGGCAGGGTCTGGGCTGGTCACAACATCCAGAGATTCGACTGTGTTCGTATCAAAGAATCCTTTGATCAAATTAACAGGCCTGCGCCTATCCCAATTGGAATCATCGATTCTTTGGGTGTTCTAACTGACAAGTTTGGGAGAAGAGCCGGTAACATGAAGGTACATGCAAAACATGAAGCTACATTCATTGTTATCACATGTTCTTAACCAACATTATTTATATTATGGGGCAGATGGCAACGTTGGCTTCTTATTTTGGCTTGGGTCAACAAAAACACAGGTATGCTATTTGCATTTCTACTTCTAAATATTCTGTATTAGTTCCTTTTCTGTAAAACTTGAATGATATATGGATTTGTGGTGGCTTATTTTGAAACAGGAGCCTTGATGATGTTCGCATGAACTTGGAGGTTCTTAAGCATTGTGCTACGGTGTTGTTTCTGGTGAGTGTTCATAAAATTAGTAAATTAACTTTGAAAATAAACACAAATATGAATTACAGGAGAATGCATGATGGTTCTTACACATTTAATTTGTTCATGTTTTGGGGATGTCAGGAATCAAGTCTGCCAAGCACATTGCATAGCAACTGGAATGGGTGCTCGAGTTCGACCATTATGACTCGAAGCAGAAGAATTGGGAAATCGCCCTCCAGAGAAGACACAAGCAGAAAATCTCCTCCATCTTCTTTATTAGGATATCAGAGGACAGTACCCTATGCCAGGGGAAGTTTAGGAAAGGTTTGTTTAATTTTATATTGGAATACTCGATTCATTTTGATCATGTATGTATATATGCTGTAATGAGAATGAAAATGTTTTCAAATGCAGATGGCTGAGAGTGTGAAGGGCCTAGTCTCTAAAGCCCAAGGCCAACCAACTATTAACCAAATATTAAAGCATTCTCATTCACTTTTAAGATGATGGAAGCCTCTTTCAGAATGTATGTGACTCACCAGATTAGATTGACTGACTAGTGACTACCTTGTGAAAAAGGCCTCACATTGTTGGAAGGAGGTAACTAAGGCCACCATCATGTCTTTCTAAGATGTTCAAGATCCCTAAGGGAAACCATGATGTGGCACCACACAAATTCATTTGTACATAGATTGATCATTCATTCATTTCAAAATTCTTGAAGCACCTCTCTTAAAGTGAAAGCTGCTTCCAAGTTGTAATAATGCACTTATCTGTATAAAAATCATGTTAATCCTATGAAAAGTGCTATATCATATTGTAGACAAATATCACACAAGTCGAACTCCAAACGCTTTTTCTGTTACACAATAATAGGTATATGCTTTTATAGTACAGAACCCAAATTGCACTTATTCCGCTGTCCCACTATTATTCTACATAAAGCATGTGTGAGCAGGAATATCTACACATGACCTATGTTACAACATGGAAAGATAAGATTTTATTGTCACGAACAATGTAGAGTCACAGTGGTTGGTTCAATTTGTGGCCAATCAAACCCCAACTTGTTATTAGCAATCCAGTTTGCAGTCAATAGCTTCTGCAACAGTCAAGAAGACCCTTTCTCCGATTCTCTTGATCACTTGCCACCTTGGATTGGCAATGGCTAACTGAGAGAAATTTATAGCAGTTGGTAACACAATATAATGAACAATGTAGAACCTGAAAGCAAATGGAATATCTGCCTTACCTGTTTCCCACTTGAAACCAGACTCTTATAAAGTTCCTCTAGAGAAGCAATTCCTGAGGTGTCAATGCTCACCAAATCTACCATCATAATTAAAGTGGTGTGTTGCTCATTGCCCGGTGCTGCTTCTTCATGAATGATCCATTTCATGATCCTTAATTAAAAACAAAATTTGCTGAGATGAGTTTTAAACGCTTATTGGAAGTTGCTAAATATCTTTCTCTGACAGAGTTGGCATTAGAAAAGCAACGCAAGGGTGACGAGTTAAACCCAAAATGGTCCTATGATTGGCATCATGCAATCAAATCGTCCCTAAAATTCTAATTGCACTAATTACGTTTTTGAGATTGAAAAAAATGCATCATATTAGTCTCTGACTTATTTTCCATTAATGACGTGATGACATGCATGATGACGTGAACTGTAAGTGACACGTCACTTCATGATTTGGCCACGTATAATGGTATGATGATGTGGTGACCAGTGACACGTGGCATGCTGACGTGGATGATTGTGCCACGTGTCACAATGTTATTTGGCCACGTGTCTGTTTGTGTCATGTGTCGCAACAGTATTCGTCCACGTATCATCCATTATGTCATCGTTGTATATGCACCAAATTAGTCCCTCACTTTGCATTAAGTGACTCATTTTAGTCTCTGAAATTGAATGTCGTGCACCAAACTAGTCTCTTCACCAATTTTTTCTCATTTTTTTAAAATTTAAAATTTTAATATCTTGGATACACTAATTTCAATTCTATTTTTTCATATATCGTTTAAATACAAGTGCTTTTATAAATAATTTTAAGATTTTAGTTTTAATTATATAATTTTTTAATAATTTAACATTAGTAAATTTTGTAATATATAAGTATGTTATTATAAAAAAAATAATTATATGATTGATTAGACACATTTTTTTCATAAAAAAAATGTGTTTTTAACAAGAAATTAATAATTAAAATAAACATTTTTTTCTTATAAAATACACGTTTTTGTTATGTGTAAATGAGCCAGATTGAAGGCACTTCAAGCACCCTCACTACCATCTTTGACCTCTGCAGTCTAGACGAAAGAGGTCGGAGATGGTAATGAGAGAAGCTTGAAATGCCTTCACGTCAACTCCAAGATAGCGGTTATTAGGGTATCTGCAAGGAAAAAAATATTTTATAAAAGTACTGAAAGAGGTCGGAGATGGTAGTGAAGGTACTTGAAAAGCCTTCACGTCAACTCCAAGTCGGCGGTTAGGGTATTCGCAAGAGAAAAAATATTTTATAAAAACATTTTTATTTGAAGAACGTGTGAAAAAATAGAATTGAAATTAATGCATTCAAAAATATTGAGAATTTTGAATTTATAGAAAAAATGAGAAAAAACTGATGAAGGGACTAGTTTGGTGCATGACATTCAATTTCAGGGACTAAAATGAGTCACTTAATGCAAAGTGAGAGACTAATTTGGTGCATATACAACGATGACATACTGGATAACAAGTGGACGAATACTGTTGCGACACGTGGCACAAACGGACACGTGGCCAAATAACATTGTGACACGTGGCACAACTATCCACGTCAGCATGCCACGTGTCATTGGTCACCACATTATCATACCATCACACGTGGCCAAATCATGAAGTGACACGTGTCACTTACAGTCCACGTCATCGTGCCATGCCATCACGTCGTTAATGAAAAATGGGTCAGAGACTAATATGGTGCACTTTTTTCAATCTCAGAGACGTAATTAGTGCAATTAGAATCTCAAAGACGATTTTAGTGCACGAGGCCAATCTAAGGGATCATTTGGGGGTTTAACTCCAAGGAAAACTTAACACGAATGATTCCAACCCGTGGAGTGTTAAGACTTATGACCTCCAATGGATATCAATATGATCTTTGCAAATATAATTTTCTTAATTTAGCTTCACGCATCTATTAGTAATATATTAAAAAATAACTGTCTTTTACATTGACTAACTGAATAGTCATTTAAAAAAATAGATGTAATTGTATAACTGTGTAAAACGTTTTACACTGTATAAAAATTAAACTCTTCTAATCAATTTGGGTTTGGCGAGTGGTTAGCCCCTTAAGCTCTTCTTTTTTAATCTTAACTTTTCATATTCTCTTACTCTATATTCTTATGTAAATTACACTATTGCTTTCAATGTTAATATTAATTCTTTTTAATAGGTATAAATTTAATTGAAATATAATTCCTTTTCTTCTCTTTTCATACTCATTACTCATTTTTATATTTATTATATAAATTAATATTCACTTCACACATTTTCTTTACCTCCTTTCGCATAATCTTATACATCTTTTTCTTTCTCCTTTCTCTCTCCATTCTTACTAATTTTTTTGCACAATTAGAATTTGGTTGATGACCATAATTTTTATTTGGTTTAATTACTCTGTTGGTCCCTATAATTTCGCGAAATTTTTAATTAGGTTCTTATACTTTTTTTCCTTTCAATTGGGTCCCTATACGTTAATTTTTTTTCAATTTAGTCCGTATCGTCATAAAACCGTTTGAAATAACAGAATATTCCATCAAAAAATCGAATATTCTCATAATTTAGTTAAAAAAACCTAATTAAAAACATCTCTATTTTTTTGAAATACCAAAAATACCCTTTATATTTTGTCCCCCAAAATTAGAGAACTCTAACTACCCCTAAGTTATTCTCCTAAGTTCCCAATTGGATTTCTCCTCCGTTCACACTCTGCTGCCGTCTTCCATGGCGTCGTCGTCGTCCGTCGCTGGGTGGTCGTCGTCCCTCTGCGTCGTCCACGGGTGCTCTGTTCTGCTCCGCTCGTCCGCCTTGCCTATTGCATCCCCTCGTCTCGCCTTGCCTCACCGCGCCTCAGGTGCCTTGTCTCGAATTGTCGCTCCTCGACTCTGTTTCGGTGTCTGGACTGGTTCTGCAACAACAGGTGATGATTGAATTTTATTTTAGTTTTTCAACTGTTGGATCGGAGGAGATGAACCAGGTTGCATGTGGGAAGAAAACCAGTCAGATGGCTTTCATTTGTTTGAATTGCAAAGATCGGGAGTATAATGAACATGTGGGTTTCTGTCAACGTTGGGTAATAATTCTTCTCAGTAATGTCTCCTTCCCACTACACTAAGAACGGGAGAAATGTTATGCTTAAAACAACTAGTAGTCAAATGGCATCCTCTCCCGATTCTAATGCTTCAGGTACAATGTTGAGAAATCTTGATTGTTAAATACCTCTAATTTTGTTTATGCTTATTTTTGGTTGCTGCTTGTATGTAATTTGACTTTATTTGATTAGGTAATCAGCATCCTGAATGACAAGAAGAACCAATTGATCTAGTTGTGAAGCTTAGTTTGCTAAAATTAATTTTGATTGTGTTAAAAAATTTTGATTATGAGTTCTGATTATGTATTTTATCTGTAATTAATTGATTATGTTAGAAATAAGAAAAGAGGTAAGATTGGAGATAAGGTGTTTGATTAAATGCCTTTGAGAGAGTTGAATTGATTATGAGTTCTGATTATGTATTTTATCTATTATTAATTGATTATGAGTGTAATTGATTATGAGTTGAATTGATTATGAGTTCTGATTATGCCTTTGAAAAGAAACCCTCACTCCTGCATTCTTCTTGCTGTATGTGTGTGCATTGGTAATATCTTGTTTCAACGAATAATATGTGGTAGGTGTATTCATAAAGTATCTTTGAAAACTCTTTTTTCCCTCTGTTCAGATGATATATGGGGAATGAAATAGGAAATTAAATTTGCACTTTCATCACTCCCAAAAGAATTAATTCATAACTATGTATCTCCTGCATGAACTGCTCATTGTTGAATGCCGAGTATATTGTTAAAGTTATTAACCTTTTCACAATCACAGGTTGTGTGAAATATGTGGTGAGACTGCAAAAAATATTTCAGAATCACAGGTTATCAATAATTCATTTATGGAAGAGTGGAACGAAAGTAGGTTCATAGACGGTGGTAATAGTACCTCAATCAGCTTGTTTGGAAGATGCTGGCGTGGACAGCCATTCTGTAACTTTTTGATAGCATGCTTGGTCATAACTTTTGTTCTACCATGGTTCTTCCGTGTAAATATGTTCTAGAAAGAGAGTTAGATACTGTGATGAGTTCTTCATTATTTCCGGCGCACATACTTTGGAACGGGTATTAACCTTGTCCAAATTTCCATATCTCAAGGTTTGTGCCTGAAGCTTCAATGTACAAAAAATGTTACCAGTTAGGGAACTCACGGCCAAATGGTTTCATTATATGAGATTCCACGGATTTGATGTGTGTCTTTTCTTCTGAGATATATACATTGTTCATATAGAGAGATTACTTTAAGGGTCCAAAAAAAGAAAGGGCAAAAAAGTTATTTGTGGTGATTTAGATGTTGTGTTAGAATTCAATACCTAATTTGTTGAAAAAAAAAAGCAAACAAACAATAATATTTTCTTCTCTTGGTTCCTTTATTTTAATAAATTCTTTATCTTGTTTTATTGTATAAAATTTGATTTGTTATATTTTTGGGGATAATTTTGACAATTTATTTTATATATATTTATTATTATTATTATTTCTGTTTTATTTTATCCATTTTTTTTAGTTGTTCTTAAGATAAGATATTTTGAAAGTTAAAAAAAAAAAGAGAGAGAAGGTATTTTTGGTATAATTTATATATAAATAAGCAAAAGAATGATAGTGACAAAATAAAAAGGATTATAGGAATATCTTTTTTGTTGTAGAATCATTGAATAGGGATTATAGGAATATCTTTCATTGAATATTTATAGTTTTATCGAATTTTCAATTAAGTCCCTATACTTTTTTTCTTTTCAATTGAGTCCCTAAGGGTATACAAGTAATTTCACAATTCACTAACATTTTTTTAATGTTTAACGTTAATAAGGATTAAATTGAAAAAAAAATTAACGTATAGGGACCCAATTGAAAGGAAAAAAAGTATAAGGACCTAATTGAAAATTTTGCGAAACTATAGAGACCAACAAAGTAATTAAACCTTTTTATTTTTATTTCTTTTAATTTACTAAACGTATGTATTAAGTGATTGTGTGATTGTATTTATTAATTTGTTTATTTCTTTATGTAATTATGCTCATGAGTTATATAGTATTTTTGTCACGTATATATCATTTCTTTTTTTTTCAATAATTTATATTTTTTTAATATTATTTAGTTATAATAATATTATTGAAAATACATGTAGTCATAATTCATGAAAAATAAAATAAAAAAATTGAATATCGTTTTTAATTATCAAAACATTAATAATATTTACTATATAAATCAATATTCACTTTACGGATTTTATTTTATCTCTTATAACATAATTTTATATCTCTTTCTCTTTTTTTTTCTTCATTTTTACTAATTTTTTGCACAACTAAAATTTGATTGATGACCATAATTTTTTTTTTAAATTTGCTAATGTATGTATTAAGTGATTGTATTTATTAATTTTTCTATTTCTTTGTGTAATTATATTCATAAGTTATATAGTGTATTTATCGTTTATATATCACTTCTTTTTTTCAATAATTTATATATATTTTAATATTATTTATTTATAATAATATTATTAAAAATACACATTTTCATAATTTATAAAAAATAAAATTAAAAAATTAAATATTATTTTTAATTATTAAAACATTAACATTTTTAAAATTTTTTTTAGTTTTTGTCTCTAAATCTTAATTTTTCTATTTTTGTCAATCGTTCAAACGCTACCTAGGCTAATAGAATTCGGTTATTGCATTTGTTGCCCGCTTCAGCCATCTTGGCAATTTCAGCCTAAAAAAACAGCAGTAGCACCGACCGATGCTGCCACTGCCACCTAAATACATGGACCAAACTTAAAAAATTCAAAAAAAATGAAAAGTATTTCTTTCTAACACCGTGTTAATATCGGATTTTAACTCTGTAACTCGGCTCTAAACTAGACTAAACTAAACTCATTTTTATATCCTTGAATTTTACTCCTATATAAAAATCATCACTTTATTTTAATTAATGTGGAGAAGTTTGTAGGTACTTTGGTAAATTAAAAATTTTACTAAAAAAATATTAGAAAACTATTAGAATTTATTGTTTTTACTATCAATAAATTATCGATATTTAAAAATATAAAATTTATTAAATTACTAAATTAAAGAAATTAGACTAAATAAATTAAATTGATGACTAAATAATAGCAAAAAATAATAATCCTCTAACATTTTTTTTTACTCTATTCAATTTATGTTGTAATATATCCATAGGTTATTTTAATTTTTAAAAATAATTTTTCGAATTTATAAAAAAAAAAATTGTACTTTCTTCTTTAAATGGACTATTCTCTCCTTCCAAAATTGTTAATATATGTCACGACATAAATAGAATAAAGCAAATATGATATTTTTACTCTTAGGGCACCTAAAAGGGTTTCATTAACGTGTACCTATATATTGATGCTTTAGATTGTGAACATTTTCATGTAAAAAAGTTGCGCTACCCCTACCTCAATGGCAATGTATACAGAACGCTGGCTATATTATTGATTTAAAAAAATTATACCTTTTTATTGTTAAAATTTTAGTTTTTATATATATGCTGAGTTCAAACTTCTTGAAACCATTGAAAACGAGATAAATTAACTATCACTACTTGATTAATATGGTATTGGTAAAAAAAATCACAAAATGCTTTAACTGGTCCTTTTTTTTTTTTTTCAAAAAGAAAAGTAACTAATATATTTGGATCTATTTATGTTGTAAAATAATGGAATGTATCAGAAATTCCAGATTACATGAAACATCAAAGTCTGTGATGAGTTATCACATATAGTTTGGTGCGAAGCTTAACTTGAATGTTGTTGGTGTTGCCAGATATGGTGAAGAACATGCAACAATCATATAAGATTAATAACAGATGAGAGGCAGCTACAGAAATGATAGTATATTATAATTAATAAGAAAAATTATAGAGATTGAGATGGCGTCACTTGGAAGATGATTTCTTGCGAGGAATGCATTTGTGGATGAGCCCCCCTCCTTCTCCTCCCTCGTTTTCTTCCATTCCCAGCCTGCTGCTTCGTCTGCATAAAAACGCTTGATCATCACTCGTCTCAATTTTTCACGTAATGAGAGTCATAAATGTAACTACCTTTGTTCGTCGTAGGAATTAGATCTGGTGAGTTGTGGCTCCGATGGGGATGGGGCTTGGGCTTTGATGGATTCGAGGAGGCTGCCACTGAAGTATTCCTTATCCTCACATTGCAACTTCCCCACAGTCTCCCTTTTCTTGGTGGTCCCCACATTGCTCTCCAAAGCGGAGCTACCGCACGCTATCAGCTGCAGCAGAACCGAGTGACGACTCGGTGTTGCTCCTTCATCTTCTAACACTCTCCGCTCATTACCTTGGTGGTTCAGCTTTTCAGCCAGAGTAGCAGCACCTGGAACAGGGGCAGCGCCAAGTGCTGCCGAAACTGTACTTGTGTTGATGTGAAGGAGTTCTTCGGTGGATACACCTCTGGAGCAGCGGGAATGGGGTGTGGTTGTGGAACTCGTTTTATCTCCCTGCTCCTCCTCATCGTCATCAACATCATCATATGCATATCCTTGGCGTTCTGAATTGGAATTGATGCGTCTTAATGGTAGAGAGAGATTGAAAAAAAGTAGATGAGAAGAGGGAATGAAGTAGCGTACCGGTGGAAGGTTGAAGAAGCTGAGATCCTTTGAGTACATATTCTTCTTCTCCTCCTTGAGAGGGGTGTAGTATATCCTTGGGTGCCAAGTCATGCCAGACGTAACCGCTCTTATACTTCCTTTTACTAGACCATGAGTATTGCAAGGGCATGGCAGTACCTCTGAGAGCCATGAGGCGATCAAACACGTGCTTCAAGCGAAGAGGTAGTTGCGAGGGCAGAAGGGTAAGTTCCATCAAGTGTGGATGCTCTAAGAGCCCGTTTCGGGAGAGGTAGTAAACAACTTGAACCTTCCTGCTACCTGAACAACGAGGACTGGGACCGGGACCGGGACCCTTCAACCTCCACGTTTTTACACGCTCAGGGCTCGTCTCTCTCTTGCTCCTCCATAATCTTTCCCTTTCTGAACCAACTTCCATCTTCCTATAACGACATACAGCACCACAAGAGAAATTAATATGGAGAAAAGGAAACACACTTGTTGCATTGCATGGCAAGCAGAGTACAGTGGACCTTAAAACAAGCGCAAAACCAGGATTCCTTTTAGAAAGCGAAACACATCACGTATTACATATCACTCTCTTATTAAATTATTAATCAACTCATTCCATGTGTTATTGATTGAATAGAGGGTTGAGACAGAAGTGACCTTTGCCTGAGATTGCTTGCAGAATCAGATACTGGTCACAAGTTTGTCTTCTCTGAATTCTCTCTATCCAGTATCCAGGGGCTGTTCCCCACGGGTCAATACAGTCTCATCTTAAACAGTTCGTTAACACTTGGTATATTAGTATCATTATATTTTTAAATATGATATTAGAACATCCTAGTGCAGTGAACACAGTAGAAAGCAGAGGATTACTTAAGAGCTGAGTAGGGGCCTAGGGGGACCTCGTCTCCCCTCCTCTTGTCCCATCCTATGCTATAGAGCCTACTCTCTTCCTTAATGGAGGAACCAGCTTTATCTGCACCATTCCCTCGATGCCCCCACAATATTTCCCACTTCTGGAAATACATAATGCAATATTGTCAACTTTCTCTACTCCCAGCTTCACATGATTCCATAATCGATATCTGCAATTTAACTCGAGTTACTTTTATGCCACAGTTGACTTCCCTCCTTCACATGCTTCCAATTCTCTCTGTTTAGCTTTAGTCCTCAAAAGTAATTGAACAACCTTGTTCACATTAATAATTTACTTTTTTTTTTTTTAAATAATAATATTAGGATATCTTTTTTGTCAAGTTATATCCTAACATACACATACCTTCTCCTCCCCATGGGTTTTATACTTTTATATAACTACTACCTAATCAAATAAGGCATATATAAATGTCATTAGACCTAGCTTCGAAATGCAGGCAAATGGCAGTTTTTGTTTTTGGTAAAAAAGAGGCCCTTAGGCCGAAATGGCAATCTTATGTATACGTGTTTTAAGCAATTTATATAAGGCCTATGTGGGCTAGCACTAACTCATATAACCTCTATTGGGCTTATAACACATCTCCCTTAATAAGGCCCAAATATAGAATGTCAGCTAGTTCTGGTGTTGGGCCTTTATGACTCCTAATTCTTAGGCCTAGAATATTTACAGATCAACGCGTGCTAGCCGAAACAATAAAAGCCCTGATCAAATAAAAGCCCTGTCCAATATGAAACAGTTTTGGTCCCTAGTCCTACTCATTTGCACTTTAAGCTGGCATATACAGTAGGTAGTAGTAATCTGTCTTTTAATGAGAAGTCAAATTGATTAAGACATAGCAACAAACAGCGGTTGTATCTGCCAAGGATGCTATGGCTAACCCCTGCCTACTCTATTACTCTGTTAATGGCATTAGGAATCACTTATTGGATTAAGAAACAAGCAAGTAAAGTATCATATATGTTTGCATTGACACTTTTCTATTTCCAGTTTTACTTGATTAATTATAGCCATTACGGTATTACACATTCTTGTATGAGAGATTCAGTGTGAAGAGCGTGTTGCTGTTTTAATCTAAACAGAAAGTTTTACATTACACAACTAAAACTAAAGAAAATATTCCGCCTCATAGTAAAAAATTTTAAAGTACTATATTAGAATTTAATTATGTACGATTTGTTTTTATACCTAGAGATATATTCAAAGGGCTTTTGATATAATATATCTCACAAAAATTTAAAGAACTGAGTATATATAGCTATTGTTTAGCATTACTGTAAAAGCATATTTTAACGAAACTCTTTCTACTTTGGCATAATTGAGCCAAGACTTTTTATGGGAATGTAATGTATGAGAATGACGCATACATAATAAAGTGGTAGGGGTTGAGAGTCATGACTCATGAGAGCTACCTGTTTTGTCTTTAGAAAGAAAGTTATTTCTAGAATCAATCCTTCGTATAAGCTGTTGCCTGCAAGAAGCTGCACGCTAAGCACTCATGGAGTCATAGTCATCATTCAATGATCAATCGCATATATTTAGTTTATTTTATTCTCTTTTATAATAAATAGTTTAAATACCCTATGGACGTATCGCTTAGTGACTACGTTTTCTTTGTAAATGATATTTAATGAGTAATTCATGTTCTCGGTATAAAGTACCCGAGAGTCGAACAATACTTTTCAACAACCCAGGCTTTACTAAGAAAATAGTAATCTTAATTTGAATATATGATCTAAGTATAAAAAGTGTAGTTATATCACATCAAAATCCAAAATAATATAGTGGGTGTCATGCATATTACAATTAATTAAATGCGGACGATCATTGCTTGGAATCTTGTGTTGCAAAAAGACATGAAAAATAATTTCCGGTGATGTGGCATTTTCAGCATACTCCAGTATACGTAGGACAATTAATGTAGAAATAGAAGAAGATGATCAGCCACTACATAAAAGTAGCAATGCACCCAGCTAGGTTTCAAGTATAATAGTCTCATGTACACCAAGATAATAATTAATTAACCAAGCACGCACTTTTGCAGAGATGTCTCTAAACAGTGAAACCATTATTATTTATATGCTATATCCTCGTGGGTAACGCTCACTCCACACACACAAACACAAGCAATAGTGGAGTAAAATGAACAACCGATTCTTCTTCTTGAGCCTTGTGGTTGCCCTCTGTCACTATGTTGCTGTTGCTGAAGAATCTGGAAACAGTAGTTCCTCTTTGACGCTTAGAGCTGTGAACCTTGGAAATTGGCTCCTTATTGAAGGATGGATGAAACCTTCTCTCTTTGATGGGATTCCCAATAAAGATCTTTTAGTATGTTGTTGATTTGAAATGTATCACGTCCTGTTTATCATTTTCTTCCGTTACAAGATTAGCAATAATATGGAAAATTTCAGGATGGAACTCAAGTGCAGTTCATGTCAACCAAGCTGCAGACGTATCTCAGTGCAGAACATGGAGGAGGAAGCATTGTAGTTGCCAACCGCACCACCGCCAGGGGGTGGGAGACTTTCAGGGTTAGTTTAATTTACTGGATACAATGTTTTTTTTAGTTTCTAGGCAGCAACATAGGTATTTATATTATTATTTTTATAAAAAATAAATTGATATTTTTGTGTGTACAATTGTCAACAAAGTTGTGGAGAGTGAATGAAACATTCTTCAACTTTAGAGTGGCCAACAAGCAATTTATGGGATTGGAGAGTGAAGGTGAAGGAGGAAACAATGTAGTGGCAAATTCGGATTCAGCAAGCAGCAGCATGGAAACATTTCAGATTGTGAGGAATGATGGTGACCCAAACAGGGTTCGCATTAGAGCACCAAATGGCCTCTTTTTACAGGTAGGTGATCATGTTAAGTGTTAATGTTGTATAATATAATGTATGTAATGTAATGTAATAATAGTATTACTCTATGTAGGCTACATCGGAGACTAAGGTAAGTGCAGATTATGAAGGGTCAAGTTGGGAGGATAGTGATCCGTCTGTGTTCAAAATGATAATTTTGACAGAGAGCACGATAAGAGGGGAATACCAAATTACAAATGGCTATGGTCCTGAGAAAGCTCCTCAAATCATGAGGGTATAATAAACATATGTTTCATTAACAACTCATAACAAGGACTTTCTACTCTCTAATTGATTTTGATGGAGCTATGCAGGATCACTGGAATACGTATATCACAGAAGATGATTTCAAGTTCATGTCAGAGAATGGGGTAAATGCTGTGAGAGTTCCCGTAGGGTGGTGGATAGCTCAAGATCCAACACCACCAAAGCCATTTGTAGGGGGGTCATCGAAGATATTAGACAAGGCCTTCACATGGGCACAGTAAGACAAATTCAATTCAATTCAATTCTCACTATCATCAATGACAATGATGCTTGTGTTAATGTGATTGCAGAAAGTATGGGATGAAGGTAATCGTGGATCTGCATGCATGTCCAGGTTCACAAAATGGTAACCCCCATAGTGCCACCAGAGATGGATACCAGGAATGGGGAGATTCATACATACCTCACACTCTGGCTACCATAGACTTCCTAGCTCAAAGGTCTAAATTACATAAATGTCCATGCATTTTGTTGCATTCAATTGGTCTTACTTGTGGTGTGCATGCAGGTATGGAGATAGACCAAATCTAGCAGCAATAGAGTTGATGAATGAGCCTCGAAGGATGGATCTCGGAACCTTAAAGAAGTATTACCAAGCAGGCTATGATGTCGTACGGAAACACACTTCCACTGCTTATGTCATCATGTCTAACCCTCTTGATAGAGATTCAAAATCTCTTCTTTCCTTTGCCGGAGGTTTCAATAGAGTAGTCATTGATGTGCACTATTACAACCTGTTTGATCCCAAATTCAACAGCATGAATGTCAAACAGAATATAGATTATATTAGAAATCAAAGAGCCTCTGATCTTAGCTCTCTCACTGCATCCAATGGACCCCTCATCTTTGTTGGTAAGAGTCCTCTTTTAATTTATTGGATCATTGTAAATGTTGTTATTTTGACATACTAGTTTCATTTGGCAGGGGAGTGGAGTGGGGATTGGAGTGTGCATGATGCCTCAAAGGAAGATCACCGACAGTTTCTAAAGGCCCAAGTGGATGTATATTCTCGTGCCACATTTGGATGGGCTTATTGGTCCTACAAATGTGACTCTAACAATTGGAGCCTCAAGTGGATGATTGACAACAACTATGTCAGCTTCTAGATTCTCTCATTCACCATCTCCTCACCTCAATTCCACTTTTAAGTGTAAATTACACAAAGCAACATATTCTCACTATATAACGTTTATAATTACATACAGAAATAAGATTATAAATGTACCAAATGTTTAAAAATTACATGCATGGGACTTGAGATATACAATACAACTGAAAACAATTTCTCTAGGCAATTTGAAATAGCTGAGCAAAAACTCCTTCAAGTTGTTATTGTCTGCTTTCTGATATTTGTTATATGACTTGACTTGATTGAATGCAACTTAACTACTTTTCCACCCACCGCTACTTATAAAGCAATGAGATTGCTTGCTCTCATAGGATCATCATGACATCATCTAACACTCACAATTCACATGCGACATACTTATCAGAACACTATCTTCATTAGAGGGCAAAGAACTAATCCGGCACGGATCTGAGATCCATTTAAGAGTTTGTTGCTGGCCAATGGGTCACTGCATAGACAAGGCGGAATTCGAACTCCTGAGACTTGTTTAAGCGGACGAGTGAGCCCAAGTTGGTTAAGCCTTCAACCTTTGTTAAGAAAAAATGACCTATTTCTTTTTTGGTTCTTTCTTTTCGAAGAGAATTGCTAAAGTAGGCCAAGCCCAAATTGTGTTTTGTATGGCTTAAGCCCAAAATGTGCCCTTCTGCTTCTTATGGATAGGCTATCATCAAGACTCAAAAAATGGATGGGCTATCATCAGATGAATTAATTGGTACTTAATTATGTCAATTAAACGGGTAAACAGCTAGTCACCAAAAAGAACGGGTAAACAGCTGCCACTCCATCTGACCCCCGAAAAAAAAATGGTAAACAGAAAATGACAATGATATTTGTGTCGCCACTCGCCTTCCCAAAATTATATATATATTTTGTAGCCCAAAAATAATTAGACATAACTCAAAATAAACGAGCTCCCCCTCAATGGGCCCAATAAGGAGATTAGGCCAAAAAGACACACGGACTAACATGGGTACTCGATGTATGTGTCTAACCCGATTTAGAAAGCAAGTCATTATTCCTGGAGTGAACGTGAATCGGATCGGATCGGATTAGATATGACCAAAATTTCGATCCGATTTGCACTAAAATTATTGAATCTCATCTGCACTTTTTAAGTTTGGATATGATTCGATCCGATCCAATCCGAACATTTGCGGATCGGATAACAGATATATCCGCAAAATACAAAAATATTTTAAAAAGCTTATTTTTATTAAAAAATATATCAATAAAATTCATTTTTTCTATTCTTTTAAATATGTTTACTTTTAAAATAATATTAAACATATATTTATTAAATAATAAATTAAAATAATACAACATATATGATAATTATTAGTTGAAATAAAATATAAAAAGAATATTTATTTATTTATTTCTTTATTTTTGCGGATACGCAGGTATGCGGATCGGATATACGAATATCTACACAAAATCCGCAATCTGATCTGATTAGTGTGTGGATCTGATCCGATCCGATCCGATAGCCTTGCAGATCGGATCTATATCCGCAATTTTCGGATCGAATTCGAATAAATACCGCGGATATACGGATGATCACCCCTAATTATTCCCTCCACTACAATTATTATCCACATGGGAATATCTCAATAATGTAGGTTAATTTTCCATGTTATTGCAAGAGAATAAACCATTCATTATCTATACACAAGTAAGTGGTCGTCACTTTCTTTTATAAATACTCTATTAAACTCGAATATTTTTCAATTTTATTTCTAGCAAACATGCTTTAATTTTTGCTCATTTATACATTAAAATCTTTTCAAGTACTTCTAATTATCATCATAGAACTGACGTGATGGTATCTTAAGCATCTTTAGCATCATCTCCAACCTTATTTCACAAATTCCAATATTTATAATTCGTTTTAAGTATATATATGAATCAATCATTCAAGAAAATAAAAAAATAAAAAATTGAGGAGGAAAAAACCCAAAAAGAGCGACAAGGAGTCAAGGACCAATGAGCTATTAGAAAATAAAAGTTGTAAATTATAATTGAGGGAAATAATGTTGATGGGTCCTTCTCGAGAGAATACGACACCACGTACCCTAGCTTAGGTGTTTCCTTTAGCTCTGTGTACAATTGCCATTTCCTTCCTATTCCATATATACTACAATTATTGAGAACACGATGCAATAATTTTTGTCCAGATTAAGAAAGAAAGGAAAAAAAATTTTCAATGCACATGTACACCAACTCTTTACTTATTCAAATTCAATCTTGTTGAAAGAAATTAAGCAAAACTAGATGGTAGGAAAGTAGACTAATGTACACTTCATCAGTTCATCCCCGGATCAGGAAGGACGGATCATGGACGTACAATATCAAATTCCATATTAACATGTATAAATACTTATACAATAAATGCAAATTAATCATTTCTTTTATCTAATTTAATCTTATAATGATTTGATATAAATACGAGAGCAGGGTTAAAAACCTTAATCACTTGAAAAATTAAGTAAAGCTTAATTATAGCTCAGTAAACTCCATTTTCTTTTCACTTGTTGCGACGGGGGAGTGGCCGAGTGGAGGACTGGAGGTGATTTTTTTTAGAAGAAAAAATAAAAAGAAAGCAAAAAAAATTGTGATATGTTTATTTGTATTAGGAAATGGAGAAATTTGGAGAGTGATTATGACGGGACGGGTGGGGTGTCGTGGTGTGCGATGTGATATAAAAAGGAGAGGGAAAATGCTAAGTGTAGGGTAAAGAGCACCATAGCCGTAGGTGTCTATTTATTGTTTGGTCGTGGCTGCCATTGCCCATTGAAACAGTTCAGTTGTGATTTGTATTTTAGAGAACCATTCACTTATTGTTATTCACACAATTATTATGATAGTGGTGCCCGGACCGGACCTATATTTTGTATGTTATCCACTTAATTATCAGTGGGTTACATATTTGTGGACCCAAAAGATGGGTTAGCTGGACCCTTTCACTCTGATCAGACCTATTATGGCCCCAAATTTAGTCTGTAAAACGCTAAGAGGGAGAAAAGAAAAAGTAAAAAGAAGAAAGGAGACAGGTGTAAAATTGAAAGAAATGGAGATGCGGGGTATCGATCCCCGTACCTCTCGCATGCTAAGCGAGCGCTCTACCATCTGAGCTACATCCCCATGGATACTCTCAGTTAATATATATTTTATTTGACATAAACTAATTGAGGATAATGACTATTGGGAAACTTTCATTAGGAGATTATTACCTGAGGGTCTTAGGCATACAATACTACAATTCGAATAATAATGAACGAAATATCAAGATTATGACCTCCTGAACTGAACTCGCTGGTGTATATATATTTCAATGGGAAATACGTATGCTTTTATATAGAAACTCATCAGGATTAGAGTTGCCTAAGAAACACTAAGTGTGTATTTGGATTACAGTTTATAAACAGGAGTTTGTATAGAATTGATTTTGCAAACTTGATTTTTATGAAAAATAAGTGTGTTAATGTGATTTATGTTTGACAATCTTTATATCAAAATAGATTATAGTGAAATAAATGTTGTTTGGATTATACTATTCAAAATCACTTTTAAATAAAAAATTACTAAAAGAGACATCAATTAAAATAATTTTTTATATTATTCTATTATTTTACTTTAGATATTTGAATAAATCTTATTAATTTATTTTATAATAAAATTAATATTTATTTACTAAATTAAAGTAACATATAAAAATTAACAAAATATATTTTAATACATAAAAACACTAATAAATATTAAATTAAAAGATAAAACACTAATAAAATACATAAAAAATAGAGTAAAGTATCGTTTTTATCCCCAACGTTTGGGGTAAATCATATTTGTGTCCCTAACGTTTAAATCGTCCTATTTGTATCCCCAACGTTTGTAAAAGTGATTCAATGTTATCATGCCGTCAATTACATATCATAAACGCTTTAGTTTGAGTTTTAAAAATCTCAAGTTAGAATACAAATGTTTGGAATAGAATCGATGATCCACTCTGAAAAATAGCTCATCAAAAGTTGAAACTAATTTCTACAATATTTACATAATTCACTTTTTTAGGGGACATAATTGAATTTAAACACAAATAGTGGGTATAATATTAAAATCGAACACATCCAAGTGTGATATAATTGAGAATGAATAGTGAGAATAATTGAAAAATATAATATAATTTGTTAGTATAATTGATAGTAGGATAATATTGAATCACTTTTATAAACGTTAGAGATACAAATAGGATGATTTAAACGTTAGGGACACAAATAGGACTTACCCCAAACGTTGAGGACAAAAACGATACTTTACTCTAAAAAATAATATCTTATACAAAATTAGTACATAAAAAATAATATAAAAAAAAGTCAATGATAGAAATAAATAAAAAATAAAAAAGAACAAAGTCAAATAAAAATAAAAAAGACACTTTACATATTAAACATAAAGAACAATAAATAATAAAAAAAATTCATATGAACTAAAAAACAATAAAAAATAAAAATATAAGAGTATTATACATTTTATAATATTAAACAAAAAAAATATTTTATAATTTATTTTAGTGTCGTTAGTACTCTTTAATTTAGTATCATTTTAAACTATAATTTTTTATTATTTATGACTCTTTTGTTACTTATAATTAGTATATAATAAAAACAAAAATAAAGTACAGTAAGAAATACAATAAAAATAAAAAACAAAAACAAAAAAAAATCATATAAATACAATATATAATAATCACAACCAACAACATATATTATATGAACAAAAAAAATCTTTAGCGAAGAATATACATAAAAAAACATACAGAGAACTACTGTAAAATTAAGTGATTATGTGCATTCTTTTTATAGAAGAAATAAAAGATACAATTGGTAGATATGAAATATATTTCTTACCTAATTCATCCAACGATAATTAACTAAATTAGGATTTTTTCTTTTTGTTTGGTGTCAAAATAATAATTTAAATTACTTATACGAAAAAGCTATACAATCAAACAAAATTTATAAACAAAACCAACTAAATTAGAATAACCTATTTTATATTCATAGGTCACTTATCTCTAAGCTAAACGAAATCTATATAACTGAGTTTAATATAAACGATTTTTTATTTTGTTTTCGTTTTATTCTTAATTTCTCTGTACTTTTTATGATTTTTTTTTATTTACAGATTTTTTCTCTTTGCGGTCAATGTTGTTAGATTTGAATTCGTTTTTATTCAAAATTTTAATTATTTCATGGTGATTTTAGTTTTCGTAAAATAAAGTAGTAAAATCAGAATTTGTATTGAAAAATAATATATGATGCAAGTTTAAATCAATTGAATCAAGGTGAATTAAACTATTATTCTAAATCAAATTAAATCAATAAGGTTTGATTTGTTCTTTTAATCACCATATTTCATGTGTAGTTAATGCTCATGTGCGAATTTAAAAAGTTAGTTTTTACGTTTTTTTGTGTGTAAATTAGTATTTAAAATTATTGATTTGAATTTGAATGGAATTGAAGAATTTTAAATTATTTTTTCGATCAATTTATTTATGTTACGCTTAATAATGAGAGTTTCGGTGTTATTTAAAACACATTTTGGTGCTCAATTGAATTAACTCCTTTGCTATTTATTTTGTTATGCTAATTTTCTTATGTGATTCTGTGGTTGATATTGTTAGTTCTTATACTATATATTTGGTGATAAATAGACTTAGTTATAGTGTTTTTTATTTTTATGTGATTTTCATTTAGCAATGAGCTGATGAAATTTGTTGACTATGAAAATTAGTATTTCTGTGTTTTGGTTAGCTTAATGTAGTGTCATGCCTATTAATTTCTTGTGTTTTTGTAATTTTTGTGTGATGTTGATGAATAGTTTGTGCTAAAGGTTAGGATGATTTTTGTTACGATGGGTAACCGGAGATTAATGGGCTAGATGGTATTGGTTGGCCCAAACGTATGAAAGAGGAGGCCTGCAAGTGGGTTGACGATCCACTGGCTCCGTCCGACTTGTTCGTAAGAAAAGAGGGGGGTGGTACCTGCAAAGACATTCTGATGCCAAAGTCAGCAAAGGGAGCAAAACAGGTCTAGAGAGTATTGGGCTTCTTAGAGATACCTGAGAGGTGTCAGTGTATTTATAGGGATAAACCCATAACCACCGTTGAAGTAGTTCCGCCTTTCAAGGGGAATAACCGTCCCTTTATCTTAGGGAGGTTGAGATATGGCTCCTAGAAGTGGTTAGAGAGATTCTAGGGGCAGTTATCCTCTTGAGGGAGGGTTTATCTGCCAGCTAGTCCTCGTACCGACTTCTTTAGAGCAAGTCGTGAAGATAGCCGACTTCGTGGTATCTGGTTGGTGTAATGAAAGGCTCAACCCTTTTGGGTTGGGCCTTTTTACTTGGATCCTGGGCCTTAGCGTTGGGCCAGGGTATGAACAGTGCCCCTACTTGAGCCCAATTTCCCTTCAAGATTTGGGTTCGGGTATTCTACTCGGGGTCGTAGCCGACTTTTTGGAGGACCGACGTGATGGTATGTAACCGACGTGACTTTTCGTGACCTTTTGGTTCTTACAGTTACGTCTAATCAAGGGTCGCGTCTGTTAGGGATTTGCGTAGGGATTGATGGCTTTGGTAACGGTGCATTCTTATTAATGACTGCTCTGCTTTTACTATTATGCCCCTAGGATGTTTATAAATACTTTCCCTCTCCTTCGTTGTTTCGTTTCTGCGATTTAAAATTTTCTCTTCTACTGTACTTGCTCGTGGTGCAACCTCTGTTTGAAGGCTTTCATCTTCCTTTCCTTCATACCCAGACAAAGGTTAGTCCTTTCTCCTCTTTTCTACGAAAAAATGCTTCTGGCTTGCATGCTTAGAGAGAAGTTGGTTTGTAGGTTCTGACTCCGTATTCCCTTTAGAGACCATGTTTTTTATTTTTCTTTTTCTTTTTTATTTGTAGGTTTTTCTCACCTTTTAGGAAAAAATAATGGCCTTTGTAGACATTCTTGCTCAATGGGTCGATGTCACTGTATTTGGAGAGGAACCTTTGGTTGATGCCGAATTTATCACCCACCTTCGCACTCATCACCGGCTTTGTACGTCTGAGGAGGATGAGCCGAAATATGAGTTAGTGGCCCCGGGTCCGGAGGACCGGGTGTGTTTTGGGAGGGCCACTGAGGCGGCTCCTCATTTCTTCTTAATGTACGAGAGCATGATTACCCGTTTGGGTATTTTTCTTCCATTTTCTGACTTTGAAATTGATGTTTTACGCCACTGCCGAGTTGCCCCTACTCAGCTTCACCCCCAACTCTTGGGGTTTTCTGAAAATTTACCAGTTCATCAGCCATGCCCTGGAATTTTCGACTTCTTTGAGGATTTTTTTTCTATCTCTTCCATATGACCAAGCCCTTTAGTGGGCAAAATAATAAACAACAATGGGTGTCCTTTCGAGCTATCCAAGATCGGAGGGTTTTCACCCTTTTTGATGAATCTTTTCATGATTTCAAAAATTACTTTTTCGAAGTGCAAGCTGTAGAGGGTCACCACCCCTTTTTCCTGGATGATAACTCTTCTCCTCGCTTTCCTCTATATTGGCTGGAGGCCTCCCCCTGTGAGAAATATGGCCTGGATGACCTGGGTGAAGTGGAGGCAGCCATTGTGGGGTTCCTCCAAGAAGTGTGGGGTAGGGCCCCATATTTGGACACTAAAAAGTTTCTCCAAGGGTCTCCGACCTTTGTCCAAGCACAACTAGGTGGCTTTTATTTGTTTATTAGATTTCTGACATGTCTGACTTGTTTTTCCGACTTGTCTAATCTATTGGCTGTTACTTGCTTTTACAGAGATGGCGAAGAGGAATTCGAGTGAGTCTTACCAAAGGGTGCAGGAAGCTAAAGCGAGGTCCCGGGCCAGGACTGGTGGTGCCAGGGCGGTTATCTCTCCTCCTCCCCCTCCTCCCCGAAATTTGGGGACTCCATCAGAACCCATTGTGATTTCCTCTTCATCTGTTTCTCAGCCGCCCCCTCTCCCCGACCTTCTCCTGAGCCAGAGAGGAAGAAGCGCAAGGCTTTGGAGCCTGGCTCTTTCTTGGAGGGTAAGGTTAAAATTGATGCTCCTGCATTCATCCGGAAATACATCTATCCCCATACTCGTATAGGTATGGATGATGTTTCTGTCCGGAACCACCTTACCTCTCTGGCTGAGGAGAGTATCAGGGCGGCGGGGGTCTGTACCAAGCTCTTAGATATCTTTGAGAAGGCCCCTCTTAGTTCTTTGGGTTCAACCTCGAAGGTTGAAGAGCTAGAGGGAAGGCTTCTCATATATCAGGAGCATGAGAGGGAGATGAAGAAGGAAGTTACCAAATTGAGGGAGGAGAGAGATAGCCTTCGGGAGAAGGAGAGCAAGCTGCAGGCCCAGTGCAACATGGAGGTGGGCCTGAGGAAGACTGCCCAGGAGAGTTACCAGAGCTTGTTCGAGGACCTTGTGGGGGTTAGAAAAGATTTGCTGAATGCTCGGGCTGCCTACACCGAGTTGGAGGACTCCATTGCTGAGGGATCTGAGGAGGCTTGGAGGGTATTTAAGGAGCAGGTTGGGGTCATTGCCCCCGACTTGGATCTTTCTCCCTTAGATCCCGACAGGTTGTGATTGATGGGGCCATTGTTTATCCCCCAGTTCCTCAGGTTGTCTCCGAGTCAGAGTTGAAGACTCGGGGGCAAAGAATCATTGAGTCCCCTCCTTATTCGAAGGATGCTCCGAGTTCTTCAAAGCCCCAAGGTTCCTCATCCCCGACCCCTATGGATACTTCTCTCCCTGGCCCTGAAGCTGCTCCGACTACTCCTCCTGGTCCTGGTGGTGATCTGTCTACTCCTCTGCAAAAATAATTTTATTGGCTATATGGGGGCCCGGCCTGTGGGTCCCCCCTTTTTAAACTTTTTATATTTGTTTGTTGGTGGTGGAGTTTGTTGAACAATTTCTTCTGGCCTTTTAAGGCCGTAAACAAAACATTTTAAAAAAATACCCTTTTTGATAAGGGTTTAAGTTAACAAAATAAATACCCCTTTTTTTGGATAAGGGTTTAAGTTAACGAAATAGATACCTCTTTTTTTTTTTTGGATAAGGGTTTAGGTTACCTTATGCGTGCGTGCTTTTCTGATTTTGATTTTTCGAAGACCCCTTGATCTTTTCTGAAAACCTTTCCCTTGGCTTGTCTGAACCTTTTTGCTTTAAGGGTTTTAGGACGGCTTTTAAGCTTTTACTAGGTTTTTCAATCTCTTTTTTGTTATTCCTCGTACTCAATTTTGTTTTATTGAGTTCTTATGACTTAGGTTATTTTTGCGATTCGTTTTCTTTTCTACTCGGTTCTTTATTTCGACTTATGAGTCGGAATGTTTCCGAGTTTTTTACGATCAACTTTCATAACCTCTTTACACCGACTTGTACCTCGTCGTTTTATCCTGACGACCATCTAGGTCGGTTCATGAAATTTTCACGTTTTGTCGAGCTTAAGTCGGCGCGTTTCGTAGAAAGACTTGAAAAACAAAAAGGAATTTATAAGAGATATTGAAAAAGATCTTTATTTATTGGGGAGGTACCTTCTTGCTACTAAGGGTTTTTGACAGCCTATTTTCCCTTAGCCTCTACTATGATGCCTCGTTAAAAACCCTTCTCCAGAAAAAAACCCTTTAACTTTCGGGAAAAAATCGTGAAGTTGGGAAAAGAGTACATCAGGGAGTAGAGTTCGTTTTTAACTGTAGTACCTTTTCATATTACAAGCATGCCACGACCTTGGTAACTCGGTGCCATTCAGGTCGATCACTTTATAATAACCTTTTCCTAAGACCTCGCTAACTTTGTAGGGTCCCTTCCAATTGGCGGCGAGCTTTCCTTCCCCCGATTTATTGACCCCAATGTCATTTCTGATCAAGATCAAATCGTTTGAGACGAAGCTCCTTCGGATGACTTTTTTATTGTACCTTGTAGTCATCCTTTGCTTCCGGGCTGCTTCTCTTATCCTGGCTTCTTCTCGGACTTCGGGGAGCAAATCGAGCTCCTCTTTGTGCCCCTGTACGTTTCCTATCTCATCGTGGAGAATCACCCTTGGACTTTGTTCACTGATTTCTATTGGTATCATGGCTTCTACACCATAGACTAGTCGGAAGGGCGTTTCTCCCGTGGTGGATTGGGGCGTTGTCCTGTAAGCCCATAACACTTGTGGGAGCTCCTCAGTCCAGGCTCCTTTTGCATCTTGTAACCTTTTCTTTAATCCTGCCAGTATGACTTTGTTGGCTGCCTCGGCTTGTCCATTTGCTTGCGGGTGCTCCACCAAGGTGAACTGGTGTTCAATCTTCATACTGGCCACCAGGCTTCTGAAGGTAGAGTCGGTGAACTGGGTTCCATTGTCTGTAGTGATGGAATATGGTATCCCATATCTGGTGATGATATTCTTGTAGAGGAACCTCCGACTTCTTTGGGCTGTGATGGTAGCCAATGGCTCTGCTTCTATCCACTTTGTGAAATAGTCTATTCCCACGATCAGATATTTGACTTGTCCTGGCGCTTGGGGAAAAGGGCCTAACAAGTCCATTCCCCATTTTGCAAAGGGCCATGGAGAAGTTATACTAATTAGCTCCTCGGGGGGAGCCACGTGGAAGTTTGCATGCATTTGGCATGGTTGAGATTTTTTCACAAATTCCGAAGCATCTTTCTGCAAGGTTGGCCAATAGAATCCAGCTCGGATTACTTTCCTGGCTAGTGACCTTGCTCCGAGATGATTTTCGCAGATCCCACTGTGAACCTCCTCTAATACCTCCATGGTTCTCGAGGTCGGTACGCACTTTAACAATGGTGTTGATATTCCTCTTCTATAGAGAATATTTTTCACCAGAGTGTAGTGTTGTGCTTCTCTCCGGATTTTCTTAGCCTCTTTTTCCTCCTTGGGGAGGATGTCGAATTTCATGTATTCGACCAAGGGGTTCATCCATCCGAGGTTTAATCCGGTTACCTCAAGGACCATTTGCTTTTCTACTGTTTTTTCCACGGAAGGTTCCTGGAGAGTTTCCTGGATCAGGCTTCTGTTATTCCCTCCTGGCTTGGTACTTGCTAACTTGGATAGGGCGTCTGCTCTGCTATTTAAATTCCGAGTTATATGTTTGATCTCGGTTTCCGCAAAGCGCTCAAGATGCTCCAGAGTTTTTTCCAAGTACCTTTTCATGTTTAGGTTTTTTGCCTGATACTCTCCATTTATCTGGGAGGTCACCACCTGGGAGTCGCTATATACCATCACTTTTGTGGCACCGACTTCCTCTGCCAGCTTCAACCCGGCAATTAGGGCTTCATATTCTGCCTGGTTATTTGAGGCTGGGAATTCAAATTTGAGGGAAACCTCTATTTGGGTTCCCCTTTCGTCCACTAATATTATGCCTGCACCGCTCCCTGTCTTATTTGAGGATCCATCTACATAGAGTTCCCATGTCGTTGGTTTTTCCTCTTGATCTCCTGCGTATTCTGCTACGAAGTCGGTAAGGTATTGGGCTTTAATGGCCGTCCGAGTTTCATACCTCAAGTCGAACTCGGAGAGCTCTATTGCCCATTGAACCATTCTCCCTGCAACATCCGTCTTTTGGAGGATTTGCTTCATGGCTGGTTCGTGCGGACTCTTATTGTATGAGCTTGAAAGTAAGGCCGTAGCCTTCGTGAGGCTACCACTAAGGAATAGGCAAACTTCTCTAGTTTGTGGTACCTTAGCTCGGGGCCTTGTAGAACTTTGCTGATGAAATACACCGGATGCTGACCGACCTCGTCTTCTCTTATTAGGGCTGACGCGACAGCCTTGTCTGCTACAGATAAGTATAGGACGAGGTCTTCTCCAGCTGTAGGTCGGGTCAGAATCGGAGGTTGACTCAAGAATCTTTTGAACTCTTGGAACGCCTCTTCACATTCAGGAGTCCATTCGAACTGACATCCCTTTCTCAGTAAGGAGAACAATGGAAGGGATTTTAGTGCTGACCCTGCCAAGAACCTGGAGAGGGCTGCAAGTCGGCCGTTTAGCTGCTGGACCTCTCTTAAGCAAGTCGGGCTTTTCATTTCCAGGATGGCTCTACACTTATCGGGATTTGCTTCGATCCCCCTTTGTGTCAGCATGAACCCTAAAAACTTTCCAGCCTCCACCGCGAAGGTACACTTTGCGGGATTTAGCCTCATCCCGTGTAACCTTATGGTGTCAAATACTTGAGAGAGGTCTGACAAGAGGTTGGCTTCTGCCTTGGTTTTTACTAGCATGTCATCGACGTAGACCTCCATTAAGCTGCCAAGGTGGGGAGCGAACACCTTATTCATCAGCCTCTGATATGTGGCCCCTGTATTTTTCAATCCAAATGGCATGACCACATAGCAGAAGTTGGCTCTGGGTGTGATGAATGATGTCTTCTCCTGGTCTGGCTCGTACATCGGGATTTGGTTATACCCCAAGTAGGCATCCATGAACGATAAGTATTGATATCCCGAGCTGGAGTCTACTAGGGTATCGATACTTGGTAGTGGATAAGGGTCCTTGGGACATGCCTTATTTAAATCAGTATAGTCGACACACATTCTCCATTTGCCATTTTGTTTTTTGACTAGCACTACATTAGCTAGCCATGTTGGGTATTTGACTTCTCTGATGAAGCCGGCTTCTAGGAGCGCTCGTACTTGTTCTTCTATTACTAGGGCTCGTTTTGGGCCGAGCTTGCGTCTTCTCTGTTGTACAGGTCGGGACCCTGGGTATACCGAGAGCTTGTGGGACATAAGCTCGGGGTCTATCCCGGGCATGTCGGAGGCTTTCCAGGCAAAGAGATCGGAATTGTCTCTTAGGAGCTTAATCAACCCTTGCTTTAGGGCTTCCCCTAGGTTGGCTCTTATGTTGGTGTTTTTTCCTTCCTCTTCGCCGACCTGTATTTCCTCAGTTTTTCCTCCCGGCTGTGGTCGCAGCTCTTCTCGGGCCCTTGCACCGCCGAGCTCTATGGTGTGGACTTCTTTGCCTTTTCCCCTCAGGTTCAGGCTTTCATTGTAGCACTTTCTTGCCAACTTCTGATCTCCCCTCACCGTTGCTATTCTTGCTGGGGTTGGGAATTTCATGCAAAGGTGCGGGGTTGACACCACCGCTCTGAGTCGATTAAGGGTAGCTCTACCGATCAAAGCATTATATGCTGACCCTACGTCGATGACTATGAAGTCTCTACTCAGAGTTTTTGGTTTTTTCCCCTTTTCCAAAAGTGGTGTGAAGGGGCAAAAATCCCAGTGGCTTTATTGGCGTGTCGCCTAGTTCATACAAGGTGTCGGGGTAGGCTCTTAATTCTTTCTTATCCAACCCTAGTTTGTCAAAAGCGGGCTTAAAAAGGATGTCCGCTGAGCTCCCTTGATCTACTAGGGTTCTGTGGAGATGGGCATTGGCTAGGATCATAGTAATTACTATTAGGTCATCATGCCCAGGGATTATTCTTTGCCCATCTTCTCTTGTGAATGAAATGGTGGGGAGGTCGGATGACTCTCCTCCGACCTGGTAGACTCGCTTGAGGTGTCTCTTGCGAGAGGACTTGGTGAGTCCCCCTCCCGCGAATCCTCCTGAGATCATATGGATATGTTTCTCCGGAGTCTGCGGTGGTGGGTCTCTTCTATCCATATCGTCTCGCTTTCTCTTCCCATGACCGTCCGACCTTTCTATGAGATATCTGTCGAGCCGGCCTTCTCTAGCTAGCTTTTCTATCACATTTTTAAGGTCGTAACAGTCATTTGTCGAGTGACCATATATTTTATGGTACTCACAGTAGTCGCTGCGACTCCCTCCTTTTTTATTTTTAATAGGTCTGGGGGGAGGCAGCCTTTCAGTATTGCAAATTTCTCTGTATACATCCACTATGGAAACCTTTAGAGGAGTATAAGAGTGATATTTCCTTGGTCTATCGAGACCGAGTTCTTCCTTCTTCTTGGGTTCCCTCTCCCTCTCTTTTGTTGAGGGGAGATGCTCAGGTCGCCAGCTCGAATCTCTCAGTCTGGCATTTTCCTCCATGTTGATGTACTTTTCAGCTCTTTCCTGTACATCACTTAAGGAGGTGGGGTGTCTTTTGGATATGGACTGTGAGAAGGGACCTTCTCTAAGCCCATTGACTAACCCCATTGCCTCGGTGGGCAGGTCTTGGATTTCCAAACATGCATTGTTGAACCTTTCCATATAGGCTCGTAAGGATTCTCCGACCTCCTGCTTTATTCCCAGGAGGCTTGGCGCATGTTTTACTTTGTCCTTCTGGATGGAGAACCTCATCAAGAACTTCCTTGAGAGGTCTTCAAAGCTGGTGACCGACCTCGGGGGGAAGCTGTCGAACCACTTCATTGCTGCTTTCGATAAGGTGGTCGGGAAAGCTTTGCAGCGCATCGCATCAGAAGCATCAGCCAGATACATCCGACTTTTAAAGTTGCTTAAGTGATGCTTTGGATCTGTGGTTCCATCATAGAGGTCCATATCGGGGCTTTTAAAGTTTCTTGGAACTTTTGCCCTCATTATGTCCTCACTAAAAGGATCCTCCCCTCCTGGGGGCGACTCTTCTCGATCGTCACGGGAGTTCCGACCTTTGAGGGAGGATTCTAACTTTAAGAGTTTTTTCTCTAACTCTTTTCGTCGATCCATCTCCTCTCTTAGGTGCTTTTCTATCTCCTTTTGTCGCTCCCGTTCCTGTTCTAGCTGTTCCAAGCGACTTTGGTGGACATGGACTAATCCCATAAGTTCAGTTGCATGGGACTGCCCGTCCTTCTCCGACTCGCGCCCTTTTGAGGAATTTACCTTCGGATTTTTGACTCTAGAGGTACCTTCTCTGTGTTGATCGTTGGTTCCCTGGTGGAGGGTTAGGTCTACGTCATTATTTTCGGTGTCCAGATTCTCTTGTTTGGAATCTGTCTCCACATGACCCTCCTCAGGGGATCTGTCCGCCATCACTGGTTGATCTCTCGGGTCCCCGGCAACGGCGCCAATGTTACGATAGATAACTGGAGATTAATGGGCTAGATGGTATTGGTTGGCCCAAACGTATGAAAGAGGAGGCCTGCAAGTGGGTTGACGATCCACTGGCTCCGTTCGACTTGTTCGTGAGAGGAGAGGGGGGTGGTACCTGCAAAGACACTCCGATGCCAAAGTCAGCAAAGGGAGTAAAACAGGTCTAGAGAGTGTTGGGCTTCTTAGAGATACCTGAGAGGTGTCAGTGTATTTATAGGGATAAACCCATAACCACCGTTGAAGTAGTTCCGCCTTTCAAGGGGAATAACCGTCCCTTTATCTTAGGGAGGTTGAGATATGGCTCCTGGAAGTGGTTAGAGAGATTCTAGGGGCAGTTATTCTCTTGAGGGAGGGTTTATCTGCCAGCTAGTCCTCGTACCGACTTCTTTAGAGCAAGTCGTGAAGATAGCCGACTTCGTGGTATCTGGTTGGTGTAATGAAAGGCTCAACCCTTTTGGGTTAGGCCTTTTTACTTGGATTCTGGGTCTTAGCGTTGGGCCAGAGTATGAACAACTTTAAACACACTTTAAAAAGCTCAAAATTTTTACAAAGATTATTCAAAATTTAAAGGTTTTTCTACTAAACAAGAAACTCAAATAGAAAGAAAAATCAAATTAAGAATCAACTTATTACATACATAATAGAGAAAAGAAATGAAAATCTAACATATCACTTATTCAAAAGATAAATCCCCCTAAAATAAATTATCCTGCAAAAATTTATGTACATATAGTAAAGCAAAAAAGATTATTATGTGATTATATCCCAGAATCTAACTTTTTCTTTTGGTAGGGACAAGTTTGGATATTTTTCGGCAAACTTTATAAAATTAATGCGAACTTTATAAAATTAATAAAATTCGCCTTTCCTGAAGAATTTTAAATTCCTAAGTTTTCTTCGTGTCAGAGAGCACCATTCTTACTATACTGCTTATATGCATGTGTCATACACAATTGAACAAATAATAATTTGAACATATGATTTTATTTCATTTTTTTTATGAGTTTTCAAGAGTACGCATCCTTAAAAAACTAATGTGAAAGTACAAAAAGTCAAAAATCTCAAGTCATTTTTAAATATGGCTTAGGGCTTGTTTGGGAAGCTTTAAAAGTAATTTTTTTTTTAGCTTTTGACTTATGAAAAGTAGTAGTATTAATGTCTGGTACAATTTTTAAAACCAAATTGCGACTTTCTAAGAAGCTATTTAGGAGCTTATACAGAAGTTAAAAAAATGACTTCTCTCATAATACTTCTACTTTTTATCATATTTCTATAAAATAAGCACTTTTAAAGCTAAAAATCCAAACACAAAATAACTTATTTATAAGCTACTTTTAATATAATCATTTACTATTTAAGTTATTTTTTCAAAAAGAGCTTAATTAAGCTGTTTCTCCAAACTGGACCTTATTTCTGTGTACTCTTGGAGACGATTATAATGGTTGTCAAATATGTCAGCGATGTTAAAGAAATCATGCTTGTTGATTGTCTAGTATTCAACTTCCTAACTTTCCTTCTCATCCAAATTAAACAAAACTAGATTTTTTCAAAATTAAGAGTTTTGATCATAATATATATTTTTCTAAATTAGAAGCTCAGAGGTGGCTAGGAAACTTACGAATTTAAAATTCGTCAGGAGAATGACGAACTTGTTCTCGCCCAAAAAAAAGGACTCTGGAATAAAATCCTAGAATAATTTTTTTATGAAAATAAAGTTTTTTTTATTCCAAAAAAAATTCCGTATTTGAATTATTTCAAAGGATATTTTGACTCATTTACATGTGAATCAAGCAAATATGCAGCTAAGCATGTATGTAAGTTGTATAATTGAGAATAATAACTTCAATTAGACAAAGTAAGACATATTAATTATTTGTTGCATTTATTGAAAAAGATGTTAAAACATTACGAGAAAAATTTGTAAAGTTTTTGAACAAGATGTTGTCAAAAAAATTAAAAAAATACTTAATAAGAATGAAAAGAATTAAAGTTTTTTTTATGAGCTTGAACTTGAGATTATTCACTCATTTAAAAATACTTTTTGAATTAATGCAAGAAGCATTTAACCATGACACCAGAAAACTCATAGTAAAACAAGTTGACGAACATGACTCAATCAAGTATAAAAACAAATGCTTCTTCTTTACGTTTGGATGTTTGTCGTTGAAGATCATAACCTTAGCACAGAGAGTTTTTATGAAAAATTTAAGGGTTCATATTCATATTAAGAAACATATGGTTTAACTAGTTGAAACGAAGCCTCAGCTGCAGACTATTACTTTATTTTTGTGTATATGTGTTGGACAATAAATCAATATTCTGTTCTGATAGGCCTAGTGGGAGTCAGTATTAAATCAGAGCATAATGTTTGATCATTGTCAAATGAGTTTAAGAAATAAGAATCACAATTTGATTACAGGTTTTGCTAAAATCAATTTTTTGTAACTAACAAGTAATCAATAAAACAGTGCATCTACAAAAACTAAAAAAAAAGGGCAAAATGCTAATTAATTATGAATCGAAAAAAATTAATTTTCAATTTTTCTTTTACAAATAACTATAAAATTATTTTTTAACTTGATAATAATTAAGTACTTTTTTATCCACAAGAGCTATAAGAATCCATCCAGAGTTCTGGATCGGATTCGAGTTGAGTTCTAAGCGTTTTCTGCGAAAGGTCCCTAGAAGACTAAGAGGATGTCAGTTGAAGGTTATGTAAATTCAAATCTTTCATTGTTTGCTTTTTGACACGAAATTTTTTTTTAATTTTTTGGAATTTTTTCTTGCTATTAATGAATGAAGTGCTGAGATATTTTTCTCATACTAAACCATGAACAAATATAGTATGAAAGTAATAAATTTGGAAATATATGTGTAGAGTAAGATATTAAAAAGGGTAAAATATTAAATTGGTCCCTTACGTTTGGGTGTAATTCTGTTTTGGTCCTTAAGGTTTAAAGTATTCTATTTGAATCCAAAAAAATTTCATTTAGCTTCAATTTAATAAGACCGATAATCTAAAGAATAAGTATAAGCTCCAGAAACACAAAATCAACCGTAGATGCATCAATACATTTATTTATCATTTTTCTTATAATTAAAATGAAATATTTTCTATAAAACTAAAAAAAATGTTAAATACATGTATTGATGCATCCACGGTTGATTTTGTGCCTATAGAGCTTGTACCTATTTTCTAAATTATCGACTTTGTTCTTATACTGTTGTCATGTAGGACATTTTGTTATTTTTCTTTGACCTCACGGTGGGACTAAATTGAAGCTAAATAATTTTTTTTTAGATTTAAATAGGACACTTTAAACCTTAAGGACCAAAATAGAATTACGTCCAAACATAAGACTAATTTAGTACTTTACCCTATTAAAAACTATGGCATGAAATATCTCAAAAGAAGAAATCGTCAATAAGTGAAGTATTACTATCGATCACACATCACTGAAAGGTTATCCATGTGATGGCTTGATAAAAACGGGCCAAATGGTCCAATTATGGACTTGTACAATAAAGTTAACAAAGATTGTGGATCACTTATTATCTCCCATGTTTCGGATTTTGTGGTAATGATATTGAAACATGACAACTAAACCATTATGGTGTCTCCATGTATTATTGTCCTTGGCTCCTTGCTAATGCTTCATAGTGCATACGCCCAAATACATAGAATCTTTAATTTCGACTCTGAATATCTCTGATTGCGATGTGGCTGTTTCCGTTATCCTTACAAGTTACGACAATTAACGGAAAACCATAAATCGTCCCTACACTAACCGTCTAACGGTATGTGTATCGTGTCACACCTTTGATGAAGCCAGCGCAACAATAAAAAACTTATAATCTAGACAAACCCATTTGATACTTCTTTTTTTGGACAGAGATTTGATACTTGGATGATTTAATTAACTAATTAAATTGCTGATGCATTTTTTTATTTTTTATGGATGGAAGCTCTGCCATAACAATGGGAAACATTGTAAAGTTAGGTTCCCTTGCAAATTATATTGCAATAAAATATAAATAAAGATGAATCTCTTTTCTTTCTTTTTATTTATTCTTAGAAAGAATTGCTTAATTATCACTATATTTAGCAGGAACAGCAACGTCACTGACAGTCCTTGCATGGTAATTATTCAATGTTCGGCACTAGCTTTGTGAAGAAGGACGTAGTCTTATATTATTTTGTCTTTGGTTTCTCAATCTCTAATTTCCTTATTGTTACGACTGTAGCATATTTATACGTTTGCTTCTTAAGAAATTAGGGGAGGGTAGGGAGATAGAGAAAGAGAAGAAGAGTTATTAGGCAGAAAACAGTAGGATGACTGAGATTTTTATTTCACATGCATATTTAATTGACCTGCTCTCAAATAACTTAGCAGGAGCAAATTAAAAAGAGACACACATGATGAATATTGTACATTTGTGAAATGATATACACGCACGCTGTGAGGAGCGTGTATGTAGAAAGCAGTGGTTGATTGGATTCACTTGTACTCGAGAATCATATTGTTCTCAGGAGCCAAGCCAACGCAAGCTCTGAGGATGTTTTCCAGCATGGCTCTCTGCTTTGACAGTGCATTCACTACTGGTGTACCAGGTGGAACCTGCATGCACCATTTAATTTGAATATTAATTTGAATTAATGAATGAGCATAGCAAGCAGCTAGATTACTAGACTTCTTACAAGAGGGGCCTTGGTGAGGTAACTCAGGATAGTGGCAACCGGGTGGAACGAGTGAAACTTGCCCTGTAAAACATTCATTAATTAACTAATTAGGAGCATCGATCGTCGTTGTTAATTGATTGATTCAAGAAATGAAGATGTATAGATACCTCATTTTCAGCTTTGAACTGAATACGGGTGCTGAGCTCAGCAAGGAGGACCAAGTCCAAGATAATAGGTGCGGCTAAGAGGGAATCCTCGCAGGTGTTGTGCAACACGATTGTGTTCTTGCCACCCATGAATATCTCCGAAGTGTATTCATCCATGGCTCTCTTGCTGTCCCCCACATATGGCACATACTGATCATCATCATGAATGAATATATAGTAGTTAGCCATCAATCACCAAATAATTAAATGAAATCAAATCAAAGAGGGGCATACCTTAATAACGACTACATGGTCAGGGTGCTCGCCAGGCTCGTAGAGGATGCCATTGCTGTTGACCATATCATCAACAACGTTGCTCTTGGAGATTTCCTTGGAGCGGAAAGTTTGTGGGGCTGATAGGTTCATTCCATCGTTATTCCCAAGATGGTTGTAGCTCACTATTGATGTTGGCTATCACCAAATAATGAAAAACATTTTAATTAATCTAGCTAGTAGATTATTGATGGGAATTAGTGAAGTACATACCTTGATGCCAGCCCCGACCAGGAAATCGACCAAGACTGATTTCATTTTGGTCTGGCCACTCTTAAAGTCATCGCCGCCAATCAAGCTGTTCCTGTTGATGGAGAGATCAATGAGGCCAGGGACAAAAGTGTTCTGGGGGCTTCCATTGATGAAAGGAACATTCTCCAAGATACAGGCCAAGGCATACAAGGTGGAGGGAGAGATCTCGGACTCGTTCCTGTCCAAGGCACTTAAGAGGTTTTCCATCGTGTCATTCAGTCCCACAACCACGTTACTGTACCTCTCTGTATTCGCAGTCCATAGAACAACCACCTTCTCCACTTTGTTAGCTTCCTTAAACGCCCTAAATTAAATCAAAATTAATTAGTCATTGTTTCCTCTTAGTCTTAATTAGCTTAGTTAATTGCTTTTCGCTAGCTTATTACTTAATGTCTTTGATGATCTGTTGAACTTGTTCTTTCTTAGTGCCCTTAATCACGTTGTTGGCGCGTTCTTCTTGGTTGGCAGCGATGAAGTCAGGGTCGTAGATACCGGGAAGTGGAACCATGGATTCCATGTAAGGCCTCAACTGTTTCTGGAGATCAATGTCGAAAACCTTCGCCCTCCCCATCGCATCAGCCAGGTTCATGTTGCTGATATCCCATCCTCCGAACACAATCTCATCCGGGTTTACCTGCATACGCCATAATTAATTCCATCTTTCTATTATATTTTCCTCTTTAGATCATACACTTTTTAAACTCAAATTATTACAAGTGTAAAAAAAGATACAAATAACCTTTGCTTTTTGGGTTCAGTCTCTGTAAGTATATGCTAGTACCCATAAAGTTTAGTTTTCTTTTTTTTCTTTTAATAAGAGAAAACAATTATTAAAAGAGTCCTTTAGTATAATTATAATATTTTAAAAAATATGGATAAAATTAAAATAATATTTTTTATTATTAAACAATATTTTTTTAAAATTGTTATTTAAAAAATTATTATTAAAATAGAAAAAAATATAATTTTAATTTTAACAACACTTACATAATTATTATAACCACCATATTATAATCATACTAAAATTCACCTTATTAACATCGATTTTAGTAAGAAACCAACTAAAAATGTAGCCTAGTTGAAAAACAGATTTATTAGAGAAAAAAAAAATTAATCACCTACTATCCTAATTTTTAGAATTTTAAAATTAAAAATAAAAAGAAATTAGTTGAAGTTAGTTTATATTGGTAGATTTTTTATATTAAAATATATATGTATTTTGGTCATTGGTCGAAAAGAAAAGCTAAATTACAATGTTTCTCCCGTAACTGAATGAGAAAACGCCAGACCCCTTGGCCCACAAGTGGTGCTTTACGTTTGTACAAAAACGTTCACATCATTGTTTATTTATTTATTTCTCCTTTTCAATTTATGTCCCGTGTCCCGCACTTAAAGAATTAGTGTTTAATTAATCGAATTTTAAAACAAAAAAGGGGGTTTGTGGGGCTGGGAATGGTTGATCAAAAGGCAATATACCATTGGAAGGAGGCTCTTGAAAGGGGCATAGATTTCCTCCCCTTGATAAGACCCCACTCTGATGGCTGATGCCTGGGTCAAGGACCCAAAATAATTGGCTTGTTGAATCTTGTCCTTTGTTGCCCATGAGATACCCCTGCATTCAATTCATACCTACAATTGTTACGTATATTTCTTTTCCTTTCTCTCCACCACAAAAGTTTATTATTTCATTCCATAACTCAATTTTTGTATTTTATATTTCAGATTCATTATTCTGTCACTACTTTATAGTGACCAGAGTAATAAGTCTCCAGAACTGAAAATACAAAAATGAGTTATTCAAATACATTTAATGTAATTATAATAACCAAAAAAAAAAAATGAGAGAAAAGGATGGTTAGGGAGAAACTGACTCTCTGTTAGCAATAACACCACCAGTGAGGGTTGAACCGTTGTTTCCACCCCACCCCACAAGCATTACCCTAAAAGAAATAGCAACAAAAACCATGCATGTCAACAATAATACAAACCAGCACAAATGAAGTTATAGCCTTTTTACAAAAATTAAAAAGAAATGAAAGACTTGACAATATAGAATGGTGTAGCAAAGAAAAAATATATTGAGGGATAATTAAAGTAATTACCCTAGTTTAGGGACATGGGTGTTAGTTTTAAATTCATATTTGACGGTCTTGGGCTTGACAACCCATTGATAAGTGCCATTCTTGTTCTCGTGAACAAGTTCAGTGGTTTCATAGTTGTACACGGACTGAATCTCAGTCTCTGTGTACTTCACGTTAGGACTCTCAACCTTAAAACTCTCGATAAACATCTTTCTTAATTACTTTCTTCCTAAAGAAAGTAGCTAATAGTCAGGAGAAGCTGACCAAGGAGACTAGCTAGGGAAGCAAATTAAACACTTTGGAGAGGAAGTTAGGGGTGGTTGTGTGCAGCTTCAGTTTGCTTAAGCACCCTCTATATATAGAGAAATTCTTCCACTATGCTACTACACGTGTCGCTAAATCACTGGTTGCGGGTCTCTGCTAAAAAAAATAATTCAATAAATATTTACTAATTTTATTTATGCAAAAAAAGTATTTGTCACCTCTGAAATTAATAAATGCTATTATTTTTACATTATTTTTTTAAAATTAATTACTATTCATCATTATTGTTCTAATTATAAATTTTTTATTAAAAATAATTTAAAATAACATATAATAAATAAATGACATTATCAATTAATAGTGCCAAAATCATTTCTTTACTAAATGCTACTAATATATATCAAATAAGGAAAACTATAAATGACAAAACTTTTTTAAAACATAATAAATTAATATATTATTAAAAAATATATTTTCTTTTTTAAAATAAAAATATATACGTTTAATCCTTATTTATCTATTAATTTATTAATTCAGTATTGACTAAAATGAATTTGATCCTATAACATATTACATATATAATAGTGTTTGACTAAATACATTAATTTTGAATACAACAATAATAACAAATTTTTATTTTACTAAATAAAATCTGTACAGATCAAGTGACATTATTACGTCTTATTATAGATTATATTTACAAAAGAACTATTGATACATAATTTTTTTTAACTATTTTATGTAGGGACAATAACTCTAAATATGGTTGATAAACCTCAAGAACAAAAATTACTACATTAACTTGAAATTTGACTTAATTATGCATAAGAAATAAATTAAAATATTAGTTAATATGTGTTCTAATAATATAAGACATATGTTAAAGCTATCATTAATAAAAGATTTAAATTATTTATTTTATAAATACATATATTATAATTTTTATAAAAATTATTTTAATTAATAACTTTAATATTTGTAATCATTTATGAGATGAATGGAAATACAATTCGTCGTGGCAAACGCCGAGAGGTGCCAAGTGTGGACGCTTTTTTCTTGCTGGGATATGTGGGTCCCAATAGTGAAAGGAAGACACTCGAAAGAATAATGGGACGAAAACACCGATTGTGACTATGGAGTGGACTCAGTAACGTGACCCAGGATAGATCGGTTGTAAGGAAAATGTATCTGCTCAATATTTTTTTTAATTAAAGGAGTAAAATATGATTTTTAATTTTTTAATATTTTTTATTTTTATTTATAAAATTAATAATAAAAAAATATATTTTATTCTTTTAAATAAAAAAATTGAAAAAATTCATTCTCTTGTACTACTATGCTCCACGCGCATATCATGGCCGCGTTTCTCAGCTCGAATTTTATTAGTTGGTGGCAACCGACAGGTGTTCAATAGGGACACGTGGTACGATGTGAGGAAGACTCAGTGAAATGCACATGGATCGTGACTGTTTTGGAAAATTGCAAGGTAGCCTTGACCGTTGTAGACGGTTCCCTGTATTTGTTCGGTTTCCTCTTTTTTTTTTATTAAAGGCCCTCTATCTTCTGCAGCAGTGCAGTACGTAGGACCATTCGTTCCGCTCGCGTCATCAATTTTGGGAATCTATTAGTCCCTGTTCCAGAAATTTCTTTCATAAATTAAATCGGTGTTCCAGAAATTTCCTCACTGCCTCATTCTCTCTCTCCCGTATTACTCAAATATATTTTTTTATTTTTAAGTGTTAGCTAATACTTTTTTATCGTATGATTATCATATAAAAAAAAGAGGGCTTGGATTCCCTCGTAGTCAGAGAGGAATCTTCACTCTTTTTACCTTTTTAGTTATAGACGATCACGTTCACGTACGACTTAAGAGTTTGGCATGTGTTGAGCATGCAGGCAAGCCAATTTACACATTTTTGGTTCAAAGGAAAAGAAAAGGTAGGGAAAGAAAATGGATAAAAAATCAAGTTTTTATTGTTTGAATACCATAAAAAATTAAGAGAAAAAAAAGTGACGTGGAGTTCATTCAAAACTATTTTTTTTATCATGATATGAAAATTTATAGAAAAAGAGTAAATAATAGTACACTTACAAATATTATCTATTGTTATATTATTATTAATAATTATTAATATAAATTTAGTTTTAACAATTTTAATATATTATTATAATTAAAATTTATATTTAAACATTATATGTATTAAATAAATAATTTAGATTAAATATATAAAATTATAATATTTATAAAATACAATATGCAAATAACATGCAAATAATTTTACTTTTTTTTTTCTTATTTTCTTTTTTTTTTTATTTTCTTTCTTATATTCCAACAAAGTGTTAAAGATTTGGATAGCATAGAGAGAAGGGGAAAATATACTTCCAATCCATTCACAAAAGTGAGTATTAAAGTAACTAAAATTTGGTCCTTGTAGATTTTTTTTAGAAGAAAACTAAGTGCAGACAATGTCACATAAAATCGATAGTTAAAAACAGTTAAATAATTTATCTAATTTGACTAAATTTTCATCTAACGAGTTATCAAACTTTAATTTACATTTGATTATGTATTTATGAATGTTTTCTTCATATTTTTTAATGGGTTATACACTTAAACTTTAACATAAATTTCATTAAGCAAAGACATAAATAAAAATGTATACCTATATAATGTCATTGTGTGATTTCCTTTTCTAACAAATTCAAATTTTTGTATATATATTTATATCGTATTTTATGAGATACATTAAATATAAAAGTTCTTTTGAATTTTGGTAAATCTAAAGTATAATTTATAAAATAAAATAAAAAATACACTGAAGCATAAATATTCTCTAGTATATATAATTCTATCTTATTTATGAAAATGGCATTCTAATTGCAAACAAGTGTACACTATCTCAAGCTGATACCACGTTATCCTACTAGGGTTTAAGTTTTTGTTGTTTTTGAAAAGTATCTATCTTGGTCTCTGTTCAAACATGTGTTACATTTGCATTTATTCTCCCATATTAGTACTAAAAAGAACAAGCCTATGATAAAACTAAAATAAAAACTTTTAAATTTTATAGAGACAAATAAAAAGCGAACAAAAATTAAAAGAAATATACATTTTGTACGTACCAAAAAATGTTTATTTTTAGCTTTCTATTGTTTCACTCTCTTCTTTTAAGTATAAACATTTCAAGTATAGTTGGCAATGATAATGTGCATTTCAGATCTATCGTCACTTCCTCGGATTGTCCTTTTAATTAATTTCTTTCTTTCCTTCTTATTAAAACATAATCCTGAATCCTAATGTTCTGTTCACTTCTGAGTTTAAAACAAGTTATTCACTTAATTCATATAATAGAAATGGCAGACTGTAGATTCTTTTAACTTTCTAGGTGAAGTTTCTAGGTTCTTCCTTAGTGGAGAAATATTCCTGATGTTATTGTTAATAAATAAGATTAAATTTGGTACGTGATAATTTTTGTCTAACCATTTGTAAAATAAAATTTTAATTATATCCGAAAGTTAAAAGTATGTAAAATATTGGAGAAATAGTAGTTTTAAGATTGGAAAAGGAACAAATCGATCCTTTTTATTATTGATTATATTACTTGTTATTAAAATTAGTTATTAATATAAAATATATATTAAAATATAAAAATAAATTAAATTATATATACTTTTATATATAAATATATTAATAATTGATTTTAGTGGATAAATAATATTTTTTTGTGTTATATAGTTGTTATAATGATGAAGGTGGAGGTAGGGCCGCTAGTAAGATACTGGTGGGTCATAGTATATCGGTTGGATGAAGATGTGTTGAATGAATAATTGCAAATGTGTGTATAGCAATAGCAGTAACAGGGAAAGTTACCAAACTTCACGTGATGGTTATGCTTTAACGCCTCTTGTGTCTGCACTCTGCACACTGCACCAAACTGCCAACCTCACTTTAACTTCCTAGCAAGCATCAACCACAATTTTTTTTTTTTTTTCTGGCAAGAAAAAAGCTTTCATCAAGAAAATAGTAGAACGAGTCATTTATAAATTGCAAAAAACACTTAAAAGATCTATAACTAAGAAAATAAATAAGTTTTAGACTTTTAGTTGAACTGGTATGAGAGAACACACTTTCTGGCATCAACGACATCAATCTTCAACTAGCCAATACTAAAAGGGACTGTTTTTAGTGAAAAAAGTATTTTTTGGACTTTGACGGACTAGATAAAAAAATACCACTTCAATGATTAGGATGACTTTCATACAGTAATTGTTGGAAATTTTATATTTCACCTAAAGTTTAATGAATTTGTAGACTGGTTCAACGTAATTTGGTTCAATTTGAGTTATAAGATCCGATTTATTTATTTTTTGGATGAAATGAGTTATTGTTTTTTTTGTTCCGGTTCAACGTTGATATTTTTTTTAAAGATCCGCCATAGATGAAAAGTGCAAGCTTGGTGTGTGACAGGTAGCAGATGCTAAGTTGCAAGAAGATGGATCGGATTGGTCATGATGTGTTGTTCTTTGGTTTGGGCCTCTTTTGATCCTAATCCTGACAAAAAAAAAAAATAGCATGAATTTCAGCAGCGAAAGAAACTTTTTGGAAGACGATGATTTAACAGCGGCGGCGATGGAAAGTCACCAGTGTAAGGGGAAAACAAGGGAGGACCGTGTTCACGTAGTGGCGTCGGAGGAACACGGTTAAGTGAATCACTGTGTGTTCTATAATGAAGCAAAGAACACTCTTATCCACCTTCATTTTAATAATCTTGTTCTCTCTTCTAACAAGAATCACTGTGTGTTCTATGAATCCAAAGTTCGAAGCATGTGAACCCAAAACTTGTGGTAGCACCACTAATCACCAAAACGTAAGCTTTTTCTTCTACATCATATCAAAACAAAACTCCTACTGTGGTCTCCCCAATTTCGATCTCACCTGCTCCCACGACGGCTTCCCAATCCTCAACACCTCAGAAACTCTATAGTCTATACACTGTCCAAAACATTTTCTACAACAACCAATCACTTCGAGTCCATCCCTGGGCTCTCGGGACCAAGATCCACGGAATGTATTGCCCCACTGAGAAACTTCAGCGGCCACAGCAAAAGGTTCAGTGTTGCTTTGAAGCAGAAGCAAGTCTTGCTCTAATGGAGTCTTGTGTTCTTGTGATGTTGATGAAAGGTGAAGATATTTATGTGATGAAGGTTGGAGATAGTAGAACTCTTCTTGCTCAGAAGGTTGAGCCTGATTACTGGAAATTCCTAATTAATATTCATCCCCAACTGCTATTTTTATCTATTTGTGAACTAATCCCAATATTTTTTATTAATTTATTTTATTACCTGATCCATCAAGGACCAAAAAATACTTTCCCTACCGAAGAAAGCTCTGACCCAAACTTCTAAAAGCATTTTTGAAGCTCATCCACCCGAAAACACCACAATCCTTTTTTCCTTTTTTTTCCCTTTCCTTTCATTCATTAACGAAAGAGACATAATTTATTAGAAAGATAAGATAACCTGGAGATGGTTTTATATATACCTTTTTTTTAATTCCTGTTAAAAAATATATTTTTTACGTCCATCTGATTGAGAGACTATTTTTTTTATCGCAATAATGGTAAGGAGAGCTCAAACAGACGTAAGACGTGCAACAGGAGAAAAAGTCTCTTCATGGTCAATATCATACTCTTGTGTACAACTTTGAGCAACCAATCGTGCCTTATAACGGTCAATAGAACCATCAGAGCGAGTCTTTATCTTGTATACCCATCTATTATCCACAACTTCCTGATCAAAAGGAGGATCAACCAAATTCCAAGTGTGTGCTTTTTCAAGTGTGTGAATTTCTTCCTACATTGCTTGCTGCCAGTTTAGATCTATGGAGGCTTCTCTGAATGACTTAGGTTCATGCTGATGAAGAATAGTAGAAAAATAATGATAATCAAGAAGATGAGGAGGTGGATGTCTTATCCTAGAAGAACAAGTGGAAGGAGGAGGCATGACGGCAGGAGCAGGATCATCATCCGGTTTAGAATCATCAGGAGATGGAGAAGGCAGAATAGTAGGAGGCTGTAGAGGTTGACTCGAGATAGAACCTGTAGAATCATTACTAGAAAAAATATCAACATTAGAGTTAGTGAAAAAGGGTGACTGAGTAGGAGGAATAGACTCAAAGGAGGAGAACTGAGAAAACATATAATACTCCTAAAATACAGCATGACAAGATATACGAATACGTCTAGAGAGAGGATCCCAACAATGATAACCTTGTGTTCAGTGCCATAACCAAGGAAACAACACATGTGAACCTGCGGTTCAAGTTTACTATGTTCATGAGGCCGAAGAAGGACAAAATAGACACAACTAAAAACTCGAAGAGAACTATAATCTGGAGAGGTATGATAAAGACGCTCGAAGGGAGTAATGTTACCGAAGACAGAAGAAGAAAGTCTATTGATAACATGAACAGCAATAAAAATAACTTCACCCTAAGTACGCTTAGGACACGAAGAAGAAAAAAGTATTGCACGAACAAAGTCAAGAATGTGGCGATGTTTGCGTTCAGCTCGTCCATTTTGATGAGACGTACCAGGGCAAAAAAATTCAGATAAAGTACCATATTCTACAAGAAAGGTTAAGAGTTTGGAATCACGGTATTCCATAGCATTATCGCGCCGAAAAACCTTAATGACCTTGAAAAACTAAGTTTTAATCATAGTGGCAAAATTAATATAAATTTGAGGTAGCTCATGGCGATTAGTCATCAAATAAACCCAAGTAAAACGTGAATAATCATCAATGAAAACAACAAAGTATCGAGCTCCTCCTATAGAAGTGGTGGGAGCGGGCCCCAAAATCAAAGTGGATAAGATCAAAAGGAGAGCAAGCAAGTGATGAATTATTGTGAAAAGATAAAGCAGGTTGTTTGACAGTTTGACAAGAAATGCAATTAAAAGACTCATTTATAACCTGACCCAAAATACTCCGAGACACAAGAGGACGCAATTTTTCTAAGGAGCTGTGGGTAAGACGGTGATGTCACAAGTGAAGGGTAGATAGAGAAGAAGCAGCACAGAGATTTAGCACAGGAGAAATATGAAGATTCTCAAGTTCAAACAACTTTCTAACTTTATGTCTAGTCCGACGATCCTGTATACGACAACCAGAAAGGAAAAAAATGACATCAAAACCGAGATCAACAAGTTGACCAACAGAAATAAGATTGAAGTTCAATTTTGGAATATAATAAGTATCACGGAGATTAAGAGTTAAATGAGAGATAGAACCCTTGTGTGTCGCGTGCAAGAAAGAACCATTAGGAATATGACAGAAGGTGCACTTGTAGTAGTAGACAAAGACAAGAAAAGATTACGCAAAGGAGACACGTGATTAAAGAAAACCGGAGTCAAAATACCATTTAGAATTACCTGGAGGAGTCGAAAAAGTAGTAGGAGTATTACCAGAAAGGGAGAGAAGATGCTTAAGAAGAGACGGAATATCAGAGAGAGAGAGAGAGAGAGAGAGAGAGAGAGAGAGAGAGAGAGAGAGAGAGAGAGAGAGAGAGAGAGAGGTTGAGAATAGCAGATGTGGTAGATTCAGTAGTAGCAGCAACAACAGAAGCATACACATTCTTGGAGAAGTTGGGATGAGAATGATACTCGAGGTGACCATGGCGTGGTGGGCGAGTAGGACATGTAGTAATAAAATGTCCCGAGAGCTTGCAGTAATGCCAGAACAATTGTAGCTAATGTGACCTTTCTATTGGCATTTGCGGCATTCAACAGAAGGACAGTCTGAGAAGAAGTGTCCAGAACGGTTACAGTTTTTATAGAATTTATCCTTTGTCTGTGGTAGCAAAAAAATCTAATTTTTCGATAATAATAGAGACAAAAATCAAAGAGATGAGAGAAAAACTGCAAATTTGGAGCCAAAAATGAGAAACATATGGCAGAATCGAAAAGAGCTCACCAAAAAATTTTAGGGAGAGTCCCACTGTCTACCACGTCAGCAGGGTAGGCCACGTGGCAACGTGTGATTGGAGAACGGAGACACGTCAGGACAGATGCTGACAGAGGGCTGGCGCGCAGGTGCGGGTCGGGTCAGGTTCGAGGCGGGATGGAGCAGATCCGCAGGTGTTTGAGGCTTCGACATGTGGCGCTGTCTGGTGCCGTTCATTTTGGGCGTGGAGCCAACGGTGCTGGATGGCATCTAGAGGGAGGAGAACTTGATCGGATACCGGTCTTCAGGCGACAAGTCTGGAAGCGTTGAAATTTTGACGACGAGATGAACACGATGGTGGTGGTGGTGGCGAACCAAAGTGTCTGAAAAAAAAATTGAAAAATGAAGGCAAAGAGCAATGCCGAAAGAGAAAAAAATAAAGGGGCTATGAACGAATTTTTATGAAAAAAAAAGGAATTTATGCTCTTGAGACCATGTTAGAAACAAGAGACTAAACTAGAGAAAGGATAATATATTATTGAGTGTCTCACCAAAAGTACAATACAAAGGGGTATATACATGTGCTAGAAGAATCAAAGTAATAAAAGCATATAATCCTACAATTTATATACAGATATTTTATATAAATATAAATGATACTAATTAATCTAAATTGATTCTAATTATTCTCTAACAAATTATATTATTACTTTTTCAATTTCTTTCTGTCTTCAAAGTTACATAAACCATAGGTAAATACAACATTATATTTTAGCTTCCAAAAGAAAAATGAATTTTGACCAAATGATTAACACAGAAACATAAATGAATTTGGCCATTGTGTACAATTATATGACTAAAAAAATTAGTATCTCCTATTCTTATAGTAAAATAAAAAGTATTTTTTTCAATAAATAAATTAATAAAAAATTATCATATGTAATACACATATTCTTTATAAATTTAATAAAAAAATTTATGCTTTATTTAATCCTATTCTTCAAAAAACAAAATTCCCAAATATATGATATATTTTATGAAAGGGGTGGTGTTGTACTTACTATTTAGGTTTGGCTTTAAGGTGTTGTATTTTTTTTTTTCACAAGCAGCTGAGTTAATTAACTATTTAAAAAAAGAACAAATTACTAATTTCACTCCTGATTTTTGGAGATGATAATAAAAATAATTTTTATTTTTGTTAACAATAAAAAATATTTTTTGTATATTTAAAAATGCAACAAAAATATTCTATTATTAAAAAAAGTCTTATCAATTAACAGAATTAAATAGATAACAAACACAAATACCAATGTGAAATTTGTTATGTGTTGATTTTGTTAGACTTTTAATCTATCTCAAATGTAAAATTCTAATTTTCCTAAATTTTCAATTGTACATCCATATCTTCATTCATTTACAAGGAGGGAGAAGAAAATGGACAAAAGAAAAAGCAAGACACTAAACAGAAAGACGAATAGATGAGAATAGAGCTGGAGACTGAGTAAAGAAAGGAAAGGGGAGTATACGACAGCTGTAGCTAAGGGATAAATTATTGCCGATGCCGTTGAATAGAGAGAGACGAAAATGAAGAGAGACGGGAAGAGAAAATAATCAAAGAATGAGAAGAGGTTAAGTAAGATGATGCTAGCAATGACAAGACCACCATCATTGCTATCGTCAAATTGAGAGAGAGAGAGAGAGAGAGAGAGAGAGAGAGAGAGAGAGAGAGAGAGAGAGAGAGAGAGAGAGAGAGAGAGAGATGGATGTCACCGCCAATGTCGTAGGATGAGAGAAGGGATAGATCAAAACAAGAGAAAAAATAGAGGGTGAAGAAGTACGGTCAATACACTATAAAAAAAACGTTGAATACCGTTGGAATTATTCTCGAAAAAACGAATAAAATCTGACGATAAGTTAATTACTAAGGGATTTATCTTTGGAAGGAATCTGATAGTATAAATCTCGCTGATAACCAGTTTACGTCGGATTTTACGACGAATTACCTACTTGAAAAACTATTTGATTACCAGCGAATTTTTTCGACAATAACATTGGTGTCACAATATTCTATTTCCTTCACTATTACTGTCGAATTATGCACTCGATCATGTTTGAGATTGCAACTAAATCTATATAAAAAGACAAGTCCACTTTTACTAATTTATCTTTCAGTATTTTTGCTCTATTAAGAGCATTTAGCAAATTTATCATTAATCTGCTTGAAACCAAAGATCGCAAAAGTTTTAACATGTTTAAAGGCCTCCTAATCACCCAAATATGCATAAATAAATAAATAAATAAATAAATAAATAAATAAATAAATAAAGACGATAGCAAATAAAAAAGAAAATAAGGGAATAGAAAAAAAAATCAAGTGCATGAGTCGGACATGCCATTCCCTTCTTGGCAGCCTCCTTACGAGTTATGATTAGGGGTGTATATGGGTCGGGCCACATCGGATTTGGCCTAATCCATATCCGACCCGAAATATATACCGAGCTTAATTTTTAGACCCTAACACGGTCCTGGACCCGATGAAATCTATACAACTTCGGACTGGGTGAAAACCAAGTAAAAACCGAGTCTTTAGTATATAAAAATCACCTAATCTCCAACCATTATTTCACAATTCACATAGTAAAATTTACTAAACCAGCAAGATTTTCAGCTTCAATTTCTATTGTTTTGTCCTCTTTGATAGTTGGTGGAGGAACACAATTATCTCCTCCTCCCATTATTCGTATCCTAAACAAACAAAATCAAGACTTAATTAGAAATTTCTCCTAATTTTAAGGAACACAATTATCTCCACCACTTCTATACACATTACAAGACACATTACATCAGATACATCTTCATTAGTGTTCTTTCACTCCAAAATCCAAACACTTCTATACACATTACAAGACACAAATCTGTTTTGAAAATAAGACAAATACACACAATAAACACATAATTTTTCAGTCAGCACCATCTCAATGTTCCTATATTTTTTATCCTATCAAAAATCATAAATTTCAATAATCAAAATTTCTAATAAAAAATTTCAATAATAGGAAGAATAATACAGACTTAATCAAAACACTAACAGGAAGAACAAAATCAGAACAAAACACTAATAGGAAGAACAAAACACTAACAGAAATTATATTAATCAAATTCCTAATCCAAATCAATAAACTAAATCAGAACAAAACACATAGGAAGAGCAAAACACGAACAAGAATTATATTAACCAAATCCCTAATCCAAATCAATACCCTAAATCAGAACAAAACACCAACAAAAATTATATTAACCAAAACACTAATCAGAAATTCCAATAATCAATACTCTAAATCCCTAATCATAACTTCCAATAGTCAAATCCCTAATCAGAAATTATATTAACCAATTCCCTAATAAGAAATTCAAAACGAAAATTATTTACCTGAATTGAACTTGAGCAGGGGCTAGAGAAGAGAAGAAGAAGACCAGCGACAGAAGCAGTGCACTGGGTCAGAGATGCTCTGTCGCTGTTTGCAGTGGTCGCTGACGTCGTTCAGGCCTTGAGGGTTAGAGATGCTCTGTCGCCGTCGTCACTGGGAGCCGAGGATGGGGATCGGTTACTGGTGCCATGATTGTGGCTGTTGAGAGACAGAGAGAGGGCTGGGAGGGAAATAGTGTGATGGTGGGCTGCGACGAAAAGCCTAGCAGCGGAGGGAAAGGGCCTGAGGGGAAGGGCTGAGGGGACTGAGCTCTGAGGGTGGCACTGTGGCAGGGTCAGGGTGCGTGGAAGAGGGGGAGTGAGGCATGGAGGCAGTGAAGCTTGCGTGAAGAGTGAAGACGTGAATGTGTGTGCATGTCCTAGACCCCTTCCACTAGTTAGGAAATTAGAAACTGATCCCTCCACCGGGCCGGGCCGGGTAACCCGGGCTATGGCCCGGTCCTGGTTTCATACCTTCCCTTGGCTTCATATTTTTTTTCCGGGTCAGCCTCGGGTCACTTCAGGTCCGGGCCAACATGCCCCAAATTGCTTTGGGTCCGGGCCGGACCGGACCTTGTACACCCCTAGTTATGACAATATCATCCTATGATGCACGAACACTGATATCGATACAGGACACGACACGACACGAAACACGCAGATATATAAATCTAAAATTTTTATAGGATACGGAGACACGACATATATATAAAATATATAGTATTTTTTGGATAAATTATAATGATATTTTAGTATTTTATTAATATTAAAATATAAATAAATTTTTAATTATTTTCAATGTTTTTTTATTATATAAAGTATCTAAAATATTTTTTTCTTTAATAATTAATAATATATACTATTTTTAAACTCATGTCAAGAATACATGATAAGAATAAGGTTGGACACGCTGACACGTGATGATATTTAGGTGTGTCCAAGTGTATCCGAATGAAGAAGAATTTTTTATTTTTTATTAAGGCACAATTGGACATAGAAGACACACGTGTCCGACGAGTATAGATGAGTATCGTGTCCAAAATATGTCCGACACGTGAATACGAAAAATTAAAGAAGTGTTCATGCTTCATAGATATCATCAAGGTTAAAGGGCATATTAGTGGCTGCAACCGAAGAAATTAAAGGAAATAACACTAAAACGAGGAGGATGGATTTTAGAGGGATAGAAGGATATTGGAAAGGATAAAAGGTAAAATAATATAATTAATTAAGTAAATATTTTTTAAAAAATTAATTTCAATTATAATAACTTAAGCATATTCTATTAACTTAAACATTTTTGTAATAGTAAGAATGTAATTACAAATTTAAAATGAATACATATAGAGACTCAATTACAAAATTTATATAGTCTTTTTTAATTAGAAATTTAAAAAAATTAAAGAAATTAATAGAATAATTTAACTAAAATCTTAATATTATATGATAAAAATGGCACCTAAAAATGTATATAATTGACAAAATAATTTTAAAATAAAAAAAAAAATAAGCTTTTAAAAGTTGTTTAAAAAAAATCTTATTAATATTATTAACTACTAAAATAGTACCTAAAGTTGAGGACAAATAACATAAAGAAACTAATTCACATTCAATTTTACATGAATCTCCTAAAAGAAGAAATGTTATCTCGGAGTCCTATTTATATGTAAATCGAAGTCAATAAAGTCAATTTAAGAGTTTTCATGTAAATTGAATTTAATGCTTTCGATTTACATGGTTACGTAATAAATCGAATTAATATCATTCGATTTAGTGTTTCCAGTAGTAAATAGATCTTGTTAGCTTTGATTTACATAGGAAATTGAGTGGACCATAGTAAATCGAATGGACTGAATCTGATTTACTCAGTAACAACTCCACCAGGTAAATCGACGCTACTAAATTCGATTTACCATGTACAATCACATTGCATAAATCGAATTAATATAATTCAATTTAGTGTACGTGTCCAACCTATATAAATACGAGCAGAATGTTGAATTCTCATTAGAGTGACACTCACAATAGCTACGGAAGATAGTTTCCTAGTTCTTGTAAACTACAAAGGCACGATTAAGAAAAAATGTGAACGGGAATAAAATTTACTGATAGGGATCCGTTGAGTGTCTTTATCAGACCTTCTATGAGCTTTGTTAATTTTTAGAATACCATACTATAGAAATTGGGACTACATAGAATGAAACAAATAGAGAAATTATATTATAGAAGTTCAATTTCTGTTGTTTGCAATAGGGTGAAATATGGCTCGTTTGTGATAGATAGTGATGAGGATTTACAAGTTTTATTTCACTGTCGGTGCCAGTTTCCCAAGTTGAGAATCCCTTAACTATTGGCCAAGCTTATGGATATGGTTTCTAATACAGGAAGATCAAATCGGAATCATCAATCAGTACCTATGGCAGTAGCATCCAGTTCAACCCCTATTATTGCGTCTTCATCTTTGCCTGTAATGGCATCTGCGGGAGATTTGGTTGTATCTCTATCTTTCGCAGCTGATCTACATCGCGATGAGATTTCAGAAATAGGTGATAACATGAATACTCCTGTTATGATCTCGATTTCTAGGGAGGTTGCAGAACCAGATATCGTGAAAGATGTACTAGGGGATAACGATGATGTGGGGTCTGCTGATGCGTGGCAGAAATAAGACCAATTAAGAGATTGTAATATAAGAACAGCGTTGCGAGTATAGCTCTTAACCAGCAAAAATCCACCGCATTAATTTAGAAAGGTTGTCACAAAAGTTTAGAATAAAAATACTGGGAGTATGAGTCCCAGGTCGTCTCCCAATGAGTTGCTAGAAAGGGTGCTAAGTTATTAATCAGGAGTTTTCCGAGAATTTTGAGAGTTGAATAACAGAAAATAAACAATTGTAATTAAGTGCAATGAAAATTAAAAGGAATTTATATTATTCAAAATAAAAAGTCTTGACTGGGGGAATGATTAATTGGAAGTTCTATCCTTGTTGGAATTCTCTCAAGTGTAGTATAAAGAAGTTGTTATTTTCACTTAGTTAACCCTTACTAAATAAAAGAAAGTCAAGTGATTGAGCTAACTCTTATTCGCAAATCCTAGTCCTCTCCCTTGAGAAGGTCTAGCGTTAGTAAATACAGAATTAGCCAACAACTTCCAATTTAACTAACCACTTGAGCATTCCAACTCAAGTGTCTCCTCTTAATCAACCCCCATGTCAAGTAGGGAATCTACTCCATTGACATGAATATAATGCTCATAAAAATATAAGAAGAAGACATGATAAATTAAATAAAATATGGATTGAGAATTAATTAAAAATAAAAGTAATCCTTTACATTAATAAATCCAAAATAATCCAATTACCACTCTAAACAAGAATTAAGAATATGGAATAAATAAATAGGGAGTAAGAAAACAAACTAGAATAGTATCTTCAACGGAGGTGATGACTCTTCAATATCCAAAAGCAAAAGCAATAACCTATGAAACTATGAATGTAAAGAAAACCTAGAGGAAGAGTAATTTCTCTCTAGCTTCAGATCTAAAAAACCTAAAACTATGCTAATGAGAATCTCCCTTGAGTCTCTGCACGTTCCCTGGCTCTAGTCTGTGTTTCTGGGCCGAAAACTGGGTCTAAACTTGGCCCGAAATTGCCCCCAGCGTTTTCTGTTATTTCTGCAGATCGCGCATGTCACGCGTACGCGTCAGTCACGCGTGCGCGTCTTTTGTGCAAACTCCAATCCACGCGTACGCATCAGGCACGCGCACGCGTCGCTGCAAATTTCTCTATGTCGCGCGCTCGCGTGAGTCATGCGTGCACTTCGATGCTCGCTGGTTATCTCCTTGGTTTCTTGTGTTCCTTCCATTTTTGCAAGCTTCCTCTCCATTTTCTAAGCCATTCCTGCCCTATAAAGCCTGAAACACTTAACACACGGATCACGACATCGAATGGTATAAAGGAGAATTAAAATATACAAATTAAAGATCTCCAGGAAGCAAGTTTTCAACCATAGAATAAAACTAGGAAGGAAAATGTAAAACCATGTAATTAGTATGAATAAGTGGGTAAAGACTTGATGAAACCACTTAATTAAACACAAGATAAACCATAAAATAGTGGTTTATCAACCTCCCCACACTTAAACATTAGCATGTCCTCATGCTTAGCTCAAGGAGATAAAATAAATGAGTAGGGAAAAGTAAGACTCATGCAATGCAATGCAACCTATGTATGAATGCAACTATATGCTAAGATGGTTTTGCTTACTTGGTTAAAGATAAATAAGTTCTTCAAGACAAATATAAATCAAATATCACTAATTAAAATTCATACAGTAAAAACAAGTAAACTTGTAAGAAGACAGCTCATGAAAGTAGGGAACATAGAATTAAGCTTTGAACCCTTACTGATAGTATATGTGCACTCTAATCACTCAAGTGTATAGGGTAATCACTCTACGCTTCCCTAGTCATGCTTTCTAAACTTTGTTCTTTACCTAACCAATCAACAAGTATTTAATGTACCAATACAAACATCATGAGGTCTTTTCAAGGTTGTAATGGGGCCAAGGTAAGGGTGAGTGTATATATATATGGCTAAGTGAACTATAAATTGAATCCTTGATCAACCTAAGCCTTCACCTATACATACTCTACATACTTTTAAATTCATGCCTAGCTACCCAAAATTTTCCCACTTTTGTATCACATACTCATGCATCAACTTTTCTCTTAACTTGTATCACACATGCATTGATCTTTTATTAACTTAACTTTGCATTGGGATAATTTTGTCCCCTTATTCATTTATTTATTTATTGAATATATTTTTTTGAATTATTTATTTATTTATTTATTTATTTTTTTGAAGCATAAAATAAACATAACATTATCAATGCACATGGATTTTTAATTTTTCTGGTTTCACATGAGTAGGTACCCAAATTTCTAATATTTTATCAATTGTAAAAACATAACTATTCCCTTATTAACCCATGTTTCCACAGTTTTCCCATACTTAGTTAACACACAATCTCTATCTTAAGCTAACCAAAGATTCAATTGGGGTATTTAATTTGTTTTTCCGCTTAAGGCTAGTGATGTGGTAAAATATAGAACAAATGAAATTTAAAAGGCTAAAAGTGGCTAACAAAGGTAATTGAAAGGGTAGGCTATTTGGAATAAGTGAGCTAATAAAATAATGGCCTCATTCATATGCATGCATATAACACATTAAATATTGGACATATAGGATGGAACAAAATATAGATTACAATCATAGAGAAGAAAACACACAAGAATAAAATATTATGGTTAAATAGTGTAACCATGTAATTAAGCTCAAATCTCACAGGTTGTGTGTTCTAGCTTTAAACCATGTTCCAATTTACAGTCTTCAAACAGGTTTTAACACAAAAGTTTTGATTTAAATTAGTGAAATTTTTTCAAAAATAGAGTCTTGAAAAGAAACATATTATTTTTCAACCAATTAGAACATGTGAAGAGCGAAACTCTCGCGCGATCTAGAATTTTCGCAAATGAATTCGCATTGTAAGTATAGCTTCTAGACCGACAAGAATTCCTTTCTTACAAACGTTTTGGTTGTCACAAGTAACAAACCCCTAAATAAATTGATAACCGAAGTATTAAACCTCGGGTCGTCTTCTCAAGGAACTGCATGGAGGTATGTTCTTATTATTGGTTATGAGTTTTGTAAATTGGGGTTTTGAAAGTAAGGAACAAGTAATTTAAATGATAAATAAAATAAATAAATAACTATAAAATAAACTCTTGGCAAGGTATGCAAAATTGGAAGTCCTATCCTAGTTATCCTTATCAATGGTGATGAGAATTGAGTTTTAATCCCACTTAGTTAGCCTTTACTAAAGCAAAGGAAGGTCAAGTGGACCAATTAGCTTGATCCTTAGGTCCTAGTCAATTCCTAAGAAAGGACTAGAGTTATTGGAATTTAATTCAATTGGCAAAAACAACAATTATCAATCACGATGAGTTTAACAACTCAAGAGTTACCAATTAATCAACTAAAGCCAAAAGGAAGAAAATATAAATTATTAATATGAATAAAGGAAAGCAGTCATAATTCTGAAATACCTCAAATTATATTAAATAGAAAATCAAATCTAAACATGAATGGTTCATAAGCCAATTTGGCAACAAAATTAATTAAAGAAAAGCATTAAAATATCCGGAAGTAAAAGAGAAATATAAAGTAAAAGGAATATTGAACCTGATAAAGAGTTGGAATACTAACTTGAAATAATAAGGAATCCTAATCCTAAAACCTAAGAGAGAGGAGAGAACCTCTCCCTCTAAAAACTACATCTAAACTATGAAAAGTGAATAATTGGAGACCTCCTTCTGAATGGATACGTTTCTCCACTTCATAACCTCTAATATGTGCCTTCTGGACTTGGATCTGGGCCAAAAAGGGCTTCAGAAATCGCTGGGAGCGTTTTCTGTAATTTTTGGTGCGTGGCGTCTATCACGCATCCGCGTGGGTCATGCGGTCGCGTCATCTGGAGTTTTCCTTATCACGCGTTCGCTTTGGTCATGCGTCCGCGTCATCTGTGTTCTGCTCATGGCGCGCGTCCGCGTCAGTCACGCGTTCACTTCGCTGTCTTTTCGCGCTAGGCATGCGGCCACATCGTCCATGCGTTCGCGTCGCTGCCAGTTTCTTCAAAAACTCCGTTTTGTGCTTTCCTTCCATGTTTGTATGTTTCCTTTCCATCCTTTAAGTCATTCCTGCCTTAGAAGATCTGAAACTACTCAACACACAAATCACGGCATCAAATGGTAATAAAAGGTAATTAAAATAAATAATTTCAAAGCATAGGAAACATGTATTTCACATATATCACATAATAAGGAAGAGAAAGTAAAACCATGCAATTTTCATGAATAAGTGGGTGAAAGATTGAATAAATCTCTTGAATTGAGCACACTATATATCATAAAATATGGGTTTATCAACCTCCCCACACTTAAACAATAGCATGTTCTCATGCTAAGTCCAAGATAAAAAGTAAGGTAAGGTTAAAGTGGTGGAATCTCATGCAATGCAATCTATCCTAAATGCAACTACCTAAATGAGTCATGCAATTCTGATTGTTATTAACTTGTATATAAAACTTACATGTAGTTAAATTAATTTACATTCTCAAGGAATTATATATGCATAGCCAAACCCTGGATAATGTTAAAGTACTTTTACAATTGAGATGGGTAAAAAATATTTTTCAAACTTGCAAGATAATTAACAATTTAAGCAGAGATATATGGTGATGAGCTATTGAACCCTCACTGGATTTTGTGTTTACTCTCTAGTCACTAAGTGTTTATTGGGTTAATCACTCTATTCTTCTTTTTATCCTTACTTTCTATAACTTTGTTCTTCATCTAACCAATCAACAATTATAGAATACAGACATACAAAAATCATGAGGTCTTTTTCAAGGTTGTAATGGGGCTAAGATAAGGGTAAGGGTATATGTATAAGGTTAAGTGAGCTAATAAGTGAATCCTTGATTAGTCTAAGATCTCACCTAACATACATATTTTGTAATTCAAAGCTTCTTAACCTATTTGCCCAGATTTTTCTCACTTTGTATTGCAAGCTCATGCATTAACTTAAATTTTATCCCATGTGCATTGATTCTTTTTATTTTGCAATTGGGGAATCTTTGTATCCCCTAAAAAAATTTTTTTTTAATGCACATGGTAATTCAATTGTTTTGATTTCACATGAGCATGCTTCCCAAATTGAGATATACTTTGAAATATCTTTATTCTTTTTAACTTTCTACCTTTGTTTCTATCATCCATGTTCCCATTAAGTTCCCCACACTTAAACAATACACAATTTCTATCTTAAGCTAACCAAAGATTCAACTTGGGGTTTTTATTTTATTTTTTTGCTTAAGGTTAGTAATGTGGCTTATAGAACAAGAGGGGATTAAAAAGCTCAAAGGAGCTAACAAGGGTGATTTAAAGAGTAGGCTTATGTGGGATAAGTGAGCTAAACAAGTAATGGCCTCAGTCATCTCTTAGTATGTATCTATACTCTATAATTGGACATATAGACTAAAACAAAGTAAAGAACACCAGAATAAAAATGAAGGGCAAAACACACAGAAATAAAAATTATGGTTTGAATGTAACCATACAATTAAGCTCAAAACTCACAGGCTGTGCGTTCTCTAGCTCAAAAATCATATATCAGTTATATATGTCATGCAAGTAGAAATTAAGAGTTCCCATTATTCTCAATGTAAATTTTTTTGGTAGCTTTAAAGTTTTAGTGTTCCTCCTTGATGAAATGTTGTTAACTAACTAACATGTTATGTTCTATATACAAGGTGTGTGGATTGTTTTTGATTATGTTAAAGTCTCTAGTTTACTTCCTTTTTATTTTCAATTTAAACCAAACTATCATATGCTAAAAGGGTAAACTATACTAATTAATCCACATATTCTATAACTAATAAGTTAGAATTGCAAACTAAACTAAATGGCTAAAATATGAACTAAGGTGCAAAATGCAGAGATAAAAGTGAAAACACATGAAAAGAACAATGTATAAGTACTGAAAGATAAAAATAAAAATAAAGATAAAATACAGAAAAATAACCAAAATAAAATAAAATAGTCTGTAGTGGTTCACCAAAAAATACGCCAGAGATGGCGACCTCTCCACACTTAAAATAAAGCATCGTCCTCGATGCTCACTCAAGCCGGGTGTGAAGGAGTGTCATCATTGGAAGGATGGGCTGCTGGAGTCTCGGTGGTGGCTTGAGGATCTGCAGACTGGATGAGGGTAGGAGGATCTGTCTGCTGTAGATGAGGCTCTGACTGGATAGGAATCTCTGCCTCTGCGGTCTGTATCTGATGTGGCTCCCCTGCTATGGTGCAGCCTGCTCCGGTCCTGTCTGTGCAGCCTGGGTGGGTGTCTCCTCCTCATGATCGTCCTCCTCTACCTCAGATGTATCAGAAGGGGTGTCAGGCTCGGAGGGGATGTTACCGCTGGAACGGATCATCAACTTGACGTGCTCATAGCGTCACTTGTTGCGATGCTCCATACAATCTAAGCGGGCGAAGAGTCGATGCACCAAATGGTAAATAGGCTCAGGAGCAGCTGGAGGTGCAGTAGGTGGGGCAGGTGCAGCAGTGGAAGAAGAAGGGGCGGCTGAAGGTGTGGTTGTCTCATCAGGAGCGGTGAGGAATGGAGGTCTGTAGCTTAAAGCCAGAAAGTTTCTGCTGTGAGGAATGATCTTCTTGCAGTCCGCAGCAGGTGGCTTCTCATCAGCATCCTCCCAAGGCACGTCAGCTCGACGGCCTAGCTGGATGACCAGGTAAGGGAAAGGGAGGGTGCCTCTGACATGGACCCTGGCCATATAGTGCCGGATGAAACGAGGCAGATACAGGTCCTTACCCTCCAGCACACACCATAGAAGGGTGATCATAGTGGCAGGCAGCTCTGTCTCATGAGTGCTCGGCATAATAAAGTTACTCAGGATCTGGTGCCAGAGCCGAGCCTCATCATTCAAGTATATCCGCTTGATTCCTTTAGGAATGGTGGTGTTCTTACCCATGACCCATGGGACATTAGGGTCAAGGGCTATCCTCTCCTTGACAGCATCCCAGTCAAATCTCAGAAAGCGCATGTCCTCTTTAGCCTTTTGGTAACCGTCAGGCTGATCTGACTTAGGCTGAAGGCGTAGAATATCCTCAATGGCCTCTTCAGTGACCAGTATTTGTTTCCCTCTGAGGTGCACTGCATTCAGGAAAGTCTTGAAATAATTGCAGTAAAACTCTCTTACCCAGGAAGCATTGACCTCAGTCAAATTTCTCTCCAAGAAGAACCAGCCTCTTTGTTTGATCTGATCGGAGGTGTACTGCTGTAGTTCTTCTGAAATTTTCAAAGTCCTCTCCAGGTATAGATTTCTAGAGGTAGAAAACACTGGATACTTCAGCTCACAGTATCGGTTTGCAAACTTAATTGGATCATTGGCAGGGAGGAGCTGGTCAGCCTTCTCCTGCGGGGTAAAGTGCTTTTCCCGCCAGGAGTCATCATGCATAAGCTCTAGGAGAGACATAGAGGATTCACCTCTTTTCCGTTTGCCATTTGTTGCCTTGCCTTTTCCTTTACGCTGAGGGTCAGACATCCTGAAAAACAGAAATCTAAGATATAATAAAAGCAGGAAAACAGGTAGGCAGATAACAAGATAAGCACAAAGTGGCAAAGGAGCAGTAGAATTATGAAATGAGTTGAATAATTGTGCATTTTGGATTGTTTCGGAGTTAAAAAGCTGAGATGAGGGATTACAATCCAAAATGTATTATAAGGAGAATACCTGTTAATTAGGAGCAATAATAATCATGCCATGAGTTAAAAATTGAAAGAGTTAGTCAAAAAGCAGAGGGGGAAGTTAGAAGGTTAAAAGTGGTTAAACTTGAAAAAGAGGTTAGAAAGCAAAAATCAGTGAGTTAGTAAAAAAAAAAAACAGAGTAAGTGGCATGATGATTGGTTTCTAAGTAACAAGAATTTCACAATTTGAAGCAACAGACAACTCATATTCAAGCAAGGAAATCAAGTTGTTGATGATTCATATAGATAAAGAAATAGCGAAAAGTGAAATCTAATCATAAATAATGTGATTTATTAACCGGGAAAAATAGATGAATAGGAATGCTGGCCCGTGCATTCATGAATTGGTTTGGTAAAGGCTGAGGAGTGCCAAATTCAAATTGCCAAAACCAAAACATGAATGAATATCAAAACAATTTACAGAAAATTAGGCAGCATTCCGGCTAAAATTGGATGTTCCCGGGTAATAAACAGCAAGCATAATAGTTCATATAAATTAAAGTAAAGCTGCAATTACATATACGGAATATGAATCATGAAAAAGCAGTGTAAAAAGCAGCATGAAACAGGAAAGAACAGCATATGAATAGTACTAACATCACAGCAACAGCAAAATTGCGAAAATGATAAAACAAGTAGCAAGAACAGCGCAATTAAACAGGCCTAAATCCACTAACCACATCCTAGCTACCTAACCACCTAGAATCCACTACAACATACATCTCTAACTATCCTAAATTTAAACATAACTGAAAAAATATGCAAATAATTAAGAATGAAAGAAAGGTGGCATTTGGCAGAACCTGGTAGGCGTATGAACTAAGCTAGGGAACTAAGAGATGGCGGGGGTGTGGTTGTGGTGGTGCTGGGAGGGGCACGGTGGCGCGGTGGCGGAACAGGGCTGCGCGGTGGTGGTGGTGGCTGTTTGTGGTGGCGGGGGGAATTCGGGTAAGGTGACCGGTGGAGGGGGGTTGTGGAAGAAGAATGGGGGTAAGGGTAGTGGTGGTGGGAGGCGGGGCGGTGGTGGTGGTGGCTGCGGAGGGGGGGGGGCAGCGGTGGTGGAGGGAAGAAGAGAAGAGAAAGAGAAGAAAGAGAGGGAAGGAAGAAAGGGGGTGGTGTCGCAGTCGTGGCTGGGTGGTCGAGGGTGGTGCGGCGGTTGGAGGTGGTTGGCTGGGAGTGGTGGTGGTTGGGGGGTGGGTTGCAGAGAAAAAAGGAAGAAGAAGGGGAATGGGGGGGTGCGACAGGAAGGGTTTCGCGTCACTGGAGGTTAGTAAATTTGAATCCACGCAAACGCGTGGGGCATGCGGTCGCGTGGCTAGGGTGGATGGGAGGTTGACGCGATCGCATGAGTGACGCGATCGCATGGAATGGGTAAAAGGATGCATGACGCTGTCGCGTGAGGCATGCGACCGCGTCGCTGGAAATTATGCTAAACGCACAATTCCAGCGTCGTTTCAGCGCAACTCTCTGTCTCCTTTGGGATATTGTGCAATCCACGCGACGCGTTCGCGTCAAGTGGGCCGTTTTGTGCTAAACGTACAACAGCCGCACGATTCCAACCCAGATTTCTGGGCGTTGGATTTTGATGCCGATTTCCAGATCACGCGGCCGCGTGAATGACGCGGACGCATGGGAGGTGTTTTTCGCAACTGATGCGAACGCTTTAGTGATGCAATCGCGTCGCACGCCTTCCTCTCTTTTTTTTATGCAATTATGCAGTTATGCAGTATGTAATGCTAATGCAAATGCTTACGAATAATATCCAGGTTCAATGAAAATAAAACAATATAAAAATAAACAAAACGAAATAAAATAGAAACACGAGCGATCATACCATGGTGGGTTGTCTCCCACCTAGCACTTTTAGTTAAAGTCCTTAAGTTGGACATTGGATGAGCTTCCTGTTATGGCAGCTTATGCTTAAATTCATCCAGAAATCTCCACCAATGTTTGGAATGCCAACAGCTTCTGGGGTCCCAAACTAGGCATGTGAAGCCTTTGAGTAGCTTCAAACAAGTTTTCAGGCTCCCGGGATGACGAATGTCAGAATAGATTCCGGGATCCCAAACTTTGCTGTTAAATCCGCCTTCGTCTTGATCTATATTTTTTCATCCGGGCGGTTTAGAAATTATATTCTCACCAAGAAGACCAAATGTTTTTCGAGATCCATTCGACTGAACATGATACCAATCCGTGCACTTCGAGTTGAAGCGTGGAACCTTATTGAACCTTGTGCACCAGCTCTGAGTACGAGCCATTTCCCTCTTACTCTTAAAGCCGCAGAGAGCTCTAAGCTGGCCATCTGTTTCAAGCAAACCATATTCAAGTGAAAAAATAAAGTTAAAGGTTAAGGATTGTACCCACTTGAAGCTTGTATTGGGTGGTAATGGCCTTGGGATAGGTGTTTCCAGTGGTTCTGTAAGTTCTACTCCCTTGTAATCTTCTGTGAATTCCTCCGCTTCCTTGTAAAATTCTTCAAATGCAATCACGTCTTGATCAAAGTCTTCGACATCTTCCGCATCACTCAAGTCATAAGTTGGAGGTTGAGAAAAATCTACCTCGACATCATCTTCGTATTCACTTGGATAAGGTTCTTCAATCTCAGAGAATTCACTTGCGGATGCAAGTTCATTACTAGGAGAACTTGACTTGAGACTATCATCATCAAGGAAACGTGCGTCTTGGGTTATTCCGTCTAGTTCTTCATGAAATACCTGCTTTGGGGGTTGTGCACTGCCCTCCTTAGCATTAATTGTAACGTCCTTGACGGAATTTTTCACAACTCTGGATTCCCATGGAGGTTCAGCATCTCCTAAATCTTCAATTAGTACTTCTTCTTCTTGGATAATTTGAGCTTCCTCCAATTGTTCCGGAACAAAGTTATGCTCATTACTGCCCACTGGGGTTTCTAGTGTCTCCTTCATGCTACGTTCGTTATTAGATTCTCCACATAAAGCTATTGGAGTTTCTTGAGGGTCTAAACGTCTGGAAGATAATTGATGTATTGCTTGCTCCAGCTGATGAAGGGTTGTATGAAGTTGATGTACTATTTCCTTTAGGCGAACCTGTGATTCTCGAGGTGATGGATTTGGACATGGTGTATAGGGAAGTGGTGGTGTTTGGGAGTAATTGGATTGGAATTGGGGTAAATAAGGATCGTATGGTGGTGAATGTTGAAAAGGAGCTTGTGAGTGTGATGGTTTAAGGTTATGTTGAGAGGATGGTCTATAGGCACAGGGTGGGGCTTGTTGGTAGTTACAATGTTGTCCACCATATCTATCAGCTTGGTATGCGTTGTAGAATGGTCTTTGTCCATGATATCTTGGAGGGTGTTGTTGCCTAAAGGGTTGATCAAATCCTCTTGGCTCCATCCATCTTTGACTTCTCTGACCTTGATGCATGTTCCTGCTATAACTTCTGTTCCCTTCAACAATATTAGAACCAAACTCAAAGCGAGAGGGGTGAGAATTCATAGTAGCTAATAGAAATCAAAGGAGAAAACAAAAACAAATAAACAAGTAAAAGAAAAATATTTACAATAACCAATAATATGGCACGCGTTTGCAAATTCCCGGCAACGGCGCCATTTTGAAGAGCGAAACTCTCGCGCGATCTAGAATTTTCGCAAATGAATTCGCGTTGTAAGTAGAGCTTCTAGACTGACAAGAATTCCTTTCTTACAAATGTTTTGGTTGTCACAAGTAACAAACCTCTAAATAAATTGATAACCGAAGTATTAAACCTCGGGTCGTCTTCTCAAGGAACTGCAGGGAGGTATGTTCTTATTATTGGTTATGAGTTTTGTAAATTGGGGTTTTGAAAGTAAGGAACAAGTAATTTAAATGACAAATAAAATAAATAAATAACTGTAAAATAAACTCTTGGCAAGGTATGCAAAATTGGAAGTCCTATCCTAGTTATCCTTATCAATGGTGATGAGAATTGAGTTTTAATCCCACTTAGTTAGCCTTTACTAAAGTAAAGGAAGGTCAAGTGGACCAATTAGCTTGATCCTTAGGTCCTAGTCAATTCCTAAGAAAGGACTAGAGTTATTGGAATTTAATTCAATTGGCAAAAACAACAATTATCAATCACGATGAGTTTGACAACTCAAGAGTTACCAATTAATCAACTAAAGCCAAAAGGAAGAAAATATAAATTATTAATATGAATAAAGGAAAGCAGTCATAATTCTGAAATACCTCAAATTATATTAAATAGAAAATCAAATCTAAACATGAATGGTTCATAAGCCAATTTGGCAACAAAAGTAATTAAAGGAAAGCATGAAAATATCCGGAAGCAAAAGAGAAATATAAAGTAAAAGGAATATTGAACCTGATAAAGAGTTGGAATACTAACTTGAAATAATAAGGAATCCTAATCCTAAAACCTAAGAGAGAGGAGAGAACTTCTCCCTCTAAAAACTACATCTAAACTATGAAAAGTGAATAATTGGAGACCTCCTTCTGAATGGATGCGTTCCCCCACTTTATAACCTCTAATCTGTAATTTCTGGTGCATGGCGTCTGTCACGCGTCCGCGTGGGTCATGCGGTCGCATCATTTGGAGTTTTCCTTATCACGCGTTCGCTTTGGTCATGCGTCCGCGTCATCTGTGTTCTGCTCATGGCGTGCGTCCGCGTCAGTCACGTGTTCGCGTCACTGTCTTTTCGCACTAAGCATGCGGCCGCGTCGTCCATGCGTTCGCGTCGCTGCCAGTTTCTTCAAAAACTCCGTTTTGTGCTTTCCTTCCATGTTTGTATGTTTCCTTTCCATCCTTTAATTCATTCCTGCCTTAGAAGATCTGAAACTACTCAACACACAAATCACGACATCGAATGGTAATAAAAGGTAATTAAAATAAATAATTTCAAAGCATAGAAAACATGTATTCACATATATCACATAATAAGGAAGGGAAAGTAAAACCATGCAATTTTCATGAATAAGTGGGTGAAAGATTGAATAAATCTCTTGAATTGAGCACACTATATATCATAAAATATGGGTTTATCAACATGCATGCAATTACCTATTACTATGAAATCTATCCTATCCTAAACAATAGAAAAATAACTAATTTATTGGTGTTAAGAAAGAGAAATTACCTCCAGAAGTCAGGTACTGACCGACCTCCCCACACTTAAAGCTTGGCACCGTCATCGGTGCCATCAGTCAGGAACAAAGGGGTGCTGGTAGCAGTATCTCCACAATCGGGACCGTCATGGCTCCCTATGCTGGTAAATGAAGTAGAGTCCGGGGTATCTGGGTCTTCTTCAGGTGGTTGGTTACTGATGAGCGGATAATTTATACGCTTTTTGGCTCTGTTTTTAATATATTTTTAGTATATTTTAGTTGGTTTTTATTATATTTTTATTAGTTTTTATTTAAAATTCACTTTTCTGGACTTTACTATGAGTTTGTGTGTTTTTCTGTGATTTCAGGTATTTTCTGGCTGAAATTAAGGGACCTGAGCAAAAATCTTATTCAGATGCTGAAAAAGGACTGCAGATGCTGTTGGATTCTGACCTCCCTGCACTCAAAGTGGATTTTCTGGAGCTACAGAAGCTCAATTGGCACGCTCTCAATTGCGTTGGAAAGTAGACATACTGGGCTTTCCAACAATAGATAATAGTCCATACTTTGCCCGAGATTTGATGGCCCAAACAGGCGTTCCAAGTCAGCTCAAGAATTCTAGCGTTTAACTCCAGAACTGGCACAAAAGCTGGAGTTAAACGCCCAAACTGGCACAAAAGCTGGCGTTTAACTCCAAGAAAAGTCTCTACACATGAAAGCTTCAATTCTCAGTCCAAGAACACACCAAGTGGGCCCCGGAAGTGGATTTTTACACTCAACACCCTAGCTTACTCATTTTCTATAACCCTAGGTCACCGGTTTACTATAAAAACTACTTTTAGTGATTCATCTTGTACCTCATGACACTTTACATGTTTCATATTGTATTCTCTACGGCATGAGTCTCTAAACCCCATTGTTGGGGATGAGGAGCTCTGCTGTTCTTCATGAATTAATGCAATTACTACTGTTTTTCATTCTATCACGCTCGCTTCTATTCTAAGATATTCATTCGTACTTCAACCTGATGAATGTGATGATCCGTGACACTCATCATCATTCTCATCTATGAACGCGTGCCTGACAACCACCTCCGTTCTATCTTAGATTGAATGCATATCTCTTAGCCTCATGATTCAGATCAGAGTCTTCGTGGTATAAGCTAGAATTATTGGCGGCCATTCCTGAGATCTGGAACGTCTAAACCTTGTCTGTGGTATTCTGAGTAGGATCTGGGAAGGGATGACTGTGACGAGCTTCAAACTCGCGAGTGTTGGGCATAGTGACAGACGCAAAAGGATTAATGGATCCTATTTCGACATGATCGAGAACCGACAGATGATTAGCCGTGCGGTGACAGCGCATTTGGAACATTTCCACTGAGAGGACGGGAAGTAGCCATTGACAATGGTGATGCCCAACATAAAGCTTGCCATGGAAGGGGCCTTGCGTGCATGAAGAAGAAGATGGTAGGAAAGCAGAGATTCAGAAGACAAAGCATCTCCAAAGCCCCAACCTGTTCTTCATTACTGCATAACAAGTATTTATTTCATGTTCTTTTACTTTTTACAATTAAATATGAGAATTATTGATATCCTGACTAAGAATTACAAGATAACCATAGCTTGCTTCAAGCCGACAATCTCCGTGGGATCGACCCTTACTCACGTAAGGTATTACTTGGATGACCCAGTGCACTTGCTGGTTAGTTGTGCGGAGTTACAAAAGTGTGATTGTAATTTTGTGCACCAGTTACCAACAAGTAGCTCCTTGAGGTATGTAAATATGCGCTTGTTACGGTGCTCTCTTCGCTTTCCTTGCCGGTCTAGCCTCTCAAGTATATGATGGAGCAGTTGGTTTGTTGAAGGTGCTTGTGATGTGGAAGGAGAATGAATATCTTCATCCAGTTCTGCAGGCCGGCTAGTAGTGGCTGCTGGAGGTCTGATATACTTCCCGTTAGGGACGTACTGATCATCCCGTGGAATCATGGCCTTGGTGTCCCCAGCTCTGTAGGAGACTCCGGCTGCTGAGACTAGATCTAAAACCAAGGCGAGAAAAGGTAGGTTGCCCGCAATCTGTACGTGTCTCATAGCATTCCGGATGTGTCTTGGTAAATTGAGATGTTGGTCTGTAAGGATACACCAGAGTAGAACAGCCATGTCTGCAGTGAAGGAGGACTCATGAGTTCTCGGAAAGACGTAATAGGACATAATCTGTGCCCATACTCGAGCCTCCAAGGTGAGTGCTGAAGCCAATATGCTCTTAGGTCAGGATCGATGGTATCCATAGATCCATCTGCTGCCAGGTTGTGCTATAACTCTGAGAACGGCGTCTCGGTCAAATTGGTATGTCTGGCGCTTGAATGAGGCTTTTTGGAATGCGTCCAATCCTTCTAGAGCAGGCGGAAGATCTAAAGCTCACTGAATGGCCTCTTTAGTTATGGGAACTTGCTTCTGACGGACATAGACAGACTGCAGGGTTGGCATGTGAAAGTTTGAGTAGAATTCAACTACGCATGAAAGATTGACCTACCGTGGCTGTCTCCGTAGGAATCCCCATTGTCTTCGTTCAATTCGGGGCTCAACAAATTCAACAATGTTGGTCGGGAGGAAGAGAAGTTACTCATTATTATAGTTCCTCTCAGCCAGGATAGGGAACATCTGCTCACAGTAGCGGTTAGTGAACCGCGCAGTGTCCTTTGCTGGAAAGACTTTCTCTTTTTCATCGACCTTGATGATCCTCTTGATTCGCTTTGTTGAGGGCTTTACTGCTGTTGACGATGGCTCCGCAACTAGTGCTCTTTTTGTTCCTTTCCTTGCCGGTGGTTTAGGAGTAGCTTTCTCTTTACCTTTCTTGGTGGCCATCCTGAAAAGGGAAAAAGAAAGTAACTTTAACACTAAGGGTTAGAGCAAGGAAGAGGATGGTACAAGTGATAATCAATGCACGGTAAAGAAGGATGTCGTTAACACATGGTCGCGACTACATGTGAAAAGTTCATCAATGGAAATATAGCAAGTGCATGTTATGGCAAGTAAATACAAGATGTTTATTGGCATGCTGGCAAAGGCATGAGTGGCATAGATTAAGCATTAAATGCCCAATTTTGCTTATCAAGTGTTTCAAACTAACAATATGTTTGTATTGACAATTATATTCAATCAATAAAATATAAAAAGGGGTTTTGTGAAAAACAGGCATTAGAGTAGAAGAATAGAATGATTTAAAAAAAATGCATAATGCCATACGGGCTTTTTCACAAACACTTAGCATGCATGGTAAATATGTTATTGAAAGTATTGAATTTGAACATGCAAGCAACCCTAAAATAATTCATAATTGGCAAACAACTCCTTAATATTCCACAAGCAAAATATAGAATAAAACAATCACCCAATGAAATTTCTAACACCAATTAAAATAATGGAAAAAGAAAAAAGAAAGAAGAAGGAAACATAGATAATGAAAGTAAAAAGAAAAAAGAGAAGAGAACATGAATAAAAGAAAAATAATAATGAAAAAGTAAGGAGGGAAGAAGAAAAGAAAAGAACCTTGATAATGGATGTGAAAAAGAAAAGGGAAGAAAGTAAAAAGTGAGAAGGAATAAAGAAGAAAGAATGAAGAAGAAAGAAATAAGAAGGGAGAAGAAAAAATTAGGATTGGGGAAGAAAAGATAGGAATTCTGGCGCAAGTCTAGTTAAACTGTGCGTCGCATGCGACGCGGACGCGTGGAGCACGCGAACGCGTGGTTAGTGCTATTTTCAAGTGACGCGTACGCGTGATCTGATTTGTGCTATTGGCGCGAGTGCAGCCTCGCGCACGCACAACTCTCTGTTTCATACGGATATTGCCAAAATTTAGGGTGACGCGTGCGCGTGAGGGACGCGCACGCGTGAGTGGCCTGTTTTGGAAAAATGACGCGTACACGTGGGTGACGTGTATGCGTGATGGGTTTTATGTTTCCATCACCATTCCAGCCCCACTCCATCATAACTCTCTGCCATACACCTCTTTACGTCGATTTCGCAGGGTCACGCGTGCGCGTGAGTGACGCGCACGCATGGAGGGCTGATTTTTCAAGTGACACGGATGCGCCAGGGACGCGTACGCGTGGGCTTGCGTGTGCCTTAGGCATGCCTCCAGCCATGCTCCCGCGTGACTCTCTGCTTCTTTTCTTCTTTGTTTCGAATGCACATATGACGCGGACGCGTCAGCGATGCTTGCGCGTCGCGTGCATTTTTTTTATATATGCAGAGTGCAAATGCAAATGCAGGCTATATGCAGAGATTATGGGAAGAGCCATTTAAAAAAATAAAGTAAAATAAAATAAAACAAAACTAAGACTGAAACGGAACGATCATACCATGGTGGGTTGTCTCCCACCTAGCACTTTGCTTTTACGTCCTTAAGTTGGACGGTCTTCAGGCTCATTCTGCTTCTGTTGGTGGGTCTTCCAAGAGGAAGACTTCTAGTTCTTTGTGTTCCTTCACCTTCTCACCATGATAAAGCTTTATGCGATGTCCGTTGACCTTGATGAATTTGGAGCTAGAAGGATGACGCAGGTGAAAAACTCCATATGGCTTTGCCTTTTCTACTCTATAGGGACCTTCCCATCTAGATCTCAGCTTTCCTGGCATGAGCCTCAGTCTGGAGTTATAAAGAAGAACAAACACCCCTGGTCTGAACTATCTCCTTTTTATGTGCTTGTGATGCCAGGGCATTTTGGCCAGTTTCACTAACCTTTTCTTTACTGTTTTTAGGGTAGTTTCATGCATTTCCTTAGGAAATAAGCTAGTTTTGGGTAGATATTCACTTACATCTTGATTCAAGCATACATTGTGCACTTTACATGATTTCATGAGGATTTTGCATGAATTTAAGGACAAATTGGATGTTGCGTTTCCCATGACTTGGACTAGAACTTTGATGCACTTTATTGCTTGATTTCAGGACAAAAGAAGCAAAGAAGAACCACATTAGTGGCTACGTTAGTTACACTAACGTTAACACTAACGTGGAATTGGAGTAACTTGCAAAGTTAATGAGAAAAGTGATTGCCAATAACGCTCTCGAAGCCATCATTGCCCACGTTAAGAGTCACGTTAACCAAGTTAACGTGAACTCTAACGTGGAAGAAAGGAAATGGAGCCAACGTTAGTGACACTTAACATTATCACTAACGTTGGACCAAGCTCATAAGTGGCCACGTTAGTCACCACGTTAACTTAGTTAACGTGGCCTCTAACGTTAAGAAGAAAGGGGGGAAGCCAACGTTAGTAACATTCAACATTATCACTAACGTTGCCAAGTCACACTAGGCCACGTTAACCTAGTTAACGTGGAAGCTAACATGAGGAAACAAGGTGGTCGACAACGTCAGTGACACTAAACATTGTCACTAACGTTGGAAGGAACCCACACAAGTCCCAATAAGCCACGTTAACTCCCATGTTAACTAAGTTAACGTGGAAGTTAACGTGAAGTAGGGAGGTGAAGCCAACGTTAGTGACACCCAACATTGTCACTAACGTTGTAAGGAGCCCACACATGCCACCATGAGCCACGTTAATTCCCACGTTAAATTAGTTAACGTGGAAGCTAACGTGGATAAGGGAATGTTGAGCCAACGTTAGTGACACTCAACTTTGTCACTAACGTTGGAGATGGCTAGCATGGCCACGTTAGAAGCCACGTTAACCTAGTTAACGTGGACTCTAACGTGGGAGCTAAGGGGCACATTGGAACGTTAGTGACAATGTTAAGTGTCACTAACGTTCTTGAAGGTTGGCAAGCCTACGTTAAAAGAGCCACGTTAACTAAGTTAACATGGACTCTAACGTAGGGAAGGGGGAGGCTTCTCAACGTTATTGGGAAAGTTGAGTCCCAATAACGTGCGCAAAGGACAAAGAGGCAACGTTAGTGGCACAAACATTGCCACAAACGTTTGTGCCACTAACGTTGAGGTTAACGTGGCTCTTACTTGGGTAAGGAACGTTAGTGAAAAAGTTGAATGTCACTAACGTTCTCGAACCCATATTTTTACTGAACGTTAACACCACTAACGCCTGAGCTAAAGTCTCTGCCCACTTCACACTTTCAATCTGCAAGTAAAGCCAAGCCCAATGAAGAAGATAACTGCTTCAAACTCAAGATCCAAAGGCCCAGACCCAAGACTTGAAGAACCAACTAGAAGAGTAGAAGAGTAGTATATATAGGAGTAGCTTTGAATCATTTAGGAGTTGGAAAATATAGGGAGCCTCTTGGCATAGAATTACTCTCGGTATTTACTTTCTCTGCACTTCTAGTATCATCATGTATTCTCCATCTTTGTTTTCATTTTCCAGAGCTATGAACAACTAAACCCCTCTCATTGGGTTAGGGAGCTCTGTTGTAATTTGATGGATCAATACTAGTTTTCATTATTCTTCTTCTATCTTTTCTCTTGATTTTACTTGAAAGCTTTCGGTCTTCATCCAATTGGGTAGTTATCTTGGAAAAGAAGCTATTCATACTTGGATCTCTTCTGAACCTTGAAAGAGGAATGAAGAGATCAAACTAGAAATGCTTTCTCATGCTGGACCAAATTGGGTTTGGATGGATATGTGACTATAATCCTCTCAACACTTGATTTGGGAAATGCATGTGGTATAATCAGTGACCATACTTCATCTCTTCTCATGAGCAATTGACCAAGAAATTGGCTATTGGTCAAGATTTGAGAGATTGAATTACAAGAAATTGTAAGTCAATCACTTAAGATTGCCAAGGAGATCAATGAGTGTATTGATTGAGGAAGAGATGAAAATAAAATTGATCCGGAGAATTCAACATCTCCTGAGCCCAATGAACTCCCCATTTCTGATCTTACCCATTCTCTTTATTTTCTGTTACTTACTTTTATGAGCAATTCCCCCATTTCCATTTACAATTCTGCAATTTACTTCAGTAATTTACTATCAGTTCTTTAATTCTAGCATTTAATTTTTCTTTCATTTACCTTCCCCCCATTTTATTTTCTACAATTCTAAACTCAAATCCTGGATTCGCTCAACTAGAACATTCATCTAATTAAAGTTGCTTGATCAATCAATCCTTGTGGGATTCGACCTCACTCTATTGTGAGTTTTTACTTGACGACAAATTCGGTACACTTGCCGAAGGAAATTTGTTATGAGACAAGTTTTTCGTACATCAAGTTTATGGCGCCGTTGCCGGGGATTGATTGTGCATCAACAATGATTAGGTTGGAGGATAACTAGATTGAGCATTTTATTTTTGTTTGATTTAATTTTCTGTTTGAGTCATTTACTTCCTGTTTTAGTTAATTTCTTCCCTTCCCCCTACTTTTTCTTTGTTATTTACCATTCATCTCACTAACCCACTAACTGTTTGATATATTGCATCACTCACACTAACAGTAATTCTGACAGATATACTTTCTGCACGTATTCTCTTTGCTTGTGCTTGTTGGTTGTATGACAGGGAGAAGAAGCGGGGCTTCAACTTCCTTTGATTCTGAACCTGAGAGAACCTTCCTTAGACTAAGGAGGGAGGCAAGAGAAAAACGTGTAGTTGGTGCTGAAGAAGAGGAAGAACACTTTGAGGAATACTTTGAACCAAACATGGAAGAAAACATAGAAAACCATCACGAAGAAGAGACTCACAACCATGGCGGAAGAGGTCGAGCAAATCATGCTGGGGAGGATAAAAGAGTTTTAGGCTCATACATTAATCCAAACCCAGGAAACTGTGGAAGTAGCATTCAAAAGCCAACCATCCATGCCAACAATTTTGAACTAAAACCACAGCTCATCACCCTTGTTCAGAATAACTGTTCGTTCGGAGGAAGTGTCCAAGAGGACCCCAATCAACATCTAACCACCTTCCTGAGAATATGTGACACAGTGAAGTCTAACGGTGTTCATCCTGACGCCTATAGACTGCTCTTATTTCCATTCTCACTCAAGGATAAGGCAGCCAAGTGGCTGGAGTCTTTCCCAAGGGAGAGCTTGACAACTTGGGAAGATGTGGTGAACAAATTCTTAGCAAGATTTTACCCTCCTCAACGAATCAATAGGCTGAGAGCTGAGGTCCAAACTTTCAGGCAACAAGATGGTGAGACTCTATATGAAGCATGGGAGAGGTTTAAAGACCTAACAAGGAGGTGCCCACCAGATATGTTCAATGAATGGGTGCAGCTGCACATTTTCTATGAAGGGCTCTCTTATGAGTCAAAGAAGGCCGTAGACCATTCATCCGGAGGATCTTTGAACAAGAAGAAGACCATTGAGGAGGCCATAGATGTCATTGAAACAGTAGCAGAGAACGACTATTTCTATGCTTCCGAAAGAGGGAACACAAGAGGAGTAATGGAACTAAACAATGTAGATGCTCTGCTGGCCCAAAACAAGCTCATTATCCAGCAGCTGGCTGACCTCACCAAGAAGATGGAGAGGAACCAAGTAGTAGCAATCTCCACTTCATCAACAACCCAAGAAGGAGTGAATGAAGAAGCAGAGGGTAGTCAGGAGCAAGCCAACTACATTGGGAATTCACCTAGGTAAAACCATGATCCATACTCCAAGACCTACAACTCTGGATGGAGGAATCACCCAAACTTTGGGTGGGGAAATTAACAAGACCAAAGCCTTGATCAAAGACGCCCAAATCCAAACAATGCAGCCCACCAACACTTCACATCTAGACCATATCAACACCCCCATAACAACACCTCTCCACATTCATATCAAGGCCAGAATAACCCTCCTCAGCCTGACCTATCATCATTTGATGAAAGAATCTCAAGGATTGAGAATCTACTCGAAGGCATAAGCAAAGAGATTCGAGATAGTAAAGCATTCCGAGAAGAGGTGATGTCCAATATGCAGAATCAGGATGCTACCATCAAGAAACTTGAGACACAAATTGGCTACTTATTCAAGCAAATTTCTAGCCACATCCTTCGCAGCAATACTAGCTCAACACAACGGGAGGAGTGTCAGGCTATCACCCTTAGGAGTGGGAAGGAACTGAAGGAAACCCTCCAAAAACCACAAGAAGAGGACTCAAATAAAGAGAAAGAAGAGCAGGACGAAGCTCGAGTTCCCACTTTGAGTTCACAAAAAGGGGAAGAAGTGCTGAAGCCAGACGCCCCAAGAGTCCCATACCCTCAGCAATTAAAGAAGAAGGGAGATGACAATCAGTTTTCGAGATTTTTGGAAATCTTCAAGAAATTGTAAATCAACATACCCTTTGCTGAAGCAATAGAACAAATGCCACTCTACGCCAAGTTCTTGAAGGAGCTTATGACTAAGAAGAGAAGCTGGAAGAACAACGAGACTGTGATATTAACTGAAGAATGTAGTGCTATCATTCAGCACAAACTGCCCCAGAAATTGAAGGATCCTGTGAGTTTTCAGATCCCTTGTATTATAGGGGAAATCACAGTGGAAAAGGCTATTTGTGACTTAGGAGCCAACATCAATTTGATGTCGGTAGCTATGATGAGAAAGATGAAGATTGAGGAACCTAAACCAACAAAGATGGCCTTACAATTGGCAGACTGATCGTTCAAGTTCCCGCATGGCGTCGTAGAAGATTTGCTGGTGAAAGTGGAAGATTTTATCTTTCCAGCAGACTTTGTAGTACTGGACATGCAGGAGGAAGCCAAAGCTTCCATCATCCTGGGAAGGCCATTCTTGGCCACTGCTGGAGCTGTCATTGATGTACAAAAAGGAGATCTCACCCTGAGATTACACAATGAAAAGATGACGATCAATGTGTTCAAGGCCATGAGTTACCCACCGGAGCAAATGGGAGAGTGTATGAGGTTGGACTCACTTGAAGACGCAGTGCAGGAAAGTTTTGAAGAAGAAGAACCTGAAGGTATAATAGAGGAGGAGTCTACGTTTAGTGAAGAGGTTGCAACAGTAGAGATTCAAATACAAGGGGCACCAAAGGAAGAGAACGAAAAGTCAGAAGTACCCAAACTTGAACTCAAAGCATTGCCACCCTCTCTCAAATATGCATACTTAGGAGAAGATGAAAATTACTCAGTAATTATAAGCTCATGCCTTAGCCAAGATCAAGAGGATGAACTGCTCAAAGTACTGCGAAACCACGAAGATGCCATTGGTTGGACTCTTGCTGACTTGAAAGGGATAAGTTCGGCCGTATGTATGCACAAGATACTGCTGGAAGATGATGCCAAACCATCCATCCAATCCCAAAGGAGGTTGAACCCAATCATGAAGGAAGTGGTACAGAAAGAAGTTATGAAGTTATGGCATGGAGGGGTAATTTATCCGATCTCAGACAGCCCCTGGGTTAGCCCCGTGCATGTTGTCCCAAAAAAGGGAGGGATTACAATGGTTCCCAATGAGAAGAACGAACTAATTCCTACAAGGACAGTCACAGGATGGCGGATGTGCATAGACTACAGGAAGCTTAATGAGGCTACACGAAAAGACCATTTCCCCCTTCCATTCATGGATCAGATGTTGGAAAGACTCGCAGGGCACGCCTATTATTGTTTTCTCGACGGTTATTCAGGATATAACCAAATAGTGGTTGATCCCAGAGATCAAGAGAAAACCTCTTTCACTTACCCATATGGAGTGTTTGCCTACAGGCGCATGCCATTTGGGCTATGTAATGCACATGCGACGTTCCAACGCTGCATGCTTTCTATCTTTTCAGATATGATAGAAAAATTCATTGAAGTTTTTATGGATGATTTCTCGGTATTCGGAGATTCCTTTCCTAGTTGCCTACATCACCTCGCCTTGGTATTGAAAAGATGCCAAGAGACCAATCTAGTCTTGAACTGGGAGAAATGTCACTTTATGGTGACTGGAGGAATAGTCCTTGGTCACAAAGTTTCTAACCAAGTCATTGAGGTTGACAGAGCCAAAGTAGAACTTATTGAAAAACTGCCTCCACCCAGTGATGTCAGGGCAATTAGGAGCTTTTTGGGGCATGCTGGTTTTTACAGAAGGTTTATTAAAGATTTTTCAAAAATAGCCAAGCCCTTAAGCAATCTCCTTGTATCTGATACACCATTTATCTTTGATGAAACATGCATGTTAGCCTTTGAAATTTGAAAATGAGGTTGTCCTCTACTCCTATCATTTCCCCACCTGATTGGAATTTACCGTTTGAATTGATATGTGATGCATCTGATTTTGCAGTTGGGGCAGTGTTAGGACAGAGGAAAGACAACTTAGTCCATGTGATATACTATGCTAGCAAAGTCCTTAATGATACTCAAAGAAATTATACCACTACTGAAAAGGAGTTACTAGCAATAGTTTTTGCATTTGACAAGTTTAGATCATACCTCATTGGTGCTAAAGTGATTGTTTTTACAGATCACATAGCACTTAAATATTTGTTTGCCAAGCAAGAATCAAAACCAAGACTAATAAGATGGATCTTATTGCTGCAGGAATTCAATATTGAAATCAGAGACAAGAAAGGAGTGAAGAACAAAGTAGCAGATCACCTATCCAGGATTCCTCATGATAAAGGTGGAACACCTGAAACAAGTGTGAACGAGTTCTTCCCTGATGAGCAGTTGATGATAGTTCACAAAGCACCATGGTTCGCAGACATTGCCAACTTCAAGGTAACTGGGGCATTGCCTCCAGAGATCAATAAACATCAAAAAAGGAAGCTCATGAATGATGCAAAGTACTTTATCTGGGATGAGCCATATCTATTCAAGAAGTGTTCAGATGGAATCCTTAGAAGATGTGTTTCGGAAGAAGAAGGACGAGAGGTCCTATGGAATTGCCACGGCTCATGCTATGGAGGCCACTTTGGAGGGGATAGAACTGTAGCTAAGGTGTTGCAAAGCGGATTCTTTTGGCCCACCCTTTTCAAGGATGCCAAAGAACTAGTAAAAAGCTGCAATGAATGCCAAAGATCTGGAAACTTCCCCAAAAGAAATGAGATGCCACAAAATTTCATCTTGGAACTGGAATTGTTTGATGTGTGGGGAATCGATTTCATGGGACCATTCCCAACCTCATATGCAAACAAATACATCTTGGTAGCAGTCGATTATATTTCCAAATGGGTAGAGTCTATTGCAACCCCAACGAATGATAATAGGGTAGTCATGAACTTCCTCAGGAAGAATATCTTTAGCCAGTTTGGAGTCCCACGAGCACTTATCAGTGATGGAGGGAACCATTTTTGTAACAGACCACTAGAAGCTCTTCTCCTACGATATGGGGTAAAACACAAGGTAGCCACACCTTACCATCCCCAAACAAGTGGACAAATTGAGATATCCAACAGAGAGCTAAAGAGGATTCTGGAAAAGACTGTGGGTGCATCAAGAAAGAATTGGTCGAAGAAGCTGGATGATGCTCTTTGGGCATACAGAACAGCATTCAAAACACCACTTGGAATGTCCCCATATTAACTAGTGTATGGAAAAGTTTGTCATTTACCACTGGAGCTGGAACACAAGGCTCTCTGGGCTATCAAGATACTAAACTTTGACAGCATTGCTGCTGGTGCAAAGAGGATCTTGCAGCTGCAAGAGATTGAGGAATTCAGGTCACAAGCCTATGAAAATACCAAGATGTATAAAGAGAAGGCAAAGAGAAGACATGACCTGCATCTTGCACCCAAGAGTTTCGAAAAGGGGCAGCGAGTACTCCTTTACAATTCCAAATTGAGACTATTCTCAGGAAAACTCAAATCAAGGTGGTCCGGACCTTTTCTTGTCACAAAAGTTTCGCCTTATGGACACATCGAAATCATGGATGAAGGTTCTGAAAGGACTTTTACAGTGAATGGACAAAGACTCAAGCATTATTTGGGCAACATAGGGAAAAACCCCAGAGTAAATTACCATCTCAAGTAAAGGAGGAACCGTCGAGCTAGCGACGATAAAAGAGCGCTCTGTTGGGAGGCAACCCAACCTCAGGTAGTTTCCTTTTCATCTTTATTTCAATAAGGATCACAAGTTGTTTCCTATGTATTGCGAGGAGCTAAGTTTGGTGTTCCACACCAAAATAATTCAAGCGTGAAAGTGTGATTCTAAGTTTGGTGTCCCACCAAAGGAATTTAGTTACAATCACACTCCATTCCCAAAGCACATTGCTAGCTCCAATCAATCAATGGAAACCACTTAGATTTAGTTAGATTTAAGTTGATAATTATTTTGTTAAACAACAAGATATGAGGTTCTCTGCAAATATGCAATGTTCTGTACTGGGGAAGGAACTAAGTTTGGTGTTGACACACCAAATTAAGTTCAGAAGTCACAAGCATACATGCAAGCTAACTATTTCTCAAGTGCTTTGGAAACAAGCAACTTCCAATAACTTTGCAGGAATCTTATGCGGAAATGGTGCACCTTCACCCAAGGAAGTGAGGTAGCAAAGACCAGGATGATGACAAATAGAGGGCAACTAGAAACCATCACCTGAAGGTTGTATTGTCACTTAACTCCATGAACTTAGAATGTTGAAAACTGGAAGACCGAATGCAATCTTGATTAATAGTTACATGCTAGTTTGAACCGTTTTAAATTCTGTCTTTTAAGTTTTTGTGTTGAAGAGGTCTATGTTTGCTAGTCTTTATGTTACTACATCATCTCCTTACTTACTTGTATACTTATTCCTTTAAATCAAATGAAAAAGAGAATGAGTGTTTTTAAAGACCAGAGAAGAGTTCATACTATGGAGTAAGTTCATGAGTTTATGGTATAGTCATAAGTTAGCTAAGTTGGTTCAACCATAAGGTGGGAGGATAACTGTCTATCATGAATACTATGCTTGAGACACACCCCATGAGACTAGCTAAATAAGAAGATCCTAATAAGAAAAAGGGAAAGAACAATCAAAGTTGAGGAATACAAGAAAAAGAGTAAGCAATAAGGCTAGGCACCAATGGTTTTAATCTTGAGACATGTGTCTGTGGTGCTCCTGTGTGAGGGATCTATTTGGATGAATAAGCTCTTAGGGGTGCTTTATCACTTGGTAACTTGGGTTAATTAACTCGGGATTATCAGCTGAAAGTCCACTATCAAGAGTAACCCTCACTACAGAGCATTTAGTAACCCAAAGAGGTGCTGGACACCAAGGTCTCAAGAAAAGAAAATAAATAAACTATATGCCTGTGGTGTGTATGTATGGGGGAGAGACTTGAGCAAGTAAGTCCTTAGGGGTGCTTCAACACCTAGCACCTTGAACCAACTGGTTCAGGAGTGTTGGCTGAAAGCTTATTTTAAAGAGTTGCCCCTTTACAGAACACTTAGCCTAAGAACACAAATAAGCCCTGAAATAACAACAAAAAGATCAATAAATAAAAATTTCATGGGATGCAATCACAGTGAGTATTCTAGGACATGATAAAGGTCTGAAAGCCAGGAATGAACCTAAGTTGCTATGCATGAAACCACCATAAAACCAGGGACATGACTTCCACAAGAATGACTCATTTCTCTTGGCATTCCATTCATCATTCTCTTGTTCCAGTACTTGCTTAGGGACAAGCAAGCTTTAAGTTTGGTGTTGTGATGCCAGGGCATTTTGGCCAGTTTTACTGACCTTTTCTTTACTGTTTTTAGGGTACTTTCATGCATTTCCTTAGGAAATAAGCTAGTTTTGGGTAGATATTCACTTACATCTTGATTCAAGCATACATTGTGCACTTTACATGATTTCATGAGGATTTTGCATGAATTTAAGGACAAATTGGATGTTGCATTTCCCATGACTTGGACTAGAACTTTGATGCACTTTATTGCTTGATTTCAGGACAAAGGAAGCAAAGAAGAACCACATTAATGGCTACGTTAGTTACACTAACGTTAACACTAACGTGGAATGGGAGTAACTTGCAAAGTTAATGAGAAAAGTGATTGCCAATAATGCTCTCGAAGCCATCATTGCCCACGTTAAGAGTCACGTTAACTAAGTTAATGTGAACTCTAACGTGGAAGAAAGGAAATAGAGCCAACGTTAGTGACACTTAACATTATCACTAACGTTGGACCAAGCTCATAAGTGGCCACGTTAGTCACCACGTTAACTTAGTTAACGTGGCCTCTAACGTTAAGAAGAAAGGGGGGAAGCCAACGTTAGTGACATTTAACATTATCACTAACGTTGGCCAAGTCACACTAGGCCACGTTAACTCCCACGTTAACCTAGTTAACGTGGAAGCTAACGTGAGGAAACAAGGTGGTCGACAACGTCAGTGACACTAAACATTGTCACTAACGTTGGAAGGAACCCACACAAGTCCCAATAAGCCACGTTAACTCCTACGTTAACTTAGTTAACGTGGAAGTTAACGTGAAGAAGGGAGGTGACGCTAACGTTAGTGACACCCAACATTGTCACTAACGTTGGAAGGAGCCCACACATTCCACCATGAGCCACGTTAATTCCCACGTTAACTTAGTTAACGTGGAAGCTAACGTGGATAAGGGAATGTTGAGCCAACGTTAGTGACACTCAACTTTGTCACTAACGTTGGAGATGGCTAGCATGGCCACGTTAGAAGCCACGTTAACCTAGTTAACGTGGACTCTAACGTGGGAGCTAAGGGGCACATTGGAACGTTAGTGACAATGTTAAGTGTCACTAACGTTCTCGAAGGTTGGCAAGCCTACGTTAAAAGAGCCACGTTAACTAAGTTAACGTGGACTCTAACGTAGGAAAGGGGGAGGCTTCTCAACGTTATTGGGAAAGTTGAGTCCCAATAACGTGCGCGAAGGACAAAGAGGCAACGTTAGTGGCAACGTGTGTGCCACTAACGTTGAGGTTAACGTGGCTCTTACTTGGGTAAGGAACGTTAGTGAAAAAGTTGAATGTCACTAACGTTCTCGAACCCATATTTTCACTGAACGTTAACACCACTAACGTCCTGAGCTAAAGTCTCTGCCCACTTCACACTTTCTCTCTGCAAGTAAAGCCAAGCCCAATGAAGAAGATAACTGCTTCAAACTCAAGATCCAAAGGCCCAGACCCAAGACTTGAAGAACTAACTAGAAGAGTAGAAGAGTAGTATATATAGGAGTAGCTTTGAATCATTTATGAGTTGGAAAATATAGGGAGCCTCTTGGCATAGAATTACTCTTGGTATTTACTTTATCTGCACTTCTAGTATCATCATGTATTCTCCATCTTTGTTTTCATTTTCCAGAGCTATGAACAACTAAACCCCTTTCATTAGGTTAGGGAGCTCTGTTGTAATTTGATGGATCAATACTAGTTTTCATTATTCTTCTTCTATCTTTTCTCTTGATTTTACTTGAAAGCTTTCGGTCTTCATCCAATTGGGTAGTTATCTTGGAAAAGAAGCTATTCATACTTGGATCTCTTCTGAAACTTGAAAGAGGAATGAAGAGATCAAGCTAGAAATGCTTTCTCATGCTGGACCAAATTGGGTTTGGATGGATATGTGACTATAATCATCTCAACACTTGATTTGGAAAATGCATGTGGTATAATCAGTGACCATACTTCATCTCTTCTCATGAGCAATTGACCAAGGAATTGGCTATTGATCAAGATTTGAGAGATTGAATTACAAGAAATTGTAAGTCAATCACTTAAGACTGCCAAGGAGATCAATGAGTGTATTGATTGAGGAAGAGATGAAAATGAAATTGATCCGGAGAATGCAACATCTCCTGAGCCCAATGAACTCCCCATTTCTGATCTTACCCATTCTCTTTATTTTCTGTTACTTACTTTTATGAGCAATTCCCCCATTCCCATTTACAATTCTGCAATTTACTTCAGTAATTTACTATCAGTTCTTTAATTCTAGCATTTACTTTTTCTTTCATTTATCTTCCCGCCATTTTATATTCTGCAATTCTAAACTCAAATCCTGGATTCGCTCAACTAGAACATTCCTCTAATTAAAGTTGCTTGATCAATCAATCCTTGTGGGATTCGACCTCACTCTATTGTGAGTTTTTACTTGACGACAAATTCGGTACACTTGCCGAAGGAAATTTGTTATGAGACAAGTTTTCCGTGCATTAGCTTGTCATGGACAGCCTTCATTTTCTCTTTGTATCGCCTGGAGTTGTCATATGCTTCTAGGCGAAGGTTCTGTAATTCTGCTAGTTGCAGCTTCCTTTCAGCACCAGCTTCCTCAAAATTCATGTTGCACTCCCTCACAGCCCAGAAAGCCTTGTGTTCCATCTCTACTAGAAGGTGGCAAGCCTTTTCGTACACTAAGTGGAAGGGGCTCATCCCAATGGGTGTCTTGTACGCTGTTCTATATGCCTAGAGTGCATCTTGTAGCCTGGCACTCCAGTCCTTCCTATGAGGCTTTACTATCTTTTCCAGAATGCGTTTAATCTCCCTGTTAGACACTTCTGCTTGTCCATTGGTCTGGAGGATGATAAGTTGTTGCTACTTTGTGAACAATCCCATGCTTCTTCACTAATCCTGTTAATCTCCTGTTACAAAAGTGAGTGCCTTAATCACTCACAATTGCTCGTGGTGATCCAAAGCGACAGATAATATGGTTTTTAACAAAGGAAACAACAGTGTTTTGATCATCAGTACGGGTAGGAGTTGCTTCCACCCATTTAGAGACATAATCTATAGCTAACAATATATAAAGGTAACCACTAGAGTTTGGACATGGACCCATGAAGTCAATGTCCCAAACATAAAAAATTTCACAGAAAAGCATAATCTGTTGAGGCATCTCATCCTTCTTGGATATATTACCAAACCTTTGGCATGTGGAACAAGATTTACAAAAAGCAGCAGCATCTTTAAAAAAAGTAGACCACCAGAATCCACAGTCTAAGATTTTTCTAGCTGTTCTTTGAGGGCCAAAATGTCCTCCACTCTTAGAAGAGTGGCAGGCCTCTAAAATGGACTGGAATTCTGATTGGGGTACACACCTTCTAATTACCTGGTCAGCACCACACCTCCACAAATATGGGTCATCCCATATATAATATTTAGACTCGCTTTTCAGCTTGTCCCTCTAATGCTTAGTAAAATTGGGAGGGAAAGTATGGCTAACTAGATAATTAGCTACAGGAGCATACCAAGAAACTACTTCAGATACTGCATGCAAGCTATCAAATGGGAAAGTATCATTGATAGGAGTGGAGTCATCCTTAATGTGCTCAAGGCGACTCAAGTGGTCTGCCATTAAATTCTGGTTACCACTCCTATCCTTAATTTCTAAGTCAAATTCTTGCAGCAGCAGTATCCAACGTATTAGCCTTGGTTTAGACTCTTTTTTAGCTAATAAATATTTTAGAGCTGCATGGTCTGAGTACACTACCACCTTAGTACCAAGTAAATAGGGTCGGAATTTATTCAGAGCAAAAATAATAGCAAGAAGCTCTTTTTCAGTAGTAGTGTAATTAGACTGAGCAGCGTCTAAGGTCTTAGACGCATAAGCAATTACGAAAGGATCCTTACCTTTGCGCTGAGCTAGCGCCGCTCCCACTGCATGGTTGGAGGCATCACACATAATCTTAAATGGCTGGCTCTAGTCTGGTCCTCTCACAATTTGAGCTTTAGTCAGGGCGATCTTCAACTTATCAAATGCTTGCATGCAATCCTCACTGAACTTGAACTCAATATCTTTCTGCAGTAGTCTGGATAAAGGCAATGCTACCTTACTGAAGTCCTTAATGAATCTCCTGTAGAAACCTGCATGGCCAAGAAACGAACAGACTTCCCTCACGGGGGAGGGGTAAGGTAAACTAGAAATGACATCTACCTTTGTTGGATCTACAGAAATACCAGTATTAGAGACAACATGTCCCAGTACAATACCTTGTTTTACTATAAAGTGACATTTTTCAAAATTCAATACAAGGTTTGAACTAACACACCTGTCTAATACTCTAGCTAAACTATCCAAGCAAAGGCTAAAGGAATCACCATAAACGCTAAAATCATCCATGAATACTTCTTTACAGTTCTCAATAAGATCTGAAAAGATACTCATCATGCATCTTTGGAAAGTAGCCGGTGCATTACATAAGCCAAAAGGCATTCTCTTATATGCATACGTTTCAAAGGGACATATAAAAGTAGTCTTCTCCTGATCTTCAAGAGCTATATGAATTTGAAAATAGCCCGTATAACCATCTAAAAAACAGTAATGGGATTTACCTGACAGGCGATCAAGCATCTGATCAATGAAGGGCAAGGGGTAATGATCCTTGCGAGTAGCTTGGTTGAGATGCCTATAATCAATGCAAACTCTCCATGAATTCTGCACTCTAGTTGTCAGGAGATCTCTATGCTCATTCTTTACTGTTGTGACTCCAGACTTCTTGGGCACCACTTGTACTGGACTGACCCATTCACTGTCTGAAATGGGGTAAATGATATCTGATTCAAGTAGCCTGGTCACTTCTTTCTTGACAACTTCTAAGATGGTGGGATTTAATCTCCTTTGGGGTTGACGGACAGGCTTTGCTTCCTCTTCTAAATATATTCTATGCTCACAAACTTGAGGGCTGATGCCTGCTATATCCGCCAAGCTCCACCCAATTGCATGCTTATGTTTTCTCAGGACACTAAGCAGTTACTCTTCTTGTTGGGAAGTGAGTTCTCTTGCAATGATAACTGGAAACTTTTGATTATCCTCAAGGTAAACATACTTGAGGTGGGGAGGAAGTGGCTTTAATTCCAATTTCTGCTTATGGCTAGGCTCTGGATCATCCGGGGCTAGTGATAATGGCAAGGTGTCTTCATTATGTTCAGAGGGTGTCCCCACACTTTGACCTTGCTCCATGTGCTTCTCTTCTGCTTCTTCTTGGTGAACTTTAGCTACAATTTCATCAATGATGTTGCACTGGAAGATAGAATGATCTTCCGGAGGGTGCTTCATAGCTTCATTTAAACTGAAACTCACTACTCTGCCATCTATCTCAAAGGAGTAAGTTCCTGAGAATGCATCCAGCTTGAACTTCGAAGTCTTCAGGAATTGTCTTCCAAGCAGGATTGATGATGGTCTTCCTGAGTCATTAGGGGGCATTTTCAGGATATAGAAGTCAATGGAAAATGTGAGCCCCTTAATGCTCACTAATACATCTTCAGCAATTCCAACTACTGTAAAAATGCTCTTATCTGCTAACACAAAACGAGCTGCCGACCTTTTTAAGGGAGGGAGCCTCAAAGTATCATATATAGATAATGGCATTATAATGACACACGCTCCTAAATCACACATGCAGTCAGAAAATATTACACCTCCAATGGTACAGTTAACCATGCATGGACCTGGGTCACTACATTTTTCAGGTATACCTCCCATTAAAGCAGATATAGAACTACCTAAAGGAATAGTTTCTAATTCATTAATTTTATCTTTATGTATGCATAAATCTTTCAGAAACTTTGCATATTTAGGTACCTGCTGAATAACATAAAAAAGGGGAACAGTTACCTTAACCTTTTTGAAAATTTCTACCATTTTGGGATCAAGTTCCATTTGCTTCCTGGGCTTCCTTGCAAGGTGTGGAAATGGGATAAGAATGGCACCACTTGCAGTCTCTGCATCCTTTGGTGCTCCATTCCTTGGCTGAACCACTTCTTCTTTAACTATGTCTTATTCATCTATGTCTTGTACTTCCTCTTCCTCTTCAGCATCTTCCATTTCAACTACGTCTTCAACTGTAGTGTGTTCTTGTGGGCTTGGCTCCTCCTGGATCCTCTCTTGCAGTGTGGTTCTGGACCTCAAAGTGATGGCATTGATGCCACTCTTTGGATTGGGTAAGGGTTGAGAAGGAATTCTACTGGAGCTTGAAGGCTGGTTGGTGGAAGCAGGTAATGAGTCTATCCGAGAGACGAGATATAGTTGTCCTGCCATCCTTGGTTATAGTTCCCACCTTGGTTGTAGTTGCCGCCTTGTTGATTGTATCCTTGATTCGGGCGGTCATAAAAGTTATAAGTAGCTGCCACAGTGTTATCTTCTTGTTGGAGCTGCGGGCACTCATCAGTATAATGACTATAATCAGCATAGATTCCGCATACTTTTTGGGGAACTAACTGTTGGCTTTGTTATGGTGGGGAAGGCTGATTTTGTTGTTGATTCAACTGCATCTGCTTCAGTAGATTGGTCATTTCACATATACTCTGTGTAAGAGCAGTAGTCTCACTGCTAGAGGAAACATCTGCAACAACCTTTGAATGGCTGCTCCTGTGCCTGTGATTCTTGGTGGACTTAACTAAGTCACTGATCAGTTGCCATGCTTCATCTGCGGTCTTGTACTTCTTCAGAGAACCATTACTAGCACTATCTAATGTAGTTTTATCCCCAGACTTCATGCCTTGAGTGAAGTAGCTGATTAACACTAGCCTGTCAATCATGTGATGGGGGCATGCATCCAGAAGGTTCTTAAAGCGCTCTCAGTACTCATAGAGAGTTTCCGATTCACCCTAAACAATGCAGGAGATCTCTTTTCTCAATCTATCAGTAACTTCAACTAGAAAGTATTTTTCCATGAATTTTCTCCTGAGCATATCCCAGTTGGTAATAGTTGCTTCAGGTTGGGAGTAGTACCACTCCCTCGCCTTTTCCTCAAGAGAAAACGGGAAGGCGGTTAACAGAATAGAAGTTTCATTTGCACCATGACGCCTAACAGTAGAATAGGCTGTCTAAAAATCCCTTAGGTGCTTGATAGGCTCCTGAGCAAGTAAGCCATGAAACTTGGGCATCAAGTTGATTAGTGCAGTCTTTAGTTCAAAATCTGCAGCCAGAGTTGGATGATGCACTAGATACGGCTGCAGTGTAAAATCTGGAGCTCCAGCTTCCTGGAGACTAATCCTCCTAGGTGCTGTCATTCTATCTGCACGTGAATTAACTGAATCAGTAGTAAAGGAGCTTGTTTCTCCGTTAGATGGCGGTTCAGATTCGCCCTCAGATGAGTCTGGTGAATCGATAGCAATCACTTCACCACCCTCAGAGGCTAACCTGCGCCGAGCTCACCTAATACGTGAAATAGTTCTTTCAATTTCAGGATCAAATGCGGCTAAGCTTGGATCAGGCAACGAACGCGTCATTCAATGAAAGAAACATACAGCTCATAGTAATAAAATAAAATAAAATATGCAAATAAAATAAAAATATGTACACTAATTAATAATTTAGCACACAATTGCAACTCCCCAGCAACGGCGCCAAAAATTGATGCGTGACAGAAATTAGACCAATTAAGATATTGTAATATAAGAACAGTGTTGCGAGTATAGCTCTTAACCAGCAAAAATCTGCCGCATCAATTTAGAAAGGTTGTCACAAAAGTTTAGAATAAAAATACTGGGAGTATGAGTCTCAGGTCGTCTCCCAACGAGTTGCTAGAAAGGGTGCTAAGTTATTAATCATGAGTTTTCCAAGAATTTTGAGAGTTAAATAACAGAAAATAAACAATTGTAATTAATTGCAATGAAAATTAAAAGGAATTTATATTATTCAAAATAAAAAGCCTTGATTGGGGAAATGATTAATTGGAAGTTCTATCCTTGTTGGAATTCTCTCAAGTGTAGTATAAAGAGGTTGTTATTTTCACTTAGTTAACCCTTACTAAATAAAGGAAAGTCAAGTGATTGAGCTAACTCTTATTCGCAAATCCTAGTCCTCTCCCTTGGGAAGGTCTAGCGTTAGTAAATACAGAATTAGCCAACAACTTCCAATTTAACTAACCACTAGAGCATTCCAACTCAAGTGTCTCCTCTTAATCAACCCCCATGTCAAGTAGGGAATCTACTCCATTGACATGAATATAACGCTCATAAAAATATAATAAGACATGATAAATTAAATAAAATAGGGATTGAGAATTAATTAAAAATAAAAGTAATCATTTACATTAATCAATCCAAAATAATCCAATTACCACTCTAAACAAGAATTAAGAATATGGAATAAATAAATAGGGAGTAAGAAAACAAACTAGAATAGTATCTTCAACGGAGGTGATGACTCTTCAATATCCAAAAGCAAAAGAAATAACCTATGAAACTATGAATGTAAAGAAAACCATGAGGAAGAGTAATTTCTCTCTAGCTTCAGATCTAAAAATCTAAAACTATGCTAATGAGAATCTCCCTTGAGTCTCTGCACGTTCCCTGGCTCTAGTCTGTGTTTCTGGGCCAAAAACTAGGTCTAAACTTGGCCTGAAATCGCCCCCAGTATTTTCTGTTATTTCTGCAGATTGCGCATGTCACGCGTAGGTGTTAGTCACGCGTGCGCGTCATTTGGCGAATTTTCTTGTCACGCGTACGCGTCGCTGCAAATTTCTCCATATCGCGCACTCGCGTGAGCCATGCGTGCGCGTCGATGCTCGCTGGTTATCTCCTTGGTTTCTTGTGTTCCTTCCATTTTTGCAAGCTTCCTCTCCATTTTCTAAGCCATTCCTGCCCAATAAATCCTGAAACACTTAACACACGGATCACGGCATCGAATGGTATAAAGGAGAATTAAAATATACAAATTAAAGATCTCTAGGAAGCAAGTTTTCATCCATAGAATAAAACTAGGAAGGAAAATGTAAAACCATTTAATTAGTATGAATAAGTGGGTGAAGACTTGATGAAACCACTCAATTAAACACAAGATAAATCATAAAATAGTGATTTATCATCTGCCATGATTAATGATGATAACGATGATGATATAGGGAGTAGTATTCCTGTTGGGGCTGGTCGAGCGTTGAGCTTAAGAACTCAGCAGTACCCGCCGCACTTTTTGACTCTAGACTTAGATTCCATGAGACAGCAGGGGTTCCTGGATGTAGAATCCGATTTTGGGGCTGGAGATTCACAGGACACCACAGGTCTAGCTGACTTTCAAGTCGGTAGCAGTTTCAGAATAAAGAAAAAGTCGTGTTATGTGTGAAGACTTACAGCATCCGCCATGGGATTAAGTACAAAATGTTGGAATTGGACCATGGCAAGTACTACAGAAAGTGAAAGGAATTCATAAATAGTTGCAGATGGTTGATTCGGATGACATTACAATAGCGGAAGCGTATCTGGGAGGCCAGACGGCATAATGGACCTCACACATGTTTGGCCACCTTAATTTCCAGTGATCACAGGAAGCTTGATTATCATGTGATATCTGCTTTCATCCTTCCTATGATCAGAACTGAAACGGCTGTGTCCATCAAGGTACTGCAGAATATGACAGAGACAAATTTTTGGTTTAGACCTACGTATAGGAGGGTTTGGTTGGCTAAGCAGAAGGTTGTCGCACAGATATATGGGGATTGGGAGGAGGCCTATAATGAGTTGCCAAGATGGGTACTAGGTGTGCAAATAAAGATGCCAGGTAGTATTACAGTTCTGAACATAAGTCCTGTGCAAGTTAAAGTCAGATTGACGAGACATTAGCGTTTTTCCACATACTTTTTTGGTTATTTCTGCTGTGCATCAAGGCATTCAAGTATTGTAAGCTGTTGGTCAATGACGGGACCCACTTGTACAAAAAATATGGGGGAACTTTGCTAGTTGCAATTGCTCAGGACAGGAATTCTAATATCGTTCCTATTGCTTTTGCCCTTGTGGAGGGTGAAAATGTGAAATCATGTTTGTTTTTCTTGTCTCACTTACGATTGCACGTGACTTTTCATCCCAGCATTCTCGTGATATCATATAGGCACAATAGTATCAAGGACGCCTTGGAGGCACCTGATGGTGGAGGGATTCTGTCTGCTGCTTATCGTGCATTCTGTGTTAGGCACGTTTCAGCGAACTTCACGCTGAGTTTCAAGGGAAAGGATGTAAGGAGGTTTTTAGTCAATGCTGCTTATGCGAAGACTGAGGTCGAGTTTGATTATTGGTTTGACATCCTCCGGACTGAAGACCCGACAATGTATGACTGTGCCAACAAGATAGTGTATGACAAGTGGACTCAGCACTGAGATGAGGGTCGTAGATTCAGCCATATGACTACAAATATTTCTGAGTACGTTAATTCGGTACTTAAGAGTGTCAGGAACCTTCCAGTTTGTTCCTTAGTGAAGTCAACTTATGGGAGATTGGCAGAGATCTTTGTTTGCAAGGAAAGAGAGGTTGAGGCACAGTTAGGGACAGGTCAGCAATTTAGTCAGTCACTGGTGAAGGGCAAATCTAAAGGCATCAAGGTGTTTCACGGTGACACTATACGATAGGGATAATTCGGAGTTTAATGTGACTGAGACTACTCCGACAGGTAACTTCTCATTTAGTACTTATAGACTCTTGTTGAGAGATCGAAGTTACAATTGCGGGTAATTTCAAACACTTCATTACCCATGTCGCCATGCTGTCACTTACTGTGCATATTTCCGTCTGAGTTGAGCCACTTATGTCCATGAGGTATATCACCTTGGCACGGTGTTTAATGTCTACAAGATAGGATTCAATCCTCCGATTCTAGAAGGCTTTTGGCCACCATATGATGGTCCAACAGTTATTCCTGATCCCAGTAAGAGACGTGCATTTGAAGGTCGTTTGAGGAGCACTAAAATTGGCACTAGTATGGATGAGGTGGATCCAAATAGACCAAAGCAGTGTGGTCTATGCAGATAGCCTGGTCATACTCGGCGGAGTTGCCCACAGGGAGGAGTCATCCGGGGGTTCTGGAGCAGTTAGCGATGTTTAGTATTTTCTTTATTGTGTTGCCTATTTTTATGTCCACTGTAGTACGCTTTATTCTTATTTAGCAATATTTGTTGCATTCCGTGTTGTCTTTTTCGTGTTTATAGTTGTCTTTATTGTTGTCTTGTCCGACAAACTGCTGTTATTAATATTGTTGTGTTTTCTTTTTTCAGTGCTACCTTCATTTTTTTATCGTGAAATTTCAATAGACATCAATTAAGATCATGTTTAATATATAGTTTCCAAACTCATTCAAGTATTATATAACATGATAACATAGTTGACAAGCAATACTAAATACAACACCACAATAATAACTATATAACATAATATAATAATAACATATAATGATGCTCGGTTTCTTGTACGGCTTAGAATTTCACAAATGAAATCTTGTTGCAAGTATAGTTCCAAACCGACAAAGAATCCTCACATGCAAAAAATATTAGTTTTTCACAAGTACAAACCCCAATGAATTTATAACCGAAGTATATAGACTCCGGGTCGTCTCACAAGGAATTGCAATGAAATGATCAATTATTGGCTTTGAAGATGCAAGGGGGTTTGATTTGATATTTTGGCAAGAAAATAAATGGCAAGAGAAGTAAATGAACAATTAACTAAATAAAAGAAAGGAAAAATACTCTTGACTAGACATAGGTAATATGAGATCACCATCTGTTTATACCCTGGGTCGAGCTGTCCGACCCGGGATGTTTGACGATAAGTCGACCGACCTCTTCAGGTCAGGACTACCCGACCTCTTCTCAAAGAGCTCGGCCAAATCACCCGAAAAGCCCAATAAGGGCCCAAACAAAGGGACACGACCCAAATCCAAAGGCAGCACAAGCCTATAGAGATAAGGGCGGTTCCCTTGAAGATAAGATGACTTCACTCAAAGATAAGATAAGATAAGATAACTATCTTATCTCCAGAAAGGTCATTCCTCACCATTATAAATACACTGGAGCACCCAGGTATAACTCATACTCTGATTCTACTAAAAAACTGCTTAATACCCTTGCTAACTTAAGCATCGGAGTCCCTTGCAGGTATCCCCATCCTCCGTTGACAGAAGATCAGCAGCATAGCCAGCACAACAAGTCGAACACGACAGTTCCGGTCACCACTCACCAGCCGGACACGTCAGCTCCGACCAGTACTGAAGATCTCGTCCGAGATCGACCTACAGTTTCAGGTAACCCTCGGAACATTGGCGCCGTTGCCGGGGACCTGGAAGTCATCCCATCATCATGGTGGACAACCTTGAGAACGACCACAACTCTGATTTGGAGAATAGAACGCCACATAAGAATGCGGAGGTCACAATAGACGACGCTTCTCAACCTAAGAAAGACAAGAATTCACCAAACACGGGAGCCATGGAGGCACTTCAGGATCGCCTAAAACAACTCGAAAAAGAGGTCGAGTATCACCGGAAGCCGAAAGAGACCTACGAAGAGAAGCTAGGCGACGCCGCGAGTTAGAGGACAAGCTCCTAAAACTCGAAGCAAATCTCAAGGCTAAAATTACTCGATCCGGCCACGAAGGTAGCTCTCGTAAGGATCAAGATCTGTTCACCAAAGAGATAATGAAAGCCAAAATCCCGAAAGATTTCAAACCTCCCGACATGACTCTATACGATGACACATCAGATCCTAGCCATCATCTCAGTAATTTCAGAAGTAGAATGTACCTCACTGACGCCTCAGATGCAGTCCGCTGCAAAGCCTTTCCAACTACCTTAACAAAGATAGCAATTAGATGGTTCGACAACCTGCCTCCTAGGTCCATCTCAAGTTTTTGAAGATTTAGCCAAAAAGTTTCTAGCCAGATTCTCCATCCAGAAAGACAAAACTAAGCATGCCCCAAGTCTATTAGGAATCAAGCAAGGAGATCGGGAAAGTCTCCGCAGCTACATGGAAAGATTCAACAAAGATGTCTGGACATACAAAGTCTGCCAACTGAAGCCGCCATTATGGGTCTCATCAACGGCTTATGAGAGGGGCCTTTTAGTCACTTAATATCGAAAAAACATCCCACCTCCCTGAATGAAGTGCAAGAACGAGCAGAGAAATACATTAACATGAAGGAAAACTCTCGACTAGGAGAGACCTCAAAATTAGGATTCTCCTACTCCTCCCGAGATAAGGACAAAGAGTCTAAGAAAAAAGAAGATGAACATGGAGAAAAGATCAAGAAATACCACAATTACACCCCTCTTCGGGTGTCTCTTGTAGATGTCTATCGAGAAGTACGCCATACTGACAAGATACCCCTAGCTCGCCCGCTTAAAAGCAAGAAAGGAGGAGGAAATCGGACTGAATACTGTGAATACCATCGAATCTATGGACATTCCACCAACGAATGCTTCGACTTGAAAAATATCATAGAAAAATTGGAAAGAGAATGAAAACTAAGAAAAAGATGAAGGGACGAAGATGTCGGACGAACTGAACGACCAGCTCGTACACCAGAGAGACATGTCCACATGATACACGGAGGATTTGTGGGAGGAGGAATTTCTAAATCATCTCGCAAAAGACATCTTAAAGAGGTATATCATGTTGATGGAGGAGAAAAAACACCCGACATCCCTACTATCACTTTCACTAAAGAGGACGCAGCTGGCATCATCTCGGGACATGACGATCCCATGGTCTTCACTATCATATTGGCCAATGCTAATCTCCATCGCACACTAGTAGTCCAGGGAAGCTCGGCTAATATCTTATTCAAAACCGCCTTCGACAAACTCAGCTTGGAAGAAAAAGAACTCGGAGCATACCCGAACAGCCTATTCGGGCTGGGAGACACTCCAATCCAACCACTTGGATACATCTCACTGCACACAACCTTTGGAAAAGGAAACCGGTCAAGGACACTCAATATAGACTACATCGTGGTCGACGTGAGTTCAGCCTACAATGCCCTAATAGGACGGACAACGTTAAATCAGCTCGGCGCAGTAGTCTCGACCCCACACCTGTGCATGAAGTTTCCAACCACAGAAGGAATAGCTACGATAAAAGCATACCAGAAGACGGCACGCCGCTGTTATAACGAAAGTCTAAACCTTAGAGGCAGAGGAGAAGAAATCCACACCATCGAACTCGGAGGAGTTCGAGGGCGGGAAGAACTTCGTCCACAACCCGAAGGCGAAATAGAAAAAGTCCAGATCGAAGATGTCCTAGACAAAACAACTAATATCGGCACAATCCTAAAAGAAGACATAAAAGAATCACTTATACAGTTCTTAAGAGACAATGTCGACCTCTTTGCATGGAAGGCCGCTGACAAATGAATTTTTTGCCGGTATAGAAATTATCAAATGATCAATCGTAGTATAGTCTAAACCGACGCAAAATCCTTCATCAAACAAATCTACAATCTATATCCGAGAGTACTAGTCTCCCGAGTCGTTCTCCCTTGGAATTGCCAAAGTGTGCATCTTATTGATTTAGTAAGCCTTGTTGGAATTCTTTGAAGGTTTTAGCAAAGTAATGAGAAACAAACAATCAATTATCAAAAGACTTGGCTTAGGGTTGGCATTAGAAATTCTATCCTTATAGTCCATTCAATGTTGACAACAATTAAGCCTTGCTTCATTTAGTTATCCCCTAGGTATAGAGGGAGGTCAAATGAAAGCAATCAACTTGAGTCACAAGTCCTAGCTTCACCTTATGGGAATCTAGCTTTAGTGCACTCCAAGCCAACTAGCAATCCCTAATTCCAAATCAACTATTGATACAACTATTCAACTTCTTCCAAGGACCAAACCCTATGCCAAGTGTGAAAATTCTACTCCATAGCTAGTGTTGTCATTTTATCAAACATGTGATGAGCAAGAAGGAAAGTCATAGTAAAATGAGAAGAAAAGTCGAATTGAAAGTATTGCAACACAAAGATCTAACAACAAGTCTCAAAGAGTAACAATGAAAATCAAATTCTCAAAATAGGGACGAAATCCAAAATTACAAAGTTGAATTCTAGATCTATGAGAATTGATCAATTACATCTACTACTTGAAATTGGAGAAGAAAATCTATGACATGAACAAAGTGGAGTGAGAATTGTAATGGATCTCACCAAAAAGTCATTGAAAATTCAGAAATTAGATGAGGATGAACCCTAGTGAAAAGCTTGGAATCTCCCTCTTCTTCTCCCAAAAGTGTCACTAACTCTCCTCCCCAAAAAATATCTAGATCTAGAAAATGAACTAAAAAATTGTCCTTAACCCTTGCTCCTTTGGTCTTCTTAAGCTTTTCCCGCCAAGGCGTTTCCCCAAAAGTGGGATTCTTAACTACCTCCACGCCTAAGTCACGTGACTTCTTAAAAATCATATTCGCAAATCGGCGCGCACGCGCAAGGTACGCGCACGCACCGTCGAGACGTCTTGTAATGTGCGCGGAGGCGTGATGTACGCGTGCGCACCCATGAAGATCCTGGCTTAGCCGCTTCTCAAGCCGGCTCGTGACTTGGCTCTTGGCTTTGGCTTCACGTTGCCCTATCCGCGCGGGCGCGCCAGGTGCGCGCACGCGCCCATGCGGAAATTTCCAAAGCTTAATCCTCATGCTTCCTTCCTTTGTACCCGTCTTCCTTCTCTCTTTCGGTCCATTCCTACTCTATATCCTGAAACCACTTAACACACAAGTCACGGCATCGAATGGCATCAAGAGAAGATTAGAAATGTATCTATTTTAGTGCAAAATAAGCATGTTTTCATTCATGAGGCAAAACTAGGAAAGGAATGCAAAATCTTGTATTTTCATATAGAAAGTGTGTGGAATCATTGATAAAACCCCTAAAATTAGCACAAGATAAACCCTCAAATTGGGGTTTGTCAGCCGCAGACATGCTAGGCATAGACCCTAAGTTAATGTGCCACAAGTTGGCAGTCTACCCAGGATCTCGGCCAGTACAGCAGAGACGTAGAAAGCTCGGACCAGAACGATCCCGAGCTGTGGAAGAGTAGGTACAACCACTACTGGAGGCAGGATTCATAAGAGAAGTTAAGTACCCACTATGACTAGCTAATGTCGTCCTGGTAAAAGAATCAAATGGGAAGTGGCGGATGTGCACCGACTACACTGATCTCAACAAAGCCTGCCCCAAAGATCCTTATCCACTCCCAAGTATTGATGCCCTGGTAGATGCTTCTTCCGGATACAAATACCTCTCGTTTATGGACGTCTATTCGAGATAGAATCAAATCCCGATGTACCCACCTGACCAAGAAAAAACCTCATTTTTAACCCCAAAAGCAAACTACTGCTACATCGTCATGCCATTCGGACTCAAAAACGCAGGAGCCACTTATCAAAGATTAATGAATAAGGTCTTCACAGATCACATCGGGAAAATCATGGAAGTATACGTGGACGACATGTTAATAAAAACCCAAAGCGAAGAGTCATTACTGTCTGACCTCACCCAAGTATTCGACACTATAAGAAGGCATGGTATGTGACTTAACCCTGCAAAATACACCTTTGCAGTAGAAGCTGGAAAATTTTGGGTTTTATGCTCGATCAAAGAGGAATTGAGGTAAATCCGGATAAATGCCAGGCCATACTCAACATGAAGAGTCCGACCAGCGTTAAAGAGGTAGAACAACTCAATGGAAGATTAACAGCCTTGTCCAGATTTCTAGCTGGATCGGCAATAAGATCTCTCCCCTTCTACGCCACTCTAAGGAAGGGAAAGAGGTTTGAATGGACAACAGAGTGCGAGCAGGCCTTCCAAGATTTCAAAAGGTTCCTGGGACAACCACCTATTCTAACTCGGCCACGAGAAGGAGAACCACTTGTATTATACCTCGCAGTAGGAAATCGGGCAATAGCCTCAGCACTGGTCCGAGAAGATGACAATGGATAACAACTTATATACTTCATCAGAAAAGCATTACAAGGGTCCGAATTGAACTATCAAAAGATAGAAAAATTCGCTTATGCTCTCATACTAACATCTCGACGACTCCGCCCATATTTCCAAGCCTACATCATCAAGATTCGGACCAACCAGCCCATAAAAAACATTCTGCAGAAAACAGTCTTAGCAGGAAGAATCTTACAATGGGCAGTCGAGTTGTCCGAATTCGACCTTCAATATGAAGGTCGAACAGCCATCAAATCACAGTATCTGGCCGACTTCATTGTAGAATTTACAGACACCCCGGAAATATCTACAGAGTGGAATATCTACGTAGACGGCTCCTCAAACAAAACCGGAAGTGGCGCGGGCGTGATAATTGAAAGCGACCAGGGAACCCAAATCGAAGTTTTCCTCAAATTCGGGTTCCCTGCCTCAAATAACCAAGCTGAGTATAAGGCACTACTAGCTGGTTTGAAGCTGGCTAAGGAGGTTGGAGCTCAAAAGCTTATCATCTTCAGTGACTCACAGGTAGTCACCTCACAAATAGCAGGGAGTTACTAAGCCAATGATCCCACCATGAAAAAGTACTTGGATAAAAGCAAAGAACAGCTCGGACAACTCGGGGAATATGAGGTACGCCACATACCCCGAGAACAGAATGCTCGAGCTGATACACTCTCAAAGTTAGCCAGTACCAAACCAGGGGGCAACAATAAAAGCCTCATCCAAGAGATGCCGCAGAACCCCTCAATCTCGGAAGAAGAAAAGGTCCTAGCCATAACAGGTCTGGATCAGGGATGGATGACTCCCATAATTAATTACCTCAAAACAGAAACACTCCCTACAGATAAGAAGGAGGCAAAGAGGTTAAAACGGGAAGCACAATACTACACCATCATAAATAATACTCTATACAATAGAGGGATTTCATCACCACTATTAAAATGCGTACCGACTTTTAACACAACAGAAGTTTTAGAAGAAGTACACAGTGGCATCTGTGGCAACCATCTTGGAGCACAAGCCCTCACCAAAAAGTGCTCCGGGCCGGATTCTATTGGCCAACTTTGCAAAAAGAAGCAAGGGAATTCGTAAAGACATGTTCACCATGTCAGAAACATGCTAATTTTCATATCGCCCCACCAGAGGAGCTCATTAGTGTAACCTCACCCTGGCCATTTGCAAAATGGGGACTCGACCTCCTCGGGCCGTTCCCTCAGAGATCAGGACAGGTCAAGTTCCTCATCGTCGGGGTAGATTAATTTACAAAATGGATTGAAGCAGAGCCCTTAGCCAACGCCACTGCTCAAAGAAGTCGAAAATTCCTATATAGAAATATTGCCACAAGGTTTGGGGTCCTATACTCCATCACCACAGATAATGGCACTCAATTCACAGACGCAGGCTTCAGAAAATTGGTGGCCGACTTGAAAATAAAGCACCAATTTACATCCGTAGAACATTCCCAGGCTAATGGACAGGCAGAAGCCACCAATAAAGTTATCTTAGCCGGGCTAAAACGGAGATTACAGGATGTAAAGGGAGCCTGGAATGAAGAGCTCCCACAAGTCCTATGGGCATATTGGATAACTCTACACTCCACCACAAAGGAATCACCTTTCTGATTAGCTTACGGAATGGAGGCAATGATCCCAGTGGAGGTCGAAGAAGGATCACCCAGAGTAATCCACTACAATGAAGAGGCCAATTCCCTACTTCAAAAAGAGGGACTTGACCTACTTCCAAAAATTCGAGAAAAAACTCGGATCAAGGAAGAGGCGTTAAAACGTCGGATGGCCTCAAGATATAACCGAAAAGTAGTACAGCGAGGTTTTGCTGAGGACGATCTCGTATTAATACGAAATGATATCGGAACAAGTCGACCTGGAGAAGGGAAGCTGGCAGCAAACTGGAGAGGACCCGACCGAGTCATAGAAGTACTCGGAAAAGGATACTACAAGCTGACCGAACTCGATGGACGAGAGCTCCCAAGGTCATGGCACGCCTGTAATTTAAGAAGGTATTACAGTTAGGAGGTAATAAAAGATCTTAGGATAAGGTGCACTCTTTTTCCTGAAAAAGGTTTTTTAACGAGGCACCAAGCCAAGATCCATGAACTACCTGACCTAGAATGCGCACATGTATATATTTGCATTTTCTTTATTTTAAATAAATTTTTTAGATTTTCTACAAATCCTCAAGACGCATTAATCTAAAACGCAAAAATTCATCGCCCGATTATAAAGCTACAGATCAGCAGAAAGTGAAAATCAAATTCACTGCTCGATCACGATAAAGACCAACGAAGATGAAAACCAAATTCATCAAAAGGTCGACCAAACGGGGATCAAATCCAATTTCTACAAAACCGGCAAAGATGAAAAGGCGACAAAAACAGAATAATGCAAGAAGTTATCGAAAGTGATCCATGGAAAGGACCTGACGAGGTCTTAATAAAAATGGATTGCTAAAAATAACTTAAAGACAGGCCAACGTAAAGAAGTCAGACCAGTCGACCACAATAACCAAAGTTATAAAAAGTAAATCCATGGAAAGAGGCCTGGCCAGCCCTAAAAAAGAGGATTACTAGAAATAACTTAGAAAGGACCGACGTGATGAAGTCGGCCCAAAACAAAGAAAAAATTTTATAAAAAGTAATCCCTAAAAGAGACCTGACAAAGGTCCAAAAAAGAGGATTACTAGAAATAACTTAGAAGGGACCGACGTAATGAAGTCGGCCCAAAACAAAAAAAAAAGTTATAAAAAGTAATCCCTAAAAGAGACCTGACAAAGGTCCAAAAAAGAGAATTACTAGAAATAACTTAGAAGGGACCGGCATGATGAAGTCGGCCCAAAACAAAAAAAGTTATAAAAAGTAATCCATAAAAGAGACCTGACAATGGTCCAAAAAAGAGGATTACTAGAAATAACTTAGAAGGGACCGACGTGATGAAGTCGGCCCAAAACAAAAGTAATAAAAAGTAATCCATAAAAAAGACCTGACCAAGGTCCAAGAAAATGGATTACTAGAAATAACTTAGAAGGGGCCGACATGAAGAAGTCGGCCCGAGCCAATTAAAGCTACAACTTGGACCGATAAGGAGAAGTCAGACCAACGAAAACGCAAAAGGCAATCAAAAGAGATTGGACAACAAGGCTCCGACACTCTCAAGATTCCCTAAGTTTTCAGAAAGATGCAGACAAAGCATGTCACAAAAAGAAACAAAGTTGTTATCATAACAAAACTCAAGAGGCCACCTAAAGTCAACCACAAAAGCCTGAGAAACTACTTTGTTTTTCCAAAAAACAGAGTTGCTAACAGAAAAGCAACTAAAAGTATCCACAGTTAGAAACTACAAAACTACAAAATAAAAGAGTTCAAAGCCCACAGGCCAGGCTATACACAAATGTATCTGAAATAATTAGAGAGGATCCAAGGACTTCCCAGTAGCTGCATCCCGAGGTGAAGGAGGACGAGTCTGAAGAGGTACCGCATCTACCGTCCCATCATCCCGGTTCAGGATCTGGACATTGGGATCAGACTTAAGTTGGCTGACTTCAGTTGCCAGAGTTGAAGGAGGCGGGGCAACGGAGACTTTGGCAGAAGGCACAGGAGGAGGGTCGACATCATCATCATCATCAGGGTCATCTGGGATGATCTTACCATCAAGAACTCGAACTTGATCCTTCAAATTCTCATAAACAGCATTTACACTGCCAACAAGATGACCCTGGAGCTCGGCGTAATTAGCCCGGGCAGACTCCAAATCCTTCCTAAGACCCATCATCTCCCTATAAGTCGTGACATAACTCTCATTATGCTTCAACGCCATGTCTTCAGACAACATAGCAGAAGCCGCCAAAGCAATAGCCCAAGTCTTCTCCCCCTCTAACTCTTTCTCCAACTTAGACACTTTTGCCTCAAGCTCTTCCTTCAAACCCTTCATTCGATCGAACTCTGATTTGGCCTTCCCCATAAAGGCCTTTTTTGCGTGAATAGGAAGATCCTGGGCAGTTCGATATAAAGCTGCTCCCATATGTGCCATTTTAATGCTGCTCTGAGTAATGAAATCCAAATGGCGAAGAAGAGAGACATCGTCAGTAGGAATAACACCATAAGGAGCAATCTGTTGATCAACAAATCCGACAGCATCAAAGTCGGGGGCATCTAGATTGAAGGGCTCAACAGTTCTTTGTCTCTTTGGAGTAGGAACGGCAGTAGGAGAAGAGGTAGCAGCAGAAGTCTGGGGAGGATCAATCACACAAACCCGACGGGTAGGAATCATCCTTCTCGGTCCGGGAGAGCTCAGTACTGGCTGATTTGGCAGAGTATGAGAGGATCCTTCCCCAGCCGCTTTGGCGGAGATGTTCTAGGCAGCTGTAGCCTTCCTCGCCTTCTTAAAGGCCCTCATGGAGTCATTATTTTTAACCATCTCTGAAAATACACAAAGAAAACCAAGTCATCAACCAGAAAGAAAGAAGAATGAACTCGACAAATAAACAAATACGACAAATATCAAGGAAGTCGACCCCTACCCAACTCAGTTCGGAGAAGTAAAGGATTTCCTAAAAACTTCTTAGTATCAAGATGGGGAGGCTGCCCCCAATTTTCTTCCAGCATAGTTACAAAAGCTTGCTCAACTTCGTCCAACATCTCCCAGGTGTACCTAGACACCACTACATTCCTCTGCCATTCTAAGGGAAAGCTGGGCTCGCCATTCTCATCCAAAAAGAAAGGACGAACTCCTTCAACAGCTCAAATATTAAAAAATTAATTCTTAAAATCCCTGAAAGACTCATCATACATGGAAAAAACTTTGTGTCCCTGGGCAGACCTAAAAGAAATCCAAAAAGCTTTCTTTTTGGTAGTCCCAGGCTTGGTCAACACAAAGAGGTACAGAAAGAGAGTTTGAGAAGGTTTAACATCAAATTCTTGACAAACCAATTGAAAAATTTTGATAAATCCCTATGAGTTCGGATGAAGCTGAGATGGAGCTACGTTACACGACCACAACAGGTCGGTCTCAAAAGGAGTGAAAGGAAGGGTGATGCTCATCTGGCTAAAAAAGAAGTCGTATGCATAAAAAGAGGGACGCTCCCCCTGGGTTGGAACAGGGAAGCAAACCCTTTCATCAGAATCAGGTGCTACCAATTCGTGGTTGTTCTCTTGATCTCTATTACTACAGATTCGATGATGTTTTCTAAGCTCCGCACAGAATCCAGAGTTAACTAGAGAAACACATAGCAATATAAGGGAGTCCAACCAGTCGGACATCCCCTCAGGAACCTTAGAAGACGTCTCAACAATATTTTTGCGAGAAGACATGGCCAACTAGTCCTACAACAAGAAAAAGAAAATGGATTACTAACCAAAATAGCTCGGGCGAAATCAAAAAAACTCGGAAAAACATGCCTCAGAGCAATGCAAACCGTAAAAAGAAAACCCCAAGACATACACCAAGGTCTAGGGGCATCCTTTGGAGGCAGGGATAGAGTAAGGATTCAGAAAATAGTCTACAAGGCTGCACTCTAACAAAAACTCTTAGCGAAGAAAAATAATCCCTTCCAAACAAGCAACGACATGAAGAAAATCAAAACAAGCCACCACAAAAATCGTTATTTTCTACGAAGTTCATCAGCAAAACTACCAACATGACAAAAAAGTCATCAAAGGTGCAATCTTTTGAGGAAGCAAATAGGTTCATGGGCCTCAGTGACAACATGCAGTTCATAGAAGAGGAGCACAAACAAGAAAACAATAAACGGCACGTAGAAACCCTAAAAGGACCATTCCAAAACCAAAAGATACTCCCAGAGCAGTAACAAGAAAATGCACGACAATACAAAAAGGTTCAAACTTTCCAACACAAAGTTAAGCCAGATCAAAACTTTACCAAGAATAGAACAATGCAAGCATAAAGGAAGAACGACGAAGGAGTCAAAGAAAGAAGAACCAACCTGAAAGAGGAAGAAGCGCCGAAAAAGTTGAAGGCGAAGAGGCAAAATCCAGAAAAGCCTTTCGAGCAAAGGAAGCCCTTGTAACCACCAATGACGCCACAAAAAGAAGCGTGAAAAAGGGGCTCAGGCAAAGACAAAAAAAAACGAAGAAGAGTGGAGTTAGAGTGAGCAAAGGAGAAGAAGAAACGGAAGCCAAATCTTTTCTTAAAAACTAAAATTCAAAATGAAGAAAGGGGGAAAAACAGAAAAAGAAAGAATTAATGGGTTATTTAACCCTCGCACGTTCCCAAGGCAGACGCGCGTTTCAAAAGAATAAAGGAACGCCTGTTTCAAAAAATTAAAGAAAACGTTCCGCATTCAAAGGGAAACTCTACAAAGAAGAAGTCGATAAAATGCTCGAGTTCGGCTTCACCAGGGAAGGATCGAAGTCCTAAAACTAAGGGCTTGACCTCAAAAGAAAGACCACACTCGAGCAGGGGCACTGTTCATACCCTGGGTCGAGCTGTCCGACCCGGGATGTTTGACGACAAGTCGACCGACCTCTTCAGGTCAGGACTACCCGACCTCTTCTCAAAGAGCTCGGCCAAATCACCCGAAAAGCCCAATAAGGGCCCAAACAAAGGGACACGACCCAAATCCAAAGGCAGCACAAGCCTATAGAGAAAAGGGCGGTTCCCTTGAAGATAAGATGACTTCACTCAAAGATAAGATAAGATAAGATAACTATCTTATCTCCAGAAAGGTAATCTCACCATTATAAATACATTGGAGCACCCAGGTATAACTCATACTCTAATTCTACTAAAAACCTGCTTAATACCCTTGCTAACTTAAGCATCGGAGTCCCTTGCCGGTACCCGCACCCTCCGGTAACAGAGGATCAGCAGCATAGCCAGCACAACAAGTCGAACACGACAGTTCCGGTCACCACTCACCAGCCGGACACGTCAGCTCTGACCAGTGCTGAAGATCTAGTCCGAGATCGACCTACAGTTTCAAGTAACCCTCGAAACACCATCCTTGTCTACAAACCATACATTGATAATTATGAGAGGCCAACCTATTAAGTCTACCTCCAAAAGCTTTAAGTACGTAATATCTACTCCTAAGCTTGAGGAAACGTCAAATAGGCTTGATCACATCAACCCATAAGTCCCAACCTATCTACTAATTAGATTAGTAGTGGGTTGGTGTCAACGAGTATCAAATTGATCACTAAGGGTTCTCAAATCACCAAATCATTGAAACCCAATGACTCAAGGTCACTCAATTCCCTTAGCCTAGGCCAAGAATGAAGAAAACTACTCAATAATCAAAGGAAATATTTCACCAAACACCTAGAGTGCAATAAAAGTAAACATCACAAAATGCAAGAATTAACAAAACCCATAACTAACACAAGCAAGAAATCAACAATAATAATGAAGATAAACATAGAAGAGCATGGAAACATAAAATTGCATTAAAGAAAATTAAGATCCAACAATGGTTCATCAACATAAAAGAGAGCAAAACAAGAAATTAATAAGAGAAACTAAGAAGATTAAGACAATAGAACACTAAAATATAAAGAGAATTGAAATCAAAACAAGAATTGAAAGAGAAATTTGAGAGTGATTAACCTAACTTTACCTTAATTTCTATCCTAAATATAGAGAGAGGAGATGGCCTCTCTCTCTAGAATTCTACCCTAAAACATGATGAAAACTAAACTATGACTACTTGGTGTATTCTCCCCTCCATCCTTGGGTTTAATAGCATCAGAAATGAGTTGGATTGGGCCCAAAATGAGCTACAAATCGCCCCCAACGAGTTTCCCAAAATGGACCCACGCTGATCCATCGACACGTACACGTACAGTGCACGTGCGTGCCCCTAAACATGATGCAACTATGGCAAATTTTATATCATTTTAAAACCCCGGATGTTAGCTTTCCAACGCAACTAAAACCGCTTCATTTAAACCTTTGTAGCTCAAGTTATGGTCGATTGAGTGCGAAGATGTCAGGCTTGACAGCTTTGCGGTTCCTTCATTTCTTCATAAGTTCTCCCACTTTGCATGCTTTTCTCCTCACTTCTTCCATCCAATACTTGCCTTATGAACCTGAAATCACTCAACAAATATATCAAGACATCGAATGAAATTAAAGTGAGTTAAATTTAGCTATTTTAAGGCCTAAAAAGCATGTTTTCATATTTAAGCACAATTTAAGTGAGAATTACAAAATCATGCTATTTCATTGAATAAATGTGAGAAAAGTTGAGAAAATTCCCCAAAATAAGCACAAGATAAACCACAAAATTGGGGTTTATTATATATATAACAACCATACAAATAGTCAAAATAGATGTGACCCTGTAAAGCAGCGGCGTGGGCGCTTGATCCTCTGTGCTTTCTAAGCGAGAGGTACCTCATCCTCGTCTCCAGTCGGTCCGGGTGGCCTAGAAGGACCAACACGCTCGGGGGTTGCTGCTACAACTGCCGATGGAGGAGTACCACCCAATGCAAATGTCTTGTCCAAAGGCCCTGACAGAGGCTCGTTCAGATCAACATTAAGGTGTGTCTGGTGTCCGTCAATCTGCGATCCACATCAGCCTGCCTCATCCTCCTGGATAATGACGCTAATTTTCTCCAGAAAGCGTGATCCTCTGAACTCACGGTCGAGGCCATCACTGTCTAGCAAATCCGAAAGGAGCTCACCTGGGCTCATGAATTTTTGACTCTCATGAAGGGCCATATCACTGCTAAGAACACCAACAAAATAATCACCAAATCCCATGTCACCTCCAAACCCTCCACCATCCCTTAACCCTAAAGCACCACCTTGAAAACCACCCTCACCTTCGCCACCTCCATATATACCTCCACCATCTCCACCTCCATCAGCACCTCCACCTCCAACACCACCACCATTATCATCTCCACCTCTACTACCACAACCAGCTCCACCATCATCCTCATCTCGGCCGCTATCATCTCCACCGTGGAATGTGGAAGGTATGCGTCTTAGAATGCCAACGCTCGACAAATGCACTAACCAGTGGCTCATCCAACCTAAACCAGTAGTTGTTGAGCCTCGCGAGATTGACCATCTGTAGATACGGTATGAACTCTCGTCTAGGGGCATACCTGTTGCCTCCTCATGCTGGTGATATATCGGTGGGGCTGCATGACGATAAAAAAATTCTCTTAGAACCATAACAATTAACAAGACAATTCATTAAACGACCATTAAGTAATGTAGACCCTTTTCAAGAAAATCATATCCAAGCTATATCAAAAATTACTTAAAGCAGATAACTCTATTAAAAATGAAGTTTAATGTAAATGATATTACAACCCTGGATATAGATAACCTAACATTTAAGAATTAAATTAAATTGTATTAAACCAAATTAAATTAAATTCTAATAGTACATAATTAATCTAATATTTAAGACGTAAATTATAAAATTAGACTAAATTAAATTAAATTAATTTAAACTCTAACAAAACTTTTGTTGCCTCGTTAATATAAAATTTAAGAATTTAATTAAATTTAAATAAATTAAATTAAATTAAATCCTAGCTAAATTTCTACCGCCTAGTTAATCTAACATTCGAAACCTAAATTAAATTAAGTTAAATTCCAACAAAACTTCTAACCTAGTTAATCACTACTCTAATTAACCATTCTTTATCACTCCTCCAACTTGTATTTGGACTTTTAAAATTCTAACAAACTACTAAACCACTACTCTAACTACCATTTGTAGTTTAAAAATTCTAATAACGCATATAATAAAATTATTAATTTAATTCTTAATTTCTTAAAGAAAATAAATTTCATTCACTAACCGATAAATACGATTCGAGTTGTCTTCCATTTCTGCAGTTTGAATGTTGTGGTTTTTTTGGCTCACTTTTCTCTAGATTCAACGTTGGGGTGAGAATTTGGTGAAATATAATTCGAAACAAGTAAATTCGAATTATTTATATAGGTATATTATATACTAAATCAAAGCTAGTGAATTTGAATTATCACTAGTATACGTTGCATGTAAATCAAATTCGGTCAATTCGATTTACTATGGACCTAATTCGAAGTCAATTAATTTGAATTACTAGGGTATAAACCATGGGCCTAAATCGAGCGTAAAAATCGAAACCGTCCCTCATCTAATTTTCGATTTAGAATCGTCCTTAACGTTTTTTTTCGTATTAAAATCGTCCTTTTAATTTTTGTGGACAAAAATACCCTCACCACTACCAACACAATTACCTCCTCCTCCACCACCACCACCACCAACACCACCGCCACAACCAGCACCAACACCACCACCAACACCACCAGCACCAGCACCAACACCAATACCAACACGAACACCAACACCACCCTCCACCCATTGCCACTCTATCACCATCTCCATCACACCAATCAAAACTCAGAAAATCAACATCATCATCGTTATCCTCATCAAAACCCAAAGCTCAGATCCAGAACTCAAACTCAGAAAAACAAACCCAGAACTCAAACTCAAAAAAATAAGAACTCAACTCGAAAAATCATCATCATCATTAAAACCCAGAACTCAAAAAATCATCATCATCGTCATCATCATCAGAGTTCTTGAGGAGGCAGTGGCGACGACAAGGGCGAGGTTCTGACGAGGGCGAGGAGGAGGAGCAGAAACGGCTCGACGAGGAGGGCGAGGCATGAGGGCACGGCGGCGGCGCGAGGGCGAGGCGGTGACGACGAGGGCGAGGAGTGGCGTCGGCAAGGAGCGATGGCGGCGAGGACCCCTTCTCTCCCCCCTCCTCTCTATTTCTCCCCCCTTTCTTTCTCTCCCCACCCCCTGCTTCTCTGTATCCCTTTCTCTCCTTTCTGTCGGCGAGGGCGAGGGCGACGGCAGCTTCAAGCTTCGCCGGCGCCGTCCCCCTCCCCCTCTTCCCCTCCCCTCTCCTCCCCCTTCGTATAACCTTTTCTTCCCCCCTCCCACGCGTTTTCTTCCCCCCCAACACGCGTTTTCTTTTTTTTTTAATTTTATAACTTTATTATTAAAATAGGAATAGGGGTGGTTTAGGAATAACATAAAAAAATTTATTAAAAATGACGATTTTAATATGAAAAAAACGTTAAGGACGATTATAAATAAAAAATTAGATGAGGGACGGTTTCGATTTTCACGCTCAACTTTAGGGACCAAAACAATACTTAACCCTTTTGATTTACTATGGGTAGTTCTATTCGAATTTCAAATACTAGTAAATTGAAACTACTTGATCCAATTTACGTATAAACCTAGTAGTTCGAATCTAATTGATTCGATTTAACACTAGATTGGCTAAATCAAGTTTAGTCAATTCAATTTATATATAATTATGATTCAAGACATGTTGTTGCAGAATTTTACCATCTATAAAACACCAGCAAATGCACCGGATCGTATCAAGTAATAACTCATGATGAGATGAGTGTCGATCCCATAAGGATTAACGGATTGAGCAACCAAAATCAACTGGTTAATCTAGTCAGACAATCAAATTAGGGTTTTGAAAGGCTTTATGCATAAACAGTAACGAAATAAAACAAAATAGGTAACGAAAGATGATATGATTAAGAAAGTTAAGGTTTCAGAGATATTAGAATGTCCAGATTAATACTTTTCACTTTCTACTCTAATCATGCAACAATTCATTTACGGTAAATCATTAGTAATTAAACCACATTCTCTTAGTGATACAATTTCTCTTTAACCTAATTAAATGCTAATCCCTTAGTCACTTAATAAAGAAAAGAGTTACGCACGTATCTATTCGTAAAGCCACACAATTTATAAGGATTTAGCCTAGTTAATTTTATGTCACTTATCAATCCAGTTTCAAAACTTAAGAATTATGAGAAATGGTTTTCAAGTTTAATTCAATTAATCAACTTTTTCAAGAAGTTAAAAGAATTCAAGTCAGAGAGAAATTATTTTCCAACACATTCAACCCCTTTAAGATGAAGAACGAAAACCTTTTCTTAAGAAGAAATCAATTGCATCAATTAGAGGTAGAAAAGTTATTGCATTAATCCATAGAACTAACAGAGCTCTTAACATTAACTGAGGAGACTTAGAAACTCATGTTCTTCTTTAAAATCCTTCAAAAATTAAAACTGCAAAGTGCCGAAGAAGAGCCAGCCCCGAAGCTCCAGTCTCCCTTTACCTTAAATACTAACCCTAATTTAAAATTCAAAATCAAATTAAAAAAAAAATCAAAACTAAAACAAATCAAATATACCTTAAATACTAACCCTAATTTGACACTAATTTTAAAGAATTTGTCCCAAGATTGAGTCGAACGGACCGAACCGGACAAACTGGGCCCGTATTGGGCCAAGGCCCAGTATATATAACCTTTTCCAGCCACTTCTTTCCCATTAAGCACAAGAAATCACGCTGGGAGTAGGGTAGAAGGGAGAAGCCACAAAACCGAACCCTTGTCCAACTTCAAATTCAATTATCTTTCAATCTGGAGCTCCTATCGCGGCACCGTTTGCGGCCACGCGTTCACCGCAACGAGCTCTACAAGACCCATTCAAAAATTTCATAGGTAAGTCTCATTTTCACTCCATTCATCTCAGACCTTATTTTTGAAAATTAATTAGGTTTAATGTTGAAAAATTGTGTAATTTCGGTGTTTAGGACCAAATTGGCTTCTTAGACTTGCTGGGTCTTGTCCCAATTTTGCGTTGGTAAGGTGAGACAACTCTAACCCTTGTCAAATTACTGAATTTGTGAACCTTAAGTAATCCTAGTGTTGTTGTATGAAATTTAGATTGAATTGTGTACTTGGAAATAATTTGTGTTATTAAAGGCAAATTGACAAAGTTGAGAGCTTTAGCATGAACTTTGGGGCTGTGGATAATTGTTAATGGTGGACTCTTGAGGTGTTCCGAGATTAACGAAAAATTGGCCAAGCTATGATTTTGGTTTCTCGTATTTAATATATAATATCTTGTGAAAAACTTAGGCTAGATGATTATAGGATAAGTTGAATATGTGTTTGGAGCATGGTTAATGATTTTAGTTGTCAATGTATGTTAAAATAACGAGGTATGGTTAAATTGATGATTCATTGATGCGAATGTGGTTGGTTTTGGTAAAATGGATTGATGTGAATGATGATTTTGATGCTAATGGATGAGGATTTTGAATATGAACATATGAATGTTAATAAATTGATAATTGTGTTTGTATAATTGAGAATTCATGGAATGAAGTGGTTCAAATTGAGGCATGGTTGGTTGTGATTGAATATGAAGTTGTGTTGGGTGTATTTGGAGTCATTTTTAAATGTAGAACTTTGGTTTTGATAAAGGAAATTGGTGAAATAGAGGTTTAGAAGTCTTTTGTGAAAACTTGGTTTTTGACTGTACTTTGGCGTGCCATAACTTAGTTTCCGAACCCCCAAATTGTTTCGAAGTTATTTTATATGAATATATGGGTCTGTGAAGTTTATGCTGTTCAAAGAATGGATGAAAAATATTTTAAAACGAGAAAGTTATGCGCGTCAGAAGTTTGGAGTACAAAGCTGAAAATTATACAGCATTCAACACTTTTGCCAATCTGCAGATCTTGCGTACGCGACCACTGCATGCGACGTGATCAACCTTTTTCGGGTTGGGCATCTCACGTACGTGAGCAGGGAAAAGTTTACCCACGCGTACGCGTGGCCCACGCGTACGCGTGGCCCACGCGTACGCGTGGCCCACGCGTACGCGTGGCCCACGCGTATGCGTGACCCCTGAATTGAGCAAAGTGAGTTTTTTGTTTTAAAACATAATTTTGAACCTCTAAACCTCTATTTTTACTCTTTCAGACCCTAAGGATTAGTTTTAAGTGTAGTAACGAGATTAAGCTATGAAAAAGGGAGGTTATTTAGAAGTGAAGAAAGGTTTGGAAGGATATATTGGGGTTGGGGAAGTATAGAATTGATGATGATATATGATTAATGAATTGAGAATGGTAAGGTTTGACTTGTGATATGACTGAGTTGAGGGGTGAATGTTGAGATTTGCGATGACTGAGTATGGCCGAAATGGTTGAGATGGCAAGGTTTGGATGCGAACCCGCTTGCGTGTTAACTTGAAAATATGTTCGGATGGCAAGTTGAGGATGGAGGATTCCCTCTTTTGTCGTGATGGAGATGTGGAGAAGGTGGAAAGGCACTCTTCTTCGTATTATTTTTCCGACATTCTTCTCTGCTTGCAAGGTGGAAAGGCACGCTCTTTCGATGTGAAAAGGCACTCTCCTTTGTATATCCTCTAGGAGAAGGTAGAAAAGGCACGCTCCTTTGATGTGGAAAGGTACTCTCCTTCGTTTATGATCCTCCTGGAGATGCACAACCTAGAGACAGATATCTAGGTTAGCTACTAGATGTGTCGGGCTCTGGCGATTTAACCGACACATGAGCTCACGGCCAGTAGGATGGGCATGCATCATGTTGCATTTGTATGTTTTGTTTGGGTATGCATAATTGTTTTAGTTTGCGTATCTGATAAATTCTGTTTAACTGGTAACTGTGATACTTGCTGTAACTGTTCTTTAAATATGTTTGTCTTGTATTTACTTTGTGATTGTATTGTTTGTCTTGTTGTGACTTGCATGTGCATTGAATTGAATCTCTTGCTTGCACTATTTGTTTGTGAGTGTATTAAAGTGATTACGAGTTGACTTTTGACTGAGGATTAACTATGTGGCTGAGAGAGAGAAAATGTGACTAGTTTTATATTTAAGTTTTGTTTTGAGTTTAGAAATTTAAAGAAAAGTAATTATTTATCTAAAGTAGAAATAAAAGTATTTTCAGGGATTTAATAAAAATAGTTTTATTGAGTACATTAATTATTTGCATTAAATTCATTACTTTTGCGGCATTCCCATTCCCTACTGAGAACGTGTGGTTTGTTCTCACCCCAAAATCTTCCACCCTTTCAGTGACACAGGTTCGAAGATTCAGTAAGAAGCTGCAGACGATTAGTAAATTTACTTGTGATTCCTGTTGTTTTTATAGAGTTCCCTCGCCCTTGTTGCTTTAAGTTTTATTTTATCCAGAGGGATAGGTATTGTATTTGGGTTTTATATTGAATTCATTTGTATAGCATTTATTATTAATAATAATTGTGTGATTTGAATTACTACAAATAATTTTCTGGTATTTTCTTATAAACTGAAACGTGATATCAACATAAAGGCTCAGTATTAAATAGATAATATAGGAAATCAGGTCCGTAACGCCTTACTTGTGGTACGATCATGACGTGCTAAAAGTTAGGGTGTTACATTATGGTATCAGAGCAGTTCGTTCCCGTTAGAGCCTTGGGAATGGACTGACTATGCTTCATTGCATACTCTGAGTGTCTGTCATGCTTAGTGACTTGTTCTGATAACAAGAATTTAGATTTGATATGTATGACTGTCTGATGATTAACGCTGTTAGTCTACCATTGCATACCTCATGGTATTTGGTTTGGCCAACCTAATACTAATGATTTATGTGTACGGGAACACTAATGGGTTGTCATGGATGAAATAGAAGTAATAGGTAACGTGAATCGTGGGTTTTGGGAACGTTAGAAGTTAAGTTTAGGGGTTAGTTCTGGTTCAACGTATAATCCTTTTTCGTGCTAATGTGAATTTCTTCCTTGGTTGCTTGTCGTAAGACTCTTTGTTTCAGACTTCTTTCATGAGATATGGTTCTTTTCACATTTGCAAACTGAACATGCCACACCTCTCTATTTCTTTTCTTTGATATTTTTGAAAATGGAGTTGATATGAATCTTTTCTATCTTAAATCAATTTTCGAAGACGAAAATTTTTATAAGTGGGGTAGGATGTAAGACTCCAAATTTTCGAAAATTAAATAATTAACTAATGAGTTAATTATGATCTATTATTTTATTTAAAGAAAATTATTTTCTTAAAAGTAATTAAATTAAATTTTATTATTATTACTATTATTATTATTATTATTAAAAAAAGAAAGGCCGAAGCCATCTAGCTAAGGAAGCAAAAGGAAAAAAAAATGAAACGTGGCTTTTTCATGCATGAATATATATATATAACTATGACACATGCCATTTTTCATTTAATCACCAATGATTCTTGATTAATCATCATCATACACGCATGGCTTTCATTCTTTGAAGAAAAAAGAAAGCAAAGTGCCGAGGAAGAGAGAAGAGTGACCGAGAGAGAGCCGTAACCCACCAAACTTCCAAGCTTCCAGTTTTAATTTCTTGAGATCCATAACTCCAATGAAAAATTTAATTCGGTAAAAGTGTTCGTATCCTCCTCCTCTACGTATTGGCGTCACTTTTGATCGGTGGAAGTTAACGATGATGTAGCTTCTCTTCCCCTTGAGTTCGGTTAACTGGAGTTCTAGGAAGCACAGACGATTTCTGACGCTTTCTCCTTCAGCAGCTTGGTGAAAAAGCTTCTCCGGAGCTTTCAATAATTTTGATTTCATACGAAGATAGGGGATTTTGTTTTGAAATTAACTGTTTTTAAACTATGAATGCCATGGAAATCTAGTGGGTATTTGTAAATAATTTATGATTGTTTGCAATGACTAAATGATGAATATGTATTTGATTCCTTGATTGAAAAGAGGTTGAAAATGGTTCAGTTGGGACCCGAAAAAGGGTGGCTAACCCCGAGTTCTAGGGGAAGTGTTGCCGAAATTTTATAAAATCTGAGGTTTTATTTGAAAAGCTATTTTAAAAGATTTGGTTTTGGAAAATTAAATTATTTAAAATATATTTAGTTAAGAAAAGATTTATTCTATTTTAAAGTTTAATTTATTAATAAAAATATAATGTTTTAAACCCAATCTTTTAAGGAGAGATTTTGTTTTAAGTAAAGATTTGAGCTCGGTTTATTAAGAAAGGGAATCTCTGCCACAGGAGAGCAAAGAACAAGGATTTAAAGAATATATTAATTAATGAAGTGTCTGCCACAGGAGAGCAGATGTGACATTGTTTGGGCCTTAGTGCCAAATGTAAAGTGGGGATGCCCACACACTGAGAAGTGTTTTCCAGATGTACGCTTATTGATTTGGAAAGTCACACTGTATGCGGCCTGGCCGTACGACTTAAAGTCACACTGTATGCGGCCTGACCGTACGACTTATAAGCACACCGTATGCATCTGGAAAGCCATACCTGGGACTTGTGCCTGGGTAATGTCGGGAGCGGGTAGGCAACCGACACATGAGCTCATGGCCTGCGTTAGGGATAGACATGCATCATATTGTTTGCACATTTGCATTTGATTGCACTTGCTTGTTTTATTACTTTGTGATTGTATTGTTTGTCTTGTTGTGACTTGCTTGTGCATTGAATTGAATCTCTTGCTTGCACTATTTGTTTGTGAGTGTATTAAAGTGATTACGAGTTGACTTTTGACTGAGGATTAACTATGTGGCTGAGAGACAGAAAATGTGACTAGTTTTATATTTAAGTTTTGTTTTGAGTTTAGAAATTTAAAGAAAAGTAATTATTTATCTAAAGTAGAAATAAAAGTATTTTCAGGGATTTAATAAAAATAGTTTTATTGAGTACATTAATTATTTGCATTAAATTCATTACTTTTGCGGCATTCCCATTCCCTACTGGGAACGTGTGGTTTGTTCTCACCCCAAAATCTTCCACCCTTTCAGTGACACAGGTACGAAGATTCAGTAAGAAGCTGCAGACGATTAGTAAATTTACTTGTGATTCCTGTTATTTTTATAGAGTTCCCTCGCCCTTGTTGCTTTAAGTTTTATTTTATCCAGAGGGATAGGTATTGTATTTGGGTTTTATATTGAATTCATTTGTATAACATTTATTATTATTAATAATTGTGTGATTTGAATTACTACAAATAATTCTCTGGTATTTTCTTATAAACTGAAACGTGATATCAACGTAAAGGCTCAGTATTAAATAGATAATATATGAAATCAGGTCCGTAACGCCTTACTTGTGGTACGATCATGACGTGCTAAAAGTTAGGGTGTTACATTATGGTATCAGAGCAGTTCGTTCCCGTTAGAGCCTTGGAAATGGACTGACTATGCTTCATTGCATACTCTGAGTGTCTGTCATGCTTAGTGACTTGTTCTGATAACAAGAATTTAGATTTGATATGCATGACTGTCTGATGATTAACACTGTTAGTCTACCATTGCATACCTCATGGTATTTGGTCTGGCCAACCTAATACGAATGATTTATGTGTACGGGAACACTAATGGGTTGTCATGGATGAAATAGAAGTAATAGGTAACGTGAATCGTGGGTTTTGGGAACGTTAGAAGTTAAGTTTAGGAGTTAGTTCTGGTTCAACGTATAATCCTTTTTCGTGCTAATGTGACTTTCTTCCTTGGTTGCTTGTCGTAAGACTCTTTGTTTCAGACTTCTTTCATGAGATATGGTTCTTTTCACATTTGCAAGCTGAACATACCACACCTCTCTATTTTTTTTCTTTGATATTTTAGAAAATGGAGTTGATATGAATCTTTTCTATTTTAAATCAATTTTCAAGAACGAAAATTTTTATAAGTGGAATAGGATGTAAGACCCCAAATTTTCAAAAATTAAATAATTAACTAATGAGTTAATTATGATCAATTATTTTATTTAAAGAAAATTATTTTCTTAAAAATAATTAAATTAAATTTTATTATTATTACTATTATTATTATTATTATTAAAAAAAGAAAGGCCGAAGCCATCTAGCTAAGGAAGCAAAAGGAAAAAAAAAATGAAACGTGGCTTTTTCATGCATGAATATATATATATATAACTATGACACATGCCATTTTTCATTTAATCACCAATGATTCTTGATTAATCATACACGCATGGCTTTCATTCTTTGAAGAAAAAAGAAAGCAAAGTGCCGAGGAAGAGAAAAGAGTGACCGAGAGAGAGAGCCGTAACCCACCAAACTTCCAAGCTTCCAGTTTTAATTTCTTGACATCTATAACTCCAATGAAAAATTTAATCCGATAAAAGTGTTTGTATCCTTCTCTTCTACGTATTGGCGTCACTTTTGATCGCTGGAAGTTAACGATGACGTAGCTTCTCTTCCCCTTATGTTCGGTTAACTGGAGTTCTAGGAAGCACAGACGATTTCTGATGCTTTCTCCTTCAGCAGCTCGATGAAAAAGCTTCTCCGGAGCTTTCGATAATTTTGATTTCATACGAAGATAGGGGATTTTGTTTTGAAATTAAGTGTTTTTAAACTATGAATGCCATGGAAGTCTAGTGGGTATTTGTAAATAATTTATGATTGTTTGCAATGACTAAATGATGAATATGTATTTGATTCCTTGATTGAAAAGAGGTTGAAAATGGTTCAGTTGGGACCCGAAAAAGGGTGGCTAACCCGAGTTTTAGGGGAAGTGTTGCCGAAATTTTATAAAATCTAAGGTTTTATTTGAAAAGCTATTTTAAAAGATTTGGTTTTGGAAAATTAAATTATTTAAAATATATTTAGTTCAGAAAAGATTTATTCTATTTTAAAGTTTGATTTATTAAGAAAAATATAATGTTTTAAACCCAATCTTTTAAGGAGAGATTTTGTTTTAAGTAAAGATTTGAGCTCGGTTTATTAAGAAAGGGAATCTCTGCCACAGGAGAGCAAAGAACAAGGATTTAAAGAATATATTAATTAATGAAGTGTCTGCCACAGGAGAGCAGATGTGACATTGTTTGGGCCTTAGTGCCAAATGTAAAGTGGGGACGCCCACACACTGAGAACTGTTTTCCAGATGTACGCTTATTGATTTGGAAAGTCACACTGTATGCGGCCTGGCCGTACGACTTAAAGTCACACTGTATGCGGCCTGACCGTACGACTTATAAGCACACTGTATGCATCTGGAAAGCCATACCTGGGACTTGTGCCTGGGTAATGTCGGGAGCGGGTAGGCAACCGACACATGAGCTCATGGCCTGCGTTAGGGATAGACATGCATCATATTGTTTGCACATTTGCATTTGATTGCGCTTGCTTGTTTTATTACTTTGTGATTGTATTGTTTGTCTTGTTGTGACTTGCTTGTGCATTGAATTGAATCTCTTGCTTGCACTATTTGTTTGTGAGTGTATTAAAGTGATTACGAGTTGACTTTTGACTGAGGATTAACTATGTGGCTGAGAGACAGAAAATGTGACTAGTTTTATATTTAAGTTTTGTTTTGAGTTTAGAAATTTAAAGAAAAGTAATTATTTTTTTTAAGTAGAAATAAAAGTATTTTCAGGGATTTAATAAAAATAGTTTTATTGAGTACATTAATTATTTGCATTAAATTCATTACTTTTGCGGTATTCCCATTCCCTACTGAGAACGTGTGGTTTGTTCTCACCCCAAAATCTTTCACCCTTTCAGTGACACAGGTTCGAAGATTCAGTAAGAAGCTGCAGACGATTAGTAAATTTACTTGTGATTCCTGTTATTTTTATAGAGTTCCCTCGCCCTTGTTGCTTTAAGTTTTATTTTATCCACAGGGATAGGTATTGTATTTGGGTTTTATATTGAATTCATTTGTATAGCATTTATTATTAATAATAATTGTGTGATTTGAATTACTACAAATAATTTTCTGGTATTTTCTTATAAACTGAAACGTGATATCAACGTAAAGGCTCAGTATTAAATAGATAATATAGGAAATCAGGTCCGTAACGCCTTACTTGTGGTACGATCATGACGTGCTAAAAGTTAGGGTGTTACATTATGGTATCAGAGCAGTTCGTTCCCCTTAGAGCCTTGGGAATGGACTGACTATGCTTCATTGCATACTCTGAGTGTCTGTCATACTTAGTGACTTGTTCTGATAACAAGAATTTAGATTTGATATGCATGACTGTCTGATGATTAACGCTGTTAGTCTACCATTGCATACCTCATGGTATTTGATCTGGCCAACCAAATACTAATGATTTATGTGTACGGGAACACTAATGGGTTGTCATGGATGAAATAGAAGTAATAGGTAACGTGAATCGTGGGTTTTGGGAACGTTAGAAGTTAAGTTTAGGGGTTAGTTCTGGTTCAACGTATAATCCTTTTTCGTGCTAATGTGAATTTCTTCCTTGGTTGCTTGTCGTAAGACTCTTTGTTTCAGACTTCTTTCATAAGATATGATTTTTTTCACATTTACAAATTGAACATGCCACGCCTCTCTATTTCTTTTCTTTGATATTTTTGAAAATGGAGTTGATATGAATCTTTTCTATCTTAAATCAATTTTCGAGGACGAAAATTTTTATAAGTGGGGTAGGATGTAAGACCCCAAATTTTCCACAATTAAATAATTAACTAATGAGTTAATTATGATCTATTATTTTATTTAAAAAAAATTATTTTCTTAAAAGTAATTAAATTAAATTTTATTATTATTATTATTATTATTATTATTAAAAAAAGAAAGGCCGAAGCCATCTAGCTAAGGAAGCAAAAGGAAAAAAAAATGAAACGTGGCTTTTTCATGCATGAATATATATATATAACTATGACACATGCCATTTTTCATTTAATCACCAATGATTCTTGATTAATCATCATCATACACGCATGGCTTTCATTCTTTGAAGAAAAAAGAAAGCAAAGTGCCGAGGAAGAGAGAAGAGTGACCGAGAGAGAGAGCCGTAACCCACCAAACTTTCAAGCTTCCAGTTTTAATTTCATGAGATCCATAACTCCAATGAAAAATTTAATCCGGTAAAAGTGTTCGTATCCTCCTCCTCTACGTATTGGCGTTACTTTTGATCGGTGGAAGTTAACGATGACGTAGCTTCTCTTCCCCTTGAGTTCGGTTAACTGGAGTTTTAGGAAGCACATACGATTTCTGACGCTTTCTCCTTCAGCAGCTCGGTGAAAAAGCTTCTCCGGAGCTTTCGATAATTTTGATTTCATACGAAGATAGGGGATTTTGTTTTGAAATTAACTGTTTTTAAACTATGAATGCCATGGAAGTCTAGTGGGTATTTGTAAATAAGTTATGATTGTTTGCAATGACTAAATGATGAATATGTATTTGATTTCTTGATTGAAAAGAGGTTGAAAATGGTTCAGTTGGGACCCGAAAAATGGTGGCTAACCCCGAGTTTTAGGGGAAGTGTTGTCGAAATTTTATAAAATCTAAGGTTTTATTTGAAAAGCTATTTTAAAAGATTTGGTTTTGGAAAATTAAATTATTTAAAATATATTTAGTTCAGAAAAGATTTATTCTATTTTAAAGTTTGATTTATTAAGAAAAATATAATGTTTTAAACCCAATCTTTTAAGGAGAGATTTTGTTTTAAGTAAAGATTTGAGCTCGGTTTATTAAGAAAGGGAATCTCTGCCACAGGAGAGCAAAGAACAAGGATTTAAAGAATATATTAATTAATGAAGTGTCTGCCACAGGAGAGCAGATGTGACATTGTTTGGGCCTTAGTGCCAAATGTAAAGTGGGGACGCCCACACACTGAGAACTGTTTTCCAGATGGACGCTTATTGATTTAGAAAGTCACACTGTATGCGGCCTGGCCGTACGACTTAAAGTCACACTGTATGCGGCCTGACCGTACGACTTATAAGCACACTATATGCATCTGGAAAGTCATACCTGGGACTTGTGCCTGGGTAATGTCGGGAGCGGGTAGGCAACCGACACATGAGCTCATGGCCTGCGTTAGGGATAGACATGCATCATATTGTTTGCACATTTGCATTTGATTGCACTTGCTTGTTTTATTACTTTGTGATTGTATTGTTTGTCTTGTTGTGACTTGCTTGTGCATTGAATTGAATCTCTTGCTTGCACTATTTGTTTGTGAGTGTATTAAAGTGATTACGAGTTGACTTTTGACTGAGGATTAACTATGTGGCTGAGAGACAGAAAATGTGACTAGTTTTATATTTAAGTTTTGTTTTGAGTTTAGAAATTTAAAGAAAAGTAATTATTTATCTAAAGTAGAAATAAAAGTATTTTCAGGGATTTAATAAAAATAGTTTTATTGAGTACATTAATTATTTGCATTAAATTCATTACTTTTGCGGCATTCCCATTCCCTACTGGGAACGTGTGGTTTGTTCTCACCCCAAAATCTTCCACCCTTTCAATGACACAGGTTCGAAAATTCAGTAAGAAGCTGCAGACGATTAGTAAATTTACTTGTGATTCCTGTTGTTTTTATAGAGTTCCCTCGCCCTTGTTGCTTTAAGTTTTATTTTATCCAGAGGGATAGGTATTGTATTTGGGTTTTATATTGAATTCATTTGTATAGCATTTATTATTAATAATAATTGTGTGATTTGAATTACTACAAATAATTTTCTGGTATTTTCTTATAAATTGAAACGTGATATCAACGTAAAGGCTCAGTATTAAATAGATAATATAGGAAATCAGGTCCGTAACGCCTTACTTGTGGTACGATCATGACGTGCTAAAAGTTAGGGTGTTACATTATGGTATCAGAGCAGTTCGTTCCCGTTAGAGCCTTGGGAATGGACTGACTATGCTTCATTGCATACTCTGAGTGTCTGTCATGCTTAGTGACTTGTTCTGATAACAAGAATTTAGATTTGATATGCATGACTGTCTGATGATTAACGCTGTTAGTCTACCATTGCATACCTCATGGTATTTGGTCTGGCCAACCTAATACTAATGATTTATGTGTACGGAAACACTAATGGGTTGTCATGGATGAAATAGAAGTAATAGGTAACGTGAATCGTGGGTTTTGGGAACGTTAGAAGTTAAGTTTAGGGGTTAGTTCTGGTTCAACGTATAATCCTTTTTCGTGCTAATGTGAATTTCTTCCTTAGTTGCTTGTCGTAAGACTCTTTGTTTCAGACTTCTTTCATGAGATATGGTTCTTTTCACATTTGCAAACTGAACATGCCACACCTCTCTATTTCTTTTATTTGATATTTTTGAAAATGGAGTTGATATGAATCTTTTCTATCTTAAATCAATTTTCGAGGACGAAAATTTTTATAAGTGGGGTAGGATGTAAGACCCCAAATTTTCGAAAATTAAATAATTAACTAATGAGTTAATTATAATCTATTATTTTATTTAAAAAAAATTATTTTCTTAAAAGTAATTAAATTAAATTTTATTATTATTACTATTATTATTATTATTATTAAAAAAAAAGAAAGGCCGAAGCCATCTAGCTAAGGAAGCAAAAGGAAAAAAAAAATGAAACGTGGCTTTTTCATGCATGAATATATATATATATATAACTATGACACATGCCATTTTTCATTTAATCACCAATGATTCTTGATTAATCATCATCATACACGCATGGCTTTCATTCTTTGAAGAAAAAAGAAAGCAAAGTGCCGAGGAAGAGAGAAGAGTGACCGAGAGAGAGAGCCGTAACCCACCAAACTTCCAAGCTTCCAGTTTTAATTTCTTGAGATCCATAACTCCAATGAAAAATTTAATCCGGTAAAAGTGTTCGTATTCTCCTCCTCTACGTATTGGCGTCACTTTTGATCGGTGGAAGTTAACAATGACGTAGCTTCTCTTCCCCTTGAGTTCGGTTAACTGGAGTTCTAGGAAGCACAGACGATTTCTGACGCTTTCTCCTTCAGCAGCTCGGTGAAAAAGCTTCTCCGGAGCTTTCGATAATTTTGATTTCATACGAAGATAGGGGATTTTGTTTTGAAATTAACTGTTTTTAAACTATGAATGCCATGGAAGTCTAGTGGGTATTTGTAAATAATTTATGATTGTTTGCAATGACTAAATGATGAATATGTATTTGATTCCTTGATTGAAAAGAGGTTGAAAATGGTTCAGTTGGGACCCGAAAAAGGGTGGCTAACCCCGAGTTTTAGGAGAAGTGTTGCCGAAATTTTATAAAATCTGAGGTTTTATTTGAAAAGCTATTTTAAAAGATTTTGTTTTGGAAAATTAAATTATTTAAAATATATTTAGTTAAGAAAAGATTTATTCTATTTTAAAGTTTGATTTATTAAGAAAAATATAATGTTTTAAACCCAATCTTTTAAGGAGAGATTTTGTTTTAAGTAAAGATTTGAACTCGGTTTATTAAGAAAGGGAATCTCTGCCACATGAGAGCAAAGAACAAGGATTTAAAGAATATATTAATTAATGAAGTGTCTGCCACAGGAGAGCAGATGTGACATTGTTTGGGCCTTAGTGCCAAATGTAAAGTGGGGACGCCCACACACTGAGAACTGTTTTCCAGATGTATGCTTATTGATTTGGAAAGTCACACTGTATGCGGCCTGGCCGTACGACTTAAAGTCACATTGTATGCGGCCTGACCGTACGACTTATAAGCACACTGTATGCATCTAGAAAGCCATACCTGGGACTTGTGCCTGGGTAATGTCGAGAGCGGGTAGGCAACCGACACATGAGCTCATGGCCTGCGTTAGGGATAGACATGCATCATATTGTTTGCACATTTGCATTTGATTGCGCTTGCTTGTTTTATTACTTTGTGATTGTATTGTTTGTCTTGTTGTGACTTGCTTGTGCATTGAATTGAATCTCTTGCTTGCACTATTTGTTTGTGAGTGTATTAAAGTGATTACGAGTTGACTTTTGACTGAGGATTAACTATGTGGCTGAGAGACAGAAAATGTGACTAGTTTTATATTTAAGTTTTGTTTTGAGTTTAGAAATTTAAAGAAAAGTAATTATTTATCTAAAGTAGAAATAAAAGTATTTTCAGGGATTTAATAAAAATAGTTTTATTGAGTACATTAATTATTTGCATTAAATTCATTATTTTTGCGGCATTCCCATTCCCTACTGAGAACGTGTGGTTTGTTCTCACCCCAAAATCTTCCACCCTTTCAGTGACACAGGTTCGAAGATTCAGTAAGAAGCTGCAGACGATTAGTAAATTTACTTGTGATTCCTGTTGTTTTTATAGAGTTCCCTCGCCCTTGTTGCTTTAAGTTTTATTTTATCCAGAGGGATAGGTATTGTATTTGGGTTTTATATTGAATTCATTTGTATAGCATTTATTATTATTAATAATTGTGTGATTTGAATTACTACAAATAAATTTCTGGTATTTTCTTATAAACTGAAACGTGATATCAACGTAAAGGCTCATAATTAAATAGATAATATAGGAAATCAGGTCCGTAACGCCTTACTTGTGGTACGATCATGACGTGCTAAAAGTTAGGGTGTTACATCAATCCCACGAGAATTAACGGATTAAGCAAGCAAAATCAATCGATTAATCTAGTCAGACAATCAAATTAGGGTTTTGAAAGGCTTTACGCATAAACAATAATGAAATAAAACAAAATAGTGAGTAACGAAAGATGATATGATTAAGAAAGTTAAGGTTTCAGATATATTAGAACGTACAGATTAATACTTTTCACTTTCTACTCTAATCATGCAACATTCTTTTATGGCAAATCATTAGTAATTAAATCCCAATCCCTTGGTGATTCAATTTCTCTTTAACCTAATTAAATGGTAACCTCTTAGTCACTTAATCAAGAAAAGAGTTGCGCACGTCTCTGATTTGTAAAGCTACATAGTTTATAAAGATTTAGTCTAGTTGATTTTATGTCACTTATCAATCCAGTTTCAAAACTTAAGAATTATGAGAAATGGTTTTGAAGCTTAATTCAATTAATCAACTTTTCCAAGAAGTTAAAAGAATTCAAGTCAGAGAGGAATTGTTTCCCAACACATTCAACCCCTTTAAGAGGAAGCACTAAAACTTTTTCTTAAGAAGAAATCAATTGCATCAATTAGAGGTGGAAAAGTTATTGCATTAATCCAGATAACTAATAGAGCTCCTAAACTTAACCGAGGAGAATTAGAAACTCGTGTTCTTCTTTAAAATCCTTGAAAAATTAAAATTGCAAAGTGCCGAAGAAGGGCCAGCCCCGAAGCTCCAGTCTCCCTTTACCTTAAATACTAACTCAAATTTAAAATTCAAACTTAAATTAAAATAGAATCAAAACTAAAACAATCAAATATATCTAATTAATTATTTTCTCTAGCATAACTTTTAATCTTTATCTTCTTGCAATCTTCAATTAATGCTGTCATCAATGGGCTTGTGATTTATCTTCCAAAAGGTTCAAAAATTGGAGAAGAGTTGATCTTGAATTAAATTCCTGGGAGAGGTGCCAAATTCCACGTATTATGTGGCTCGTACCACGTTGTACATGAAGTACGTTTGACTTTGGAATGCATTCTTTGTTGGGCTCATGCACAACGTGAACTAGGCTATGTTGTATGTGAGCCAATTTCTTCAATTTGGCCTTTTGATATGCCCTAGCGTTGTACGTGGTGAATTCCACGTACTACGCGAAAACCAACTTGCGCGTAACATGCGTCATGTGTATGCGTGACTTCCCAAAAATCTCTTGTTACGCATACGCATGCTGTATACGTACGCGTGACTGCTAAGTTGTACGCCCCTTGGCTTATGCTTGCTGAGAGTGCTTCTAGAGGTTTCACGTGCTTTGGTTGCATGAGAAGTTGTGTGAGACATATGTCAACTATGAAGTATTGTATATCGTTGGAAAGCTCTTGAAGTTTTCTTTCTAACGTCACTAGAACCAAGTCATTTGGATCTCTATGCCTCAAGTTATGCTCCTTTGAAGATGAAGAGGTCCAGCTGCCAGCGGCTCACATACTACGTGACTTTCTCCACGTTGTACGTGAACTGGGAGCTATGCATACGCATAAGGCATGCGTATGCGTGACATCCCTTTTTCTTCCTTTTTGTACTTGGCTTAGAATGATGATTTGCACCTTCAGATTCATTGTTTACTATTATATATCATTGGAAAGCTCTGGAAGTTAGCTTTTCAATGGCACTGAAATCACTTCATTTGGAGCTTTGTAGCTCTAGTTATTCTTGTTGGAGTGTGAAGAGGTTAGGGTTGACAGTTTCCACCAATTCTCTTTTCACTTGTCATCAACTTTTGGTTCCTCCTTGTACTTTTGCTTCTCTTTTTCTCCAATCTTCACCAATTTCCTTCAAAATTCTCCTGTAACCACTGAATGCACACTAACTCAAAGTATTTCTCATTAATCATTAAATCACTGTCTATCTTGCAATAATTATAAGTTTATTGGTGAGAATTCTAAGAAAAAAACGCTAAAAATACACACGCATCACATGCATGTAACATTTCTTCTTTTAGGAAATTCATGTAAAATTGAATGTGAATTAGTTTCTTTATGTAATTTGTCCTAAAATTTATATAATTGTCAAAGTAGTTATCTTTAAACGATTTAAAAAGTGACAAAAAAATTATAAGTAATAAAACACTTTTGTATGTAATAGACAGCTTATGCATTTTGATATGAACTTTTATAAAAATATTTGTATAGCTTATTTACAAGATTCACACAAAAAATTAAAAAAAAAATCGATTTTCATAATTTTATTTTTTAAAACATATTTTATCATTTAGAAAAAATTCTCTTGATGTAAAATTATTAAATTTTTAAAGATAAAAATATTTTATTTTTCTAATGATACTTGAAATAAACACATCAAAATTTGGTTATTTATCTATTTAATATTTAGTTATTTTTTATATTTTTAAATTTTTTTTACCACTTATTTGCCGTAATATTTTTAAAATTATTTTTATTTGATATAAAACATTTTGTTCACATCATAATTTACCCATTTGTAAATTGATGTAAAAGTGACATTTTTTTTTTTTTTTTGGGTATACAGAGGAGCTGAAAACCCAGAAATTTACATCAAAGATGTGACTCGGGGCAAAAGGACCCCTCTCATGTCATCGGATAAAATCATTCTAAAAAATAATGCCTGAGAAATGTTTTCCCACCCAGTCAACAAAGGCTTTCTTAGTTTCTTTTGTTTGGACAGGAGTCAACAAAGATTTAGAATGGGCTATATAGGACCGTTTAGAAATCCGAGTCCAAAGGTAACCCCAAATCCTGATCCACTTTTGTGACCCAAAAGAAGAATCCTGTTTCTGTTAAAAAAAATATATATGCAATTAACAATAACATCTAATTATTCCCTAAAACCTCATTTCAAAAGAAGGTTTAAAAGATAAATTTGATAATGGGTGCATCTTTTATATTTGATATGCATGTATTTTTTAAAATAACCTTATTTTCTGACAAACAAAAAACCTTAATTTTCTTGGTGATTAAAACAACCTTATTTGATATGACATTTATTTTTTGGATACTTAAAATTAAATTTAAAAAAAAAACTAATAAAATGTCATTGTGGAAAGGTATCTAAAGAACTAGATTGATGTCATACTAATTTTGTCAACGGCTAAATTACAATAGAAATATTGTTATTGTTTTTTCTCTTACTAAAAAAAAATATGTATTGATGTGTGTTGTGAAAAATCCGAATCATTAACTAAATAATAGAAATTAATGATACTAAGTGAATAAAAAAATTATTAAATTAACCATATAATATATATATATAGTGATTTATTTTTTTATAAACTTTTTTATTTAAATAAAATAAAAAAATCAATATTACCTGATTCTCCTAAGCCAATTTTTAAAATTTGAATTCTCTATTTCTAATAATTTATAAATCGTTTTAGGATTTTGTGTTTTGGATTATATGTTAACCAAAACGATTTATGCTTTGGAGTGCTCTAAAAAAATACACATAAATCGTCTTAGGATATTGAATTTTCAAAATCAATGTAAATCATTCTAAGGTGTGATGATTTACACGTTTTATACCTAAAATACATTTGGAGTAGGATAATTTATATGCAAAAACTAATTTTCACTAGGCTAAAGCGATTTATGTGTAACTTTCAAATACTTCCAAATCTAGAAGTTCACCAGGAGAATAACGAACTTTATAAAATTCGTCGGGGTACAACGAACTTGCCCTCACCAAAAAAAAATTAGATATTGAAAATTAAAATTTTAATAATTATTTTTGTGAAATAAAGTTTTTTTATTTTATAATAAAAAAATTCAAAAAAATTAAGATTAAAAATATTATTATCTAATGAAAATGATTACCATTAAAATTCCACATCTAATGTTGTTTATAAAAAAATTTTAAAAAAATATATAATTTGGTAAGTGAATTATTCAACAGATTTCTTTGTAGGATAAATCAAGATTTATTTTAAGAGTATAAGTTATATTTAATGTTTATGAAAATATTTTGGAACAACTTTAATTACGTTCTAGAAATAAAAATTGTGTACACTTTAAAAAAATATTATTTAAAAATAGTAGACTGTATTTCTTGAATAATTTGTTGTTCCTACTTAAATAGATTAAAAATCGGTGATTTTTTAATTTATGTTATGATCTCTTTTATTTTTTATATTTGTAAATTAATATTTTCTTTGTAATAATAATAATAATAATAATAATAATAATAATGTTCTGAGGGTTATCTGAAACGTTGATTTAGCAGCGTCCGACCTTTTCGTATGGCAGCGTCCGACCTCTTTGGTGCTGAGGTACTGCCTGTCCAAGTTCTTCGTGAGGAGGTGGGAGATGATACCTGCAAGAGACTCTGGTGTTTAAGTTAGTTAGGGATTTAGCCAGGTTTTTAGTAGAGTAGAATGTGAGTTATTGGGGGTTACGTTCTAGTGTATTTATAGTGGAGTAGATAACCACCTTTGATGGAGTAGTTCTATCTTTTCTGATAGATAAGCGTCCCTTTTTCTTGGGAGTTTGTTGAGATCTACCTTCTAGATGAGGTAGAGATAGTAGGAGAGATTCATGGAGGCAGTTGCTTGTTAGGTCAAGTAGAGTTGGACCTCTTGGTTGTTGTCTGACCTCTTTAAAAAGGTCGGACTTCTCATGAAGTCCACCTTTATTGGTGGGCCTTTTTGCATTATTGGCCGAGTTTAGGGAAACAGCTGCATTGGGCATGGACGAGATGTTCGAAAACCTAGAAGCCCAAGTTAAGGTCTTGGCTCTCGAATTGATCTCTCCCTTTTCAGTACGGACAACAAAGTGGTGAATGTAACACCCTACCACACAGAGCTTTACGCTTAAACCGTAAAATAGAGGTGGTGTATTATTACGACCTCTAAAATAAAATATATATATAATAAAAATAAAATGGAGATAGTATACTTAGGAGCCTTAAAAAAACGTTAAAACAAAATTGCAAAATAAAAAAAAAAGCGCAACGCTCAGAAATATGGATTACTTGTGAGAGAAGAAAACTAAAGTTCATTAACTCATCTATACAAAGGACAAGAGTAGAGTGTCAAGAGTACAAAATATCAAGCTCCTAACTCAGCCTGTGAAGCCAAGGCTGGTCGGAGAATATTTACGTACATATATACATATCCCAAAAATCCAAAATACATAGACAAAATCCTAGTTCTCCATAATCCTCTAGGAGAAGGAAAATAAACAAGTATATAAGAGGAGAATCTATATATACATATATCAAAGATCAAAAGAAACCCCAAAGAAACCACTTCGCTGCAGAAGCTCCAGACGCCTAGCGAGGTGCCTCTCGACCTGCATCTGAAAAATAACAACACATTATGGAATGAGAACCGGAGGTTCTCAACATGATAAAGGTGCCACGCATATAAGATATAAGGTCTTGGGAATGTCAGAGACAATCCTAGAATGCCGTCACTCAGATATAAAGCTTAAGGAACTAAAAACAGAAACCATAAGTGGGTGGTCATCTAAAGGTTCTCAAACCTAACTAAACTTAACATGTACACTAAACTTCTCTACATTTCCTCTGTTCCTCTGTCTCCTATGAGTTGCATAGACAAACAAGCAAAACATGACAAACACAAGTAGTTCACAAGTAATACGAATAACAATTATAACAAATAGCATATTATAATCACATAGGCAATCCCATATAGTTTACACGCAAGAAAATCAGACAATATGCACATGATATATGCCTGTCTTATGGCTGATGAGTCTCATCTGTCGGTTATCAAGCCAACCCGACAAGTCCGGCTACTAAACCCTGGACTGTCTCCCGTCGCGCATCCCATGAGTCTATGCATAGCTTTTTCTCTTTTCATTCATAATTCATACATTTTTATATATAACTTTACTCAATGGGGGTTACCATTCCCGGGAATTTATACGTGTCCGGTCACCCTTACGATGTGGGGTCAATAGAGTATTGAGTCTCAACCTGAAATTTGTGGTGGCAAGCCACGGTACTTTACCCAGGCAAACTTGTATCTCAGATAACATTGAATGCATAAGCCACATAAGTATTTATAATCATTCATATTCATTACCCAATCAGTCATCAAAGCCATGGCAACTTATATCCTTCATGCATACACATTCTTCTCATACAACTCATCACTTTTTAATCTTTACTTCATCTCCAAGTTACCTCTATTTCCTAACTCCAACTTATTACTAGGCTTATCATTATGTTCTAGGGCTAAAAGGATAAAAACAGAGGTTTGGAGGTTCAAAATTGTGCTTTAAAATACAAAAACTCCTTTGCTGAAAACAGGGGTGTCACGCGTACGCGTACGCGTGGGCGTGCAAATGGACCAGTTCGCGTAGTATCCCCTCTTCACGTGCTCACATGTGCGCCAAACAGAAGCGCATGGTTGCGTATGAGGATTTTCGTGTACGCATATACCCCGGGTCACGTGTACTTGTGGACCACGCGTACGCGTATGCGTACATTTTAGCCCATTTCGCGTACGCATTGACTCGTTTGCGCATGCATGTACGCGAGGCAGTGGCTACCATATGCGAATGAGGGGTATGCGTACACAGAAATCCCAGGTCACGCGTATGCATGAGCCACGCGTACGCGTACGCGTGGGCACATGTTTCATAAAAAAATTTGGCATAACCTGAAACCTGCAGAATGCTCATTTTAAACCCCAAACTTTCAACGTACATAACTTTTTTATTTTAAAACATTTTTCATCTGTTCTTTGAATGACGTAAACTTCACGGATCCAATTTTCATTTGAAACAAGTTTGGAATAATTTGGGGATCTGGAAGCCGAGTTATGACTTGCCGAAGTTCAACGAAAAATCAATTTTTCACAAGACCTCAAACCTCAATTTTTACAAAAACCAAACTCAAAACCAGATCCCACTCATACAAGTAGTACCACAATTTATCATTTACAACACCACCATCACCCAAATCAACCATTCCTCAATATTATATCATTTCATACATAAACTTCCACAACTAACTAACAAGGTCATCAATCATTCATCATATACATACATTCAATCTTTAACACCTTGCCAATCATCATTAAAGCTTCACATAACATTCTATACTTCATCCTCAATATCAAACCACAACCAACTCCCAGTTTAGTTCACAATTATTCTCAAGGCACTAAACAATCTAATATACAGATGCATTCAATTCCTATCCTATGATCATCTAGCCTAAGTTTTTACAGAATATTATATATTAAATACGTGAAACATAAACCATACCTTGGCCAACTTCCACATATTTCCCGAGGCAACCCACCAATGCACCAAACATATCCCCAAGAGATTCAAAAATCACCAAAGCATGATTTCCCCAAATTCTCTCTTCCACGTATTTCCCGAGGTAACCCACCAATGCACCAAACACAGCCCCAAGAAATCCAAAAATTACCAAAGCATGATTCCACCAAACTCCACCAAGCTTCCAAATCACTTATACACAACCCTAATACATATATATCATACATACATACCCAAAACTCAATATTTAGCATACTAATCGAAGAATTGGCTAGGGTTACAGATACTCACCATACCCACGAGCCAAACGAACCAAGCCCAACAAGTTCCACAAGCTAAATTGAACCTAGAGAACCAAAATCAACAAATTCTCAACTTGGATACTCACAATTTTTGAAAATGAAGGGGTAGAGTAACTGGAATGATAGAGTGGCTTACCTATAAAATTATTCCGATGGATTCGTAGAGCTCGACACGGTAGACGCGTGACCACAAACGATGCGGAGATCAGAGCTCGGAGCAAGAAGTTAGAGAAAAGGACAAATAGGTCCCTGACCTTTTGTCCCGTGGACATTTTTGTCCCTAACCATTGAAAAATACTTTTAAGTCCCTAACCTTCAAAAAACTTGGACGGATCAGTCCCTCCGTCCAAATGCCTCTGTCATTGACTGATGCCAAATGCCTCCATCAGAGACTGATCCATCCAAGTTTTGTGAAGGTTAGGGACTTAAAAGTATTTTTCAATAGTCAGGAACGAAAATGTCTGCGGGGCAAAAATTCAGGGACCTATTTGTCCTTTTCTTTTAATTATGGTGGATTTAATGGAAGACAAAGGTTTGTTCCTCGCCTTCTTCCTCCTTTGGCCTTGGAACATGAATGAGGAAATGAAGGGAAATGTAATGAGCTGAAGCTCATTAATTGGTAAGTGTGGTTTGGGTCTTGGGCCCATTTTGAGCCCAGTTCGGCTTATTCGTTCCAATCTTGGGCCAAATTCTTTGAAATTAGTGTCAAAATTCTCATTTCAACGAGCTCTTTCCTATTTTAATATAAAATTCATATTTCTAATTTTATTTATTAAAATTTAATTTATTGACTAATTATTCACTAATTTAACGGGGTTTACAGTGGATGGGAAGATCGTCCTTGCTCAGAATTCGGACGAGGACGAGGAGACCTTTGTGGATCCAAAGACTTTGAGGCGTCAGGTTGATCAGACCTCTACCTCGGGAGCTCAACATAAAGAAGCTGTAGTGGAGACTTTTACTCCTACTCCGGAGGTCGTTCCTGCCGTGCGCGTGCCCATGATTCCTCTTTTTCCTTCAGTGGAGGGCAAAGATGCTGCTACTGGAGAGGCTCTCGACCCTCTTATGGGCGAGAAGCCTTGATTTTTACACCTTTTCGTGTTGCCTGTTAGCCCGACCAGTGGGCTTTATAACATTTTATGTGTAATAGTTGATAGTTTATTAACATTTTCTCTTTCTATTTAGTTGTTTTCTACAACTTTTGTTAAGTAATGTTCAAAACTTTGTGTTTTAAAATTTTATCATGGTTTGCACCTTTTGCTGTAGTAAGGTATATGACTCTTGAGTCGTTATTTTAATTTCCTTAAGTAGGGCCGACTTTGAGAAATCGGTCCTTGCTAAGTTATTTTTACAACTTTGTTTTTGTTCCAACCTGTCTTAAGATCGCTTTGTACGAGTTATTTGTATAACTTCTTGCATTAACTTGTACCCCGTCGCTTTATCTTGCCAACCACTTTTGGGTCGGGAATTGATTTTTGCGGTTTGTCGAGCTTAAGTTAGTGCGTTTGAAATAGGAAACTTAAAAGAAATAAACCAGGAATCTTTTATTAGTGTTTAAGAAATTCCTTTACAAAGCTTTTTGCTAAATGCTTGGGTGTCCCCTAACCCTTGTACTGGTGCCTCATTAAAAAACTCTTTCTTTTTTGGGAAAAAAAGTGCACCTAGGTACAAGACTTTTAGATATAGAACCTTTTTAGGTTACAAGCATGCCAAGAGCTCAGGAGCTCCCGCCCTTAGAGGTCGGACACCTTATAGGAACCTTTGCATAGGACCTCTACTATATTGTAAGGTCCTTTCTAATTTGCAGCTAGCTTTCCTTCACCCAACTTCTGTATTCCGATGTCATTCCGAATCAGGACGAGGTGGTTGATGGTGAAGTTTCTCTTGATCACATTTTTATTGTATCTTAGAGCCATCCTTTGCTTCAGAGCTTCTTCTCTAATCCGAGCTCTTTTCCGGACTTCATATAGAAGGTCAGGCTCTTCTCTTTTAGCTTATTGGGTATTTGCTCTTTCATTATAAAACAAAACTCTAGGTGATTCTTTGGCTACTTCTATGGGGATCATTGCTTCCATTCTATACGTAAGTCAGAAGGGTGATTCTCCCGTTGTGGAATGTGGAGTGGTCCGATAAGCCCACAAGACTTGAGGAAGCTCGTCAGCCCAAGCTCCTTTCGCATCTTACAATCGTTGTTTTAATCCGGCCAATGTGACTTTGTTAGCAACTTCAGCTTGTCCATTGGCCTAGGGGTGCTCTACGGATGTGAACTGGTGTTTTATATGTAGGTCGGACACTAGGTTTCTGAAGGTTGAGCAGGTAGATTGAGTTCCATTGTCCGTGGTGATAGAGTGGGGAACTTCAAACCTTGTGACAATATTCTTATACCAGAATTTCCGACTTCTTTGAGCAGTGATGGTTGCTAAGGGCTCTGCCACAATCCATTTAGTAAAGTAGTCAATTCCTACTATGAGATATTTAACTTGGCCTGGTGCTTGGAAGAATGGTCTAAGTAGATCAAGACCCCATCAATGGCCATGGCGAAGTGACGCTGATGAGCTCCTCAGGAGGCACCACATGAAAATTAGCATGTTTCTGGCAAGGCGGGCATGTTTTAACAAACTCGACCGCTTCCTTCTACAAGGTCGGCCAAAAAAAGCCATCTTGGATCACTTTCTTAGCTAGTGACCGAGCTCTTAGGTGATTTCCACATATACCACTATGTACATCCTCCAAGACTTCCTTTGTGGTGGAGGTTGGGATGTATTTTAAGAGCGGTATTGAGATTCCTATTTTGTATAGGATATTGTAGACCAATGTATAATTTTGTGCCTCTTTTACGAGCCTTTTGGCCTCTTTTTCATCATTGGGGAGCATGTTGAATTTGAGGTAGTTGACTATGGGAGTCATCCATCCTAAATGTTGGTCGTGTACCGTCAGTACTTCCTCTTCCTTTGATATGGATGGTGTTTGTAGAGTCTATTGGATGAGACTTCTATTGTTGGCCCCTGGCTTGGTGCTGGCTGACTTTGATAGAGCATCAACTCGGGCATTGGACTCCCGAATTATATGTCGGACGTCACTTTTAGAATAGTGTGCCAATTGTTCTCGTGTTTCATCTAAGTACTTCTTCATAGTGGGGTCTTTAGCTTGGTAGGTGCCATTAATCTACGAAATTATTACTTGCGAATCACTGAACACCACCACCTTTTCTGCCTCCACTTCCTTAGCCAGCTTCAAGCCAACAAGTAGGGCTTCATATTCTGCCTAGTTATTAGAAGCAGGGAACTGAAACCTCAAAGATAGTTCTATCCGAGTTCCTTGATCGATTTCTAGAAGAACACCAGTCCCGCTTCTAGATTTGTTTAACGACCCATCCACGTATAGACTCCATATAGTGGGATTTTTGGGACTATCAGTGTATTTAGCAATAAAATCGGCAAGATGTTGTGATTTGATGGCTGTCTGAGTTTTGTATTTTAAGTCGAACTCAGACAGTTCTACTGCCCATTGTAGAATTCTCCCTGCCAAGTTTGTCTTTTGTAGGATATTTTTTATTGGTTGGTTAGTGCGGACTTTAATGGTATGGGCTTGGAAGTAAGGTCGGAGCTGTCTAGATGTGAGAATAAGGGCATAAGCAAACTTTTCTATCCTTTGGTAATTCAGCTATGCCCCTTGTAAGGCTTTGCTGATGAAGTAGGTAGGTTGCTGCTCCTTTTTCTTTTTAGACCAAGGCCGAGGCTATAGCCCGACTTCTAACCGATAGGTACAGCACAAGTTCTTTCTCTCTTTCAGGTCGGGTAAGTATGGGTGGTTTTTCCAAGAATGCCTTGAAGTCTTGGAAGGCTTGTTCACATTCTAGGGTCCATTCAAACTGCTTTCCTTTCTTTAGGATTGAGTAGAGGGTAAGTAATTTCAAGGCTGACCCCGCTAAAAATCTGGATAAGGCGACCAACCTTCCATTTAGTTGTTGGACCTCTTTAACACAAGTCGGGCTCTTCATATTGAGTATAGCCTAGCATTTGTTAGGGTTTGCTTCTATGCCTCTTTGAGTCAGCATGAACCATAAAAACTTCCCAACTTCTACTGCAAAGGTGCATTTTGAGGGATTTAACTTCATTTTATGCTTCCTTATAGTGGAGAATACCTCCGAGAGGTCAGACAATAGTGTTCTATCCTCCTTGGTCTTAACGAGCATGTCATCTATGTATACTTCTATGAGTTTTTCTATGTGAGAGGAAAACACCTTATTCATCAATCGTTGGTAGGTAGCCCATGCATTCTTCAATCCAAAAGGCATTACTATGTAGCAATAGTTTGCTTTTGGAGTTATGAATGAGGTCTTTTCCTGATCCGGCTTGTACATCGAGATTTGATTGTATCCCGAGTAGGCGTCCATAAAGGACAAGTATCTGTAGCCTGAGGCAGAGTCGACCAGAAAATCAATGCTTGGTAGTTGATAAGGGTCTTTAGAGCAGGCTTTGTTGAGGTTGGTGTAGTCAAAATGCATTCTCCATTTTTCGTTTTGCTTTTTTACCAATACAACATTGGCTAGCCAAAGCAGAAATTTCACCTCCCTTATGAATCCTGCTTCTAGTAGGGCCTGCACTTGCTCTTCTATGACATGTGTTTGTTCTAGCCCGAGTTTGCTGCGCCTCTGTTGGACAGGTTGAGAACCTGAATACACAACAAGCCTATGGCATATCAGGTTAGAATTAATACCGGGCATGTCGAAGGCTTTCCAGGCAAAGAGATCGGAGTTTTTCCTCAGCAATTCAATGAGTTTTTTCTCTAGGCTTTCCTATAGGTTTGTCTCTATACTCGTTGTCTTGTTGGGATGGTCTTCGATTTGTATCTCTTCTGTTTTGCCTTCTGTTTGAGGTCACAGTTCTTCTCGAACTCAGAGTCCACCTAACTTGATTGTGTTGACTTCTTTGTCTTCCAAGTTGCCTTTCAAACTAAGGCTCTCATTATAGCATTTTCTTGCTAGCTTTTGGTCCCCTTTAATGGTGGCAATCCCTTCCACAGTGGGAAATTTCATATAAAGATGTGGGGTGGAGACGACAGCTGCGAGTTGATTCAAATTTGTTCGACCTATTAGGGAATTGTAGGCTGAATTTACATTGACTACAATATAGTCGACACTTAGTGTCCTTGACCTGGAACCCTTTCCGAAGGTGGGGTATAATGAGATGTAGCCTAGAGGTCGGATTGGTGCATCTCTTAGTCCAAAAAGGGTGTCTGGGTATGCCCTTAAATCCTTTTCCTCTAACCCGAGCTTGTCAAAGGCAGGTTTGAACAGGATATCCGCCGAGCTACCTTGATCTACCAATGTCTAGTGCTGGTTAGCATTTGCTAGGATCATAGTTATTACCACCAGGTCGTCGTGCCTAGGTACTATTCCTTGAGCATCCTCTTTAGTGAAAGAGATAATAAGTAAGTCGGGTCATTAACTTTCCTCCCGACTTGATACACTTCCTTGAGGTGCCTTTTTCGTGAGGATTTTGATATTCCTCCTCCTGCAAATCCACCATTGTTCATGTGTATGTGTCATTCTGGGGTGTGAGAAGGGAGTTCTGGTCGTCCTCCTTCTTCATCCATTCTTCTCTTCCTCGGGTCGTTCGACCTGTCTGCCAGGTATCTATCAAGTCGACCTTCTCTGACCAACTTTTTTATGACATTCTTTAGGTCGTAACATTCATTAGTGGAATGCCCGTATAGCCTGTGGTACTCACAGTATTCTGTCCGACTTCCAGCTTTCTTGTACTTAATCGGATGAGGTGGTGGAAGCTTCTCTGTGTGACATATTTCTCTGTAAACATCAACCAGGAAAACCCTTAGAGGGGTGTAGTTGTGATATTTTCGAGGCTATTTTGTGTTCTGCTCCTCTTTCTTCCTGGGCTCCCTTTCTTTGTCCCGAGCTTGATAATGGAGCAAGTTAGATCGCAATGGAGGTTCCCTAAGTCGGGATTTTTTTCTCCATATTGATGTATTTTTCTGTCCTATGTTGAATTTCGTTCAGATAAGTTGGGTATCTCTTGGATATTGACTGAGAAAATAACCATTCTTTAAGGCCATTGACCAGACCCATAATTATAGCTTCGGTTGGTAGACTCTGAATTTCCAAGCAACTTTTATTAAATCTTTCCATATAGTCACGAAGGCTTTCCCCGACCTCTTGCTTTACTTCTAGCAGGCTCGGGGCGTACTTCCTCTTGTCTTTCTGGATGGAGAATCTGGTAAAAGATTTTCTGGCCAGGTCATCAAAACTAGTGACCGACCTGGGGGGCAGGCTATCAAACCATTTCATTCCAGCCTTGGTTAAAGTAGTTGGAAAGGCTTTGCAACGAGTGGCGTCAGAAGCGTCGGCTAAGTACATTCTGCTTCAGAAATTACTAAGATGGTGGCTCGAGTCGGACGTTCTGTCATAGAGGTCCATGTTGGGAGAGTTGAAATTCCTAGGAACTTTTGCCTTCATGATCTCTTCTGTAAATGGATCTTGTCTTCCCAAAGGACTTTCTTCACGCTCCACCCGATTATTCCTCCTTTGTATGTCAGTTTTCAATTTGCGTAACTTGTCTTCTAACTCATTTTGTCGCTTCACTTCTTTTTGCAATTTCTGTTCTGCTTCCCGTTGTCATTCAACCTCGTGTTCGAGTCATTGCAGCTGATCCCCTTAGCCATAGACGAGATCCAAGATCTCGGTCGCATGAGGTGGATTCTCCGCCTCGGGATGGTGGACCTTGGACTGGATCCTCCTTATTTGAAGGTTTCCAGAGGTCCCTTCCCCGTAGGGGGGCCATGGTGCGGTGGCGGAGGCAGAAGTTAGATAGGCTTGGTCTTCTGGTTCAGACTCAGATGCCGTATAGCCATTTCTGAGCTCATGGTCCGCCATTTGTCAGAGGGTGAATTCCAGGTCCCCAGCAACGGCGCCAATGTTCTGAGGATTACCTGAAACATTGATTTGGGCCTGAACGTGAGGTCCAGACCCTTTCGTATGGCAGCGTCCGACCTCTTTGGTGTCGAGGTGCTGCCTGTCCGAGTTCCTCGTGAGGAGGTGGGGGTGGTACCCGTAAGAGACTCCGATACTTAAGTTAGCAAGGGTTTTAGGCAAGTTTTTAGTAGAGTATAACGTGAGTTATACCTGGGAGTTCCAGTGTATTTATAGTAGAGTAGATAAACATCCCTTTTATCTTGGGAGTTTGTTGAGATCTACCTTCTAGATGAGGTAAAGATAGTAGGAGAGATTCATGGAGGCAGTTATTTGTTAAGTCAAGTAGAGCTGGACCTCTTTTTTTTTTTTTTTGGTCAAGTAGATTGGACAGCCCCCAATCCTAGGCATTACACCCATACTTCACACACCCACACAACACACTCACACACACTACATGAGTACTATGGGTTCTTAAACAACATCCAGCCTCAGCTGGGATTTGAACCCTGATGCAGCTTGCAAAAGGCATATAGGAATGCCATTTGTGTTAGGCCTCCGCTGCGAGCTGGACCTCTTAGTTGTTGTTCGACCTCTTTAAAAAGGTCGGACTTGTCATGAAGTCCATCTTTATTGGTGGGCCTTTTTATGTTGTTGAGCCTGACTTTTATTCTGTTGGGTCAGAGTATGAACAAATAATAATAATAATAATAATAATAATAATAATAATAATAATGAGATATGTAAAAACATAAATTCATACATCTTAAAAATATTCATCTAATATTATTTTTCTAAAATAGTTAAACTTATTATATTTTGTTGAAAAAAATAAATTTTGTCGTCTTTGAAGTTATTTCTTAAATTATTTTGTGTAATTTATGTTGCTATATATGGTTAGATTATTATTGTAAGTTTATATAGCCCGTTTTGTTTTATTTTTTGTAATTATTTTTATATATCTTTTATTTTTTATAATTAATATATTGGTTATTAAAAATATATGTTATGAGTTATTAAATTTTTATTTAAATAAAATTATATATTTTTTGAACGTCGCATGTTTATTTTTCAATTCTAACTCTAATTTATTATAAGGATGGAAGAAAATAATTGTTGAATTCTAAAAAAATTTATTATTGTTATGAACGAAAATTGTCGCACTCTATTATATATTTTGAAGTTGCACATAAATCGTTACACTCTATTATATATTTACACTCTATTATATGTTTTGAAGTTGCACATAAATCGTTTTAGACTATTGAGAGTTAGTTTTTGTATATAAATTGTCCTACTCCAATGTGTTTTAAGTGTAAAATACATAAATTATTACACTCTGAGATTATTTATGTTGATTTTAAAAGTTCAATATTCTAAGACAATTTATGTATGGAACACTTCAAAACATAAAGGGAAAATGACAAATTAGTCCCTGAGCTTTTAAATCGTAGACAAATCGATCCCTTAAGATCAAAAAATACTAAAACGCCCCTTACCATTCAAAACGGTTGATGGATGGATCTTTCCGTGCAAAATGATGTGCCAGACGCAACGGAGAGGGGTGACTTGTCGCTTAGTTGGCGTGTGTTGGGCCTAGGTGGCAAGACGGGACCGTTGAGGGAGCTTGGTGTGCCCGTTGGGAAAAAGTCTTGGACAAATACGTCCTTATGATTGAAAACGACGTCGCTTTGGGAACGTTAGCTGTAGTCAGAATTCCAAGAAGCCCATATCAATCACACACAATTCCAAAGAAACCCTAGCACACATATGTATGATCTTTTCCCTCCAAAAAAACAATTGATCTTCTTCCCGTCGTCGTCTTCGTGTAAGGTTGCGCTGGTGAAGCTTCATTGGTGGAGTTGCGGGTATCATCGGTAGTGATAAGTACCCTTACTGTGAAACTGAATGTGATATTTACTTTCGAACGTTATCTGCTTTGCATGTCGTGGGTTGGGGTTTAGGTATAATGTAGTGTTGGGAGGGGCATGGAAGATGAGTTATGTGTGGTTTATGGCTTAGGTAGTTGTTTATTTGCTAATGCTTGGTGGTAATCGTTGAGTGAAACAATGATGCAAATGGTAGATATTTTCGTGATTCCTGTTTTCCATCACGGGGGCTATTTTCAACGGGCTCCGAATGGTGAGTTAGTCTATCTCGATGGTAAGGTTGAGAGGTTTCCCCCCATGGACCTGGATTTTGTCAATTTCGGTGATTTGATAACACTGTTCAAGGGATTGGGATATCAATCATACAAGGAGGCGTACTGGTATGATCCAAAGAGCAAGGATATGGAGTCAGGGCTGCATGTTCTGAGGGGAGATGCAGGCATCAACCAGATGCGTCAAGCAAAGATGACAAACAAAGATACTGATGAGTTCTATATATTCTTTGATCATCCTATTGATGACCCAGAACTTGTAGACTGTGGTGGAAAGAAAAACGTTGAGGCAGAGAAAGATGATGTTGGTGTCGAGGTGGATGAATTGGGTGAGTCATCGACGGAGCACGATAGTTACGAGAGCGCAGAGGATGAGCCGTATGCACCTCCGCCTCCCGGTGATGAAAGTAACAGTGATAGTGGGGAAGATGTTGTCAGTGGGTCTGTGTCTGGCAGAGGGAAGAGGAAACAAGTGCCTCATTCCTCTAAGAGAACCCCTCAGTCAAGTAAGCAACCCAGGAAGCAAGCGTGACGTGTGTCCCAAAGAACAAGGTCTGCTACAAGAAAGAAAGGGCCTGTCCATGAGCTCGAGGCAGGTGGGCCTGGTGGACAACCCAGTGGATGTAGGCCTGCAGGAGAGCCCAATATACCTAGGCCTGCAGGGGAGCCCAATATACCTAGGCCTGCAACGGAGCCCAATAGGGCCAGAGGACCAAGGCCAGCACTAGTAGACTATGTGAGTGATGTAGAAATTGATGGTGATGATATTGTATGGGAGTATGAATCTGAGGAGCTGCATACACCTGTCTCTTCTGATGATGAGGGAAACAAACATCATTGGCCTGAGTTCAATGACCAATATAGTTTCGGAGAGGGAAGATTTGAGCTTGGAACAAGGTTTGCAACAATTGAGAGGTTCAAAGAGGTGGTAAAGGACACCTTCATTGCTGAAGGCCGGGAGTTGGTGTGGATAAAGAATGATAGGGAAAGAGTTAGGGTTGGATGCAAGGATGAAGAGTGTGGTTGGATTGCCCACTTGTCTTACAATCGGCAACTACAATGCTTCCAAGTCAAGACGTATAGAAACGAGCACACTTGTGCAAGAGACCTTGGAAGCAACGCCGCTGATCAACACTGGATCAGTAAAAAGGTGGAGAAGAGGATGGCAACGCACCCGCATATGACAACCCATGAAGCCATTGATTTTCTAAGAGAGGACTTTGACCTTACTGCACACCCAAAGATGGTGTATAGAGCTGTGAAGGAGGCAAGGGAGAGGATGATGGGTAACGAAAGGCAACAGTATGGTGAATTGAGGGATTACTTATTAGAGATACATAGAAGTAACCCTGGATCTTCTGCATTGCTAGACCTGATCCCTCAGCCTCAAGCAGCCCCTATGTTTGACAAGTTATATATTTGTTTTGAGGCCTGCAAACAGGGATTCAAGAGTGGCTGCAGACCATTGATCCACCTAGATGGAGCATTTCTTAAAACATACCATGGGGGACAACTACTTTCTGTCATTGCACAGGATGCCAACAACCAGTTTTATGTGGTTGCATACGCAGTTGCAAGATCCGAGAACAAAGAATCTTGGAAGTGGTTCCTAACATGCTTACAGGAGGATATTGGTGATGTAGGAAACCACAGTTGGAATTTTATGTCGGATCAACAGAAGGTTAGTTCCTTTTTTGTCATTTCGTGTTTGTTGTCTTATTCATTCACTGTATTATGTATTGTTGTAAATGGTTGCTTCATGCCTTCATTGTTGTTAGGGACTGCTACCTGCACTGAAGGAGGTAATGCCTGGTGCACATGTTAGAAACTGCGTCATGCATATGTGGAAAAATTTTATAAACCGATTCAAGGATCTGCATATAAGAGAAATTGTGTGGGAATGTGCTAGATGCACAACCATCTCAGAGTTCAAGGCAACCATGGAAAGACTCAAAGTTGTGAACAAGGATGCTTGGGCCTATCTCATGAAATTTGAACCTGCTACCTGGGTTAGAGCATACTTTAGCCATGGTCCCAAGGTCGACAACCTAACAAACAACATGTGCGAGTCGTTTAACGCAAAGGTGGTGAAGTACAGAAGCAAGCCCATACTTACAATGTGCGAGGAGTTACGGTGCTACGTGATGCGACGAATGGTTCAACACAAGAAACTTCTGGGGACTCATGAGGGAAAACTGGCACCAGTGCAGGAGAAAAGGCTACAAAGGCTTATCAAACCAAGCAACAAATGGCAACTCACAGGTTAGTCAGGGTTCCTGAATTTCAACATAACCATGGTGTGTATTCTTTTAGTTTAAGCCTGCTGTGAATTCATAGTTGATGTGATTTTAATTTTACTCATACATGATGTTAACTATGCTGTGAATTTGGACATGCTTGGAGTGAATCTAATTAATATGTCGTGATTGTGTTGATATTAACTATGCTGTGATTGTGTTGATATTAACTATGCTGTTACCCTATTAGCTATGCTGTAAATTTATATTAGTTCATTCAACTCTTAGTCCTGTTTATGCCATTTGGTTGTTGTGAAACCGCTGCCCTGCTGTGAAGGGATGCCGTACATTCATGCTATAGCAGCAATCAGAAAACGGCATGATAATCCCGATGATTATATTCATCCATGGCTATGTATGGAATCCATTAGAAAGACATACGAGCACTTCATCCAGCCGGTAATGAGTGAGGAATACTGGACAAGATCTGAGTATACTAAGTCTGATCCACCTATTTTAAAAAGGCCAATTGGATGTCCCAAGGTGCATAACAGACATAAAGACCCGGCTGAGGCTGTTATTAATGGGGACAAATTGAAGAGGAGTTTCTATGTCACATGTAGCAAGTGTGGCGAGAGGGGACACAACTACAAGACATGCAAAGAAGCCCCATCCAACCCAAACTGGAAGCCAAAGACGAAAAAACCAAGAACAAAGGCCACGGACTCTCAATCACTTATGGTTCTACCTTTGTCACAGTCAGCCCCCGAGGAAGAGGTAATACTTAGAGTCTCAGGGACTAATTTGTCCCCCCGACAATATACTCAGGGATTTAAGTGTCTATTTTATTATTAGTTAGGGAGCTATTTGTCTATATTTTCATACTTCAAGGTTTTAAATGTCTTATGATATATTGTGCTTTACTGGGACTGTTTAAACTAACGGGATACATTTTACACAATGCCTCATCTCAGATTGTCGAAGACAGTCCCCCTGCTACTACGAATCCTCCTCATGTTGAACAAAATTCTGCTAATGAGTCTGTTGCTAATGAGGTAACAATCTTTTAGTTATTTCATTGTTGTTGCTTGCTGGTTTCATTGCATTTCACACTTGTTTCCACCTTCATGCAGGGTAATTCCAATGCAAACACTGCATCGATGAATGAGCAAGTATCTGGCCCCTCAGTAGCAGCGGTTCAGACACATTCAATGCCTCCCAAAGCACCATTCAAGCCCCCAGCCCAGTCTACATCACGCCCGGCACGAGGTACATTCAGGCCTAAGCAACCAGTTAGGAGGAAGACTGTGACAAATAAACCCTCGCAGCTTGTACCACCTGTCCAGAGTGAGCAGCATCTCCCCTCTCCACAACAACCAACTGCATCAGGAGCATCTCCACAAACTTTGACAGCAGCAGGCAAAGCAACCCAACGGCTGTTTAAGTTCATCCCCACTCCAGGACTAGACAAGCCAAGTAGTTAATGTTACATGTTTAGACTTTAGTCATGACCTCATCCCCTTTTTGATAAACACTTTTATTTTAGTAAGCAACCCTTTTTGGTAAACAATGTGATTAGCTATAGTTGTCAGGCTTAAGTTATGCCTTACTATGGCAGTTGACATGTACTTGACTTCTTTTGTCAATATTAACAACTCTTTCATGAGATTAAATTATGCTTTACATATATAATGATGTCTCTAAATAATTATGTCACTCACTTGCTTAGGGCAATGACTTTGCTGCACATATCATAATTTACCTTACAACATTGTTTGTTCGAATAGCATACAACAAAATGGAAACTCATCCCATACTACATTACAAGGTTTTTTTTTTACCTACTTCTCAGCCAAGATTGACTATGACAGAAGCAAAAATTACACAAACCACTGCTACAATAACCAAATACAGATTAACATTCTTCTTCCTCTCTAGATACAACACCTTCTTCTCCAAATCAATCACCTTCTGTTCCACTACCTTCTTCCCAAGATACACTTTCAGATCATCAACCTCGTTATCCGTAGTAAATTTTTCAAGAACTCTTATTGTTGAAAGATGGTCATCCAGCCATAAGAAGAACTTGCAGTGACTGGGATTTTTCAGCTGCATGTTCAAGGTTCCAAAACAAACAGAACTTAATCAACTCCCCTATAATCAAATTGACCAAATAAAATCACCAACATACCTTAAAGAATGGACACCCAAAGAACAATCTATTAGGGTTCGTCGTCGTCCTTGATTTGTACAGTATGGCGTACACACGGCATTTACACATCGGAGCAATATCGTCCTTCTCCTCTGAAGCTTCCACGCATTTCACGGTTGGCGGCAGTCGAACTCGTCGTGAGCTGGAGGAGGCTCCGTCACTGGCCATTTCAGCTTGCACAATATCCCCACACTCAACCAGTCACAGAAATGAACAACGGTAATGGCGAACGAGTTCCATTTGAACAAATAGGGCAAACACCAAAGCGACGTCGTTTTCAATCATAAGGACGTATTTGTCCAAGACTTTTTCCCAACGGGCACACCAAGCTCCCTCAACGGTCCCGTCTTGCCACCTAGGCCCAACACACGCCAACTAAGCGACAAGTCACCCCTCTCCGTTGCGTCTGGCACATCATTTTGCACGGAAGGATCCATCCGTCAACCGTTTTGAATGGTAAGGGGCGTTTTAGTATTTTTTTTATCTTAAGGGATCGATTTGTCCACGATTTAAAAGCTCAGGGACTAATTTGTCCTTTTTCCAAACATAAATTGTCCTAAAGTGTAACGATTAACATATAATCTAAAACACACAGGAGGCCATTTACATAAAGACACAAAAATGTCTTTTTTTAAAGATATGTATACGTGTCATAATATGATTGGACATTTTTATTAAACCGATTAATAAGTTATTTTTTAATAAATCAGAATAAAATCAGTTTATTATAACAAAAATAATAAAGTTAATTGTTCATATTATAATTATTAGATCCAATTTGTTCCGATCAATTTACACAATATAAACTGAATTATATTTAAATCTTTTTATAAAAAGATAAATATATCCTTGATTTTTTATTTTACAGACATGTAAATTCCTAATAATTTAAAAATACAATTAAGTCCCTAAAAAAATTCTAACCCTAATCTCTTATCTCTGCCCAAACCCAAATCTAAGCTTAATCTCTCATTAATTGATCAAACTGACTCGAAAATTAAAAAATTAAAAAATCTAGCCCTAACTTCTCTTTCCTCTCTCTTTTCTCACTGAAGCTCAAGCTCTCATCTCTTTGTTCACCGGTTCAATCTTACGCTCACCGGAGATTGCCGTTGGAAGGCTTTCCCAGCAAAGAAACCCTTCAACAACAATAGAGAAGATCTCCGGCAACGATTCTTCCTCTCTCGTCCTTGCTTGTATGATTGTGGACGACGAAGAAATCGATTAGTGAGTACCTATTAGCTTCTTCTCTCATTTTCTTCCGCTCCTTCCACTTCCTCTCTTAAATTCCATGATTTTTCATTTTCTTTTTGGTTAAATTATGATTACGATGGCTCTGTAATCTAGAACGATGAATAATTTCGGATTATGGTACCAGGTTTTTTGTTTCAAGCACTTGCTTAAGTGTTTCATCAAAATAAAAAGGCCTCTGTTCATGATACAGAATTTTTTGTTTTTCAAACCTTTCCCCAATGCCCCATCCTTTTGTTTTTCAATTCATAATTGACTGGTTTTTGTTCATCCTTTTTTTTTTTACTTATCAAGGTTTGAGATTTGAGTGAACTGAAAACACAGTCTCTAGAAAAATAGTATTTTCTATTTTTGTTTTTTTATGTAACTATATGATTGTAGCTTTCAAATGCAAATTTGACTTCTTCTTTGGCCTCCAATTTTTACTGGTGAGATTTAACTATAGTGAATGCATGATTGTTGAGTTGCTATAGATATGAACAAAGCGAGTGACTTTTATTTATAATTAGAAGTAATACACCTTAGCATACATGTATCTATTTCTTCCATTGTGGTGGTTGTTCACTGTAATTGGATTGGACAATTGGGGTTGCAACTTGCAAGTATAGTTATTGAAGTTGTGGGGATAATTTAAGAATGATGAGACGAGTATGGATCTGAATTTTTTATCTTAGTTTTCAAACATCTAAAGGTTAGTTTCATTGGTATGGCATTACTAAATGATCTTGAGAAAAAGTTTATATCACAATATATTTCCTGCACATACAAACACACACACACACTTGAATGCTTTTTAAATCTAAAATTTCTTACAAATTTTTGTGATTGAAATGTGATAACTGATTTTTGATGTGGTGAACAGGTTAGTTAAAGTCTATATATTCTCTTTTGTTGTTGGAAGAGCATTTACAATAGATATAGAAAAACTAAAAGTCAGCAGTAAAAAAGATCTCTAGATATTACTCAAGTTTTTAAAGATGAAGACTATTTGAAATCAAATTCTTTGAATTAATGGCTTGAGATCATGCATAGAATATGCATCACTGGATATAATTCTATTTGAAGGTCTCTTGACATTTTCAATGATTGGTTCTCAATTTTGCATATCACCACGCATTCAAGAAGCTGGTAAAAATTTACAACTGAGGATTTGTATCATCTCAGCCCGTCAATATAATGAGATTATATTATTATAGCTTAGGAGATAGGTGTATAGCCTTAAACAGTTGCTTAGTAATTATTTAATCTCATTCCCTTAGGTTCTCATCTCGTTGGTCATTCCTTTGTATTTTAGTATATAAGATTTTGGATTTGGCTTTGTATAGAAGTTATAGGGATTACTCAAATATCTTCCATGTCTGCTTCTATTCTGGCTCTCTATTGACTTTCCTTGGAGAGACTAGAAAGTGAGGATTTTTTATATGCTTTTGCAGGGTCTTCCATGTAATTTAATTTCATGACTGGTTTTAATTTTCAATAGAAACATATTATTGATTTCACTTTAATAGTAATACTAGTTTGCTCTCATTTGGGTTCTCATCTACACGTTGCTGTTTTAGTATTTTTAATGGTGGTATTTATTATTCAGAAAATTGTTATAAAAGACTTGTAAGAATATTTAATTATTAAAAAGAAAATTTTATAAAAATAAAATTCAAAAATCTTTAATATTAACGAAGACTGACCGCCTACAATTACAAATCAATAAAACCAAATTCCAAGGAGTGGCTACCACAAACTTCAGAGACACAACAAATTTTTCATAAAAAAATGCAGAAGTCATAGATTAAAATGTAGTTTAAATACAAAATAATGTCATATTCTTAGTTAGGTAGTTCTCTTCATAAAAAATGTCAAAATCAAACTACAGGATATATGCCAAAACATTAGAAGAATTAGAGTTGAACTAAGAAGCAACTATTAATAAGTAGCAGAGCTCATGATATGGTGCATCCATTAGCATCACCATAATATGAACATGGAGAAGGAGTAGGAGGAGGAGCCTGTTGCTGCGGCTGTGGTTGTGGTGGATAACGCTGTTGATGATGATAGTAACTGTATTGATAAGGTGGTTGTTGTGGTCTACCATAACCCATTGGAGGAGGAACACATTCATTGCGGTTGTTGTGGTTGATGCACATTATGTTCCTCCTATTTGCTATCATAAACCAGGTTCATGAGCCCAAAAAGCATCTGGATCCGGACAAAAAAGAGAAAAATCTTGGATTTCTCTATTTGCTATATGCCAATTGACAAAGCGAGCTTGTATCGACTTGAACAGAAAAAGAATGACCAGAAAAAGCCAGCATTTATCATCTTCCCTGCAAGACCATATCCAAACTTGAAAACAAGGACCAACATAAAATATACTAGAAGCAAAGCAGAAAGCCCATCTAAAAGCAGTTTCTCAGAGGAATAATATATATATAGAGTTATTAAAATTTTTCTTTTTTCTTCACAAACACAGTGCTTTATCTGTGATAACTCAAAACTCCAGGAACAAAAAATTATGAGGGGCATCCAGCAGTTATTGCCAAGTGGTGGACTACTGGAAAGAAATAGATAGAAGCTACAGACCCAAATTACCGTGAATTGTAAGTTGAACAAGCATCAAAATATAGCCAAAAGTGCCTCTTCCAAGAACAATGTGCCTAACAAAAAGCAATTTAATCTTTATAGTAGCTACAACATATAAATCAAATGCAAAGCATCACATAGGCATTCAATCAAACATGTGGTGTGCAATGCAGAAATTCCACATAATCAAGCAATTTTCAGCGGCATTCAATCCATAACAGCCATAATCCAACACTTGCAACTTAACAAAGATCTAATAAACTAATCCTAACCTATCTTAACCGCTTAAATCCACTAACAACATGCAAATTCTAACTAACTAACTAATTAAAGAAAATACACTGGAAAGCAGAGCAAAGAGAGAACCTGAGGTGATGACTAGGGTTCTTGAAGCAGAGAAAGGGGAAAAGAATGCAGTGGTACTATGTTATTGCCGCTGCTGGAGGTGCAGTGACAATGACACCAAAGAGGAGGAGCTGGGCTGAGCTCCGAGTTGGAAAGGGAGAAGACGAAAACTTGAACAAAAACTACTAGAAACTAGAAGTATAACATTGCATGATACAACAATAGCATGGCAATTAGGCAACGAAAAAAACTCAGCTAAATTAATAACAGCAGCAGAATTAATACTACCAACAGCATTCAGCATTAAGCAAGAAAAATTATCCTTCAGCAACAAACAACACTTGATTTGATTTCCATTTTTAGCATTCAGCAACAATCGTTACAAAACAGTAACAAGTAATCCCTAATCACACTAAACCTGAAATCAATAAAGCTAAACAAAAATTTCAATAATGATTTGATTTCTATTTTTAGCAGCATCAAGAAAATTTCAACAAAAACTTCAGGAATTTAAAAAAGAGCAACAGCACAAAATCAATTATTTGATTTTCCATTAACCCATTCACATTTTCACATTCAAAAATCAACAACACGGCATAAAAGGAAGAGAAGAACCGAAGAAGTGAAGGCAGTGCCGCTAACCTTCGACGGCGACATGGACGGCGCCCGGCGAGACGACAGCGAGTGGCGACATAGCGGCGAGTGGCGACACAGCGGCGAGCTGCTCCAAGTTCGAGAGAATCCAGGGAGGACGGGGACAGGGGGAAGGAGGACGCCGAACTACGAGAGAGGAAGCAGAGGCGCCGACAGCACGGACAGCGGCGGCACCGCAGCGGAACCGTTGCAGGGAGAACTTAGGTTTTGGTGGGGTGAGTTTGGAAGGTGCTATGGGTTCAGAGTTCAAGGGATAGTGATATGGATTCACGAATCGGGGGTGGGGTGGGTGCTAGGGGGAATGGGTGGGTGTTTGGGGGAAGGGGTGGGTTTGGAAAGTTGACCGGACCATTTTTCACACCGGTTTTTGGTTGAATCGGTTAGATTGGTCGGTCTGGTTGGTTTTCAGAATATTAATTATTAATTATTGTTATAAAAGATCGGTTTTATTTTGGTTAGTTAAAAAATTTTAAAAAAAATTGGTTCACTTAAAACGTCCAATAATATAACAACATGTAGGCGTCTTTACAAAAAGATATTTTCTGCAACTTTATGGAAGCATTCTCCAAACACACAATCCTTAAATGATTTATATATTATTAGAAATAAGAGATTCATGTTTTAAAAATGAGTCTAAGAAAATTAGGTAATATTAAAATCTTTTATTTTATTTAAATAAAAAAAGTAAAAAACCTTTTTTATATGTATGTAATATTTTTGTCTTTTTAAATAGTAATATATTGATTCAAAAATATTTTATTTTTTCTAACAATACTCGGAATAAACACACAAAAATTTAGTTTCTAAAACCGTTTAGTGAATATATATTAATTTTTTTATATTTTTAATTTTTTCGACCGTTTTTCTATCGTAATATTTTTTAAATTATTTTATTTGGTATAAACTTTTTGTTCACATCATAATTTACCCATTTGTAAAATGATGTAAAAAAGTGACATCAAAATGCAAACTATACAAAATAAAAAATGAATTAAAATTTATATATAAATATATTAAAACTGATTTGATTTGATGATTAATTTTTAATGTTTTATAGTCTCCGAATGAATTAGTTGAATGAATTCGTCTGTTTTTACATTTCAGCATTGCTCTTCTCCAAATTGGAGCTTGCGTCCGATCTTCGGCCCCAGCCTTGTCAGTACTCAGTATCTTGATTTCTCTTTCTCTACATTTATTGTTGTGGATTTACGATGTATAGTTAACAGTAATTAACATGCTTAAATTGATTTGAATTTAACGATCCCAAGATTCATGGCCGCTACTTTTCTAAACCACCCTTGGGGGCTTCAAGGTTCCTGCTGCATTCCCTCTTCTAGAATGTTCGCGTCTTCCTCTCTCCGATTCCCCTCCTCCTCTCTTTCATGGCACCGCCACAAGGTTCGTGGATCATCATCCTTTTCTGACGACCCCGCCGCATTCATCTCTGATGCTATTATCAGTTCTCACCGTCACGAATCACCTAGTAAGCATTCTTGAATTCTTGATTTTCTTATATCATGCAACAGAGGTATAATGCATTGCTTCGTAATATGTATCATTTGATTTTGATTTTGATTGTGTGGGATAGGTGAGAGTGAGAGTGAGAGTACTTTGATATTGATTCGTCATGGTGAATCCTTGTGGAACGAAAAGAACTTGTTCACTGGGTGCTGTGATGTGCCTTTAACAAGGAAGGGTGTGGAGGAAGCTATTGAAGCTGGTAAGAGGATCAGCTATATACCCATAGATATTATTTTCACTTCTGTCTTGATTCGAGCCAAGATGACCGCCATGCTTTCAATGACTCAGCACCACCAGAAGAAGGTGTTAACATAAATTACTTATTATTCTTCTTAAAATACTATTGGAATTTGGAACCTGGATTTCTTAATCAAATCAAATGTTTACTCTTCAGGTTCCAATAATCATCCATAATGAGAGTGAACAGGCAACTGCTTGGACTCGAATTTACAGTGAAAAAACTACAAAGCAGTCTATTCCAGTTATAACAGCTTGGCAGTTGAATGAAAGAATGTATGCAGAATTGCAGTTATTAATCTTTTTTATTTATCGCTTGTTTCCATACATACTAAGAGGATGGATGTGTCATTCCTTATGCTACTTCTATAGGTATGGGGAGTTACAGGGCCTTAACAAGCAGGAAACTGCCGAAAGATATGGGAAGGAGAAAGTGCACGAGTGGCGTCGCAGTTTTGATATTCCTCCTCCAAAGGGTGAGAGCTTGGAAATGTGTTCAGAGAGAGCTGTTGCCTATTTTAAAGATTTTGTAAGGGTGTCAATTTCTGCTGTCGTGTCAAAGTAAAATATTGGTTTCTATGACTTTGATATGTTTCTGGGAAATAAAACATTTTAATTTTCCATGAGAGCTGCTGATATTCAGAACCATGCATTGTAGATTGAACCCCACCTAAAATCTGGAAGGCATGTGATGGTTGCTGCTCATGGAAACTCATTGAGGTCTATTATAATGTACCTTGAAAAATTAACCTCTCAAGAGGTATCATACCTCAAGTTGCAACTATCTTATTTCTGTAATACTAATTTCTTTGTTTGAAATAATATAGGAATCATAGGATTAATTTCATCTTCACTTCTTCATGGCTAAACAGGTCATGAATTTAGAACTGTCAACAGGGGTACCATTGCTTTACATATACAAAGAGGGGAAGTTTATCAGTAGAGGCAGTCCTGTGGGGACTACAGAAGTTGGTGTTTATGCATATACTCAGGTATGATCACTTACCCTAATAATTAAATTGTTATTTACTTATTTACTATGATATCTATATGATGTATGCTATCGGGTCTTATGTCTTAGTTTGTCAGATCCCTCAATTTCTTCCATCGATTGACTTCATTTCTAGTTTTACTATAGTCTTCTAGAAAACCAAACAAGCTCTTTTACATGGTTTTCAATGTGCTTGTGTGCCATTATTGTCAAAGGAATGACCAACGATAGTTTTTTATTTGTTCTGTCTTTACATAAGTGATGGTATAGATGAGAGATATTCTTGCTATCTCAATCTCTTTTTCTTTGACTACTTTTGAGTTCTCTTTCTTATTTTATGGTGTCAGAATGTCCTGATTCACTTGCTATATCAATCTCTTTTGAACTGATATGCTATAATAGACCTGCTGTATGCTGCTGTTTGTGTCTACAGGGGTTAGCTGATTACAGACAGCAGTTTGATGAAATGTCACATTGATCCTTCATCACTTGAAAGTTCTGGTATGTAGTCTCATGCAAATTTCTCCAGTAAAATATCTAGTATTCCATACAGTCACTGATAATGAGTGTGCTCATATATATATTTGCAGGTATAGTTTTGTATGTTAACTTTTGGTGGGTGGCTTCATATTTTAGTTTCTAACAGTGGCGTTCTACACAATTAATCATCTTATGGCAGACCATTAGAAGAACTGGAAAATTATAGGAAGAAATTGATGAACCCCATGATAATTTAAAATCTGTGAAACTGAAACTTGGAAGCTGAATTCTTTTCTGCACTGCAGTAGTGCAGTCTTAACTCTAAAATGACTCTGGTTGGAGAGTGAGAGAGAGAGATAGTGAACAACTGGAAGTTGGTAATATAGCAATAGAATTTGAATGTGTCTGCCTGGAAGTGACTCATAGTTGCCATGTTTTAAGATTTTGAATCTAAGGTTTTTTATTGAAAACATTGTCAAACTAGGCAAAATATTTCTTAGAGCGGTATGGCTTGTGCCAGTTATAACTTGTGAGAGTGATTTTGCATTTGTTGCCACTTATCATCAAGTGGTCAAATTGCATTCTCCCGTTGGATTGTGCGGCCTTCGTCTTGTTCTTGTCTTCTAATCGATTTACTGTTTGAAGAAAACAACAAACAGGTTACAGGAATTCCTTAGTTGTATTATTATTGAGCTTAATATATATCTCTGACTTCATTTACAGAAAATAAAAGGGACTGAATGCATACTTTTTTACTCTCTGTATGTTCACTTTTAAATATTTATTTGATTTGAATTAACAAAAATGATTAAAATGTGGTGGAGTTATATAAAAAAAATTACATAATTATCTTTAGATTAGGACAATAATAATAATTCTCTTTTTAATTGCTTTATTCATTTATTCGCTTTTATCATTTATTTCATGTTGATTAGAGTACCAATAATAACGAGCATGATTGAAAAAATTAGTAATTAATTTGCTACGGGAACACTTTCTTTTCTTTTTTTTCTTGAAAAAGCAAAATTCTAGAAGTGGACAACAAATGAAGAAACAAAAAGTATTTAATTAAGTTTTGAAAGGCAACAACCCATTAGCTAACGACATACTTTTAAATGGAACTCAGGTAACGGCATACTTTTAAATGGAACTCAGGTTTGTGACAGCTGGGAAAAACCGTGAGAAACAAAAAAAAAGAGTTTTGAAAGACAAAATAAATAAAAGAATTGATTACATTCTTTTCTTAAGATTTTAGTAGATTGATTGCGACAACTTTTTATTTATTTGGAATTTAGATACGTCTTTTAAAAAAAGCACTTTTATTAAAAAAATAAATTATTTACTTTCTTAAAAAACTGACAATACCTTGCTTTTATAAAAAAGTAAATACAAAAGATATTTTTAATACTTGAAAATTCTTTTTAAAAAGTCTAATCAAATATAAAATAATTTTTGTCTATTAAAAAAAATCTTTTTTAAAAAAATTATAAATACTTTTTTAATAGTCAATTCAAAGTAATTCAAACGGACCATTAAATATTTTGGAAGAGTTTCCTTAGACATTTTGTGATTTGAATTTCATCTTGCAATACTTAGCCTGACATTACGTTATAATGTGGAGTGTATCTTCTAGATGTTTGTTTCAATTGATGTTGTCATGTGTGAATTTTTATTGCTTAATATCTTTTCTAGCATGTTTTTTATGAGAAAAAATTAATCAGAGAATTGATTTTCCATCAAATGTTCTAATTCCAATTCCATAAGTTCAGAGAAAAATAAAATAAAAAAAATAGAAAAAGAGAAATAGAGATATACTAATAATTATGTAATGATTTGTAATTAATTGAGTCATTATTATTATTATTATTAAAACAAAGAATTCAGTATATACCCCCATTCTATAATAGAAACAAGTAAATAACAATATTTGGGTGTGGAAAATGGAAGCATGTGTAATATTTGGTATATTTGTGAGTTGTTTATGGCCTCATCAGGGAAGAGCATAACCTGTTATGGGTATGAGGCCTCATCGTTAAGTTGTCCGAAAGTTGTGCAGCCAAAATCTGAGCCATTTGAAAACGGAAAACAGCAACATCCTAAACACATACAAAAATACGAGTGTGAAAGTTGTTGCAGGAGGCTCGTAGATGATGAGTTAGTTACATCGCGATCAATCTGGTGCATGTTAGCAGGGTGGAGGACTCAATATCATATATAATAATATAATCTTATAATGCATGCATGTTCCAAAACCCGAAGTAGCCAGTGAATGTCGTATTTTTACGCTGCTTGTTCCAATTCTACTTGTACCATTTCAAATGATAATAATTCTAAAATGACCAAAGCCAGCGATCCTTCCATCAGCCCTATCAGGCAAATCTCTGCAGCCTCTTCTCCCGATGTTACTACCAACAAGAATGACAAGAAAAAGAGGGTTCGTTCTACATATATTCCTGCATTATGCCTTCCTTCATTTCTTATAATTTCTTATCTTCATTTATTTTATTGTTTTATTTGGTTCAAGTCTCTCTTTCCCAAGATTTTCGGTTCAAAGAGAACTGGGAGAGGCTCAGACGATGATGCTTTCACCAAGCCACATGAGGAAGGAGATCAAGGAGTTACTCTCGGTAATTTCTTTTTCACTTTTCTTTTTCTCTTTTTTGTCATCGTTGCTTTAATTTTTCTTTCATGAATGTTCTTTTCGTGTCCAAAGATTTGGAGAAGAAGATTGAATTCGGAAGAAAATCTTTCATGGAAGTATCTCCCTTCATGAGAAAAAGCTTCTCAGGTATGCATATATATTAATGTTGCATGCACTTAATTTGTAGCATAAAAAATTTTTTTACATTCCCTGAAACTCTTTTTATATATTCAAATTTTGTGGCTTGAATTTACATTGAGAAACTTTTGGGACAATGCTACGTTCTGGATCATCCAACTCGTATATAGTCCCAAGTACTTGGCAAGATATTTGTAGCTTACCTAACAAAAAAAGAATATTGGCTATTAGGAAGAATATTTTGTGATCAAGGGGGAAAAGGAAATCTTTTATTTGTTGTTTAGATATTTTTTTTCCGGCAACAATAGGGCAATAGCTAATAAAGAGTAAATAATCAAATTCATCTCTCAAAGATTATTTTTTTTTAAATTAATTCTCAAAATTTTTTTTAATCAAATTCGTCCTTCAGATATTTTCAATTAGTTACGGTAATCCTTTTACATTTTCGTTGTTGATTACTCAAAATTTATTAATGTAGCACGTTAAGTGACACTATATTGATCATAGTATACTCATAGCTGTCCTAATTGACGATTAACATGCTAAGTTTATGCAATTAGATCAAATTAATTTCAAATTGAGTAAAACTTTGAGACATTGAAATTCTTCAAATTAGAATTGATTTGATCTAATTTTATAAATTTATCATGTTAGCACTTAATTAGTATTGTCAAATGCCTATTATAGTAGTCACAAAAAAAGATGTCTATTGTAGTGTCACTTAAAGTGTCACATCTACAAATTTTGATACCATGAACACCAAAAGTGAGAGAGAGACTAATGTGGCTAACTTAAAATATTTGGAGGACAAATTTGATCAAAAGGAATTTTTTAAAAACCAATTTAGAGAATAAATAATCTTTCAAATACGAATTTTACTATTTACTCCGCTAATAAAACCCCATATATAGTTGCCAACTGTGTTAGGCATCATGGTTAGAAAGAGTGTCTCCGTACACTCATTGCAATTATGATTAGTCAAGATAATGGGAATAAAGCATGACCTTAGTTACTTATATGTGCTGACAGAAAGGGAGACTAGCCCAGGAATCGAAGGCCTAAATTTGTCTACTTTTGAACGACCTATGGGTCCAGAAACTGAAAGACAGAGTTTTAGGTTTGGTATTTTTCTTCGCCTATTGTAGTGAGATTAGAAGCTCGTGTTAGTAAGACATCTGTTTATAATAAATTAATAATAACTGGGAATGCATGTAGGATATTTGTTGCAACTTGGAATGTAGGAGGAAAGTCGCCAAACTATGATCTGAACCTTCAAGATTTCTTGCTGGTGGAGGGCTCTGCAGATGTATATGTATTGGGGTGAGTTTACAGTTACATCATGCTTGGTGGCAAGGCAAGAAACTAATAAGTAAAACTTTGAATTGAGTTCGCTGACATATGTGATTGTGTCTGTGTTTGATTAAGATTTCAAGAAATAGTTCCTCTTAGCGCTGGGAATGTATTGGTAATTGAAGACAATGAACCGGCAGCAAAGTGGTTAACATTGATAAGTCAGGCACTAAACAGGCCAAGAAACGAGCACAATGATTCGTATGATTCGAACCTGAAGAACTCGAGGGAGTTGAAGGGGCCTACAAGTCTGAACTTTTTTCAGAAGTCGTCACTGAAAGTTGTGAGTAAGAGCTTCAGGGCAGAGGGTAGCTGCCTCCTTAAGGCATGTAATTGTCCAGTGGAATCTCCAATCAGCAGAGACAGAAGGAGGGGGAGAAAGTTTAGTGACCCTGTTAGTAAGATAGATAATGAGATTCATGGTGAGACTAGCATGGAAGAGTTGCTCTCCATTGCAGAGATACCAATGAATTCCCAAAACAAGTACTCCCTTATATCAAGTAAGCAAATGGTTGGCATTTTTCTTACTGTATGGGCTAAAAACGAGTTGGTACCTCATATTGGCCATCTTAGAATAGATACTATTGGAAGAGGAATCATGGGTTGCCTAGGTAACAAGGTACATATGTATGCAAATTCATAATCATAATTAATCATATTGAGTTTTCCAAAACTAATAAATAAATAATAGTAGTGCATGTGAAATGATAATTGGTTTGCAGGGGTGTATATCAATGAGCATGACAATACACCAAACAAGCTTTTGTTTCATCTGTAGTCACTTGGCTTCTGGGGAGAAAGAAGGTGATGAGATAAAGAGGAATGCCGATGTAGCTGAGATCCTCAAAGGGATACAGTTCCCTAGGATTTGCAAGAACCCTTGTGCTAAAGCCCCTGAAAAGATTGTTGACCATGAGTAAGTAGTATTTCTATTATTATACTAATTTTTTAGTTGTAAATTCTCCTGTTTAATATCTGCATCTTCTGCAGACGAATAATATGGCTAGGTGATTTGAACTATCGGGTGGCTTTGAGTTATGAGGAAACAAGGACCCTCTTGGAGGATAATGACTGGGACACATTGTTAGAGAAAGATCAAGTGAGTATAGTATATATGCTTCCTAGTCCTCGCATAACATTATTATTACTTTTGATTCTACTGACTTGTATACATGTTTTCCTCAGTTGAACATGGAAAGAGAGGCAGGAAGGGTGTTCAATGGATTCCAAGAGGGAAGGATCGTATTTGCACCAACTTACAAGTATTCTCAAAATTCAGATTCCTATGCCGGAGAGACGGTCAAATCCAAGAGAAAACGCAGAACTCCAGCATGGTACTACTATAAATATTGATATTGAATGAAGAAATCCATTCCGATAACCACTTATGTTGAATAATTTTCAGGTGTGATAGAATACTATGGCGTGGTAAAGGCATTGAACAACTATCATATATACGAGGAGAGTCAAGGTTCTCTGACCACAGGCCTGTTTGTGCTATCTTCTCTGTGGATGTGGAAGTTAGAAATAGAAACAACAGGTTCAGGAAGGGTTACTCCTACGCTCACCCAAGACTTGAATTCGAAGACGTAATACCTCAAAGACATAGTTTCTATGATTAATTCAATCTAATATCAAACTTGTATATTTTCTTAGGAACTATAGAACAACGATATTTCATTTCAAAATTATTCTTTAATTCATTACTTCTCTCTTTCTCCAATGTGTTTATATATAACAGTAAAGCAGAACAAGAAAGCAATACAATCATGTTATGCAAACAAACCATATAACTTTTTTATACTTTCTTCCGATTATATTAATTACTAGATCGATAAGAATATACAGTACAATTATAATTAGTGGGTACGCCATAAGTCCCAGACTGAGGTTGATTCGAGCTCTTGTGTGATCTGTTGCGGTGGTGGATTTAGATTAAGTTCAAGGCTTCAAGCATGTTATTCTTGTTATCTCCTCCTGCTTCCAAGTGGAGTTCTGATGATGCATGCAATCCAAGATCTTCGTGAATGCCAGCATTCAAACTGAAGAGTCCATAGTCTTGTGGTATGGTGGCACCCGCTGCAGTCTCAGCCAACTCATAGGCAACAAGATCTTCGTTCCCAAAATGATTATTATCATCATGGTACCATGCTAGGTCCATGTTCATCAAATCATCCAATAATTTGGTGTCATCATCAAGAACATGGGGTTGTTCCGTGCGGTAGGCACATAGGGACTCATGGTTCATCCTTGAGTTCTTGTCCGGGAACCCCATGCACAACTCACTCTGCGGACACTCAGCGTTTTGACATGCATACATCTGCTTACTATTGTTATCGTCAATATCAGCACCACCATCATCGAAATCAAACACACTACTCTTCCTCTTGGAGGTTTCAGTGGATGATGGGGATGGTGGAGTGATTTGTGAGAGGGATTGTTGGTGGTTGACAACCTTGGACCACGTGGCAGTGTCTTTGGCAGTCATCTTGGCTTGCAGGGTCTTGGAGTGAGCCACCAAGCTTCTAAGCTTATCGAGATCAGGAGACATGTGCTTGATGACGGCAGCCAAGACGGAAACCTTCCATGCCTTCTTGAGGTCATGGGGCTTCCTATAAGGGGGCGGGCCTTGTTGCTGGGCCAGAAGGCCCTGCTCACCCCACCATAGCTCGTTGCCTTTGGGCCACCACGGAGGAGCCAGCCCTCTGTCAAGAGGGTACCTTCTCTGCGGTGGCACACAGTGCTGCATCAACGCGGAGAGGAGAGAACCCAGGGTAGTATCCTGGAGTTCATTCAAGAGATGCATGGAGGAACTTGCATACAAGTCACCATTTTCGTGATCCAGTAATCCTGATGGAAGGTACTTGGAGATGGCGAGGGGAGCGCTCTGATCAAACTTAACTTGGTCCTTCCACCATTCGCGGAGGCTCTCAGAGGAGCCAGTGATGGGCTTTCCCTTCTCAGTGACGATGCCGTAGACGAAGCCCTGACCGTTGCAGACTTGCATGATCTTGACCATGTACTTGAGGATGGAGTCCTGAGCACGTGCCATCTTCTTCCTCCTCGAGGCTTCTTCTTGGTCATCGTGCTTAGGACGCTTTTCCTTCAGCTTCTGGAGCAGCATGCGGTCCTTCCACATGCGCTTCTTCAGCTCTTCGTAGTCCACGCCCTCTACGTCCATTTCTTCTTCGTGTATCTGCACCATGCTAGTTTGGTAGGTAGAAGAGATGAGAGAAAGAGATGGAATAATGTGGTTAAAGTAAGAGAGGGTTATATATATAGATACGTGCATGAGAAGCTAAGGTAGTGGGAATGGCGGTGATGGAAGTAGAATGGCTGGTGCGTTAAGGAAATGAAGAAATTAGAGAAGCTTAGGAAATTCAACCAATAAATACGACAAGAGATTAGAACGAAACAAGACAAGAGAGTGTGTGAAGTGGGAGATTGACGACGAAATCATGTAGCGCCTGACGCGTGTGCACCGTGTGAACCTGTATACTATATATCTTAAGACTTAATAAAGAACAAAGTGGAACTCCCCAGTGACTATTTTGTATTATTGTCATGTTGATGAGTTGTGGAGCCTGTGGCTGTGGGCATGGAGGAGACGGAGAATTAATTAATATTGCATGTGTGTTGCCAACGACGTCATCATCAGCGTGCACCATCCACTGGCTCTTAGCACTCTCGACTGGTCCTTTGTGTTTCACATAACGCCCATCTAGAAATTTCCTGAGCTTAGACAAACTCCAAGTGAAGTTCTCCCAATATTTTAAGGAGATGGCTGGATGGATATTATAATTAAATTAAACCTTGATTTTTTTGGTCAACCCTTTCTGGGAAAATGGTCTTGGCGGTGTTACGCTTCTTTTTTTTTTTTTTCAAGTTAAAAGTGAGTTTTGAATTTGAGACTGATTTTTAAAAGAGAATTGAAAGATTATATTATTTCAGTTATAGTTCATTGAAGAGTGTTATGAAAACTTATTTATACGAGAAATTTTTGCAAATCAAAACTCAAGGACTTGAAAACATGATCTGGATTTATGTGCAGTTATGGTAGTCTATTCTGTTGTTTACTACAGATATAAAGTATACAGGACAGGGAGTTTCTATCTTTATCGACTTGCAAAATAAATATGAGAGAATAACTGCTTAGCCTGGTTGCTACCACAATGATGTGAAAAGGATTGCATAATAACAGTGTTAAGGTATATTAAAAAAAGGTAATGCATGTTAGGGAGATAAAAAAAAGTTTTATATATTAATTATTGTAATAATTAATAAATATTAAATAAAATAAATTTTGATTATTTTTTATTAATATTTTTTAGTTATTAAATATTTTTTATTAAAAAATAAGAAGAAAAGAAAGAAGGCTGTGATTATGGTCGCTTTGCAATTCATTTACACTCTTCTTTATTGAATATTGATATATCCTTTTGGAGAAAAAGGTTATGACCGGTCATAATACAGTCATAACGAAATAATTACATGTTAAAGTATACAAATCTTCATTTATCAATATCTGTACTCGGCGCATGCAAATTTGGAGTCTTTTAAATTTGTTTTCTTAACTTTGCGTTCTTTTCGCAGGAGGAAGGACAGAAAAGACAAAAGCTTACAAGACATTTGATTCTATTTCTAATTGTGAAGGTTTATTAATGTCTTAAAAAAAGGAAGTTAAATCTATAACTTTCTTTGTTATAACTCAAATGAGATAATCTTCTCATACTTATTTTGAGATTGCAAATTTGAGTTTTTCTATTTTTGGTTAAAAAAAATTTATAACTTTTTTTTTTAATTTGTTTACTTTAACTTTAAATTAAATTTAAAATTTATTAACTATTGAGTATGTCAAGTTAATATTTTAGGAGATAATTTTATTTTATCTCTTTATAATTGATCAGACATTAAGCAAATTCTTTACTTTTAGTTACTGTAATTTCTGTGAAATAGATAAAGTAGGAGACACTTTTATTTTATCTAATTTTAATAAAAAAAATAGAAAAAAAATAGAAAAGAGAGAATGATACAACCATGTATCCTATTTCAGTCACCATGTGCAATGTGACCTACATCCAATTTCCATTACAATAATGGTAAAATTTTTATTATCTTTTACAAATGTTACAATCACTAATTTTTTAGAATTCTATTCAATCCTATCTGGGACAAACAAACCAAACTTTTACCCAAGCTTAATTTAGCTAGGTTCACTCTTAAACTTTCATCCATTAAGTGTTTATCCAACTTAGTAAGAAAATCTTTTAAGATCATGAATAAAAAACAGAAATACATACAAAAGAGTTTGACATAATTTTTTGGCTTTTTCAAGATAACTTTCTTTACCTTTTCTTTCAATGACTTTTACTGATACCTCACTAATTACCTTTTTTCATTGAAAAGAAATAACAAAAGATGAATACTGAAAAATAAAAAATTTAATATGAAACCATAAAGGAGAAAAAGATTAAACTCAAAAGCTATGAGAACCCAAACAGTGTGCTCACTCTCCTTATTTCAATTTTTGACCGTTTACTCTTTCTAAAAAAAGAGTAAAGCTTCCAAAACTTGAACTAAGTTAAACACCTTTGGCTTGTTCTTCTTCCCCAAATATCAGAGCAGCAACGCAAAGAAGAGATGGGACAGCAGTAGTGATTAGAGTTGGCATGCATCGAGTGATTAGAGTTGGCATGCATCGTTACCTAGCTGCTTCTCTTTTTTTCTTTTTCATTTGGCTTTAAGGATTTGAGTCATTCATCAATTCTTTAGCTCCAAATTTTGTTTTTGACCTTTGATTTGTAGTAGTGATTCATAACCTCCATTTTTTCCATCTTATTCGAATAATGCATGCAGGAAAAAGACATCTTCAAAAGCTACAATAGAAGCATAAAGATAAAAATGTTGTTCTACCTTTGATTTGGTATTTACTTTTGTTGCCATAACCTCTAACTTTTTTTTCTTTTTTTTTTTTTTTTGTTGCTTGATTTTGTTAAACACCTTTTTTCTTTTACTTGAGCACCGAGTCGAGAATTTCTTTTTTCTTGAGTAATTTCTCTTTCTTCCTCAATTTAGGAATTAATAACATAGGTTGTAGACTGAAGAGAGAACGGAGTTCGGTTGCTTATTTTGGGCCAAAAGAAAAAATGTTGCTTTAATTTATGATTAGCAACAATATTCTTGGGCTACCAAATAATGAAATGAATACTTTTAATTTTAGGTCTGTTTTATTTTTAGGTTTGTTTTGAGCAATATTTTTATGCACAATGAACACACACATAAAAAATAATTTTAGACTTTCAACCGAAGACTATAATGTTAGTCATCATCAAATTATTATCTTTATTTTTTTAAACTCAATAATCTCTCCCTTAATGACAAATATTATAAATTAAAATGAATTGTAATTAAAAGAAATAAGAAGAGTTTAATAGTTCTTCCCTTTGATAATTCAATCTTTAAGTTGATCTCCCCTTTTCTTTTTTTCGATTAGTTCTCCTTGTTTGTATGTTTTTCGATCCTGAAATTACTGTTAAATAGCCATCTATGTGTAAAAATTATAACCAATGGTTATAATTAATTTTAATCAAACTACTTCATCAAATTCAAACATCATAGTGCCAAACAGTCAGCACCATTCAAAAAATCAGTACCAATTAGCCAAACATCATTCTAACATTCATTCAATTCATTAATTATGAACAAAAAAGGTTAAAAATTTAAAATTTATAATTTTGATAATTATCGGTAAAAATTTAATTTAAAAAATAAATATGAGTGCGAAAATATAATTAATTATAGAAAAACGCATATCGACGTTAAAAATTTGTTGTACCGGTTTAAATCTGTCTGGTACTATATTTGAGAAAACTAAAACTGTAAAAACAATAAGAAAAATATTTAGAATGAAAATCTGAACACTTATCTTAAAGATTTTGGCCCTAAGTTTGGCCAATGAGCTAAAATCACAACGGGCTCTCATTTGGGCCAAGCCCATGACTTAAAACCCCTGTCACTTAGCGAATTCAGCTCATTCACCCTCTCATTTGAGAGAGAGAGAGAGAAATGAAGAAGAGAGAGAAGAGAGGAGAAGAGCCCTAAGTTACTATTCATATCACACTTTAAATCCACATAACTCACAAACTGTATCTCCGATCGAAGACCTCTTTGTGGCCATGCGACCACCTTGTTGTCCTGTTCGATTCTATACCATTTTTGTGGTAAGTACTCCCAAGAACCTTGAACTATTTTTGAAATTCCTCTCAAATTCATGTTTTGGGTATGTGGTGTTGAGATTTTTGGGTGTGTAGTTAGATTCTATCCAAATTTCGAATGGGATAAGGTAAGGTGACATTTGCTTTCTTTAAACCCCCATTTTATGTAAACTCTAAGTTGAGAATTCGGTAAATTTGGATTTAATAAAGTTGCTCGAGTGCTTGTCTTGGATTGATAGAGGAAAAAGATTCAAGGGCTTATGTTCGGGTTGAGTTAATTGTTGTGAAATTAGAGATTGATTTGTTTGTGGAGCACTTGGTTGAGGATTGGGTCCATTTCGGTGAGAAAATTTAAAGGTTAAAAACTGCCATCAATAAGGTACGTGTTTTGATTTCGGGTAGACATTAGGTAAGGTTATGTGAAAATTTAGGTTAAACGTCCCTAGGATAGTTTTGAATGGAATTAATTGTTGTTGTAAATTATTGATGGATTGGTGTGAATGATTGATGATTGATTATGTGATGTGGTATGGATTTTGAAAAATGAGCTTTGATGAGTTATATATATGAGTATGATTGAATTGGATATAGAATTGTGAATTAATCGTCTATAATGGCTATTGGTAAGAAAAAATGGGCTGAAGGCCTTATTTGGGTGAGATACACCCTTTTGGTAAATGACAAGTCTTAATGGAGGTGTTGAAAATGGTTGAATTATTATGGTTGTTTGAAATGGAATTGACATGAATTGGGAATGATAATTGATTAGAAATTGATGGATTGGGCCTTAGATGGCTAGGATACGATTGAAAGTTGAATATTGAGCATAAAGGGTGCCTAGAAAATGGGTTTATGTTGATTTTGAAAATGGTAAGTTTAAAAACATGTGAAAAATGACATTATGCAGAATTGGTGTAAAAATAGATTTTTGACCAATTTTAATGGGGCATAACTTGGCGCTTGGAGTTTGGATTTGGGTAAAACTTATCCTAAATCAAAGATGATGATGAGAGCTTTAAAATCGTCTAAGAATGGAGAAAAATAGAATTTTGTAACAAGTTATGGGCGTTTGAAAAATGGTGTAAAAAACTGAAATTGTAGAGTTTATAGAAAATCAGCGAATTTGGCATGTGTGCGCGTGCACAAGGGTGTGCGTGCGTACTACTAAGAGCGAGTGTTCAAGCTCGTGCGTATGCACGAGGGTGTGCATACACACCCCAAGAGAATTTTACAAGCTATGGGTGCGGACAGGAGTGTGCGTACGTACACAACGAGAAATGCCTTCAGATATGTGCATGCGCACAGAGGTGTACAGGTGCACACATCCTGTTTTATTGAATAGAAAGGCTTATGAAAGTAATTAAAGTCAATGATTATAACTAATTGTGATATGAAAGACTGAATTGGCATAGACGGTGGTCTAATCCTGCTTGCGTGTTTGAAATTGATAACGATTATTGATTGGTAAGGACGGTGATTTCATTCCGCTTGCGTATTAATTTGGCACCCACACCGGGTAAGGACGGAGGTTCTATTCCGCTTGTTCCGTAGTTGCGGTGTGATGTGGGGATGGCGGTTTTATTCCGCCCCACTTTCTCTCGGATGAAAGGTGAGGCGGCACTCTCCATTGTTTGGCACGGTTTATACCTCCAGGAGAAGGTGAGACGACACTCTCCGCTGAGATAATGGTACCATGAGCTCATGGCCAATAAGACATGCATGCATCATGTGCATCTATTTGAAATTGTTTTAGTGTGCATATTGTATTTGGTTTGCCTATTTGAATATCCTATTAATTGCTAATTGTATTACTTGCTATACTCACTTTCTAATTGTGTTTGAATTGCATTGATTACTAATTGTGTTTGTCTCTACTAAATTGGATACTGAATACTGAACAACTGTAATATTGGAAATCAAAGATGTTGAGAGGTGTTGAAAAGAGCTAAGATTTAGTATATAAACCCTGTTTGGATTAGAAAGAACCCTAGGCTTAAACTTTGTGAGTTTGGAGATCAAGATTGCCTAGCGGGTTCATGTAGTTTTACGTAGTCTCTCTTTGGAACTATTACCCTACTGAAAACCTTCGGATTCTCACCCGTTGTGATAATTTCTGTTTTACAGATATAGGACGTAACGCACCTCGGTGAGTGTATAAGATTCCTTTGGCAAAGCAAAAAAGACATCTTTTGGAGTTTATTTTGTTTTATGTAGTATCTTTTCTTTGCTTTTGGATATTGTTTTGTAGATTTCTCTTAGAGGTTTTATGTTGGAGAAATAGGATGTATTTTTTATACTTTTATTTTGTAATATTTTAGCCGGCATTTTCTTTACAGGTTGAGACTAGTACTTATATATCTATTCCGAATCTTATATATGTGTCTTTTGTTTCTGTATTCGATGCTTCTTATCTTTAACACTTTGTGTGTGATAATGGTCATCGTTTTGTTTATCCTTTCTTCACGGGCTCCTAGTTATATTATTATCTTTTGAATACTATGTATGTATATTTTGCTTTTACGTGTCGTAATGTCTCACCACATCTAATTTACGACTATAGCATAAGGTTTTGTGTGGTAGGGTGTTACATTTTACATACTTTTTCTTTTATTATCAAGGAGGTGAAGTATTCCCTGCACAAAATCTGTTAGGCACAAAGAAATATTGCAATTCAAAGTTAAACAAATTACAAGTCACTATTATAGTCGTCCGGTTAAAGTAAAGAGTATCAAATGAGTATAACATAATCATCAAAAATAGTTTTAATCATTGACAACAGAGACAAAAAGCTAAACATCAGATCCCTCATCCTCGGTTTCCAAGATTTTTTCTTCTTCTTGATCAGAAAATATTGGTTCATTTTCCAAAGAATCAATATACTTCAGAAGTACTTCAACTCGGCTTTGAGATTTTTTTAAGGAATTTTAATTTTGAATGGCCAGTTTCCTAGCTTGTTTGCTCGAATTGATTAAATGCTTGGTTAGATTCACAATTCTTGTAAAACATCTTTCACAATGCGATTGACCAAGTACTTGTTGGAGGAGGATGTACCGACAGCCGAAGGTGGATGGATACTTTCATCCTCTTCTTCTTTCATGAATGTGTCTCTCGCAGCTTTAGTCCATTTTTTCTTAGTTTGTTTTACTGCACCACTGCCTTTAAGATAAGAAGTTCTATTCTCTTCGGTCTTATTAGTTAAATCAACACCAAAATATTCAAAAAAAATAGGTTAAAAACATGTCATATGATAAGAAAATATTTTTATCACTGCGAATACAGTCATACATACGACGCATGATCAAGTATGCAAAAGAAATTTATGCTTTGTTGAGAATGGCAAAGAGAACTAAGGTGTCGCAGAGAGTAACCCTTTGATAGGAACTACTTTGAGGCAAGAGAATGTGGGTGATGATTCGGTGCAACTGGGCTCTAACAAGACATAGAGACTGATGGTTAGAAGTGACACCATCCATGAGAAAAATATTCATACATATATTGGCCAAAACATCTTTATGTGAAATGTCCAAATCATTATCCCACTTACCAGAGGTGTAAGCAGTTACACGTATGCCATAGTAATCTAGGACTTCACTAATGGAGTCTTTGTTCAAATAAATTTCATGGTCCTTAACATATGAATAAACAGATTCTTCATGATAGTACATGTTTGCATAAAAATCTCAAACCAACTCAGGGTAAACTGGTTTTCGAATATTGAAAAGATTTTTTCAGTCCAAATAAACAATATTTTCAACAAAGTTTAAACCCTTTTTTAGCCAGAGCTTTTAAATCAGCCAAATAAGTTGAACATAAGGGACGATTAGAAACTAATAGCCCTGTGAAATTCGAAGTTCATGCTAGAGGAGAAACAAAATGAATCAAAATGAGAATGTGAAAAATTATCAAAATGAGATTTAAACTCAACAGGATCAGGGTTGTATGGTTCTTTTGCAGATTAAAGAAAGGGTAGATGGTTACCTTTGGTTATTCGGTTTGAGGGAGCTTTGGGAGCGGAACGTTCTTGTGGATGAGATTAGGAGTGAGGAGGTAGAGACATGAGTGGTTCTTCCTCGATCATAGGCTTTTTTTTCTTGGCCACATTTTTCCCAAAGGCACCAGCTTCTAGAGGTGCCGTTGAAAGGCGACGAGAAGTAGTTTTTGTTTGAGCCATATTCTCGGGAATGGGAGATGAATGTGAAGAAGAGTGTGAGTAAATGTGTATATGGGTGTGTACTTGACCTTTTGGAGGAGGGTTTTGAGGAGGATGGTTTGCCAAAGAAATTCTGTGAGTAGCCACCTTCTTTCTCATTATAATGAACCCTAAAGAATGAAGTTTGTGAAAATGATAAGAAGTTAGATGAGGAAGATGAGCAGTTTTCAGTAACTACAATAAATGCTTATTCACAAAATGGCCTTTCAAAATATTTGAAAAAGTATTTAAAAAATATTTTAATAAATATTTGGAAGTAAACAAGTGAAAAGACAAGTCAAAAAATATCTTTGAGAATCTAAACTTGATTTAATTTGGTAGAAAAATATAAAAATAAATATTTAGGATTTATGATTAAAAAAAAAAGATGAAGCTCATTTCATAGACTAGATCATTCTTTTGGGCCTATTGGTAATTTTTAAGAAAACATAAGGAACCATAAAAAAAAATTCAACTTTGACCCTTATTAATAAAAAAGATAACATTCAGCATTGATCAAGAAAACCTAGAAGGATTCATCATTTGACCAGTTTTATCTCATGTCGACCTGAAAGGTAAAAATATGCAGAGAACATCATCAAAATATTCAAAGATTCAGCATAAAAATTTTTTAAAGTTGTTCTCAACTTGCAAAATCTATCTTCAGATAGTGGTTTAATATATAAGTAAGTTGGTCATCATATCTTACAAACTGAATATCAATGTTTTCCTTTTGAACATGTCCTCTGATAGAGTGAAATCTTACTTCAATGTGTTTGGTTCTAGAATGCAGAATAGAATTTTTGGAAATATTTATTGCACACATTAAGGAAATACTATTGACTTACAATTTGTAATATATAAGTTAGTTTTTCCGCCACAACAATTGTGAACAACATGAAAATGCAGTTATGTATTCAGCCTCACGTAGCCTTGTTTTTTGCTGAACCACACATTTAGTGACTGCCCAAGAAAGTAATAGATTCCGGATATGTTCCTTCGGTCTATTTGGTCACAACAAAATTTGCATCGCAATAACCCATTATACCAAACTTATCAGATTTAAGATACCATAAGCCAAAATCAGAGGTGCCATTTATGTATCTAATAAACTTTTTAACAACTGAAAGATGAGATTTTTTTAGGTGTGATTGGAATCTAGAACAAACTTCAATACTTTGAACTATATCCAGTCTAGAGAAAGTGAGGTACAAGAGAGATCCGATCATTCCCTTAAACCTAGTCTCACCCACACCTTTGCCATTATCATCCTTTTTAAGTTTAGAGTTTAGATGCTTTGATGTGCTCATTGGCTTAACATTTTCTAAACCAAATTTCTTAACCAACTCTTTGACATATTTACCTTGATACATAAAAATGCCACTAGAAGTTTGTTTGATTTAGAGTCTAAGAAAGAATATGAGTTCTCCCATCAAACTCGCTAGTAATTAAAGTGCTAAAATTAGCACACAAGATTTTATTTGCCAAACCAAATACAATATCATCCACATAAATTTGAACTAGAATAAAATGATTATTAGATTCTTTAATAAAGAGAGCTCTATCCGTAGTACATCTTTGAGAGCTATTTTTCAATAAGAAAGAGCTAAGTCTCTCATACCAAACTCTAGGAGCTTGTCTCAAACCATAAAGAGCTTTTGAAAGTTTAAAAACATGGTTTGAAAAATTTTTGTTTTCAAAATTGGGAGGTTAAGCCATGTATCCCTCTCTATCAATAATACCATTTAAAAAAGGCACATTTGACATCTATTTGAAAAAGTTTGAACCCTTGGTGTGCAGCATAAGCAAGTAACAACTTTATTGCTTCCATTTTTGCAACCAGAGCAAATGACTTGTTAAAGTCAATTCCCTCTTTTTGATCATATCCTTGAGCTACGAGTCTTGCTTTGTTTCTTGCTATGCTACTATCTTTTTCCAACTTGTTTCGAAAGATCCACTTTGTTTCCGTCACCTTTTTTCCATTGAAGCTTGGCACTAGTATCCGCACTTCGTTTTTCTCAAATTGAATCGGCTCCTCTTCCATTGCTTTGACCCATGATGGATCTTCAAGAGGTTTCTTCATAGTTTATGGTTCGATTTACAAACAAAGGCAAGATTGTTTTGTTCCATCCTCTTTCTATTTGAGGATCTAGTGTTGACACCTTAAGACATATCTCCAATAATAAACTCTTGTGGATAATTTTTCAAGAATTTCTATTCTCTTGGTTTGAAAGATGTAGGAGCAGATTCAGTCTAGTTTAGTTCAAGATTGTTGAGACTTCCAAAAGTTTCTGCAGTGTTAGGAGATAAAACAAGTTTGTCTCCTGCAGTTTGGTCTACAGTATCAGAATCAGGGATTTCTTGCATGGATTCTAATTTGTCTTGAACTTGGGCTCCACTTAGATTCTGTTCAGCTTGATTTCCTGTATCATTATCCTCTACGACACTTAAAACTGAGTTAGAATCACAGAAAGTAACATGTATGGTATCTTCAATGGTCATATATTCTTTAAGGTATACTCTATAAGCCTTGTTAGTGGTTGAGTATCCCACAAAAGTACATTCATATGACTTTGGATCAAATTTTTTAACATTGTCTTTTGTATTCAAAATAAAGCATTTACATTCAAAGACGTGAAAGTATTTAAGATTTGGAGGAGTTCCTTTCCATATCTCGTAGAAGGTTTTCTTAAAAAACTTTCTGATGATGGTTCTATTTAAAATATAGCAAGTTGTATTTACAGCTTCAGCCCAAAGGAATTTGGGTACATCACTTTTACAAAGCATGGCTTGAGCCATTTTTTGAAGACTTCTATTTTTCTCTTTTCTACAACATCATTTTGTTGAGGTATTTTAGGACAAGAGAAATTGTGTGATATACCTAATTCATCACAAAATAATTCAAAATCTTGATTTTAAAATTCTTTTCCGTATAGAAGCAATTTTCAAATCCTTTTCATTTTGAATCTTTTTGCATAAAACAATGAAAGTTGAAAAAGTATCATTCTTGTGAGCTAGGAAGAGAACCCAACCGAATCTAGTATAGTTATAAACTCCGAGTAATTAACAAATAATTAATCAATAAATTAATTATTATTAAAAAAATTATAAAATTAAAGTTTATAATTTGAAGAAGTAAAAATGTTTAAAATACGAATTTTAACACTAATTTTAAAGATTTTGGTCCAAAACCGGGCCAACGAACCGGACTGGTTAAACCGAGTCTATATTGGGCCTAAGACCCAACATATATAAAGAGAACTCAGCCACTCCTCCCTCTCATAAAACAAATTCATACTGAGATCGAGGGAGAAGAGCCAAGAATCCTAACCCTCAAATCACCCAAATTTCATTCTCATGTAACTTTCAATCTGGAACTCCGATTGATGAGCCGTTAGCGGCCATGCATTTACCTCGGAATTCTCTTCAAAGCCATCTAAACAAAGTGGTAAGGAATTGACAATTTCTCACCTATATTTTCTCTCTTCAATTTCGAAAATGTTGGGTTCATGAGTATTGAGATTTTGTGTTTTGATGATGTTAGGTGTGCTCTAGTGGTGAGAAATTATTAGGTTTTGTCCTAAATCATCTGTGGAACGATAAGAAACCTCTGAACGCTTGTAAATTATTGAAATTGGTGAATCTTATGTTGATTATAGTAAAATTGTATGTTATTAGATTGAATTGTGTGAGTTAGAATCAAAGTGGTGGATGTTGGATGCTTGAATTGAGCCTTGGAAGATAGGAATTCTTTTGGTAAGGAATTGGAGACTTGGAGCTTGTGTGGAAGAGGTTTTTGAGATGTTTTTGGCTTAAGGAGGAATCGGCTAAGGTATGGTTTTGGTTTCTCATAATTAATATATAATGTTACGTGAAAACTTAGGCTAGTTGACTACAGGATAAGTTGAATTATGTAAATAGTGCATGTTTAGTGGATATAGGAAATAATTGTTGAGTTTGATGTAAATTGTAGTTGGAAATTATTGAGTGGTATTGTTAAATTTATATGTTGAGGCGATTATGGTGTGGTTGGTGTTGAATTGACATGAATTGGTTGTTTTGTTTGAGTAGACATGGTATGTATATAATGAGAAATGTTGATGATTGATGAGAAATCATGAATGAAATTGTTGAATAGAATGAAGGTTTTGGATGTTAGCATGTTGTGAAATGAGTGGAGAGTATATGAATATGTTTTGAACACATTTGGTATTTTTATAGTTATGAAACTTTGGTTTAAAATTGAGGAGTTTGGAAAAATTAGAGGTTTTGTAAACTTTAGTAAAAATTAATTTTCAACCAACTTTGGCGAGCCATAACTTGACTTCCAGACCTCTAAATTTTGTACAACTTATCTTGAATGAAAATTGGGTCCGTGAAGTTTATGACGTTCAAAGAACGAACAAAAAATTATTTTTAACGAAAAAGTTATGCGCGTCGAAAGTTTGGTATGAAAAAATAGTTTTCTGCAATTTAACAGCTTTTTAAAAAGAAATGACATTCATGTGTACACGGAGGGCATGCGTATGCGAGAATGTAAAATTTTGAATGCGTGCATATGCAGCATTGTTTATACATACGCGAACCAAGGCCTTTGCTCCAGATACCCACGTACGCAAGGGTGGTTCACGTACGCAACTTTGGCAAATTTTTTACCCATGCGTACGCAGGTGGCATGCGTACGCATGGCCACCCTCTTTTGAAAAAGTTTCATTTTTGAGATTTAACCTATTCTCTAACTTTCCAAATCTCTTTAACACCTGTTTAGGGTCCGTTAGCGAGTTTTTAAGCTATGGAACAAGGGTGAACATGTTGAGTAAGTTAAGTAGACATTGAGAAGGAATTTCGAAGTGGATAACTAAGTTAATGAGGTATTGATAACACTGAATGAGAAGTAATTAATAAAGATGATGATAATAATGATGAATTGCAATTGAATGAGATGATGATGAATGAGTTTGATTAGGATACGATAAGAATGATTATGATAATGAAAGATGACGATGATTGATGATGAATATGTCTATGAATTCTCTTTGGTTGCAAATGGTGACAGGGTACATATTCTAATGGTGACAAGGCACGTATTCACTCTAATAGTGATAGACCACATATTCTCTCTAATGGTGACAGGACACTCTCCCTCTAACGATCAGCCGATGTACTGAGATGATTGTACACAATAGAGAGACAATATCCGGGTAGCTACCGGACATGTTGGGTTTGGCTATATAACCGACAAATGAGACTCATCAGCCCTAGGACAGGCATACATCATATGCATTTATATGTTTTGCTTGAGTGTACATTGTTTTGGCTTGCCTATCTGCTTAACTATACTTATTTGCTACTTGCTCTACTTGTTGTATCTGTGTTTTCTTTGTTTGAATTGTATATGTATGTATCTGAGAGATCCCTCATATGGTGGTGGCATGATGAGGGTTGTTCCACTCAGTGATTAGGAGGTTAAAGAGACAAAAGGTGAAGAATTAGATTAGTATCGGAATTCCTTAGATAGAGTACCGAATTTCTGATTTAGTATAATCTTTAAGTTAAAATCAGAGTGCCAGAGTTCTAGGAATGCCTCTAATTTTTTCGCGACCTTATATATTATCTATGTGGATGCCTTAACTATACTGAGAACTAATTCCCATTCCATATATATTCTGCTATTTTTTTTAGATGCAGGTCGAGAGGCACCTCACTGAGTATTCTGGAGACTCTTTGGAAGCAAAGAACTCTTTTGGGACTTGGTGTTTTGTATTATGTTTATTTATATGTGTGTAAATAGATTCTCCGCCCTGTATTTTTGTGTAAGTCCCTCCTAGAGGTTGACAATGGAGAAATAGGTGTTTATATTGTAGTTTGAGTTATGTTTATATATATATATATAGTTATACTCTGGCCGGCCTTAGCTTTACAGGTCAAGTCCGGACGAGTGTGATGCGATTTTCTGTTTTGACTTTGTTTAGCTTCTTCTTCAAGGCTCCTAGTTATAATTTCTTTAATTTAAACTATATTTATATACGTGTTTTCTATTTTAGAGGTCATAATACCTCACCACCTCTTCTTTACGACTTAAGCATAAGGCTCTGTGTGATAGAATATTATAATATTCATCAACCATAACTAAGCCATAGTGTTTACCTCCTAGGCTTTGAGTTCTAGTAAGACTAAAAAGATTAATGTGTAGCAACTCCAAAGGTCTTTTAGTTGAAACATCTTGGATTTGAAAGAACTTTTAGTTTGTTTACCCATTTGACAAGTATCACAAGTAATGTCTTTTCGAGTTGAATTTTAGGAAGACCTCTAACTAAGTTCCTTTTGACAAGTTTAGAGATTTTGAAACATGCTAGCATGTCCCAAACAGGCTTGCAATATTATTTGTGTATAAATATATATGTGATTTAATTTATTTTTAATATATATTTATATTCTAACATATATTTTATACTAGTAATTGATTTTGATGGCTGATTTTGGTGTACAAGTAGCATTACTCTATTCTATATTATCATTCATCACATAAAGAATGGTGTCAAATGAAATAGAAACAAATGAATTAAATATGTATTAAATATTAAGTTGGAATTATTATATAAATATAAAGAAATAATCTAAATATTGGATGAATATAGTTTATTAATATATAGAAGGTATAATCTCAATAGTTGATTTTTTTTATATAACAACAAATTTAGTTACTTATTTTATTTTTTTATTAGTTAAAATGTGTTTTTAAATATTTATTTTTTGTAATATAATTAAATATCAATATAATAAAAAGAGATTAATTTCTCATTCCATATAACATGTATAAAATTTTTTATTCATAAATTAAAAAATTAAATGATGAACAGTCCGACTTCACGCAAAAAACACACTGTAATTTTAAAGGACACGATCTTTGCATGTGTTCTAAAATACTATAGCACAAATATTGTTATAATACACGATCCAAAATATTGTTATAACAACCTTCATTCCCACTTCGTTGAACGACTAGTTCTCTCCACTTCTCTCTCTTTCACTGCTCCTCCTTCACACTTCTGATCTCAGTTTTTATTTTTTCTTCGTTATTCTCACTCTAGTTACATGGACATGAATGGGCGCGCCATCGGTCATCCGCCTGCCAACCGCCATCTCCACTTGCCACCCGCCAACCGCCAACCGTTGGCGTGTCCGTTCATGTACATGTAGCTATAGTGAGAATAACGAAGGAAAAAGGAAAACTGAGATCAGAAGTGAAGGAGGAGCAGTGAGAGAGAAGTGGAGAGGACTAGTCGTCCATCGAAGTGGGAATGAAGTTGTTATAACAATATTTTGGATCATGTCTTTTGTAAAATTATAACAACACGTGTGCTATGTATTTTGGAACACATGCAAGGATTGTGTCCTTTAAAATTACAGTGTGTTTTTTGCGTGAAGTCGGGGATGTTCATGGTTTAATTTTTTAATTTATGAATAAAAATTTTATACATATTATATGGAATGAGAAATTAATCTCTTTTTATTATATTGATATTTAATTATATTACAAAAAATAAATATTTAAAAACACATTTTAACTAATAAAAAAATAAAATAAGTAACTAAATTTGTTATTATATAAAAAAATCAACTATTGAGATTATACCTTCTATATATTAATAAACTATATTCATCCAAATATTTAGATTATCTCTTTATATTTATATAATTATTCCAACTTAATATTTAATACATATTTAATTCATTTGTTTCTATTTCATTTGATACCATTCTTTATGTGATGAATGACAATATAGAATAGAGTAATACTACTTGTACACCAAAATAAGCCATCAAAGTCAATTACTAGTATAAAATACATGCTAAAATATAAATATACATTGAAAATAAATTAAATCACATATATATTTATACACAAATACATGCTACATTTTGTTCTTTAAATTTCTCTAAAGTAAGACCATACACATTATTACATCTTCTTGTAACAAATAAAATGTCACCAAATTTTTCATTAACAACTAAGCATTCCAACCTTTTGAAAGTAATCTAATAACTCAAATCACATAGTTGACTAATGCTTAGAAGGTTGTGCTTTAATCCATCAACCAAGAATACATTATCTATGAAGGTGAAAAAGTTTTACCTACTTTACTTACGGCTATGATTTTTCCCTTTTCATCCACTGAAAGTTACGAATCCTCCATCGTACTTATTGAGTTTGATGAAGAATGTAGACTTTTCGGTCATGTGCCTTGAGCATCCACTATCCAAGTACCATATATCCTTCTTTTTCTTGGATACAAGACAAATTTACACAATACTTTAGGTGACCTTAGGTATTCAAATCAATTTGGATCTTTTGATGTTAAAATATCTTGGTTGTCCAAGAACATTGAAATTATTAACAACCTTATACACTTTATTTCTAATTTTTTTTTAAATAAAACATTGATGAGATCAATGACCATGTTTTTTGCATGTTTGACAATGATTCCTTTTTGCTAATTTTTTCAAGTGATGAAAGGTTTGAAATCATTTGGTTTTAAAAGTTGAAGCTTCAATTTCAACAAAATATTTTTCAAAAATAGCTTCATTCTAGTCATAATATTCTAGCCCAAATTTTTCAAATAAGGGTTTTTGACTAGTTAGTAGTTTGTCCAAGGTTTCAGAACTTTGAGTAAATTTAGCTATGTTTTAATTTAAACTTTCAATCATTTTATTTTTAGATTTAAGCTATTTATTTTTTTTCAATTAAATCAACATCTTTGGTTTCACTTAGTTTTTCTTTAAGGAATGCATTTTCTGCTTTTAAAGAATCATTTTCAGATTCATATTTTTAGCATTTATTCAAAATTTTTCTAACATGTCCAGTTAAATCATTAATCATTTGATGGAGTTTTTCATTAGTTAGGATGTGGTAGTTTACCTCTTCAACTTGATCTTGATTAGCCATAAAGCAATCATGAGCTTCATGTTCAGATTCTTCTTTTCATTGGAGTTATTTTCCAAGTCCTTGTACTTCTTCATCTTGTCTTCCTTCTTGAACTTGGGACTGTCATACTTGAAGTGATCGGCCTCCATGCAGTGATGACCAATGATCTTACTAAGGTCTCTCTTGTGTTCTTTTGAGTTTGAACCTTTGTTTTTTTCTTTGCTTTTCATGAGCCTCCTTAGCCTTCTAGTAAAAAATACAATTTCGTCATCTGATAAACTTTCATTAGAATCATCTTCTACTGAATCAATGCAAGATTTTAAGGCGACTCCTTTTTTCTTCGAGTCTCGGTTCAAGTGGGTGGATTCATAGGCCAACAGTTTGCCTCTCGACCCATCATATGATATTTGGTTTAGGTTATTCCTTTTAGAGATGAAAATATATTTGGTTTTCCACTCTTTGGTAAGACTTCTCAGTATTTTTCTCACTAGTGAGTCATCCCCATAGCATCTAAGCTATTGATGATGACCGAGAATCTCTCGAATATTTTATCGATAGTTTCTCCTTCTTTTATTGTGAATATTTCATATTCTTTTCTTAGCATATCGATCCTTGTTTTCTTTACTTGTTCAGTGCCCTCATGAGTGACTTAGGATTTATCCCAAATCTCTTTTGTTGTTTTACACCTTAATACCTTCTGGTACTCCTCAAAACTAATTGAGCAGTACATCATGTTGATTGCCTTTGTGTTCATCTCCACCATTTTTTTTGTCTTCATCGTTTTATTATACTTCTTTTTTGGGAGTCACAACTCCTTCAACACTTGTTTTAGTTGAAACTTGGGAACCATTCATGATGATCTTTCAAATATTGTAATAAACGTATTGTACAAATATCTGCATTCTTTTTTTTCAGTAGTTGTAGTTGTTGCCTTGTAGAAGGGATGTCTATTGTTGGACTGACCCTCAGTGAGTGTGTAAGTCAAGACGTTCGAACTCATATTATTAGTCATTTGATCTTTGCTCCAAGTTGTAAAACTTGATTTCTTGAAACCAAGCTCTGATACTAATTAAAAGTTTATCAACCTAAGACTATAATGTTAGTCATTATCGAATTATTATTTTTGTTTCTTTAAACTCAACAAATTGGTTTAGATTTATAATTGTTAGTGAATGGATCCAAACCAATCCAAATCAATTTGGATTGGATCGGTTCAGATGATTGAATATCCAATTGAAAATAAAATTAAAAAAAAAAACTTAAAAAAAAATTAAAAATAATCTAAATACTATAAATATATAATAATAATATTAAAAAAAGTAATATATTATCAATTTAAACTTAAATAATTATTATAATTTGAATTTTAAAAGATTTTAGAATTAAAAAATAAATTTATATATATTATTAAATTTTATTTTTTTAATTAATATTAAATTAATCGAATAATTAAATTGATTCGGATCTACAATTTTAAGATTAATACCAAAACTAATTAAAGTTGGATTTAACTGAGTCTGATCTAATTGTATTTAATTATCCATCGAATCCAAAAGGTACTATAATCGTTTCGATTTAGTTTGAAATGGGTAATCAAATTACCCGTACTCATTATGACGAGGAATAGTCACATGTGGCATAGGAAATTTATTTGCTGAGAAAATGAGTAGTTAGTAGAAACTATTGGTCTGAGTTCTACACTCAAAAAACAACGGATTAGACATGCTTTCAATTGAGGTTTAATAAACACATGATGGTGTCACTCACCAAAGTACACTATGGTATAACACTTCCCCAGTTCATTCTTGGTGGCAAGTACAAATAAAGTAAAAGAAGCTTTTCTTTTCTTCCATGGCATAGTTCGCAAGGTGAATTTTAGGATGTTTATAATTTAGTGTCTAAATTTTGCTTAATTTATTTTTTATGATAATTTTTAACTCTTTTTAATAAATTAGACAAATACTTTTAAACACTATATCAATCAGCCTAATCGTAAAAGCCATTACTACTTATCAATTATTTTTAAAAATACAAAAATATGCATATAATATTTTTTCAAATAATTATAAAACGGAAGAGCATGACAGAGACACACAAACACAGAAAACGAGGGTGAGTGAGTGACTAATAAAGTTATGCAGAAATTTAGTCACTGGAAATGGAAGGAAGCCGCGTTCACGTTCACGTTTTTTGTTTCTCCTTCTTTGGTTTTTTGGATTCTCCATTTCTCTCCCTTTACTTTCTTTTTCTCTCCTCATTGGTCATTGCTCGTTGCCCTGACCCTCTCTGCAACAAGCTTACACTGTCAAAGTACTCATTAACCACACTGTTACCCTCTTTGATTTCATCAATGGTGCCCATTTCTCATAAATCAACACTACACACTCCACAATGAAATGGGTGTAATCTTGTAAAGGGGTAATGGGTACTGCAAACTCCAAACCCCAAAAGAACGAAGCTTTGACCCTCTGCAGGGATCGCAACCGATTCATCAAGGTCGCCGTTGATTCCAGGTATGCTCTCGCCGCCGCACACGTTTCTTACATTCAATCTCTTCGAAACGTTGGCATTGCTCTCCGGAGGTACTCTGAAGCTGAGGTCTTGGTGGAGTCTTCTCTCTCAATTTCAGATAAAACCCCATCTCAATGTAGCTACCTTTCTCCATCATCACCACCGTCACATCTTGCTGAGGTAGAGGTTGATGCTTCTGACTCACCATTGCCAGAATTTCATAGTCCCCTTTCCCCTCCTGTGACTACACTCAGTTACATGAGGTCAGGGGGGAATGCTTCTGTCACTGTTAGGGTCAATGCTTGTGGGGGTGACAGTTTTTTGGATGATGAATCCAATGTATTCACAATGCCCCCACCACCACCTCCTCTTCCCGAGTCAGGTGAATCTTGGGATTTCTTTGACCCTGTGGAGGACAATGAGAGCTTCAGGTTTGTAGGGCATGCTACTAGTGAATGTTGCCATGAAGAGGAAGGTGGTTCAACTGTGTTTGGAGCTGCTAGGGATCAATGGTTAGGTGTTGGTTCGGATAGAAATGGCACGATGAAGCTGAACTCGGATGAGAAGCATAGTAGAAATTTTGGTGGTGTTACAAAGGAAAATGAGTATGGCAGTTCATATGGACACTGTTCTGATCATTCAGTAGTTTCTAGAGGAGTTGGAGGTAGCAAGCAAGTGGCTGATGTTGGAGTGAAGCAGCTAGAATCAACTAGCAATGGGGGTGTTATGAAAGAGAATGTAGTAGGCAATGGTGGTGTTGGAAGGTCCAGTTCAAAGACGGAGAAGAACATAGCTGGTAAAGATTTGTGTGCGCAAAGAGAGGATCCATCAGAGTTCATCACTCACAGAGCTAAAGATTTTCTCTCAAGCATAAAGGATATAGAGCACCGGTTCATTCGAGCTTCTGAGTCTGGTAGGGAGGTGTTGAGGCTGTTAGAGGCAAATAAAATCATGGTTGGATATTCGGAGGCAAAAGGTATTTCCTTGGTTGTTATATCATTCCAGATACGTACTTGTGTCTGAATTTGCAACTTAATTACAACAAATTGTTAAGACATATTCTCAGTGAAGTTTATTTACTAGTCTCCATCACATTTCTTCTGATAGGGAAGTCATCCGCTGCGGCTTTGATCACATCTGTCCAGCCTGCTTGTTGTGGCAGAAAGACTACACCTATCTTCCAGGGTAAATTGCAGCTCAATTTTGTAATTGATACTCAGTAAACAACAGTTCAATGATTGGTTTAGCCATGGTTAAGTTGGTTAATGAGTAAATACTAGTTTGAGCTATATGATGAAGCATATGTAAGGTTTTTCCCCCTTGTAACAAAGCTTTGAGACAGTCATAATGATGTTTGATTTGAAGCAGTTTGATATTTTTCTTGAGCAACAAGCTGTCTATTTCTATCAAAATTTTCTCCTTTTCTTTATACCTAGTCAATGTTTCCTAGAAGATGAATATTTATGAGGGACTAAATTGTCACCTTTTGTGCAGAGCCTGCACAGAAAATTATTAGCTGGAGGCGAACAGCATCTTCTCGGTCATCCTCATCTAGGAACCCTTTAACACCAAGATCGAAGGAAGACATTGATGACAGTGGAAGTGACTTTGCTGAAGAATTCTGCATGATTGCGGGAAGCCATTCATCCACCCTTGACAGACTGTATGCCTGGGAGCGAAAACTCTATGATGAAGTAAAGGTACTATTACAGTTATTGTAAAGGAAAAGTGAAGGGCTTCATGGCTTGAGTAATAAAATCATAAGCATGTTTTTTTATTTATTATCTATTTGACTTGATGGAATCATAAATGCATGCACATCCAAAATTTGTGTTTTTAATTCTTCTTCCTCTTGATCATAGGCTAGTGAATCCATCAGGAAGAACTATGATCGAAAATGTAGCCAGCTTAGACATCAATTTGCAAAAGATCAAAGCACTCATGTGATTGACAAAACCCGGTCTGTTGTAAAGGATCTGCATTCACGTATAATAGTGGCTATTTATTCTGTTGATACCATATCTAAACGAATTGAGAGCATCAGGGATGAAGAGTTGTACCCACAACTTTTTGAATTAGTAGAAGGGTAAGTTGAGGACTTCAGATCTTTATGTTTATATTAACCATTTTCTATCCTTAAAGATTTGCACCATTGACAACTAAGGTTGACAACTATAGCTGCTCTTGGCTGTGCAGATTAACCAGGATGTGGAAGGCCATGCTGGAATGCCATCATGCACAGTACATCACCATCTCCTTGGCATATCATTCTAGGAGCTCAACAGGAACCTTGCAAGGCGAGGTGCGCAGAGATATATTGGTGCAGCTTCATGAAGAAATTGAGATTTTTGGTCTGAGCTTTGCTAACTGGATTAACAGCCACACCTCGTATGTGGAAGCTGTCAATGGATGGCTGCAAAACTGCATACTGCATCCAAGGGAGCGATCCAAGAGCAGAAGGCCATTCTCCCCTCGCCGAGTTTTGGCGCCACCCATATTTGTTCTTTGCCGCGATTGGTCTGTTGGGATCAAGGCTTTGCCCTCTGAGGAACTAAGTCAAGCAATCAGAAACTTCTTGTCTGATCTTCACCACCTAATGGAGCACCAAAATGATCAACTTCTCAAGAAACAGAACGAGTCTGAAGGAAGCACTGCTGAAGCTGAGAGTAAAACCATTGAAGACAATGAAGACGAATCTGCAAATTTGTGCTGCATACAGGCCAGCCTAACCAAATTACTTGATAGACTGACCAAATTTTCTGAGGCATCGTTGAAGATGTATGAAGATATCAGGCAAAAAAGTGAAGCAGCTCGAACTGCATATCATAACTGCAGAACTATGAAGGCCGACAAATGTTAATCCTTGATTGCTGGCTTCTGCCTGATCCTGATGTCTAGGTAGCATGGAAGACACGAAGAATCATTGTAGTATTGTATTGTACACATGTTATGATGTCAAATGGGTGAAGGGTATCTCTGTAACCGAGTCGTAAGCTTATGATAATATGATGTCGTCATAACTAGCAAAGGCATTGTGTTCTGTGGTAGAATTAGATTTACTTAATTGCCGGTTGCTCGAAGACACTTTTGTCTACCATTTTCTTATATCGTTTTCATGTCCTTAAATATTGAAACCATAGAAATCATGCGTCTCAATATGCCCAACTTGAACAACAATTTTCAATCAATGAAACAGGATGAGTAGTCTTGCAATTGTTTCTCCTAAAGACAATATACTTCTTATACAATAACTTTCTATTTCGACCAATTCGTGCCTCAAACTGCTTTGGTTTGTTGATCGTGGTTTGTGTGTGTGTGTTGGTATTATTTTCTTTCGATGATTCATCTTGAAGAAACTAGTGAAATCCAATTTCAACAATACGCTAAAAAAATTATTTATTTATTATTATTAATTTCATGTGAATTCTCCATGCTGCAGTTCTGCTATTCGAATCCAACAATTTGTGTGTACTGCGTGTACGCTTCTGACTGCATGGCAATAGGAGCCCTTGTAACATGAGGCGGTAGATCAAATGCATCTACGAGTTCTTTTGCAATATTCCTCACTTGGAAACTCAGATAGTCCGTCAATTTGTTGATCGCCTGTAAAATGGATGACGGAAAAAAAATATTTAATGACATTCAGATTGTAACGTTATAAAATGCAAGGTCCAATTGTTATGTTCTGTTGGCTGTTTGCTCAGGGTTGAGTGGTCATTTCAAAACCACCACAAGCTCATATAAAACTTGTATTATCTGTTCCTTAGCTAAAATCTACAAGGAACTGCAATTATAATTTTTTTTTTTATTTAATAATCAGCTCATTGTCTTTTTTGCATTGAACTTTTTTTTCATTTTTTTTTCTTCCCTCACAAAAATGATAGTACTTCTATTTCAAAAAGTGTTTTCAGTTTTATACCTTGGCTTTGTTGGGAGCCACATAATCAACATTACGGTAGGTTCCAATGTCATCGCGTATTCGATCCAGAGCATAAAGATCACACACAAGCTTGAGAGCAGCTTGAGAGCTTGGATCAGGACAGCTGGTGAATGAATAGGCCAAGTCAAAAAATGGGCATAGTATCATGTAGATAAGAAGATACAAACACTAGGAATTAGAACAAACCTTTGAACAGCATCAATGAATTTAGCAAGGATGACTGACTCAATATGTGACTCTGCAAGTGTCAAAAGGTGATTCAAGCACCTATTCCATGCACCAAAGTCCCCAAGAGTTTTAGAATGCTTTTGGAGTCGTACAGCAACACTCTGAAGTAATATGGATGTTCGGTACTGTAATAAAGCAAAGTGAAAATCAAATAAATTGTTGACTCATTAATGTTTCCATATTCCTAGTACTGTACTGCGGTCAAGAAACCAAGATAAAACTCACTCTAAAAGCATCTAACTGAAACTTCGGATTTCTCAAATGGTCCTCGCCTTCCCACCGAGCTGTAACTGGATTTGGCTGTGACAGATATGTATTCATGGATTCTTTCAGGTAGTTCCATGTCGCTGTAAAAGCCCCGCCTTTGAACTTTGCTCTGTATTGTTTTAGAAGATCACCTGCAACCTTCATTTGTAAAACAAACAACTCAAACACCCAACTAACCTTACCTCCCAATAGAATAATATAAAAACCAAAACTGAAATGTATGACAAGCCTAAATCTGTATAACATCAATTGCTACCAAACAGAGAATGAACAGGCCTAAATCTATATCTCTGCTCTGGCAATCAAATCATATAACGAATTATTTTAACATGGTAGCTTAGCTATTCATTTGGAGACTAATAAAAACAAGATCTGAAGGAGCTTTATCAATAGTTAATCCCTGAATAATAATGCAAATAACAGGAAACTCAGCACCTACACCTATCCAAAAGGAGGGGGGAAGAGGACTGTGATAGAAAGAGGTTGAAGTTGTACTTTGAACCCAAGTAAGGGCCAACCAACTGCATCTGTTGTTTGTGCAGAAATTTCACTCTATGTATATATAAAATCAGTGACTGAAAAGAAATGGCTGAGTTCCGATGCCTCTGATTCCTATACTATCTTGTTGGTTATCAGATTATGAAAATTATAGTTACAATAAAAGAAGAAGAATGAACTGACAGAGCTTAGTCAATAACCTGTTGAAGAAGAACCGTGTTGTCTCCTTCAAACGTCTGAAAAATGTCATGGTCATTCCTCAAGGAACCAAACCGGTTTACAGCAGCATAACCATGGCCTCCACAGGCTTCCCTACAGGTGCTGAGTGACTTTGCAGTATATGAAGTAATATAAGACTTTAAACCTGCCGAAAGAGCATGGACATCTGCAATTAATACATCATCATGGGTTTTCTTCATTTCAGCGTATTTCTCCACTAAATTTGCAGTGGCAAAATGAAAAGCATAAGTTGAAGCCAGCATTGGCATAAGCTTATGCTGTTGAGACTGGTAATCAAGAATAGACACTTCAGGCTGGTTTGGAGGTCCAAATTGCTGACGAAGCAGAGAATACCGAATGGCAATTGTGGCTGCAATCTTCAGGACACCAACCGAAGAATATGCAAGGCCCACCCTACCACCTACAAGTTCTCCTAGGGTTGCAGCAAAGCGCTTATTTACGGTAGGAAGGCTACTTGTATACTTCCCATCACGGGAAACATCTCCAAATCGATTTAGCAGATTGTCTCGAGGAATTCTCACAGAGCGGAATCTCAATGCTCCATTATCCACACCGTTGAGGCCTACTTTATGACCGCAATCGTGAATCTCAACTCCTGGAAGTGGCTGATGGGTCTTCATGTCCCTTATGGGAACTATGAAGGCATGGACACCCATATCAGCAGCTCCTTTTGTATCATAAGCAGGTAGCTTCAACCTGGCAAAAACAGTGGCAAACTTGCCATGCACTGCAGCATTGCCAATCCACCACTTGATGGCGCCATCATTTGGCGTATCAATGACAAATTCATCTGTGATTGGATCAAAGGAGGCGACAGTTTGGAGGCCCTGCACATTTGAACCTATTGAACAAAAAGAAGGTAAACAGTTTATTTAAATTTGAATAGTGTCTCTACCCTGCACGTATGAAAGAAAGGCACAGAAGTAACACTTTTCTACAGAACCCTAAACTGAAGGGAATTTGGGAGGGGAAAACATTTTTCTGCTTAAAGGCATTTGAGTGTCTTGTTTGACGATGATATGCATGTTTGATAATTTCAAATCTCAGCAGTGTTGTTGTAATTGGATAATTATGCTTGAGCAGCATCAGAGTCAGAGTTACATTACTTGTAAGCCAAAAAGAAAAATAGATACAAGTATGAATGAGTAATGAATAAGGTAACAATTACCGTGGTGAAGCTCGGTCATAGCAAAACAACCGGGATAGTCCAAGCTATCAATGCCATCAAAGTACTTGTCCCTGTGCTTCTTAGTCCCCAAATTGATCACAGAACCACCCCACAGGCTGCACAGAAACAGTGAAATCAAATTGAAAAGGCATCCAATTCTCACGTGAAAAGAAGCAAGGAAGAAATTAAGTACCTGTATTGGACGCCCATTTTGATGCCGAGGGACATGTCGATGCTGCCAACGGCTTCGGCGATGGCGAAGTACTTAGCAGGGTCGTCGCTGACGTAGCGGAAAGGCCTGATTCCCGCCTCCCTGACTAGCCCCAGCAGCTGCCTCATGCAGAGCTCACGGTAGTCATCCTTGAGGATCTCCACCGGCGTCTGCAGCTCCGGCTTCTTGTTGAAGTACTCGTACACCTTCTCCTGAATGTCCCTGTACTTCCCCCTCATGTATCCCGACAGAGCCGCCGTCTCCACGTTCAAATTCACCCTCGCGCACGCCACCATCTCCACCTGCCCCGTCCTCACACAATAGGGAACGCCTTCCAAGTGCCGCCGCACCCTCTCTATTCGCCGTGACACCGCCTCCTCCTCCTCCTCCTCATCGTAGGATGATTTCGGTATCTGATTAATTACACTTTGCATTTTGTTTTTTGTAATCTTTAATCTTCCCTCAAGAGTTCGTTATCAAATGTGAATCTGTTAGATCATGAGCGATGTCATAAATGATAGTGAAATTCATGAATCATGAGTACACGGCACAATTGATATTTGATAACGTGGCTTTGAAGCGATAGTGACTCGTGGCGGGTTCTCATAGGATTACATTAATATTTTGCGGCTACTAATTAAATTTACTGTGGGCGCGCATACCAATACGTTTCTCTTTATTTATTTGTTTCATTTCAGCACAACTCCCCGTTCGTCTCACCCTTGGCCCATAGTCCCATACTCTGCTTTGTAGCTGCGGTTGGATAAGGCATCTTGTCAAGACCGATTCGCCACTACAGTCTACAATTTCATTTTCTATTAGGCTCATATCTTGTCCCAAATTGGATCTGACATCCATTTACCATTCTTGCCACATGCCATTAGTTAAATAATTAAATTTTGTTATTTTGTTCATTCAGAACGAAGGGAATATCTCAATATCCACATCTTATAGACGTCAGAAGGTAGACCGAAGATTTGTTATGACGTGGAGGACCACCCCTTTTGTTTTTGTCAGGGTGGAGGAACACTTAATATAGTTTTTGGGCCCGGGGAGAGCACCAGGACGGTGATCCAGTAGAAGATGGTAAAGAGGCCCAATTGTAATATGGATTGAGAGAATGGCGCGCCGCAGCTTTCAAAAAGTTGAAAAGCGCGGCGAGGCCCGCTTTCTTCCCGCCTGAGAATTTGGGGCGTGTCTGAGCTCCCATGATGAATAACATACTCTCACTCTCTCTCTACACTGCAACCTACACTTCCAATTTTTTAGTTGTGGAAGCATGTAATAGAATCCTCCTTCCTCTCACTACCCGAACCAAATTTTGAGGTAGTTCATTTCTTACGCCACTCTATTTGTAGGGTTTTCGGTGTTTGTTAGTGAAGTTACTTACGCCCAATTCGTAGGGTTTCAAGATTCAACACACCAGATCACCGATTCGCGTCAGATTCATGGTAACGGAAGAGAATTTCAGCGACAGGGTTCTCAATTTCAACACCCGTCCTGCTCTCTCAGATGTCACCAACCGCCCCTCCAAGAGGCCCTTTTCTTCCATCTCCGGCGACTCCCCTCGCAAAACCACAAGCGATGGGGATTCCCACTTCGCCAAAAAGAAGTTCCACTTTCAATTAGGTGCGAAATTGAGCACGCAGTTCAACGATAACGACAAGCTTCAGTTCCCAGAAAAGGGGAAAAACCCTTCCCTCAGTTTCCTCTTCTGCGATGCCGTCTCTGACTCCTCGTTACGGACACTCTCATCTCAAACATCGGATCCACAGACCAACAATTTACCGGAGGAACAGAATTTCTTCGGTGGCGCCGGTGTGACTTCTTTGGGGTTAGGAAACGATGTTCAAGACAGAAACCCTAGCGGTGTTCCGGAAGGAATACCCATAACTGAAGGCTTCAGCAACCGCGTCATTCAAAATGATGACACAGAGGTTTGTGTTGATAAATTAGCGTCTTCCAAATCTGTTGCGGTGGAACCGCCGGTGATCTCTGCTTCCCACGATTTTGGATTTCTAGGCCTAGAACGGTGTTCGACTCTCAAGGGGGTTAGTGGCGCAAACCCGTCTGTTGATAGCGTCGACCTTCTGAAACAATGCACTTGTTCCTTTTGCTCCAAAGGTCGTTATAACTAATTTCTGTGAAAGAGTCTATTTGTGATATTTGAAATCATGGGAAATTAATGTTAAGTTATGATATTATGGTATGATGATTGAAATCTGTGTTTTCCTGTGTTAATGTATAGCTGCTTATATCTGGTCGGATCTCCATTATCAAGATGTGAAGGGCAGACTAAGCGGTGAGTTGTTGTTATAAAGGACTACACTTTAGGCAATCTTTATTGAATGCTGCAGTTATTGATCATGTTTTGTTAATGTTTCTTGTGTTTGGCCAGCTCTGAAGAAGAGTCAGAAAGAGGCAAGCACAACGCTTCAGAGGTTTTCTGACTTAAAGGAGAAATTGGTGCATGATCCACAGAGCAGCACAGAGTCATCCAAATTAGAATTGAGCCTTATGGAGCAGTGGAAGTCACTCTTTGTTCATATGGGCAACACATTTGCTCAAGAAACTAAACAGCTTGTGAGTTCCAGTCCTATCACTCTTGATGTCCTCTTGATTCTCTATTGCCATTTCATTCAAAATCGAATGTTATCTGTTTCTACACTTGCGATTTTCCATTCTTAGGAGATACACACATGACACAGCACACTCGTCCAGAGTTCAGTCTGCACAAAAGAATGGGCAGCTTCTTAGGCGTGTTATTGTTATTTGATATTTATCTTAGTTTTTTGTTTCTACTTCTTTGCTAACACTTTGAGTGATTTCATTCTACTTTCAGGAATCAAAATTTGAAGAACTGAGAGATTTGAGAGAGAGCTGCAAGAGTAGCCTTGATTCTACTGACAATAGCAATTCTGACAATCATTAGTATTATAATGCTTTTGTGATTGCAATATTTCTTCTTGCAGTTTAATAGTCTCAATTTTCAATTAATATGCATGTGATTATGGCTTTTATGGAGATTTGGTGTCTTTGTAATACCTCCAAAGAATCTGTATAAATTTTTTTTGTATCACTTTTCCTATTGATTCTACTATGAGGAGAATCAATCTATTTTGGAGGATTACTTCCTGTTTAAATTGTTATCCATTATACTGTTTGGTGTTGGTTTGACTGGATTGTTAGGAAGGTCTTTACAGGTGCTGCTTCATAGTCTGTTCCTTAAATGAGATTGCATCTTGTATAAGAAGCTTGATTAGTTAGTTGTCTTAGCAATTATCTGTTTAAGCTGCACATCGCATGGGATTTATGTACGGTTATTTCAATGTCCTTACTGCTTGGATTATCATCTGCCTATGTTGTATCAATGATAGAGGCTAAATAAGAGATTACTTGCACCCAATGTATATGGTTCGCTGCAACAGGACGCCAGTTACAATTTAGTGATGTGGGTTTCACACTACCTTTTTTAGGTTGGTTCTCCTTTTGGACCTTGGGACCTTTGAAATATAACCGGGCCAAAACTATTTTAAAGTTTTATTTTGTTTTAATTTTATTTCAATTTATTTGATTTGCATTAAATATATTTCTAGCGGCTAATTTTTTAAAAAATTTAAGATTAATTCAACAACAATTTTATAAAGAATAACTCTTAACACAAGAAAATTAAACATAATTTTTATGCAAATTTCTAAAACAAAATTGAAACAAAATAAAATTTAAGAATATTTTTAAATTTTTTATTAAATTTTAGAAATAAAAAATATACTTTATCCAATATAATATAATTTCTAATCCAAATATAAATAAATAAATAATGGTCTAGTGCATAGCGTAACCGTCTTCAGTGTAATGTTTGGGAGGAACACTATATCATATTCTAGAACTAAGTTGGGTTGGTCTAGTGGTTAACTCACTAGTCCATTTTTTGGTGACTGAAAAGAAAATAAATAACAACCAAGAAAGAAAAAACAAACAAGAAATTGCTTAAAAAAGATAGTCATGCTGAATACTATTCTCAAACTCTTTCTAAAGCAACGGAAGCTCTACTTGGGGAGAAAGAGTTCTCATTGCAGTCTTTGCTATAGTATTTGTTACTGTGTTTGCATATCTCAAGATCAACCGGAGATCAGCACGTCATTTTCAAAACATGATATCTCGAATTTTCAAAACGAAAGGATCAATAAAACTAGAGCAATCCTGTAAATTATTGACAATAGTAAAGACCTTCACACAGTTTATCTCACATTTAATATCTGTTTGTCCCGAATCTCAGGCTAAAAGAAAGCCTCTCCAAATAGCAAACAACTCTCTTTGCAGAATACTATGACTTTCAATTGTTCCCAAACAGCCTCATTGTCACCTTCCCTTCCAATCTCTGCTAACACGAGTAAAACCAACCCGAGCACCATTGCCAGAATAGCTTACAATTAATCTTAAAAGTATCCACCGAGGGCAGGGACGAACATACGCGGCGGCCGGGGGGGGGGGAAGCGAAGTCCTCGGCCCCCCAACTTTTTTAAAAAAAGATTAATAGTAATAAGTTATTAAGTATGATTTATTTTTTTTTTAAATTTATTTAGTATTTAGTCTAATATAAATAAAAGTCCAGCCTAACCTAGGTATTAATGATTTCTAATATCTAAAAAAAATAAGTAATAATATTAAAAAAATATGAAAAGATATTATTACTAATATTTTTTAATTAAATAAATTTTTTTAGATCCCATAAAGTGAATTTTTTTCTTCTTGTGAGCGTCCTTCTTGATTCATTTGGTATTAATTCTCTCTGTTTCAATTATTACAAATGAGAGATCTTTTTCAGTGATGAATATTGTGAATAATAACTCATAAACAAAATGAAAGGTTAATTTCTTGCTAATTGTCTTTTAATTATATTGAAAAGAAAATTGCTAAAAAATTTGACACAAATTCTATTATCGATAAATTTTATGATACGAAAAATCGACCACTTCGTTAATAAAAAGTACATACATATTTTTTGTACTTTAAAAGATATTCTCTATCGATATATTTTTGTAATACATTTTACATTATATAATTTTTTGTATAATTTTTTAATATTATATATGTTATTGGCCCCTCCAAAATAATATTTCTGGATCCTTCCCTGCCGAGGGGGAATCCAAGAGCCACTAATGGTGAAGAGGGATAGACACTCGTTGCAACTCAAAAATATTCCGGAGCTCCTTTTCCAAGGACAAAGCCATACTAGTTACGTTGTCCATGGTCCAAGGTTCGTGGGGATGAAAGATCTCGTTATTCCTCGAACGCCAAATCCACCAGAGACCAGAAAATAATCTAAAGGGGCGTTGTTTACTATTTTGTAAGAACCAACTCATTAAATCCAGTGGTTGACAGGAGATCCCTAAACCTTGCCAAACTAGTTGGGCTTTTGGACAATCTCGAATGCAATGTAAAACCGATTCCTGACCTGAGAAAAATCGTGGAAAACTATCCGTGTGCAAAATGTCCCTCCTAAAACGAAATACAGCAGTAGGAAGAGCCTCCTGAAGACATAGCCAGGCTAAGAATTTGTAGGGCCGTCAAAATGGGCCAAGCCCATCGGGCTGGCCCGTTTACCCATTTAAATGGGCGGACTTTTGCCTCTAATTTAGGCCCATTTAAATTTCGGGCTAAACGGGTTGAGCCCGATTAACCCGAAAAAAATTGCGGGTTAAATGGGCTAGCCCGCGGGCTAAATGGGGGCCCGCATAAAATTTAGTTTTTTTTTTTTTAACCAAAATTTCAGATTTTGGCCAAGCATCATTGAAAAAAAAAATTACCCGACCCGTACAAAAATAACAAAAAGACCAATAGTCCAATATTATGAAGATAAAAAAACCCTTGAACCCAACCCAAAATATAACCCAACCCATATACAATATAAGACTAAGAGTACAAAATAAAAAAAACTCTCAACACTCACTAGAAATTGTAACGTACAAAGGATGAAAGGAAAAAGAAAAATCACCCGAGAGTAACCATAGCCCATGCCAATATACCCATCAGCCCATAATCCAATAATCTATATCACCATATGCCCTAATGCTAAATCAGTAAATCCCTAATTCTTCAATCTCCGTTTCTTGTACACAGCAAGTGAGCAAACGTTCAAAGGAAAAAGAGAAAGCACACTAAAGTAGCATAAATCCCTAATTCTTCTGCACAGCACCACAACTTCACAAATTTATTTTTTATGCATGTGTTCATCCTTCTTCGGCGACAGTAACTTCTTTGTCGGTGTCATCGATGAGCATCCCCACCATTAAAGCCTTGCGAGGCTCTCATCACCGTTAGCCCTTCAGTTTTCATTACCTCATCCATTCTTCAGTCAACTTCTACTCTTCGTTAGTTTTCATAGCCTTCAGTCATCACACTCATCAATTTTCAACCAACTATTGTAAGATTACTTTCTTCAGTTCTTGTCTTAATAATAAAATATGCATGTTATTTCTTTTCTCACAAATCTTAGGTTCTCAACATTTAGATGAATAGTACGACACTAACATCAATTATTTATTTATTTATGTATTCTGTTTTGTTCTGGGTTATTTTGGGTTATAATAAGGATTAATCTGATTCTGTGTTTTTATTTTTTGTTAGTGATTTAATTTGGAGTTATGGATGACTATGCAAGATATATTGTTGATCCAAATGCTGAGGTAGAACAAATTTTTTTGGACTCAGACTCAGACTCTGATGATGACTTTGATGATCTTGTTGACGACAAAGTCTCGCCCGAAGTAACTCAAGCGACACCTCTTGTAAGTATTCCACCTGCTGCTATTGATGGGTCAAATGCTAAAAAGAGAAAACGGTTAACTACATCTAATGTCTGGGATAGCTTTATAAAAATAGTTGGGGAAGATGAAAAAACAAGGTGCAAATGTAAAGGGTGTGGAAAAGAATACAAAGGTGGGGATAGTACTCATGGTACCTCTACATTGAGACGGCATATCCCTGTGTGTCGTGAACTTCCCAAATTTCATGATTTGGGAAAAATGATGCTTGATGAAGCTGGGAGGTTAAGGCTAGACAAGTTGATCCTATGGTTTTTCGTGAAAAAATTGCAATAGCAATCATAGAACATGATTTGCCTTTCTCATTTGTTGAGTATAGAAGAATTAGGGATGTTTTTAAGTACTTGAATCCTGATGCTAAGATGTTTTCTCGAAACACTGCTGTAGCTGATATTTTTAAATTTTATATTGCTGAAAAAGAAAAATTAAAATGTCAGTTAGGGAAACTTCGAAGTAGGATATGTTTAACTACTGATATTTGGACTTCATGCACAACAGAAGGTTATATGACTTTGACTGCCCATTATGTTGATTCACGATGGAAATTAAATTCTAAGATACTCTTATTTTCTCACTTGCCCCCTCCACATACGGGACATCAATTAGCAAATAAAGTACTTGAGTTGTTATCTGAATGGGGAATAGAGAAAAAAATATTTTCAATAACCTTAGACAATGCTTCATCTAATGATAGCATGCAAACTTTACTCAAGCAAAACCTCCTTTTAAGTGATGGGTTATTGTGTAATGGGAACTTTTTTCATGTGAGGTGTTGTGCTCATATCTTAAACTTGATAGTTCAAGATGGGTTGAAGGTTGCTAGTTCTACTTTTCATAATATCAGAGAGAGTATCAAGTATGTGAGAGCATCGGAGGCACGGGCTATTCAATTTAGAGATGTTCTTAAGTCACTTGAAATTTCTGACATTAGAGTGAACTTAGATGTGCCTACTAGATAGAATTCTACTTTCTTGATGTTGGAGAGTGCTTTGAGATGCGAGCGTGGTTTTGTTAGACTCTCTTTGAAGGATAACAATTTCAGAGATTGTCCGTCGGAAGAAGAGTGGAAAAGAGGAAGAGAAATCTGTAAATTTCTAAATCCATTTTATAAAATTACTACCTTGATGTCTGGTCAATCTTATCCTACTTCAAATTTATATTTTATGCAAATTTGGAGGATTGAATGTTTGCTGAAAGAATTCTCCATTAGTGAGGATGAGGTCATAAGAAAAATGGTGCAACCAATGAAAGCCAAATTTAATAAGTATTGGAGCGATTATTCCATAATTCTCTCTCTAGGGGCTATTCTTGATCCTCGAATGAAATTTCATGTTTTGGAATATTGTTTGAATAAAGTGGATCCATGTACTGCTAATGAGAAATTGACCACCATCAAGAAAAAGCTGTATTTGTTGTTTGAAGCATATTCAGAAACTTTGTCACATAATGCCTCTTCTAATGCTTCTGGTGGTCAAATAAGAATTCCAACTTCTAGAGAAGATGATTCACTTTCATTTGATGTGCATGATGTAAGTTTTATCTCTGTTGTGCATTATGTTAATATAATTTTCTTTTATATGTTTATATCAATATGTTACTTTTTTAATTGTTTTATTATTTTTTTTGAATATTGTAGGAGTTGAGAAATATAAATTTTCAAACTAATGCTTCACAAAGAAAGTCTTCGTTAGATATCTATTTAGAAGAGTCAACTCTTGATATGAACTCTAAAATAGATGTCTTGCAATATTGGAGGTCTCAAGCCCATCGCTTTTCTGATTTAGCTTCCATGGCTTGTGATGTGCTTAGTATTCCAATAACTACGGTAGCTTCAGAGTCAGCCTTTTCTATTGGTGCACATGTCCTAAATAAATATAGAAATTCTATTTTGGATAAGAATGTGCAAGCTCTTATTTGTGCTCGTAATTGGATACATGGATTTGAAGATGATGATAATTCACTTTTTAAATTTATTTTGTTAACTTCTATTGGCAATAAATAATGAATGACTTGCATATTGTATTTATTTAGTTTTCTACTAACTAACTTTAAATTGTAGATGCTGAATTTGAGTGTCAAAATGAAAGTGACAAAGAACATTATAAAGATAAAGTGGATTCAATTAATATGATGCCTGGTATTTTATTAGTATTGTCTAATTGTTTCAAACCATGCATTTTTTAATTCAATTCTATGAAAATTCTTTTTCTGCCACTAAGTCACTAACTTTTATTTGATAATTTATTTTTCTTTCTATTGCAGGTGTTGACTAAATTGGTGGATGGGATAAAAGATTTTGGGGATTACATTGCTTGCTGCTTTTGTAAAATATTTGCATGCCATGTAATCTGTTAAATACTTTCTTTTTACCTTTGTGTGGCTTTTTGGTAGAATTATGATGTTGCTATGTTGGTTTATAATAGTCTATTAACTATATGAGGGGAATTACAAATACCTCTTTAATTAGAAATATTAGAATTAGAAATATGGAATCACTAATTGGATGTGAATGTGGTTCTGTTTTGAGTTAAAACAACAAATTTAGAATATAATAGTTACTAAAATTAAATGTATTTAATTGTTTACTAGAACTTTAATTTTATTTGTGCCAAACAGGATTTTTTTGTCCAAATATGTACACCAATTTTTCTCCTCAAAATTGGATTTTTTTAGCTTTTTTTTTAAAAAAATTTCAAAAAAAAAAATTTCAACAGATAAACGGGCCAGCCCATTTAACCCGTTGGGCTGGCCATAAACGGTCCGGGCTATAAAATTTAGGCCCGCGAACAAAGTGGGTTTAAATGGGCTAGCCCGTTTAACCCGTGGGCTAATCGGTCTGGGCTTAAATAGGCTGGGTTGGCCCATTTGACAGCCCTAAGAATTTGTGCTTTTTCTGGAACATGTTGACGCCAAAGTCAAAGCCAATTTTTCCTGTTCTTCAAACTAAACATCTTCTTAGTGAGCCACAAATAACAACTATGAGCACCATAAACCTTTGAAACCGCACCAGTCCAACACCAACCGACCTCTGAACCAGCTTGAACATCCGGGTTGTAAGAGTTAATGTTGCTCTGCAGAGACTGATTCTGAGGAGAATAGATATTCTCAAGGTTCCACTATCCAGATGACCAAAGGTCCAATATCCGGATATCCGAATAAGAAATGTTAACATAATCCATCTCATGACACAGTCACCCCTCTCATCTCCATTTAGAAAACCCAAAGTTCTATTCCAAATCCCCAATGCTCCAAATAAAACCTTCCTTTAAGATATCCCAAGCTCGACATATACTCTTCCAAAGTGTCGGGGATTGGCCAGCGGCAAATCGTTAAATGGAGCTTAGTATCGTGACAGATTAGTCTTTAGTCTGCTGGACTGGAGGATAACGTGGAAAACAAAAAAAAAAAAGAATATCATACTCTGGCGTTCCAATAAATACATAAAAGTGGAAGAATTATTCTCCACATCCAAGCAATTTTAGCATCCAAGTTTATCAAAGTAATTTAGAGTCACGCGCTTCTTTTTTTCGTTTTCTTCTCTCCCTGCACTTCTTCCATGATGTTACGTCTTCTTCTTCTTCTCCTCCTTTTTTATTATTTTTCACTTTCGTTACCGTCATCACCACCACCACCACCAGCACCACCACCTGCTCCTCCTCTTTCTTTTTATTTTCTCATTTTTTGTTCATGATTCAATTTTTGATTGCTTGCATGTTTTCGAATTGAGTTTGTGTGTCGCAATCATTAAATAATTTCGGTTCATCCTGGATTTAAATAAGGTGCACTTGGTTTGTGCTTGTTTTGAAACGAGTTTACATTCTGAATTTAATTTTCGGTTCATTTCTGAATATAATTTCGGTTTATTTTTTTAATATAATTTTGATTTATTTATGAGTGAATTATTTTATTATAATTCTTCTTGTTTCACTATCTTGAGAGGAATAAGACCAAAAAAAAGAGAAGAAAAAAAAAAGAAATAAGAAGAAAAAATTCCTCAAAACTTCTCATAATGTTCTTTTTCTTGTTTTGTTCATCTAATCAAACAAAAAAGAACAAACACATAATGCTGCAAAATCACTTGATGGATTTGGATGTGTTTTTGTTCATAATTCAATTTTGTTTGTGTGTTTATATTCGAATTAAGTTTGTGTGTCGCAATCATTAAGTAATTTTGTAACACCCTGTTGCCCTAAGCCTTACCTCTAGCCATAAGGCAAAGAATAACAAAGTGTCACGATAGTTCTAAAGCTTATACATTAATAAATATAGAAGGAGATAATAACACTAGGAGCCCAATGAAGGAATAAAGTTCAAAATCGCATAAAGCGGATTTACAAGCGCGAGGCGTCCACATACGATAACTAAAAGCGTAAAGGCACATGGTACAACATGAAACTTAATATAATAATAGTCAAGATAGATATACATAAGTGTAATAAACAAAAAGAACTCTAGTTGTAGCCCGCAGAGTTTAGGCCAACTAGTTACAAACAGAAAAATATAGAGTCTTTGAGTTAAAACAGCTTATACAACTTATCTCTCATGTAAGCCTCTAAGACCATAAAGTCTAAAATAGAAAGGGTGAGAGAAAATACTACAACAAAATAAAACAGAAATAAACTAGGAAGAAACCATACTCCGCTCTATCACCATGTTCGCAATTTCACCGAGGTGAATTACGACCTGCATCTGAAAACCAATAACAACATATGGTATGAGAACCGGAGGTTCTCAGTATGGTAACTGTGCCTAATATATAAGATGTAAGGTTCCGGGATGCCGAAGGCAATCCTAGAACTTCACATTGATACAGATATTCAAGCTTAGCAAAAATAAATAACTTAAACCATAAAAAATATACAGGGTTATCTAAACTTAAGGGATGTTCTAAATAAAACTAGTCACACCGCTGTATCCCACAGCCTTCACCAACCTAACCTCCGTGCGATCCCATCGCCACTGCCTACCTAACCTCCTCAGCACCAGACAATCATAAGTAATGCAAGGAAGTAATACACAGTTAATATTCAAATATAGCAAGTAATTCAAGAAGCAAGTAGGCATGTTATACATTTAGGCAAACTCAATTAATCAAAGCAAACAAGCACATAAGAGATGCATATGATGAATGCCTGTCCTATTGGCTCGTGATATCACTTGTTGGTCCGTAAATGCCAACCCGACACATCCCCCCGGATGTAGCCTTTTCTGCCATGCCAGAGATATAGTGCCCTGCACACTCATGCAGCAGCAAATCTGCTATGCCAGAGATATAGTGTCCTGCACACTCATGCAGTAGGGAGTCTACTACGCCAGGGATATAGGCCCCGCACACTTCATGCAACAGAGAAGGAAACAACAACAACAACTACTCATGTAGCAAAAAATTCTGCTATGCCGGGGATATAGACCTCGCACACTCATGCAGCAGAGAAATCTACTATGCTAGGGATCTAGGCCCCGCATACTCTCAACAACAACTACTCATGAGTGAAAGAAATCTGCTACCCCAGGGATATAGGCCCCGTACACTCTCATATAATCCAACAAGTTCATCATTCCTTTTTAGTTCTCAACTCATCATAACCATCACCGGCCCAATTTCTCAATTTATTATCAACTATCGCCACCTCTTAAGTTCTCTAAATCATCACCAATACAATACTCCGCCCGCTCAACCACAACTTCAGAAACCTAAGTCTCCATCTTCTAAACTCATAGAAATTCATCTATTTAAGTCTCTAACTCATCTTTAATATTATTAAGGCCTAATTATTAGTTATCAATCTTAAACCATAGATAAGGAAGTTTGGAAAGCTAGAGAACCCTTGAAAAGTGAAGAAAAAAAAAAACCATTTTTCAGCAAAACAGGGTGTATGCCTACGCATGCATTATGTATGCATACGCATACATACATTTTTGGCCCATTTCGCATACGTATACGGGCGTTCGCGTACGCATAGGTGCCAAACAGAATGGCACGTATGCTTATGGGTGGTATGCGTACGCATGCACTCCCAGACTTAGAGAAAATTCTGCAGAGTTGCAGAAATCAGTTTTAAACCCCCAAACTTCAAACGTTCATAACTTTCTCTACAAAATTCTAATTTCTACGAACTTTATATCAAATTGAGGATCTTTCAATGAACTTTAATTTAAAATAAATTTCAACAAATTTTGAAAACTGAGGCTAAAGTTATGATCCATCAAAATTCATCAAAAACTAGTTTTTACCAAAAATTAACTAGGTTCTCAAACTTCCAAATTTCACAACCAAACCAAACCAAACCAAAACATACCCAAAACATCACAAAACACTGCCACACACTACACTTTACCATTCCATATCATTTTCCTCAATTTCACACCTAAATCACTCAACCATTACACCATATATCACTACCAATCCATAATTTCCAATTCAATCATAAATCCACATTCATAATCATCATCAACCAACAACAACATCAACAACCAATACAAATACTCATAAATTCCAATAAGCATCACCATACAATATCTAACATTAACCAAATCCATGAAAATCTTTATTCCTCAAATTATCCTCATAAAACTCACTTTCTTTACCAATTGTCATCAACATCAATATTCATACTCCTCATCAATTAATCTCAACATTAGCAATCATTATCAATATCCATGTTACCACAATCAACATACACACTTATCAATATCAACCAACATCATAATACATCATTAACACCAATGACCCTCATACCCCGTATCAACATCACAATCATCATCAATTATCATCATTTATCATCAATTCAATCCTATTCTAAGGTCCACTAGCCTAAGTATCCAGAAACATTACATATTACATATAGGAAACCAAAATCATACCTTGACCGATTCCCAATATGCTCAAATACTAAGCTTGATTCCAACAAGCTTCCACCAAACTCCAAACCACCAAAGGCAAACCAAAAGCCACCACCAACTCCAAAAACAAGCTTCATACATAAAACATAACCATGCATTATCAACTAAAGCTCACACTACATCAAACTTCAAGGATATAGAGATTTATTACCTTATCCAATGGTGATTGGGGCAAAGTCCGACAATATTCTAATGCTAGATCACTCTTAAACAACCAAAACCAAAAAAATCTACTCAAAATCTATAACAAAAAATGCATAGAAACTAGGGTAGAAAAATGGAGCTTGGCTTGCGAGTTCTTACCACCAAAGCCTAGATAGAAACAAAGAGCTCAATAAGAGCTTCGTGTAGCCGCAAACGACTTGTCAATCGGAGCTCCGTAGCTTAAGTTATGGTCAATTGAAAAAGAAGATGAATAGTAACTTCTCTTCTCTTCTTCCTTCACCACCATCAGCGCCCCTGCCCCCAAAATAGGATAAGAATTAGCTGAATGCTCATTAAAAAGGGTTTATATATGTTGGGCTTGGACCCAATTTGGGTCCGGTGCAACCCGTGTGCATTTTAGGTTCGTTTGGCCCACTTTGGACAAAAACCTTTAAGATTAGTGTCCGGTTTTCAATTCTAAATTATTTTTTGTCATTTCAAAACAATAAGTCAATTTTCAAAATCTTATTTTTCAAAATACGTGGTACTGGACATACTAGAGCCAGTACTGTCGGCTTAAGCACCGGTACCCATTTTTACAAAAATTTTCTGTAAAAGATACATTTTTCAACTCAAACAAATTCATTGAATTCAAATTTCACCTTTATATTTTTAAATTTAAACTTCTAAAATTTGAATCTACTTCGGGCACTTAAAATTTATTATTATTAAAACGGTTATGCCGATTCTTACAAATTTCGGTTCATTCGGGATTTAAATAAGGTGCATTTGGTCTGTGCTTGTTTTGAAACGAGTTTACATTATGAATTAATTTTAGGTTTATTCTGAATATAATTTTGGTTCATTCTAAATATAATCTTGATTCATTTCTAAGTGAATTATTTTGTTATAATTCTTCTTGTTTCACTATCTTGAGAGGAATAAAACTAAGAAAAAGAGAAGAAAAATCAAACAAAAAAAGAAGAAACAAAAAGAAATCTTAAAAACTTCTCACCATGTTCTTCTTTTCTTATCTTGTTCATCTAATCAAATAAAAAAAAAGAAGAAACACATAATGCTGCAAAATCACTTCATGGATTTGGATGTATTTTTGTTCATGATTTAATTTTGTTTGTGTTTATTTTCGAATTAAGTTTGTGTGTCGCTGATGCGTGATGATTATGCCGATTCGGAATTTCACAAAATAAATTCCGTTGTAAGTATAGTCCAAATCGATAGATAACTCTCACAATCAAAGTTTAAAATAAAGATTGTCACAATCCAAAATAAAATAACCGGGAGTTTTAAATTTCGGGTCGTTTTTCCTCGGACTATGCAATTTGGTGCACACCCTTTTGGTTGTGAAATACGGGGATGGGGTTTTCAAGCATTGAAATGAAAATTTAAAAGAACTAAAGAATAAAAGAACTAACAATGGATCAAACGAAATTAATGCAATTTAGAAGAAAACAAGATCAAAACTAGTGAAAATGGAGTGCAATGTATAAAAGAGCCTTAACTTGGGAATGAGAGTTAGGGAATCCTATTATTGTTATAACCACAACTATGGCAACTATAATGAATTAATCTCACTTCGTCAACCCCTAACATCGAGGAGTAAGTCAAGCAAGCATAATTGACGTTAATTCGCAAGTCCTAGCTAACTTACTAATTAACTTAGTAAAAAGCTAGCATTAGCAGAAATAAGAGCAATTAACAACCCAAGAATTACCACTAAATGTCAGACATTATGACTCTAATATCATAGAAACTCATTTCCCAAGCCAAAGAGTGAAAATCTACTCAAAATTCATAATTGGTATTTTCACAAACACTTTGTGAACATAAAAGTAAAACATAGCGAATTGCAAAAGATAATGAAAACTATAACCAAACTATGCACAAAATCAACAATAGAAACTCAATCAAGCATATATAAATCATAAAATACCAAATTTATCAACAAAATATTCAAGAAATTAAAATTGAACAAACTAACAAAATGACTTCTATTATAAGAAAGTGAGAGTAATTGTAGTATAATTAGAGAGAATTAAAGAGTACTTACAACGAGAGAAAGCTAAATCCAAGATCAAAAATAAAATTATAAAGTTCTACTATGAACCCTAATTGAAACCCTAAGAGAGAATTGAAAGAAATCTATTCTAACCTACTCCTACTCCTAATAATGTATGTAATGTGTGTAATGGTGCCCTCTTTCATATCATGTGTTACCCCTTTGATATATACTCTAAATCAACTTCAGAAATTCCAAAATTAGGCCAAGAGGCCCCCAAAATCGTGAACCACGTGACTTTTTAATGAAGTCACGCGTCAGGACTTGTGCGTACGCACAGGGCTATGTGCGTACGCATAGAAAGGTGTGTATACGCACACTTAAGTGTGCGCTTATCCTTTGTTTTCTTTATGAAATTTCCTATTTTGCATGTTTTCTTCCACTTCTATCTAGCCATTCTTGCCTATTGGACCTGAGATCACTCAACAAAATATATCACGGCATTGAATGGAATAAAAGTGGAATAAAATTATTAATTTAAGTATAAAAAAGTATGTTTTCACATTTAGGCACAATTTAGAGAGAAATCACAAAAGTATGCTATTTAAGTGAATAAATGCAGGTTTATGTGATAAAAATTCACTCAATTCAAGTCAAAATTTACCATCAAATATGGATTCATCAATTTTTTCACAGTTAAACAATAGCATGTCCTCATGCTAGTCACAAACAAGGAGAAGGATCAAAGGGCAAACAACTTGTTAAATGAAACTATCTATATGCATGCAAGTATACTAAATGTTATCTATATCTATCTATGCTATAGTTTCCTATTGAATTGACAAAACATACAACCAAATTTCCAAGCAAGCATATGGACATATAGGGCTAAACAAAGAAATATTTCAATGCGATCAAAATCCAAAGAATTGATTTGAGTTTCAAAACAAAATGAAGCAACTTGCAAGAAAACATAAAATAGGAGGTGGAGACATAGAATTGAGAAACTGAAGTCCTCACCGGATGTGTATACACTCTAAACGCTCAGTGTTTAGGGTTTAATCACTCAAATCTCTTCTAATCACGCTTTCTAGGATTTGTTATTCATCTAACAATCAACAAGTATTTGATACATGTATGCAAATATCATGAGGACTTCTTAGGGTTGTAATGGGGTTAGGGTGAAGGTAGGATTAATATGGTCAAGTGGACTAATAAACTGGATCTACGATTAGCTCAAGTATCCCGACCAACCTATATCAACCTATTCACAAAAATGCATTCTAACTACCCATTCCTCTCTTTTTACACACATTCATGCATTGGTTCTCATTCAATTCACATATGCATTTCTTATTCATTTTTTTCTTTAGGGCAACCTTTGTCCCCTTTTTGTTATTATATTTTTTTTCTTTCCATTCATTCATTTTTTCTTTTCTTTTTTTTTCTTTCTATGACAAATGTATATGGTTAAAGTAAATTAACACATGAATGTGCACTCATTTTTCAAATTTTTCAATGAAGTACCTAAAATAAACTTTTGAACTTCTACCAATGTTTTTCACAATTTTTTCCACACTTAAATGACACACACACACCTTAACCTAAGCTAATCAAAGATGCAATTCAAGAAATTCCATGGCTTTATGCTTAGGGTTGTGATGTGGTAACAATTAGAAAAAAAGGAGATCAAAAAGCTCAAAAGCGGCTTACAATGGTATATATAAGGGTATGGATGGTGTGCAAAATTGAACTCGCACAACTTCATCGGCAAGTGCACCTGGTCGTCCAAGTAATACCTAAGGTGAGTGAGGGTCGATCCCATGAGGATTATTGGATTGAGCAAGCAATAGTTATTTTGCAGATCTTAGTCAGGCGAATAGAAAGAGAATGGTTGTTGTTGAATGCGCATAAACAAGAAAATAAAGAAAACAATAAAGAATTGATAAAGAAACGATAATAAGAAATCAGTTAAGGCTTTGGAGATGCTTTATCTTTCTGGATTAATACTTCTTACAGACTACTTTAACAATAAATGATTCATTCTATGGCAAAGCTATAAGTGATTAAAGGGAAGGGTTTAGTGAAGGTGTGAAGATGAATGAAGGATGAAGGGGGTATTTATAGGGGCTGGGTGGGGGTAGGGATTCGGCTATATGGGAGGGAAATATTGGGGGGGGGGGAAGGTTTGAATTTGAAGTGGGTGGGTTGGTGGGAAAAGTGATGGGATTGATGAAGGATTTTGGGAAGAGTGTGTATTGGGAAGAGGGAAAGGTGATTGGGATCTGATGAATGAATGTGGATGGGATATAGGGTCTAAGAAGAGAGAGAAGAAAGTGAGTGAATGATAGGTGGGGTAGGAGGAGAGTCTTCGGGACCCACTGGCTTGAAGCTTCAAATGCGAATCACCCTGCCCCTGCCTGGGCATTCAACACCAGTTTTGGGCGTTGAACGCCAGGTAGGGATACTTTTTTTTCTTTTTTGAGTTTGGTGGGGCGTTCAACGCCAAGAACGGGCGTTCAACGCCCATAGAGGACCAAAAGTGGTCTTGAGCTGCTCCATCAAGGGCGTTGAACACCCAGCTCTTGTTCCATTACTGGCGTTTGAACACCAATGAAGCTCCTTATGGGGCGTTGAACGCCCAAGCTTCTCCCCTTTTGGCGTTGGACGCCATTGATGGGTACCTCCAGGGTATTCGGTTTTCTCTCCTATGCGGTCCTATTCCTATTCTAGATGCTACACATGATCACAAATGTTACAAAGCAAGGGAAAACTATGGAAATTACTAGAAAATAACATAATATAGAATCAAACTAAAATAAACGAAAAGAAAGAGAATGAAAATACTATACTAATGGTTGGGTTGTCTCCCAACAAGCGCTTCTTTACCATCATTAGCTTGATGGATAGCTCCTTTATGGAGGTTCATAGGGGCTCAAATCTTCACCCCTCATGGTGAAACTTCTTCCTGTGCTCTCATGGATCAATTCCACGTGCTCTAGCGACAGGATCCGGCTCATAGTGTGTAGAATGACTGGACTTCTAGTGAAGATAACTCTCATGCCAGGTGAGAAGTCTTCAGTTGGAATCTTCTTGTTCCTCCAGCCTTTGGGTACCTTTTCGTTAGTGCCTCCTTCCTCAATAGCTGGTGATGAATGTCCAACACCAAACTTAGAGTTGATGTCAGGGGCCTTTGTAATACTCTGTACTGAGAGAGAGGGCTGAAACACTAAGTGTTGCACAATGGTACCTCCTATATTTGATGGAGTTAGGGTTGGGGATCTTGAACAGGATGTGATCCTCATGCAACCTCAGGATTAGCTCTCTTTTTTCCACATCAATCAAGGCCTTCACATTAGCTAAGAAAGGCCTTCCAAGGATGATGGATTCGTCTCTGTCCTCCCCTGTATCTAGTATCACGAAGTCCGCTGGGAGGTAAAGGCTTTCAACCTTCACAAGGAAGTTTTCCACCATGCCATATGCCCTTTTTAGGGACTTGTCCGCCATCTCCAGTGAGATCTTGGCAGGCTGCGCCTCTTGAATTCCCAGCTTTTTCATCACAGAGAGAGGCATAAGATTAACGCTTGAGCCAAGGTCGCACAATGCCTTCTCAAAAGTGATGGTCCCTATTGTACAGGGAATAAGGAAGCTTTCGGGGTCTGGTAGCTTCTAAGGCAGCTTCTTCTGAACTTAGGCACTGCACTCTTTGGTCAGTACCACAGTCTCATCTCCCTTCAAGGTCTTCTTGTCAGAAATTAAACTTCTTAGACATGCCATAGAAGGGGGATTCTTTTCCAACACCTCTGCAAAAGAGATGTTGACTTGCAGCTTCCTGAGAACTGCTAAGAACTGAGCAAGTTCCTCATCCTCAGGCTCCTGTTGCATGTTTGGATATGGTTGGTCTTCAGGCTCCTCCATCTTCATGGGGACGTGCACGGTGACACTCCCAGTCTCCTCTTGAGCCTTGATCTCCTTCAGTTCCTCAGTAGCAGGCTCCTACTTGGGTTCAACCTCAGTCTCCATGGTGAAGCCTTGCACTCTTCCTTTGGATTCACCTCAGTGTTGCTTGGGAGAGTATTGGAGGGGATCTCTGGAATCTTCTTACTCAACTAACCTACCTGAATCTCTAAATTCCTGATGGAAGACCTAGTTTCTGCCATGAAATTTTAAGTGATCTTAGAGAGGTTAGAGACTATAGTAGCCAGGTTAGAGAGGCTTTGTCTGGGGGGTTTCCATCTGCTATTGAGAGGGTTGGAATGGTCTGTTGTTGAACCTATTCTGGCTTTTCCACCCTGATTGGTATTGAAGCCTTGTTGAGGCCTATGCTGATCTCTCTACCCAAAGTTAGGGTGGTTCCTCCATCCTTGATTGAAGGTATTCGAATAGGGATTGTTGTTGAAGGTTTTTGAAGGAGTTTCCCATGTAGTTCACCTCCTTCATGGTGGTCCATGCAGAGTCATCAGCATCCACTTCATATGCTGACTTTGGAGAGTAAGCATTTGAGCTCTGTGCTCCACTCAAGTGCTGGGAGATCATGTTGATTTGCTGGGACATGAGCTTATTCTGAGCCAGGATGGCATCCAGAGGGTTAACCTTCATGACTCCTCTCTTCTGAGCCGCCCCATTGTTCACAGGGTTCCTCTCAGAAGTGTACATGTATTGGTTATTGGCAACCATGTCAATGAGCTCTTGCGCCTCTTTAGGTATCTTCTTCATATGAAGTGAGCTACCAGCAGAGTGGTCCAATGACATCTTGGACATCTTAGAGAGACCATCATAAAAGATCTCTAACCTGGTTTATTCTGAGATCATGTCAGGAGGACATCTCCTGATCAATTGCTTGTATCTTTTCTAAGCTTCATAGAGGGATTCTTCCTCTTTCTGTCTGAAGGTATGGACTTCCACCCTAAGCTTGCTCAGCTTCTGAGGTGGAAAGAACTTGGTCAAGAATCCATTGACCACCTTCTCCCATGTATCTAGGCTCTTCTTAGGCTGAGAATCCAGCCATAGCCATGCTCTGTCCCTTACAGCAAAAGGAAAAAATATGAGCTTATAAACCTCTAAGTTTACTCTATTTGTCTTGATAGTGTCATAGATCTGCATGAAATCAGAGATGAACTTGTTGGGGTCTTCCTGTGAGAGTCCATAAAACTTGCAATTCTGTTGTACTAGAGTGACCAGGTAAGGCTTAAACTCAAAGTTGTTTGTACCAATGGCAGGTATGGAGATGCTGCGCCCATAGAAGTTAGATGTGGGTGCAGTGTAAGTTCCAAGGACCTTTTTTGTGTCTCCCCTAGCTTCTAGATTGGCTGCCATAGTTGTATCTTCAGCTTTTTGTTTTAGAGAGTCTGTGAGATCCCTTCCGGCTCTGCTTGCTTGAGCTTGTTACAAACACCGCCTTAAATTTCTCTCAAGTTCAGGATCAGGGTCAAGGAGGGTTTCTCTATCCCTATTCCTGCTCATAAATAAGAAGAAAGAGACCAAGAAGAGTAGAAGAAGGGAGTCTCTATGTCAGAGTATAGAGAGTTCCTTGTGAGATACTTAGAATAAGGAAAAAGAAAATAAAGGTGTCATTTATTTAAAAAGAGTTTTCAAAAATAGAGAGGGGGGAAGTAGTTTGAAAATTTTCGAAAAAGATGAGAGAGAAAGAGTTTAAGAATTTTCGAAAAAAAAGAAGAAAGAAAAAGAAGAATTAAAGAGACACCAAACTTTTAAAATTAAAATAAGATAAAATAAATAACTAACTAACAAGATTTGAAATTAAAAATAGAAAATTAGATTTTGAAAAAAATTTGAAAATTAAAAAGAAGAAGTTAAAAAAGAATTTTGAAATTCAAAAATTAAAAAGACAAGGTCAAAAGAAAGAAACAAGATAAGATAAGAAAAGATTTTGAATTTCAATTTTAAAGGAAAGAGAAATAGGATACTAAACTTTTAAAATTTAAATTTAAAAGAAAGATAAGATAACAAAAATTTGAAAATCAAAGAAAAAGAAAAGATAAAGATTTAAAGATAGAAAAGATAAACAAGAAAATTAAATTAAATTAAAAAGATTACTAATGGAACATCAAACTTAAATTTTGAAATCAAATCTAAAAATTTTTGAAAATATATATATATTTTTTACACTAGATGGACACCAGCAAACTTAAAGATTTTGAAATCAAATAACATAAATTTTTCAAAAATAGAGAGAGAAACAAATAAAGATACTATACTTGAAAATTTTGAAATCAATAAAAAGAAAACACCAAGAAGATTCGAACAAAAGGTAAGAAATAAAAGTTAAAACAAGATAGAAATCAAAAGTTCAAGAAAGCAAAATAAGATAAATTTTCAAAAATCAATAAAGAAAAGAAAAACAATTGACCAAGACTACCAAGAAACACCAAACTTAAATTTTGACACAAGATTCAAACAAAAGAAAAAGATGACTAAAGATAAATTTTTGAAAAATTTTTCGAAAAGAAACTAAGAAAATTTGAAAATTTTAACAAGAAAACTGTTCATACCCTGGGTTGAGGTGTCCGACCCGGGATGTTTAGTGACAAGTCGACCAATCTCTTCAGGTCAGACTACCCGACCCCTTCTCCAAGAGCTCGGCCAAATCACTACAGAGGCCTAAGAAGGCCCAAATGAAGGGGCACATCCCAATCTAAATGGCAGTTAAAGCCTAGAAAGATAAGGGCGGCTCCCCAGAAGATAAGATGACTTCACCTAAAGATAAGATAAGATAAGATAACTTATCCTATCTAGAAAGGTCACTCCACACTATTATAAATACACTGGAGCACCCAGGTATAACTCATACTCTGATTCTACTAAAAAACCTGCTTAATACCCTTGCTAACTTAAGCATCGGAGTCCCTTGTAGGTACCCCCACCCTCCGGTGGCAAAGGATCAGCAGCATAGCCAGCCCAACAAGTCGGACACGACAGCTTAGGCCGTCACCCACCAGCCGGACACGTCATCTCTGACCGGTATAGAAGATCTCATCCGAGATCGACCTACAGTTTCAAATAATCCACGGAACATTGGCGCTGTTGCCGGGGAACCTGGAAGTCATCCCATCACGATGGCGGACAACCTTGACAACGACCACAACTCTGATCTAGAAGACAAGACGCCACACAAAACGCGGATACTACACCAAAAGATACTCCTCAACCTAACAAAGACAAGAATTCGCCAAACACGGAAGCTATGGAGGCATTTCAAGACCGCCTAAAACAACTCGAAAAGGAGGTGGAGCATCAACGAGAAGCTGAGAGAGATTTAAGAAGGGAAGTTAGGCGACGCCACGAGTTAGAAGACAAGCTCCTCAAACTCGAAGCAGATCTCAAGACCAAAACTACTCGAGCCGGTCACAAAGATAGCTCCCGAAAGGACCAAGACCCATTCACCAAAGAGATCATGAGGACTAAAATCCCAAAGGACTTCAAACTTCCCGACATAACTTTATACGATGGCACAGCAGATCCCAGCCACCATCTCAGTAATTTCAGAAGTCGAATGTACCTCACCGATGCCTCAGATGCAGTCCGCTGCAAAGCCTTCCCGACTACTTTAACAAAGACATCAATTAAATGGTTCGACAATCTGCCCCCTAGGTCTATCTCAAGCTTCGATGACTTAGCCAAGAAGTTTCTGGCTAGATTCTCCATCGAAAAAGACAAAATTAAGCATGCCCCAAGTCTATTAGGAATCAAGCAAGGAGATCGGAAAAGTCTCCGCAGCTACATGGAAAGGTTCAACAAAGCATGTCTGGACATACAAAGTCTACCAACAGAGGCCGCCATTATGGGTCTCATCAATGGCTTGCGAGAGGGACCTTTTAGCCACTCTATATCAAAAAAACATCCCACATCTCTGAACGAAGTGCAAGAACGAGCAGAGAAGTACATCAACATGGAGAAAAACTCTCGACTAGGAGAAACCTCAAAATCCGGAACCTCTTACTCCTCCCGAGATAAGGATAAAGAGCCCAAGAAAAAAGAAGATTAGCATGGAGAAAAGATCAAGAAATACCACAATTACACCCCTCTTCGGGTATCTATTGTAGATGTCTACCGAGAAATATGCCATACTGAAAAGTTACCCCTAGCTCAACCACTCAAAAGCGAAAAAGGAGGAGGAAATCGGGCTGAATATTGTGAATACCATCGAATCTGTGGGCATTCCACCAACGAATGTTTTGACTTAAAAAATGTGATAGAAAAACTGGTAAGAGAAGGAAAGTTAGATTGGTATTTAGCCAGCCAAGCAGACGAACCCAGAAAAAGAAGAAGGGACGAAGATGCCGGACGGACTGAACGACCACCTCGTACACCAGAGAGACACGTCCACATGATACACGGAGGATTTGCGGAAGGAGGGATCTCCAAATCATTTCGCAAGAGACATCTTAAAGATGTATATCATGTCGAGGGGAGAGAGGAAGCACCCGACATCCCCACAATCACATTTACTAAAGAGGACACAGCTGGCATCATCTCAGGACATGACGATCCCATGGTCATCACTATCATATTGGCCAACGCAAATCTACACCGCACACTAGTAGACCAAGGAAGCTCGGCCGACATCTTGTTCAAAACTTCTTTCGACAAACTTGGCCTGGAAGAAAAAGAACTCAGAGCATATCCGAACAGCCTGTTCGGGCTGGGAGACACTCCAATCCAACCACTTGGGTACATCTCACTACACACGACCTTTGGAAAGGGAAACCAGTCAAGGACACTCAATATAGACTACATCGTGGTCAACGTGAGTTTAGCCTACAATGCCCTAATAGGTCGGACAACGTTAAATCAACTAGGCGCAGTAGTCTTGACTCCACACCTGTGCATGAAATTCCCAACCACAGAAGGAATAGCTACAATAAAAGTAAACCAAAAGACGGTGCGCCACTGTTATAACGAAATTCTAAACCTCAGAGGCAGAGGAGAATAAATCCACACCATCGAATTCGGTGGAGTTCGAGGGCGGGAAGAACTCCGTTCACAACCCGAAGGCGAAGTAGAAAAAGTCCAGATCAGAGATGTCCCAGACAAAACAACCAATATTGGTACAACCCTAAAAGGAGACATAAAAGAGTCACTCATACAATTTTTAAGAGGCAATGTTGACCTCTTTGCATGGAAAGCCGCAGACATGCCAGGCATAGACCCAAAGCTAATGTGCCACAAGCTGGCAGTTTACCCAGGATCTCGGCCAGTACAGCAGAGACGTAGAAAGCTCGAACCAGAATAAACTCAAGCTGTGGAAGAGCAGGTACAAACTTTACTGGAGGCAGGATTCATAAGAGAAGTCAAGTACCCACTATGGCTAGCTAACGTCGTCTTGGTGAAAAAATCAAACGGGAAGTGGAGGATGTGCACCGACTACACCGATCTCAACAAAGCCTGCCCAAAGGATCCCTATCCACTCCCAAGTATCAATGCTCTGGTGGATGCCTCCTCCGGATACAAATACCTCTCGTTTATGGACGCTTATTCGGGATACAATCAAATCCTGATGTACCCACCCGATCAAGAAAAAACTTCATTCTTAACCCCAAAAGCAAACTACTGCTACATCGTCATGCCATTCGGACTTAAAAACGCAGGAGCCACTTATCAAAGACTAATGCATAAGGTCTTCGCAGACCACATCGGAAAAGTCATGGAAGTTTACGTAGACGACATGTTAATAAAGACACAAAGTGAAGAGTCGTTGTTATCCGACCTCACCCAAGTGTTCGACACCATAAGAAGGCATGGCATGCGACTTAACCCGGCAAAATGCACCTTCGCAATAGAAGCTGGTAAATTCTTGGGTTTTATGCTCACACAAAGAGGAATCGAGGTAAATCCGGATAAATGCCGGGCTATACTCGACATGAAGAGCCCGACTTGCATCAAAGAGGTACAACAACTCAATGGAAGATTGGCAGCCTTATCCAGATTTCTAGCTGGCTCAGCAATAAGATCTCTCCCCTTCTACGCCACTCTAAGGAAGGGAAAGAGATTCGAATGGAAAACGGAGTGCGATCAAGCTTTCCAAGATTTCAAAAGGTTCCAGGGACAACCACCTATCCTAACTCGGCCACGGGAAGGAGAACCACTTATATTGTACCTCGCAGTAGGAAGTCGGGCAGTAGCCTCAGCACTGGTCCGAGAAGGCGACAGTGGACAACAACCTATATACTTCATCAGCAAGGCACTACAAGGATCCGAACTGAACTACCAAAAAATAGAAAAATTCGTCTATGCTCTCATACTAACATCTCGACGACTTCGTCCATACTTCCAAGCCCACATTATTAGGGTTCGGACCAACCAGCCCATAAAAGGCATTCTGCAGAAAACAGATTTAGCAGGAAGAATCTTACAATGGGCAGTCGAGTTGTCCGAATTCGACCTTCAATATGAAGCTCGGACATCCATCAAATCTCAATATTTGGCCGATTTCATCGCAGAATTTACAGACACCCCGGAAATCCCTACAGAATGAAACTTCTATGTAGACGGTTCCTCAAACAAAACTGGAAGTAGCCCAGGTGTGATAATTGAAAGCGACCAGGGAACCTAAATCGAACTTTTCCTCAAATTCGGGTTCCCTGCCTCAAACAACCAAGCTGAGTATGAGGCGCTACTAGCTGGTTTGAAGCTGGCTAAAGAGGTTGGAGCTCAAAAGCTTATCATCTTCAGCGACTCACAGGTGGTCACCTCACAAATAGCAGGGAGTTACCAAGCCATGGATCCCACCTTGAAAAAGTACTTGGACAAAACCAAGGAACAGCTCGGACAACTCGGGGAATATGAGGTCCGCCACATACCCCGAGAACAGAATGCTCGAGCTGATGCACTCTCAAAATTAGCCAGCACCAAACCAGGGGCAACAATAAAAGCCTCATCCAAGAGATGCTACAGAATCCGTCAATCTCGGAAGAAGAAAAGATCCTAGCCATAACAGGCCTGGATCAAGGATGGATGACTCCCATAATCAATTACCTCAAAACAAAAACACTCCCTACAGATAAGAAGGAGGCAAAGAGGTTAAAACGGAAGGCACAATACTACACTATCATAAATAACACTCTATACAAGAGAGGGATTTCGATACCATTATTAAAATGCGTGCCGACTTCCAATACAAAATAAGTTTTAGAAGAAGTACACAGTGGCATCTGTGGCAACCACCTCAGAGCACAGGCACTCACCAAGAAAGTACTCCGAGCCGGATTTTATTAGCCGACCTTACAAAAAGAAGCAACAGAATTCGTAAAGACATGTCCACCATGTCAGAAGCATGCCAACTTTCACATCGCCCCGCCAGAGGAGCTCATTAGCGTAACCTCACCCTGGCCATTCGAAAAATGGGGACTCGATCTTCTCGGACCCTTCCCTCAAGGATCAGGACAAGTCAAATTCCTCATAGTGGGGGTCGACTATTTCACAAAATGGATCAAGGCAGAACCCCTAGCTAACGCCACGGCCCAAAGAAGTCGAAAATTCCTATATAGAAATATTGTCACAAGGTTTGGGGTTCCATACTCTATAACCACAGACAATGGCACTCAATTTACAGATGCAGGCTTCAGAAAGTTGGTGGCCGATCTAAACATAAAACACCAATTCACATCTGTAGAACACCCCTAGGCCAATGGACAAGTAGAAGCTACTAACAAAGTCATATTAGCCTGGCTAAAACGGAGATTACAGGATGCAAAGGGAGCCTGGGCCGAAGAGCTCCCACAAGTCCTATGGGCATATCGGACAATGCCACACTCCACCACAAAGGAATCACCCTTCCGATTAGCTTACGGAATGGAGGCAATGATCCCAGTGGAGGTTGAAGAAGGGTCACCCAGAGTGATCCACTACAATGAAGAGGCCAATTCCCAACTTCAAAGGGAAGAACTCGACCTACTTCCAGAAATCCGAGAAAGAGCTCGGATCAGGGAAGAAGCATTAAAACGATGGATGACTTCAAGATACAATAAAAAATAGTGCCGCGAGGTTTTACCGAGAACGACCTCATCCTAATCCGAAATGATATCGGAATAACTCGACCTGGAGAAGGAAAGCTGACAGCAAACTGGAAAGGACCCTATCGAGTCATAAAAGTACTTGAAAAGGGCTACTACAGGCTGTCCGACATAATAAAGTCGGCTTCCAACCAATTACCAGAAGGTAATCCATCAAAAAGATACCTAACAAAAGGTCCAAACAAAATGGGTTACTAGAAATAACTCCAGGCCGAAATGAAGAAGTCGGCTAACAGAAGGCATGCAAGTTGGACCCAGAAATCCACGATCTCAAAAGATTCAAACTACAAGTATGAAAGTACGAAGGCAATCAAAAGAGGTCGGACAACAAGGTTCCAACACTCACAAAAACCTAGAACGTGTCAGATAGGCGCAGACAAGCATATTACGAAAGAAACAAGTTATAATAATAACAAGACTCAAGAGGCCACCTAAAGTCGACCCCAAGAGCCTGAAAAGCTACTTTGTTTTTCCAAAAACAGAGTTGCTAACAGAAAAGCAACTAAAAGGTATCCACAGTCAGAAGCCACAAAATTACAGAATAATAGAGTTCAAAGCCCACAAGCCGGGCTATATACAAAATATCCAGAATAATCATAGAGGATCCAAAGAGTTCCCAGTTGCAGCATCCCTGGGTGAAGGAGGACGAGTATGAAGAGGCACCGCATCTACCGTCCTATCATCTCAGTTCAGGATCTGACAATCAGGATCCGACCCTGGATGACTAAATGTAGGAGTTGAAGAAGTCGGCACAACAGAGACTTTGGCGGCAGGCACAGAAGGAGGCTCGACATCGTCATCATCATCAGGATCATCAGGAACAATTTTACCATCCTTCACAATGTTATCCAAGCTGAAAAGAGTAAGGTCAAGCTCGGGTGCAAGAACTCGAACCTGCTCCTTTAGGTTCTCATAAGCAGCATTAACACTACCTACAAGATGACCTTGAAGTTCGGCATAATCAGCTCGGACAGACTCTAAACTCTCCCTAAGATCCATCATCTCCCTATATGTGGTGACATAGCTCTCCTTATGCTTCAACGCCGTGTCCTCAGCCAACTTTGCAGAGGCCGCCAAAGCAACAGCTCTATTCTTTTCACCTTCCAACTCTTTTTCCAGCTTAGCCACCTTCACTTCGAGCTCCTCCTTTAACCCCTTGATCCTGTCATATTCCGACTTGGCCTCCTCCATAAAAGTCTTTGTCGCGTGAACTGGAACATCTTGGGCAGTCCGAAATAACGCTGCCCCCATGTGTGCCATTTTTATACTGCTTCGGGTAATGAAGTCCAAATGATGAAGAATGGATACATCGTTAGTAGGAACAACACCATAAGGAGCAATTTGTTGATCAACAAACCCGACAGCGTCAAAGTCGGGGGCATCCAGATTGAAAGGCTCAACAGTTCTCTGTCTTTTTGGAGGAGGGACGGCAGTAGGAGAAGAGGTAGCAGCAGAGGCTTGGGGAGGATCAGCCAAGTGGACCTGAGGAGTAGGAATCATCTTCCTCGGCCCAGAAGTACTCAATATCGGCTTTTTAGGAGGAACATGAGAAGATCCTTCCCCAGCCGCCTTGGCCGAGATATTCTGGGCAGCCGTAGCCTTCCTTGCCTTTTTAAAGGCCCTCATGGAGTCATTATTCTTAACCATCTCTGAAAATACACAAAGAAAACCAAATTATCAACCAGAAAATAAGAAGAATGAACTCGACAAAATAAACAAAATACGACAAAAATCAAGGAAGCTGACCCCTACCCAACTCAGCTCGGAGGAGTAAGGGGTTTTCTACAAAATTCTTAGTATCAAGATGGGGAGGCTGCCCCCAGTTTTCTTCTAACATGGTTACAAAAGGTTGCTCAACTTCGTCTAACATCTCTTAGGTGTACCTAGACACCACTACATTCCTCTGCCATTCTAAGGGAAAGCTGGGCTCGCCATTCTCATCCAAAAAGAAAGGACGAGCACCTTCAACAGCTCGGATCTTAAAAAAGTAATTCTTAAAATCCCTGAAAGACTCATCATACATGGAAAAAACTTTGTGTCCCTGGGCAGACCTAAAAGAAATCCAAGAATCTTTATTTTTGGTAGTCCTAGGCTTGGTCAACACGAAGAGGTATAGAAAAAGAGTTTGAGAAGGTTTAATATCAAATTCTTGACAGACCAATTGAAAAATTTTGATAAATTCCCATGAGTTCGGATGAAGCTGAGATGGAGTGACGTTACACGACCACAACAGGCCAGTCTCAAAAGGAGTGAAAGGAAGGGTGATGTTCATCTGACTAAAAAAGAAGTCGTATGCATACAAAAAGGGACGCTCCCCCTGGGTCGGAACAGGGAAGCAAACCCTTTCATCAGGATCAGGTGCTACCAATTCGTAGTTGTTCTCTTGATCTCTACTACTACAAATCCGATGATGTTTTCTAAGCTCCGTACAGAATTCAGAGTTAGACAGAGAAACACACAGCAACACAAGGGAGTCCAACCAGTCAGACATCTCCTCAGGAACCTTAGAAGACGTCTCAACAACATTTTTGCGAGAAGACATGGTCAACTAGTCCTACAACAAGAAAAAGAAAAGGGATTACTAACCAAAACAGCTCGGGCGAAATCAAAACAACTCGACTCAGAGCAGCGCAAATAGTAAAAGGAAAACCCCAAGACACACACCAAAGTCTAGGGGCATCCTTTGGAGGTAGGGATAGAATAAGGACCCAGAAAAAATCTATAAAGCTACACCCTAAAACTCTCGACGAAGAAAAACAAATCCTCTTCCAGACAAGCAACAACATGAAAAGAAAGTCAAAAAGCAAGATCCCAGAAAATCGTTATCCTCTACAAAAACTACCACCATGGCGAAAGTCATCAAAGGAGCAATCTTTCTTAAAAAGCAAACAGCAGTTCATCAAAAGTACGATAAAAAATGCAGTAACAACATGCAGAGGAACACTAAACAACAATAAACAAACATGCAAAACCCTAAAGAGCATCAACTATCAGGGAAAACGCAAAGGGGCATACACAGGGCAAAGGAAAACATGCGTCATAGCAACGATCAAGCATGACGATACAAAGGTTCAAGCTTTCCAACGAAAATTCAAGCAAGATTGAAACTTCCACAAAAAATAAAACAAATGAGAACGGTAAAAGAAGAAAGAAAGAAACATACCTGAAAAGGCGGAAGAGACAATGAACACTAAGAAGATGAAGCAATAGCGAGGCCGAAGATCGCCCTCCGAAAAGAACAAAACAGTCACCAATAATGCCACAAGAAGAAGCGCGAAAGTGTAAAAGATGAAGAGTCCCAGGAAAACCAGAAAATAGAAGGGCAAAAAAAGGAGTTACAGTGAGCAAGAGAGGAGAAGAAACGGAAGCCAAATCCTTGAAAATGCTAAAGTTCAAATGATGAAAAGAGGGAAAAATGGCAACAAAAGAGAGGAATTAAGGGGTCATTAAAACTCTCGCACGTTCCCAAGCTAGAAAAATGCGCATTTCAAAAGAATAAAAGGAACGCCTGTTTCAAAAAACAAAGAAAAACATTCCACATTCAAAGGGAAACTCTACAAAGAAGAAGTCGACAAAATGCTCGAGTTCGGCTTCACCAGAGAAGGATCGAAGTCCTAAAATTAGGACTCGACCTCAAAAGAAAGATCGAGCTCGAGCAGGGGCACTGTTCATATCCTGGGTCGAGCTGTCCGACGCGAGATGTTTAGCGACAAGTCGACCGATCTCTTCAGGTCAGACTACCCGACTTCTTCTCCAAGAGCTCGGCCAAATCACTACAGAGGCCCAAGAAGGCCCAAATGAGGGGGCACAGCCCAATCTAAACGGCAGTTAAAGCCTAGAAAGATAAGGGCGGCTCCCCAGAAGATAAGATGACTTCACCCAAAGATAAGATAAGATAAGATAACTTATCTTATCTAGAAAGGTCACTCCACACTATTATAAATACACTGGAGCACCCAGGTATAACTCATATTCTGATTCAACTAAAAAACCTGCTTAATACCCTTGCTAACTTAAGCATCGGAGTCTCTTGCAGGTATCCCCACCCTCCGGTGGCAAAGGATCAGCAGCATAGCCAGCCCAACAAGTCGGACACGACAGCTTAGGCCGTCACCCACCAGCCGGACACGTCATCTCCGACCGGTATAGAAGATCTCATCCGAGATCGACCTATAGTTTCAGATAACCCTCGGAACAAAAACAATTAAAGAAAAACTAATAAAAATTACATGATCTAAGGAGCAAGACAACCGGTAGTTTGTCAATCTCGAACAATCCTCGGCAACGGCGCCAAAAACTTGGTGCGTGAAATTGAACTCGCACAACTTCACCGGCAAGTGCACCAGGTCGTCCAAGTAATACCTCAGGTGAGTGAGGGTCGATCCCATGAGGATTGTTGGATTGAGCAAGCAATGGTTATCCTGCAGATCTTAGTCAGGCGAATAGAAAGATAATGTTTGTCGTTGAATGCGCATAAACAAGAAAATAAAGAAAACAATAAAGAATTGATAAAGAAACGATAATAAGAAATCAGTTAAGGCTTTGGAGATGCTTTATCTTTCTGGATTAATACTTTTTACGGACTACTTTAACAATGAATGATTCATTCTATAGAAAAGTTGTAAGTGATTAACTCATGTCCTTTCATCAAGTCAATCTTCTCTAATTCATATCAAACGCCGTTGTCAGTGGTCATTCAATATAAACGAGGGTGAAGCTCATGCAATTCACTCTTCTCTGTGATCCTACTCAAAATGCCACAAACATGGTCAGATCTTCTAGATCGAAGAATGAAGCTCAATGTTTTAACCTTAGGGACACAGAAACCTCATCACCCATAGCTAACCGGATTATATGTCACTTATCCTCGATTAGCCTAGATGAATTATTGGTTCAGGTGATGTATTCTCAAGCTTTAACTCAATACTATCCGGGTCAGGACTCGTAAGGAACTCATGTAGAAAAAGGGACATACCCAGTCTCATTTGGATGAAGAACAACAATACATCATGGAATGGAATCAAACATATATTAAAATAGAAACAATAATATTATTAATCCATAGGAATCAGCAGAGCTCCTAACCTTAACCTAAGAGGTTTAGTTACACATAGTTTACAAAGAAAACTCAGATCTGAAAGTAAAGTATGATACAAGTTCCTTCTTAAACCTAAGTGATATTCTCTTTATATAGGAGATGCTAACCCTAAAAGATGTTAATTTAAATTTAAAAAGTACAAAGATAAACTAAACTAAGCTAAAGAGTGCAAAAATTCACTTGGTGCCCACTTTGGTCTTGTGCTCGTCCAAGCCTGACGTTCAACTTGGAGAATGGGCATTGAACACCAGTTAGGGGGTGAACTCGTGCTCTCTTGGTCCCTTAGTGGCGTTGAACGCCAGTCTTGGGTGTTCAACACTGGGCTTTGATCCTTCTTGGGCGTTGAACTCTAGATGTGGACGTTCAACGCCAGTTAGGGGCAGTGATTTGGAAAAGAAGTATAAACTATTATATATTTTGGAAAAGCTCTGGACGATAGTTTTCCAACGCCATTGAGAGCGCATCAATTGGACCTTTATAGCTCAAGATATGCTCGTTAGAGTGCACGGAGGTCAGGATTTGACAGCATCTGCTATCCTTTCTTCCTTTCTGAACAAGACTTTGCTAACTCTGCCATTTTTGCCCAAAAATCACCTAAAATCATAGGAAAAACACAAAAACTCAAAGTAGCATCCAAAAGATGAATTTTTCACTAAAACATATTAATAAAAATTAATGAAATCTAACTAAAAACACTATGAAAATGCTATGGAAAAGTGTATAAGATATTCACTTATCATAAAACCAAACCTAAATTGTTGCTTGTTCTCAAGCAACCAAAAATAAGATAAGGCTAAAGAAGATAAAAATACATGAGGTATCAGAGTTGTCGATGAGGCTCAGTTCCAATTACTGAATGGGGCTATGAGTTCTTTATTCCTGAATAGCCTCGGCATCTCACTTTCCTTTGGAGCTCAGACATATTGGCATTCCCTTGGAGCTAGAATTCGGATGATATTATTTATTCTTTTCTTTTTGGTTTTTCTCGATTCTTGAACACAGGTTATTTTTAGTGCTTTGTAGTTTTGAGCCTAGTCGTGACTCTAAGTGTTTTGTTTTCAAGTATTACCACCAGATATATAATAAACACCACAAGCACTTAACTAGGGGAACCATTTGCATTCGAATTTAGCTTTGCTTAAATTCCTAGACAGTGGTGCTTAGAGTTCTTAAGCGTACTCTTAGCTTTGGATCACGACTTTAAATGCTCAGTCTCAAGCTTTTTATTTGAACCTTCACACCACAAGCATATAGTTAGGGATAGCAACTCATTTGAGCTTTTTAGGCCAATTTTGACCCTCCTAACCATTGATGCTCAAAGCCTTGGATATTTACTTCTTGTTTATTTCTTTTTTTTTCTCTTTTTTTTTGCTGTTTCTTTTGCTTCAAGAATCAATATTTCTAATTTTTCAGAGAATCAATAATACTTCTCTAAATTTACTGTTCTTTCAAGAGTCAGTATGCTCAACTTCAACATCAATTATGTACAGTTAATTCATACTTTCAGAAAATAAAGATAAGGCCACCACATCTTAAATAATTAGAATAACTCATGATATAACTCGAAATCTCATGCAATTCACTGCTTCCCTTTTTTCAATAAATTTTCTTTTAAGCTTGACGATGGATACATAAGATATCTTATAACAAAATAAAAAAACGAAAATAATACTAGAAAGAAATAAAATAATGAATGTGATCATGCACTTAGAAAAGAAAACAGATGATAAAATAAAGTACAATGAAAACAGAAATAACATAGACGGAAGGAGAATGAAACTCAACCACCTCAGTGACGGCGGCTGCTGCTTCCTCCAGGGAATCCTCTGGAGCGTTTGAGCTCCTCAATGTCTCGCCCCTGTCTCAGTTGCTCCTCTTTCATGATCTTCTCATCCTCCCTTATCTGATGGAGGATGACAGAATGATCTTGATGCTCTATTCTTAGTTGATCTACAGATGAGGTCAGCTCCCCTAGAGATGTGTTTAGTTTATCCCAATAGTCACGGGGAGGGAAGTACATTTCCTGAGGCATCTCCGAGATCTCTGGTGGAGGCAGCTGAATAGGCTTGTGCTATGGTCCGTGTGAAGGCTCCATGACGTGCTCCATCCTCTTCTTTGTGATGGATTTTTCCATCTCAAAAAGGGTGTCTCCTGCTATGCGAACTCCAACTGAGTTGCAGATGAGATAAATAAAGTGGGAAAATGCTAGCTGTGCTTGGGTGGAGGCCTTTTCTGCTATCTTGTAGATCTCTTGAAGAATGACCTCGTGCACTTCCACCTCATTCCCGAGCATGATGCAATGAACCATTATTGCTCGGTCAAGAGTAACCTCAGATTGGTTACTTGTAGGGATGATGGAGCGTTGGATAAGCTCCAACCATCCTCTAGCCATGGGCTTGAGGTCAAGCCTACCCAGTTGGTAGGGCTTGCCATGTGCGTCCCTTCTCTATTGAGCTCCTTCTACACAAATGTTCGCAAGCACTTGCTCTAGCCTTTGGTCAGAGTTGACCCTTCTAGTATAAGAGTGTGGGTCCACTTGCATTCGAGGCAGCTGCAGCGCTAATCTCACACTTTTCGGGCTGAAATCCAAGATTTGTTCTCTAACCATGGTGCGCCAATTTTTGGGCTCTGGGTTCACACTAGTGTCGTGCTTCTTGGTGACCCAGGCATTGGCAAAGAATTCTTGCACCATTAATGTTCCAACTTCTGAGATATGATTGGCCAGAATTTTCCAATCTATTCTCCAGATTTCTTGTTGGATCTCCGAGTATTCATCTTCCTTGAGCCTAAAGATGACCTCGAGAATTACCTTTTTCTGCCTCACCACATCATGGAAGTAGTCTTGGTGAGCCTTGGTGAGGAATCTCCATGTTTCCCAAGGTTCTGAGGTGGAAGCGGGGGCTTTTCTTTTTCTCTTCCTTGAGGATTCGCCGGTTTTTGGTGCCATGGAGGTAAGGAATGAAAACCAAAAAGTGGAGCTTTTCCAACACTAAACTTAAGGACTTTGCTCGTCCTCGAGAAAAAGTAACAAAAGAAAGAGAAAATAGTAGGAGAAGAAAGAAAAGATAGAGGGGAAGGCTTAGGAGGCTTTGGCAAAGTGAGGATGAAGAGGAAAGAAGGAAGTGTATGAAGAGAAGATGTAAGAAGGGAAGGGTTTAGTGAAGGTGTGAGGATGAATGAAGGATGAAGGGGTATTTATAGAGGCTAGGTGGGGTAGGGATTCGGCTATATGGGAGGGAAATATGGGAAGGGGGAAGGTTTGAATTTGAAGTGGGTGGGTTGGTGGGAAAAGTGATGGGATTGACGAAGGATTTTTGGAAAAGTGTGTATTGGAAAGAGGGAAAGGTGATTGAGATCTGATGAGTGAATGTGGATGGGATATAGGGTGTAAGAGGAGAGAGAAGGAAGTGAGTGAATGATAGGTGGGCTAGGTGGAGAGTCTGTGGGACCTACAGGCTTGAAGCTTCAAATGCGAATCATCCTGACCCTGCCTGGGCATTCAACGCCAGTTCTGGACATTGAACGCCAGGTAGGGATACTTTTTTTCTTTTTTGAGTTTGGTGGGGCATTCAATGCCCATAGGGGACCAAAAGTGGTCTTGAGCTGCTCCATCAAGGGCGTTGAACACCCAGTTCTTGTTCCATTACTGGCATTTGAAGGTGGTGCACGAATCCCCACACCTTCGTACAAATGTACCAGCAAGTGCACTGGGTCGTCCAAGTAATACCTGAGCGAGTCAGGGTCGATCCTACGAGGATTGTGGCCTGAAGCAAGCTATGGTTATCTTGCAGGACTTAGTCAGGCAGATCAGAAGGTTTATGTTTAAATGCAGTTTGATTGTGAATTTTTGAATGGAATAAAGCAAAAGAGGTAGAAAATACTTATAGGAATAGGCTTAAGGATTGGAGTTACTTTGTCTTTCTGAATTAACTCTGGTACTACTGTTCTCCTTTCTTTTGAGTGATTTCTTCAATGGCAGGCTATATGTGATTGACAATGGTTTGAGCAGCTGCCAATACTCCTCCAGATCTGAACCCCAGGTTTAGTGCGGATCTATTTTGATTGAGGGTGAAGCTCGTACAGTTCATTCTCCTTCATGTTCCTACTCAAAATGCCACAGACAAGGTTAGATCTTCCGGATTAGAGAATGCTGTACCTTGGATTCTAGCCTCTACCACAGAGACCCTAATCTCCCCAAAAATCAGCTGAACTGATGTCTCGAGAAGTCTCCAACGAAATCGTGGACTAGCCGTCTGAGAGACGTATATTCAAGCTGGTGGTTCATCATTGTCCGGTGAAAGATGCACTCTGAACCCATGTAGAATGTGATAACCTTGTGCCAGTTCAACGCATTCATATTGATGAAGAATGAATATACATCTTAGAATTAATCAAACACAGATCGAAGAGAAACAGTAATACTTTTATTAATTCATAGGACTCAGCAGGGCTCCTCCCCTCAACCTAGGAGGTTTAGAAACTCATACTGAAGGTAAAAATAATGAAAAAACGTGAATATGGCTGAATGGTATATGATGTCTCAGAAAATCATGTAAAATATACTTTAAATACTAAACAGATGACTAGTAAGGGTAAAACAGTCTATTTAGTGCTAAAATACATTTTTGGGGCCCACTTGGTGAGTGTTTGGGCTGAGCTTTGATGAGATCCACATGCTATGAGGTCTCTTGGGCATGGAACGCCAGCTAGGAGGTCCTCTTTGGGCCTTTGGATGCTGGGCTCTGCTCTTTGGGCGCTGGACACCTGGAAGGGGGCAGGAAGATGGCGTTGGACACTAGTTTTGGGACTTCTAATTCGAAGCAAAGCATGAACTATTATATATTGCTGGAAAGCTCTAGAAGTCAGCTTTCAATAGCTATTAAAATCGCTCCAGTTGGACTTGTGTAGCTCCAGAAAATCTCTTCCGAATGCAAGCAGGTCAGATCTGGATAGCATCTGCAGTGCTTTCTTTGTCTCTGAATCAGACTTCTGCTCTAGCTCCTCAATTTCAGCAAAAAAATACCTGAAATTGCCCAAAAACACCAAAAAACATAGTAGAAACCAAAAATGTGAATTTAACACTAAAACCTGTAAAAACTTAATAAAAACTGAATAAAAACTACTGAAAACTATATAAAAGTGATGCCAAAAAGCGTATAAAATATCCGCTCATCAGAACGCCAATGAAGCTCCTTATGGGGTGTTGAACGCCCAAGCTTCTCCCCTTCTAGATTTGGGCTCCAGTTCTGGCGTTCAACGCCAGTGATGGGTACCTCCAGGGTGTTATGTTTTCACTACTATGCGCTCCTGTTTCTGTTCTAGATGCTACACATGATCACAAACGTTACAAAGCAAGGAAAAACTATGGAAATTACTAGAAAATAACATAATATAGAATCAAACTAAAATAAATGAAAAGAAAGAGAATGAAAATACTATACTAATGGTTGGGTTGTCTCCCAACAAGTGCTTCTTTACCGTCATTAGCTTGACGGACAGCTCCTTTATGGAGGTACATAGGCTCTCAGATCGTCACCCCCTCATTGTGAACCTTCTTCCTGTGCTCTCATGGATCAATTCCACGTGCTTTAGCGACAGGATCCGGCTCATAGTGTGTAGAATGAATGTACTTCTAGTGAAGATAACTCTCATGCCAGGTGGAAGTCTTCAGTTGGAATCCTCTTATTCTTCCAGCCTTTGGGTACCTTTTTCTTGGTGCCTCCTTCCTCAATAGCTTGTGATGGATGTCCAACACCAAACTTAGAGTTGATGTCAGTGGACTCTGTACTGAGAGAGAGGGCTTAAACACTAAGTATTGCACAATGGTACCTCCTCTATCTGATGGACGTGATCCTCAAGCAACCTTAGGATAAAGTCTCCTTTCTCCACATCAATCAAGGCCTTCACAGTAGCTAGGAAAGTCCTTCCAAGGATGATGGAGTCGTCTCTGTCCTCCCCTGTGTCTAGTATCACGAAGTCTTCCGGGAGGTAAAGGCTTTCAACCTTCACAAGGACGTTTTCCACCATGCCATATGCCCTTTTCAGGGACTTGTCCGCCATTTCCAGTGAGATCTTGGCAGGCTGCGCCTTTTGAATTCCCAGCTTTTTCATCACAGAGAGAGGCATAAGATTAATGCTTGAGCCAAGGTCGCACAATGCCTTCTCAAAAGTGACAGTCCCTATAGTACAGGGAATAAGGAAGCTTCCGGGGTCTGGTAGCTTCTGAGGAAGCTTCTTCTAAACTAAGGCACTGCACTCTTTGGTCAGTACCACAGTCTCATCTCCCTTCAAGGTCTTCTTGTCAGAAATTAAACTTCTTAGACATGCCATAGAAGGGGGATTCTTTTCCAACGCCTCTGCAAAAGAGATGTTGACTTGCAGCTTCCTGAGAACTGCTAAGAACTGAGCAACTTCCTCATCCTCAGGCTCCTGTTGCATGTTTGGAGATGGTTGGTGTTCATACCCTGGGTCGAGCTGTCCGACCCGGGATGTTTAGCGACAAGGCGACCGACCTCTTCAGGTCAAACTACCCGACCTCTTCTTAAAGAGCTCGGCCAAATTGCCAGGAAAGCCCAATAAAGGGCCCAAATAGAGGAACACGACCCAAATCCAAAGGCAGCCCGAGCCTACAGAGATAAGGGCGGTCCCCTTGAAGATAAGATGACCTCACTCAAAGATAAGATAACTAACTTATCTTATCTAAAAAGGTCACTCCACACCATTATAAATACATTGGAGCACCCAAGTATAACTCATACTTTGATTCTACAAAAAACCTGCTTAATACCCTTGCTAACTTAAGCATCGGAGTCCCTTGCAGGTACCACCACCCTCCGGTGACAAAGGATCAGCAGCATAGCCAGTCCAACAAATCGGGCACGACAGCTCCGGCCGCCACCTACCAGCTTGACACGTCATCTCCGACCAGAACAGAAGATCTCGTCCGAGATCGGCCTACAGTTTCAGGTAACCCTCGGAACAGTTGGTCTTCAGGCTCCTCCATCTTCATGGGGACATGCACGGTGACACTTCCAGTCTCCTCTTGAGCCTTGATCTCCTTCAGTTTCTCAGTAGCAGGCTCCTCCTTAGGTTCGACCTCAGTCTCTATAGTGAGGGTCTTGCACTCTTCTTTTGGATTCACCTCAGTTTTACTTGGGAGAGTGTTGGAGGGGATCTCTGGGATCTTCTTACTCAGCTGACCTACCCGAATCTCCAAATTCCTGATGAAAGACCTAGTTTCTACCATGAAAATTTGAGTGATCTTAGAGATGTTAGAGACTATAGTAGCCAGGTCAGAGAGGCTCTGTGTGAGGGTCTCCATCTGCTGCTGAGAGAGTTGGAATGGTCTGTAGTTGAACCTGTTCTGGTTCATTCCACCCTGATTGTTATTGAAGTCTTGTTAAGGCCTCTTGATAAACCATTATTTTATGGTTTATCTTGTGCTCAATTGAGTGGTTTTTATCTATTCTTTACCCACTTATTCATACTATTTGCATGGTTTTACATTTGCCTTCCTAATTATGTGCTTTGATTGAAAACATGTTTCTTTGATCTTATATTTGCTTATTATTAATCCTCTCTTATCACCATTAGATGCCTTGATATGTGTGTTAAGTGTTTTCAGATATTATAGGGCAGGAATGACTTGGAGGATGGAAAGGAAGCATGCAAAAATGGAAGGAATACAAGAAGATGAAGAAGTTGCTAAGCTGTCCAGCTTGACCTCTTCGCACTCAAACGGCTATAACTTTAGCTACAGAGGTCCAAACGACGCGGTTCTAGTTGCGTTGGAAAGCAAACGTCCGAAGCTTCGATTTGATATATAATATGCTATAGTTCCCCTGACGCTAGGCAACGCAACCGCGTGATCCATGTGGCCGCGTCGCAGTGACAGAAATCAGCGTGTTTGAATTCTTCTCCAGCGATTTCCGGGCTGTTTTCGACCCAGTTCGCGGCCTAGAAAACACAGATTAGAGGCTATAAAGTGGGGGATTGCATCCATTCATAGGGAGGCTCTCATAATTCACAATTTGAGGAGTAGATGTAGTTTTTAAAGAGAGAGGTTCTCTCCTCTCTCTTAGGATTAGGATTTAGGACTTCTCTTAGTTTTAGGAGTGACTCTCAATTCCAGGTTCTTTATTTTTATTTATTTTTCCAATTTAGTTTATGAACTGTTCCAGATTACTTGAATTAATGTTATTTGAGGTATTTCAGTTATTATTGCTCTCTTTTATTTACATGATTATTGCTTCCCATCTGAAGGCATTCTTATTCCAGTAGATTTACTTTTCCCCTTTTGGTCTTGGTTAAGAAATCAGTAACTCAGGAATTATTCAACTCAACAGCATAATTGATAATTATTATCTTTGCTAATTGAATTCAGCTTCAATAATCCTAACCTTTTCTTAGGAAATAAATAGGATTCGAAGATCAGACTAATTAGTCCCTTGACTTTCCTTTATTTTAGTAAAAGTTGACCAAGTGGAATTAAGATTCGACTTTCATTGTTATTGATAAGGATAACTAAGTCTGGACTTCCAATTTCTTATACCTTGCCAAGAGATTTTATTATTATTGTTTTATTTTACTTGTCATATAACATATTCCCACCTTACTTCCAAAACCCCCAATTTACAATCTTCATAACCAATAATAAGAACATACTTCCCTGCAATTCCTTGAGAAGACGACCCGAGGTTTAAATACTCGGTTATCAATTTTAAGGGGTTTTGTTACTTGTGACAACCAAAACGTTTGTACGAAGGAATTTTTGTTGGTTTAGAGACTATATCTACAACGCGACTATTTTTATGAAATTCTTTACTGGCAAAAAATCCTAACGTCAAAATGGTGCCGTTGCCGGGGAATTGCAAATGTGTGCCTTATTATTGGTTATTGTAAATATTTTATTTTTGCTTGTTTATTTGTTTTTGTTCTTTTATTTTTGCTTTTTCTTAAGTTAAGAGGTTATTGGTTTTTATTTTAAAATTTTTATTTTATCTTATCTTATTTCAAAAATCAAATTTCAAAAATTCAAATTTCAAAATTTTAAAATTCAAAATTTCAAAATTTCAAATTTCAAAATTTAAAATTCAAAATTTTAGAATTTAATTTTCAAATTCAAAATTTAAATAACCTTTTAATTTAAATTTGTTTTTATTTTTGTTTTTAATTTTTATTTGTTACTATGAACTCTCACCCCTTTGGCTGAGTCTGGTTACAATTATGTTGCAGGAAGAAGAAATTACAATGAAAATAGGCATCAAGGTTGGAACAATCAAAGATGGGAGGAGCCACAAGGATTTGATCAACCCTCATGGCAACAACCACCTCCAATGGACTATCAACAACCACCACCATATGCCTATGAACCCTTTCCTCAATATAACTTTGGACCACCACACTCACAAGCCCCTTTCCGCCATTCACCTCCATATGACCCTAACCCTCAACCACCATACCAACCACCTTATAAGCCATATGAACCATATATAGAACCACCCCAATTCCAACCCAATTACTCACAAGAACCACCACTTCAATATTCACCATCTCCATATCCATCAATTCAAGAGCACTATGATCCTATTTATGAAAGCCGAGTGCATCAAGAGACAAAGGATCGTCTCAAGGAAATAGTGGCTCGATGTCAGGCAACCATTCATCAATTGGGGCAAGTAATAATGAGTCAATTAGCTTCCCGATGTTCGGACACTCAAGGAACCCCATGGCTTCATGTGGACAATCTAATGAAGAACGTAGTATGAAGGAGAAACTAGAAACTCTAGTGAATAGTACGGAGCATGACTTTGTACTGGAACAAGTAGAGGAAGCCGAAATTATTGAAGAAGAAGAATTGGTTGAAGACTTAGGAGATGCAGAACCTCCATGGGAAAGTCCAGTCATAGAACCCCTTCCAAGACATTTGAAATTGATGCTGAGGAGGGTGTACAACCTCCAAGGCATATCACAGTTGAAGACTTGGAAGAGGTTGATCAAGAGATGGAGATTCAAGAAGAAGAAGCATAACCTCCCATGCCCTTGGAAAGCAATGAAGAGAAGATTGAATTAGAAGAAAGCTACCAAGAGGAAGAGATTGAAATTGAAGAAGCTTGCAAAGAGGTGGTAGTTATCAGAGAAGAGCACAAGGGAGTGGAGCTTGTAATTTCATTAAAAATACCTCCCCCTAAGTTACCATCATTCTTCACAACATTCAAGTGGGTAAAATTCATATCCCTTAGCTTTCTAATCCCACTTGAATATGGGCTACTGGAGATGGATGGTCAACTTAGAGCTTTTTGTGGCATTAAGAGTAAGAGGAAAATGGTCAGTGGTAAGAATTGTCCTGCAAGGTTCATTATGGTTGAAAGCTTAAAATTTAAATGTAAAGGTTGGTGTAAAGCTCCACTGAATGGGTCTAGGAAGTTGTTTGGCCGCTTTAGTGAGAATTCAGATTGCCTACCACCCGGATGGAATCATGATGATCAACAAGAAGACGGGTGCAAAAGCAAGATTTGGGACTCCGGAATCCAATCTAGAAATCAGCACTCTTGGGGCCTTGTCACATGCTTTAACTTACTTGAAGGCTTTCTGCGCCTAGTTTGGGATCCCGGAGGACATTGGAAACATAAACATTGGTGGAGATTCCTGGATGAGTTCAAGCATAAACCACCATAACAGGAAGCTCACCAAATGTCCAACTTAAGGACTTTAACTAAAAGTGCTAGGTGGGAGACAATCCACCGTGGTATGATCGTTCCTTTTTCATTTTTATTTAGTCTTATTTGTTTTCGAGTTTCATTTTATTTTATTATATTGAACCTGGAATTTTGCATCACATTCATATTAACACTGCATTCTGCATTTTTTTTCAGATAAAAAAAAAGAAGGAGAGCACGCGACGCGACCGCATCAGCGACGCGTCCGCGTCGCAAGGAGATGAGAGAATAATAAATTGAACAGAGAGTTACGCAGAAGCAGGGCTGTAGGCGTGCCAATGGCACAAATTACCCCACGTGACCGCGTTGCTGATGCGACCGCGTCATATGGGAATAATGGCCTCCCACGCGACCGCGTGACCCACGCGGCCACGTGACCAGGATTTCGACGTCAAAAGGGTGCATGGCCAAAAGTTGAGCTGGAATTGGGCTGGACCCGTGCTAGTAGCACAAGTCCTGCCACGCGAACGCGTCACCCACGCGTCTGTGTCATATTTGAAATAAGGCCACCCGCGCGATCGCGTCGACCACGCGACCGCGTCACCCTGGATTTTGGCAATACTGAGTTTTGAACAGAGAGTTGTGCGACCGCAGGCTGCACTCGCGCCACTAGCACAAATCAAGTCACGCGATCGCGTGCCCCACGCATCCGCGTCACCCAACCTTATCGCGCACCACGCGACCGCGTCGCCAGCGTCGCACAACCTATCCAGCTTAGTGCCAATTTTCTTATCTTTTCTTCTCCGAATCCTGATTCTTCTTATCTTTTCTTATTTCTTTCTTCTTCCTTTCTTATTTTCTCTCACTTCCATTCTATTTTATTTAATTTATTTGCATACTTTCATTCATTGCATATTTTATTTTTCTAAAAATTATTATTGGTGTTCAAATGTTCTTATTCAACTGTTACATCATTTCTGGTATTTTCTTAGTGCTTAGTGACTTGTTTCATTCTTATTGAGTAATATTATTTAAATCAATGCCAATCTTTTATATCTATATTACTCTTGCATTGATATGAATTTATATTATCTCTCCTTCCCCATTCTCTTCTCCATTGTTGCAAACTTTTGCACCACTGGTATGCCATGTGCTTCTATTGTTTTCTCACTTGCATGTTGAAGCTTCCATGTAAATGAGATCCTTATTATTTGGCATCAACCAACCCATGTTTTATTTATTTTCCTATCTTTATTTCTGGGTTACTCTTCTTCCCTTTTTCTTTCAGGATGGCCACCCGGAAGGGAACCGGAAGACGTTCACATGGGGAGACAAACAAGTCCATCAGCAAAATCCTTAGAGAAAAGCATCAGTTGGAGAAGACCCGTCCACCTGCACATCTCAGCGTGCACCGAGGACGGTGCAATCTTTAAGTGTGGGGAGGTCGATACCGATCTCCATGGGTTAGTACTTTCTTGTCTCAACACCAATATTTTCTTTGTTAATTACTGCATTTGCATATTTAATTGCATGATTATTTGATTTTTTTTGCATATTTTACCACTTGGTTGAAGTAGTATTTTTTTTTTCAAAAAACCTTTTAGAGCATTTCACTAATTTGAATAAAATTTAATGTTACACTTGTTTGAAGAAATATTATACTGGAACATGGTTTAGAGCTCGAACACACAAAACCTATGAGATTTTTGAGCTTATTTGAATTGGTTGCATTTTACCAACCAATATTTTATTTTTGGTGTGTGTTTTTCTCTCTAAAATTGTGATCTTTGTCTTGCTTAATTCTATATTTCCATGGTTTGATGTATACATGCACTTACATGATTGAGGCCTTTGTTTCACTGAGCTTACATACCCATATGGCCTTACCCTTTCATTATCCTTTGCAAACCGATTTGAGCCTATTTTACCTCTTTTATTCTTTATTTTAGCTCATCACTAACTCTAAGCGGAAAACAATAATGTCCTTAATTTGAATCCTTGGTTAGCTTAGACTAGTGAGAATGCTTATGATTTAAGTGTGGGGAAAGTGGGTTTGGAAACATTTAGTTTGAGAATTGAGTATGTTAGAATTTTCTAAAAACGTGAAAGAAATGTTTAGGACATGTTCATGCATTCAATAAATTAATCATATGCATTGAGAAAAATAAAAGAAAAAGAAAAAAAATTATATATATAATAAAAAAAAAGAGAGAGAGAAAAAGAAAAAGAGAAAGAGCAAATAAGTAAAAGGGGACAAAATGCCCCAAAATATGTGGTGAAAGCAATGCATATGAGTTGTACTTGAAATTAGAATGCATGAATATGTGGAAAACATAGTTAATGGATGGTTAGATGTTGTATTATAATTACATGGATTGTTTAAGTTAGGTGGGAAAAGTTTAAGTTAATTAAGGATTCAGATTTTAGTTCACTTGACCAAATACAATCCTACCTTGACCCTAACCCCATTACAACCCTTAAAAGACCTCTTGATTTGTGTATTTGTGCATTAAATTTATGTTGATTGTTAGATGAAAAGCAAGCCTTAGAAAGCAAAGATAGTAGAGAATTGAGAGAATCGAACCTTAAACACTTGAGTGATTAGAGTGTATACACTACGAGTGAGGGTTCGATGCTCAATTCCTTGTTCCCGGCTTTCATGAGCTATTTTCTTCTACAAGTCTATTTGTACTTCATTTTCATGATTTGAATTAGTGAAATCCAATTCATATTTGTTCTTAAAAGATTTGTTTACTTTTAACAAAGTAGGTAGAAACATTTTGCATGTAGTTGCATTCATATAGATAGGTTGCATTTCATACATTCTACCATTCCTCTTCATCTTTATAGTTTCTCTTGAGCTTAGCATGAGGACATGCTAGTGTTTAAGTGTGGGGAGGTTGATAAACTACTATTTTATGGTTTATCTTGTGCTCAATTGAGTGGTTTTTATCTACTCTTTACCCACTTATTCATACTATTTGCATGGTTTTACATTTGCCTTCCTAATTATGTGCTTTGATTGAAAACATGCTTCTTTGATCTTATATTTGCTTATTATTAATCCTCTCTTATCACCATTAGATGCCTTGATATGTGTGTTAAGTGTTTTCAGATATTATAGGGCAGGAATGACTTGGAGGATGGAAAGGAAGCATGCAAAAGTGGAAGGAATACAAGAAGATGAAGAAGTTGCTAAGCTGTCCAGCCTGACCTCTTCACACTCAAACAGCTATAACTTTAGCTAAAGAGGTTCAAACGACGCGGTTCTAGTTGCGTTGGAAAGCTAACGTCCGAGGCTTCGATTTGATATATAATATGCTATAGTTCCCCTGACGCTAGGCGACGCGACCGCGTGATCCATGCGGCCGCGTCGCAGTGACGGAAATCAGCGTGTTTGAATTCTTCTCCAGCGATTTCCGGGCTGTTTTCGACCCAGTTCACGGCTCAGAAAACACAGATTAGAGGTTATAAAGTGGGCGATTGCATCCATTCATAGGGAGGCTCTCATAATTCATAATTTGAGGAGTAGATGTAGTTTTTAGAGAGAGAGAGGTTCTCTCCTCTCTCTTAGGATTAAGATTTAGGACTTCTCTTAGTTTTAGGAGTGACTCTCAATCCCAGGTTCTTTATTTTTATTTATTTTCCCAATTTAATTTATGAACTATTCTAGATTACTTGAATTAATGTTATTTGAGGTATTTCAGTTATTATTGCTCTCTTTTATTTACATGATTATTGCTTCCCATCTGAAGGCATTCTTATTCCAGTAGATTTACTTTTCCCCTTTTGATCTTGGTTAAGAAATCAGTAACTCAGGAATTATCTAACTCAACAGCATAATTGATAATTGTTATCTTTGCTAATTGAATTGAGCTTCAATAATCCCAACCTTTTCTTAGGAAATAAATAGGATTCGAAGATCAGACTAATTAGTCCCTTGACTTTCCTTTATTTTAGTAAAAGTTGACCAAGTGGAATTAAGATTCGACTTTCATTGTTATTGATAAGGATAACTAAGTCTGGACTTCCAATTTCTTATACCTTGCCAAGAGATTTTATTATTGTTGTTTTATTTTACTTGTCATATAACATATTCATACCTTACTTCCAAAACCCCCAATTTACAATCTTCATAACCAATAATAAGAACATACTTCCCTGCAATTCCTTGAGAAGACGACCCGAGGTTTAAATACTCGGTTATCAATTTTAAGGGGTTTTGTTACTTGTGACAACCAAAATGTTTGTACGAAGGGATTTTTGTTGGTTTAGAGACTATATCTACAACGCGACTGTTTTTATGAAATTCTTTACTGGCAAAAATTCTTAACGTCACCTCTGCTGATCTCTCCACCCAAAGTTAGGGTGGTTCCTCCATCCTTGATTGAAGGTATTCGAATAGGGATTGTTGTTGGAGTTTTTGGAGGAGTTTCCCATGTAGTTCACCTCCTTCATGGTGGTCCATACAGAGTCATCAGCATCCACTTCATACGCTGACTTTGGAGAGTAAGCATTTGAGCTCTGTGCTCCACTCAAGTGCTGGGAGAGAATGTTTATCTGCTGGGACATGAGCTTATTCTGAGCCAGGATGGTGTCCAGACGGTTAACCTCTATGACTCCTCCCTTCTGAGCCGTCCTATTATTCACAAGGTTCCTCTTAGAAGTGTACATGTATTGGTTGTTGGCAACCATGTCAATGAGCTCTTGCGCCTCTTCAGGTGTCTTCTTCATGTGAAGTGAGCCACCAGCAGAGTGGTCTAATGATATCTTGGACATCTCAGAGAGACCATCATAGAAGATCTCTAACATGGTCCATTCTAAGATCATGTCAGGAGGACATCTCCTGATCAACTGCTTGTATCTTTCCTAAGCTTCATAGAGGGATTATTCCTCTTTCTGTCTGAAGGTCTGGACTTTCACCCTAAGCTTGCTCAGCTTCTGAGGTGGAAAGAACATGGTCAAGAATCCATTGACCACCTTCTCCCATGTATCTAAGCTCTCCTTAGGCTGAAAATCCAGCCATAGCCTTGCTTTGTCCCTTACAACAAAAGAAAAAAAAACATGAGCTTGTAAACCTCTAGGTTTACTCCATTTGTCTTGATAGTGTCACAGATCTGCAGGAAATCAGAGATGAACTTGTTGGGGTCTTCCTGCAGGAGCCCATGAAACTGGAAATTCTGGTGTACTAGAGTGACCAATTGAGGCTTAAGCTCAAAGTTGTTTGTACCAATGGTAGGTATGGAGATGCTGCACCCATAGAAGTTAGATGTGGGTGCAGTGTAAGATCCAAGGACCTTTCTTGCGTCTCCCCCAGCTTCTAGATTGGGTGTCATGGTTGTATCTTCAGCCTCTTATTCTAGAGAGTCTGTGAGATCCCTTGCAGCTCTGCTTGCTTGAGCTTGTTGCAAATGCCACCTTAAAGTTCTCTCAAGTTCAGGATCAGGGGTCAATGCAGGTTTTTCTATTCCTATTCCTGCTCATAAATAAGAAGAAAGAGACCAAAAAGAGTAGAAGAAGGGAGTCTCTATGTTAGAGTATAGAGAGCTCCTTGTTTTAGATAAAGAAAAGAAAAACAGTTGACCAAGACTACCAAGAAACACCAAACTTAAATTTTGACACAAGATTCAAACAAAAGAAAAAGATGACTAAAGATAAATTTTTGAAAATTTTTTTGAAAAGAAACTAATAAAGTTTGAAAATTTTAACAAGAAAACAATTAAAGAAAAACTAATAAAAAGTACCTGATCTAAGGAGCAAGACAACAGGTAGTTTGTCAATCTCGAACAATCCCTGGCAACGGCGCCAAAAACTTGGTGGGTGAAATTGAACTCGCACAATTTCACTGGCAAGTGCACCGGGTCATCCAAGTAATACCTCAGGTGAGTGAGGGTCGATCCCATGAGGATTGTTGGATTGAGCAAGCAATGGTTATCCTGCAGATCTTAATCAGGCGAATAGAAAGATAATGTTTGTTTTTGAATGCGCATAAACAAGAAAATAAAGAAAACAATAAAGAATTGATAAAGAAACGATAATAAGAAATTAGTTAAGGCTTTGGAGATGCTTTATCTTTCTGGATTAATACTTCTTACGGACTACTTTAACAATGAATGATTCATTCTATAGAAAAGCTATAAGTGATTAACTCATGTCCTCTCATCAAGTCAATCTCTTCTAATTCATATCAAACACCGTTGGCAGTGGTCATTCAATATAAACGAGGGTGAAGCTCATGCAATTTATTCTCCTTTGTGATCCTACTCAAAATGCCACAGACATGGTCAGATCTTCCGGATCGAAGAATGAAGCTCAATGTTCTAGCCTTAGCGATACAGAAACCTCATCACCCATAACTAACCGGATTATATGTCACTTATCCTCGATTAGCCCAGATGAATTATTGGTTCAGGTGATGTATTCTCAAGCTTTAACTCAATACTATCCGGGTCAGGACTCGTAAGGAACTCATGTAGAAAAAGGGACATACCCAATCTCATTTGGATGAAGAACGATAATACATCATGGAATGGAATCAAACATATATTAAAATAGAAACATTAATATTATTAATCCATATGAATTAGCAAAGCTCCTAACCATAACCTAAGAGATTTAGTTACTCATTGTTTACAGAGAAAACTCAGATCTGAAAGTAAAGTATGATACAAGTTCCTTCTTAAACCTAAGTGATCTCCTCTTTATATAGGAGATGCTAACCCTAAAAGATGTTAATTTAATTTTAAAAAGTACAAAGATAAACTAAACTAAGTTAAAGAGTGCGAAAATCCACTTTAAGCCCACTTTGGTCTTATGGTCGTCCAAGCCTGGCATTCAACTTGGAGAATGGGCATTGAACGCCAGTTAGCGGGGTGAACGCGTGCTCCCATGGTCCTTTGGTGGCGTTGAACGCCAGTCTTGGGAGTTCAACGCTGGGCTTTGATCCTTCTTGGGCGTTGAACTCCAGATGTGGACGTTCAACGCCAGTTAGGGGCAGTGATCTGGAAAAGAAGTATAGACTATTATATGTTTTGGGAAAGCTCTGGATGTTAGCTTTCCAACGCCGTTAAGAGCGCGTCAATTGGACCTCTATAGCTCAAGATATGCTCGTTGGAGTGCACGGAGATCAGGATTTAACAACATCTGCTATGCTTTCTTCCTCTCTAAACAAGACTTTGCTAATTCTGCCATTTTTGCCCAAAAATCACCTAAAATCATAGAAAAAAAAACAAAAACTCAAAGTAGCATCCAAATGATGAATTTTTCGCTAAAACATATTAAAACATAATAAAAATTAATGAAATCTAACTAAAAATACTATGAAAATGCTATGAAAAAGCGTATAAGATATCCACTTATCAATGGTCATATGGGTTAGTGAAGTTTAATTCAAAAAATAGCCTCAATCATGCTAAATGCATTCAAAATATCAAACATCGACAATAAAGAATCAAGCAAATCTAAGATCACAATCATAGAAGGAGCATAGCACACAAGAATAAATATTGTGGTTGAAATATGCAATCACGCATTATAAGCTCAACAACTCACTTGGTATCTTATTCTATCTATCTTCTATGTTCCATGAAAATCATTCAAGTAAGTTTAAAAACAATTTTTTGAATAAAAACAATGGAATGCCTTAGAAGAGATTTCTTGAAATTTTTTGTTGTTTTTGCCAAAATTATTTCCTATGTATGTATGTATGTTGTGATGGATGGATGCAATTTCAAAAATTCCTAGTTATTTTCCTAATTTCCACTATCCAAAAAATTATCATGAACATTTAGGACAAAATTGAACTAGGCACTATACTATTCACAATATCCAATCACAACTACTATCTATAAACTATATACCAACCAAAAAAAATAAAAAATGCAATAGCTAGAAATAAAACTATAAATAAGCTAAGATGTATAAGTATATAACCAAAATAAGAAAAGTGTAAAAGTTAAAGGTACTAACAAATATCCACAAGAAAACAAAATAACAGAAAACAAAATAGAGCGCAAGTATTTGAAAAAGAAAATTTATGCCCCAAAAATCACGAATCCTCCCCCACACTTAATCATTGCACGGTCCTCCGTGCATGCACACAATCCGGAGGCATAGAACTAAGAAGCTCCACCTTCAGATGGTGGATGCGGGGGCTCGGGTTGCAGTATAAAACAAATAAACATGAATTGAGGAAGAGTTCATATGGGTGTTGATGCGTGAGCATCTTATACCCTTTTCTAGCTATTTTTATATTGTTTTTAATTATATTTTAATTACTTTTACTTGATTTTAGTGCAAAAATCATCTTTGGATGATACTTTGAGTTTTTCTCGTGTTTTTATGGCTTTAGGTTAGTATTTAAAGGAAAAGATCAATTAGGTTTAGGATCTTCTTCCTTCCGCACTTTTTAGAACCCTGTTTTCTCTGTAAGTCATGAGCAACTAAACCTCCTTGGTTAAGGTTAGGAGCCCTGTTTATTTCTATGGATTAGAACTATTATTCTTCTATTTTAATTAATATTTGATTCAATTCTAAGGTTTTGTTTTCATTCTTAATCTTATGAACTGGGTGAAACGAGAGTATGACCCTTTTCTACATGAGTTCTTGTGATTCTCAAGAGAGTTATCTCACTTGAGCAACAACTTGAAAACACTCCTCCTAAATCGCTAATTACATGAACTAGTTGGGATATGTGACATAAAATCCTGTTAGCTTTGGGTAATTAGGGTTTTTGTGGCGTTAAACTAGTTTTATGAACTTCACCTTCTGTTCATACCCTGGGTCGAGCTATCCGACCTGGGCTGATTAATGACAAAGTGACCGAACCTCTTCAGGTCAGGTCCCCCGACCTCTTCTTTAAAGAGTTTGGCCAAATCACCGCAAGAAGCCCAAGAAGGCCCAAACAAAGGGACACAGCCCAATCTAAAGGCAGCTAAAGTCTAGAAAGATAAAGGCGGTCCCCCTCAGAGATAAGATGACTTCACTTAAAGATAAGATAAGATAACTGACTTATCTTATCTAGAAAGGTCAGCCTACACTACTATAAATACACTGGAGCACCCAGGTATAACTCATACTCTAATTCTACAAAAAACCTGCTTAAAGCCCATACGAACTTAAGCATCGGAGTCTCTTGCAGGTACCACCCCCCTCCGGTGATCAAGGATCAGCAGCACCCCCAGATCCAACAAGTCGGACACGACAGTTCCGGCCACCATAGCAGATCTCATTTGAGATCGACCTTCAGTTTCAGGTAACCCTCGGAACATTGGTGCCGTTGCCGGGGAATCTGAAAGTCATCCCATCGTCATGGCGGACAACCTTGACAACGACCACAACTCTGGTTTAGAAGAAAGAACTCCACTTAAAAATACGGAGGTCACATCAAAGGATGTACCCCAAAACAAGGGGGATAAACAACCTTCCAACACAGAAATTTTGAAAGCCATCCAAGAACAACATGATCGCCTCAAACAACTCGAACAGGAGGATGAACATCAGCAGGAGGCTGAGAGAGACCTTCGAAGAGAAGCGAGACGTCGCCGAGAGCTAGAGGACAAGATCCTAAAGCTCGAGGCCGATCTCAAAGCTAAAATAGTTCAGTCCAGTCACAAAGATAACTCTCACAAAGACCAAGATCCCTTCACCAAAGAGATCATGAAAGCTAAAGTCCCAAAGGACTTTAAAGCTCCCGACATGACTTCATACGACGGTACCTCGGATCCAAGCCATCATCTCAGCAATTTCAGAAGCAGAATGTATCTCACCGACGCCTCGAACGTCGTTCGGTGTAAAGCCTTCCTGACCACCCTCACAAAGACAGCAATAAAGTGGTTCGATAGTTTACCTCCCAGATCCATCACAAGCTTTGACAACTTAGCCAAAAAATTCCTTGCCAGATTTTCCATCCAAAAGGACAAAGCCAAACACGCCCCGAGCCTGTTACGGATCAAACAAGGAGATCGGGAAAGCCTTCGCAACTATATGGAAGGATTCAACAAAGTGCGTCTGGACATACAAAGTCTGCCAACTGAAGTAGCCATTATGGGTCTCATCAATGGCCTGCGAGAAGGACCTTTTAGTCACTCCATATCAAAAAAGCATCCAACATCTCTGAATGAAGTACAAGAAAGGGCAGAAAAGTACATCAATATGGAGGAGAACTCTCGATTAAGAGAAACCTCGAAAGCTGGACCCTCCTATCCCTCTCGAGACAAGGATAAAAAATCCAAGAAAAAAGAAGATCAGTCCAGTGAAAAGCCTAAAAAATACCACAACTACACCCCCCTTCGGGTGTCTCTTGTGGATGTTTACCGAGAAATATGCAACACTAAGAAGATCCCACCACCCCGCCCAATCAAAAGCAAAAAAGGAGGGAGAAGTCAGACAGAGTACTGCGAATACCATCGAATCTATGGACACTCCACCAACGAATGCTACGACCTAAAGAACGTCATAGAGAAGCTAGCCCGGGAAGGAAGACTAGATATGTTCTTGGCCAACAAAACCGACGAGCCAAGAAAAAGAAGACGGGACGAAGAGGTCAGACAGGCTGAACGACCACCCCACACTCCTAAGAGACATGTTCATATGATAAATGGAGGATTCGCATGAGGAGGGATCTCTAAATCATCTCGCAAAAGACACTTTAAAGAAGTATATCATGTCGGGGAAGAAGAGAGGTCATCCGACCTCCCCACAATTACCTTTACTTAAGAAGATGCAATAGGTGTCATCCCCCGGGACATGATAATCCCATGGTCATTACTATCATATTGGCCAACGCTAATCTTCACAGGACACTGATAGATCAAGGAAGCTCCGCAGATATCTTGTTTAAATCCGCCTTCGACAAACTCGGCTTACAAGAAAAAGAGCTCAGAGCATATCCGAACAGCTTGTTCGGACTGGGAAACACTCCAATCCAACCATTGGATATATCTCACTGCACACAACTTTTGTAAAGGGAACTCGGTCAAGGAAACTCAACATAGACTACATAGTAGTCAACGTGAGCTCAGCTTACAACGCCCTAATAGGTCGGCCAATGCTGAACCAGCTCGCCACAGTAGTTTCGACTCCACATCTATGCATGAAGTTCCCAACTCCGGAAGGAATCGCTACCAGAAAAAGACACCAAAAAATTACGCAACGCTGTTACAATGAAAGTATGAACCTCAAAGGCAACCCCAAAGGAGAGGAAGTCAACACTATTGAACTTGGGGGGGGGGGGTTCGAGCTCGCGAAGAACTTCGTCCACAACCTGAAGGGGAGACTGAAGAGGTCCAAATCGGTGATGCCCGGGATAAGACGACAAATATTGGGGAAACCTTAAAGGGAGACTTAAAGGGGTCTCTGATATAGTTCCTAAAGGATAACACCGACCTCTTTGCATGGAAGTCCGCAGACATGCCCGGCATAGATCCCAAACTAATGTGCCACAAACTGGCAGTATATCCAAGATCTCGGCCAGTACAGCAGAAGTGTAGGAAGCTCGGACTAGAAAAATCGCAAGCTGTGGAAGAACAGGTACAAGTCTTGCTAGAGGCAGGATTCATAAGGGAGGTAACATACCCACTATGGCTAGCCAACGTTGTATTAGTAAAAAAGTCAAATGGGAAATGGCAGATGTGCACTAACTATACCGACCTCAATAAATTTGTGTGCAGTGAGATATATCCCGATGTATCCACCCGACCAAGAAAAGATCTTGTTCCTAATTCCAAAAGCAAATTACTGCTATATCGTCATGCCATTCGGACTCAAGAACGCAGGAGCTACCTACCAAAGGTTAATGAACAAAGTCTTTGCGAACCACATTGGGAAACTAATGGAGGTTTACGTAGACGATATGCTGGTAAAAACACAAAGTGAGGAATCATTGTTTCTCGATCTCACTAAAGTATTCAACACCATTAGAAAGCATGGTATGCGACTTAATCCCGCAAAATGCACTTTTGCGGTAGAAGCTGGCAAATTCTTAGGCTTCATGCTCACACAAAGAGGAATTGAGGCGAACCCAGATAAATGTCGGGCTATACTCGACATGAAAAGTCTAACCTGCGTCAAAGAAGTACAACAGCTCAACGGAAGACTGGCAGCCCTGTCCAGGTTTTTAGCCGGTTCAGCCATAAGATCCCTCCCCTTTTACGCCACATTAAGGAAAGGAAAAAGGTTTGAATGGACCGCAGAGTGCGAGCAAGCCTTCTAGGATTTCAAAAAATTCCTGGGACAACCACCCATTCTTACCCGACCACGGGAGGGAGAAGCACTCCTATTATACCTCGCAGTGGGAAGTTAGGCAATAGCCTCAGCACTAGTCAGAGAGGACGAAAGCGGGCAACAACCCATCTACTTCATTAGCAAAGCTCTACAAGGAGTCGAGCTAAATTATCAAAGGATAGAAAAGTTTGCCTATGCTCTCATACTTACTTCTCGACGACTTCGCCCATACTTTCAAGCACACACTATCAAGGTTCGGACTAGCCAACCCATAAAAAGCATTCTACAAAAGACAGACTTAGCTGGAAGAATCCTGCAGTGGGCAGTCGAGTTGTTCGAATTCGATTTACAATATGAAGCTCAGACAGCCATCAAATCACAGTATCTGGCCGACTTCATTGCTGAGTACACGGATACCCCGGAAACTCCCACAAAGTGGAATCTCTACGTGGACGGATCCTCAAACAAAACCGGAAGTGGCACAGGTGTAATAATAGAAAGCGATTAAGGAACCCAAATCAAACTCTCCCTAAAGTTCGAATTTCTTGCTTCAAATAATCAAGCTAAATATGAGGCATTACTGGCTGGTTTGAGGCTGGCTAAGGAGGTAGGAGTTCAAAAGCTCACCATCTTCAGTGATTCATAGGTAGTTACCTCATAAATAGAAAGGAGCTACCAAGCTAAGGACCCTACCATGAAGAAATATCTCGACAAAACTAGAGAACAGCTCGGACAGATCGGGGAATACGAGGTCCAACATATACCTCGGGAACAGAATGCTCGAGCTGATGCACTCTCAAAACTAGCCAGCACCAAGGCAGGGGGCAATAATAGGAGCCTCATCTAAGAAACATTACAAAGCCCATCAATCACAGAGGAAGAAAAGGTCCTAACCATATCCAGGCAGGATCAAGGGTGGATGACCCCCATTATCAACTACTTCAAGACAGAGACAATCCCTACAGATAAGAAGGAGGCAAAGAGGTTGACACGAGAAGCACATTACTACATTATGGTGGGCGACATCTTATATAGGAGAGGGATCTCAACACCCCTCCTAAAATGCGTACCGACCTCCAATACAAGGGAAGTCCTGGAAGAAGTACACAGTGGCATGTGTGGTAACCACTTGGGGGCACGCGAGCTCTTTCCAAAAAGGTACTCCGGGCTGGATTCTTCTGGCTCACCTTGCACAAAGAAACAACAGAGTTCGTCAAGACATGTCCACCATGTCAGAAGCATGCTAACTTCCACATCGCTTTACCAGAAGAGCTCATCAGTGTAACGTCACCCTGGCCGTTCGCAAAATGGGGGCTAGACCTCCTCGGACCCTTTTCCCAAGGATCGGGACAAGTTAAGTTCCTCATCGTAGGGGTAGATTATTTCACAACATGGATTGAGGCAGAGCTCCTAGCCAACACCACCGCTCAAAGAAGTCGAAAATTTCTATACAGGAACATTATTACAAGGTTTGGGATCCCTTACTCCATCATCACAGATAATGGCACTTAATTTACTGATACAGGTTTCAGGAAATTGGTAGCTGACTTGAAAATAAAGCACCAATACACATCTGGAGGACATCCACAAGAAAACGGACAGGCAGAAGTTGCCAACAAAGTCATACTGGCCGGGTTAAAACGGAGACTACAGGGTGCAAAGGGAGCTTGGGCCAAAGAGCTCCACAAGTCCTATGGGCATATCGGACAACTCTACACTCCACCACAGGAGAATCACCCTTCCGACTTGCTTACAGAATGGAGGCAATGGTCCCAGTGAAGATAGAGGAAGGATCCCCTAGAATGATCCTCTACAATGAAGAGACCAACTCCCAAAATCAAAAGGAAGAGCTCGACCTACTTCCAGAAATCCGGGAAAGAGCTCGGATTAGAGAGGAAGCATTAAAGCGTCGAATGGCTTCAAGGTACAACCAGAAGGTAGTCCAGCAAAGTTTCGCCATCAACGATCTCATCCTAATCCGAAATGACATCGGAGCAGGACGATCAGGAGAAGGGAAGCTAGCAGCTAACTGGAAAGGGCCTTACCAAGTTATAGAGGTATTGGGAAAAGGCTACTACAAGGTGTCCGACCTCGAGGGGCGAGAGCTACCAAGGTCATGGCATGCCTGTAACCTAAGAAGGTACTATAGTTAAAAAGTGATAAAGATCTAAAGTCGAGGTGCACTCTTTTTCCTGGAAAGGTTTTTTAATGAGGCCCCAGGCCAAGATCTACAAAATTGCCCAACTTAGAAGGGTAAGCACCTATATGTATATATTCTTGTCTATTTTATATTTCCTACTTGAATAAAGTTTTTCAGATTCACTAAAAAAGTTTGCTACCAAGACGCATTAATCTATGTGCAAGAATTCACCGCCCGATTAAGACAAGGTCAGCAAGATGAATACCAAATTCATCGCCCAATCACGACAAGGTCGGCAAGATGAATACTAAATTCATCGCCCGATCACGACAAAGTCGGCAGAATGAAAATCAAATTCATCACCCGATTACAAAGAAGTCGGCAAGGTGAAAGCAATAAAAATAGATTAATGCAAGAAGTTATAAAAAGTAATCTATAAAAAGCGACCTGACGAGGTCTGACTAAAAATGGACTACTAAAAATAACTTACAAAGAGGTTGGACAAAACGACCAACGTAAAAAGTTATAAAAAGTAATCCATAAAAAGTGACCTGACGAGTAGGCACTATCTTACCATCCTCCACCACATTGTCCAGGCTGAAAAGAGTCAGGTCGAGTTTAGGAGCAAGAACTCGGACCTGTGGCTTCAAATTTTCATAAGCACCCGTCACAGTGTCTACCAGATGACCCTGAAGATCGGCATAGTCCATGTGGGCAGACTCAAGCCTCTCCCTCAACTCCAACACCTCGGCATAAGTACGAGTGTAACACTCCTTGTGTTTTTTCGTCGTTTCCTCCGCCAAATTTGCAGCCGCTTCAGCTCTGGTAGCCCGTGACTTTTCCTTCTCCAAATCCAACTCCAGTTTAATTATCCTGGCATCAAGCTCATCCTTCACCCCCTTGATTCTATCAAATTCTGACTTAGCATCTTCCAGAAAAGCCTTGGTCGCATGGACTGGGGAATCCTGAACAGTACGAAATAAGGATGCACCCATATGGGCCATCCGAATGCTGCTACTGGTGATAAAGTTCAAGTGGTGAAGGATGGAAACATCATCCATTGGAAGTCGACCAAAAGGAGCAATTTGATTATCAACAAACTCCACAGCATCAAAATCAGGGGCATCCAAGTCATAAGGTTCAACAATCTTTTATTTTTTACTAGGAGGACCAGCAGTAGGAGAAGAGGCAGCACCAGTAGATGGTCGAACTGGGTCAGAGGGGACAATCCAAACCTGAGGGGTTGGAATAACCTTCCTTGGCCCAGAAGCACCCAATGTTGGTTTCTTTGGAGGAACCTGAGAAGACTCTCCCTCCGCAGTCTTGGCCGAGATGTTTTGAGCAGCTGTTGCTTTCTTAGCCCGGAAAAAATATTTCATAGAGTCTGTAGATTTCACCATCTCTACAAAAAAAAAAAGAAACCAAGAAAACAAATCACAAACAGATGGAAGTAAAAATTCAACCACAAAGTAAAACTATTAAAAAGAAGTCGGTCACTACCCAGTTCCACACGAAGAAGGGAAGGATCTCCTAAAAACTTCTTCGTGTCAAGATGGGGAGGCTCTCCCCAATTTTTCTCTAACACATTTACAAAGGCCTACTCGACCTCATCCAGACTTTCCCAGGAGTACCTAGCTACTACTACATTCTTCTGCCAGCACAAAGGGAAGGTAGGCTCATCATTTTCATCCAAAAAGAAAGGCCGAGCTTCCTCAACAGCTCGGACCTTGAAATAGTAGTTTTTAAAGTCCCTAAAGGACTCATCATACATAGAGAAAACATTTTTTCCTTGAGTAGCTCGGAAAGAAACCCAGGAGGCTTTCTTCTTCGCTACTCCAGGCTTCGTCAACACAAAAAGATAAAGGAAGAGAGTTTGGGAAGGTCGGATATCCAATTCCTGACACAACAATTGGAAGATTTTTATGAAGCCCCAAGAGTTTGGGTGGAGTTGATAAGGAGCTACATTGCAGGGCCAGGACCACAACAACTCGGTCTCAAAAGGGGTAAAAGGAATGCTAATATTCAATTGACTAAAGAAATAGTCATAAGCATAGAAAAAGGGACGTTCCCCTTGAGTCAAAGAGGGAAAACTAACCCTCTCCTCAGGGTCAGATGACACTAACTCATAATTCTTCTCTTGATCCCTATCACTACAAATCCTATGGTGCCTCCTAAGTCGCACACAATACTCAGAGTCAGCAACTGTAACACACATCAACACAATGGAGTCCAGCCAGTCAGACATGCCATCTGGGATCTTAGTAGACATCTTAACAATATTTTTGCGGGAAGACATAGGTCAACTATTCCTACAGGAAGAAAAAGAAAAAATGGGTTACTACTAAACAACTCGGAAAAATATGAAAATAATTCGGACAAAAATATATGAACGTCAAGAGTCAGACACGGCAGTAAAAGGGAAACCCCAGGATTCATACTAAAGTCCAGGGGCACCGTTTGGAGGCAGTAACAAGGCAGGAACCAGGAAAGAAGGAAATCAACTGTCTATGCCCTAATCATCTCACAAACAAGAAAACACAATCCTTCTCTAGTAAACATCACTCTACACAGAGCAGTAAGAAATTCATCATCATCAACAAAAATCATCAAAGTCAAAGCCTTTCCTACCAACAACAGTTCATCATCGAAAGCTATAGCCTTTTCTACCAAAAAAGTTCAAAGCAAAAACACTACAAAAAGCAAGAGCACCAAAAAGAACGCATCACAGCATCAATCGAAAACAAAGACACAATCTTTTTGCGAAAGGATAAAGATTCTCAGAGACAAAATCAGTAAAAATCACATGCAACAGTGAAGACATACAAAGAGGCGACTAACAAAAACATAAAAAGGAAAGAAAACACCAACCTGTAGAAGAAGAAGGAGCAAAGCGTGAGGGAAGGATCCGGAAGAAACAGCGACGAAAAGACACCAACAATCGCTTCCGAAGCAAGGAAAGGAGGAAGCACGAAGAATGCAAAAACAGAGGGTCGAAAGGAACAAAGCGCTGCAGCAAAGCAAAAGCGAAAAGAAAGGAAAAGAGAAACTGAAAGATGAGACTTTAAAATTCAAAATGAAATGAAAAGAGGGAAATAAAGGAAACGACAAAAGGGGAGTTAATGAGCATTTCACCTTCGCACGTTCGCAAGGAAGCGCAACGCGCGCGATAATTAACAAGGAAAAAAGAAAACTGCTCCGCATTCAAAGGAGTCCAGCAGGAGTTATATAGAGATCGACTTAAGGCGAAATGCTCGAGCTCGATTCCTCCAAAAAAGGATCGAAGTCTAAAGGACATGACCTTAAGGGAAAAAGTCGAGCTCAACCAGGGGCATTATTCATACCCTGGGTCGAGCTATCCGATCTGGGCTGATTAATGACAAAGCGACCGACCTCTTCAGGTCAGGTCCCCCGACCTCTTCTTTAAAGAGTTCGGCCAAATCACCGCAAGAAGCCCAAGAAGGCCCAAACAAAGGGATACAGCCCAATCTAAAGGCAGCTAAAGCCTAGAAAGATAAAGGCGGTCCCCCTCAGAGATAAGATGACTTCACTTAAAGATAAGATAATATAACTAACTTATCTTATCTAGAAAGGTCAGCCTACACTCTATAAATACATTAGAGCACCCAGGTATAACTCATACTCTAATTCTACAAAAAACCTGCTTAAAGCCCACGCTAACTTAAGCATCGGAGTCTCTTGCAGGTACCACCTCCCTCCGGTGATAAAGGATCAGCAGCACCACCAGATCCAACAAGTCAGACACGACAGTTCCGGCCACCATAGCAGATCTCATCCGAGATCGATCTTCAGTTTCAGGTAATCCTCGGAACACCTTCTGATTTGAATTGAGCAACCACGAGAGTGGTGTTTGATGAGGATTAGAGAGGATTAAATCACTAAGTGATTAAGGTTTAATCACTTATGGTTTGCTATAGAATGAATCATTCATTGTTAAAATAATTGGTAAGACATTTTAATCCAAAAAGTAAACATCTCCAAGACCTTAACTGTTCTCTCATTATTGTTTTACGTAAACCTTTACTTTCTTTATTATCTTGTTTTATGAGTTTTCAACAACAACTCTCTTTACTGTTTGCCTGACTAAGTCCAACAGGATAACTATCCCTTGCTCAGTCCGACAATCCTTGTGAGATCGACCCTCACTCATCTGAGGTATTACTTGGATAGCCCGGTGCACTTTCCGGTTAAGTTGTGCGAGCTCTAATTTCGCGTACAAAGTTTTTGGCGTCGTTGTCGGGGATTGTTTGTGATTGACAACTACCGATTGTCTTATTGCTTAGATTAGGTATTTTTATTAGTTTTTGTTTAATTAATCTTTTTTATTTTTTATTTTTATTTTGTTTATCTTTCCATTTATTTTCGAATTTTGTTCTAGTTATGTTATTTTCATTTAATTTCAGATTCTAAGTTTGGTATCCCTTTAGGTTTTTTCTTCTCTTTTCGAAAATCTTTGAATTTTTTTTATAACTTATCTTAATTTGTTTTCGAAAATCTTGTTAGGTTATTTATTTTGTTTTTGAAAAATTTTTTTAGTTAGTTGCTTATTTATTTTATTGTATTTCTTTCTTTTAGGATATCTCATCGGGAGCTCTCTATATGTTGACATAGGCACTCCCACTTCTTCGTTGCCTCTCGTTTGTGTACGCAGGAACAGAACGAGCTCACTATAGATCCAAATGGGAGTGCACAACCTAGAAGAACCATGGGATCTTATACAACGCCCACTCCTAACTTCTATGGAAGGAGTATTAGTGTGCCTCCTATTAGAGAAGATAACTTTGAGCTCAACCCTCAATTGATCACTCTAGTGCAACAGAATGGCCAATTTCGTGGACTCCCACAGGAAGATCCCAATGAATTCATCTCTGACTTCTTACAAATCTGTGACACTGTAAGGACCAATGGAGTAGATCTCGAAGTCTACAGACTGATGCTCTTCCCGTTTGCTGTAAGAGATCAAGAAAAGAAATGGTTGGAGGCTCAACCCAGAGAGAGCTTGAACACGTGGGGCAAAGTAGTAAATAAGTTTCTGAACAAGTACTTTCCCCCAAGGAGGTTAACCAAGTTGAGGATAGATATTCAGACCTTTAAGCAAGGAGAGAGTGAGTCCCTCTATGATGCTTGGGAAAGGTACAAGCTGATGCTCAGAAGATGACCTATTGAAATGTTCACAGATTGGGTCAAGCTAGATATCTTTTATTACGGACTCTCTGATGTAGCCAAGATGTCCCTGGATAATTCTGCAGGTGGTTCCATACACATGAAAAGGACACCTGAAGAAGCTGATGAGCTCATTGAGATGGTTGCTAACAATCAATACTTATACTCATTTGAGAACACCTTAGTAAAAGGGAAAGCTAAGGAAAAGTCTACTGAAGATGCCATCCATGGCCGGAATGAATCGTTAGTCAACAGCTGAACTTTCTCCATGATTTATCTTGTGCTTATTTTGGGGGATTTTACCACCTTTTCCCACATTTATTCAATGAAATAGCATGGTTTTGTAATTCTCCCTTGAATTTTGCTTAAGTGTAAAAACATGCTTTTTAGGCCCTAAATTGGTAATTTTGATCCACTTTAATTCCATTCGATGCCCTGATGTGTGTGTTGAGTGATTTCAGGTTTTTAAGGCAAGTATTGGATGGAATAAATGAGTAGAAAAGCATACAAAGGGGAGAATGCATGAAGAAACAAAGATTGGGAATGCATTAAGGGACGCGCACGCGAACAAGGCGCGCACGTGCACAAGGCGCGCACGTGCACAAGGCGCGCACGCGCAAAAGTGGTCTCGCCCATAGACGCGCACGCGTACATGCCACGTCCACACGGATGGAAAATTTGCCAATTGACGCGCACGCGCCAATACTCTTACATGGCCCAAAATGCTAGGAGCGATTTCTGAGCTACCTAGGCCCAAATCCAACTTGTTTCTGAGTGTATTTCATGCAGAATTGAAGTCCAAGCAAAGGGGGAGCAATTGTTTGGTAGTATAACATCATGTAGGTTAGTTTCTAGAGAGAGAAGCTCTCTCTTCTCTCTAGAATTAGGTTAGGTTAATTTCTTCTAGATCTAGGTTCAATCTCATCTTTTCATCTTGTTTCCTTTATGATTTCATGCTTCTACTCTTTCATTCTCATGATTTGTCATGTTAATTTCTCTTTTATGTTTCTTTTGTGATGATGAACTCTTGATGGATTTGGATCTCTTTATTGAAATTTATGTTTGATGTTCTTTTAATTGTTGATTTGAGTTGTGAATTTACTTTTCTTGCAATTGATAGTTGGTAGATTTATTATTCTTGCACTTTTACCGTGCTTTCCTTTTATTTGTACCCACCAAGTGTTTGACAAAATGCTTGGTTGGATATTAGAGTAGATTTTAGTGCTCTTGGCTTGGGAAGGTAATTTAGGAACTCTTGAGTTACTAATGTCCAAGTGATTGACGATTGGGAGCCATTAACTCTAGATCTCACTAATTGAATTGGTAGAGAACTAGGACTTATGGACTTGGATTGACATGGCTCACTTGACTTTCCTCTACTATTAGTTAGGGGTTAACTTAGTGGGGTTGGTCCTTGCTAATTCTCATGTTGTGGTTAGTGATAAGGATAGAGATCCTTGACCGCCATCCTTTGCCAAGACCTTTTTAGTTGTTAGTTTATTTTCATTGCTATTTATATTTCATGTCTCATCCCAAAAACCCCAAAATATCTTCATAGCCAATAATTGACCACTTCATTGCAATTTCTTGTGAGACGACCTGGAGTTCAAATACTTCGGTTAATTCTTATTTGGGGTTTGTACATGTGACAAAACCAAAATTTTTTCATGTGAGGATTCTTTGTTGGTGTATAACTATACTTGCAATGAGAATTCATCCAATTGAGGAACTTTTATATCAACAAAAGTTCACACATCAAAATGGCACTGTTGCCGGGGAGTTGCAATGGTATTATATTATTGGCTATTGTATATTTTGTGAAAAGCTTAATTTTTGGTTTGCTTGTTAGTTTTTTCTAGTTGTAGGACTTAGTTTTCTTTATTTCTTGTTAGCTTTTGTTTTTGTTTTCTCTTTCACCATAAATTCTCATCACTTTGGCTATGAGTGTGGTTCAAACTATGTTGTAAGAAATAGAAGCTTCAATGAGGATGTGCACCAAGATCTGGAAATCAAAGATGGGAGGAGCCCCAAGCTTATGGACAACCTTCTTGGCAACAACCTCCTCCGGCTCTTTATAGGTAAAATTCAAATCTTGATGCATGCCAATCTAATGTATGTGATGACCCTCATTGTGGTTGTCAACCACAATCATCATATGCATATGAATCCCCTCCTCAACATAGCCCTCCACCACACTCACAAGCCTCATACCACCATTCACCTCCACATGATCCTAAACCATACCCATCATACCAACCACCATATGAACCATACTTAGAGCCACCACCATTCCAATACCAATACTCCCAAGAACCACAAAGTTCACACACACCACCTTAAGAATTTCACCAATATGAACCACCTTCCGACTATAATACCTTTCCCTCAAACAATGAATCCTCTCTTCCACCACAACCCTCCGATGAAGCCTTTATGCTAGAATTAAGGGATCTTGAATCTCATATCTTGAGGCAACACGAGGAGGATAAAAAGAAATTTGAGGAGTTAAGAGCAAAAATGGCTATCATGGTAGAAGCCGTTGGCAACATAGTCTCATCTCGCCTAAGCCTATGTGATCAAGGCACTCCCATTGTTGAATGTGGAGAAGCAACCAAGGAGCTTAGTGAGGCAGTGAACTTGAAGCTCCAAGGTGAAGAAGAGGAGTTAAAGCAAGAAATGCAACAAGAGGAGGAGGTAGAGATTATTGAATGAGAGGAAGTAGTGGTTGGAGCCTTAGGATATGTTGAGTACATAGAGGAATCACAAATTGAAGAGCCCTCTTCCATGGAGTTTGAAGTTGATGTTGAGGAGGAGAGTGCACAACCTCCAAGACACAATGTGATTGAAGAATTGGAAGAAGTGTTCCAATCAATAGGCCCTCCTATTTATGATGACTCCGCATCAACATATGATCCTCTTGAATTTGAGGAATCCTTCCCCACTGTACTTGGAATTGATGATGAGGTAGATTTTACTCAACCTCTTATTTATGATTTGAGTGATGGGGAAGAGCTAGAGGACATTGGTGAAGAAGAACTTGAACTTGAGGAAGCTTGGCAAGAGGTAAAGCTTAAAGAACCTTGCCAAGTGGTGGAAGCCTCTAGGAGAGGATGGACGGGAGTAGAGCATGCTTTATCAAGACCTTTGGGAAATCTTCCACCTAGTTTGTCATCCAATCATTCGCTTGAGTGGGTAAAACTTCTAACTCTCAGTTTTATTATCCCACTTGAATATGGTTTGCTTGAGACAGATGGCCAACTTAGGGCGTTTTGTGGAATTAAGCGTAAGAGGAGGATGTTTAGTGGTTGGTGTTGTAAGTCTAGGCTCATTATGGTTGAAGCTTCATGGAGTAAAGGTTGGACTAGTGCTCAATTGGATGGATCTAGGAGGATAGTTTGGTGCTTCCATGAGAATTCATTTCTCTTGTCACCCGGAGGAAATCACCATGATCAACTCAAGGACGGGTGTGAAAACAAGGTGTGGGATCCCGGATCGCACAAGGAAGATCAACTTTGGGAGCCTATGGTTTGTGAAGAACTCCATCAAAGCTTGGAGTTATTAACTTTGAATGATGAAGCACAATGGAAGTCCAAGCATTGGTGAATGTTCAAGGATGGATTCAAGCACAAGCCACCTTGATGACGAGCTCCCCATAAGTCCAACTTAAGGACAATAAACAAAAGTGCTAGGTGGGAGACACCCCACCATGGTAACATCTTTCCCCTTTCTTCTTTGTAAATATGGGTAATTTAGGTTTAATTTCATGTTTTGTTTGATTAGTTGAGTTTAATTGGGAGTCTAGTAGGTCAAATAAGGTTTTGTGATGTTTCAGTAGTTGTTTGGAGGTTGGGAATACTTAGTTTAGTGCAAAAGCATAGAAAAATTTTGAAAAAAAACAGAGCACCAACCCGCACGTGCGCGCACCTGGCGTGTACGCGCGCCTCAAGCATTTTCGACCATCCACGTGGACGTGCCATGTACGCGTACGCGTGGATTGAATTTTTCCACTTCCCATACATTCACCCGAGAGTTGTGCCTAAAGTGTGCCAACTTTGTGCCCAAAGGCACGCGCACGCGTACCTTGTGCGTACGCGTTGACTCTCTACTTTGCCATGCACACGTACGCGTCAGCTGCGCGTACACGTCGCTTCCATTTCATCAATCCACGCTTACGCGCACATGATGCGCACGCATGGATTGCCTTGTTCAACCATCTTCTTTTCTTCTCCTCTTTCCATTTCTTCTCTTTTCACTTCTTCTCTTTCCACCCTTCAAACATCATCCAACACTACCAAGCATCATATAACACCATTTCTTTTAGTTAGTTAGTTAGTTTAATTTTTATTTTCCATTATAAGTGTTGGATTACTAATCTTGTTTACTATTTACTGCTGCTGCTTATTGATAGGATGTTAGTTTAACATCATTGATGTTAATTGTCATTATTGGATTCTTTGTTGAGGTTATATTTGGTTACTTGGTTCGGAACTTTTCATGTTTAATGCTTTTGAATACCAAGTACATGTTACATTGCCTTCATGCATCTTAACTCTTTGAATTGCATGTTTTGGCCACTATGCATTCATCATCTATTGTTAGGCAATTGTACATTGTCAATGCATTTTTTGTAGGTGATGCTTGTTTATGATTAACCCGTTGTTCATATCAGCTATTTCATGCATTGAGAGTGTGGGTGTGAAATTGGATCGAAAGCTTACCTAGTGACATATTTTTGAGTTTTTCAAGCTTTGTGGACTATGCTTGCTATGTGATTGATCTTAACTCTTATATTTCTTTTTCTAAGTTCCATAGAATCCAAGTGTTTCACCTCTATGTCACTTAGGTGTTGCAACAACTTCAATAGGTGTCATTGATTGTGGTGTAAGTTTCATATACCATTATGTTCATTAAGTTCACTTACACATCAATCAATGCCCATTCATTATCCAACTTCACAATCACTTGATTTTTGCTTGAATGCTTTTATGCTTCTTCACTACTTGTTTGGTTGCCTTAACCTACAAGCCTTTTAAAGTATCTCAAGCACACTAGAATGAGTGAAGTGCATGTCTTCTTTTGTGCAATAGTGACATAACTTTTTATACTAGTCTGTGTGTGTGTGTGTGTGTGTGTGTGTGTGTTCTAAACTGCGTGCAATTTTAGAACCCACACACCTATTTTTCATCAATGTCACACTAATTCACTCACTCCATTCTAGTGGTTCTTACCTCATTCCAATAATTCACGCTTCCTTGCTTTTGTATTTTCTCATCTTACGGTGTTTATTTTGTTTTTCATGATTGATGCACCATAAGCAAAAATAGAAGCGGGAGGAAGAACACGCAGCAACTGGTTGACCTACCAGCTGAAGGTAGCAATTCGGAAAGTCGCCGTACCCCCTTGCTCATCTTTGAGTGCACCGAAGACGGTGCAAACTTTTAAGTGTGGGGAGGTCGTCTGACCACTCGGCATTTTTGGGTGACAAGTTCCTAATCCCAACACTTTTGCATTTTATTTTAAGATTCTTAGTTGCATTTTCTTATTTTGCATATGTATATATTAAGCTTAGTCAAAATCATGATATTTTCCAAGGATTTTATCTATAGGGCCACCTAATTGGTTGAAAAAAAATATTTTTAGAACTTGCTTGAATTATATACTTTGTGGATCATGTTTTGAGCTAAGAACACAAGCATGTGAGATTTGAGCCTAATTATGTGGTTACATCATACATAACCACTTACTTTCATTCTTGTGTGCATTATTCTCTTCCTATGATTGTAATCTTTGATTTATTTGATTCTTTATGTCCATTACTTTGTGTATACATGCATTTACATGATTGAGGCCATTGTTCAAATAGCTCACTTACGCAAATAGCCTACCTTTTATCTTCCATTGTTAGCCAATTTCAAGCCTATGCTTAACCTACTTGTTCTTAATTATAGCACATTACAAGCCTAAGTGAAAAATAATAAATATCTCTTAATTTGGATCTTTGATTAGCTTAGTCTAGTGAGAGTGTTCACTATTTGATTTTGGGAAAGTTGGAAACATTGGGTAGAGATAAAAGTGTGTTTTTGTATTTGTGTTGAGAATCTTGAGAATTGGGAACATACTCATGTATTAATCATGTGTAAACCATATGCATTGATGTTCTTGTATATATTTTAGTTTGAAAAAAAAATGAGAAAAACAAAAAGAAAAAAAAAATATATATATATATATAAGAAGAAAAAAAATATATAGAAAAGAAAGAAAAAGAATTACAATAAAAAGGGGACAAAAATGCCCCAAAATAAAGTTCAATAAAAGTCAATGCATATGGGTGGTGATCAACAAGAGAATGCATGAGTATGTGAAAAAGTGAGAAATGGATAGCTAGGATTGTTTAGAATTGTATAGGTTGTCATAGGTTAGGTGGGAAGTTTAAGTTAATCAAAGATTTAAATTTCAAGCTCACTTGACCATATGCATCCTACCTTGACCCTAGCCCCATTACAACCTATGGGAAAGCCCTCATGATATTTGTATGCATGCATAAAGTAATTGTTAATTGTTAGATGAAAAGCAAATCTTGGAAAGCATGATTAGGGGTGAATTGAGTGAATCAACTCCATACACTTGAGTGCCTAGAGCGGATACACATCCGGTGAGGGTTCGATCGCTCAATTACATGTCTCCACACATGATCATCTTTTCTTGCAAGTTTGGAAAATCTTTTCAATGATTCAATCCAATTGTGGTTTTCTTTGATTGCTAATACCTTAGCCCTTGTGCTTGCATGTGTATTCTTGAAAATTGATTTATTTTGACTAAGCCATTACATCATGTAGATAGATTGCATTTAGTTAGTTGCATTGAATAAATGTTAATACCCTTTGCTTCTTCTTGATTTTAGCATGAGGACATGCTTAGTTTAAGTGTGGGGAGATTTGATAAACCCCGATTTTGTGATTTATCTTGTGCCTATTTTGGGGGATTTTACCACCTTTTCCCACATTTATTCAATGAAATAGCATGGTTTTGTAATTCTCCCTTGAATTTTGCTTAAGTGTAAAAACATGCTTTTTAGGCCCTAAATTGGTAATTTTGATCCACTTTAATTCCATTCGATGTCCTGATGTGTGTGTTGAGTGATTTCAGGTTTTTAAGGCAAGTATTGGATGGAAGAAATGAGTAGAAAAGCATACAAAGGGGAGAATGCATGAAGAAACAAATATTGGGAATGAATCAAGGGACGCGCACGCGCAAAAGTGGCCTCGCCCATAGACGCGCACGCGTACATGCCGCATTCACACGGATGGAAAATTTGCCAATTGACACGCACGCGCACATGGCGCGCACGCGCCAATACTCTTACATGGCCCAAAACGCTGGGAGTGATTTCTGAGCTACCTAGGCCTAAATTCAACTTGTTTCTGAGTGTATTTCATGCAGAATTGAAGTCCAAGCAAAGGGGGAGCAATTGTTTGGTAGTATAGCATCATGTAGGTTAGTTTCTAGAGAGAGAAGCTCCCTCTTCTCTCTAGAATTAGGTTAGGTTAATTTCTTCTAGATCTAGGTTCAATCTCATCTTTTCATCTTGTTTTCTTTATGATTTCATGCTTCTACTCTTTCATTCTCATGATTTGTCATGTTAATTTTTCTTTTATGTTTCTTTTGTGATGTTGAACTCTTGATGGATTTGGATCTCTTTATTGAAATTTATGTTTGATGTTCTTTTAATTGTTGATTTGAGTTGTGAATTTACTTTTCTTGCAATTGATAGTTGGTAGATTTATTATTCTTGCACTTTTACCATGCTTTCCTTTTATTTGTACCCACCAAGTGTTTGACAAAATGCTTGGTTGGATGTTAGAGTAGATTTTAGTGCTCTTGACTTGGAAAGGTAACTTAGGAACTCTTGAGTTACTAATGTCCAAGTGATTGACGATTGGGAGCCATTAACTCTAGATCTCACTAATTGAATTGGTGGAGAACTAGGACTTATGGACTTGGATTGACATGGCTCACTTGACTTTCCTCTACTATTAGTTAGGGGTTAACTTAGTGGGGTTGGTCCTTGCTAATTCTCATATTGTGGTTAGTGATAAGGATAGAGATCCTTGATCACCATCCTTTGCCAAGACCTTTTTAGTTGTTAGTTTATTTTCATTGCTATTTACATTTTATGTCTCTTATCCCAAAAACCCCAAAATATCTTCATAGCCAATAATTGACCACTTCATTGTAATTCCTTGTGAGACGACCCGGAGTTCAAATACTTCAGTTAATTCTTATTTGGGGTTTGTACATGTGACAAAACCAAAATTTTTGCATGTGAGGATTCTTTGTTGGTGTAGAACTATACTTGCAACAAGAATTCATCCAATTGAGGAAATTCTATATCAACAAAAGTTCACACATCACCCTTCTTAGCCACAGGAAGAACTATCATAGACGTCCAAAAAGGGAAAGTGACGTTGAGGGTCAATAACGATGAGGTTGTACTAAACGCAGTTGAGGCTATGCAACACCCAGATCACCCTGAGGAATGCATAAAGATAGACGTCATAGAGCCTCTGGTTGAGGAAGTGTTTGAAGCCGAAAAGCTTGAAGAGGAATTGGACACCATCCTTGAAGACACACTGCCTGAACTGGATGAGCCAGCACCTCAGAGGGAGACGCTAAGCACGCCTAGTATTGAGGAAGGACTTCAGCCTTTACCCCCATCCTTAAAGTATGCATTCCTATGCGAAGAAAACACTTATCCAGTGATTATAAGCTCCTCTCTGATGCATCATGAAGAAGAGGCACTAATTCAAGTAGTCAAGAGCCATAAAACTGATCTCGGATGGACCATAAGTGACTTAAAGGGAATTAGTCCTACCAAGTGTATGCACAAAATTTTACTTGAAGATGATGCTAAACCAGTTGTGAAACCACAAAGGCGACTGAACCCGATTATGAAAGAGGTGGTCCAGAAGAAAGTTACAAAGTTCTGGGAGGCTGGAATCATATATCATATCTTAGACAGTCCATGGGTAAGCCCAGTGTAAGTGGTGCCCAAGAAGGGAGGAATGACAGTAATTCACAATGAGAAGAATGAGCTAATCCCAACAAGAACTGTCACAGGATGGCGCATGTGTATCGACTACAGGAGACTCGATAATTCCAAAAGGAAGGATCACTTTCCTCCACCTTTCATAGATCAAATGCTTGAAAGGTTAGCTTGCCATGGGTTCTATTGATTTTTGGATGGATACTCCGGCTATAACCAAATTACAGTAGACCCTCAGAACCAAGAAAAGACGGCATTTACATGCCCTTATGGAGTATTCGCCTACAGAAGGATGCCGTTTGGACTCGGTAATGCTCCTGCTACCTTTTAAAGGTGTATGCTCTCTATTTTTTCAGATATGGTTGAAAAGTTCATTGAGGTATTCATGGAAAACTTTTCTATGTTTGGTGATTCCTTTGACTCATGCCTTAAGCATTTAGCCCTAGTTTTGAAACGATGCCAAGAAATAAATCTGATTTTAAACTGGGAGAAATGATATTTTATGGTAACTGAAGGGATTGTTCTTGTTCATCGAATTTCAAACAAAGGCATAGAGGTTGATCAAGCTAAGGTGGAGGTAATTGAAAAATTACCGCCACCTACTAATGTCAAGGCAATCAGAAGCTTCTTAGGACATGCAAGATTCTATAGGAGATTTATAAAGGACTTTTCTAAAATTGCAAAACCCATGTGCAATCTTCTAGCTACTGACACACCTTTTGTTTTTTTTATAAAGAATGCCTGCATGCTTTTGAAAATTTAAAAGCAAAGCTTGTCTTTACACCTATCATTGCTGTACCCAATTGGAATTTTCCATTTGAATTAATGTGTGACGCCAGTGATTATGCCATAGAAGCGGTTTTGGGATAGAGACAAGACAAGCTTATAAATGTCATTTATTATGCCAGCCGTGTTCTGAATGATGCTCAAAAGAACAAAACCACAACAGAAAAGGAACTACTGGCGGTTATCTATGCAATTGATAAGTTTAGATCCTATTTAATTGGTTTAAAGGTTATTGTTTATACTGACTAGGCTGCTCTTAAGTACCTTCTGACTAAGCAGGATTCTAAACCAAGATTAATCAGGTAGGTGCTGCTCCTTCAGGAATTCAACATTGAAATCAGGAACAGAAAGGGATCAGAAAATCAGGTAGCTGATCATCTGCAAAGATTGAGCCTGAGGAAGGAATGCCAACCCCCCGCTACTGTTGTGACTGAGACCTTCCCATATGAGTACCTCTTTGTGATCCAAAAGGCACCATGATTTGGAGACATTGCAAACTGTAAGGCCATGAAGTTCATCCCTAAAGAGTACACAAAACAACAAGTCAGAAAACTTTTGCATGATGCCAAGTACTACTTGTGGGATGAACCCTATCTCTTTAAGAGATGCTCCAACGGGATGATTAGGCGTTGTGTCTCAGAGGAGGAAGCCAGCGAATTCTCTAGCATTGTCACGGTTCTGAGTATGGAGGACACTTTGGAGGGGAGAGAACGGCCACCAAGGTCCTTCAAAGCGGGTTCTATTGGCCAATCCTCTTCAGAGACTCCCGGGAATTTGTAAGGAACTGTGATAAATGTCAAAGGGCCGAAAACCTTCCTCACAATCATGAAAAACCACAGCAAGGGATCCTGGAGATTGAGTTGTTTAATGTATGGGGGATAGATTTTATGGGACCTTTTCCACCCTCATACTCAAACATGTACATCCTGGTGGCAGTAGACTACGTGTCTAAATTGGTTTAGGCGATAGCATCACCCACCAATGACACCCGAGTCATGCTGAAATTCCTACAGAAAAATATTTTCAGCAGGTTTGGTGTCCCTAGGACACTAATCAGTGATGGAGGTGGCCACTTCTGCAACAAACAGCTGGACTCACTTCTGCAATGGTATGGAGTCCGTCATAAGGTGGCAACCCCCTATCACACACAGACAAATGGACAAGTTGAGGTCTCGAATAGGGAACTCAAGAAGATCTTGGAGAAGACAGTGAGCACCTCCAGGAAGGAATGGGAAAAAAGATTTAATGATGCCCTCTGGGCATACATGACAGCCTTCAAGACCCCCATTGGGATGTTACTTTATCAGCTAGTCTATGGTAAGGCCTGTCATTTGCTAGTGGAGTTGGAGCACAAAGCATACAGAGCAACAAGGTTTCTAAACTTTGACGCCAAGACAACAGAAGAGAAAAGATTGTTCCAACTAAATGAACTGGCGAATTTCGGCATGCAGCCTATGAGAATGCCAAATCTACAAGGAAAGGGAAAAAATGTGGCATAATAGGAAGATAGCCTCCAGATTTTTCGAGCCCGGGTAGAAGGTTTTGCTATTCAATTCTAGGCTCAAGCTATTCCCTGGAAAGCTCAAGTCAAGATGGTCAGGACCCTTTGAGGTCACTAGAATGTCCCCCTATGGTCATGTAGAACTTCAAGATCGGAATTCGGACAATAGATTCATCGTCAATGGCCATAGGGTAAAACATTACCTAGGGGATGAAATGGTTTGCGAGCAATCCACCTACCTACTGACCTGACAGTAGTGAATGTCAAGCTAATGACAATAAAGAAGCGCTTGTTGGGAGGTATCTTATAGTTACTTTCACTTTCTTTTATTCAATTTTAGTTTATTTGAGTTTGATCTCATATGATTTTATTTTATAGTAATTTTCATAGTTTTCCTCATTATTTTAACGTTTGTGATCATGTATAGCACTCAGAATAGGAACAAGGACACATAGATAGAAAAACAGCACACCCTGGAGGAGACCCCCTCGTGGCGCCAAACGCCAGCCTGGCGTTCAGTGCCAAGGGGGGATGAAGGGATATGGGCATTGAACGTCCAAATTGGACATTTGCTTAATACAATTTGGTCCCTTTAGGGCGTTTTATGTCCATATTGGACGTCTAACACCACCAAGGGAGTAAAACAAAAACCAAAAAAACAAACAAACAAACAAAAGATAACTTTCTGCATTCAACGCCGAAGTGGCGTTCAACGCCACAGGGGGAGAGAGGGGGCTTCACCACTAAGTTGACTATTCCACCAAATCTCCTACTTTTGTCACCTATATCTTTTCATATCACATCTTTTTTATCCTCCCCACTACTTCTCCTTCATAAAGATCTCCATGTATCCCCATTATTTTTTTAGCATATCCCCACAAATTCTAATCATATATTTTCACCTTATCTCTCCATCAATCCTATATTTATTCCAATTTCTCCCCTTCCCCTCCCATGATCGAGTTCACAACCACCCCACCCCTATAAATCTGCACACTTCCTTCCCCCTTCTCATACTGCTTCCCTCATCTTCTTTCTTCCTTTCACCTTACCTCCTTTCTCTTTCTTTCTTTTTCTCTTTGCTTGAGGATGAGCAAACGTCTTAAGTTTGGTGTTGGGATGCGCTCGCTTTTCATTTTCCATCACACCAAAGGTTGGAGAATCATCCTCAAGAAAGAGGAAAGAAAAAGCTCCCTCAACAGTCGCTTACGAGCTCCACCGATTTTACACCAAGCTGCATGAAGAACATTACTACAATGTCATTAGCAAGAAAAAGGTAATTCCAGAAGTAAAATTTGAAATGAAGGCTGATGAGTACCTGGAAATTCAAGAGCAAATTCGAATTAGAGGTTGGAAAATTCTGGCCAACCCCGTAACTGAAGTCGGAGTTCTGAAAGTCCGAGAATTTTATACAAATCTATGCAATATGCTTGGCAATGAAGTGGAGGTTCATCAGTTGATCCCTCTAGAGATATACAATATCGCAGCAAAGACCTCAACCCTCTCTAGGCTGGCTTTTTCTCATCTAATCTCTCGCTTGTGTGAAGCGGCCAAAGTCCAGATTGACAAAGATATATTTATTACAGTGGATAACCCTATCACCAAGAAGAGCATGGAGTACACTAGGAAATTTAGGCAAGCACCAATTTAGAAGCCAGCCCCCCCCCCTCAGAGGGAGCAGCCTAAATGGCCTCAAGAACACAGCATCCCTCCGCACAAGTATTGGACTCAACTAGCAGTATCAATTGGACAATTGATATCCACCATGGACCAACTGAAAAAAGAACAAATAGGCCAATCTATCATTCTTCGTAAGCTGACCGAGGAGCAGAAGAAGCAGGGGCGGGAGTTGGAAGGGTGGAAGTGCCAGAAGGGATCCTCCGGAGAGAGTAGCAGCAATCATGACTGAGGTGGTTGAGTTTTACCCTCATCTTCCTTATCTTATTTCTGTTTTCAGTACTTTATTCAATCTCCTGTTTTCCCATTCTGAGTTAATGATCATTCTTAGGATTTCTTTCCTTTCTAGTTTATTAGTTATTTTTGAAAAATTTTCAAGATGTCTTATCTATTACGCATCAAGCTTAAAAAGAAAATTCTATTGAAAAAGAAGTAGTAAAATGCATAAGATCTTGAGTTATATTATGAGTTGTTCTGATTACTTTGATATGGTGGCCTTTTCTCTATTTCTAAATGTATGAATTAACTGTGCATATTTGATATTGGAGTTGAGTATATTGGTTCTTGAGGAACAGAAATTTAGAGAAATATTATTGATTCTCTGAAACAAGAAAAAGATTGATTCTTGAAGCAAAAGAAACAGCAAAAAGAATTGAAAAGAAAAGAAAAATAAAAAGAAAAAGGTCCAAGGCTTTGAGCATCAATGGTTAGGAGGGTCAAAAGTGGCCTAAAGCTCAAAAGAGTGGTTTTCCCTAACCATATGCTTGTGGTGTGAGTTATTATTGGTTATGGAAAAGTATCTTTTTTTGAATAAGGAACAAGTAAATTGCAAGAAAGTAAACTAATAGCTAAGAAAGCTCTTGGCAAGGTATGAGAATTAGATATCCTATCCTAGCTATCCTTATCAATTGTGACATCAATTGTCCATTGCTCCCACTTAGTTAACCTCTAATTATGAAGGAAAGTCAAGTGGATGAATCAATTTGATTCCTCAAGTCTTAGTCAACTCCTAAGGAAAGACTAGCTTTAGAGGGATCCAAATCAACTAGCAACTTTCAATTTTCAATCAACAAAGGAGTTTGATAACTTAAGAGTCTCCAATTACTCAACCAAAGCCAAGAGGAAAGAAATCTACACTAAAATCCAATCAAGCATTCTATCAAACACTTGGAAGGCATAACATAAAAACATAGAAAACTAGTAAGGAATATTAAATTCAAACAACCAATTGCAAACATCAATGACTAACAATTACTAAAAGAAGTAATAAATATGAAATATCTCAAATTGCATTAAATAAAAAAAAATCAAATCTAACATGAGAATTCATAAACTAAATTAGCAACATAGAATAATCAACAAGGAAATAGATAAACTAAAGTGATAAAATAAATAAGAGTAGAAGAGAAACTAATTAAACTAAGATAGAAATTTGAAATTGAGAATAACTAAAAGGAATCCTAAAACCTAGAGAGAGGAGAGAGCCTCTCTCTCTCGAAAATCACATCTAAAACCTAAAATTATGTGAATGAATGAATGTGATTCTCCCACTCTGCACCCTTTAATATGTGTTTTTCGGGCTTGAAACTGGGCCAAAAATAGCCCAGAAATTGCCCCCAATGATTTCTGATACATCCAGCACGTGGCTCTGTCACGCATACACGTCGATTGAACTTTCGCAAGGTCACGCGTACGCGTGATCCATGCGTGCGTGTTGCCTAACAGCATGGAAAATATGGTAAATTATATATCATTTCGAAGCCCCAAATGTTAGCTTTCTAACGTAACTGGAACCGCCTCATTTGGACCTCTATAGCTCAAGTTATGCTTGACAGCTCAGTAATTCCTTCAATTTCTTGTATTCCTTCCACTTTTGCATGCTTCCTTTTCATCCTCTAAACCATTCCTGCCCTATAAACCCTAAAATCACTTAACACACATATCAAGGCATCGAATGGTAATAAGAGAGGATTAATAATTAGCAATTTTAAGGCCAAAGAAGCATGTTTTCAATCAAAGCACAGAATTAGGAAGGAAAATGTAAAACATGCGAATTATATGAATAAGTGTGAGTTTAGTGGATAAAATCCACTCAATTAAGTACAAAATGTACCACGAAATAGTGGTGCATCAAATCTCCCCACACTTAAACATTAGCATGTCCTCATGCTAAGCTCAGGAGAAGCTACAAAGCAGTGAAGAGAAATGGTAGAAATTATGAAATGCAACCTATCTATATAAATGCAACTACATGAAAAAATGCTTTTACCTACTTGGTTAAAAGTAAACAAATTCTCCAAGACAAACATAAACTGGATTCCACTAATTCAAATCACAAAATAAAGTACAGGTAAACTTGCAGAAGAAAATAGCTCATGAAAGCCGAGAACAAAGAATCGAGCATCGAACCCTTACCGAGAGTGTATACACTCTAATTACTCAAGTGTTTAAGGTTCGATTCTCTCAATTCTCTACTAACCTTGATTTCTAAGACTTGCTCTTCTTCTACCAATCAACAAAAATTTAATGTACAAATACACATATCAAGAGGTCTTTTAAGGGTTGTAATGGGGTCAGGGTCAAGGTAGGATTGTATTTGGCCAAGTGGACTAAAATCTGAATCCTTAATTAACTTAAATTTCCCACCTAACTTAAGACAATCCATGTAATCACAATACAAAATCTAACTACCCATTCACTATGTTTACCACATATTCATGCATCCGATTTTGAGTACAGTACATATGCATTACTATCACAATTTACCTTGGGGCATTTTGTCCCCTTTTATTATTTGCTTTTTTTTCTTTTCTTTTTCTCCTTTTTTTTCCTTTTTGATTTTATTTTTATTTATTTTTTATTTTTTATTTTTATTTTTATTTTTTAATTATTTTTTTATTTTTATTTTTATTTTTTTTCTCAATGCATATGGTTAAATTATTGAATGCATGAACATGTCCTAAACATTTCTTTCATATTTTCATAAAGATATAAACACCCAATTCTTAAAATCAAATATTTCCAAACCCAACTTCCCCACACTTAAATCATGAACACTCTCACTAGTCTAAGCTAACCAAAGATTCAAATTAAGGACATTATTGTTTTACGCTTAGAGTTAATGATGTGCTAGAGTAAAGAACAAATGGGATAAGTAGGCTCAACATTGGTTTACAAAGGATAATGAAAAGATTAAGGCCATATGGGTATGTAAGCTCAGTGAAACAAGGCCTCAATCATATAAGTGTATGCATACATCAAATAATGGAAATATAGAATTAGGCAAGACAAAGATCACAATTTTAGAGAGAAAAATACACACTAAAAATAAAATATTGGTTGGTAAAATGCAACCAATCAAATAGGCTCAAAATCTCACTGATTTTGTATGTTCGAGCTCTAAACCATGTTCCAAAATAAAATTCTTCAAGTAAGGTTTAACAAAAAGTTTTAATTTAAATTAGTGAAATACTATAAAAAGTTTCATAGAAAAAGAAAATGTTACTTCAACCAAGTAGTAGCTAAGTGCACAAAATCAAACAAACATGCAATCAAATATGTAAACGCAACAACTAATTTACAAGGAAAATTAAACATTGGTGTTGAAGTAAGAAATAACTAACCCACGGAAGTTGGTATCGACCTCCCCACACTTAAAGATTGCACCGTCCTCGGTGCATGCTAAGATGTGCAAGTAGACGGGCTGCTCTAACTGATGCTGTTTTTCAAGGAATGTGCATAGGAACTTGTTTGTTGCCCCATGTAAACGTCTTCCGATTCCCTTCCTGGTGGCCATCTTGAAAGAAGAGAAAATGGAAGAAAAGTAACCCAAAAACAAAGATAGAAAACAAATAAAATATGGTTGGGGTAATGCCAAATAATGAGGGTCTCAAGTACATGGTAGCTACAACATGCAAGTGAGAAAACAGTAGAAGCAAATGGCATATCAATAGTGCAAAAATTGGAACAAAGGGGAAGAGAGAGTGGGTCATGAAAGACAATATAAGTTCCTGTCAATGCAAAAAGAATACAAGTATCATAAAAGATTGGCATTGATAGATAAATAACATCACCAAACAATATAAAACAAGTCACGAATCACCAAAATAATACAAGAAAAGATGCAACAGTTGAATAAGAACAATTAACACCAATGGTAAAATAATAAGCTTAGAAAAGAAAATAAAACATGCACAAGATTAAAATAAAATGAATGAAAGTATGCAAATAAATTAAGTAAAATAGAATGAAAGAGAATAAGGATGAGAAGTTAAAAAAACGAAGAAGAAGAAGAAGAAAGTAAGAAAGGGGGAAGAAAGAAGGAGAAAGGAGAGAAGAAAGGAGAAGGGAATAAAAAACGGGACGCGATGCGCGCGCAAGTCACGCGTGCGCGTCGAAACTGCATTAGCCATGCAACACGTACGCGTCGCCCACGCGTACGCGTGGGTTGCCAAAAATGAACACTGACGCGCGAGCATCGGTTACGCATACGCCTGAGAATCCGTGCGTCTCCATCGCAACTCTCTGTCCCTTTCATTAACATTGCGAACCTGCATGTGACGCGTGCACGTCATGGACGCTTACGCGTCGATCACATTTTTTTTATGCAGAATGCAGGTGATTATACAGAAATTATGAATGAACACTGATAAAAATAAAATAAAATAAAATTAGTAATAAAAATGAAAGATCATACCATGGTGGGTTGTCTCCCACCTAGCACTTTTAGTTAAAGTCCTTAAGTTGGACATTTGGTGAGCTCCTTGTCATGGTGGCTTATGCTTGAACTCTTCCTTGAATCCCCACCAATGTTTGTAATTCCAATATTCTTCGGGATCCCACACTAGTTGCATAAAGCCTTCAAGCAAGTTAAAGCAAGTGACAAGACCCCAAGAGTGTTGATTGTTGGAATGAATTCCGGGGTCCCAAACCTTACTTTTACACCCGTCTTCTTGTTAATCATCATTTCTCAACTTGGGTGGTAAGCAATCTAAATTCTCACTAAGGCATCCAAACAACTTCTCAGACCCATTCAATCGAGCTCTACACCAATCCTGGCACTTCAACTTGGAGCATGCAACCATATTGAACCTTGCATGACAACTCTTACCACTAACCATCTCCCTCTTACTCTTAAAGCCACAAATATTCCTAAGTTGACCATCCGTCTCAAGCAAACCATATTCAAGTGGCATGAGAAAGCTAAGGGATATGAATTTTACCCACTTAAATGTTGTGAAAGATGATGGTAACTTAGGGGGAGAGGTCTCTAACAACTTTGGCAAGGTGATTTCAAGCTCCACTCTCTTGTATTCTTTTTTGACAACTTCCACCTCTTTGCAAGCTTCTTCAATTCCAACCTCTTCTTTTTGGTAGCTTTCGTCCACTTCAATCTCTTCTTCATTGCTTACCAAGGGCATGGGAGGTTGTGCCTCTTCTGCTTTAATCTCCATGTCAAGTCCAATGGGTGAAGATTCAATTGTAGATAAGGATTCATCAATGATTGAATCACTCTCTTGATCAACCTCTTCAAAGTCTTCAACCATGATATGCCTTGGAGGTTGTACACCCTCCTCAACACCAATTTCAAGCTTCTTGGAGGGAGGTTCTATGACTTGAGTTTCCCATGGAGGTTTCGCATCTCCTAAGTCTTCAACCACATCCTCTTCTTCTATAATTTCGGCTTTCTCCACTTGCTCTAATACAAAATCGAACTCATCCTTGATGTCTTCCTTCACTAATTCTTCAACTACTCATTCATCTTCAAGAGTCTCTACTTCCACATTTTGGGCCTCCTCGTGCTTCTCTTATTTTGTGTCAATAGCATAATTGGGATCATGTTGCTCTTGGATTGATGCATCCACACGGGATATAAGAGCTTGGAGAGTAGAGGTGAGACTAGTGAGAGTAAAGGTAAGTGTGGTTTGAGGCTCTATTTGTCTTTGGCAAATAACACTAAGGGTGTTGTCATCCAGTGGAGGTTGGGGTGGATAGGAGGGTTCATAATTTTGGAGAAAGGGCTCATAATAGGAGGGTTCATCTTGATAAGAATATGGAGATGGTTTATTTTGATAGGGATATGGAGGTGGTGGTTCTTGGGAGTAATTGGGTTGGAATTGTGGTGGTTCTATGTATGGTTCATTTGGCTCATAAGGTGGTTGGTATGGTGGGTATGGGTTAGGGTCATATGGAGGTGAATGGTAGAAAGGGGCTTGTGAGTAGGGTTGAGGGCTATGTTGAGGAGGTGGTTCATAGGCATGTGGTGGTGGTTGTTGACACGTACAAGAAGGACTATCACATCTATTAGATTGGTATGCATTAGGATTGGAGTTATACCTATATGAGACCGGAGGAGGTTGTTGCCAAGAGGGTTGATCAAATCCTTGTGGCTTTTCCCATCTTTGATTACCCCATCCTTGATGCAAGCCTTCATTGCAATCTCCACTTCCTACAACATAATTGTAACCAAACTCATAGTCAAAGGGGTGAGAATTCATAGTATCAAGAGAAAATAAAAAAACAAAAACTAATAAGGAATAATGAAACTAAACTCCTAAAACTGGAAACAACTAACAAAGAAACGAAAAATAAATTTATTCACAATATTCACAACAACCAATAATAAGGCACACGTTTGTAATTCCCTGGCAACGGCGCCATTTTCATGAACGGATTTTTTCCAGTAAAGAATTCACAATAAATTCTCGTTGCTAGTATAGTCTCTAAACCAACAAAGAATCCTTTCATACAAAAAATTTGTTTGTCACTTAAGCAAACCCAATAAAAATAAACCGAAGTATTTAAACCTCGGGTCGTCTCTCAAGGAATTACAGGGAGGTGTAGTTATTATTGGTTATGAAAAAGTATCTTTTTAGGGTTTTGAATAAGGAAGGAACAAGAAAAGTAAATTGCAATAAAGTAAACTAATAGCTAAGAAAGCTCTTGGCAATGTATGAGAATTAGATATCCTATCCTAGCTATCCTTATCAATTGTGACATCAATTGTCCATTGCTCCCACTTAGTTAACCTCTAATTATGAAGGAAAGTCAAGTGGATGAATCAATTTGATTCCTCAAGTCCTAGTCAACTCCTAAGGAAAGACTAGCTTTAGAGGGATCCAAATCAACTAGCAACTTTCAATTATCAATCAACAAAGGAGTTTAATAACTCAAGAGTCTCCAATTACTCAACCAAAGCCAAGAGGAGAGAAATCTACACTAAAATCCAATCAAGTATTCTATCAAACACTTGGAAGGCATAACATAAAAACATAGAAAACTAGCAAGGAATATTAAATCCAAACAACCAATTGAAAATATTAATGACTAACAATTAATAAAAGAAGCAATAAATATGAAATATCTCAAATTGTATTAAATAAAAAAATAAATCTAACATGAGAATTCATAAACTAAATTGGCAACATAGAATAATCAACAAGGGAAATAGATAAACTAAAGTGCTAAAATAAATAATAGTAGAAGAGAAACTAATTAAACTAAGATAGAAATCTGAAATTGAGAATAACTAAAAGGAATCCTAAAACCTAGAGAGAGGATCGAAAACTACATCTAAAACATAAAATTATGTGAATGAATGAATGTGATTCCCCTACTCTGCAGCCTCTAATCTGTGTTTTTTGGGCTTGAAACTGGGCCAAAAATAGCCCAGAAATTGCCCCCAGCGATTTCTGATACGTCTAGCACGTGGCTCTGTCACGCGTACGCGTCGCCCACGCGTACGTGTCGATTGAACTTTCGCAAGGTCACGCGTATGCGTGCGCATCGCCTAACAGCATGGCAACTATGGCAAATTATATATCATTTCGAAGCTCCGGATGTTAGCTTTTCAACGCAACTAGAACTGCCATATTTGGACCTCTGTAGCTCAAGTTATGATTGATTTAGTACTAAGAGGTCAGTCTTGACAACTTAGCAATTCCTTCAATTTCTTGTATTCCTTCCACTTTTGCATGCTTCCTTTCTATCCTCTAAGCCATTCCTGCTCTATAAACCCTGAAATCACTTAACACATATATCAAGGCATCGAATGGTAATAAGAGAGGATTAATAATTAGCAATTTTAAGGCCAAAGAAGCATGTTTTCAATCAAAGCACAGAATTAGGAAGGAAAATGTAAAACATGCGAATTATATGAATAAGTGTGAGTTTAGTGGATAAAATCCACTCAATTAAGTACAAAATGTACCACGATAAATCCCCGGCAACGGCGCCATTTTGATGCACGGATTTTTGCTAGTAAAGAATTCACAATAAATTCTCGTTGCTAGTATAGTCTCTAAACTAACAAAGAATTCTTTCATACAAAAAATTTGTTTGTCACTTAAGCAAACCCATTAAAATCAAACCAAAGTATTTAAACCTCGGGTCGTCTCTCAAGGAATTGCAGGGAGGTGTAGTTATTATTGGTTATGGAAAAGTATCTTTTTGGGATTTTGAATAAGGAACAAGAAAAGTAAATTGCAAGAAAGTAAACTAATAGCTAAGAAAGCTCTTGGCAAGGTATGAGAATTAGAATTCCTATCCTAGCTATCCTTATCAATTGTGACATCAATTGTCCATTGCTCCCACTTAGTTAACCTCTAATTATGAAGGAAAGTCAAGTGGATAAATCAATTTGATTTCTCAAGTCTTAGTCAACTCCTAAGGAAAGACTAGCTTTAGAGGGATCCAAATCAACTAGCAACTTTCAATTATCAATCAACAAAGGAGTTTGATAACTCAAGAGTCTCCAATTACTCAACCAAAGCCAAGAGGAGAGAAATCTACACTAAAATTCAATCAAGCATTCTATCAAACACTTGGAAGGCATAACATAAAAACATAGAAAACTAGCAAGGAATATTAAATCAAAACAACCAATTGTAAATATCAATGACTAACAATTAATAAAAGAAGCAATAAATATGAAATACCTCAAATTGCATTAAATAAAAAAATCAAATCTAACATGAAAATTCATAAACTAAATTAGCAACATAGAATAATCAACAAGGAAAATAGATAAACTAAAGTGCTAAAATAAATAAGAGTAGAAGAGAAACTAATTAAACTAAGATAGAAATCTGAAATTGAGAATAACTAAAAGGAATCCTAAAACCTAGAGAGAGGAGAGACTCTCTCTCTCGAAAACTACATCTAAAACCTAAAATTATGTGAATGAATGTTGTGTGAATGAATAAATGTGATTCCCCCACTCTGCAGCCTCTAATCTGTGTTTTTCGGACTTGAAAATGGGCCCAAAACAGCCCAGAAATCACTCCCAGCAATTTCTGATACGTCCAGCACGTGGCTCTGTCACGCGTACGCGTCTCCCACGCATACGCGTCGATTGAACTTTCGCAAGGTCATACGTACGCGTGATCCACGCGTGCGCATCGCCTAACAGTATGGAAACTATGGCAAATTATATATCATTTCGAAGCCCCGGATGTTAGCTTTCCAACGCTACTGGAACCGTCTCATTTGGATCTCTGCAGCTCAGGTTATGATTGATTTAGTACGAAGAGGTCAGGCTTGATAGCTCAGCAATTCCTTCAATTTCTTGTATTTCTTCCACTTTTGCATGCTTCCTTTCCATCCTCTAAACCATTCTTGCCCTATAAACCCTTAAATCACTTAACACACATATCAAGGCATCGAATGGTAATAAGAGAGGATTAATAATTAGCAATTTTAAGGCCAAAGAAGCATGTTTTCAATCAAAGCACAGAATTAGGAAGGAAAATGTAAAACATGCGAATTATATGAATAAGTGTGAGTTTAGTGGATAAAATCCACTCAATTAAGTACAAAATATACCACGAAATAGTAGTGCATCAACGATCAAAAAGTAAGCATGTGCTCCTCAATTGAATGGCATAAGATGCAAGCAATCGATGCTACAAGCAAGCTTAGGCAATTACAATAAGGGAGAATTGAATTTAGGAAATATTGGATATTGAAATTGTGCAAGTAAAAGCGCAAGATTAATATAAAATAGCACAACAAGCAATAACCAATTCAATGATGAAAAGAAAACTACTTGTTCATCCTTAAGAATAATGAAATAATCACATGGATAAGGTGCTTGTTACAAAAAGGGATAAGCTTGACAAGAATCAAGTCAAGTCACTCAAACAAATGCAAAGCATTAGAGAATAAGAACCTTGGTATGTGATTATGTAAATTTGAAAATCTTGATGAACAAGCAATCCAATTCAATTCACTAAATTCAATGCACTTACTAAAAATTTCATTTAATATGCAACAAAATGTAAAAATGCAAATCCATTTTGGTGCTAGAAATCACCCTCTACTGCTTCTTCACTAGGGAGAGAAGGAGAAAAAGAAAGAAAAAATACAGCAGCAACAACAACAAAAAAATGAGAAAGAAATGCGGAGGAGGAGGAGGAGGAGGAGGAGGAGACGAAGAAGACGCTCCGTGTGTAAAGCTCCATACGCATATGAGCGTAAGAAGAAGAAAAAGATGCACGTATAATCACGTTCTTTTAGTGAGAGTAATTTTATTAGTATTGAGCCTACTTAAATAAATTTAAATTAAAAAAATATTTAAATGTATAGCAACCCTAAAAATAAAAATACAGTATTACGCATTTACACCGCGCAAAAATCTCAGGTACTAACGTCTAAAACTTGCATAATTGCATTAGTTTGCAACACCACAATATGAACATTTGGATTAGGTTTATTAGGTATTTAGGACTATGACCAATGATTTGTTTAAGGAATTACTACTATTTTCGTTTAATTTAAATTTTATAATTATTATACACTTGTAACTAATTTGAAAAGGAATTACTCCTCTTTCTTCTCTTTGCCAAAATATAATGAACTATGAAGCACGGATTCTCTCATGGTGTCGGCGTATCCGTGTTGGACGCGAATCCGATACCGACACGCGGTGGATACTTCAAACGAGTGTATCGGCGGCGTGTCTTTTTGTGGTACAGAATTTTGGTGGAGCTATCACGAATCCGAACGAGTCCGATTCGATTCAGATGTTCATGAGACGGATCTTTCTGCTGGACTGCAAATCTTCAATTGATTTTGTGATTTTATGGCCCGATTAATCACTTTTTTCTTTCTAATTTTAAAATATTCTAAAATTAAAACAAATTAAAATTTAAATTTAAAAATAAAATAATTAATAAATCAAAACATAAATCTACTTACGGTTTATCTTTGGTAGCTTACTTACTCACTAACTTAAAATTTTTTATTTTTTTAATAATTACATAATTTTAAGACTTTTTTATGCAACTATATTTACTCTTATATTTACAATATAATATTTTATTAATTTAATATATTATTTAAATTTTAATTCACAATATATCCTAAACGTGTCGTATACAATTTTTTATAAAAAGAACGCATCGGCGTATCCGTATCGTATCGTGTCCGTATCGCATGTCATATCGGTGCTTCCTCTGTAATCTGCAGCTTCAATTTTTAAAAATTTACAATTTACAATTTACAATTTCAATTTTTTTGTTTCATAGTTTCATGCAGGACGTGTACCACTATCATCTAAGCATGTATAGAGGTTTTGTCTGTTGTGAAATAAATAAATAAATAAATAAAAAATAAAAAAGTATAAATAGAGGACTAACAAAATTTTATATAATTATTTAGTTATAACTATCTCAATGAATTTAACTATTATTAATTCATTGTTTATTTAGTGTGATTGAATTTTTTAAATTTTTAATTATTTAATAAAATATAATATTTAGCTATTTAATATTTTTTTATATAATTTTTTAGTTTTATTTAAAGAATATAAAATAATAAATTATATTTCATATTTTATTAAATAATTGAAAATACAAATTGAGAGGATTTTTGCTTGTGATTACTGGTTCTAGAATTAATATTCACCAATATTATTATCTCAATATAATAGAGATAATTCATATGTATTTATTAATATATGCAGCAATGTATATCTAAAAAAGAGAGAGAAATATTTATTGTTATTACTAGATATGTAATATCAGAGACAGTATCTCTATTTATACACGTCCTACACTCATATTTTAAAATTTCTTTAATGTAAATCATTTTTGAGAATTTGAGCCGCCTACAATAAATGAGCATCCACGTATCCATTCTTATTATAACATTTTTACATTATATTAATATTTTGCTACCTAACAACTAGTAAATCTCCATTAATAATGTTACTAACCATTTTATTATTAAAAATTGTATTGTGTTTAGTTAATTTCTTTTTCCACCATTTTGTCATAAATTAATGTTCAATGCATTATGAATTAATTAACTAGGTGTTATTAACTATTTTGATTAAAAAAATAATAATTTTTTTAATAAAGTATTTTTATTTAATTTTAAATTTATTTAGATACATCTTTTTTTAAAAGTATTTTTATTAAAAAATTAAATTATTTTTTTTAAAAAACTAATAATATCTTACTTAAAAAAATAGAAGTAAAAAATGTTTTTAATACTTAAATTTTTTTTAAAAAAATACCTATATAAATGTGAAATCATTTTTATTTATTAAAAAATATTTTTTAAAAAAATAAAAAAATAATATTTTTTTAAAAAACTAATCTAAACGGCTCCTGATTTTCTTTTTTCGTTATTCTAATTTAAAATGTTTGTATGCGTTTAGAGAAAGAGTTTTAACACGATGAATTCAAATATTTGCTAAAAAAAATTATAATATTTATTTATTTATAGGATTTTTAAAATAACTAATTTTAAAAATTAATTAGTTACGTTGGTTCAAAACATATTTAAAATAATATAATTGCACACAGTATTTTCTAAACACATTTAAAATCATACAAATTCATGTTTTTAATTATTGTTTAAATATTTAAAATATCATATCTCATTTTATTATTAGTTAATATTTTTTATTATTTATTTATACATTAGCATTTATTCATTTCAATTTTATTAATATATGATTGTTTGGTATTTTAATATATAATGGAGGATTCGGTGGAGAGAAGGATGTCACGGTAAATTTTAGAAGGTTAGATTTAACAGTGTTTGTATAGTTTTTTGGAGTGTTTGAGAATACTCTACATGGTTCTGAAACGTTCTAGAATGTCCTAGAAGGCCCCGGAATACCCTAGAAGGTTCTAGAAGACTCTGGAAGGTCATAGAGTATTCTAGAAGAGTGTAGATGTATATAGAAGTATAAAGAGTGATATGGAATAATCTAGAAACTTTTAGAGAGTTGTGGTAGGATAGATATTTGTAAAGAAGGTTCTAGATGATTAATCTGGACCGTTGATTAGATTTAATCCTAACCATCCATTGAGGAGGTGGATGGCTATAAATAGGGGTGAGAGTTAGAGTTTGGGTGTGTGAATCATTTGTAACCACACTTGAGCAATAAAGTGTTCTTCCACTAAAGCTTCCTTTCTCTTGTGTTCTCTTGTATTCTTAGCTTTTTTGCTAAGTATTGAGGGTTAGGCTGACTTGGTCTTAGCTCAAGAGGTTGAGTAAGTCCGAGTGTCGGCACGGTAGCGTTGGAGTGTGTCCAAGGCCGTGACAATTTGGTATCAGAGCAAGGTTCGAGAGGTAGCACAAGTGATTTGTGGGTATGGCTTCTAGTATCACCATGGAGCATATTGAGTCTCAAAGGGGAAGGAATACTATTCCTTCTCAATGGGGAGGCAAGAAGGTCCGTTCTTCAAGTGAGCCTAGAGGTAAGGACTCTAACTTCCTAGAAGAGAGAGTTTCTGTGTTGGAGAATGTTCTATCCTCTATGGATGAGCGTTTCCAAAGGATAGAACATGATAAGGAGACCCTCAAGGCTCACGTGTTAGGAGAACTAGATGCTTTCAAAGAAAGCATGCTCCAAATCGAAGAGAAGCTTGAGAATTCCTTAAAGCTATTTGAGGAATTCGAGTTTGGTTCGAGGAGGCAAAATCTTGACCAACCATTATAAGGGAGACGACAAAGATTGATCTCCCCAAGCCAAAGGAGTTCAAGGGCGTAAGGGACGCTCGCGAGGTGGAGAACTTCCTATGGCAAATGGAGAGGTACTTCGAAGGTCAAGGGGTGGTCGAAGAAGCAATAAAGGTACGCACTGCAGCTCTCTACCTTTCTGATAATGCTACTTTGTGGTGGAGGAGAAAGTGCGTAGATATGGAAAAGGGTACTTGCAACATAGCCACATGGGAAGATTTCAAAAGGGAATTGAAAAGACAATTCTTCCCTGAGAATGTGGTTTATGAAGCAAGAAAGAAGTTGAGTGAGTTGAAGCACAAGAGTACGATTAGCGACTACGTAAAGGAGTTCACTACTCTCACACTTCAAATTTCCAAATTAGCATCAGAGGATGCATTGTTCTTTTTCATTGATGGACTCCAACCTTGGGCAAAGCAAGAACTACAAAGAAGGAATGTTAAGGATGTCGATGAGGCCATCGTGGTGGCCGAATCACTCATTGAGTATCATAGGGGAGACTCTAAACCCAAGTCATCCTCTAAGCCTAGTTCTACTAAAGGTGGGGGAGACAAGAGAAAGAGTTTCTCAACCAAGAAGGAAGGAAAATACTCTTCAAAGAAAGAGTACGAAGAAAAGAAAAAGGCTTTCGTGCCCAAAGGAGGATGCTTCATGTGCAAGGAACCACACCAAATGAAGGATTGTCCCAAGCTAGGGACTTTGGCATCTATCGCCGAGGAACGAGAAGGTCAAACTCAAGTAACTGAGTGTGTTGGATCTATCCAACACATGAATGCTGTGAAGAGCAAAGAGGCAAGCACTACAAAAAAGAAAGGCTTGATGTATGTCAAAGTCTTTATCAAAGAAAAACCCGTCATGGCTATGATCGACACTGGTGATACACACAACTTCATCACGCCTGATGAAGCAAAGAGGCTTTGGGTTGAAGATCACCGAAAAGAATGGTTGGTTCAAACCCGTGAATACTAAGGGTGAACCCCTTAAGGGAGTAGCAAAAGGGGTTGAGATGACTCTTGGTTCTTGGAAGGGCCTTGTGGATTTCTCAGTAGCTCCCATGGACGATTTTAAAATAGTCATCGGACTCGATTTGCAAAGGAAAGCAAATATAATACCTATGCCATACTACGACGTAGTATGCGTTATGGAGAAAAGGGCCTCCATGCATGGTCCCTATAGTCTCTAAAGTTGGCGGACCACCGATACTGTCTGCCATGCAACTCAAGAAAGGGTTCAAGAAGGGAGAGACTACATATTTGGCTCTATTACAAGAGGAGTCAACATCTGAAAGAGAAGACGTTCCTCCCAAAATCAAGGAAGTCCTTGAAGAAAATAAGGATGTGATGCCTCCCGAGTTGCCAAAACAACTACCACCTAGGAGGAAGGTGGACCACAAGATTGAATTGGAGTTAGGAGCAAAGCAGCCCGCCCCAACACCTTATAGGATGGCACCGCCAGAACTCGATGAGTTAAAGAAGCAACTCAAGGATTTGCTAGATGCTGGATTCATCCATCCATCGAAGGCACCTTATGGCGCACCAGTCTTGTTCCAAAAGAAGCATGATGGTTCATTGAGACTATGCATCGACTATCGAGCACTTAACAAGATCTTGCGAGAGAATAACCTATATGTGAAGAAGGAAAAGTGTTCCTTTGCAAGGGACGAAGTCCACTTCTTGGGACACATCATTAAAGATGGAACTCTCTGCATGGATCAAGGAAAAGTGAAGGCTATCAAAGAGTGGGAACCTCCAAACAAGGTATTTGAATTGAGGTCATTCTTTGGGTTGGCTAATTACTATCGGAGGTTTATCAAGGGATACTCCGCCAAGGCTGCACCATTAACTGATCTTCTTAAGAAGAACCACTCTTGGGAATGGTCAAAAGAGTGTCAAAAGGTTTTTGATGAGTTGAAGGCTGCTATCACAGAAGGACCAGTACTAGCACTACCCGACTACTCAAAGGTGTTTGAAGTCCACATTGATGCTTCTGACTACGCTATTGGAGGAGTTCTGATGCAAGAAGGACATCCTATTGCCTTTGAGAGTCGCAAGTTGAATGATACAGAGAGGCGATACACTGTCCAAGAGAAGGAGATGACCGCAGTGGTGTATTGTCTGAGAACTTGGCGCCACTACTTGCTTGGTTCACACTTCATCGTCAAGACAGACAATGTGGCTACAACCTACTTCCAAACTCAAAAGAAGTTAAGCTCCAAACAAGCTAGGTGGCAAGACTTCTTAGCTGAGTTTGATTTCGAATTCGAATACAAGACAGGCAAGACTAATGTGGTAGCAGATGCACTGAGTCGCAAGGCTGAGTTAGCGGCCATTTCTATGGTTGAAGGAGATATTATGCATATCATCAAGGAAGGGTTGCATCACGATCCATTAGCCAAGAAGTTGATGGAGTTGGCTAAAGAAGGTAAGACCAAAAGATTTTGGTTAGAAAACGACCTTCTCTACACTAAGGGGAAAAGACTATACGTCCTTAAATGGGAAAATCTAAGAAGAAAATTAGTGAGGGAATGCCACGACACCAAGTGGGCTGGTCACCAAGGTTAGCGAAGGACCTTGGCACTCATTGAATCTTCTTATTATTGGCCTCAAATGAGAGATGAAGTGGAGAGCTATGTGAAGACTTGTCTTGTGTGCCAATAAGATAAGATTGAAAACAAGACACCAAGCGGGTTGTTGGAACCTCTGCCTCCATCAGAGCGACCGTGGGAAAGTGTCTCTCTAGATTTCATCTCTGCCTTACCGAAGTCCGAGGGGTTTGGATATATTCTCGTGGTAGTGGATCGATTTTCGAAGTATGCTACCTTTATACCTGCCCCTACTGACTGCACTGCAGAGGAAGCAGCACGACTATTCTTCAAGAATGTGGTGAAGTACTGGGGATTGCCTAAGAGCATCATTAGTGATCGAGATCCACACTTCACAAGACGACTATGGACAGAGCTGTTCAAACTCCTTAGGTCGGAGCTTCATTTCTCAACAAGCTTCCATCCTCAAACCGATGGGCAGACTGAGAGAGTGAATGCCTTACTTGAGTGTTACTTGAGGAATTTTGTAAGCGCTAATCAGAAGGATTGGACAAAACTCCTAGACATTGCTCAATTCTCATACAATCTGCAAAGGAGTGAGTCTACAGGGAAGAGCCCATTTGAGATTGTGACTGGACAACAGCCGCTTACACCTCACTCTCTTTCTTCCTCTTACTCAGAGAAGAGCCCTGGAGTTTATCATATGATTAAGTCATTGGAAGAACAAGCAGATGTCACTCGTTCTTACCTCGACAAAGCTGCCAAAAGGATGAAGAAATGGGCAGATAAGAAGAGGAGGCATGCAAGCTATCAAGTGGGAGACAAGATCATTGGACTTGTTGGAGAGGCTGCTTACAAAGTACAACTCCCTCCCTTTATGAAGATCCACCCGGTCTTCCATGTGAGTATGCTTAAACCATATCATGGTCATGGAGACCAAGACGAACCGAGTAGAGGTGACTCAAGTCGCGCTCCGCCCGTGGTAATTAGATCCTTTGATAAAGAAATCGAAGAGATCTTAGCTAATCGCATTGTGCGACGAAGAGGGGTGCCACCAAGTATCCAATACTTGATCAAGTGGAAAGGGCTCCCGATAACCGAAGCTAGCTGGGAAACTCGCGAAGATCTGTGGCAATTCCAAGAACACCTAGAGCGCTATCATGAACAGAACGCGACGAGGACGTCTGCGCATTAGGTGGGGGAGAATGTCACGGTAAATTTTAGAAGGTTAGATTTAACAGTGTTTGTATAGTTTTCTGGAGTGTTTGAGAATACTCTAGATGGTTCCGGAACGTTCTAGAATGTCCTAGAAGGTCCCGAAATACCCTAGAAGGTTCTAGAAGACTCTGGAAGGTCATAGAGTATTCTAGAAGAGTGTAGATATATATAAAAGTATAAAGAGTGGTATGGAATAATCTAGAAACATTTAGAGAGTTGTGGTAGGATAGATATTTGTAAAGAAGGTTTTGGATGATTAATCTGGACCGTTGATTAGATTTAATCCTAACCATCCATTTAGGAGGTGGATGGCTATAAATAGGGGTGAGAGTTAGAGTTTGGGTGTGTGAATCATTTGTAACCACACTTGAGCAATAAAGTGTTCTTCCACCAAAGCTTCCTTTCTCTTGTGTTCTCTTGTATTCTTAGCTTTCTTGCTAAGTATTGAGGGTTAGGCTGACTTGGTCTTAGCTCAAGAGGTTGAATAAGTCCGAGTGCTGGCACGGTAGCGTTGGAGTGTGTCCAAGGCCGTGACAAGGAGCTGTTAGATTTTAAAGCTGGTTTGCGATATTTAGGAGTATTGGGGGATGTATTACTGTTACGGGGATTTAAAATTGAATTTTTTATTTTAATTTTTTAATTTATATATTAAATTTATTGGATATTGTTTTAAGTTTTTAAAATTAATGTAATAAAAGATTAACTAAAAGTATTAATGTATGAATATTAAATGAGGCTATTAATATATGAATACTATTAGTAGTTTTAGTATTTCCTGTTTTATTGGATATTATGTGATATTACCCTTTATTATGTGTCAACTTTTAATTGGTCATCATCTTAACCATAGTTAGATTATTTTGTAATTTATTATTTGAGATGGATAATGATATAATTTCTTAAAATATCAAAATCTCACTTCTGTTAATTGAAGCACATTTCCACTCCTCTATTCTTTCTTCATCGCGTGGCTTCCGTCCTTCCAAGCATCGCCGTCGTGACAAAAAGCACCAACGTCATCGTCATCATCTCTTAACGACGTCGTTGAATTCTCGTCGTAATTTTTCCGTCCTTCCCAATATAGCCAGTGTTGACTTTACTGCTATCTCCTATCCTCTCATTCGCTCTTTCTGTAGTGGATCACTCGTTATCAATATAGTTAATGGTTAGTTTGGTTATTAAATCTTTTTATTAAAAAATATATCTTTATTTAATTACATGATAAAATTTATATTCGTATGTAAAATATAATATAATAAAATAAATCTATTCAGAGCACTTAAAAGTATAATTAAATCAAGAACATACAAATATAATAATAAATTTTATTTTAAACAAATAAACATATCTTTTATCATACATAAATTATTTTAAAAAATGAATAAATGGTTAAAATTAATAACACAAGTTTAAAATGATAAAATCCTACTTTTTTTACAAGTATTTTTTATAGTATTTTTATTCTTTTAAATTTTAATTTATTAGTACTTTATTATTTAATTAAACAAATTATTTTCATGAAAAATTATTTTTTGTATTATTTTAAAGAAGAGACTAATAAAACAGTTTAAAAAATAACGTAAAAATAATATTTTAAATAAAAAATAGTTAATATTAAAATTTTTAAATGTAAAAATAAATTGTATAGATATTTAAGAGATAAATATGAAATACATGTCTAAAATAAATAAAACAGACAAAAATAATTCTCTATTTCTCAAGAGTACTTTTATTTATATATTTTATTTATTTTAGGCATGTATTTTATATTTATCTATTAAATATTTATACAATTTATTTTTGTATTTAAAAATTTTAATATTAAATCTTTTTATTTAAAATATTATTTTTACGTTATTTTTTAAATTGTTATATTGGTCTCTTTTTTAAGATAATAAAAAAAATAATTTTTTATAAAAATAATTTGTTTAATTATTAATTAAATAATAAAGTACTAATAAATTAAAAATTAAAAGAATAAAATATTATAAAAAATACGGTAAGAAAATTAGATTTTATTATTTTAATTTTTTGTTATTAATTTTAACAATTTATTCAATTTTTAAAATAATTTATCTATGATAAAGCATATGTTTACTTGTTTAGAGTACAAATTTTACTATTATATTTATATGTTCATAATTTTAATTATATTTTCAGTGCCCTAAATAGATTTATTTTATTATATTATATTTTACATATAAATATATGTTCTATTATGTAATTAAATAAAGATATATTTTTTTAATAAAAAAATTTAATAACCAAATTAATCATTAATTATGTTTGTAAGGAGTGATCCACACAGCAAAGAGAGGAATCGAGTGAGAAGACAAGAGATAGCAATGATACCGGCGTTGGCTATACTAAGAAGAACGAAAAATTTAACAACGTAGCTAAGGAATGATACACTGAAGAAAGAGAGATTGCGTGAGAGTGCAGTAGATGACGACGACATCGGTGCTTCTTGTCACGACGGCGATAGCGACGGCGATGCTTGGAAGGATCGAAGTTATCCGATGAAGAAAAAACTGAGGAGTGGAAAGGTGCTTCAATTTAAGGGAGTGAGATTTTGATATTTTAAGAAATTATTCCATTACCCATCTCAAATAATAAATTATAAAATAACCTAACTATGGTTAAGATAATGACCAATTAAAATTTGACACGTCATAAAGGATAAGTTACATGTTATTTTAGAGTGGATTGGGTAGCATTCACCCCATATATATATATATATATATATATATATATATATATATATATATATATATATATATATAGTTGTATTTTTTCTCCGTGTAAAGGTGTAATTTTTTCTACTAATATAATAAACACATTTTTCTCTTTTTTAGCTTGCATAGCAGAAACTTTATTTTTTCACTAAAAAATCTACCGCTCAGAACAGATTTTATCATGATGCGTGTAAGACCCGGTTAATTAACGGCTAATTAACCCATATATGAGAATTTATTCTAGAAAGCCAAAAATGATATTTTTATGGCTTAATATGATAGAGGAAATTGAGACGAGAATTTCGGTACCAATTTTATGGAAATCGGACCAAGATTGGACCGAACGGGCCAAACCGGTCCAACCGGACCCAAAGTGGGCCCTTGCCCAACATAACTAAACCAAAACCCTAGTTTTCAGCACTCTCTCTCCTCACAACACACTCAAACACGCTGAAATGGTGGAGAGGAAGGGAAGAACACTCTCTCAACTTCTATCTCTCACTTGATCTTCAAACAACCATAACTTTTGATCTAGAGCTCCGATTGCCGCTCCATTTGCGGCCACGCGTTCACCGCGGAGAGATCTACAAAACCCATACAATTAATCTTGAGGTAAGCCACATTTTACTGTTCGAAATTCCAGCCCTTGATTTCGAGTTTCATGAGTAAAAATGTTGAGATTTTGGGTTCTTTGATGTTATAGGACCTAACTCTCTTGAAGGAGAAGGTTAATATTGTCTCTTTGGACCTTGGGTGTGGTAAGATTCTCAACCCTAGTGTAATTTGTTGTTCTATGAGGTTTGGACATTGAGATGTTGTGTATGGGTATGATGATTGTGGCTTAGGTTGTGTATATGTGAATATTGGAGCTTGATTGGTGATTTTGGAAAGCTTGGAAGAGGGTTTTGTGTGATAAAATCTGTTCTTGGAGGTGTTGATACCTTGAGAGCTTGTGGACAAGTGGTTTGGAAGTGCTCCGGTTGAGCTTGGGAAATTGGCTAAGGTATGGTTTCGGTTTCCCGTATCTAATATGTAATGTGGTAGGAAATACTTAGGCTAGAGGCCCTAAGATAGGCATTGAATTGATGATGTTGTGGAATGGTTGAGATATATGATGTGATCATATGTGTGATTATGAATATTGATGCCTTGATTGTGTGATATGTGAGAAAATGCATGTTGTGATATATGCTTGATGAATGATTGAGGTTGAATTGATGGGTGGTGCCATACTGTTGGTGAGTATGATAATTATGTATAATGATGGTTGATTGGAAATTGATATTGTTAGAAATTGGGATGAGAAGGATGTATGACATAATATTGTGTTTATCCTTTGGCCTTTTGATTGAGAAGTGTTAAAATGGTTGGAGGTAGTTTTGAGAATTTTGGTAAAATGTCAATGCGTGAGTTGAGGATGGCTTGTTGTTGAATTTGGTACACTTTGATTGATTTCAAAGAAAAGGGATGAAATTGGCATGTTTTAATTGATTTTGAAAAGAGTTGAAAGTGGCTTGTTTTGAAAATGGTACTTTGTGGTTTTGAATGAAAATATGGTTTTTGGGCATACTTTGACGGGACATAACTTGGACTACGGATCTTTGATTTGTGCCAAATCTGTTTAGAAATGAAATTGGATCCGGGATGTCCATGCCGTTCGAAGAACGGGTGAAAAATGATTTAAAATGAGAGAGTTATGACCGTCGGAAGATTGGGGGTTGAATATGTGAATTCTGCAGCTTTTAACTTAGAAAATTTTTAGCAGAATGACCCCTCGCGCGTAGGCGCACTTGGCACGTATGCGCTGTTCTTCGAGAAAGCATCATCCACGCGTGCGCGTGGAGTGCGCGTACGCGTGGCCCTGTTTTCATCCCAAAGTTGATTTTTGAGTTTTAAAAGCCAAACTTCATACTTCTAAGCCTCCAATCTCACCACTTATGTCTTAAATCATTATGATATGCCTAGCATGAGGAAAAGGGCTAGTGAATGTGGTAACTTGCGAGTGAAGCAAGGGAAAAATGAATGATCCATGAGGATCAAAGATGATTATGTGAGATGTGGAGGATGGCGGTGGAAGTGCTTGTTATGCCATGGGCCGAATGGCCGTAATTGTTAATGAATTGGCTGGTTATGGATTTAACCGTGAGCCGGATGGCTAGATTTTTGCCGTGTTACGGTGGAGCCATGTTTATGGCCAAATATAAATGCATATATGCTGTTGATTGAATTGTGAATGTTTGCACTTCCACCATTGGAGATGAGGGTTTCCCTGGGTAGTAGCAATGGCTAGCCACCATGTGCTCCAGGTTGAGACTCGAAGCTCTGTTAACCCAATGTCGTAAGTGTGGCCGGGCACTGTGAAAGGCCCGGATGAGCTCGCCCCCGTAAATATTCACCAGTGATGGTGATGGATAAATATTCACCAGTGAGGGTGATGGATATGGATCATGATTATGATCAAGTTTATGATGAGTATAACTCGAGTTGGGGATGCACGACAGAGGGACAGTCCAATGGTTAGCTACCAGGACTTGTCGGGTTGGCTCTATAACCGACAGATGATATCATCAGCCACTAGGGACAGGCATGTATCATAAGCATACTACATGAATTGTTTGAGATTGCCTATTTGACTGCATATTACTTGCTAATTGTCTAAATGCCTTATCTGTTCCTATTTGTAAATCTCTTGTCTGATATAACTGTGTTTGCTATATTATACTCCTGCTGGTGGTTGGGAGGTCTGAAGGAATTGGAAAGGGAAGTATTAGTTAGACTGAAGAATCTTTAGTCAGTTGCCACTTACGGTTTAGCTTGTTTATAAGCTTTGATATTATCTGGAGGAAGCTCTAGGATTGCCTTCGACTTTCCTCTATTATTATGTATTATATATGTGGAAGCTGTTACTGTGCTGGGGACCTCTGGTTCTCACCCATGCGGATTTTGTGGTTTTCAGATGCAGGACACGAGGCTTCTCGTTGAGGCATGCTGGAGACTTCTGGATTAGCGAAGATCCTTTGTTCTCGGGACTCTGTTTTGGGTTATATATCTTGTTTAGATACTTTTATCTCCATTAAATAATACAAACTGTGATGACTCCTTCTAGAGGGAATTTTTGGAGAATAGGTTTTCTGTATTTGTGTCCCTTTGGGTTTTCTTTGGGGTTTCCTTATTTTATCATATGTATATATTGCTATGCTCGGACCGGTTCTCTTCGCAGCCGGGTTTTGAGTCTTGATATTCTTGTTTTTGACACTCTTTATATATATGATCTCGCGTTAGCTTATCCTGGTTTGTTACGTTATCGATCGGAGTGTTGCCCGTTCGAGTTACGGTTTTTGTTTACCCCCTTTTTCTACAAAGGCTCCTAGTTATAATCAATTATTCATACTACTATACGTACTAAATTTTTGTTTTAGAGGTCGTAATACCTTGCCATCTCTGAATTATGACTTAAGCATAAGACTTTGTATGGTAGGGTGTTACATTATGGTATCAGAGCAGTTCGTTCCTGTAGAGCCTGAGGAATGGACTGACTATGCTTCTTTGCATTCTCTGTATGTGTGTTATGTGCTGTTAGTATATCTACTTGATATAGTTGGCATAAACGTTCATGAGCATGCATTTGGGACTTTGAAGCACTAAACTTCCGATATTGAGACTGATCAACTTAATATCGATTGTTTGGTGTGTATAGGAACCAGATAGCGCCTCGTGGACGCGGTAGAGGTCGTGAGAGAGGTCGTACTAATACTTGTGCGCCGGAGACTAACCCTAATGATCCGGTGAACTTTATGACTGCGTTGGAGAACATGGCTGCTGCTATGCAAGCCACTACTGAGGCTCTTGGTCAACAGATGAACAACCATGGTAATGATGGAGGTGGAGTTCAGGGCCCGATGACACTGGCAAACTTTTTGAAGGTTAATCCACCGAAGTTCAAGGGAACTACTAGCTCGACTGAAGCCGATACGTGGTTTCAGGCCATGGAACGAGCACTGCAAGCGCAGGTAGTACCTGAAGGGCAGCGTGTGGAGTTCGCTACCTATTTGCTCACTGGTGAAGCGTCGCATTGGTGGCAGGGTATCCGACGCCTCCTGTAGCAGGGTGATGATTATATCACCTGGGATGTCTTCCAAGAGGAGTTCTATAAGAAGTACTTTCCAACTTCTGCTAGGACGGCCAAGGAGCTTGAATTGTTACAGCTGAAGCAGGGTACTATGTCCGTATCTGAGTATACTGACAAGTTTGAGGAGCTGTTCAGATTCTCTCGTATGTGTCAAGGGACTCCGGTGGAATATGAGGAATGAAAGTGTGTTAAGTACGAAGGAGGACTCCGGAGTGATATTTTCGGTTCGGTGGGGCCAATGGAGATTAGGACTTTCTCCGAATTGGTGAACAAGTGTAGGGTTGCTGAAGAGTGCATGAAGAGGGCAGCCGTTGAGAAAGGAAGTCACAAAGGATCATTTCCACAAAACCGAGGGAAGAGCTTTGCACCTAGAGGTCCGCCCTTCAAGAGGGGAGGTTCTTTTAGGAGGCCCAACAACAACAACTCCCAAGGGAAAAGGTTTGGGAAGCAGCCTCAGAATGATCAAGCTTGTACTAGGTGTGGGAGTCACCATCCGGGAGTACCATGCAAGGCTGGATGGGGTTTGTGCTACAATTGTGGAAAGGCGGGGCATAAAGCCACAAGTTGTCCGGAGAAGCAGAAGCAAGGTGCTGGAAAAGCACAACAGACTGGTCGGGTGTTCACCACCTCAGCTGTGGGTGCAGAGGGATCCGAGACACTCATTCGAGGTAACTGTGAAATGGCTGGTCAAACTTTAAATGCTTTATTTGATTCGGAAGCATCGCATTCATTCATTGCATTTGAGAAAGCCCATGAGTTAGGATTGAAGATCGTAACCTTAGGTTATGACCTAAAAGTGTATAATGCTACCCATGAAGCCATGGTAACTAGGCTAGGATGCCCGAAAGTTTCGTTTAGGTTCAAGCAGCGTGATTTTGTCCATAATTTAATCTGCTTACCGATGATCGGTCTTGATCTTATCTTGGGATTGGACTGGTTATCTGAGAACCATGTCTTGCTTGATTGTTCTACAAAGTCGGTGTACTTTATGCCGGAGGATACAGAAGGACCGGTCGTGGTGAATAATTATTACCTGAATTCGATGATGGTGAACTGTTCTGGAATCGAATGTCAGGGTATCCTGTTGTTAACCGCTGGTGTTTCGGGTGATGATCAAAGGTTGGATCAGATTCCGGTAGTGTGTGAGTTTCCGGAAGTGTTTCCCGATGATATTGAGGAATTTCCACCTAACCGAGAGGTCGAGTTTGCTATTGAATTGGTGCCTGGGGCGGGACCAATCTCAAGTGCTCCTTATAGGATGTCACCGTTAGAGATGGCCGAGCTAAAGTCTCAGTTAGAGGAATTGTTGGGTAAGAACTTTATCCGACCAAGTGTTTCCCCGTGGGGTGCTCCAGTGTTACTGGTAAAGAAGAAAGATGGAAGTATGTGACTCTGTGTGGATTACAGGCAGCTGAACAAGGTCACAATAAAGAATAAGTACCCATTGCCGAGAATTGATGATCTCATGGATCAGTTACAAGGGGCTGGAGTTTTCTCCAAGATCAATTTGCGATTCGGTTATCACCAGATAAGGGTGAAGGGTGAGGATATCCCTAAGACCGCTTTCAGGACTCGTTATGGTCATTACGAGTACACTGTAATGTCCTTTGGATTGACGAACGCTCCTGCGGTATTCATAGATTACGTGAATAGAGTTTTCCATCCGTTTCTGGATAAATTTGTTGTTGTCTTCATTGACGACATACTAATTTATTCCAAAACTGAAGAAGAGCATGCGGAACACTTGAGGACCGTATTGCAGATTCTAAAGGAGAAGAAACTTTATGCAAAACTGTCTAAATGTGAGTTTTGGAAGAGTGAGGTAAAGTTTTTGGGTCACGTGGTGAGTAAGAAGGGAATAGCCGTAGATCCAACTAAGGTGGAGGCTGTGATGGAATGGAAGCAACCAACCACAGTAACTGAGATAAGGAGTTTTCTGGGTTTAGCTGGCTATTACCGAAGGTTCATCAAAGGCTTTTCGCAATTTGCCTTGCCGTTGACAAAGTTAACCCGCAAAGACACTCCGTTTGTTTGGACTCCTGAGTGCGAGGAGAGCTTTCAGACATTGAAGAAAAAGTTGACCACTGCACCTGTGTTGGTGTTACCTGAGCCGAACGAACCATTTGAGGTGTACTGTGATGCCTCACTAAAGGGTTTAGGATGCGTGCTGATGCAGCATCATAATATGGTGGCGTATGCCTCACGACAGTTGAGACCTCACGAAGTTAGTTACCCTACGCACGATTTGGAACTCGCTGCGGTTGTGTTTGCCTTGAAGGTGTGGAGACATTATCTCTATGGGGTTAAGTTCCAAGTCTTCTCTGATCACAAGAGCTTGAAATATTTCTTTGATCAGAAAGAGCTTAATATGAGGCAGAGAAGGTGGATGGAATTATTGAAGGACTACGACTTTGAGTTGAATTACCATCCTGGAAAAGCGAATATAGTAGCGGATGCGTTAAGTCGGAAGTTGTTATATGCGTCTTGGATGATGCTTCAAGAGGAGAAGTTGCTCAAGGGATTAGAGAGTCTAAAAATTGGTGCTCAAGAAGTATCTGGAACCTTGTGTTTGAGCCGATTAGAAATCTCAAGTGACTTTAAGTCCGAACTCTTAAAGGCTCATGAAAATGATGAAGCATTATGGAAGGTGTTACCGGCTATCGAGCAAGGAAAACAGTGGAGAGTGTCGGAAGAAAAAGATGGGTTATGGAGATTCAAGGGTAGGATCATTGTGCCGGATGTTGGTACTTTGAGGCAAGATATCTTAAAGGAGGCACACAAAAGTGGATTCTCCATTCACCCGGGAAGTACTAAGATGTACCATGATTTAAAGGCGATGCTTTGGTGGCCGGGTATGAAGAATGATGTGGCAGAATATGTTTCAAAGTGCTTAACTTGTCAAAAGGTAAAGATTGAACATCAAAGACCTTCCGGGATGTTGCAACCTTTAGAGGTTCCGCAATGGAAGTGGGAAAGTATTGCAATGGACTTTGTGTCGGGATTGCCAAGGACTAGGACTGGTTTTGATGCTATCTGGGTGATTGTGGACCGACTGACGAAGTCAGCTCACTTTTTGCCCATTCGGATGACTTACACCCTTGAGAAGCTAGCACGGTTATACATAAAGGAAATTGTGAGACTTCATGGTGTACCTGCTACTATAATTTTTGATAGAGATCCTCATTTCACTTCGAGATTCTGGGGTGCATTTCAGAAAGCTTTTGGAACCCGATTAAGATTGAGTACAGCTTACCATCCTCAAACAGATGGTCAATCCGAGAGGACGATCCAAACACTAGAGGATATATTGAGAGCTTGTGTTTTGGACCAACCGGTGAGTTGGGATTGGTATATGCCGTTAGTGGAGTTTGCATATAATAATAGTTACCATGCGAGCATCAGAATGGCTCCGTATGAGGCATTGTAGGGGAGGAAATGTCAATCTCCGCTATGTTGGTATGAAGCTGGAGAGAAAGGCTTGTTGGGGCCGGAGATGATAGCTGAGACCACTGAACAAGTCAAGAAAATCCGAGATAGGATGCTTACGGTGCAGAGTTGCCAAAAGAGTTACGCCGATCAGAGGCGGAAGCCCTTGGAATTTGAGGAAGGAGATCATGTTTTCCTTAAGGTTACTCCGACCACAGGAGTAGGTAGAGCGATTAAAGTGAAGAAGTTGAATCCTCGATACATTGGTCCATTTCAGATCCTGGAGAGGATTGGACCGGTGGCATATCGGATGGCTCTACCACCTCATCTTTCGAACCTGCACAACGTGTTTCATGTGTCGCAGTTTCGGAAGTACACTCCTGATGCTAGCCATGTGTTAGAACCCGAATCGGTTCAGTTAAGAGAAGATTTGACGCTTCCAGTGGCTCCAGTCAGAATTGATGATACTAGTATCAAACGGTTGCGTGGAAAAGAGGTTTCATTAGTCAAAGTGGCTTGGAGTCGAGGCGGTGTTGAGGAACACACGTGGGAACTTGAGTCGGAGATGCGAACGGATTATCCGCACTTATTCTCAGGTAATTGAATTTGAATTTGAATTTTGTGGGCAAAATTCCCAATTAGGAGGGTAGAATGTAAGACCCGGTTAATTAACGGCTAATTAACCCATATATGAGAATTTATTCTAGAAAGCCAAAAATGATATTTTTATGGCTTAATATGATAGAGAAAATTGAGACGAGAATTTCGGTACCAATTTTATGGAAATCGGACCAAGATTGGACCGAACGGGCCAAACCGGTCCAACCGGACCCAAAGTGGGCCCTTGGCCCAACATAACTAAACCAAAACCCTAGTTTTCAGCACTCTCTCTCCTCACAACACACTCAAACACGCTGAAATGGTGGAGAGGAAGGGAAGAACACTCTCTCAACTTCTATCTCTCACTTGATCTTCAAACAACCATAACTTTTGATCTAGAGCTCCGATTGCCGCTCCATTTGCGGCCACGCGTTCACCGCGGAGAGATCTACAAAACCCATACAATTAATCTTGAGGTAAGCCACATTTTACTGTTCGAAATTCCAGCCCTTGATTTCGAGTTTCATGAGTAAAAATGTTGAGATTTTGGGTTCTTTGATGTTATAGGACCTAACTCTCTTGAAGGAGAAGGTTAATATTGTCTCTTTGGACCTTGGGTGTGGTAAGATTCTCAACCCTAGTGTAATTTGTTGTTCTATGAGGTTTGGACATTGAGATGTTGTGTATGGGTATGATGATTGTGGCTTAGGTTGTGTATATGTGAATATTGGAGCTTGATTGGTGATTTTGGAAAGCTTGGAAGAGGGTTTTGTGTGATAAAATCTGTTCTTGGAGGTGTTGATACCTTGAGAGCTTGTGGACAAGTGGTTTGGAAGTGCTCCGGTTGAGCTTGGGAAATTGGCTAAGGTATGGTTTCGGTTTCCCGTATCTAATATGTAATGTGGTAGGAAATACTTAGGCTAGAGGCCCTAAGATAGGCATTGAATTGATGATGTTGTGGAATGGTTGAGATATATGATGTGATCATATGTGTGATTATGAATATTGATGCCTTGATTGTGTGATATGTGAGAAAATGCATGTTGTGATATATGCTTGATGAATGATTGAGGTTGAATTGATGGGTGGTGCCATACTGTTGGTGAGTATGATAATTATGTATAATGATGGTTGATTGGAAATTGATATTGTTAGAAATTGGGATGAGAAGGATGTATGACATAATATTGTGTTTATCCTTTGGCCTTTTGATTGAGAAGTGTTAAAATGGTTGGAGGTAGTTTTGAGAATTTTGGTAAAATGTCAATGCGTGAGTTGAGGATGGCTTGTTGTTGAATTTGGTACACTTTGATTGATTTCAAAGAAAAGGGATGAAATTGGCATGTTTTAATTGATTTTGAAAAGAGTTGAAAGTGGCTTGTTTTGAAAATGGTACTTTGTGGTTTTGAATGAAAATATGGTTTTTGGGCATACTTTGACGGGACATAACTTGGACTACGGATCTTTGATTTGTGCCAAATCTGTTTAGAAATGAAATTGGATCCGGGATGTCCATGCCGTTCGAAGAACGGGTGAAAAATGATTTAAAATGAGAGAGTTATGACCGTCGGAAGATTGGGGGTTGAATATGTGAATTCTGCAGCTTTTAACTTAGAAAATTTTTAGCAGAATGACCCCTCGCGCGTAGGCGCACTTGGCACGTATGCGCTGTTCTTCGAGAAAGCATCATCCACGCGTGCGCGTGGAGTGCGCGTACGCGTGGCCCTGTTTTCATCCCAAAGTTGATTTTTGAGTTTTAAAAGCCAAACTTCATACTTCTAAGCCTCCAATCTCACCACTTATGTCTTAAATCATTATGATATGCCTAGCATGAGGAAAAGGGCTAGTGAATGTGGTAACTTGCGAGTGAAGCAAGGGAAAAATGAATGATCCATGAGGATCAAAGATGATTATGTGAGATGTGGAGGATGGCGGTGGAAGTGCTTGTTATGCCATGGGCCGAATGGCCGTAATTGTTAATGAATTGGCTGGTTATGGATTTAACCGTGAGCCGGATGGCTAGATTTTTGCCGTGTTACGGTGGAGCCATGTTTATGGCCAAATATAAATGCATATATGCTGTTGATTGAATTGTGAATGTTTGCACTTCCACCATTGGAGATGAGGGTTTCCCTGGGTAGTAGCAATGGCTAGCCACCATGTGCTCTAGGTTGAGACTCGAAGCTCTGTTAACCCAATGTCGTAAGTGTGGCCGGGCACTGTGAAAGGCCCGGATGAGCTCGCCCCCGTAAATATTCACCAGTGATGGTGATGGATAAATATTCACCAGTGAGGGTGATGGATATGGATCATGATTATGATCAAGTTTATGATGAGTATAACTCGAGTTGGGGATGCACGACAGAGGGACAGTCCAATGGTTAGCTACCAGGACTTGTCGGGTTGGCTCTATAACCGACAGATGATATCATCAGCCACTAGGGACAGGCATGCATCATAAGCATACTACATGAATTGTTTGAGATTGCCTATTTGACTGCATATTACTTGCTAATTGTCTAAATGCCTTATCTGTTCCTATTTGTAAATCTCTTGTCTGATATAACTGTGTTTGCTATATTATACTCCTGCTGGTGGTTGGGAGGTCTGAAGGAATTGGAAAGGGAAGTATTAGTTAGACTGAAGAATCTTTAGTCAGTTGCCACTTACGGTTTAGCTTGTTTATAAGCTTTGATATTATCTGGAGGAAGCTCTAGGATTGCCTTCGACTTTCCTCTATTATTATGTATTATATATGTGGAAGCTGTTACTGTGCTGGGGACCTCTGGTTCTCACCCATGCGGATTTTGTGGTTTTCCGATGCAGGACACGAGGCTTCTCGTTGAGGCATGCTGGAGACTTCTGGATTAGCGAAGATCCTTTGTTCTCGGGACTCTGTTTTGGGTTATATATCTTGTTTAGATACTTTTATCTCCATTAAATAATACAAACTGTGATGACTCCTTCTAGAGGGAATTTTTGGAGAATAGGTTTTCTGTATTTGTGTCCCTTTGGGTTTCCTTTGGGGTTTCCTTATTTTATCATATGTATATATTGCTATGCTCGGACCGGTTCTCTTCGCAGCCGGGTTTTGAGTCTTGATATTCTTGTTTTTGACACTCTTTATATATATGATCTCGCGTTAGCTTATCCTAGTTTGTTACGTTATCGATCGGAGTGTTGCCCGTTCGAGTTACGGTTTTTGTTTACCCCCTTTTTCTACAAAGGCTCCTAGTTATAATCAATTATTCATACTACTATACGTACTAAATTTTTGTTTTAGAGGTCGTAATACCTTGCCATCTCTGAATTATGACTTAAGCATAAGACTTTGTATGGTAGGGTGTTACAATGCGGTTAGTGTGAAAGAGCTGCAAATATTGTTAAGCAAGAATTGTGAACTTTGTCCCTTCCTTCTGCGACATCTATGGCAGATCGAGAAGTTGGAGTGGATAATCCAGAAAATTCGCAACTACAAATATTTTCCGTGAGTGATTTACAAAATCTCACAAGATTGATAAATCAACTTGCCAGCCTTTAAACGCAAGTAGGGAGATCAACATCGAACCCGATTCAAGACCAAACAAGTCCTTTCTACCTCCATTCAAATGAAAGCCTAGCTTTATCACTAACACAAACTCCTCTTACAACTCGAAATTATCACTTATGGGCGAGATCGGTTTGGCTATCCATCAAATCAAAAAATAAGTTGGGATTTATTGATGGAAGCATTCTGAAAGGCTCAACCTATGGAGCTTGGGACAGATGCAACACCTTTGTACTATTGTGGTTGCATTCTTCCCTAAGCACAGAGATTCTTTAGAGTGTTCTTTGGTATAACGTCAGAGCTATGGAACGATCTCAAGCACAAATTCTATGAAAGTGATTTATTTCGGATAGTTGATCTTCAAGAAGAGATGTTTACAATGAAGTAGAGAGATCTATGTATCTATCATTTTCACTAAACTTAAGGAAATTTGGGAAGAACTTGATGAGTTCAAACCAATCACATCCTGTGCTTGGGGAGCATCATGTTCATGTAGATCATAAGAGAATATAAAGACCAAGAGAGAGGGTTAAATGAGAAGTACACAACAGTGAAATCACAGATTATATTGATGGTTTTTCTGTCCAGTGTGAATTCCATCTATTCTTTTCTTTTACAACAAGAAAGACAATTAACCAACTCAGATCGAAGTAAAGAAATGATGCTAGTTAATGCTGTCAATATTGGAGGAATCGGTAATGAAAACAATAGAGAGTTTGGTATGACTTTGAATGCAAATTTTGGTATCACAAATCGAGGTGGCAAAGGTGGACGTGGTCGAGACCGAGGCAAAGTTAGTAGTGGAAGAGGAATGATGAGAAGTTGTTCTCATTGCGAAAAGGCTGGATACACCATAAAGACCTGTTACAATAAGCATGGATTTTCTCCTCTTTTGCAAAAGAGATTTGGAGTAGCAAATGTGAACAATATGATTGTTACTGAGAAAATATGTGGAGATGGAAACATACATTATGTGCGTTCAACTCAAGAGAAGAATAGCAAGAGCCTAGACAACTTAAAGGTGATCCTGCTCATAGTTCTCTTCAAACACAAGCCATAAACACAATGATAGCTCCTTCAGTAGGTATACACCATATTTTATCAATTTATCACATTTCTTTACACACATGACTGAAAAATTGACACTGGTGCCATTGCACATGTTATTTTTTCTCTTCATACTTTTCACTCTCATCACACAATAGATCATGTATTAGTCAAATGTCCAAATAAAACTAAAACTACAGCAATAATTAGTGGAACTATAATTTTAACCCGTGATTTTTACCTTACAAATGTGTTATATGTGCCCTATTTTAATTTTAATCTCATATCTGTGTTTGAAACAACTAATTTTTTACCTTATCAATTTTTATTTAATAATACACACTGTGAGATACAGGACAACCTTTTCTTAAAGATGATTGGTCATGCTAGACAAAGAGGTGACTTGTATATCTTTAATATAGATGCAACTTATGTCAATTTAGAAGCAAAGAATAGAGAACTAGTCAACACCAACAATTCAATTAGTGTTAGTTGCTGCTATTACAGACACTATAAATCATGAAATTTGGCATTGTAGGTTAGAACATGTCTCAATTGATAGGTTACACGAAATAAAAAAGAATTATCCTTTTATTGTATGTCCATTAAAAGATGAACCTTGTGAACTATGTCATTATGTAAAACAAAGAAGATTGCCTTTTCGTTTGAATCAAACAAAATCTATTAATTTATTTAATTTAGTGCACATGGATATTTGGGGACCTATTTCTACTCTATTTTTTGCTAGCCATAAGTAATTTTTAATAATAGTAGAAGACAAAAGCAGATTCACTTGACTATTTTTATAAATAATAAAAGTGAAACTTTTTTTTTATCCAACAATTTGTGCAACTAATTAAAATCCAATTTCAAACAAAAATAAAAAAATATCAGGACTGATAATGGAGCTGAATTTATCATGAGTTTCTTTTATAAAAAATAGAAAATAATTCATCAGACTTCATGTGTTGAGACACCTCAACAAAATAAAATTGTAGAACAAAAATATCAAGATATTTTGAATATTGTTAAAACATTTATTTTTAAGGCTCATCTTCCTAAAATTTTTTAGAGATATGCTGCATCACATACTGTACATATTCTTAATAGAGTGCCTAGTTCATCTATTAATAATAAAAGTCCTTATCAGGTTCTTTTTAGTAAAGGGAACTACTCAAAAGAAGATGGCAAAAATATCTTCTCATGAAGATGCTTTGTTTAAAAGTGTGGTTTATTTATTTAGCCACACTTTAAACAAAAACAACACTTTTATAAATATCAAAATCTAACCATACAATCTATCATCCAAGGGTCAAAAAGAAATATATTCACATGAAGACAATTATAAAATCTTCATTGTAGTATCCACCTTTAGTAAAATGCCAAACATTCAATACTTCAAAATTTTTGGATGTCTTGCATTTGCTTCAACTTTAGTTGCAAATAGAAAGAAATTGGATAAAAGAGGAAGAAAATACATTTTTTTTTTTGCTTTAAAATAGGAACAAAATGATATCTTTTGATTGACATTAATAACAAACAATTTTTCATATCTAGAAATATAAATTTTTAAGAAAATTTCTTTCCATATAAGAATAATCAAGTTCCTCATCAATTTGAACATGTTTCCAATTCTAATCAAGACACTAAACCTACATTACATAATCATGATCTTATAGATGTCTTTGATAGCAGCACATTATGTTTCCATACCTTAGATTTACGTTTCATTCAACATATATTGTCAAATACTCCTTCCAACACAATTGATGTTCAACCACAACCAACCTTACCCATTTCTTTGAGTTTACCAGCAGCACCAGCATCATGTACCCCATCATATGACGAAAACTCATCTAATCTCTAGCCCACTGACATTAATCCACCTCCTTCACTAAGAAGATCTCTTAGAGAAAGACACAAGTTAAGACACCTTGATGATTATGAATGTATGCAAACTACTATCTTTCTGATAGCATGATCCAATCATCAATCACAAAAAGGTATTCTCTTTCTAATTACTTGAGTTACAATTTTCTATCACAATCACACAAAGTACTTTCCATTAAAATTTTCACAAATCTAGAACCAAAGAACTATGAGCAGGCTATTCTGAGTGATTGTTGGCAGAAAACAATCAAAGCTGAGCTTGAAGCATTGGAGGAAAGCAAGACCTAGAAACTTACTACTCTACCGAAAGGGAAGCATGCAATCAGGTATAAATGGATATTTAAAATCAAGTATAACTCTAATGGAACTATAGAGAGACATAAAACAAGACATGTGACCAAGGACTTCACTCAAACACAAGGGTATGACTATTTTAATACCTTTAGTCCTGTAATCAAAATGACTACCCTTCATGTACTCTTAGCAATTGCAGCTAGTAAGAACTGGTTTATTCATTAAATATATGTGACCACTGCATTTCTTCATGGTGATCTACCTGAAAAAGTCTATATGAAGTTGCCCCTTGGTTTAAATGCGCGGCTAGGAATGGTTTGCAAGCTGGAATGATCCTTATATGGCCTTAAGCAAGCAAGTCGCCAGTGTAACTCTAAGTTATGCTCTGTCTTGATTGCTTTAGGTTACTCACAATCAAAGGCAAATCATTCCCTTTTTACCAAATCTTTTCCAAAAGGTTTCACTTCTATTCTTGTTTATGTCAATGATTTGGTTCTAACAGGGGATGACATAGAAGAGATACAATGTGTGAAGATGAAATTCGACACTTTATACAAAATCATAGATTTAGGTGAACTAAAATTTTTTTTGGGCATGGAAGTTATAAGGAGCAAAAGGGGAATAGCTTTATTTCAAAAGAAGTATATTCTTGATCTCCTAAAAGAGTATGGATTATTAGATTCAAAATCAGTCAGCACACCTATGAATTATTCGATTCATCTCTCAAAGTCATCGAGAACATTATTGAATCATGTTAAGCCATATAGAAGACTCATTGGAAGGTTGATATACCTCACTAATACCAAGCCTGACATAAGATTTGTTGTTAGCAAGTTAAGTCAATTTCTAGATTGTTCCATAGATGAGCATTTCAAAGCAGCCTTACATGTGTTGAAGTACTTGAAAGGAGCTCCTGAAAAAAGATTACTTTTTGAGTCTATTAATGACTTGTCCCTTCATGGTTTCTCAGATTCTGATTGGAGTACATATTCGGATACCCAAAGATCAGTGTCCGAATATTGCTTATTTCTTGAAAGATCTTTGGTGTCCTAGAAAAATAAAAAACAGTAAATAATTGCTCAATTATCTTCGGAGGCAGAGTATCGAGCAATGGCTCTTGCAACTTGTGAAGGAATTTGGCTTATGTACATCTTGAATGACTTCAAAATTAAGTTACTAGGCCCTATGACATTATTTTGTGACAACCAATCTGCTAGATATATTACGGCTAATCCAATATTTCGTGAAAGGACAAAACACATTGAGATAGATTGTTACAAAGTTAGAGAGAAAGTTCAAGAAAGTTTTCTAAAGTTCATGCCAATTCCATCAAGAGAATAACTTACTAATGTCCTTACAAAGGCACTTCCACGCACCAAGTCCTTTTGAAGAGATATGTAGTAAGTTTAGAATGTATAATTTGTACACTCCTAATTTAAGAGAGGCTATTAATGTATGAATACTACTAGTAGTTTCAGTACTCTGTTTTATCGAATATTGTGTGACGACACTAGTAGATTACATCTGTATAATATAATATGAAGAGATAGCTAGTATAATTTTTCTTTTTTTTATTTGCTATATATAGTTGTATCTTTTGTTTCTGTAAATGTGTGATTTTTTTCACTAATACAATAAACACATTTTTCTCTTCTTTAGCTTTTATAGTAGAATCTGCATTTTTTCACTAAAAAATTTGCACCTTAGAACAGAATTCATCAAAAAAAAAAATTTTAAAAAATATTTAGTTGTATTGTAGAAAAAAACAAGAAAAATCTTCTTCTTTCGTCCATCAGTCATGACATTTGTTTAGATTTGCTATACGGTCCAACTTTGATACAACTATATAAGCAGCCTAAAATTTTTAAAAATTGTGGTTGCTCATCATTTTATAGTTTTTCCAAACTATTTCGTCGCTATGCTTCATTGGGAATTACTGAATTACAGTTGCACGAAAAGAGAAATTGGGAACTATGAATTGATGAAGACAATATATCAAAATGAATATACTTCTTTTCTTTTTTTTTTTTAGTCAGGAATATACAACTTTCTAAACCCGACATATCCGAACATGTAACTACCGATAATTGGACATGAATATATATATATATATATATATGAAAAAAGTAGATGGAACTACCTACAAATTAATCAAAAATAGAATAATTTAATTAATTATAAATATAATAATTAGTTTTATTTATTTATGATTTAAAATAATAGTTATTAAATGTTTCACCATATTCAAATTAGAAGGAGATACGTTTAGTATTATTACAACATAAATTACAGAAACTGATTCAATTATCTTCTATCTCTTCACCTTTCTTCTCCCTCCAAATGCCTAAAACATGATAAATTAGAAAATAGATTCAGAATCATCCAATTTACAAAAAAAAAAAATATCCCAATGCCCAACATAAACACCATCTACGTAGAGATTTTAAATTCATTCAGAAACATTTAACTAGTGTTTTGCTGATACTCTTTTGATTCCTTAGCATTGTTGATATATATATATATATATATATATATATATAGTCAACCCAAAGCAATAGTTTTATATTGTGGATAGGTTTAGGTGGAGGTTACTTTGGTTTATTGGTGTGGCAGAACTCATTCTCCGTGCCACTGCCAACTAGGCGACTACTTGGCATTTATTTTACTGGTTAATTTGATTTAAGAAAATGTAAGATAAGCATCGCCTCAGTTCCCACATTTAATTGTGTCGGGCTGTCCGGAGCGGATATTTTTCAGTGAAAAAATTTTGGATAATGTGTAACATTTAATCTAATTATTTATTATTTTTTTTTTATTTATTTTTTGTCTCACTTATAAAATTAAAGGTGAGATATCACACTAAATTCTATCAAATGTTAAAAAAAACTGAAAAGCATCCGTTTCTAATTGTGTCCCACTCCCTCGTTTCCTAAAATAAAACTAAGGCTGCTTATGATCATTTTGCGTGCACCAGAAAACTAATTTTTGGTCATAAAAATGGATCATTGTTAGCACTTAGTGGAGATTACTCGGTAGTGCTGACTGCTGAACGAATCCATCTATGTATTTACCATTGACATTTTTGAAGGTCCACGACAACGACCTATGCATATAATTCACTAACATCTTTTCTCATTTGTGATTAGTGTGATCCGAATGCGATTCGGTGTTTATCGTGGTCTAGAATAACATTCAAATATGGACTCCGGAGTTAAAACTATATGATAGATGGGCCTACAAGGGAGCTACCACTCACATTCACATCTCTAATTTCTCTATGGATAAAATCCGATGACTAAGAACATTGCATAAAATATTGCTTTATATTTAAAAATTAGTGTGGGGAAAAGTTACTAGTTTCTTTTGCTTAGAAAAGGCTTAAGAAAATCTTCTCATTTCAAGTTAAAGTTAGGAATGAAATTTGTCCAACGTCGTCGCTTTTAATTTTATCAAAGCTGAGGTTTCTTTTTTTTTTTTTTTGCTTTGTTAAATGTGAAATGCTCAAACTACCTAACTGTATGCTTTTACCACCACCATATGGTCTTAAATTGATCCCATTCCCCGTAGTCAAGGTCATGTTATAAAATTTTATTTGATTTGGTCAATCATAATAATAATAACTTATCACAATTATATTCTTAATAATTTATTAATTTCATATTTAAAAATGTCATTTCTAGACACATTGTGTTTGAATAATAACCCCCCCCCCCTCCCTCCTCCCCCAAAACTTAAAGCAAACAACGTCCTGTAAGTTAAATAAAAGAGTAAAAGACCATTCTTAAAGTTATCGTCTTAAAAGTTTCATTATTAAAATCAGGCATGTATATCTTATTCCAAGTAACATGACTTATTTTTCTCAATCAATTGGATAAATTTGTTTTATATGAATACATGGTTGTAATGAATCGGGCACAATTGAAGGCAACAGCATGCACTTGTATCAAACTAGTGGTGGTGGAGAAGCCTACCAAAAATATATTAAGTTTTCCGTAATAAAATACAATTTTTGTCTTGCATTGGATCACCTTGCACTACACAAATTAAATTAAATCAAAATAGCGATGCATGTTTTAGTTGATAAGGACTTGGGTGTTAGCACTTATCTATAGAGAAAAGCATGCAAAATGATGTGGAACCGGCAGTGATGTGATGAAGGTGTCTTTGGTTATCTTATTAAATAAATGAACGTAACGTCGCATCAGGTCTGAGAAAATGTGGTAGAGGACGCATATGATAATGAAAAGGCATTTAGGTCTGAGAAGAAATTATATCGGAGAAGAAGATTATAACTACGAAACAGACCAACTCACAATTTTAGACATGGAAATATAGCAGCTATGTGGTGCGATGAGACTTGTAAGCTTTTCGATTGCTTGAAAGTGATTTCCACGTAGGAATCGACGTGTTAGCGCGTCAATTTTGGTCCCATAATCATCCATGCTATGCCTTTGCCTTGTTCATTTCTGCATATTCATTCCTCAATAATTGACATGTTCATACTATTTCCCTCACGTTATTTGGTTGGTTTTGCTATCAAATGGGTATTTATTAAGAATTTAATTAAAAGTGAAACTTTGTTTTTATATTTTTATGATTATAATTAACAAAACCTTTTTTGGGTCTACGTACCATCAAAATAACAAAATTAATTTGAATATTAGTATAAATTATTTGTTAGTAACAACAGAAGATATATATATATATATATATATATAACAGAGTCAGAGAGAGAGAGCAAATAAGAGTTTTATTTTTAAAGTAATACACTAATATACTACACCAATTATTATGTACTAAAAATAATTATTTTTAGAAAAATTAATTTTAATACATGACTAATATAAATGTAAGAGTAAAAGATAAATAGGTCTCTGACATTTTTAAATGCGGACATTTTTGTTCCTCAAGATTAAAAAATACATTTAAATCCCTCACCTTATAAAACGCGTGACAATTATACTCCTCCGTCGAGTTGGGGCTCAAAACGGTAACGGAGAATGCTGACCTGGAGGGGTGGAGAGTGAGCTGTCCATTTTGGTTGATGACATGGATGGGAAACAAATTGTTAATGGACAAATTGGTCCTTATGCTTCAAAACGATGTCGTTACCATCCCCCCTTATTTCACCAGTTGTAATCCCACCCAGAAGCCATTCTAGTTATTACAAAAAAAAAAATCCTACTAAAAGACAAACAGCTTCTTTCTACCTAAAAAAAAACTTCTTCTTCCAGTTGAAAGTGGTGGTGTGCTTAGTCGACGTCGTGGTTGGCAAAGGTAACGGCAAATTTTGTCTGGCAAGAAGCTGCCATCTTCTATAGAGATAAGGGTAATAGTCAAGGATACGTGCGTTGTTGTTTAAATGTTTGTGACAATACAATGCATGGGGTTCGGCTTAAGGGTAATTGCATGTTTTATTTTGAGTATAAGAATGAGAAAAAGCTACGTGGAGTTTGCTGATTTCAAAATTTCAGGCACTTGATCTAGGATTTAATGTCTGATTTATGTAGTTGTGGATAATGCATATGGATGATATATATGTGGTAACTGTTTTTCATCACGGAGGCCATTTTGGTAGAGGACCCAGTGGAACTCTTGAGTATATTGGTGGAAAGTTGAAAATTTTTCGAAGATGGACGTGGACTTTGTGAATTTTGGAGACTTGGTAACATTGTTCAAGGGTCTAGGCTATGCTCATACAGGGCAGTTTATTGGTATGACCCAACAAGCAGTGACATTGAGTCCGGACTACACATTCTGAGAGGAAATGCAAAAATCAATAAGATGCGAGAGAACAAGCTGAGGAATTCCACCACTGATGAGTTTTACATTTACTTCGACCATTGATAAACCACTATTTTATAGTTTATCTTGTGCTCAATTGAGTGAATTTTATCAATCTTTCATACACTTGTTCATACAAAATGCATGTTTTACATTCTCCTTCCTGATTTTGTGCTATGATTGAAAACATGCTTCTTTGGCCTTATATTTGCTAATATTAATCCTCTCTTATTACCATTCGATGCCGTGGTATGTGCGTTAAGTGATTTCAGAGATTATAGGGCAGGAATGGCTTGGAGGATGGAAAGGAAGCATGCAAAAGTGGAAGGAATACAAGAAATTGAAGGAACTGCAAAGCTGTCAGCCTGACCCTCTCGCACTAAAACGGTCATAAATTGAGCTACAGAGGTCCAAATGACGCGGTTTCAGTTGTGTTGGAAAGCTAACGTCCGGGGCTTCGATTTGATATATAATTTGCTATAGTGTTCGTACAGATAGGCGACGCAAACGCGTGCTCCACGCGAACGCGTCGCAGTGACGAAAATCAGCATGGTAGATTTCGCCCCCAGCGATTTCTGGACTGTTTCTGGCCCAATTTTTGGCACAGAAAACACAGATTAGAGGCTATAAAGTGAGGGAATACATCCATTCATCAGAGAAAAACTCAATCAAGCTTGAATAATACACAATTTTAGGATTAGATGTAGTTTTAGAGAGAGAGGTTCTCTCATCTCTCTTAGGATTAGGATTTAGGATTTCTATTATGTTTAGGCTACTTCTTTTCAATCACAGGTTCAATGTTCCTTTAATTTATTTTCTACTTTTATTTATTCCAATGCTTTTACTTGTTAATGTTCCTAATTTGGCTTATGAATTTTTCATGTTAAGATTTGAATATTCTGTTTAATGCAATTTGAGGTATTTCAGTTTATGATTGTTTTATTCTATTTATGAATGCTTTTAATTTAATTTAAGATATTTTCTCCTTTTGGCCTTGGTTAAGTAATTTATAACACTTGAGTTATCAACTCAGCTGTTGATTGAAATTGGAATTCTTTGCTGGTTAATTTGTACTCTAATAACTCTAGTCTCTCCATAGGAGTTGACTAGGACCTGAGAATCAAATTAATTTGTCCACTTGACTTTCCTTTGTTCAGCAAGGGTTAATTAAAAGTGGAAGCTGAATCCAATTCTCTTCACACCTGATAAAGGATAACTAGGATAGGACTTCAATTTCTTATACCTTGCCAAGAGATTTTATTATTATTAATTTATTTTTCTTGTTATTTAAATTACTTGTTCCCTATTTCAAAAAAACCCAAAAGCATATCTTTTTACATAACCAATAATAAATCATACCTCCCTGCAATTCCTTGAGAAGACGACCTGAGATTTGAATACTTCGGTTATAAATTTTATTGGATTTTGTTACTTGTGACAACCAAACTTTTGTAAGAAAGGAATTCTTGTCGGTCTAGAAGCTATACTTACAACAGGAATTTATTTGTGAAAATTCTTGATCGCGCGAGAATTTCGTTCCTCAAAATGGCGCCGTTGCCGGGGAATTGCAAACGTGTGCCTTATTATTGGTTATTGTAAATATTTACTTTTAAATTGATTTTTTCGAAAAAAAAATTTCAAAATTTCAATTTTTTATCTTATATTGTTTATATTGTTGACTTTTTCAAAAATTCAAATTTCAAAATTTAAAATTCAAATTTCAAATTTCAAAATTTAAAATTTCAAAATTCAATTTTCAAAATTTAAAATTCAAATTTCAATTTTCAAATTTCAAACTTTAAAATTCAATTTTCAAATTTTAAAATTCAAATTTTAATTTTCAAATTCAAAAATTTAAATTTCAAAACCTTTTAAATTAAAAACTTATCTTTTCTTACCTAACTTATCTTATCTTTTCTAATCTTAAAATCAAATATTTTTCAAACCTTTTCTCTTATTTTATTTTATTTTATTTTATTTTTCTTTGCTTGTTTATTTATTTTTGTTTTTAATTTTTATTAGTTACTATGAATTCTCACCCCCGTCGCTTTGAGTTTGGTTCCAATGCTGTTGCAAGGAATGGAAATTATAACAGGAACATGCATCAAGGTCAAAACAATCAGAGATGGACGGAGCCACGAGGATCTGATCAACCCTTTAGGCAACAACACCTTCCAAAGTACCATGGACGACGACCATTCCACAATGCATGCCAAGATAATAGTTATGGTGGACCCTTTCATAGCAACCAACCTCCACCAGTTTGCTATGGTCAAGAGCCATTGCGAGGTGCATACCAAGATGATAGATATGGTGAAACCCCTTATAGTTACTATGGTCAACAAGCCCCACCATATGCTTATGAACCGTCTCCCCAACATACCTTTGAACCACCATACTCACAAGCCCCCTACAACCAAACACCTCCATATGACCCTAACCCGTATCCACCCCAATTCCAATCCGATTACTCCCAAGAACCACCACTCCCCTATGCACCATTTTCATATCCATCACCCCAAGAATCAAGGGAGCAACTCAAGGAAACATTTGAAAAATTTCATGCCACACTTCACCAATTGAATCAAGCGATAAATCGACTGCCTTCCCAACGTTCGGACACTCAAGAAACCCCCATGACTTCATGTGGACAATCTAATGAAGAACGTAGCATGAAGGAGATACTAAAAACTTCAGTGGATAGTATGGAGCATGACTTTGTACTGGAACAAGTGGAGGAAGCTGTAATTATTGAAGAGGAAGAAGTGGTTGAAGACTTAGGAGATGCTGAACCTCCATGGGAAAGTCAAGTTATAGAGCCTCCCTCAAAGACGTTTAAAATTGATGTTGAGGAGGGTGTACAACCTCCAATTCATATCATGGTTGAAGACTTTGAAGAGGTTGATCAAGAGATAGATTCAATCATTGATGAATTCTTATCTACAATTGAATCCTCTCCCATTGGACTTGACATGGAAATTAAAGAAGAAGAAGCACAACCTCCCATGCCCTTAGTAAGCAATGAAGAAGAGATTGAATTGGAAGAAAGCTATCAAGAGGAAAAGGTTGATATTGAAGAAGCTTGCAAAGAGGTGGAAGTTGTCAAGGAAGAGCTCAAGGGAATGGAGCTGGAAATCACCTTGCCAAAGTTGTTGGAGACCTTTCCCCCAAAACCATCACCATCCATTCCTTCATTCAAGTGGGTAAATCTTTCATCTCTAAGCTTAATTAGCTCACTTGAATATGCTTTGCTTGAGACAGATGGGCAACTCAGAGCTCTTTGTGGCTTTAAGAGTAAGAGGGAGATGGTTAGTGGTAGGAGTCGTCATGCAAGATTCAATATGGTGGAAAGCTCAAAGTTTAAATGCAAAGGTTGGTGTAAAACTCAACTGAATGGGTCTAGGAAGTTGGTTGGCCGCTTTAGTGAGAATTCAGATTGCTTGCTACCCGGATGGAATCATGATGATCAACAAGAAGACGGGTGCAAAGGCAAAGTCTGGAACCCTAGAATTCAGACTAGAAATTAACACTCTTGGGGCCTTGTCAATTGCTTTAACCTGCTTAAAGGCTTTTTGCGCCTAGTTTGGGATCCCGGAGGCCATTGGAATCACAAACATTGGTGGAGATTCCTGGATGAGTTCAAGCACAAGCCTCCATGACAAGGAGCTCCCCGAATGTCCAACTTAAAGACTTTAACTAAAAGTGCTAGGTGGGAGACAACCCACCATGGTATGATCGTTCTTTTTCAATCTTAGTTTTATTTTGTTTCGTTTTATTCTTAGTTCTATTTTATTTTATTTTTCTTAGTGTTCATTCAAATTTTTTGCATATTCACCTGCATTCTACATTTGCATCTGCATATTGCATATAAAAAAAATGCACGTGACGCATCCGCGTCACATGTGCGTTATGAAGAAAAGAAAGTTGAACAGAAAGTCACGCGAAAGCATGGCTGGAGGCGTGCCTTAGGCACAAACATGCCCACGCGACCGCGTCGTTGACGCGTCCGCGTCGTTTGCGAAATAGCCTCCTCACGCGTCCGCGTCACCCACGCGAACACGTGGCCCTGTGAAATCGACGTAAAGAGGTGTATGGCAGTAAGTTATGATGGAGTGGGGCTGGAACCATGCTAGAAGCACAAGCCCTACCACGCGAACGCGTGCCCCATGCGTCCGCATCATTTTTAAAAGAAAGGCTATTCACGCGTGCGCGTCACCCACACGCACGCGTCACCCAGATTTTTGGCAAAATGCATTTAAAATAGAGAGTTGCGCGAACGCGAGGCTGCACTCGCACCAATAGCACAAATCAGGTCACGCGATCGCGTGACCCACGCGTCCGCATCACCTGAACTTATCACACACCACGTGATCGCGTGACCCACGCGTCCGCGTCACTGGAATATAGCGCTAAGCACGCGAACGCGTGACCCACACGTCCGCGTCGCCTGGGCCGCATAGCTTATCCAGATCAGCGCTAATTATCTTATCTTTTCTTCCCCAATCCTAATTTTTTTCTTCTCCCTTCTTATTTCTTTCTTCTTTATTCTTTCTTACTTTCTTTTTCTTCATCTCTTTAACTTCTCATATTTCTTCACTTTCATTCTATTTTTACTTAAATTATTTGTATACTTTCATTCATTGCATTTTAATTTTGTGCATATTTTTATTTTCTTTTCTAAATTTATTATTTTACCATTGGTGTTAAATTTTCTTATTCAACTGTTACATCTTTTCTTGAATTATTTTGGTACTTAGTGACTTGCTTTACACTGTTGGGTAATATTTTATACTGTCTTTCATTACCTACTCTTTCCCTTTGTTGCAATTTTTTTTTGCAACATTAATATGTCATTTGCTTCCACTGTTTTTTCAATTGCATGTTGTAGCTACTATATAATTGTGATCCTCATTATTTGGCATTAACCCAGCCATATTTTATTTGTTTTTTTATCTTTCTTTCTGTGTTACTTTTCTTCTTTTCCTCTACTTTCAGGCTGGCCACCGAGAAAGAGAAAGGTAAAGCTTCTAAATGGGGAGACAAACAAGTTCATCAGCACAATCTTTAGAGAAAAGCATTAGTTGAAGCAACCCTTCCACTTGCACATCTTAGCATGTACCGAGGACGGTGCAATCTTTAAGTGTGGGGAGGTCGATACTGACTTCCGTGGGTTAGTTACATTCTTTTCAACACCAATATTTTATTTTCTTTGTTTGTTCATTGTTGTATTTGCATATTTGATTGCATGTTTGTTTGATTTTATGCATTTAGTTATCACTTGGTTGAAGTAATATTTTCTTTTCAAGAAATTTTTATAGTATTTCACTAATTTAAATTGAAAAAATTTTTCTGTTAAAACTTGTTTGAAGTTGTATTTGAAACATAGTTTAAAAAGCTAAGAACACACAACCTGTGAGATTTTGAGCCTAATTACATGGTTACATTATTTAACCATAAATTTTTATTCTTGTGTGTTTTCTTCTCTATGATTGCAATCTTTGCTTTGTTCCATTCTATGTCTACTATTTAGTGTATTTACATGCTTGCATATGATTAAGGCCATTATTTGTTATTAGCTCACTTATCCCAAATAAGCCTACCTTTTACATCACCCTTGTTAGCCACCTTGAGCCTTTTTATTCCCATTTATTCTGTTCTATAACCACATCACTAGCCTAAGCAGAAAAACAATTAAATATCCCAATTGAATCTTTGGTTAGCTTAAGATAGGGATTGTGTAACAATTAAGTGTGGGAAAACTGTGGGAACATGGGTTAATAAGGGAATGTGTTATGTTTTTACTTTGATAAAATATTGGGAATTTGGGTACCTACTCATGTGAGACTAGAAAAATTAAAAATCCATGTGCATTGATAAGCTATGTTTATTTCCTTAGTTTTAATATATAAAAAAAAAAAGAGAAAAATCCAAAAATATTCAATAAATAAGTAAATAAATAAGGGGGAAAAATTATCCCAATGCAAGGTTAAGTTAATAAAAAGATCAATGCATATGTGATAAAATTAAAATAAAGGTTGATGCATGAGTATGTAATGCAAAAGTGGGAATTTTGGGTAGCTAGACATGAATTTAAAAGTATATAGAGTGTGTGTATAGGTGAGAGCTTAGGTTAGTCAAAGATTCATATTATAGCTCACTTGGCCATACATATATCATCACCCTTACCTTAGCCCCATTACAACCTTGAAAAGACCTCATGATGTTTGCATTGGTACACTAAATTTTTGTTGATTGGTTAGATGAAGAACAAAGTTTAGAAAGCATGATTAGAGAAGAGTAGAGTGAATTACCCTATACACTTGAGTGATTATAGTGCATATACACTACCAGTGAGGGTTCAATGCTTAATTCTATGTTCCCTGCTTTCATGAGCTATCTTCTTACAAGTTTACTTGTCTTTTATTGTATGATTTGGATTAGTGAAATTTGATTTATATTTGTCTTGGAGAACTTGTTTACTTTTAACCAAGTAGATAGAAACATCTTAGCATGTAGTTGCATTCATATAGATAGGTTGCATTGCATACATTCTACCATTCCTCTTCACTCCCTTATAGCTTCTCTTGAGCTTAGCATGAGGACATGCTATTGTTTAAGTGTGGGGAAGTTGATAAACTACTATTTTATGATTTATCTTGTACTCAATTGAGTGGATTTTATCAATCTTTCATACACTTGTTCATACAAAATGCATATTTTACATTCTCCTTCCTAATTTTGTGCTATGATTGAAAACATGCTTCTTTGGCCTTATATTTGCTAATATTAATCCTCTTTTATTACCATTCGATGCCGTGATATGTGTGTTAAGTGATTTCAGGGATTACAGGGCAGGAATGGCTTGGAGGATGGAAAGGAAGCATGCAAAAGTGGAAGGAATACAAGAAATTGAAGGAACTGCAAAGCTGTCAACCTGACCCTCTCGCACTAAAACGATCATAACTTGAGCAACAGAGGTCCAAATGATGTGGTTTCAGTTGCGTTGGAAAGCTAACATCTGGGGCTTCGATTTGATATATAATTTGCTATAGTAACCATACATCTAGGCGACGCGAACGCGTGCTCCACACGGACACGTCGCAGTGACAAAAATCAGCGTGGCAGATTTCGCCCCCAGCGATTTCTGGGCTGTTTCTGGCCCAGTTTTCGACCCAGAAAACATAGATTAGAGGTTATAAAGTGGAGGAATGCATCCATTCATCAGAGAAAAACTCAATCAAACTTGAATAATACACAATTTTAGGATTAGATGTAGTTTTAGAGAGAGAGGTTCTCTCATCTCTCTTAGGATTAGGATTTAGGATTTCTATTATGTTTTGGCTACTTCTTTTCAATCACAGGTTCAATGTTTCTTTAATTTATTTTCTAATTTTATTTATTCAAATGCTTTTACTTGTTAATGTTCCTAATTTGGCTTATGAATTTTTCATGTTAAGATTTGAATATTCTGTTTAATGCAATTTGAGGTATTTCAGTTTATGATTGTTTTATTCTATTTATGAATGATTTTAATTTAATTTAAGATATTTTCCCCTTTTGGCCTTGGTTAAGTAATTTATAACACTTGAGTTATCAACTCAGCTGTTGAATGAAATTAGAATTCTTTGCTGGTTAATTTGTACTCTAATAACTCTAGTCTCTCCATAGGAGTTGACTAGGACATGAGGATCAAATTAATTTATCTACTTGACTTTCCTTTGTTCAGCAAGGGTTAATTAAAAGTGGGAGCTGAATCCAATTCTCTTCACACCTGATAAATGATAACTAGGATAGGACTTCAATTTCTTATACCTTGCCAAGAGATTTTATTATTATTAATTTATTTTTCTTGTTATTTAAATTACTTGTTCCCTATTTCAAAAAAAAAACCCAAAAACATATCTTTTTACATAACCAATAATAAATCATACCTCCCTGCAATTCCTTGAGAAGACGATCCAAGGTTTGAATACTTCGGTTATAAATTTTATTGGATTTTGTTACTTCTGACAACCAAACTTTTGTAAGAAAGGAATTCTTCAACCACCCAGTTGATGAGCCACAGATAGTGAAAGAAAATGCTGCTGCAGAAATGGGGGTGGAAGAATTTGATGGTCACATTGATGTTGATAGCATCATGAGGGAGGTCCAGTCATCACCATCCACAGAAGATGATGGGTATAATAATGGGGAGGACAAACTGTATAAACCTCCTCCGGCTATCTCTGAAACTGTTTCTGATGATGATTATTCTAGCTGTGATGAGAAAATGATGGTATGAAGAGAAAAAGAACTCTGAAAGGAAAGGGGAAGGTTCTACCGAACAGTAAGGTCAATGTCAAAAAAGAGACAAGGGCAGAGTCAAGTGGAAATAAAAAAAGAGCTGGACCAAGGAATGAAAGTGGGAGTGATGCCAAAGGAACCAAGCCAACTGCGAAGCCCAAAGGAACTGGGCCTACTGTAAAGCCCAAAAGGACCAGGCTCGCTGCCAAGCCCAAAGAAACTGAGTTTTTTTTAAGACATACCATGGAGGCCAACTCCTTTCAGCAGTGACACAGGATGCGAACAACCAATTCTATGTAGTGGCATACGGTGTTGCAAGATCTGAGACCAAGGAATCATGAAAAAGGTTCTTTACATTGCTTCAGAAAGATCTGGGTGATGCCAGTCAATTTGGTTGGAACTTTATGTTCGACCAGCAAAAGGTCAGACTTCCACACTATTTATTTTTAGGTAGATTAGGCTAGTATGTTTTAGGTTAGCATATTAAATTACTCTGGACTGTCTTTACTACCTTATCTGTTTGCAATATTCTATGTTTGCAGGGCCTACTACCAGCTTTAAAGGAGGTAATGTCGAGAGCACATCATCGCAAATGTGTCATGTACATGTGAAAAAATTTCATAAGTCGATTCAAAGACATGCACATTAGAGACATAGTATGGGAGTGTGCTAAGTACACAACAAAACCAGAGTTCAAGGAGACCATGGAGAAGTTGAAGGAGGTTAATAAAGCGGCATGGGAGTATTTGATGAAAATTGAACCTGCTACTTGGGTTAAAGCTTTTTTTAGTCACAGACCCAAAGTGGATAACCTAACTAATAACATGTACGAAGTATTTAACGCAAAAGTAGTTAAGTACAGAGTTAAGCAAGTGTTGACTCTGTGTGAAGAAATTAGGTACTATCTAATGAGGAGAATGACCAAGAACATTAGGCTATTAGAGCACCATAGTTGAAAGCTTGCACCAATCCAGGAGAAAAGGTTACAGAGGCGGATAAAACCTAGCAACAGGTGGATTGCTGAGTGGATGGAAGACAACAAAAGAAAAAAATTTGAAGTTAGCAGAAAGAATACCAAAGTGGATGTGGATCTGATCAAACACACATGTTCATGCAACATATGGCAATTGACTGGTGCATGGTTTAATTTGAAATATTTTCTTTTCATCTGTTCTAATATAATGCTAGGTAACATGTGAATCATTTTGGGTTCAGGCATGCCATGTATTCATGATGTTGCTGCAATCAGAAAGAGGCATGACCAGCCACAGGATTATGTGCATCCCTGGCTGTGTATGGAATCAATTCATAAGACATATGCACATTGCATAAAATTGGTTTCTAGTGAGAAATTCTGGACTGCTACTAACCATTTTAGGCTTGCTCCTTCACCCATCAAGCGACCTATTGGTAGGCCAAAGGTGCACAACCATAACAAGGACCCTGCTGAGGCTCATATTCAGGGGGACAAGCTGAAGAGAAGCTTTCAAGTTACGTATAGCAAGTACAACGAGAAAGGCCATAACTATAAGATCTGTAAAGGAGCACCAAGCAACCCAAACTGAAAACCAAAAAGGAAAAAGCTAAGAAGACTGTTGAAAACACAGAAGCCTTGGTGTTGCTTTCTCTTTCACAATCAGCCCCTCAACTAGAGGTAAGTAAGCACCGTTTATGCATTAGGATAATTTTGTATATTTTAAAATTAGTCAGTGGTTATAATGTCATTACACATCTTTCTTAGGGACTAATTTGTCCATTTGAAAATTTTGTTGGATCTTTGTTGCATAGGATCAAAACCAAACACAGGGTGAAAAATTTGCTGAGACTAGTACTGTACAAGAACAGTCTGCTGTAAGACCACCCTAAACAATACACTTATAATGCCAATCACTTTCTTCTTGTCCCTAAATTTGAATCTCTGAATATGTCGGTTACTTTTGCAAAATAATGTCATTAGCCAGAATATTGCTGGACTACCAACCAACACAACAATGCATGCAGCAGCATCAAGGACTGCACGTCTGCACTAGTTGCTGCACTACTCAATACTCAAGTAGTTGCAGCAATAATACCATCTGCTCCAGTCCAAACTCTATTCAAGCCTCCATCCCAACTGCCAAGAATGGGGCAACCCAAATTCCGAGCTGCTGCCTCTAAATTCATACCCAAGCAAACAATTGTTAAGCCCCCAACAAGTGCAAATCTACTATCAAATCTACCACCAAATCTACCCCCAAATACACCACAAACTCAAAGCACCAGCACCAGTGAGGCGCCATCAAAGGAGACCTTGAAAGCAGCTAGTAGTTGGACCACAAGAATTTTCAAGTTCATCCCAACTCTTGGATCCAAGAATCAGAAGAACTGAACACAACTGCATGAATTCTATTTTTTGTCCTAGTTATTAGCATGAATTGAACAATGCTTTTTAGTTATCATAGTTTGGCAAACTTGTTTACATGCCAACCAGACGTTTTGCTATTTTGTGACAAACTTATGCTGTTATGTAACGTTTAGAATTAAGCCAGATACATTATTGTTTCTATTTTGGTTATAATCTATACAGAATTACTACCTTATATAATACTTAACTTGAAATATTTTTAGTTGTTAAAACTTCATAGAAAATTGGATTCAATCCAAAATAGACTTCCCATTAAACAGCCAATAGTAGTAATTTTTATTACAGCATCACCATGTACATCAAATCATCTTCAGCCCTTTAAGAAACATACAACAATAATAACAACAACTACACTAATCACAGTAATATGCCACAAACTCATGTATTTTTTTGTTTTCAATAGATAACAGTTTTCTTTCCAACTCTTCCATTTTTTTTCCAATTCCTAACTTCGAAGCAGTTGTTCTTCAATGTCTATTTCCTTAGCATCATCCACAGCACCCAATGCTTGAGACTCCATGCCCTAATTTTTTTTAGGTGTTCATCAAGTCAGACAAAGTACCGGCAGTACCATTCTTTAACTTGGAGCAAATTTTCAGAGAATCACCCAATTAGATACATTACAGTCTCATCCAACTATTGGCAAAATAGTAACTTACCTTGAAGAATGGACACCCGAGAAACATTCTATTAGGGTTAGTTTCTGTTCTTGACTTGTAAAGAATGGCATATACGCCGCAGAAGCACTTTGGCGCAATCCCATCTCGATCACATCCTCCTGGCACGGCGCATGAAGATCCCCCTCCAGGTTTTGTGTATGAAGAACCCCCTTCACTCGTCATGGACGATCGCACCATCAACGGCCATGAGTTCGTCCATACATTTCGATTAAATAGGGCTCAGTGATGGTAACGGCGTCGTTTCGAAGCATAAGGACCAATTTGTCCATTAACAATCTGTTCCCCATCCACATCATCAACCAAAATGGACAGCTCACTCTCCACCCCTCCAGGGCAGCATTCTCCGTTGCCGTTTTGAGCTCCAACTCGACGGAGGAGTATAATTGTCATACGTTTTATAAGGTGAGGGATTTAAATATATTTTTCAATCCCGATGGACGAAAATGTCCGCGTTTAAAAAGGTCAGGGACCTATTTGTCTTTTACTCTAAATGTAAAATAACTTTACACAAATAACTGTATATACAAAAATAATTAATTTTTAAATTTATAATTATTTAAATACATATAAATATAATTGAATAATTGTATATAATATTTTATATTGTCAGTATATTAAAATAAATTTTTTAATTACTGCATGACTATAATATTCATATTGAATTATATTTTCTTTTGTTGTTGAGAACCAATTTTTTCAACTACTATTTAATTAACTAACATTGTTCTTGTCATTTTTCTTTTATTTTTTTTATTTGTTTAAAAAAGAAAATATATTTAAAAATAATTAATTCTCTAATTAAAAATATTTTATTCTTGGAATATATAATTTAAGGATTGAAGATATATGTAAATATTACAACTATTCTCTACATACAAGTCACTTTTTGATACAAGTCTATAAAAGTCATTTATATTCACGCACGCACGTTCTTCTTCTCTTTCGTTATCGTCGTCACCAACACCTCTTCCTCTTTCTCCTCCTCTTCCTCCTCCTCCTCCTCCTTTTTTCATTGGAATTTCTTCTCCTCCTTCCTTTTTCTTCTTCTCCTCCATCATCAGTTATCTCGTCGTTAAAGATAATGAATAATTCAAATTCAGATTGTCAATTGAACCAGAACAAAATTGATTATTGTTTTGAATCCAATCAAGTGGCTGAGGTGTGGTTCGATTTTAGTTAATCTTTTCGTTAGTAGTTTATAATTCTGTAGGTAAATAATGTTTCATTGTTGATGGTTTGAATTGAATGTAATGTAAAAGTTCTGCATTAAAGAAAATATTTTTCTGTATTTGTAGCATACTTGGGTATAACACGAAGATATTTGGGTTTAATAGATATTTGAGTGTATTGTTTAAGAATTTTTAGTATATGTGAGCTGATAAGTTATGCATAATTCAAAACTATTTTTCTCACTCCTCCTTATCTTCTGCTGTTTCTTCTTCTTTTTCTTTTTCATCATCATCATCTTTTTTTTTCTTATTCATCTTTTTTTCTTGTTTTATATTCTCAAGTTTCTTCTTGTTTTACTTTTTTAACAAGAATAAAAACAAAAAAGAAGAAGAAACGCGTAATGCTGCAAAATTACTTGGAAGATGATGAAATTACATTCATTCAACTAAAAGAAAGAAAGAAATAAGGAAAAAAAAGAAGAAAAAAAGAAATGCAGCATTAGAGAAAATATTTTTTTGTATTTGCAGCAAATTTGAGTGTAACACGAAAATATTTGGGTGTAAAACGAAGATATTCGAGTGTATTGTTTAAGAATTTTCGGTGTATGTGTGCTTATAAGTTCTGTATAATTCACAACTTTTTCTCTTCCTCCTCCTCATCTTCTGTTGTTGCTTCTTCTTCTTCATCTTCTTATTTCATATTCTCATAATTTTTCTTGGGAGGAAAAAATTAAATAAAAAATTAAAAAAATACATAATGTTGTAAAATTAATAGAAAGAGGAGGAGGAAAAAATGCAACAACAACAACAGTAATAAAGAAAATGATGATAAAGATAAAACACGTGAAAAAAAAGGAAAAACACAAAAAAAAATATAAAAAAAAAGAAAAAGAACAACGCGAGATACAAAAAGGAATAACGTGATTTTACGCACGTATTATATAAATAACTTGTATCATTTGTATGCCAAAAAAAATTTATATATGTAGCAGTATCCTAAATATTATAAAAAATTATATGGTACAGATCTAAATCTGTACAGATTTAAAGATTTGCTTACTTAAACCACACTTTCTAAAGCCACACTTTTCACTTAAAACCGTAGCTCTTCACAAAGAAAAGCGTCACCTAATGGAAAAAAGTAAATTAGAAGATTTAAGAGAAGAAATAATTAAGTTATCAAAATTAATAGATCAAAAATTAATGATTTTAACTAATGTTAACTATAATGACACCGAATTCTTAAAATCAATACAAAATGATTTTTCTCAAAATCTTTATTTTACTATAAGTTTTATTGAAGGACTTCAAAAACCTGAAAAAACTTATTTTTCACACGGAATTTCTAAAAAATGCTACCATAGAAATGATTCCCCACATCTTTATCATACTTTTAACCCACAATTAAATTCTATAGTAGACATGCTTGAAGAAATATTAATATCCATAAAATTTCAAAGAAATAAGGAAAAAGAGAATCCCAAAGAAGAAAAATTCCAAAATATAATCAACATAACAGACTTAAAAGTAAAACCACCATTGAAATTATGAATATTGAAGAAAAATTAGAAGAAGTTACAATACTTTTTAAACAATTAAAAATGGCTCAAGAAAATAATATTATGGAACACGGTTTTCAAATAGAAGAAGAATTAGTAAATTCTGAAAATATAGAAAATGAAGAACACATTCTAGATTATTCAAGTGATGAAGAACCAGCAATTCCAATACAAGTAAAAAATGAAGCTGGAACATCTAAGGATAATCAATCTCAATTTAAATGGGAAACAGGTTTTGATAATTATGCTTTTAAAAAAGGGTTTACAAATAAAGATTCAAAATATACAAAAATACCATCAAAATATGTTCCTAAAATCCAGGAAATGGAAGGAGAAAGAATGCTCGATTTAGACTGCAAAAAGAACGAAAAAGAAATTTTCGAAAATTGGTTGAATTCCTTTTTATTAGAAGCCTTTACTAATCCAAAACTTAGTGAATTGTCTGGAAGAGATATTTGGAATTACATAGGGTTTCATACTAAAGGAACTATAAGAGATTATATGACATCAATAGAAAACCAAATAATAGAAAAATTAGCAACAAAAACTACAGCTTATGATAAGATATTATATATAATGATGATTCTATATAAGGAATTTTTTGGAAAAAATATTATAGATCATAGACAAGAAGTTTATAATAAAGAATATCAAGAAGCAAAAAACCATAGCTAATATTCAGATATATGATCTATGTAATGTAGAGTCTTATATATGTGAATATAGAATACATTATTACAAATTAAAAGAAGAAGATAAAAATCATTATCTTAGTATGTATATATATTCAGATATATGATCTATGTAATGTAGAGTCTTATATATGTGAATATAGAATACATTATTATAAATTAAAAGAAGAAGATAAAAATCATTATCTTAGTATGTATATAACAAAACTTCCATATCCTGCTAATGAATTTATAATGGGAAGATTTATAAGAGAAATAAATAGAGGAACAATTGAAAATAACTTTGGTGGAGCAACCTCTGCAATAAGAGAGGAAATAAAAGAACGTTGTATGCAAGAAGCAACTCAAAAAAGATTTGCAAACATAATTAGAATTTGCTGTCAAGATAATGAAGAGATACCTCAAAAATATGGTCTTAATAAAAATTTTCAAAGAAAAAGAAAATATCAATTTAGAAAAAGAAAATACTATCCAAACTGGAGAAAAAAGAGATATTTTAGAAAGGAAAATAATAATAAAAACAAAAGACAAAGAAATAACTATTGCCCGAATAAAAAAGAAAATTGTAAATGTTGGTATTGCCAAGAAGAAGGACACTATGCAAATGAATGTCCGAAAAAGAAGGATAAAAAGGATCTTACTAAACAAATAGAAATTGCTAAGTCTTGTTTCATGGAACCTTTAGAGGAATCTGATGATAACTTAGACTATATTTTTGAATATGTCTCGGAAACAGACTCAGAGACTGAGTAATAATGCTACATTTATTACCATAAAAATAACAGAAAAATTTATAAATGCTTTCATAGATTCTGGAGCAACACAATGCTTTGCTAGTTCAAATATAAAACTTGATTGGAAAAAATTAAAGAAACCATTAAGAGTTAGAATAGCTGACAAATCAATACATAAAATTAACCAAAAAGCAGAGATGGTTGAAATTTTTATTCAAAATTATAGGTTCATTGTTCCATCTATATATATGTTAGATTCTGGAATGGATTTTATCATAGGAAATAATTTTTTAAAACTATATCATCCATTCATTCAAGAATTAACATATATAGTTTTAAAAGCTCCACACGATTCTTCAATAAATCAAAAATCAAAACGTATAAAAATACCGACTACTACTATAGATAAGATCTTAAAATTTAAAATATTTTCTATATTAGAGATATGTTATTTAAATTTATACTTTCAGATAAATATCCCAAAAAATAATCTTGAAATAAAGATAGAAGAACTTTTGGATGAAATTTGTGCTGAAAATCCTTTAGATATTAAAAATACAAATAACGAATTAGTAAGTATTAAATTAAAAGATCCTACAAAAGAGATAAATGTTCCAAATAAAATTCCTTATTCCGCAAGAGATAGAGAAGAGTTTTCACTAGAATGTAGAGATCTTTTGGAAAAAGAAATTATAAGATTAAGTAAAAGTCCTCATGCGGCTCCAGCCTTTTATGTCGAAAACAATAATGAAATTAAAAGGGGAAACGAAGAATGGTTATTAACTATAAGAAGATGAATGAAGCAACTGTTGGTGATGCTCATAAACTTTCAAGAAAAGATTCTATTTTAGAAAAAATCAAAGGAGCAACTTGGTTTTCATCTCTTGATGCAAAATCAGGATATTGGCAACTTCGTTTAGACGAAGAAACAAAGAAATTAACTGCTTTTACTTGCCCAACAAAAGAATCAACAAGTGTGTTGCTCTATGAATGGAATGTATTACCATTCGGATTAAAACAAGCCCCAGGTATTTATCAAAGATTTATGGAAGAAAATTTAAAAGAGTTAAATGAATTTGTTTTAGTGTACATTGATGATATACTAATTTTTACAAAACAGGATAGAGAAGATCATCTTCAAAAATTATTAATAGTTTTAGAAAGATGTAAAGAAAAATGATTAGTTCTTAGCAAAAAGAAAGCAAGAATAGCAAAACAAGAAATAGAGTTTCTTGGATTAATTCTATCCACTCAGGGAAAGCTAAAACTTCAGCCAAATGTCCTAGAAAAGGTAAATTTATTTCCTAATAAAATAGAAGATAGAAAATAATTACAAAGATTTTTAGGGTGTATAAATTATATTTCTGATCAAGGATTTTTAAAAAATATAACAGAATACACTAAAAGCTTATTTCCAAAAATAAGTACTAAAAAAGAATGGAAATGGGATGAAAAAGATAGTATGCAAATTCAAAAGATTAAAGAATTATGTGAAAAACTTCCAGAACTTTATATTCCAGAAGAAAATGACTACTTAATAATAGAAACAGATGCTTCAGACATAACCTGTTCAGGATGTCTAAAAGCTAAGAAAGCTATAAAAAGTTTGGAACAAGAAAAAGAATCACTAGATTCTAAAGATTCCCCAAAGAAATTACTTTGCAGGTATATTTCAGGGACTTTTACTCCAACAGAACAGAGATATACCACTCATGAAAAGGAAACTCTAGCAGCAATTAAATCTCTTAAGAAATAGAAAATTGATTTACTACCCAGAGAATTTACATTAAGGACAGATTCAAGTTACCTAACAGGTTTCATACGATATAATTTAAAAGTTGATTATAACCATGGACGATTGGTAAGATGGCAATTATTTTTGTTACAATATCCAATAAAAATTGAATATATTAAGGGTGACAAAAATGTTATTGCAGATACATTAACAAGAGAATGGAGTTCGTCTACAACACATTAGATCAAGAAATTCAAAAGTATGAACAAGAACTCGAAAAATGCAAGCATTGTCAGCAAATAAGGACACAGATCCAATCTCTCAAGAAGGCCATCGAAGCAATGAAATCAACACAACAAGCAAAACCATCAGAGTTCAGCCAGCTAAGCGTGGTGGACAAATCAGGTGAAGAAAAAATTTCAGAAAATAAAACAATTGCTGAAATCATTAAAAAATCCACCCAAGATAAAAAAATATTATGTAATTTATAATGGCCCCATGAAAGGAGTATATTGCCTGGGAAAAAGCAGCACCATTCACACATCAATCAAGGATAATTCATAAAGGAGGTTTTCTAACACTGGAAGAGGCAAAGGAATCCTTCAGAGAATATGAAGCTCTCCATCCAGAGAAAACCTTAAAAAGAGCAGATAAAGCTCCAGTTCAAACCCAGAGAACAGGGATAATAAGAAACATTCCTACAAGGGCTGAAATCAAGGAAAAGAAAAGGGTCTGTAGATCAAATCTCAGAGAAACCCTTAACATAGTCCTGAATTGGACTGAAGAAAAAAGGGCAATTTTGGGATATTATCCTATTGCCAAAGAACAGCTAACAAAGCTGGTTATATTCTCAGATGCTTCCCCATCGGACACCTATCAGTTTTTCCAATATGGATTAATTGATACAATTTTAATTTTTAATGATCTAAAAATTATTAGTGAGTTTCCTGCAGGATTCGTTGATGCAGTAAAGAGATTTAAAAATATGATTGACAATGTAAATCCAAGGGATATATCCCTAAAATTTACAAACAGTCAACCTATTTTTAATGAAGAAGAAGAATGCTTGGTTCCAGCACACCAAGTAATATTCATGTCCGTCTTCCCAGGAAATTTTCAACCAATTGATCAAATTCAAGATTTAACGATTTACAGTCATGAAGGAAGGTTAGCCAGCACATTAGCAAGGGTCTTTGAAAGAACTCAAAAAATAACGAAGGAATCTCACACAAGGATTAATTATAAAAGTAGAAATACTCTGCTTGTGTCCAGTAAAAGAAATGAAATTGAAGAAAGAGAGATGAGACTCTTGGTGGAATTTGAATCAGCATTCTACAACTTATCTTGACTTTTAGAAAAGCTCCCTGAAGAGATAAAGAGGAATCTCTGCTATTTAATAAAAGACAGAGAAGACCACAAGTGCCAGCTATGTGCCTCAGAGATATCTGAAGAAAGCAATAATGAAACGGAATCAACTCACATGATGAAGGAAGTAGACAATGCATCTGAGGGTCACATGATAAAAGAAGAGGACAGTGCATCTGAAGCATCTCTCAACATTATTGCATAGTGACGTAAGCACTTAGGTCATAGAGCACCAACAATGTAGCTGGTGCAAAAGAACAAACAATGACGTAAGCAATGACGTCATAAGAAGGGTAAGGATGAGAATTGTCCATCAAACCCAACTATTATAAATAGGTTGCTTAGGCAATTGTAGAATCATCAGACAATAGAAAGCAGGAGGCTAAGAGTACTCATATGCTAGGAGAGAAAGGAGGAAGCTGCCAAGGCGATTCTATAGTTTGAGGAAGAATTCCCTTATGGAAAAATAATTCTAAACTCCCCTCTGGAGTTAGCATCTACAATCTCCCCTCTGGAGATAAAAACACCTTATGTAAAATATATTAAATAAAGGAAGTTTTTCTCCAGAAAGGTACATCTTCATCTTAATCTTTAAATTATGAATTATTTAGAAAGTTTAGAATTAACAGAAGAATCTGACTATTATAGATTAACTGCTTTATTAGATAATGAAAAACAGGCTGTTCTAAAAACAGAATTAAATCTCAAATCAAATGAAAACTTTAATAAACAAAATCTTTTAAAAGAAGTTTTTAATAGAAAAAATATAATATACTATGGAAAAATTCAACTTGAAGCTCCTATAAAGATAAAATCTGCCAATGGAGAACTTGAAATAGCTTTGATAAATAATGAAGAATTAAGTAAACAGATTGAGAAAATTAAGGATCAACAAAAAAGATCTAAAATTGGATGGATTCATATTAGTACTATACAAGTCTTAATCAAATCTACATATATGAAAGGAATCAATTCACCAATAAGTTTAGCAATCTGTAACAAAAGAATTACTGACGACCCGATAGATCAAATAATTGGAATTGTTCATGGAAATGTGGCAAACGTAAATGTTAAATTTAATGCCCATCTTGGATATGCTATACCTTTATCAACTGAAAATCTTGGAAGATCTATAAGTTTGGCTTATAAATTTCATAGAAAGAATCTAATGGAACAAGATGATGAACCATTTTCAATAACATATGCAATAAATTATGCTTTAACAAATAGCCATCATAGTATAATATTTAAAAACAGAGAAAGAATTTATGTCGATGAACTATTTCAGAAAATTGTAAAAACAGAAATACCAAAATATAAAGCTATTGAAAACTCAGTTCTATTATTAAAAGAACCATCAGAAAAATTGGTTTCATCAAATTTTCAAATAAGAGAATCTAAAATTAATAGCCCTTTAAGTTTATCTAAGTTAAAGATTAAAGAAGAAAATTCTGAAATAAAAGAATTAACAAAAAAGGTCGAAAAATTAAATGAAACCCTAAATACTAAATTATGACAATAAATAAAGAAGAAATATATGTAACTTATCAAGATAAGAAACAAAAACTCTTTGAAAGAGAAAATCGTTTGAATTATTTACCATTTTTTGAAATAAATCAAAGAGCATTTGAAGCTCTAAAAATAATCTATGACAAGTTAAAAAGAGAAGTTGAAGAGCTAGAAAAATTAATAGAATCTCTAGAAAATAGTGATGAAGCGATGATAGAATTTGCAGAAATTCTAAAATAAATAATGAAGCATACAAAGATTGAAAGACCAGAAAATAAAATAAAAAGAAAAAGAGCGAAAAAATTAAAAAGTAAAATAAAGGAGTATAAAAGGGAATTAAATAATCTTCAGATCGAAATTGATGACCTTATAATAAAAAGGATAGAAATAAGAATAAATATAAACAAGTTGGAGTTAAACTTAAAAAATTTATAAATGCCTGGAAAACCATATTATGACTTAAAAGAATTAAAGCTGTTGAAAGAAAAAATGGAGAATGAGGCTGAAAAATTAAAAAGATATTTAGAAACAACAAAAAGTGTAGAAATAAAAGAAGCTTTTGAAGATTTGAGAAATTATATTAAAGAAAAAGACAAACAGATAAAAGATTTTATATACAATAATCCTTGCAAAAAAGAATATTATAAACTAAAACAAGATTGAAAAACTATACAAATGAAATCAGAAGTATAAATACTAGTAGAAATGGTCAACATTTTTATGAATTTGCAAATTATACAAATTATAAACTTATTCGAAGTAAAATATGAAGAGTAAAATTTTGCAAATTATACAAATTATAAACTTATTCGAAGTAAAATATAAAGAGTAAAAATTGGTATCAGAACCAAGTTAACGATTAAGGGTAACACTTTCTCTTTAAGCAACACTTTTAGTGATACGCTTTTAAACCAAATAAAAATAAAAATCTGTAAATCTATACCAAAATACATCTGTACACTAGATGGACCCAAATATTATTGGTACTAATTTAAAAAATGTAGGTGGTATTATAATAATAAAGAAAAAGGAGTGACCCTTGGCGAAGGCAAAGGAATAGGATCCAACAGGGGCAGTTGGCCTCTCCGGAAATATTTGCCATTCGGAGCCTGTATGGTTGGGAATTGTGGGACCCACCCGTTCGTTTTCCGTTCCATTCCGCCGCGATGTCCCTCTCTGCTGATCTTTCTTCCACCATGACATCATTCATCTTTCCATCTTAACCATGCTATAAATATATTAATAATTAATTTTAGTTTAATTTATTTTTAAAAAATATTTATATTTTAATATATATTTTATATTTATAATTAATTTTAATATACATATAACATAATCATCAACATATACTAATGATTCACCTTTTTAACTAACCATTTTTTATAATTTAATTAACAAGAATTACCCATATCATATAATGAATAGACAACCAAATACTCCTAATCAGCTAATTGTCAATAGTTTCTCTTTTTCACCGTCGAGGAGAAAGGAACAAAAATCAAATACAACAATTTGAATTTGAATTTAAATGAAAAGCAATGTTTTCACAACCAATACAATTATTAACTATTAAGTATCTTTTAAAGTTTAAACATATAAGCTCAACTTGCAAATATTAAGGCTACATTTGATTATGAGAAGATGATAAAATTAATATTTTTATATTTTATTTAATAATAAATTAAAATAAATTATATAAATTCAATTTATTTTATATTTTTATGTAAAATTTTAAAAAAATATATAATAATAAAAATATAATTATAAAAAATAATAAAAATAATAAAAAATGAAATAAATTATTTTTTTATTAATATTTTTATATCATTTTTAAATGAACATAAAATATATTAATTTAATATTTTTAAATATAATATCTCTATTTGTGTTTTAACTATCAAATATAATTTTATATTTTTGTATTTTTATCTCAATATTCTATATTTATAAACAAACAACCTAAAAATTATTTTTTAGTGTCTAATTGTCTAAATATTAAAAGTCTCTTAATAAAAATAAAAGTATTAACAATTGATTAAAAAAATATTGTGTATACACTAAAACTTAATTAATATATATATATATATATATATATATATATATATATATATATATTAATTATGTAACTTATTTTTAATATATATTTTATACGAATAATTTATATACTCGTATAGAAGATATGTTTACATAAATATAATAATACTTAATTAATTAATATAATGAGTTAATGACAATCGTGTGACATTATCAAAAGTAAATGAGTATGTGAACGCATACCATCAATTTCATTAATTTTTTAAAACAAAAATAATATACATTGGTATGGAATATAGTTTTTTCTTTTATTTTTATCTCCTACTTTAAATATTCTTTTCAAATATTCCTTTTTGATATATAGCTAACAGTATTGTTTCTGATGGGAAAGAAAGGAAAGGAAAAAATAAAATTACGAAGGGAATACCATGTCATAAATGGGTTGGAAATTTCTATATACTATAGAAAAATAATGAGTCTTTCTACACATTAATTTATTAGCACGAAAAATAAATAAATAATTACAAAATAATATGAAATCATTTAATATTTTTTTTTCCCCAAAACAGTAGAGGATGAGGATGTCTCTTTAGTAATTGGGGCAAGTGTGAGAGAAAAGTTGGGGGTGGACCATGGACATGTTGGGTAAATTACTTGTATACGTGTGGTGTTGTGATTGGATGGAGAGGCATAATTGAAGTTGACGAGGCAAGTGATGGATATAAAAGGGAAGAGGGGTTGATGAGCAACGTGCAAGAGAGGCGAAAGAGCAGTCCAAAAACCGAGTGAGTATGGATCGGTACAGCAGCATCTCAGGGGATTATTTGTTAGATCCTCATAATGAAGAGCTGATGAAAGCACTTTACCCTTTTCTCCAAAGTGTTTCTTCATCGCCACCAGCTTCCTCTCCTCTTCCAAACCTCTTCTCACCCTCTTCCTCCATAGGCCTCAAGAAACTCACCCCAACACAAATCATCCAAATCCAAGCGCAGTTTCAACTTCGCCAACTTCAACAGCAACAACTTATGTCTTCCACATGTGTCCAACACAGCAACCAAAAGCACCTTTCCCCAAAGGGGGTCCCCATGAAGCACGTGGCCACCACCCCAACCAAAGCCACAAAGCTTTACCGCGGTGTTAGGCAAAGACACTGGGGGAAGTGGGTGGCGGAGATCAGACTCCCCAAGAACCGAACCCGCCTCTGGCTGGGAACCTTCGACACCGCAGAGGAAGCAGCTCTGGCATACGATAACGCGGCTTACAAGCTTCGCGGTGAATTCGCACGCCTCAATTTCCCTCACCTTAAGCACCATGGCACCCGCGTCTTCGGTGAGTTTGGTGATTACAAGCCTCTCCCTTCTTCCGTGGATGCTAAGCTCCAAGCCATTTGCGACAAGTTGGCTCTTTCTCAGAAACAGGAGCCATGCCCCTCTCTTATGAAGGTGGAGCAAGATCAAGTGCTTTATCCTGAGCTGGAGGAGTTTAAGGTGGAGTCGGATGAATCATGTGCAGGATCGTCCTCCCCTGAATCGGCTGCGACCACTCTTTTTGATTTCTCGGATTGTTGCAAGTGGGAGGAACCGGTGAGTTTTGGCTTGGAGAAGTTCCCCTCCGTGGAGATTGATTGGGCAGCCATATGACTCACCATCTTGTGTGTCTGTGTGTGTTAAGTTATTATCCTTTTGGGCAGCTTCTGCAATCAAGTTTTTGGCATTTGCAGACATGGTTGTTGCCGTATTTTAGGGCTCTTGGTTTGCGGGTGCTTTTTTTTCCTTGCATAACCATGGGACCTTTGTAATCTTATCTACTCTGCTTGTTCAAAATGTAATTAAACCGTCTTCCAATACATCAAGTTATCCTAAATCCGTGGGCATTTTATTTTTGGTACAGTTTGATACGTAATAAACTTTAATTTAACTTATGACTTGTACAGTGAAGAAATTTAAACAATCAGTTGATTCTATGGGATTCCGAGCAAACAAGGTTGCAGCAAAAGAAGCCTTGCATAATATAACGACAATTCAATGACTTTTTATTTTGATATTAGATTAATAGTAGTATTTTTTTAAATTGTGGAATGTTATGATATTTTTTTGAAATGTGGAATGATTTAATTTAGAAAGTAGAAATCGAACCGTCTAATTTTTTAAAAGTACAAAAATCGAACCAATCAGATCCTCTTATTTTTGTTTTCGGTCCCTCTTATTTGTTTTTAAAAAATTAAAAAAATTTTTGAAGTACATAAATCAACTCTTCGATTTATGTTTAAAAAAGGGTTAAATATATTTTTTTTCGCTAAAGTTTGACAAAAGTTTTAAAAATAACCCTAAATTTTATTTTGTTTTAATTTTGTTCTAAAAGTTTTCGATTTGCATCAAATATACCCGTTAATTTTTCAAAAAAATTAAGACCAATTCAACAACAATTTCATAAAAACAACCCTCAACACAAGCAAATCAAGCATAATTTTCATGCATTATTGTTAGATTGGTCTTAATTTTTTTTAAAGATTTTGCCATCGAGGGTATATTTGATCCAAATCGAAAACTTTTGAGATAAAATTGAAATAAAATATAATTTAGGAGTATTTTTGAAACTTTTGCCAAATTTCAGAAACAAAAAGTATACTTTACCCTTTAAAAAATTAAAAAATTGAGGTACATCAAATCGATTGTGTACCTTAAATTTTTTCAATTTTTTAAATATAAATCGGAGGGTCTGATTTGTATACCTCTATCAAAAATTACAATATTAAAATATATCACTCATCTCACTTCCATATCTAATTTTTTTAACCATAATAATCTCAATATATAGATATTTAAAACAGAAACAACCAAACCTTCAATACCAATTATTAAATTTCAATAATTGTGAAAAATATGGATAGGGAGAGCAGAACAAAGGAGATGACGATAGGGTTTTAGGAGACGCAGGGGTAGCTGATGGCATGGGGGCAGTGTTCACGAAGGTAGTGGAGGGAGGGAGGAGGATCATGTCTCGAGGTTGGTGGATGATCTTGGAAAGGGAAGAACGTCATGGAGGCTGGGGGAGGGTCTCGCATGTCTCATGATAAGGCTTCTGTGTGCGTTTTGGGGGTTAGAGGGAAAGCTACACCATAAAGTATGGGAGATGCAGAGAAGAGTTTGAAGGGCAAAGAACCTATTAAGGTGTCCTTTAGAGACAAAGTAGTGGAAGAATCTTTGGCTAGGGTTTCTCATGTGGCAAATGCTTTGGATGCGGATATGATGGCTACCATCAAAGATAGGGAGATCCCTAGCGTGGAATTCACGGAGGAAGCTAGGGAGATTCTCTCTGTCCCTTATAAGGATGCAATCATCATTAAAGTTCTTGGCAAATCTTTCCGCTATACTACTATCACGCACAAGTTAAGAGGAGTTTGGAGAACTAAAGGCCGCTATGAGGTATTGGACGTTAGTTTTAGTTATTTCCTTATCAAGTTTGACTTATGGGAGGATAAAGAGAGAGTTCTTCTTGGCGGTCCGTGAATGATTGCGAAAAATTATGTGGCGGTAAAGTCGTGGTGCCCTTCTTTCCGTCCGTGTGAGGATTTCTTTGGATCCACTTTAGTTTGGATAAGAATCACCGGACTCAGCATGTGGTATTATAGTGAGAAGGCTATCCTAAACATAGCAAGAGCGGTAGGAAGGCCGATTAAGGTTGATTTAACCACCAAGTCAGCTGAGCGTGAAAAATATGCAAGAGCGTGCATCCAAATCAATCTCGGCCAACCTGTGATACGCAAGATTCTGGTTGCTGGCTTTGAATATGCCATTGAGTATGAAAACCTGCATCTCATCTGTGGGAAATGCAATTGCTTTGGGCATGTGATCTGGGATTATGGAAAGGCAAAGGGGAATGACGTGACACTGCCAGTGGAAAGGTCTGTCGTGGCGTTTCGGCAGGAACAGGATGGGGGAATAGGTGAGCCACCAACAATCACCAAGGTCAAACCATCAGAGAAAATGGTGCACCAGAGTTTTCAATTTGAAAACGCAGGAGTCAATGCTGCGTTGAAAGTGGAACATGCGGATTTTGTGGGTGAAACGTTGCATGAGAGTTCGGGAGGCACTAATGCACCTAATGATGGGGAGTAGATTACAATTACCAAAAAAGGAAAAGCTAAGATAGGCTCAAAAAGGGGTTTTAATCTTAGAAGGCCCAATGTTGATAAGAAACCAACATAGAGTGATAAGGGCCCATTACTAGTTGATAGTGAGGTCACGAAGCCCGCTCCAAAGGACAAGGTAACACACATAGAAAAAGTTTTTTTTCTTGGGAGTTCTTCGAGAGTGAGTAAAGGGAGCGTTGCACCTGTTTTTTTGACACTGGCCATCAATTCGAACCACAAGAGGAGGAGACCTCCCTCTCTTTAGAGCTTACCAACTGATCTTGTCGAAGGAGTCAAGCAAGATGAGACCAAGCAAGAAGGAAATGATGTTTTGGAAGGAATTACTAAGATGGGAGACAGAGGACCTTCGATGTGAGAGGTGGGTGTTGTCGTTCCATCATCAAGCTTGGTTCTTATGGTTAGTGATTTTATGAACTTGATTAGTTGGAACGTAAGAGGAGCCTCAAACAAGATAGCTTGAGTGCATTGCAAAGATTTAGTAAGATGTTTTAATCCTACTTTTGTTATTCTTGTAGAGACACATGTTGCTTTTTTTAGTATTATGAAATTTTTTTAGGAAAGTTTGGGTTTTCTTCTGATTGGGATAGTGGAAGCTAGTGGGCATAAAAGAGGTATATGGTTTTTGTCTTCTGATGATAAAGCTAAATGTAGAGTGATTGCTACCATGGAACAATGTCTTTCTGTAGAAATTGATAGTGGAGGAAGGAGTTGGGTTTGTAGCGCGGTTTATGGTAGTCCTCAGCCGGCGACCCGAGGAGATATATAGGACCATCTTTTAGCTCATGGCATTTCTATTCAGGTTCCTTAGCTTGTAACTAGGGATTTTAATGAAATTCTAAGTTCCCAGGAGGTGAAAGGAGGTCTCTTCAATGCTAATCGTTGCAACTATTTTTCTAATGTGTTGGATGCTTGTAATTTGTTTGATCTGGCAACAGAGGAAAGAAAGTTTACCTGATTCAGGAGGGTTCAGAGAAATAGGGAGGTGGCTAAGAAATTGGACAGAGCATGTAGTAACAGCAGTTGGAGGATTATGTTTCCTGAAGTTTTCACAGAGGTGCTGAGTCAGTTACATTTTGATCATTGTCTTTTGCTTATTAGATTCTTTGGAGTTCGCAGATGTGCTGCATGGGCCACTCACCCTTATAAGGGTGTAATCCATCAAGCTTGGAATGGTACTAGCACCCACTTTTATGGCAAGCTTCGAAAAGTGCAACAGGCTTCTCAAGAATTCAATTCTCGTGTATTTGGGATATTTTTGTCAAGAAAAGAAACCTTGAAAGCAAGCTTGATGATTTGCAAAGAAGATTGGAAACTAGTGACGAGGTTGCTCTTAAAGAGGAGGAACAGAGGTGCAGGGAGGAATATAATTTGGTCCTGGCCCAGGAAAAAATGCTCTGGTTTCAAAAGTCCCGGGAGCAATGGGTAAGATATGGTGACAAAAATACAACGTTTTTCTATATGCAGGCTATTATTAAGTGGAAAGCAAACAAGATTCATGGTCTCTTTGTGAGTGATGGGTCTTGGTCCTCTGATCCGGAACTTCTTCTGCAGGAGGCATTGGCCTTTTATAAAAATCTCTTTTGTTCCACTGAACCGGTGGAGGTGCACTGTTTGGGGAATTTTCTGAAGCCTTCTCTTAGCCGTGAGGCTTGTGAGAATCTGCTAAAGCTGGTCTCGTTGCTAGAAGTTAAAGCAGTAGTGGAAAGTATAAGCCTTCTCAAAGCCCCGGGGCCGGATGGGTTCCACGCGTTCTTCTTCAAAGAATATTGGGATGTTGTAGGGCACGATGTGTGGAATTCAGTTCGGAGGGTTTTTTAGGGGGATGTGATTAATCCATCTATGTTGGAAACTCTTATTGTGTTTGTCCCTAAGGTTGACATCCCAAGCAGAATGAAGGATTTTCGACCTATCAGTCTTTGCAACGTCATGTATAAGATTGTAACTAAGGTGCTGGTAAGCCGCTTTAGACCTTACATAGCTGACTTTATCAGTCCGAATTAGGGAGGGTTTATTCCTGGCAGAGAAACTTTTGACAATATCATTGTGGCACAAGAGGTGCTCCATTTCTTGAAGAAAACTAAGTTAAAGAAGGGTGCTATATCTTTCAAGATAGATTTAGAGAAGGCTTATGACAGGGTCGACTGGAAGTTTTTGGAGTACACTTTGGATTGATTTGACTTTCCTATCCCTATCAAGAATCTCATTATGAAGTGTATTCAAGCATCCTCTCTTTCGATTCTGTGGAATGGGAGTAAGTTAGATGGTTTTCAACCTAAAAGAGGGCTCCGACAGGGTGATCCCATGTCGCTGGATTTTTCGTCCTTTGTATGGAGATGCTAGCATGTTTTATTTCGAACCAAGTTGAGTTTGGGGTGTGGGACCCAGTTGCTGTCTCATGGAAAGGGCAAAAAATTTTGCATCTAATGTTTGCTGATGATCTCCTTCTGTCCTGTAAATCTAGCAAGACTCAAGTTCAACAAGTCAAGCATTCCTTGAACTTGTTCTGCAAGGCCTCATGCTTGAAAGTGAACATAGATAAGTCCAAAGCTATTTGTTCCAAGAATGTGCCTAATAGCTGTAGGGAGGTGCTGGCTGGTGTGTTGTCAATCATATTTGCTCATGACTTAGGAAGATATTTGGGAGTTAATCTCAACCATCCAAGAGCTTCTAGAACAGCCTGCTTAGAGTCGATGGAGAAAATTAGTAGATTGTCTAATTGGAAAGGTCATCTCCTAAGTAGGGCCGACAGACTTTGTCTTATAAAATCCGTGGCATCTTCCCTCCCTATCTACCAGATGCAAGTTGAACTATTTCCCAATAAGGTTTATTCTAAGATTGATTCTGTTATGCGTAATTTCTTATGGAAAGGTAAGACAGATAAGCGGGGCTTGAATTTTGTGAAGTGGAGTACCATGATAACTCCTAACATATTTGGGAGTCCTGGTATTCGGGATGCTCGGAGTGTTAATATGGCTTTTCTTAGTAAATTGGTTTGACAGATCTTTCAGGATAGAAACAAGTTATGGATGCGCATTATGCTTGCAAAATATGTGCAAGGAATATGAATTTGGATCTAGTTTGCCCTATGCATGCCTTGGGAATTTGGTGCACCATCACAAAAGTTGCTAGGAGATAAAATATGTTTATGTGTGGTGTACAAGCCCTCTAACTTAGTCTTTTTGGTATCATTCTTGGAGGTCTTCAGGAGCTCTTGCTCAAGAGTTTTCTTTTGTGCATATCTCTGACAAGGGTCTCTCGCTTGGCGATGTATGGTTTGGAGGTGGCTGGAACTTAGAGAGGCTACACACTATTCTAATAGAGGCTTTAAAGCTGGATATTACATCTCATAATCCATCTCTACTGGAAGCGGATGTTCCCAACTGGTATTAGGGACCGAATGATAATATGGTTTACTCCACAAGGAGTGGCTATGAATGGCTGCTAGAACGGAGGGTACAGTGGGATACCAATGAGACTTGGTTATGACTTTGGCGTATGAATATCCCTGAGAAGATTAAAGGACTGATTTGGCTTTGTTTACATAATGCCATTCCCACTGCCAGTTTTTGTCTCCACAGAAACTTGACAACCACAGATCTGTATCCTAGGTGCAATGAAGCGCCAGAAACTGCAGAACATTGTCTCAGATTTTGTAATAAAGTAAAGTCTATTTGAAAATGTCTAGAGGTGGGAATGAGCAGAAGGGATGCCTCTTTGGATTTCTGGGCCTGGCTTCGTGTTAATCTTAGAGCAACGAAAGCTATCTTTGCTACAGAACTCTAGTTGATATGGAGAGACAGGAACAATGATATTTTCAATCCAAATGATAGTTGGAGCATGGAAAAAGTTATCATGCTTGTTAGACATTCGGCGGCTAAATATGGTATTGTTAAGTGCATTAATCAGGTTACTTCCCATCCTTCTTTGATTGATTCCTGGTGTCCTCCTCCTTTAAATGTTATGAAACTTAATTCCAACGCAAGTCTCTTTGAGCAATATCATCTTACTAGATTTGGGTGTGTCCTTAGGAATGACACTGGTAAGTAGTTGACGGGTTGCTTTGCAAGCATTCTAACAGGTCCGATCACTTAGTGTGAGCTTTATGCCATTTAGAGGGGTCTTTTCTTGGCCTGAAATTGTGGGAATAAGGATATTATTTATGAAACAGATTGCTTGGAGACTTATCTTTTGATTACTAAGGATTATGTGGTGATGCAAAGGGATTTTAATGATCTTCTTTTAAAGATTGCTGAGATGATGCAACAGAATTGGGTAATTCATGTCCATTTGATCCAGAGAACAGCGAACTCAGCTACTAATCGTTTAGCAAGGACAGCGGAACGCCATAGTCTTCCTTATATAGAATACCCTTTCCATTGTATTGTTGTTCAAGAGACCATTAGAAAGGAGATGTCCTCTCCAACTTAATTGCTCTCTGTGTTCTCTTTTCTCAATCACAAAAAAACAAACCTTCAATACCATTATTTTTTGTTTACGGAATAACTAACGAGTCTGCAAGAGTTTTGTTAGCAGTTTCCCTCCAAATAATAACATTCCCTAGTTTATTGTCTAATATATGATAAGCATCAATCATATATTATATTTTAGAAAAAATAGATAAAAATACACATAAATTTTTATATAGTGAATAGATGTATATTTTATTTTTTAATGAGTCATGTATACACACCAATATCAAGTTCGTTGGTGATTTTTATCCTTTCATTGCTTAAATAATTTTTTTGATAATAGTTGCTGCCAGGTGTAGCCATTTTGATGACACAGTAAAAAATAATTGTTAAATTATTGAAATTTTTAAATTAGAATAAAAAAAAGTTACATGGTACCACATCTCTTCATTCTCTTCTCTTCCCTCTTAACTAGAATAAAAAATAAATTTTTGTTCACTCTCTGCTAGAGCTCTGTTCAAAATTGAGAGGGAAGAAAAGAGAATGAAGAGATGTTGTAACTTGTAATTTTTTTATTCTAATTTAACAAATTTAATAATTTGACAATTATTTTTTATTGTGTCATCAAAACAGCCACACCACACAATTTACAGTGTCACCATGAGAAATAAAGTGCCACCTGACAGGAATTATTGTCGAAAAAGTTATTCAAGCAACAGAAGAGTAGAAATAACTAACGAATTTGATATTGTTGTGTATACATGACTCATTAAAAAAATGAGTAATGCTACATAACTAAAATATTATAGACAATAAATAAAAATATATGATTAATAATATTTGCGCTTATATGAGAGTGTACATTACTCTCCTAATTTAATTGACACAATTAATTTTTTCTATAATTATCTTTTCTCATTTAATTATACTAAAAGTTAATTCCAAATTTAACGTGAATCAAATTCCAAAAATTTCTTCCTCATTATTACTACATGCATTTATAATTCTATAATTTTTTTTCTGAAATAAAAATTTTTAATTCTTATATTTTTAATTCTAAAAAAAATTTAAATCACCTCAACACATTTTATAAAAATAAAAACATCTTAAATTTGATCGATCTCTATTTATTAAAAATTGAAAACATATAAAATTATTGGTTTATGACCTGCAAAATATAATAATAATAAATTAGCACTAATTTATTGATTATGGATATTATATGTATAAAATTATAAATATTATACTATAAAAATTTGGATGTTAAATTAGAGAATTTAACAACTTCTATTATACAACTCATATTTTACATATAGACTATTATAAAATAAAAATAAAAAATAAAATATAAAATATAAACAAAATTTAAGAAATAAAATTTTAAAAGTAATTATTAATTCATTATATTAAAATAAAAAAATAAGTATTCATATGAATAATAAATAAAAAATATTAAAATTATGACTTTTTGGTATACATGTGAAATAATTTAAAATATATAACAAGATACATAGTTTAAAATTTGATAATATTAATTATAAAAATTTGTTAATTATGAATATTATATGTATGAAATTAAAAAAATTATGAGTATGAAATTTTGGATATTAATATGAAATTCTGACCTTTTTTACTTATATAAAATATTAGAGATTCAAACTTACTAGAATTACCTAAATCAAATTCTGCTACCTGAATATCTTCTTTTTAATTATATGTACCTTATTTAATTATGAATGTTATGTATATAAATTTATAGATGTTATATATAAATTTGTCAATTGAATAAATTAATTTAAGTATTTGATATTTTCCTTTCAAATTTAATTATAGTAAAAGTTGAAAATATATGTGAATCAGAATAAATTATTTCACTTTGAAAAACATGAAACAAATTTTTAAATTATCAAAAACAGTGATTTAGAAATTATACGTTGATTTAAATGTATGATATCTTTAAAAGAAAAATATTAAAACAATTTAAATTATGATTTATTAATGCATATGTGAAATAATTTGAAATATGTAATAAAATATAATTTAAAATTAAATAATATTAATTGTAAAAATATATTAACTATAAAAATTATGTGTATAAATATATAGATGTTACATAATAAATAAAAAAAATGTGTTTTTGTTATTATAATATAAATTAAATACCATAAATATATTATGTATATTCATTTAATAAGAATATAAATTGATAAACGTATATGCTTATAATATACTAATATATGCGATCAATATTTTTATATACAATAAATATTACAATAAAAAAAATGAGACGCGTGAAAAAATAATAATTAAACTTTGTTCATCTCACTAAATAAAATTAAAAATAAAAAGTTTTGGCTGATTTTAATTATCTAAGTTTAGTTCTCAAACTTTTATCCATTCTTCTTATATTTTAAGTAATCCGGCCCCTTTTTTTTCCTTTAATTTACTTGTTCTGTTCCGAAATAGTTTAAGTCGAAACTTCCGATTAGGATCAGGAAGAAAAAAAAGGACATGGCTCTTTCTTTTTTCCTTTCTTTTTAAGCATATTTAAGTATCATTCAAAAGTTAAAACCTAGATGTTAGACCCAAATATATTGAGACACAGTTCTACACTTTTCTTTTCCTGAAAAAATATGATCAATGTAGTAAATAATAAATACGATAGTCTTTCATGTGGAATTTACTTGTAAAATAACTAAAAATTTTCAGCTAATTTACAATGCAGCTAAACTCTTAATAATTACTTCTATTGTACTGTACTAAACTTTCATATGTCTATAATGATATTCCTAAATATAAATATTATAAAGAGAGAGGTAGCTAACATATAGAATTATAGAGCGAATAATATGGCTTTCAATCTTCCACTTTATTAAAAAAAAGGGGTCAAAAATTAATAATGTTATTAGACAGGACAAAGCATACGCATCAAATCCTAGAAATATAATTGATAGCAGCATGGTGAAGGTGAAGTTCAGCGTAATATAATGACAAGTGGGAGCCAAAGGAACCAAAACAAAATAAAATCTTAATATTCTTACCGCCGTGTGAGGGAAAGATAAGGAATTTGGGAAGGCCGTCCCTTTTCCAATTTCCATACAAAATAAAATTGTACTAAAATTAAATAAATAATAGCATCAAGAATAAAAGAATCGACGAAAAAATCAATCAAAGCTCCATTCTTATTCTTCATCCTCATCACGCCAAGACAAAGTTAATCACCGTTGCCAAAACACATTCAAGGACCACAAAGTAAACAATAAATAATTAAATATCCCTTATTGGGCTTGGGCCCATGAGGCCACCGCCATATTCAGGAATCCTTCCAGAGCTTAAATCTTTAATCAGCCAATTACTAATATAGTTATAGATTTTTTTAAAAAAATATGAGTAAAAGAATCAGTTATTAATTTAATTATTATATATTTATATATAAATATATATTATTTAAGTGTATTTTATATTTTAATATATATTTTATACTAATAATTAATTTAATAACTGAATTTTTTATACATATAAAATGATAAGTACTAAAATGGAAATTATTTTTTGCCAAGGTTAGAAGGCCAACACTGAAAATAGAAAGTTTATTAGTATTGACTCACATAAACACTTGGCGCCATAATTAGTCACATTCCTGATAATCAGCACCTTACAATCTTTATATGGCTCCCACTTGCTTCCTTTTGAAATTCCTTACTTTAGCTCAGATTCTATTCTTCCTTTATGAATAATAATGTCAAAAAGGAATGTGAACGCCTGAAGGAGATGGTAAACTATTTGTATATGTATTGTATCTTAATAAGATCTTCCTTCAGTGCAAGTTGGTAAGAGATTCCGTGGCGTGATGAAGGGATAATATAAAGCAGCTAGCTACCATGCATGTTAATTTAATCTCTTTACAGGCTTTAATGATGTGGCTCTGCATGCGGTCCTCGCAATGGTGATAATAATTTAAGTTAAGAATCTTCTTTTTTCAATCAATGTGATCGAAGCAGCCAAATCAGTAAAATATAGACACTTCTACCACTCTTTAAGATAGAGAATAATATGATGGAAGATTTGTAAACTTGTGTTCGCTAAATGACTGGAATTTATGTGTGCTGTGGCCTTCATGTGATATTTCAATTAATTATTATTTTATATATCAACCATCCACTCCTTTGCCGGTATTAAAGTGGGATTTTTTTTGACAGTTAGGGAAGTTGATGAGATTCACCAAACATTACAACGTAAAAAATATTATTCTTATACCAGATATTTGTGAGTTAAAGAGAGAAGATGATAGTAAATCAAATAGCGCAATTCTTCAAGGCGTGTGTTATACACACTTTTTTTTAGGCTTAATTCGCCCCCACCAATATACAATGGTGTGCAAAATGGGTTACTGACGAATTTTCTGTAGGATACAATGAAGAACACTTGACTTGTTTATGCACTCACACAGTCAAGCCTTACGCTAAATGATAATTTACAGAATAATATTCTCTATTCTTTCTTTTGTACATAAAGAAAGTGTTGAGATGGATTCTGGCAAAAATGAAATAAGGGAAATTTATAGAGATGGAGTACATGCAGCTACATACTCAATAGACACAACTATTCAAATAGTTGCAACCTTTCAACAGACATAACTATTCAAATAGTTGCAACCTTTCAACAACTTTTCACATATTTTGAAAATATATCTCACAATCCCCCACCATTTTCAAAATTTCTTTTCAATCCTATTATTCTGGAAGTTTTATGCTTTCAGTAGAGGTATCTTGCGATTTGAACCTTTACCTAGTAACCAGTGGTATTCACTCATCCGAATTTAAAATGGTAGACAAGCTTTGAACCATTTAACTCATATGAACAAGCGTGCACTGATGACACATAAAATTTCGGTATCATTTAAATGTTATATTTAATATGACACATTTAGTAGGCCTTGTGTCTTGTATCCTTTCGTGAGTGTTTTAAGAGTAAAATCTTAACTCTAAAAACCGGCCTCAGTTCACACTCATATAGGTAGACCCTATCAAAGTATCCCATAATTAAATACTTCAGCAATAATATACTTGCTATAGGTCTATTAAGAGCAAAGCTCATCCTGTTCTTTTATACCATTATGATTCCAAGTACTTTTTACTTTGGGATGAAAGAAATTATTATGAGTACTTGCAATTACTCTAATAGTGTACTTTACCGCATTGAACTCAAGACTTGATGGTACTCAAGTGTGAGTTGGGTTTCCACCATTGGTAATTATTTAAAATACGGATTTTAGTCCCATCCTTTTTGATGTTTTAAACACCAAATTCCTTGTCAATCCTTTCGTCAAAGGATCTGCAAGATTTTGTTCTGACCTTATAAAATTTATAGATATAACTCCATTACCAATAAGGTTTTTAACATAGCTATGTCTTACTCTAATGTGCCTAGATTTTCCATTATAAACTTGGCTATAAGCCTTTGATAATGTTGCTTGGCTATCATAATGTATAGAGATTAGTGCCATTGGTTTTGGCCAAACTAAAATTTCATGTAATAAATCTCTAAGCCATTCAGCTTCCTTGCTTGCTGCTGCCAAAGCAACAAATTCTGTAGCCATGGTAGAGTCCGTTATGCAAGTTTGTTTCTTGGATCCCCAAGAAACAGCACCCCCACCAAGAGTAAAGATCCAACCACTTGTTGATGCATGATCCTCTGAATAACACTACCTCAAAAGATGAGTATTGCATGCCAGTTACAGAGATATTGATCAATTCTGCCGTAGGAAGCAAACTTTTGAGCTTCATGGATGGATATTCAGGATATAATCAAATATTCATATCCCAGGAGGACGTGTCAAAAACGGCTTTTTGATGCCCTGGAGCCATTGGCACTTATGGGTGGCTGGTTATGCCATTTGGGTTGAAGAACTCTAGAGCAACTTATCAAAGAGCTATGAATTCAATTTTTCATGATTTTATTGGTAAGTTTATGGAAATTTATATTCATGATGTGGTTGTTAAGTCAGAGTCAAAACAAGCTCATCTAAAATGAGACATTATCGACTTAAAATAAATCCTTTAAAATACGCTTTTGGTGTATCTACAGGAAATTTTCTTGGATTTATTATTTAGAAAAAGGGAGTGGCTGTCAACACTAACAAATGCCAAGCAATTTTCGATTCATCCCTTCCTAAGAATAAGAAAGAGCTATAATCTCTATTAGGTAAAGTTAATTTTCTCCGATGCTTTATTTCAAATTTATCTAGAAAAACAAAAGTGTTTATTCCATTGTTGAAATTAAAGTAGGGAGAAGAATTTAAACGGGAGGAGGAACACCAGAAAGCTTTTGACCAAATAAAGCAATATTTAACTTCACCATTCAAATTGTATATTGCTGCGTCAAATATAACTTTAAGGAGCATGCTGGCCCAGGAAGACGAGGATGGAAATGAAAAGTGGTTTACTATCCGAGTCAAATATTGACTGATGTAGAAACTACATATAGTGTAGTCGAAAAACTTTGTTTAGCCCTTTACTTCTTTTGTACGAAATTGAAAAGTTATTTAGTTGGAAAGAATGTTTATGTTGTGTTTAAATTTGATGTCATTAAATACATGCTTTCTCATCCAATACTAGGGAAAAGAATTGGCAAATAGATGTTAGGATTAATCGAATATTCGATATTTTACATCCCAGCCAAGGATGTCAAAGGACAAGTGATCGTTGATTTCTTAGCAAATCATCCTTGCATCGAAATTCATGAACAACCCGTGGTTGAGTATCTAGAGCTCATACCTTGGAAGTTGTTTTTCATGGGTCGAAACATTAAAATCAGGTAGGAGTCGGCTTGGTTGCCCCTGATGAGGTTGTAACCAAATTTATATTTCAACTAGAGTCAAGTTTGTTGAATAATAAAGCAAAATATGAGGCTTTAATAATTGGTCTAGAAATTTTAATTGAAAAAGGAATAAAGACAGTCGAGATATTGGGAGATTCGTAATTAGTCATTCAGTATTTGGCTAGAAATTATAGAGTTATTAGTCAAAATTTGGCTAAGTATTTTACGATAGCTGCGCAACTATTGGCTGAGTTTGATTTTATTTCTATTAAACACATATTTAGAGAATCGAATCAAGAGACTAATAAATTAGCTCAAATGGCTTCTGGCTATAAGATATCTCCCAAGTTAACAAATGAATTTAGTAAAATTGAAACTAATTTGACTCTGTTAGATCTAAGAGGAGTTTGTTGTGTAAACATCTTTGATTCAAGTGATTGGAGATACAAGATCATTGATTTCCTTAAGAACCCCAATCAAAGAATCGACCAAAAAGTCACATACTTAGCATTAAATTTCGTGTTGGTTGGGGAAGACTTATTCAAGAAAAGTCTTAATGGATCTTTACTCCAATGCTTAAGCCTTCAAGATGCATATTTAGCTATGGTCGAGGTACATGAAGGTATTTGCGGAGCTCATTAAATGGGTCAAAAGATGTATTGGATCTTACATCGACGAGAACTATATTGGCCTTCGATAATAAAGGATTAATTTTTCTCGACATTGTGACCAGTGCCAAAGGCATGCACCAATACAAAGAGTTTTCGCCTCTGAGTTACATGCTATGATCAAGCCTTGGCCATTTAGAAGATGGGCTCTCGACTTAATCGCAATGATTCATCTTTCCTCGACTAAGGGACATAAGTTTATCTTGGTAGAAGTTGATTATTTTACGAAATGGGTGAAAGTTGTGCCCATGAAGGAGGTTACTCAAGCCAAAGTGATTGATTTTATTGAAGAATCAATCATTCATAGATTTGGTATTCCTTAAACTATAACCACAGACCAAGGGACTATGTTTACAGGTCGACAAGTTAAAGGGTACACTGAGTCAAGGGGAATTAAGCTTGTACATTCGACCCTATATTATGCCCAAGCAAATAGCCAAGTCAAAACTGTTAATAAAAATCTAATCAGTCTAATTAAGAAATATATAGGAAGGCAGCCTTGAAATTGGCATAGTACTTTGAGTCAAGTATTGTGGACATATAGGTGTTCTCCTCGATAGGCTACGGGTTCGACCCCGTATGAATTGGTATATGGCCATAAAGTAGTATAATCACTTGAAATTAATTTGCAAACAATTATAATGGCAAAACAAAATGATTTACTAGTCAAACAATATTGGTGGAGCATGATTGATGAATTAGATCAATTAGACCAGTCTTGTTTGATGACTCTGGACAAATGAGCTCATTACCTGCGATAGGACTAGACATGCATCATTATTTTTTGCACATTTGCATTTGATTGTGTTTGTTTATCTTGTCTCTCTGTGATTGTGCTGTTCGTCTTATTGCTATTTGTTTGTGTGTTGATCTGTTTCCTGTGCTATTAGTTTGTGTATTGAGATGACTGAGAATTGAGATTGTGATTGAGATTTGTCTTAAGTTCAGAAATTTAAAGAAGGTAATTAATTATATAAAATAATTGTAAAAAGTATTTTCAAAAGGTTTGATAAAAATATAATTTTATTGAATAAAGTTAATTATTTACATTTTATTTCATTACTCTTATGGCATTCCCATTCCCTACTGAGAACGCGTGATTTGTTCTCACACCAAAATCTTCCACCCTTTCAGTGACACAAGTTCGAAGACTCAGTTTGAAGCTGCGGGCAATTATTAGTCTTATTTGAGTTAAGTTTATCTGTTGAGTCGCTTTTCTAGAATTCCCTCGCCTTTGTTAGTTAAGATTTTATTTTATACAGAGGGATGGGAGTTGTATCTGAGTTTTATTTGAATTCTTTTGTATGATATTTATTATTCTTACTAACTATATGACTAGTATTGCTTGGAGATATTTGATATATGGTTTTAATTAATAGAAACAAAACTTTTCGGCTTTTTCTTAAAAATTGAAATGCGAAATCAAACTAAAGGCTCAGTATTAAATAGTAAATACGGAAAACAGGTCAATAACGCCTCACTTTTGGTATGATCATGACGTGTTGAAAGTTAGGGTGTTACATTATGGTTCGTACTAAAAGTTTGAGCGCTACTTACCTTTATTACTTTAATTATATACTATGTTTATTTAATATTGAGCCTTCGTGAATACGAACAGAAACTCTTATTAAGAAAACGAAAGGAGACTTTGTTTTAAACCACATAATCACAAAAGTATCTATATTCACATATCTTTATATACATAGACTTATTTCAAAGAGTCTCAAATACAATTCCTACCCCTCTAAAAAATAAAAACAATAAATGACGAGGGGAAAATAAAATCTAGGAACTCAACTTATAAACAGAATCTTCTATGCTCTTGTAGTTCCGCATTAAGCCTTCACACCTGTAGCTGAAAGGGGGTGGAAATACGGGGTAAGAACTGGGGAGTTCTTAGTAGGGTCGGCGTTAGAAGTTAAGTTCATTTTATATATACTTGGTCAGCAACAACAGTCAACAAAGTACGAGCCAATTCAACAATTATAGAACACAAAACCCAATCACAAGCACACACAATCATAGAAAACACGCTCTCAAACAAATATGCGCAAACAAGTATGATGCATGTCTATCCCTAGTGCAGGTAATGAGCTCATATGTCGGTTTCGACCCGCTCCCGACGCAACTCAGCAACCTTTGTCTGAGTTTGGTTTCCAGTGTCATAACCTCTGTAAGCAACTTCTGTCTTACAGGTGCGACTCTCTTGAGCCGATGTAAGCAAACATAACCTCTGTAAGCAACCTCTGTCTTACAGGTGAGGCTCTCTCTAGCCAATGTATGTAGCGATAACCTCTGTAAGCAACCTCTGTCTTACAGGTGCGACCATCCCCTGGATTGGCCGATGTATCTCTGGAAGCGAATCTCGGTGGACTCACCACCATATCTCTGCTCATTTTCAGCAGGTATATAACCATCTTAACTCATCCTTTCTTTCATTTCTTTTATTCCTACTCTCTTCTCTCATGTGGCAGAGGTTCTTTAAAATCTTTTAATCTTTTCTCTCTGCTCTTCTGTGGTAGAGATTTTCTTTAATATTTCTCTTTCCTTTTCTTTTCTTTCTTCTTCTTTCTTTCTTATTGTTCATAATATAAATCATCCTCACATTGTTCCCTCGCCTTTCCCTAAGTGTCTTATGGAAAAGAATTATAAAGTTCTTTAATTAAGTCTGTATTCTCTAAAACTTTTAGAATTACTTTGCTTGCTTGCTTACTCATTAATATTACACATTATAATATTCTTACAAAATAATATCTTTGATAAATACTAATTATAATAATAATTTATTTTAATATAAATAAATAATTTTAAAGAAGTATTTAAAATAATATTTATAATCTTCTTTTAAAACTTAGTTTATAAAACCTTATTTTTAAATTTTTATTAATTACTTTCTAAATTACGAAATTTTTAATATTCTATTTTTAACTTCGATATTTTATAAAATTATATTTGAACCCCCACTTATTTTCATATTTATAAAAACAACCCTGGTGTTTTACAAAATACCCATTTTTACCCCCTGAAAAATACAATTTAATTACTAATCTTTCTCTTATATCAAAACCGAAGCCCTTAACCCTTTCCTTTAAAAATATTACTTTTATTTTAATCCCTCGACCATCAAATCTCACCAAATTTATACTTTATTTTTAACGATATTCCAGCCCAAAATTCACCAAAATACCCCAGCTAGCCGTTCATATATAGCCGAGCCAACAAATCACAATCAACAATAATAATTCAACCAAATTAACTCATTCAAACTTAAACAATAATCAACCAAATCAACATTCACTTATCAAATTCACATTTAATTATTAAAAAGTTACCAAACCCTACCTCCGTACGAAATTAAACCAACAGAACTTTCGAAAAAGTTTTCTGACCGAACTGCTGAAGAAGAAAATGTCAAGAATTGTCTGTGCCTCCTAGAACTCTAATTGGTCAAACTCAAAGAAAAGAGGAGTTACGTCACCGTCAATTTCTATCGGATAAAAGTGATGCCAACATGTAGAAAAAGAAGATACAAACACTTTTATCGGATTAGATTTTTTATTGGAGTTACGGATCGCAAGAAATCAAAATTAAAAGGTTATGGTGTTCATGGTTTCTCATTCTCTCTCACGGTCCCTTCCTTTCTTTCTTTTCTTGCTTCGGTTAGAATGAAATGAAATTAACTAAAGGCTAAATGGCAAGGAATATTGATTTGTGGTGGTAAGTATTAGTAGGTGTCAATGATACATGTAGTCATGTATATGTATAAATGTTTACAAGACACGTTTCTTTGCTTTCTTTTAATAATAATAATAATAACAATAATAATAATAATAATAAATTTAAACTTTAACTATTAAAATAGTTTCTAATAGATAATTTAAAATAATAAAATAAGTCATAATTAAATTAAACTTTAATAATCAAAAAATTTTATTTAATTATTTTTGTTGAATATATTTTTTTAATAACTAATTATTTAATTTTCAAAAATTCGGGATGTTATATCCTATGATTAGTGATTTGGTGTTAAAGTTAGTTCTCCCGACCAAACAAGTAAAAGGAAAATGACCTCCCTTATGGGAAGGTCCTTTTAGGGTCGAAAAAATATTTGAGGGTAATTCTTATGAATTAAAAGATATAACTACTACTCAATAAGTGGGGCACATAAACGATAAATATTTAGAGTTATATCATGGTCATTAAACAAAAGGTGAAAAATTCATAAAAATGAGGTTCAAGCTTCAGTAGACATGAGAATTCAAAAATAATGTTCTAAATTTGAGCTTAAGATCTTCTTGTTTTTTACCCAAAGCGACATATGCTTCTACAGTTTTTTCTTTGGCCTTGATTGATTGATTGAAATTTTCTACAAAGGCGGGCCGACTCAACACCTTTGAGGTATAAACTTGGCTTATCATTTGAAGTTGTTGACGAAGGTCTGTATTGGTATCTTTCACTTTTGTTTGGCTTGCTTTCAGCTCAGCCAATTCTTTTTCAAGATTGTTGATTTTGGTTGCTAGGACCTTTTCTTTTACTTGACTTTCTGGTAGGACTTCTTCTACTTAAGATTCGGCTGTCTCACATTTCTTTAGTTGTTTATCATGCGAAGCTAAAGTTTTGACTACCTTGTTGTATTTTTTTTCTCAATTGCGTCAGCCTTGGAAACATAATTGTAAACATCTTTTATGAAAGTCTCCAAGGCTGTCAATGCATCAGCAGAAATTTTGGGGTTCAGAAAGTCGAGGGCGGCTAATAGTCGAGCCTTTAGGTCAGCATCATTGTTAATGTCTTCCAAGGGATGATTAAGACATTCAAGAACAATGTTTACCTTGTCGACAACTAAAGAGTCGGGACTTAGTGGAAGTTGTGGTTCAGGAGAAGTGACTTCTTCCTCATGAATCGGAATCATTGTTGTTGAAGCTTGCATTAGAGAAATTTCAGGTTCTTGGCCAATAGAGGATACTACTCTCGTCCCTTCGGAAGAGTACACCTGTTGAGTTTCCGAAAGAATGTTAGCAAGGTCGAAATCAAAATCATCAAAATTTAAGTCTTTTGCTTCTAGTGCAGGCACATTAATAAGAGACTCATCTTGTTCGCCATCAGCCAAGTTTTTAAAAGGAAGAAAAGTCAAAGATATTGCGGGTGATGTCGAGACGAGACCAGATTCTTGATGAGTTTTGATATCGGTCGGAAGAGGCATATACCTTGCCTAAAAAAGGATGATGCATTACATAAGAAAATTTAATACAAATAAAGTATAGGGTAATAAGAAGAGCAGATTACTATTGGAGAACTAGTAGAAGCCTGGGAAGCTACAGTTGAAGGTATAGGTTGAATTGGACATAGAAAAGGCAAAGAAACTGCAACCTTTGGAGGTTGAGTAACTTCAGCCTCAACCCCAGATGGGTTGACACCCGACTCTGAGTAGCTTTGTGTTTCAGCATGAGACCTTGAGCTACGTGTGATGGGCTGTGACTAAAAGAAAGAATAGTTTAATATAGTTGGCATGTGTTCTAATAGATTATCAAAGATGAAAGGTGTAGAAAGTACCTTAATGGGGGGAGTCGGATCAGACTTTTGCACTTTTTTGGGTTTATCTGCCATAAGGATGTCAACAGTCCCACGTTTCTTTGAAGGAAGGGTGGCCTCAATTGCACTTGACCATCCTCGACCTCGACCTCTTTTTTATTTCGTTCTCTTAGGAACTTTTTCTTCGTATGGATCCCAGTTTTCGTTGATTGGTTTGGGATCAGGAGCAACGCCAATCAAGGTTGTCGGTTGAGTAGCTGGAAAAGTGAAAGGCATAAGAAAAGTAAGGATTTTAAAATTTCCTTTTAAGAAGCAAGGAAAGCATTGTACCTGGGGGATATCTAGCAATCCTCGTTCGACCATGTATTTTATCCTTGGCGCCTGGCTAATAGATGGCACCAGTAGTAGTTATACCCAAAGTACGATGGTCTTTTTTTTGGAATCGATAATCTACTCCTAAAGCTCCCTTAGGAGATCGGGTAGTCGATTAGTGAGGCCAAAAGGTGCCGTAGGAAAAGGAGGAAATTGAAATGTTTTCATAAAGTTTTTTTCTACACAAAAGGGTCTCGACTTAAAGCTTTAAAATAGCGATCGAGACATCTTTGAAAGTGTGCTTCCTTTTCCTTTTACATATCTCTTTGGCCTCGAAGAAAACATACCTCACGTTCTGAAAATGCCACTTTATCTTATAATATTTTTCAAAGGTAATAATTTCTTTGATGTTCTCACCTTTGGTTTTCTTCGACACAGTAGCAGTCTGTGCAGGAGGAAGAACCAAGTTAAAAAGAGCTTGTTCCACTGAAGGGCAATGAGTAGCATAATATTTGGACCACCATTTGTGAAAATCAGGAGTCGAAAGAAAGCAGGATTTGAGATCAAATTTGTTGTAATGCGTAGTTACTCGTTCATGATTCACATCTAAAATATTGTCAAATTTTTTCAAATTTGATATTTCATAATGCATCATCTGAGCCCCAGGATCGAGAGATAGTATGGAAGAAAGTGCTTGTGCAAGGCCAAATTGTCTCGACACATACTGAGGAGAGTAGGTGACAAGTTTCTTTTTTAGAGATATAGTCAATTCATGAAGAAGTCCTACGGGAAGTATTTGTGGAGAAAGGCCTTTTGCCCACATTTTGTCAAGAGCCTCTTGGTTTTCAGGTTTGAGACTTTTGGGAGAGTGAAGGTATCCTGAATCGCTTTGTCGATAGGCTAAAGGATTGAAAAGATAAGTTGGATCATCGTCGCTTTTGATATTGAGGAAAAGTTTTATGAAATAATAAAAAGTATTGACGAATGACATGCCTTTTGGTTTCGACCATAAAAAGTAGACATTCGAATACCATTAAGTGGAGATTTTGAAAATTTAGAAGGGGCAGTGAGTTGAGGTTCAAATACTGACTTAAGCCATAAATTAACAACCCAAAGAGGTCCAAAAGGATTGATCGACGATTCTCCTCATCGAATTTTGCTAACCACCAAAGATAGTGTTTAATATAGTTGACTTAAAATAAGAGATGGGAGATTGATATACTTCTTGTGGTGAAGCATGATAGCTAGTGGAAGATAGTTTCTTTTTTTGAATCTGGATTGATTTCGGGCAAAAAATGAACGTATTGAGCCATAAGATCAAGAAAATGGCATGTTCACTGTCAGTAACAGGGTCGTCCCTGACACCCATGTTATTCTGAATAAAGCCTGTCATAGAATGGAGTTGAAATTGATGTCAAAAACATCATCGAGACATGGTGTTGTCCAGTAGACATCTTCTCCAACAAGAGATACACCAGTCAAAGTGGTGATCTCAAGAAGAGTTGGACCTATCATCCCATAAGAAAAGTGGAAGTTATTTATGGCTAGACACCAAAAGTATAAACTAGCTCCGAACATAGGAGCAGTATAAGAGAGGTTGTAAGTGGATAGTCAAAGAATAGATACTATACCTAAAGACTTCCAAAGGCACTTATAGGTGGGAGAAAGTCTCGATATCCAGGTCAAGAATAATGAACTCGACTCTTTTAGTGGTGTGGTCCTAAAGACTCGACTTGCAAAGTAGGTGGCTTTGACATTTTTACAAAAAATCAAAGGAAGGTGTTCAAGGGGAGATGGAAAGAAAGAAGAGATTGACTTGACTTGTTCTAAGGTAGAAATGGGACCTAAAAATAAATATGTGATGTTAAAAACTTGGAATGGAAGAAGTACTTGGCTACGCCATAAGGCGGTAGTTTTGACATCACGGTTGGGTGTTCTTAGAGTCTCATCATCGATATAGAATTGTGACATGCTGGTCACTAGAGGTGGAAGACCTACAATAGGAACATCTTCATCACCTTCTTGGGATGAAGAGGTAGGAGTGGTAGAAGCCCCTGCTGGGGCAGCACTAGTAGTTTCGGTAGTAGAAAAAGAAACAGACGCCATAGTTGTTCCTGTAGCGGAAGTAGTAACTGGTGGTAATGGTGGCAGCTATAGTGGTAGCAAAAAATGAGGCAACCGTCACGGCTGGAGTGCTACTAAAATGAAGATCAGATTGAGTAGCCATGAAAATATGATTTTCAGAAGATGAAAGGGTTTGCAAGGAAAGTAAGAGTGTTGAGAAAGATGAACTTCTGAAAAGTGTTGAGTAATAATGAGGACTTGAAATTATAAAAGAGGTTTAAATCAATGAAAAGCCAATTAGAGCCTATTAAAAATGTTAACATCCCCAGAAATGTGTGAACTGTTTTATTTTTTTATAACCATTTTTTCAATTTTCAAAATTTAAAAAGAAGCATGTGAAGAGCATGTAAGTTAATAAAAATTAAGGTAACACATATTAAAAAGGGTAAAAACAAGAGTGTCTCAACAGATAATGGGGATACATGTGAATGAGATACGAATAACAGTCGAATTATGCATGTGAAAAAGAGTGTCTCAACATATGTCATTATTAACAAAACAAAGAAAAGTCGAAAATATTAAACAAAGTGAAGATAACTAGAGTAAGCTTTTTAACATGAGTTTCAAATTCTGTTGACGTTGATCCAGGGTTGAAGATTCTTGTGTTGCTTCCTGAGCATTAGTAGCTCGAGTAACGGTTTCGGCTAAAGCATCTCGACTTGAGGGCTTGGAAGCCTAAGTGTTCTCAATTATTTCCAGTCAAAGAGAAAGGGCAGCATTAGTAAATGCAACTTTGTCTCTCCCTGATCTTAGGTCAGCCAATTTTTTTTCTAAAGTTGCAATCTTGGACATTATTTGTTGTTCTTTTGTTCGACCCACTAATAAGACTTCAATGATTTGGGATTTAGTTGTGTTATACTTGGCTAGTTATGTATCACAATCGACCAAGGCCTCAAGTGTCTTGTTCAGCTCTTGATTAGCATCATGTATTCTGGTAAAATGGGAAGAGACGTCTTCAACAAATGAATTAAGAGCAGAATACATGTCGGAGGAAAGATATTTCTTGAGAAAGGCAAGAGCATCAACCATTCTATCCATTAATATGTTATTATTAATATCCTCAATAGAATAATTCAAACAGTCAAGAATAACATTAATGTTATCAATGACTTGAGGATCATTGATGGCCACACGCGAAGTAGGTTTTTCTATGATTTCTTCTTCTTTGGCCGACGCTGCCTGGGCCGATTTGTTAGTTGCTTTTGTCCCTAGTGTCAAGAGACATTGCCACAATTCCTTCGGAGGAATAGACCCGTCGAGCTTCGGACAAGATATTTTTCTTGTCAAAGTCGAGATTCTCAAAATGCAAATCTCCAGTTCCTAGAGAGGGAATATGGTCGACGAATTTCTATATCGATGGTATGGAGGTAATGTCTTTGGTGACAAATTTCTATGTTAAGAATCCAGGGAATAAAAATATAAGATTAAGAGGTAGTCAGAAGGAACTTAACAGAAAGACTAAATAAAAGGGGTACCAATGAAGGAGAAATTGAAGCATAAGCTATTGGATGCTGAGTCGGAACAGAGGTAGGTGAAATAATAATGGAAGTAGGTTGAGTAAGCTGAAGGAATTCTGTTTTAGCACAAACTGATGGGTCTATTTCTTGATCAAAAGGATCATCGATATCCACAACTTAAGAAGAAGCCCATTTTTGTGTTTGTTTCTACCGCATCATATAAAAAAATTGCAAGTGAGGAAAAGTTATAAAGTTATGATAGACGCCATCAAATATATACCTTTGATGTTGCAGGTCAGGTCTTTTTAAGCTTTTGTATTTTAGTTCTCGTTATGACATCAACGGGTCCATGCTTCTTTGAAGTAGGGATCGACCCTCCTTTGCTTTGTCTCTTGCCCTACGGGATATTCTGGTGATATTACAGTTTTATCAATAGCTAAGATTTTTCCAATTTGTTGAGGACGAATAGCAATCCGAGTGATAGGTGTGTGTGGAGTAACTAAGGACATTGAAAAAATAAGGTAAGTGAGATGTTGAAAGAAATACTGAAAATTTAATAGAAGATTTATTTTGCTTACCTCTAGTTCTTTTTTATGCTACCTCTGTGAGGGAAAAGACCAGGTTTGAGAGTGCTTGATTGGCAAAAGTGCAACGAGCAAAAAAGTAGTTTGACCACCATTTTTGAAAATCAGGAGTTGATAAGAAGCAATGTGTGATATTAAGATAGTGGTATTGAGTTGACATCCTCTGGTGATTTATTTCCAATATTTTATCAAATTCTTGTGTCTCTGACACCTCGTAATGAACCTTTTGAGCTTTAGGGTCGAGAGACAAAGGAAAAGGCAAGGCTTGGGCTAAACCAAACTGTCGAGCCATATACTATGGTGAATAAACACTAGTTTCCTTTTGAGAGCCCAAGTCGATTCTTGCGGTGAGCCAACAGGAAGGATTTGAGGAGTTAAGATCCTAGCCCACATGTCATTGACAGATTTTTTATTTTCTGGTTGAGATTTGGTAAAAGAATTTAGACATGAAACGGAGCTAGTTCAAAATGAGAATGGATTTGGAAAATATGAGATATTATTGTCCTCCTTAATGTCGAATAAGGTTCTGACAAAGTGTCAAAAGGCACCAATGGGGGATATGGTTTTAGGTTTTGTCTAGGAAAGATGGGGAAGACGAATGCCATGAATAGGAGTGTTGGAAATTTTGATCCAGAAAATGAGAGGCGAGGCTCTAGAATAGCTTTGAGCGACAAATTTACAACCCAAATGGGGCCAAAAAAGGTTGATTAAAGGATCTCCTTAACGGATTTCACCAACAATTAAAGAAAGAGTTTCAAAAAGTTAGCTCAAGATCAAGGCAAGAAGGTCAAGAAGTTTTTTATGATGGAGCATAATGTCCAGGGGTAAGTAATTGTTCTTTTGAATTTAAATTGGCTTGGAATAGAAAAAGAAATAGTTGAGCCAAAGTAAAAGAAAGGCCACATGTTCACTATCAAAAACACGGTCTTCGTCAGAATCCATCTTGTTTTCAATAAAGCTTGAGATGGAAATCACATCAAAATTGATGTTGAAATCATCTTTATAGGGTAGTCCATCGACCATGACACAAATTCACCAGTGATTGGTAAACCGGTCAAAGTGAAAATGTCCATTAAGGCGGGCCCATCATCCCATAAGGAAAATAGAAGTTATTGGTAGATGGGCACTAGAAGTACAGACTGACCCCTAGCAAAGGAGCAATATAAGAAAGATCAAAAGTAGCTAATTCTAATGAATCAACAATATTTAAAGATTCCCAAATTGGTTTTATATACATGTGACAATCGAGGCATCCAGGTTGAGAAAAGAGGACTCAAATTCTTAGGGGGAGTAGTTCTGAACACTCGAACAAGCAAAATATGAAGCCTTGACGTTCTTACAGAAATCAATGGCAAATATTCTGGTGGTGATGGAAAAAAAGGAAGAAACAGAATCAATCTGCTCCTGGGTTGCCAAGAGACCCAAAAAGGAATACAACTCCCCATTAACCAAGAATGAAAAAAATACCTGGCGATGCCAAAGACTAGAAGTTTTTGCATCTGGATTTGGGGCCCCTTAAAACTCCATCGTCATCGTGAAACTGCATCGATTTGGCCATTAGTGAAGGAAAAGTCAAAGCTTTGTCTTCTTTTCCGCAAGAATGAGAGGTGGTAGTAATGGAGGTTAAAGAAAAAGGTGGCGATGACGGTTGACAGAGAAGATTAGTGAAAGAATTGGGAAACTATGAAAAGCATGATTGCCTAGGGAGAAAAAAATTAGGGTTTCTTCAAGGAGAAAATTCTAGAATTAAGAATGATGTGATTCAAAGAAGTAATGTTTTGTTTCATTTAAGAAAAAGGTAATTAAGGCCCAAGGTGTTACACATTATTAGAAAAGAGCGCGATTTTAAGAGAAGCATAACAATTTTTCAAAATTTTAAAGAATCTGAAAGGGTACATGTGTCTAGAATGAGGAATATTAAACCCTGAATCTTTTAGAATAAAGTCACAAGTTTTAAAGAGGCAATTTATTGGTACAAAAAAATGAACTTTTTCGACTATCAATAATTTCGACCATCGAAGCAGTGTTTCGACTGCAGGAACGGTATTAGGAAAGTTGGAGTCGATGGGAGAAGGTACAAAAATATCAAAATTGAAAGGTAATTGATGACCTCCTTCGAAGTATCAAAAGCTTAAACCGACCTTCAAGCTGAAAATGGGAACATGAGAGTGAAAATTGAGGAACAAGCTAGTACTTAGAGACCAAGGGAGACGTGGTTGTAAAAACTTGCAGATAAAGGTTCTTCATCGTCAAGGCAAGGTCGTGGCTGAGAAAAAGAAGAAATTGAAATCCTGGACGACATGCTCTAAGAAAGGTGGTGCAACAAAAAAAATAGAGATGAAAGAACTTTCAAAATGCATTGATAGGTCAGACGAAGGGGAAAGGCAATCAAGGCATACATCAAAAAGTTAGAAATGAAAATAGTGTAAAAGTAGTAATGGAAGAGGTAATTAGCAAGGCCGATAAAAAACAAATTGGAGGAATTAAAAAGGAGTATAATTGGTGAATCGGTCATTTCATTGAACGCGGGAGAAACAATTCCAAATATGTTTAAGGATTGGCACATTTTTGTAGAGTTCAAATGTTAAGACTCTTTTAAGATGGTTCTTATAATCTTATGTTTGATTCTATTAAGAATATGTACGAAGCACTACATTCTTCTTTCTTACTAAATTACTTTGGAGTGATAAAACAAAATGGACAGAAGAGGAATAGAAATGAACAAGGAAAACTTTGGTTGAAGTAGTTGGCATGCCTTCCCATGCATGGAGTGAGGAGAATTTTCTGAAAATTGCAGGTGATTAGAGTGTGATGAAAACCAAAAACTTTGATTAAGTCAAAGTGATGATAGATATCTTGTGGGTGTCACAAATCAATGACATGATATTGATGGACTTAAATGACAACAAATTTTAAATTTTGGAAAAAGAAACTTTCTTAATGAAAAAGAATGTAGAGACTTTTATGATAAAGGAGGCGTGTATGAATAAGATAATGGTGGAGAGAAAAGAAAATAGAAATGCAAGGTTTGAAAGTGCAAAACACAGCATCCAGCATCTAGAATACAGAGAAAAAAACATTATAAATTGATAAATGAGGAGAAAAATTCTGAAAAAACTAAGAGAATGAAGGGTGATATAAATTATATCTACTTATGTGTGCAAAGATATGTGGAGACACATGTGTGAGATGTAAGTATAATACCCACACTTAATTGGCCTTAGGATCACTCACTCACATAAATAACGTTATCATATTTTTCATCTCTCAAACTCACCAACAATCATAAGAATATAAGAGAGAATTTTTGAAATGAACTCTAAGCATTTTGATTCATGAAGAGATAATTAACAACATACATATGAAGTCTTTATATAAGCAAACTTTCGTAATGAAATAATAATTCTTATAACAACTAAGCACTAGTTATAATAACTCAAGAAACAAGTAGAAACTTTGACTAGTCAAATTCCTTATTCAATTTTACTTCAAATTCTTTAGTCATCAACTTGAAGCTTCCAATTCATGATTCTTCATTCTTCATGAGTGTTGTGTTGTCTTTCAAAAGAAAAACAACTTGCATTCTTGTAGTTTCTACCACCGTATAATTTATGGTGCAACTTGGTTTTCAATTCCAATTCAATTTGATTTTGAATTTCTTCAATATTCTAGCATGTTGTGTTTGTACTATTCTTGAATGTTCATGATTTAATTATCTAACATTGTCTCCCTTAAATCAAGCTTGTAGAATTTATCATTCCAAGCATCTTCTTTAACTTGTAAAATAACTCGGTCTTCAATGGCTTTGTTAATATATCTGCAACTTGTTCTTCACCAATTCTCTAATTTTGTGAAATCGTATATCAATATACTTTGATCTCTCATGGAATACTGGATTTTTGCAAAGTGCAATAGTTGAGTTGTTATCACAAAATATCGTTGTTGAAGTACTTTATTTCTCATTCAATTCCTCAAGAATTCTTCTTAGCCAAATTGCTTGCATTGCACAACTTGCTGCTGCTATATATTATGCTTTTACTGTAGAGAGTGCTACTACTGGTTGTTTCTTCGATGACCATGAAATTGCACCAAAACCAAGATGAAATGCAAATCCTAAAGTACATTTTCTTGTTTCTATATCTTCAGCCAAATCACTATCAGTGTAACCACAAGATTCACTTCATTAGTATTTTCATAATAAATACCATCATTTAAAGTACCTTTGATATATCGAAGAATCCGTTGCAGCTTGCAAATGGTTGGTACAAGGCTCCTCCATAAATCTACTAAGCAAACTAACTCCAAATACAATATCTGGTCTGGTTGCAATTAAGTACCTCAAACTTCCAATCAAGCTTTTGTAAGATGTGGGATTTACTAATCTTCCTTTATCTTCTCTTGGCAACTTGAACTTCTCTTTGATCGGAGTAGGAACTGATTTTGAGTGCTCCATCTAAAATTTCTTCAAAATATCGTTTGCATATTTCTTCTAAGAAATAAAAATTTCATCATCATTTTGAAGAACTTAAATGCCAAGAAAATAAGACATCAAGCCCATATCTGCCATTTCAAAGTGCTTTATCATAGCCTCCCTGAATTCTACAATTATCTTCAAATTGTTGCCAGTAAAGATTAAATCGTCAACATAAAGACACACAATCAAGATATCTCAAAGTTCAATAAACTTGATGTAAAGAGTATTCTCAAACGGACATCTTTTGAAACTATTCTCATTAAAATAAGAATCAATTTTCTTATACCATACTCTTGGTGTTTGCTTTAACCCATACAAGGCTTTTTTCAACCTGTAAACTTTATTTTCTTCTCCAGGAACTTCATATCCTGCAGGTTGCTCAACATACATTTCTTCTTCTAAAGTGCCATTTAGAAATGCCGACTTAACATCCATTTGATATATCTTCAACTTATTTTGAGCCGAGAGTGAAATAATCATACGAATAGTGTCTAATCTAGCAACAGGAGAAAATACTTCAAAGGATTCGATACCTGGCTTTTGTTTGTATCCCTTAGCAACTAATCTTGCTATGAAATGAACAACTTCATCATTGGATTTGTACTTTGTTTTGTAAACCCACTTTACTCCAATCGGCTTCTTATCGGCTGGTAAATCTGTCAGCTCCCATGTGTCATTCTTCTTAATGGCATGAATCTCATGATCCATTATTTTCTTCCAATTGTTGTCTCTATAGACTTCTTCAAAGTTCAATAGCTCAAAATCTAAAAATAGAGCAAAATTTATGATTTCTTCATCGGACAAATCGTTGTCATTGCCAACTTCATAATCTACTAATCTAGCAGGTAGTCTTCTCTCTCTATGCGATCTTCTAGATGAATTTGGTTGTTCGGTTGTGCCCGTTTGTCTTTCTTCTTCATCATCACAAGTATTTGAAATTACAATCGGCTATTTTTCTGTTTGTGTCCCAATCCCACACGTCTTTCTCATCAAATGTCATGTCTCTGTTGATGATCACTTTCTTTGTTTCTAGATTGTACAACTTGTATGCTTTTGAATCTGTGCTACAGCCGATAAAAATACACTTCTCGCCTTTGTCATCTAACTTCTTCCTTAACTAGTCTGGTACATGGGCATAAGCAATACACCCAAAGACTCTAAAATGATGAATGGAAGGCTGATTTTCATTCCAAGCTTCCTCTGGAGTTTTATCTGGAACACTCTTCGCTGGACACTCTACCGTTGTGACTACTTCTGCCCAAATTTCTTTAAGCATTTGTTATGAATTGAGCATGCATCTTACCATATCCATGATGATTCTATTCTTTCTTTCAGCAACTTCATTTTGTTAGGGATTATATTTGGTTGTTAGTTGGTGTTAAATTATGTTACTTAAAGTAATCTGAACACGCAAGATATTTTGTCCCTCTGTCTGTTTTGAGAATTTTGATTTTACAACCATCTTATTTTTTGACAAATGCCTTAAATGTCTTGAAGATATCACATGCTTCTAATTTTTGCTTCAAAAATTATACCCATGTATATCTACTAAAATCATCAATAAAAGTGATAAAGTACCTGCTACCACTATTGCTTGGAACTTCAACAGAACAAATGTCTGAATGCACAATTTCAAGTAATCTTCTGGATCTCCATGACTTTTTTGTACGGAATGGATCTCTGTACTTCTTTTCCAATTGTCAAATCTCACAAACACAATTAGAAATATGAACTCGTGGTAGACCAGAAACAAGTTTTTTTCTTGATAGGTAGTTTAGGTCAGGAAAATGAAAATGCCCAAACCGCATATGCCACAACTAGCTATCATCAAGTATTATAGAACTCATGCAAGAGAGATTAATATGTTGAATCTTTAATGAAAATTTTCTGTTTGAAGTCATCTTTACTTTATCTATGAACCTTTCGTTGTTTTCAAACACAGTACAATATCCACGATATGGTATCATCTTATATCCCTTCTCAGATAACTGCCCCCATACTTAGTAAATTGAAATCAAGTTTAGGAGCATAGAAAATATCAGAAATATAATTTAGAGAACCATCCTTTAATCTAATTGGTATTTGCCCTTTTCCTTCAATAGGGATCTTTGTACTATTACCAAACTTCAATAATAGTTTAACTGAATCATTTAGTGAAGAAATTAATTCTTTTCTACCAGACATATGATTACTGTAGGTATTATCCAAGTACCATATATTTTCATCTTCATCACATGAATTACTTGTAAAAAAATAAAATTTGAGTACGCAGATTATCATTAGTATTTGCAACGTATGCTTGATTGTTATTCACCATTTTGAATCTGCAATCTGCTGCTTTGTGTCCATACTTTCCACAATGAAATCAGTTGAAATTAGTTCGTTCTTGATAAAAATTGTCTTGATCTCTTCCTCGGTTGACAAGCTTGAAATTTGTTCCACCTCTTCCTTGATTAGGCGGTGTAAAATTATTATAACTTCCTTGGTTGTAATTTCTGTGACCTCTTCCTCTAAAACTTCTTCTGCTTCTACTTTGAAAATTAAAACCACGACCTCGTCCTTCTTGTGTACGGCTTGATTCTGCAACATTTTTAAATTCACCCGGCTTTTCAAGGCTTCTTCGGTTGATTTTTCTGATGTAATGATCCAATTTTTAGTACGTCATGATCGTACTAAAAGTAAGGTGATACTGACCTATTTTTCTTTATTATCTATTTAATATTGAGCCTTTATATCGATGTCACATTTTAGTTTTAAGAAAACTCCATAATTTTTTTGTTTATTCTTTAAAGTCACATATCAAAGCTCTCTAAGTAATAATAATCATATAAATACTAATAATAATAAATATTATACAAGTAAAATCAAATGAAACTAAGATACAATACCTACCCCTCTGTATAAAATAAAATCTTAAGCAACAAGAGCAAGGAGACTTTATAAAGGCAATTAGGTTCAGAAAACAGAATTCACTATCCGTCCGCAGCTTCACACTGATTCTTCAAGCCGGTGACACTGAAAGGGGTGAAAATTTTAGAGTGAGAACTAAATCACTCGTTCTCAGTAGAGGTCGAGAATGCCATAAAATTAAAGAATAATTACACACAGCTTTCTTATCTTTCAAGAATAATCTCCTTTATTAAACCTTTAAAATTCTGAGTTCTTACTTTAAATGATTTAGCAGCTTTTTTTCGAAATATATTTCTTTAAAAAAATTTCCAGTTACATTAATCAATCATCAATCACCTCAGTTCACAGTCATATTTATAAACTAACAAGCACAAGCAAGGTACACAATATAAACATACAAGCAATTCACGCAAGTTAAACAGCAAAAAATTTCACAGATAACATAACATAGCAATAGAAGGCACACCCAAGCAATTCATACAAATGCACATGATGAATCTCTATTCCTATTCAGGCCATGAGCTCATGTGTCGGTTCGTTGTCCGATACCCGACAGTGGTCCTGAGATAGGCGTTATGTATCGTCGTCCCTACCGCAGCCAACGTCCTTTCTATGAGCGATGACTACAGCATAAGCGCTGCTTAGCGGCGGTTTTTCTCCAATTAGCGGCGGTTTTAAACCGCCGCAAAATCAAAGCCCGGCGGTTTAGTGGACCACCCTGGTTACGGGCGTCGGGAATAGGTTTTGCAGCAGTTTCCAGCAACCGCTAGTATAACCGCCGATGAACCAATATTTTGTGGCAACTAATTTAGCGGCGGTTTTAAACCGCCGCGATATACAAGTATAGAATTTAGTCTATTTTTTACCGGCGGTTATGAACCGCTGCAATGTTTTAACGTTTTTTATTTATGACTATTTGCGGCGGTTATAAAACCGCCGCTATTTTGAATACAAATTTAAAAAAAATTGCTTTTAAAAAACGCTAAATTTTTTGTTTAATTTTAAAGATAATTTTGATGGCCTTTTTTGGATTTTTAATGCTATAAATCTTCATATTTTTCATCTATTGAATATAAACTTGTGGCAAAAACAACAAAATTAACTGAAAAATAAAATAATATCTTTATAAAAATATCAACATAGTAAATCTCTTGCTAAAAATTGCATAATCAAATTTAAAAAAATGTTTGCTTCAAATAAAAATAAGTCCAATCCTAGGATTCTATTTTTCACTCTGTTCTTCTATGGAATTCAACCATGCGATATTATTGAGTCAATAATCTGCATAAGTGGCATGTGCCTCTTGATGTCTTAGGAGCTTCAATAAGGCTTCAGTTTGTAAAGCATATATCTGTTACATACATACCCATTTTTTTATTCAACATAAGGCTTATTAAGGGACTAGTGATTGTATGGAACTTATATATAGTAAAGAAATTTTACGATACCAGTGAGTGATAATTGGGTGAATTGGATTAGAAAAGTTAACCAGACCATGGAAACTAACCTTTGGAGCTAAATTGGCTCCTAATGATATTACGGACTGTGTTTCCTTTATTATAGTTTTCCAATCTTTGACTTTTCTAGCTTCAGTGCATTTGTTAAGGTGGCCTTTAAGAGCCTGAGCTTGAAAAGCAACAACCGAATCATCATCTGAAGCTGCTTGATTACAAGTTAGTGCCTTTTCTGCTTCTCCAAGCCTGCACCAATTCACAATTTTATTATAAGGGGGAAAAGATTAATAGAAACAAAATCACCGCCATTTTCATTTTTATGATCCAAGTACCTGAAATATATTGTTGCCAAATGGTTGTGAGCTCTGCCATAAGAAGGGTCTAACTTGATAGCTTCCTCACACTCCATGATCGCTTCAAGAAGCCGTCCCAATGCGATCAAAGCTGCACTCTTATTACAATGATATGTAGCCTTGTTGGAGTCAATAGCAATTGCTCTGTCATACAAGGTCAAAGCCTCTTCAAACCTTCCCTGCTTGTATGCTTCATTTCCCATTCCCTTCAACAACTCAGGGTCTACTCCATTATTATTCCTTAGACTCCGAAACTGAGCTGCAAACTCATCATTGTTCCTTCTCATTATATTCTCCATTAGTCCTCCTCTGCTTGCATTGTTATAATAAGAACTTGACATGGGGTTTAACTCTTTACTCTTGGGAGTACTTTCCATGCTCTTGGATACACTGGTTCTTGGGCTATTGTTAACTATCAAGTTTCCAGTGAGTTTTAAGGGACTAAAATCTTTGACTGGGGACCTACTCAAGTTTTCTTTTTGGTGGTGACTATTAGTGTTGATCCTAGCAAGTTACAGAGAATTACCAATGGCTTCTCTGTGTTGCTTCTCCGAGTTACCAGATGATGATAATGTTGAGCTTCTTGCAGCATCTGAAGGTCTTCAATTCTGGCTGTTTCGGTAGGCAGAGGTGCTCTTTCTAGCTTGTTTATTATCATCATTCAATGTGTGAAAGGTCTCAGTGAATTTGTTTCTTGGACTTGGAGTCTTTGATTCATGAATTTGAGGCTTGTTGGATTCGTTTTCCACCTTATGATCTCTCTGTTGTCCTTTGTTGTTGCTTGCTTTCAAGGGTAGTGAATGAACTGATGATTTTCTCAACCTATTGTTGCTTTTGAGTTGGAGAATTCTCCCAACCAAACCACAACCAAAGTCAACATCCACCTTGTTGTTGTTGCTCTTACCCTTCAATAGCCTCCAAGGTTCCGTAGGTCTCTTGGATTGCAACCTTGAGTACAACAATTAAAAAATTGAAAATCAGAGAAGGGGAAAACATACCAAAACTTCATATAGATGCCAGCATTGGACCAAGGTTCAAGATAAAAAGGATCAAATCAATATATGGAAGAGTAAAACCAGTATGTAAGAATTCTTAATGTAAAACAACAATACAACCGGGTTTATATACTATCAACTCCTTTAACTAGTAAAAGAAAGAAGTATCTAATCATCCAAATCAGAGAGTCATGAATTAAGACAACACTAAAACCCTCAATTGGTAAGCTCAGAAAAAATGAAAGAAAAAGAAGGCAAATTACTATTTTAATCCAACTTAAAATTGCTAGTTTAATAATCCCTTTACTTAAAAGCCAAATTTACAGTGTACCAAACTCTTCCACTTGCTATACTACAAGCTCTATCTTTCATCGCAAAGAACAATTATTAAATATCTTTTATCATCCATCAACAGCACTTGCTCATATCTTCCATAATAAACCCATAAGATTTTAATAGGACTAAATGAAACAGTGAATAATTCTACATATAAAAAGAAGAAGTTACTGAATAATGAAAGTAAAAAAAAATGTTTATGGCAAGAAGACAAAAGAATCATTGTTTTCATTTGAATTTCACTTAGTACACAAAAGAAATTGACTCTTCAAGGCAAAAGCACCTGAGAACCAAAGCCAATACAAGAATCGCTTCCCCTTAAGCCATCAGCGAGCTCTGTATATAATTGCTCTTTAGGAGTTGGTGCAGGTGCTCCATAATAGGAAAACTCCACAACATCCACATCACACCAAATACTACTTAGCATATTGTCGAACACTTGGCATGCAAAAACATAAACAACACAAAAATAGCAGTAACAAGTATTCTTTGCAATACCAATTCAAAATTTAGCACCAATGACATGAAAAATCAGCAGCATTTTGTAGTGACTCAGTAAAGTATCAGTTAATCAATCCAAATAATTTGAAATTCAAACTCAAGAAGCTTTTAACAGCATGTTTAACTATGTATAAACTAACATTAATTATAATAAGAAAATCCTAATTCTAACCTAAACTCAACTAACAATAGCAAATAATCTTAACCAAAGTAAATTAACACTAGAATCAACATATAACTAATCCTAAATTAACTAAAACATGGAAGAAAAGGTAATTTGAGAACCTGAGTCGAAGAACAGAGCAAGAGCATAGGAGAGAGGGATGCAATAGCAGTGACTAGCCGCTGCTGCGTCTGAACTCGCTGGAACTGGAGTGACTCTGTTCTGATTCTGCGACTGAAAATGAGGGAGGCAGGGGCGAGCTAGAGAGCCATAGTGCAGAGTTGTAAGGAGGAGAAGAAGATGGTCGCAGCGGCGCTGGATGGGAGCCGGTGGCGAGACAAAGAAGGCAGTAGACAAGACATATGAAGAAATGCAGCTGTACAAGACAAGACTGCCAAACAAGTACTGCAGAACCACCGAATATTATGTACATATTGAATCTATAGCAGCTTATATCTTCCACAACTAGTTAATCAGGGGCTTTCATCAAGAATTACATTCATTTTTTAACTTTTCAGCCATGTACTCTCATCAAGAAACACTACAATACTTATCAACAATACAACAAACATAATAGGAATAAAATCAAGTAGCAACAAGGTCCGAGCACCATGTGAAAAATCAAACAAACCTGAAAATGAAGGATGGTAGGTTTAACCATTCTTGTATTATAGAAAAAGTCAGTATTTTCCACCCTTCACAGAACTTTTGCAATCCTGAGAGACAAAGAAACAAAATTTACTTCTGCATCTTTTCCTGCACCCTATAATCCCAAAGGAAAAGGGTTTGATAACACAAAAAATATTAAAAAAAAAAAAGAAACCTCATTTACAGCATCCCCAGAAGCAGGAATATTCTCATAATTCTTATATTGTTCAAGCCTTGTAACTCTGTAACTATCTCTTGATATGTTCAATCTATCCCACTGAATACCCTGAATGACTTTTTCCTTCCTTGCTTGTGCAGCTGATGTATCAGTTACCTTAGTGAGCTGCAACAATCATCAAACACCTTATGAGCATGAAAACAAATACCCCCTTTTTCTCTTAAATAAACAAATTTTTAAAAAAAGGTTTTTATATGAACTCGATGAATAACTGAAAGGTTCAAAGAAATAGAAACAGAAAAAGAAAAGGGGTTACCATCTCATACTCATCAAGAGCATCATCGTCGGCAACACCACCATCAGCATGGCTGTTTCATCCATTTCATCAAAGAAATCTTCTTCTTCTTCCATGGAATCAAAGTAGAAATCTTCTTCTTCGACAACGATGAAAGGTGGATGTATGGGCAGCCACATGGTCCACTCCACGACGACACAGAATCGCACGGTGGAGCGGAGACTACGGATTTTGCACACTGTGGAGGAGAAAGCAGGGATTTCACGCATTGTGCATATGGAGGAGAGGCAAAAGGTTGACGCCGGGGAGAGAAGGATGGATGGCAGCCGCACAACTCCACAACCACGCAGAGGTGCAGAGTGGAGCAGAGATTAGGGAATCTTTACTCTCATATATTTTCTTAAACTTTTCCTTATCTTTCTTAAGCATTCTTTTAATCCATTCTCAAGTACTTTAAAAATTTAACCTTACCATCCTAAAAGAATATCCATTTTTCAAACTTATGACTATTAATAACCAGCACCAATCCAGTATTTAAAAATCCTTTCAATTTTCTTTACAATTTAAAAGTCACTTAAATAGTATGAATAAACAACATGTTCCAAGCATAGGTTCCGTAAGTGATACGTGCTTCAAATGTTCGAGATATGAAGAGTTCAAGTATTATTTAGAAGATATTAATTTATATTTTTAGAATATTTTAATTTAATTTGATGTATTTTGATTTTATTTATTTAATTACTAGATTGGGCCTTATGCTTGTGGACTTAGGGTTTTCTATATTTTAACATAATAAGAGGTTATAAATACATCATACACTAGCGTAGTCGTAGTACAGAATGATTTAAAAGTTTAAAACCTCTTTTTTGGTTTCGTGATGAAACCATGGTGTGGACAATTGAGGTTGAGGAGTCCCTCTCTTGTTGCATCGGGAAATTGAGTAGAAGATTGAAGAGTCCCTTTGATTCAATTCTCAAACTATGGCGTTGACAAGTTAGGTTGAGGATTCCATTTCTTGTTGCATCAAGAAATTGGGTAGAAAGTAGAGTGATTCTCTTTGTACTCAATTTTAATCTATCTTTTTTATTTCTATTTCAATTTCAATGTATTTTTTTTATTCAGTTTGAATCTCTATCTTCTTATTTATTTCTTATTTCTTTATCATTTGGTATCAGAGCCCAGGTATTAGATTAATTCTTATTAATCTATATCTGTTCTTCTTTTATCATAAAAAAAAGAGTCCAGTGTCGGTCGCGTCTTTCTTTAAGTTCTCGCGTTTTATTTTCCGTTTGTGTTTCATTATTGTTTTGTCATCCTTGTTGATTTTATTGTTTAAAAAAATAAAAAAAGCATTCAATGCAAAAAAAAAAAAGGAGAAAAAAAAGAAATATATACAAAAAAAGAAAAAAAATTTATCTTCCTTGTAATTTTTGTGCTTTTCATATTCTATTTTTTCACCTACAAGATTCGAGGACAAATCTTTTTTGAAGAGGAGGAGAATGATACGTGCTTCAAATGTTCGAAATATGAAGAGTTCAGGTATTATTTAGAAGATATTAGTCTACATTTTTAGAATATTTTAATTTAATTTGATGTATTTTGATTTTGTTTATTTAATTACTAGATTGAGCCTTATGTTTATGGGCTTAGGGTTTTCTATATTTTAACATAATAAGAGCTTATAAATACCTCATACACTAGGGTAGTCATAGCATAGAATGATTTAGAGGTTTCAAAACCCTCTTTTTGGTTTCATGATGAAACCATGGTGTGGACAATTGAGGTTAAGGAGTCCCTCTCTTGTTGAATCGGGGAATTAAGTAGAAGGTTGAGGAGTCCCTTCGATTCAAGTCCCAAACTATGGCGTTGACAAGTTAGGTTGAGGAGTCCATTTCTTGTTGCGTCAAAAAATTGGGTAGAAAGTAGAGTGATTCTCTTTGTACTCAATTTCAATCTATCCTTTTTATTTCTATTTCAATTTCAATGTATTTTTTTATTCAATTTGAATCTTTATCTTCTTGTTTATTTCTTATTTCTTTATCATTTGATATCAGAGCTCAGGTATTAGATTAATTCTTATTAATCTATATATATTCTTCTTTTATCATAAAAAAAAGAGTCTAGTGTCTGTCGCGTCTTTCTTTAAGTTCTCGTGTTCTTGTTTTTCGTTTGTGTTTCATTATTGTTTTGTCATCATTGTTGATTTTATTGTTTAAAAAAATAAAAAAAGCATGCAGTGCAAAAAAATGAGAAAAAAAAGAAATATATACAAAAAAAGAAAAAAAAGAAATTATCTTCCTTGTAATTTTTGTGCTTTTCATATTCTATTTTTCCACCTACAAGATTTGAAGATGAATCTTTTTTTAAGAGGAGGAAAATGATACGTGCTTCAAATGTTCGAGATATGAAGAGTTCAAGTATTGTTTAGAAGATATTAGTTTATATTTTTTGAATATTTTAATTTAATTTGATGTATTTTCATTTTGTTTATTTAATTACTAGATTGGGCCTTATGTTTATGAGCTTAGGTTTTTCTATATTTTAACATAATAAGAGGTTATAAATACCTCATACAAGTGTGGTAGTCGTAGCATAGAATGATTTAGAGGTTTAAAATCCCTTTTTTGGTTTCGTGATGAAACCATGGTGTGGACAATTGATGTTGAGGAGTCCCTCTCTTGTTGCATTGGGGAATTGGGTAGAAGGTTGAGGAGTCCCTTCGATTCAATTCCCAAACTATGGCGTTGACAAGTAAGGTTAAGGAGTCCCTTTCTTGTTTCGTCAAGAAATTGGATAGAAAGTAGAGTGATTCTCTTTGTACTCAATTTCAATCTATCCTTTTTATTTCTATTTCAATTTCAATGTATTTTTTTATTCAGTTTGAATCTTTATCTTCTTATTTATTTCTTATTTCTTTATCAGTAAGTCTATGCTAAACCAATTTGATTTTCCATACTTTGACAAACTTCGAACACAATTTAATTTAATTAAGTTCTTATATTTTTATAAAAATTCGGACATAACCTCCCCTAAAAATAGGACCTATCCACCCTTGCGGGTTCTCTCTATCTCAAATAAAAATAACAAGACTCACAATCCATTCAATTTAATAACCAAAAGAATATTATTAATATAACCAAATTTACAGCAAGAACTCATTCTCAATAATTAGAAAAACAGACACAATTAAACTATCATCATAATAATTCCAGACCAAGCACAAACTCAACTCAATTCATCAATTAACTACAAAAAACAACTATAAATTTTTTACAGTTATTCATTAGGCTTTCTTGGCATTCATCATTTAAAACAGTTGATTTTAAAATAAATATCCTACCTCGGTTTAGTCGAAGCTCAATATTTAAATGCATCAAATCCTCTTTTGTTTATTTTTAATTTACAGCAGTGGCAGTAACCTTGTTGATTTTCAGGCAATATCAACAGCGACATCAAGGATCACAGCAACAACAACTTATCTGGTATAAATTGGAATTAATGTGAAATTGATATTAAGCAGATTTAGAACAAAATTAGCAGTAGAGTATTACGGTAAATTAAAACAGAATCAAATAATCTCACCACGAGAAGCAAAGTAGGGTGACACACCAGCAGCTTCGACTGCCTCCTCCAGCAATAGTGACGCTAAGAGGCAACTACAAAACGACAATGGCGGCGAATCTAATAATCTACTGTGGTTTAAGGCTGAGCAAAGGCGCAAAGGAATACTTATGTAAGGTCAGACAAAGTTAATAATGAATTATTATGGCGAGACAAGGATCAACAAAATCAGCCTTACCAGAGAAACAAGAGAATGGAACCACAGCAGCTTCAGTGACCCTCACCCGCAAGGACAAAACCGGTAGAAGCAAAGCGGAGCTAGGGCAAACTGGCAGTGGTTCTGGTGGTGGCTTCCGATGACATTGGCGCTTCTTCCCGGCGGCCAGAGGCTGGATGATGAAGTCTCCAGCGACGAGGATGGCCATCAGACTCCCCTCCAGCGGCGGTAGTGACACTATTTTCTCCTTCTGGCATCTCTCTCTCTCTCTCTGTCGCATTCTCTCCCTTCAAAAGCCCAGGTCTGCAGTCGCGACGATGACGGCGAGGATTTAGATCGGCAACAACAACGTGTGGTGACGTACGGCAGAGCCTTAGCCAGTGATACCCTTCTTCCTCTCCTCCGTCGATCTCTCTCTCGCGTCTGGCTCTTTCTCTCTCTTCCTCCTACTTGCGACAACGACGCAACGGCGGCAATGGTAGCAGTGACACCCACCGGTGCCGTCTCTCTCTCCCTCCTCTTCTCCTTTCTTCTTCTTCTCCCTCGGTTTTCCCTATCTGTTCTCCATTTTCATTCTTTCCCTTTCTTTCTTTTTTTATTTCCGTTGTGAAAATGACGGCTAGGATTTGATGAGAGTAAGTGTTCTGTGAGTGTGAGTGTGTCTTAGGGTTAGATTAGGGTTTTATGTAGTATAAAAATTTTAATAAAATAAAAGGGTATAATAGTATTTAAAAACTAAATATAATTATTAATTATCAACTTATTAATTATTTTCAGAAGAATACTCTAATTTAAAAATTAGAGATAATCAAATTAATTTATTTTTTATTCATAAAATAAAATTCAAAGTCTCAATATTCAAATTAAACCATGTAAAATTCTCATATTTTTTCAATTACTAAAACTTTAAATTTTTAAATAAAAAAATTCAATTATTATGAAACTTATGAGTTCTAATTAATTTTAAACTCAAAGTCTCATAACTTTAATTTCTTTTGGTAAAATAATTTTTCTAAAAATAAAATCATGATTAAGTATAATAATTCACAAATAACTCATTATTTAATTTCTAAAAACTCAAGATGTTGCATCTGACTTCTCCAGTATTCTACTAATGTGGCTTTCCATGATTCCTTGTAACTCTGCAAAAGTCATGGTATCCATATCGTGGGACTCTAATATCGTAGTCACCACATGGTCATACTTCATCGGCATGGTACGAAGAATTTTTTCCACTACTTTGCTATCGGGTATATCTTTTCCCTAGACTCTCATCTTATTAACAAGATCTGTAACACGAGTAAAATATTGCTCAATAGTTTTTAAACTAGACATCTCGTACCTTTCATATTCTCTTCTCAAAGACTGTAGCTTTGCTTTTTGAGCTTTATGTACGCCTTTGTATAACAGTTTCAACGTATTCCATGCTTCTTTTGCACTTTTGGAACTTGGTATTTTGCCAAACACCGTATAATCTACTCTTGATGAATTTGAGATAGCGCCAATTGATCTCTCCTCTGTTGGGCGGCATCTGCTCGTTCTTGCAAATCCGGTTCAATGAAATTCTACAGATTGTTGGCCTTCAAATGGGTAGACATCAAAGTCTCCCAATAACTATAATCAACTTTTTCATCTAACTTGGTACCAGACCACACAATATTGAAAGTATTTGCCATATCGACTCTATGAATGAACAACTATGTGAGAACTCTCCCACATAAAAAATACTATCATATTTTTCATCTCTCAAACTCACCAACAATCATAAGAATATAAGAGAGAATTTTTGAAACAAACACTAAGCATTTTGATTCATGGAGAGATAATTAATAACATACATATGAAACTTTTACATAAGCAAACTTTCATAATAAAATAATAATTCTTATAACAACTAAACACTAGTTGTAATAATTCAAAAAACAAGTGAAAATTTTGACTAGTCAAATTCCTTGTTTAATTTTACTTTAAATTTTTTAGTCATTCACTTGGAGCTTTCAATTCATGATTCTTCATTTTTCATAAATGTTGTCTTTCAATAAAAAATAACTTGCATTCTTGTAGTTTCTACCACCTTCTAATTTATGATGTAACTTATTTTTTAATTTTAATTCAATTTAATTTTAAATTTTTTCAATGTTCTAATATATTGTATTTGTACTATTCTTGAATGTTCTTGATTTAATTATCTAACATGAGACCAAAGCTCCTAGATATTTAAAGAATGGAGAAATTAAACTTTCACTGAAGATTTAAGTTCAACCAAATGTATTCAAGATGATAGAAGTTCTGAAGAAGTGATCTAAAAGACCTAAATGGAGATGCAAAGTGGGATAAAAAATGAATTTCTTGTTGAAGCCCATAAAGATAAAGATAATGAGTCAACTTCAACATTAACATACCCATTGGGTTTGAAAAAATTATAAAAAAACAAGTTGGCACAAGTTAGGTAGAATGAAAGAATGAAGAATCAAAATCAAAAGAACAAATCATAAAGAAGTGGCAAAAAAGGAAAATTCATAAGTAAAAAGGGAAGAAGCAAGAAGGGTAATAAGAAAAACAAGAAAGTATCCAAAGAAAAGGGACTTGGCTACATTTCTGAGAAGAAAAAAGAATATAGTTACAAAAGAGAGAAAAACCAACAAACAAAGAACCATTGAATACTCAAAAGTCTAAAAGAGTTATGAGCAGAATGGTGAGGAGTTAAGCAGTGAGAATAGGAAAGACAATTAAGAGAAGAAAGTAATCAAAACTTGAAAAATTAGTTCTCACTTAGTTTGCGATGTACTAATCAGAAAGTCGTGGTGGATCATCTTCGAAAAAAAATCGCAAAATGAAAGAAATAACCCAGACGGAATTAGTATCAGAACAAGATACAGAAGTAGAAAGAAAACAAATCAATGTCAGATGCGATAAAGGGATCTATCTAGTGGTGCAACTCGTGTTTGAGGGAGTCTTGGGAGAATTGGAAGATCTTGATGAAACTCTTGTAGGAGATAAAGCTACGTTTTCTTATATTATGTTATTATTGTTGTTTTCATGTTGTTGTTTGTTTTGGTCTTTTTTGTCTTCTGATTTATAATTAGTTCTAATGGCAATATGATATCAAAATAGATCGAAATTTAGACCTACCGAAATCTTAAAAATTTGTGTTTTTTTCATTTTAGGTCAAACGAACCTCTTATGAACTATTAAAAAAAATAAAAAATTTATTTGTATATTAAAATTAGTTATTAAAATTAATTACCATGTATTTATGTATAAATACGGATATTATTTAGTTTATTTTTAATATATATTTTATACTATTAATTAATTTTGAAAGCTAATTTTAATATACATTTAAGATAATCGAAAAAGAATATGGCCCCTTTAGTGTTAACTGTTGACTGCTTAATGAGACAAGCTAAAAACAATGAAGTAACATTAAGAGAGTATTTAATGATTTTGTCATTTTATTGTCGTCCCTTGTTGCTTATTAATTTACAGAGAGAAAACCTTACTGGGAACAAGTTCGTCGAATGTGATTTTTCCATAGTCTATTATTAAATTGCTTCAGAATGCACATACATACATTAACGTTCGTTTACAAACGTGTGATTTATTCTTCGTTGAAAACAATAATGAACTCTTGTTACAATGTTTTTTCGATGATGTTACGTATACATTTAAATTAACTGCTAAAATCAGTTAACTTATGTTATATTGGTTTCTTAGAGTTTTTCTAAATAATATTTTTTATATTCTTAACATGCATGCTGGATTTGCAGTTATTTCATTTAAGATTATTGAACAAAACTTGCGTTGCTTACCATGTGGAAATGTTTTGCCCATTGTGTCGCAATATATATATAGAGGATAATTATACAATAAAAAGGTGTTTTGTGTGAAGAGAATAAAAAGTAACATGTATAAATATATATTTAATTATTTGAAAACGTGAATCTTTAGCTCTTTATTATTTTTTTGTTCACCATAGCATATACCATATAAATATATGTTCAATAATTAGCAAGATGCAAGGTATATATAATATAATTTGGTTACACTGGTGAAGATGCATGCATTCCATTTGTATTATTTGGTGAGGCAGCCTTACTTGTTGAAATAGAATTTGAAGCACCAATGCCGCTTTTGTACATTCAGTCAATGAAGACTGAAAAGTATGTGGAACCGCATGCATATATATATATATATATATAATCGGCCATTATGGAATTAATTCAAAACACAATCAACAGAATTATCACCATCACCGCATGTTCCGAATCATTTTCTGCTATATATTGATGATGTTTTATTCTCCAGGGCAACACTTCATCATGCAATACAAGCTGGGAGGTCATGTTAGGAACTTATAATTTTTTTAATTTATTTATAAACAATATATATATAATTAATTATATTCACATTAACTATTTCATATTATATCATTTATATAAATAATTTTATTTATTATTATAAATACTAAATGAATTAAATTATTATTATTTTTTATCTGAATTTAAATAAGAATAAAATTAAATATTTTATTTTATTTAAATGTTCAGAATTTAATGAAAACTACTAGTCAAATATATATATAGAATTTTAGAATTTTGATTTCTAATATACCAAAATCATCTTACAATTTTTATGGTATAAAAAAATTGCTATTCAACTTAAAATAAAAAATGAATAAATTTTAGTTAAAAAATATAAAAAAATTATAAAAATCAAATTATTTTAATAATTATATTCACAAATTTAAATATATTTTTATATTTTTAATTTTTTTAATAATTTAACATAAATAATATTAGAATTAAGAAATTTAAGAATTTCTAACGGCTGATAGTCATAAAAGACAAAAGTCGCAATTATCATTTTAATAAACCTTTGTTTTCCTTTAATTTAACAAAAGATAAAATGATATATAAGTTGAGCTACTTCCTTGTAACACAGATTATGAAACACATTCCATTTACATCGAGGCATAGTGAGCACTTAAAGACAAAGTTTGAAAGATATGTGAAATGTGAATATTTTATTGGTGAAAGTGACGTTAAACCATGTGGAAGTGCATCATTCCGACCTGGAAAGCTCCCATTTTGTCACATCTCAAACTGTTTCCGTTAAAAAATAGTTGAGGCTTGAGAATTCGGATAGAGATAGTCTTAATGATAAACCAAAGCAATATAAATATATATATAAAGGCTAAGCGAAAAAAAAAAATCAAAGAAAGGCTTTTATCCCTTATCTATCTATATCTATCTGATAAATCCGTTATGCACTAATTGGAATAGACATCACAAAAAAGCCTATCGACTCCAAAACCAAATCAAGATAAAAAGGTACAAAGAAATCAGAGAAAATTTTAACTCGTCCGGCTAAAAATTTGCTCAAAAATATATCAATATAAAAAAAAAACTAAGTCCGATTAACCTCAATAGCACTGACAGGTGTTCTCAAAAATTAAAGTATGCCACAAAATTGAAATCATTTACCGACATATATATTTGTTCCTAACGTGGTGGTTTGCAAAGTATTCATGAATCGGGTCAAATCGGTTTAATTAAATCTAGATTCGATTTTAAAAGATATAAAGTTTATTTTGATCCAATTTAAAATAGATCAGATTTGATAGTTATCAGTGAGAGAAAAAGGGATTAAATTTTAATTTCTTTTTTTGTTGTATAGTATTTTAACTAGATATTTTTATTTTTGTCTCGTACTAAATTGAGAGACATTTTCATTTTGTCTCTTAAGTAACAGAAACAGAATTAAAGTATAGAAAAAGAAATAACATCAAATGTATTCTGGTTCAGCTATTTGGTGCAATGTAGCCTACATCCAGTCTCCATCATAACTATGATGGAATTTTATTATCTCTCTTTTTCAAGATTACAAACATCAATTCTCCCCTATGATTTACCCAATCCTATCTGGGACAAATCCAGATTCTAAACCCAATTCGAATTTGACTAGACCTCAATCTAGCTTTCAACAGCAAAGTACTAACCCAACTTGCAAGAAAATTCCCACAAGATCATGACACAAAACAAAAAGATGTACAAAGCAAACCTGAAACATCTTATGACTTTTTCTCCTAGTTTACTTACTGCCTTTTACCTCTCATTAGCTTTTTCTTACAAACATCACTATGTTTGCTTTTTACAATGAGACTCAGACAGATCAAAACTGAGAAAAAGAAAATACTAAATGAACTACATGAAGGAGAAGAACTCTAACAGCTTGGGTAGCTATGAGAGTGAACTCTGTGCTTTTCACTTACTCTCATTGCCTTCAACCCTTGGTCATTCACCCTTAATATAGAAGAGTGAAGCTTTCAAGGTTGAAATGAGTTCAACCCTCACAGTGTCTTCTTCTCCAACATCAGAGTAGCAGCAGCTACACCAGAGAGAAGAGAAAGAACCGAGTCTATTGTATGCATGCTCACATTTTCTCTCTCATCCTTTTTCTTCAAGTTTCTTCAATCTTGACCGTTGAGCTTGTCTTTGGCCCCAAGTTTTGATTCTGAGTGTTGATTAGCTTCTGAACTATGTTGACTTCACATTCTCCATGGTTGCTTCTTCTGTGCTTGAGACTTTGTGACTTTCTCCTTCATTCCTCGTTGTAGCACAAATGAGGAAAGAAACTTTTGTTGTGCTTTGACCGATAGAGATTTGCTTATTGACCGAAGCCCTCTTTTTTGCTTTGATTTGGCAAAAATATTTTTGCCTTTCTTCAAAACCTTTCTTTTGTGTTTTCTATTTTTCTTCTTTCTTTTCTTTGATTGAGTGATGTGACCGAAGCAAGAGAGAGAAGAGAGAAGCTTTCGATGGAAGCCCCAAGAAAATTAAATTGAATTGAATTTAGACTTTCAGTTACATGGATGAGTTGACCATATGAAGCTTGGTCTCTTGGGTTCCTTCTCTTAATTCATCAAGCTTGATTCTTGGGCTTATGATTGAACTTGTCTTTTCTTTTTTAATACCAAGGTTCAACCACTAATTTGAATCAATTTTGTGCAAGGCTGAATTTGTTTATGGGCTTTAAATATTTGTTTCTTGGGCTAACTTGTTTCGTTTTATTTCCTGCACACTTGATCAAAAGCATTAAACAACCAATTGATAATATTTTAATCATGTTTGATCATCATTTTAATGTTAGCTTTCCAAACTCAACAAGATTAAATCGAGTCGATTCGATATAAAGTAGTATATACAAATTTATAAATTTTATATACTAAATTAACAATTTTATTTTTAAAAATTAAATTTAACAAATATTATATCATATTTATATTAAAATAAATTATTTTAAAACAAAAATAATATTATATAATATAAAAATATTAATTAAAATATAAAAATATAATATAATATTACTAATTTTACTCTAAAATATAATTTTTTATTATAAAAAAGTAACTTTAGATTGGGACAGATGACCTAAAATATAACTTGAATTTGGTCCAAAATTAAAATAACACTGAATAAAAATAATAAATCTGAATCCGACAAAATATATTCGAGGTTCTGACCGAGCCAGAACGTCCCTAATTTGTGATCACTCAAACGGTGTGTAGTGGTTATGAACATAATACAAATTAAATATAGATAAGTGCAACATTTCGAGATATATGCAAGGGATAAGAATTGAGCTCTAAATTTGATCCCTTCCATGCTACTAGGCCACAAACTCCCTATAAATTGGCCAACTAGTAAACAATAAAGCTTAAACTACAATCACGTGCATAATTCAATTACTAAAGCTTACGCGTATTCAGAAGAAATCTTCGAATATTCACCTAAAAAATAGGATTGACTAGCAATGGTATTACGGTACTATAGCACGTTCAAACTCAAAGCCTATAAAGAAAACAACCCTAAACATAACATGGTAAGCGATTCACTCTTAATTACAATATACTCTTCATACTCTCTTTTGACTTAAGCATTGGAGTGCCTTTGCAGGTGTCAACTGTTGTAGTTTTTGGGAAGTCGACGTATACCTCATCCAGCCCAGACAAAAGCAAATTCAACCTTGGATTGGACGAGCTATACCTCTCCCGAGACTTTTTACTCATGAACATTTGGCGCCCACCGTGGAGCCCAAAATTTTAAATTAACCCCACCATCGTCTTTTCTGCTCTTTTTTGCAGGTCACAACCTGTTGATGTCAATGCCCTACCAGCCGCGTTGCCGCTGGTTCCAGTAGCACCGCTGCCTCTAGCGCGCATCTGCTCGTTATACACCTCCATCTGCTCTCGCAACGCTCTAGCCACACAGCTTCTCTGTCAGCTCTGAGCTATAGGCAACGATGTCTTCCACGCGTGCAAGAAGCTCGTTGTACCTCTGATCAGACTATTGAGCTTGTTGGTGAAGCTCCTATGTGAAGCCGTCAATGCAGAGGTGTGGAGGCTGCTGGTGAAGAACGACCCCAACCCGAAGACGCGATTCTTGTAGGGCTCAGAGGCGGTCTTGCACCAAACCCTATTAGGATCTACCACTGAGGCATCGTAGCTAAGTCGTTCCCACTTGGTGGCTGAGATTGATGGGTCGCGACCTCCAATCTCTGTGTGTAATCCTCCTGTGTAACATATGTTGTGATTAGGATGACAGTTAATTGACTTTAAATCAAATAAATTTCAAAGTTAGAATAAATTAAAACTCACATAATGAGCTGCAGACCACTCATCAGCAAATATATCCTTGTTGGCCTTCAACGCATGGGTATACTTGAATGTCTCCACTAGTGTCGGCTCATGATCCAATGACTTAGACTACACATATTAAAATCAACTAATAAAATAAATCAAGTAACAGTTAATTCAAGTAATAATTAACAAAGATTAGCAAATAAACCACATACTAGCCTGCTCTTCATCTTCATGAAAGTCGCCGACCCACCAGTATACTTCAACGACCTTGGCGAAGACCTATTAGTTCTGTTCGTCAGACAGCGACGCTTGAACCCCTCATCAGTACTAAAATGGACGTCAAGTTCCTTTTTAAGATCTAGACGGAGCCAAATCTTGAGGTGGTTGCGCCCCTAATAAACATCCTACATCATCTACTGAAGTCGTCTAACTATCCGGTGGTCGTAGATCTTCCTGATCAAGATATCATGTTTCCAAGATCTTCCTTAATTAGACTAAGATCTCACCTAACATACATACTTAGTAAAACAAAACTTCTTTATCTATTTTCTCATATTTTCCCACTTGATGTTACATGCTCATGTTTCAATTTTTATTTTTTTCCCATGTGCATTGCTTTTATTTTGCATTTGGGGAATTCTTTTGTATCTCCTTTATTAAATACTGAAAAATAACTTTTTTTTTAATGCACATGGTAATTTAATCACTTTGATTTCTCATGAGCATGCTTCCCAAAATTTCTTAATTTGAGTTATTTTATTCCTTTCAACTTTTCTACCTTTTGTTTTTATCATCCATGTTCCCAATAGGTTTCCCACATTTTAAACTATTCATAATTTTCTATCTTAAGCTAACCAAGGATTCAACTTGGAATTTTATTTTGTTTTTCTGCTTAAGGCTAGTAGTGTGGCTAATAGAATAAAAGGGGATTTAAAGGCTCAAGGGGGCTAACAAGGGTGATGTAAAAGGTAGGCTATTTTGGGATAAGTGAGCTAAAATTAAATAATGGCCTCAATCACTCTCTTGGTATATATCTACATTCTATAATCGGACATATAGATTAAAACAAAGTAAAGAATACCAGAATATAAAAGAAGGGCGGAACACACAGGAATAAAAAATTATGGTTTGAATGTAACCATACAATTAAGCTCAAAACTCACAGGCTATGCATTCTCTAGCTCAAAAATCATTTATCACTTATGTATGTCATGCAGGTTTAGTTAAAAATTCTCATTATTCTCAATGTAAAACTTATATTGAATGGCTTTAAAGTTCTAGTGTTTCTCCTTGATGAAGTTTTGTTAACTAACATGTAATGCTATATATACAAGGTGTGGATTGTTTTGATTCTGTTAAAGTCTCTAGTTTACTTCCCTTTTTATATTTTTCAATTAAAACTAGGCTATCTTATGCTAAAAAGGGTAAACTATACTAATTAATCCACAATTTCTATAACTAATAAGTTAGAATTGCAACTAAACTAAGTGGCTAAAATATGAACTAAAAATGAAAAATGCAGAAATAGAGTAAAAATACATAAAAGTAGCAATGTATAAGTACTCAGAAAAAATAAAAATAAAGAGAAAAATACAGAAAAATATCCAAAATAAAAGAAAAAGAGTCTGTAGTGGTTCACCAAAATAATACGCCAGAGATGGTGACCTCTCCACACTTAAAATGAAGCATCGTCCCCGATGCTCACTCAAGCCGGGTGTGAAGGGGTGTCATCACTGGAAGGGATGGTAGCTGGGGTCTCTGTGGTGGCTGGCTGAATGTCCAGCTGCTGGAGAGAAGGGGCTGTTTGAATGGGGATCTCAGGATCTGCAGCCTGGATCTGTTGGGGTGCTGCATGCTGGGTGTCTGCCTACTTTGCTTCTCCCTGGGGATGGGTCTCTGCCTCGAGCGCATCCGCCTCCTCCTCAGATGCCTCGGATGGTGTGTCAGGCTCGGAGGTGATGTCGCCGAATCGTATCATCAGCTTCAGGTGCTCATAGCGTCGCTTGTTGCGACGCTCCATCTGGTCAAGTCGTCGAAACAAGCGGTGCACCAGATGATAGACAGGCTCTGTGGCAGGTGGAGGTGCAGTGGTGGTGGCAGGGATAGGTGGTGCAGCAGTGGAGGAAGAGGGACCGGCAGATGGTGTAGCTATATCATCAGCAGTGGCAGTCAGGAATGGAGGTCTGTAGCCCAAGGCCAGGAAGTTCCTGCTGTGCGGGATAATCTTCTTGCATTCCGCAGCAGGTGGCCTCTCATCAGCATCCTCCCATGGCACGTCAGCTCGACGGCCCAGCTGTGTAACCAGATAGGGAAAGGGAAGAGTGCCTCGGACGTGGACCCTGGCCATATAGTGCCGGATAAAGCGTGGCAGGTACAGGTCCTTGCCCTCCATCACACACCAAAGGAGGGTGATCATAGCGGCTGGTATCTCAGTCTCGTGAGTACTCGGGATAATGTAGTTGCTGAATATCTAATGCCATAGCCGAGCCTCATCGTTCAGATAAATCCGCTTGATCCCCTTGGGCATGGTGGTGTTCTGACCCATGATCCAAGGAACTGACTGGTCAAGGGCGATCCTCGCCTTGACTGCATCCCAGTTAAAACGCATAAAGCGCATATCCTCCTCAGCTTTCTGATAGCCATCTATCTGATCAGTCTTAGGAAGAAGTTTCAGAACCTCTTCTATTGCCTCCTCAGTAACCAGAATCTGCTTCCCTCTGAGGTCCACTGCATCTAGGGAAGTTTTGAAGTAGTTGCAGTAGAATTCCCTAACCCAAGATGCATTAACCTCAGTTAGAGGTCTCTCCAGAAAGAACCGCCTCTTTGTTTGATCTGATCAGAGGTGTATTGCTGGAGTTCTTCTGGGATCTTCAAAGTCTGCTCCAGGTATAGGTTCCTGGAGTTTGCAAACACCGGATACTTCAGCTCACAGTATCGGTTTGCAAACTTTACTGAGTCATTGGCGGGAAGTAGCTGGTCGGCCTTCTCCTGCGGGGTAAAGGCTTTCTCCCGCAAGGAGGCATCATGCATGAGGTCGATGATAGACACGGAGGCTTCTCTTCTTTTCCTTTTGCCAGTAATGGCCTTACCTTTTTCCTTTCTCTGGGAATCTGACATCCTGAAAAATAGAAAACCAGGATATAATAAAAATAGGAAAGAAAATAGGCAAATAATCAAAGAAAACACAAAGTGGCAAAGGAGCAATAGGATAATGAATATGAGTTAAGTAAAATGTGCATTTAGGATTGGATAAGAGTGAAAAGTCTGAAAAGAAGAAATCACAATCCAAAATGTAATTGAATGCAAGTTAAATAGAAAAATTAACATCATGCCTTGGTTAGAATGTTAAAAGAAAGTGAAAGAAAAGAAAAAAAAAGAAGTTTTGAAAAGGTTAGGTTGGTTAGAGTTAAAATTAGTGAGTTAGTGAAAAATGGGTTAAAGTAAGAGGCATAATGAAAATAGTCCAAGTAACAAGTAATCACAGGTAGAAGCTATAGGTAACTCATATTCAAACAAGTAAAACAGTTTGATGATGATTCAAATAGAGATAAAGAAAGCAAAAATAGGAATCAAACATCAAAATTGCAATTTAGGAACCAGAAAATCAAAGAGGATAAGAATGCATGTCCTGGCAGTCATGAATGGTTTGGTTAAAGTAGAGGAAAACGGAGTTCAAGATTCCAAAATCAAAACATGAATGAAAGTCAAAAAGATTTATAAAAATTTGGGCAGCATTCCGGCTAAAATTGGATTTTCCCGGAAAATAAACAACAATCAAACAGGTCATATGAATTAAAAAAAATCAAGCTACAGTTACATATAATGAATATAAACATGAAAATTCAGTGTAAAGAGCAGCAATATACAAGAAATACAGCATATGAACAAGATCACAGCAATAGCAGATTTGCAAATTTGATAAAAGAGAAACATGAACAGTGCAAGTAAACAGACCTAAATCCACTAACACATCCTAGGCTACCTAACAACCTAAAATCCACTACAACATGCATATCTAACTAGCCTAAACATGAACATAAACGGAAAAATAAGAATAACTACGAATGGATAAAAGGGATTGCGTGTTGCGGAACCTGGAAGGCCGAATAAGGAGAATAGGCAGAAAGGTGGCTGGGGGTGGTGGGCACGGCGGCTGGCGGTGGTGGGCACGGCGGCGCAGCTATTCGGGGCAGGGGAAGAGAGGGTGATGGGGTTAGGGGAAGGGAGGGGGGAAAGAGGTGGTATTGCTGGTGGGGTGCGGTGGGGATGGTTGGCGGCGGTGGGTGGTGGCGCGGAGGAGAGCAGTGGCGGAGGAGGAGGGAGAAAGAAGAAAGAGGAAGAAAGAAGGGGGGAGGAGGGAGGGGGTAGGTATCGGCGGCTTCTGGGTGGTGGCGCGGTGGTGGCTGGGTGGTGGTGGTTGAGGGTTGGGGGAGAAGAGAGGGAGAGGAAGAGTTGGGGGGTGTCACGACTGATGGGGTTTCGCGTGACTAGGGGGTTATGATGGGGTTTCGCGTGGCTGGAGTGAAAAAGGTGGTTGACGCGATCGCGTGGGTGACGCGATCGCGCGGAGGGCAAAAAGAGTAAATGACGCGATCGTGTGGGGCATGCGATCGCGTTGCTAGAATTTGTGCTAAACGCACGAATCCAGCATCGTTTTAGCGCAACTCTCTGTCTCCTTGGGGGTGTTCGTGCAATCCATGCGACGCGGTCGCGTGGGATTGGTATTGTGCGAGTGACGCGATCGCGTGGATAACGCGATCGCGTGGGTCAATTGTGCGAAACGCACAATGGCCGCACGATTCCAGCCTAACTTTCTGGATGTTGGATCTTTACGCCGATCTCCAGGTCATGCGGCCGCGTGGATGACGTGGTCGCGTGGGAAGTGTAGTTCGCCATTTGACACGATCGCATGGGTGATGCGGTCGCGTCGCGCACCCTTTTTTTTTAGCATGAATGCAGAATGCAGTATGCAGAATGCAATGCTTAATGTGAATGCTATGCATGATTCCAGGTTCAATAAAATGAAATAAAATTCAAAAACAAACAAAACTAAATAAAATTAAAATTGCAAAAGAAACGATCATACCATGGTGGGTTGTCTCCCACCTAGCACTTTTAGTTAAAGTCCTTAAGTTGGACATTGGAAGAGCTTCCTGCTATGGTGGCTTGTGTTTAAATTCATCCAGAAATCTCCACCAATGCTTGGAATGCCAATAGCCTCCGGGGTCCCAAACTAGGCATGTGAAGCTTCTAAGCAGCTTCAAACAGATTTTCAGGCTCCCGAGGTGATGAATATCAGAATATTTTCCAGGATCCCAAATTTTGGTTCTAAATCCGCCTTCGTTTTGATCTATATTTTTCCATCCGGGCGGTTTAGAAAGTAGATTCTCACTATAGTGACCAAACGTTTTCTGAGATCCATTCAATCGAGCATGATACCAATCCATGCACTTCGATTTGAAGCGTTGAACCTTATTGAACCTTGTACACCAGCTCTGAGTACGAGCCGTTTCCCTCTTACTCTTAAAGCCGCAGAGGGCTCTAAGCTGGCCATCTGTTTCAAGTAAACCATATTCAAGTGAAAAAGTAAAGTTAAAGGTTAAGGATTGTACCCACTTGAAGCTTGTATTGGGCCGTAATGGCCTTAGGGTAGGTGTTTCTAGTGGTTCTGTAAGTTCTACTCCCTTGTGCTCTTCTGTGAGTTCCTCCACTTCTTCACAAGATTCTTCAAATGCATATGTATCCTGGTCAAAGTCTTCTATGTCTTCCTCATCACTCGAGTCATAGATCGGAGGTTGAGAGAAATCTACCTCTGCATCATCTTCGTATTCATTTGGAGAAGATTCTTCGATCTCAGAGAATTCACTTGCGGATGCAAGTTCATTACTAAGAGAGCTTGACTTGTGACTATCATCATCAAGGGAATTTGTGTCCTGGGTTATTCTGTCTAGTTCTTCATAAACGACCTGCCTCGGGGATTGTGCAATATCCTCCTTAGCATCAATTGTAACGTCCTTGACGAAATTCTCCTTAACTCTGGATTCCCATGGAGGTTCAGCGTCTCCTAGATCTTCAACCAACTCTTCTTCTTGTACAATGACAGCTTCTTCTACTTGTTCTAGTACGAATTCATGCTCTGTCTTGTCCACTGGAGTTTCTAGTGTCTCCTTCATGCTACGCTCTTCATTAGATTGTCCACATAGGGCTGTGGTTGGTCCTTGAATGTTCGCGCGTCTAGAAGCTAATTGAATTACTGCTTGCTCCAGTTGTCGAATGGTTGTTTGAAGTTTATTTACTGTTTCCTTGAGGCGAACCTCTGATTCTCGGGGTAATGGATTTGGACATGAAACATAGGGAAGTGGTGGTGCTTGGGAGTGATTGGATTGGAACTGGGGTAGGAAAGGATCATACGGTGGCGAATGGTAAAGAGAAGCTTGTGAGTGTGGTGGTTCGAGGTTATGTTGAGAGGTTGGTCTATAGGCACGGGGTGGGGTTTGTTGGTAGTTACAAGGTTGTCCACCATATCTATCAGCGGGGTATGCACTGTAGAATGGTCGTTGTCCGTGATATCTTGGAGGGTGTTGTTGCCTAAAGGGTTGATTAGATCCTCTTGGCTCCATCCATCCTTGATTGGTTTGACCTTGATGCATATTCCTGCTGTAACTTCTATTTCCTTCAACAAAGTTAGAACCAAACTCAAAGCGAGAGGGGTGAGAATTCATGGTAGCAAATAAAATTAAAAAGGAAAAACAGAAATAAATAAACAAGTAAAAGGAAAATATTTACAATAACCAATAATAAGGCACACGTTAGCAGTTCCCTGGCAACGGCGCCATTTTGAAAGATGCGGAAGATTGATGGTTTAGAAGTTATGGTAAATACTCGTTGCAAGTATAGTTACTAAACCAAGCAATCAACCTTTCTTACAAACGTTTTGGTTGTCACAAGTAACAAACCCCTTAAAATTGATAACCGAGTATTTAAACCTCGGGTCGTCTTCTCAAGGAACTGCAGAGAAGTATGTTTTTATTATTGGTTATGGAGATTGTAAATTGGGGTTTCAAGAATGAGGAACAAGTAACTTAATGGCAGGTAAATTAAATGGCAATTAAAATAAATAAATAACTGCAAAGCAAACTTTTGGCAATGTATGAGAAATTGGAAGTCCAGACTTAGTTATTCTTATCAATAACAATGAAAGTCGAATCTTAATTCCACTTGGTCAACCTTTACTAAAATAAAGGAAAGTTAAGGGACTAATTAGTTTGATCTTCGAATCCTATTTATTTCCTAAGAAAAGGTTGGGATTATTGAAGCTTAGTTCAATTAGCAAAGATAACAGTTATCAATTATGTTGAGATAAGATAACTCCTAAGTTACTGCTTTCTTAACCAAGACCAAAAGAGGAAAAAGTAAATTTGCTGGAATAAAAATGCCTTTAGATGTGAAGCAACAATAACATAAATTAAAGAAAGCAATCATGAATTGAAATACCTCAAATATCATTAATAAGGGAAATTATTATCTAACATGAAGAGTTCATAAACTAAATTGGAAAAACAAATAAAAATAAAGAACATGGGATTGAGAGTTACTCCTAAAACTAAGAGAAGTCCTAAATCCTACGAGAGAGAGAGAGAGAGAGAGAGGAGAGAACCTCTCTCAAAACTAGATCTAAAACATGGGAAATAACTAAATTGGCGAGCTCCCTCTGAATGGATGCGTTCCCACACTTTATAACCTCTGGTCTATGCCTTCTGGACTTGGATTGGGCCAAAAAGGGCTTCAGAAATCGCTGGAAGCGTTTTCTGCAATTTCTGGTGCGTGGCCTCTGTCACGCGTCCGCGTGGGTCACGCGGTCGCGTCGCTCGGAGCTTTTCCTTGCCACACGGTCGCGTCAGTCATGCGACCGCGTCGCTGCTTCTTTGCGCTTGGCATGCGTCCGCGTCGCCCATGCGATCGCGTGGATGCAAGTTTCTTCAGAAGCTCCGTTTTGTGCTTTCCTTCCATTTTTGTATGTTTCCTTTCCATCCTTTAAGTCATTCCTACCTTAGAAGATCTGAAAACTACTCAACACACTAATCACGGCATCGAATGGAATTAAAGGTGATTAAAATAATTAATTTAAAAGCATAGAAAACATGTTTTTCACATACACCACATAATAAGGAAGGAGAAGTAAAACCATGCAATTAATATGAATAAGTGGGTGAAGGATTGAATAAATCACTCAAACTAAGCACAAAATATATCATAAAATATGGGTTTATCAACCTACCACTAAGGTCTCGGAGCTAGCTTCATCGTTCCTACTAGGCGGCTGAGATTGCTGGGTCGTGACCTCCAACCTTTACGTGTAATCCTCCTGTGTCACACACATTGTGATTAGGATAACAGTTAAGTAATTGCCTTTAAACTAAATAAATTTAAAACTTCGGATTAATTTAAACTCACATAATGGGCCGCTGACAACTCGTCAGCAAATCTCTCCTTGTTGGCCTTCAAAGTATGGGTATACTTGAAGGTCTCCGCCAGTGTTGTCTCACGGTCCGATGACTTAGATTACAAATTAATATATCAATCAGTAAAATAAGTGAACAAATTAAACAACTAGTTCAAGTAACTACTAAAATATTAAATAATGACAAAATTCTTACCAATCTACTCTTCATCTTCATGAAGGTCGCCGACCCACCTATATACTTTGACAACTTGGGCGAAGCTCCGTTAGCGACGTTTGTCAGACGGCGATGCTTGAACCCCTTAGAGTAAAATAGGCTTCCAGTTCCTTCTTGATGGTTGGACGGATCCACGATGTTAGATGGTCGCGCCCCTTACAAACGTCGCTCATCATCTGCTGAAAACGTGTAGCTGTCCGGTGGTCGTAGAACTTCCTGATCATGAGATTATGCACCGCATCCTATATGAATTTCAACTGCACAAAGTGATTCCCCAACATTACTTATTCAGAATAAAATACAGCTCTAATACGGTTAATTAATTCAACATTATTGGGTTCTTACCACCTACTTCTGAAACCATCGATCTCTAGTCTCAGTCGGGATCTGCAAGTAGGTCGGCCATGGGACCGTACATCGACTTAATCACGTCGGAGATCTCTTGTGTGCAAGCATTGGAGTTTGGTGCAAATCTAGCACAAAAAAAAACTAACATTAACAAATACATAGAAACGCATAAACTTAATATTAATAAACGTATGATTAAAAAATTGTATGTGTACTCACGCCTGCATGCCATCGGGCCAAATCCTTAGCTGGATGACAGGCGGTGATGGAGGGGCATCCTATTGAGGAGCACTTGAGGAATCACCCACCGCAGACTTTGTTGTCGATAGATATGCAAGGGAGTGTAGCAGAAGGAGGCATGTAGTTCGGGTTTCGTACCATGATGAATTGATGGTCCATTGGATATGCCTGTGACCCACTCGATAGGGCAGTCCTTGGGGATTCGGTAGAAGCCCGCCCTCTACTACGACCACGTGACCCACTCGACTTACCTCTCCTACCTGTCGTCATGTTTGCACAGTGAATATATTACTAACACTAATCAAAACACAATTAAATTCACCAACTCTAAACATATTAATACATTCAATACAGTAAACATATTAATAACATAACAAACACCAATAAATAATAACATAATAAGAAGCTCAAGAAATAACAAATAATTATAACAAATATGAAAAAAGGTATGAATAACAAATAATAATAAAAAATAACCCAAAATACTTAAAATAAGAATTTTAAGGAAGAACCAATTCATGTCACAATTAATACAAATATCTATCAACCCTAAATATAATTCTAAGACTTTCGAAAACATAATTTTAATTTTTCAATTTCACTCAAAATTTTATAAAAATTTTGACAGAGTCTCCTCGAAAATTCGGATTTTTGCGTCCCTCAAGAGTTCCATCCAAACCAAACATCTATCCAAACCAACATATAAGGGTTGAAATCCTAAGCCACCCGCTAAGAGGCTTGAATCATTTTTACTAATCTACTCATATGCACAGTACATTTATTTCAAAGCAATCTAACTTTGTAAAAAAACAAACACTAAATAATATAATTTTTTTTAATTTCTTCATCATCAAACCAATTTTAATAACCAGAATAATAAACACAAATATAACATAATCAATACAAATCCTATTTTATAATAACTAATAACAAATATGGATAAAACCTAAATTACCATATGATAACCAAAATGCAAATCCTACAATTTTAAATTGAGAATTTTAATTTTTTAAAAAATGAAAAAAAAACTAGTGAAGGGACTAGTTCGGTGCACGACATTCAATTTCAGAGAATAAAATGAGTCACTTAATACAAAGTGAGAAACTAATTTAGTGCATCTACAATGGTGACATAGCGGATGACAAGTGGACAAATAACATTGTGACATGTGACACAAACTGACATGTGGCCAAATAGCATTATGACACGTGGCATAATCGTCCACATCAGCATACTACATGTCACTAGTCAACACATCATCATATCATTATATGTGGCCAAACCACGGAGTGACACGTGTCACTAATAGTCCACTTCATCAAGCCATTTCATCGTACCGTTAACGAAAAATGGGTCAGGGACTAACATGGTGCACTTTTGTCAATCTCAGGAACGATTTTAGTGCACGACTCCAATCTCAAGGACCATTTTGGAATTAAACAATAAAAATTGTACAACTTTTTTTTTGTCTTGGCCCATGGCCATTCAAAGGATACCAGATCAAAAAACCCCCCGAATCCAAAACACAAGATGAATCCCTAGATCAACTATGAGATGACGTTGGTGTTCCTCTTTACATGGTATCAAATGCCACCACCGGTGAGTCCTATGGTTACTATAATACCACGTCTCAGACCCATGGTTCTTGAGTTAATGCTTGTCTGCTTCTTCCTCTCTGTTGTTCGTTTTGATCTTTAGCTCGTAGGTGTGCCTCCTTGCATCGTGAAGCTGCCTCCATGGATTGAGATAGAGACTTCTTACACGAGGTTGGAATCACTACTCTGGTTAATTCCTCTGCCGCCCACTTGCTCTTTAGATGAGCATTGTTCTACAGATTGGCTCTATTCTCCCATAACTCTCTATTGCTTCTTTTAAGTCTGAACTTGTGCCAAACCTACAGAGAACCTTGAATCCGTCCAATTCTTCTGAGGAGCCTCCTTCCTTAGTAACTCGCGTAGCTCTCTTGGAAAGTTTATGCTCCAATTCCTTTCCAATTTTCCAGCCGCCTCCATCGTAGCTGCCATGTGTGCTAGGTTATTTCCCTCCCTGGGAATCCAAGTGAGCCCATAGTCCTCCACATCCTCTCCTATGTTCTTTGATTTTAAATCTTGTACAATCAAAAAGTTGTCTGATTCAATTAATACCTTTTGAACCCGAGATTATTAAATATTGTACAATAAAAAAGTTATCCGATTCAATTAATACCTTTTTGAACCTGAGATTATTGACCAGGATAACTACATTTCTGACTATTGTTGCTTTTGCTGTTTTAAACATATAATTATGAAAATTGAAATCACAGGTATGTGGCTGGCTAATTTGTGTAAGGCGAAATTCGAACTCCTGACACTTGTTTAAAAAGACAAGTGAGCTAATTACTAACTAACCCAAATTGGTTAAACCACATTTGATTCGGTTAAAATAATGAGTCAACAAATTATTAGGTCAATCATTAAATCACTAGTTAAATTGGTTGAATTAATTATAATCCAATAACTATATACAATTTTATTCTTATTCTCATAATAAGTAGTTTTTTTAGCATTTTTGTTTTATTATTAAATTAACTATTATGTTTTAATTTTATAAACTCATTAATTAGTCTATACCTATTATAACCTTCAAGTATTTTTTGAAAAATAATATTAATATATATCATATAACTAAAGATACAAAAAATATGTCGTAATTGATAAAAGTAATTTTATCTTTTTTTTAATTTGTAGATGTTTAATAAAATTTTATTTGTTATCTTATTAATTGTGTAAAATTTTAAAAATATTGTTAATTAATTTGAAAAAGAATGAGTGTAAAAATAAAACTAAAATTAACATTAAAAATATACAAACCATAGTTAATTGAAGGTTTTTAACTAAGAGTAATACTATACATCTAAATTTTTTTTTATGATCTAAGTTCAACTAAGTTAAACAATAAGACTTGGAATAATGCTAGTCATAATTGATTTTTGTTATGTTAGGCCAACTTGGTTGAATTTGATTAACAAAAAGACTTAAACGTGTAGTTGATACGAGCTCTGTGGAATAAACTGAGAAATGTCATATACCAATTAGTCCAATTATAAGAGCAATAACTAAGAGATTAAAAGAAGATTTTGCAAACATGACTAAATTATTTATTCAGGAGATGCATCAAGAATTGGACAAGACAATGGTTAACGATTATAGAAAGCTAAACGTCTTACTACTCTCGTTAGTCAAGTTGAATCAAATAGGCATCTCTTTCTTAGTATTTATTTTAAGACTTATTTTATGTTTATTTTATTTTATTTTATTTTATTTTATTTTATTTTAGACCCAATTATGATTTGACCCATTTTTATTTTAGTAAAATTATGAGTTAGGGTTTTAAACTTAAGAGGTATAAAAACCTCTAAAACTTGGTAGTCACTTTTTCTTTTAATTTTTTATGAATAAAAATTTCTTTGAGTTTCTTTGAGAAACTTGGGTGTGAATAGGAGAGGTAGAGTTATTCTTTTAAGTGTTGCATTAGGAAATCAAATTAAAGTAGAGGATTCCCTTTCTTTGATTCTCCATCTTACTCTGGGTTTCTTCCGTATCATTTGGTATCAGATTTCAAGTATTAGATTAATTCTTATTAATTTATATTTTTTTTCTTTATCTTAATTAAAAAAAATAAAAGAAAAATCTTCTTTATTACATCTGTGTAGTTGTTTGCATTTTTGTGTTCTTAAATATAAATAAAAAACCCCACCTAGCGTTATTCCCTCGTCGTTCATTATCATCTTCATGTCTTCTTTTGACTCTTTTTTCCTTCTTTTTATTGTTTATTGTTCTCTTACTATGTCATGGTTTCCTTTTATTTCCCCATAGCATTAGGTATCTTTAAAGAAAAAAAAAAAGCAATTCAACATACCAAAAAAAATAACAAGGAAAAAAAACCCAAAAAAAACAACAAAGACAAAAAGAAAGTTGTGTTATCGTCAAAAACAATCTCGAAAAAAATATCTTTAGAAAATTTATTATTATTATTATTATTATTATTATTATTATTATTATTATTATTATTATTATTATTATTATTATTATCTCTTTGTATTCAGTGTCTTTTGTCTTTTTTTTTCTTTTAATCTTTTTTTTCTTATCGTTGTATCAGATTTTCTCTATTTCTCTTATTTTTTTAAAGTGCAATAGCTAAAGAGATTTAAGAGTGGTAAAAGATAAGAGTAGTGAGTTCAATAGAGAGTAAAAGCCAATTTTGAGAATAAACACGAGTGTCCATCCTTAAGTGAAATACGTGAGAGAGGGACTGTGAGATCCTTTCTATAACAACCTTTACGGGTTTATTGTTATGGTGACTCACTTAGAAGAAACTCTAGTTGACATAGGAATGATGCAAAGGGCTACTCAACACTTAACTAATCGCTTGACTGAATTGGAAGAATGGAGGCAGGAAGTGACACAGACATTGTCTAAGAATACTAGACAAGAAACTTTTTGGAATCGGTGTCAAAATCATATACCTTCTGATGATGACCCTGATAGGGGAATAACGCCTCGACACAGAAGTAAAGACAGCAATATCAATTCCATCAAGATGCAAATACCACCATTCAAAGGGAGAAACGATCCTGAAGTTTATCTAGAGTGGAAATGTAAGGTGGAAAGAATTTTTACTTGTCATAATTACTCTGAAGCAAAGAAGGTTCGTTTGACAACAGTTGCATTCTCTGACTATGCCTTGGTTTGGTGGAATAAACTAGTGAAAACAAGACGTCGGAATGACGATCACCCTATAGAGACTTGGGATCTTATGAAACGCCTCATGAAGAAGAGATTAATGCCTTTGTACTATTACAGGGAAGTGCATCAGAAGTTACATCGGATGACTCAAGACTCCAAGTCTATTGAAAATTATCATAAGGAAATGGAGATTCTTATGATCACTGCCAACATAAAAGAGGATACTGAGGTTACTATGACACGATTTATGGGTGTTTGAATAGAGAGATTGCTGATGTGGTGGAGTTACATCATTATGTAGAGATGGAGGATTTAGTTAGTATGGTAATGAAGGTGGAAAGGCAACAATAAAGAAGAGCACCAAGGAGATTGTCTCATGCTAATCCAAAATGGGAGTCTCGTAGTGATGACACAACAAAGACTAAGGATGCTTAATCCAAGGAGTTGTTTAATGATACAAAGAAGAAAGGTAATTCTAACTCTTCTTCTGCTACTTCTAGGCACAAAGATATTAAATGCTTCAAGTGTCATGGTATGGGTCATTATGCTAGTGATTGCCCAAATAGAAGGATGATGGTTATTAGAGGGGATGATATTGTGTCTAATTCTGGTCATGGTGATGATTCTGATCATAATAGTATGTCACCTTTGGAGGATCGTTTTGATGGTGATGTTGAGTATGCAGTCCATGGTGAATCTCTTGTTGTTAGACATGCTTTGAATTTGCAGGTGAAAGAAGATAGCCTAGAGTAATGCCAAAATCTTTTTTACACTAGATGCTTAGTGAGTAGAAAGGTGTGTAGTCTAATTATTGATAGTAGAAGTTGCACTAATAAATGTGGTTAGTACACTAATTATTGATATGTGTTCGACATCCTAAATCGTATACGTTGCACTAGTTGAATGACATTTGTGGGATCAAGGTTGACAAGCAGGTGATGATTGTATTTTTTATTAGAAAGTATGTTGATGAGACATTGTGTGATGTGGCACCAATACAAGCTTGTCATTTATTATTGGGAAGACCTTGACAATTCAACCGTCGAGCATTCTATGATGGTTACACGAATCGGTTCTCCTTTGATTTTCATGGTCATAAGATCAATTGAAAGAGCAACAACTAAGAGAATAAAAAAAATTTTTGCAAACATGGCTAAACCATTTGTTCAGGAATGGGCAAGACAATGGTTAACGATTATGGAAATCCAAACGTCTTACTATTTACAAGTTGCATTGAAGATTCTCGTTAGTCAAGTTGAATCAAATAGGCATCACTTTCTTAGTATTTATTTTAAGACTTATTTTATTTTATTTTGTTTTTGTTTATTTTAGACCTAATTATGATTTGGCCTATTTTTATTTTAGTGAACTTATAAGTTAGGGATTTTAAACTTAAGAGGTATAAAAAATTTCTAAAATTTGATAGCTACTTTTTCTTTTAATTTTTGACGAATGAAAATTTCTTTGAGTTTCTTTGAAAAACTTAAGTATGAACATGAAAGGTAAAGTGATTCCCTTAATTGTTGCATCAGAAAATCAAAATAAGGTAGAATAGTCCTTTTTTTTATTTTTTTATCTTATTCTGGATTATGTTCTATATCAGTAATATTATTCATTAACTATATATATATATAGTAAATAATGTCAAAACTACACGAAACTATATGCCAAGGGGTTAGCTACCCCAGAAGAACCACCAAACAGCAACAATCATATGCCAGTTGGAAGAGAATTCCAATATTGGATACAAAGACTTTGCACAAGACTCTGATTAGCTAGCCAGTCCGCAATTCACACATGTATTGGCTTCCTTGAATGTATGAGTGAGTTTAACCTCTCAATTTCTTGACATGAGCTCTCTGAGTCTATTTTCTCTCTACCTTAAGTAACGCTGCTGGTCATTGCTTGTAAGTCAGTTTTCATTATCATCTTTCTAAAACCCTAAGGTCAAAGCCGTTTTCAACCCCAACCAGAGCCCCTATTGTTTAGTAATGTAAGCAAAATAAACTTCTGTTAGATATATAATCATTCATGTTGTCTCTTTTTATCAGCGTAAATTTTTTGGACGAGTAATTTCATGACATGGTATTAGAGCTCTATGTTCGAAAAGTATAAAATTTGATATTTGGTAAACCCAAAAGTGAAAAAAAATATTCTAAAAAAAATAAAAAAAATGCCTATGCAAAAATTAAACAAATCTAAAAATGTTCTTACTTAAAGAAAAGTATTAGAAATATATCAATTTATGTTACTTTTTTTTATTAGGCTAAACTTTTAAAATGAGTGATTCATGATACTATTAAATTTTTAGAAAATTCTATTGTACATTTATCTTCGGTGGTTCAAATAAGAGTATAAGACCACCACATCCCGCCCTACCCAAGTTATATGCTAATTAATGAGCATATAAACTAACTAACACTTCTTTATCGAACCAACTGATCTAATATCCAGTTCTAATAACATGGGTTGAGCTCAAGTATTTTTAATATGCTTCGTATCAGTATTATTTTCATACATAGAGGCTATACGTTATCGTTTATTTTAGAGCATGGGCTTTCCTCGATCCTCCTCAAATATTAAAGCACAAAAAAAAAATTCTCAAAAACGAATTTTTTTTTTAATTCTTAAAACAAATAAATGCCCGTAGTTTGGGTTATTTGTGGTCTGAGATATCTTAGTTTGACTGAGTTGGAGCCACAGTGGGAGTGATGGCCTGCAGCAACAAAAAAGTATAGTGCAAGGAAGGGTTATAGATGGTTATTAAAGAAAACATTAAATTGGAATGCCAACAGTAATTGGAACTGGTTGTGGAACACAAACATTCCAGAGAAGTTCAAATTTACTATGTGGCTTAGCTTACATGATGCTCTACCAACTGAGACCTTTCGATTCAAGCGGCATTTAGCTTCTTCAGATATGTGTAAGAGATGTAACAAGACACAGGAGACTATGGAGCATTGCCTTAGAGACTGTGAATGATCAAAGGCAATCTGGTATATGTTGGATCCGAGTATCCTGGACTCGACGGCTGGTACTACTCTTGAAGAGTGGTTTCGGAAGGCCTTGGCTAACAATGAGGCGTCCTTTGGTGCAGGGCTTTGGTGGGTATGGAGACATAGGTGCAATGACATATTCAACACTGACAACCCTTGGACAGACCATAAGGTTGTTGCCTTGGCCAGAATTACCGCCAAGGACTTACAGGTTTACAGGAATCGAAGCAATGCATTTAGGTCTCTCCGAAATTGCCTTTGTTGGGAACCACCGGTAGGCAATAGTTTTAAAGTTAATTGTGATGCAAGCTTGTATATGGATTCAAATTTAGCGGAATTTGGGTGTATTATTAGAGATTCTAAGGGAGATTGGATCTCGCGCTGCTTTGGAAGCATTCCCCCTTGGTCTATAATCAGATGTGAATTATTTGCTGCTTGGAGGGGGCTGGTTTTAGCTTGGGATTGCGGTTTGAGGGATATTATATGTGAAACAGATTGCCTTGATATTCTGCCCATTATGCATGAGCTTACAAGTGGGTATCCATCTGAAGTAACAGATTTGGTTCACAAGATTCATGAGCTTTTATCTCGTCCTTGGCTTGTTCACGTTGAATGGGTGTCCCGAGAAGAAAATAGCGGATTGGATGGCTAAATATGGTGCCAAGAGTAACTCTAATCATATTATTTGGTCTGAGCCTGGTGTTGATCTCCAACGAATCATCCGCTCGGATTTAGAATAGTTTTTGCTTTGTTTCTTTCCTTGTTTAGTCACCCAAAAATATTATTGTTTCATTTTGGTTACTTTTTAAATTTCACATGGTACATGCAGCAATTCATTTATTAATAACAAACATTTAAATAAAATTTTGATTCTCAATGAATTAATCATTAGCTAGTATATATATATATATAAATGTTTGTCATTCAATTCTTTCTTTGATTTTAGATGGGTAAAGAAAATAATTCTCATTTTTATAATAAAAAAAATATTCCTAAAATATTATAACATGTGAGAAAATAACTAAAGTAATATTATTTTTTATATGTGTGTATTTGTCAAACTGCTTAAGCATTTGATCAAAAATTTGGTAGAAATATTTGGATAACTATTTAAAAGTACATACAAAAAACTAGATAAAAACTCAACCTCTAAAATTTTTCTTTGCGTTTTCTAAAAGTATTCTTATCATTCATAAAAAAATCGTAAAAATATCTATTTAACTTAAAATTAGCAAATTTTAAAGATAAAATTATCTTATTTGTTTAATTGTTTGTGCAAAAAATTGTATTAAAATTCAATTTTTAAAGTATTTTTGAATATATATTTAAAGTTAGGTATTTTTGTTACATTTTAAAATATTTTAAAGATATTTTTGTCATTAATAAAAATAGAATCATTTTGTCAGTATTATGATAATTCGAGCACAAAATTAATGATTTACTCTTTTTAAAATTATAAAAATTACTAGGGTTTTTTATAATAATTGCTGGATTTTTTAAATTATAATAATTATTGTTGTCATGTTGTCCTTTTTGTTAGCTATGTCAATATTTAATGTTAATGTCATCTAATTCAATTGACGATTAGTCATTTTTGTTAAAATTGATTAGTCATTTTTGTTAAAATTAATTATTTTTTAGGGACTATTTTATTTTTTACATCTTTTAAGATTTTTTTGTTAGTACTAAAATCTTATAGAGATTAATTTAAAAGATAAGTAATTTTTTAAACACAAATTTGGCTATTTATTCCATATAATTAGGAGTACTTTTAAAATTAGTACTATAGATAAATGGTAAATAATTAAACGAAAATGAGGTGTCAAGAGCAGAACCATGAAGTTAAAGGCGGGGAAGATACTAAAATAGGATAATTCAGTTGGTTCACGTATCTTTAACCTGTTAACCGAAAGTGCAACGAATTGAGTGATTGTTGATGCCAGTTTATGGTAGTTACTACAGTTTGAGATTCCGATGCTTCTTCTATTATTGCATCAACCAAGAGTATTTGTGGATATCAATGTCCCTCATAAAATCAGAATCCAAAGATTATTAAAGTTACTTTCTTAATTTCTTCCATTCTTTAAATGCCACGAAGACGTAGAATTTATGTTTTTCCAACTTCAACTTGATTATATCACTCTATAGTTGTGATCCAATAATTATTAATTTCTTATTGTTATATTCAGTTAATTGTAATGAATTTTAAGTTGAAGATATTTTATACTTTCCAGCTTGAAAGAGAAATGCCTTTAAATTTTTCAAGCGAAAGAGAATAAATAAAGATTGAACTAAAAGAAAAATTACTGTAACCACTTAAGACAGAATAAAGCGTTTGTTGAAGAGTCTTGGATCGAAGTCACCTAATTTTGACAGGTGAAAATATATGTCAGATTTCAACTTACGCTAATTTAGTACTGTTAGAATAACTAAAATATTATTTTTATTCTTTATTTTTTATGCCATTTTAACTTTTTTTTGTTTCGTTGTTTCATAATAGCTGTTATTTTTATTTATATACAAATTATTATTGAATAGTCAAATATATCCTTCATCTATATGTAAAAGCCTTAAAATTGATGTCTCCTCTTTAATATGAGAATGGTTTCTTTGAAATTTTCACATGGATAATAATGTACGTGTAATTTACACATCTTCTCCTTGATGAGAGCGCATTCATTCCATCTTCACTTGGAAACGTTCTCACTAGCTAGAAGTTCAAAAATAATTCATAGCCTTTAGATAAATTTGTTATTAACTTTTGTTAATGATTTTTTTACTACTGTAATTTAAAAAGAAGAAGAATAGAAGAAGGATATAGAAACATTATGGTTTTTTTTTCTGAAAATCAAAATAAAACTTAAATTCTAATTTCACATTAACTATTATAGTTGTGGGTTTTAAAGTCAAAGACAATATCAATAGAAAATTTAAGATAAAAAAAAAAGAAAGAAGTAAGAAAAAGATATAAAGAAAATTGAATAAAAAAGGTGGAAGGAATATTTAGTTTTTTTTCGTGAATCTGTTTGTATCAGAATGACATGAGAATGTTTAAAATACTTTGCCAAATGATTTTAACCCTTTATTGTGATCCTAAAATTTTTATTTATAAAAAATTTTAATAATTAAAATTACAATTATATTTAATAATTTTCAAGAACTTTTTAAAAAACTTGTTCTGTATACTGGGCAGTTGTAATTTCATTATGAGAGAGTACATAATTGAGTATGTAACGGTTTTAAAAATTGTCTCTACTATGTACTTAGAACTTTGAGTATGTAACTACTTTTAAGGTTGATTCCATTTAAAAGTTGGTGGATAATGTAATATTTTTAGCACTTAATAATGATTAAAGTTTAAAATTGTAGAACACTAGTTTGTCAAAAGAATTTAATATCTTATCAAAAATATTATTTTTGATATAACATATATATCAGAAAAATCATAAAAAGACAAAATTAATTATCCTAAATTATTATTGAATAATAAGAGTACTTTTATTCGAAAAGAGATATATCTATGTGTATAGAAAAAAATGCAGTTAATTATTGGAAATGATGATATCTATCCTGATCATGTCAATGGGCTGTTAACCAATACTTGATGTCCTATGATTATTTAGGACATGAAAGCTATGATGATGAAGTGCCAAAACCGGTTTTGGTATCTTGAGGATTGTTAGGGTTTTGTTGAAGTCACCTTTAAAATTGAAAGAAAGAGGTTATGTGCTTATGTTTATGTATTTTTGTAGTTGGAGATTTCGAAATCCATTTAGTCTGGTGGTGATAACTTTTGTTCTACAATAAGTGTATCTGAATTTGAAACGTGAATAAAAATTTTTAATGTAATGATGTAAATTTATAAGAGTGAATTATCAATTTAGTTCTGTCCATTTTTTAGAAGATAATGCGATTTCTCATGATAAAAATGATTCATTTTGGTGGCATGTCAGATTTAGAAATAGATAGTGACTTAGTTGTCTCTAAATTCAAATTAGTTAGGGACTTAATTGTCTCTAAATTCAAATTGGTTAGGAATTTATTTATTTTTATTCTTTAAACAATATCTGTTTTAAATTATTTTTTATTCATTATATTAATATTTTTTTAATAAATTATTGAATATAAAGTATAATAAGTACAAATTAATTAATAAACTATTCAAACTTAAAAATATTATTTATTATGAAATTAAATAAATAATTCTCAAATATAATTTTTAAATATATAAATAATAAATATTAAAATACGGTTAATATATTAATAATAATAAGTCTATGATATATTATTAGTATTATGATATAGATAATTTTCACAATAAAATAAAAACTAATGAATATATTATTTGATATATAATAAAAAAATTTTGAGTAATAACAAATTTAATTTTTTTATCTCTTTAAACTAAATTAATAATTCTAATTGATATCTTTGCACTAAAATATACTATAAGTAGACTACTAATACTAAATAAAATAAAAACATAATACTAATAATATATCATAGGGTTATTATTATTAATATATTAATCAAATTTTAATATTTATTATTTATATATTTAAAAATTATATTTAAAAATTATTTATTTAGTTTCATAATAAATGATATTTTTAAATTTGAATAATTTATTAATTAGTTTGTACTTATTATACTATATATTTAATAATTTATTATAAAAAATATTAATATAATGAATAAAAAAATTTTAAAAAGATATTATTTAAAAAATAGGAATAAATAAATTCCTAACCAATTTAATTTTATAGACAATTAGATTCTTATCCATGTCAATTTTTTTCGTTTAGAATTGACAAAAAAAATATCCATAAAAACTGTGTTGTGCCACGAAAATAGAAAAAAAAAATCAAAAGAGATCATTTTTATTTTAAAGAATCGCGTTGTAATTCACTCCATTTGGCATTTGTAATGCTGAATTGTCCCACCCATCCTTCTAACAAAAATAATAAAAAGTAGTTATGGTTTGTTGACATGTGCGAAGTGGGTCTAACTGTGGGCCGACATCACAGAGTGCGCTCTCTCCCACTCGCAATTCCACCTGTGGCCTGTGGGCCTCTCTCTTCATCCCCTTTCCCGAATCTTTGTCCCATCGGATCTTCCATTATTCAACATTAAATCTGCCAATATGCTTAAGTAAAACGCTTTAATCGTCAATTTTCTCGGTCCCTAGTCATGTAACGCACAGTTGTAACAAAATCTTACTAATTCAAAATGAAATTATTAAAATAAATATGAGTACTAATAACATTATATAGTCCCTTGAAAAAGCAATTGGCTGTATATTGCAACGTAGGAGAAGCATGTTTTCATGGTGAGATTATTTGAGTTAGTCGGCACGAAGATATACCATGAATTGTTAAAAATGAATCCACTTGCTTAATAATATTGTATACTTTTTCTTGGAACAAATAAGCTAAGTATGCTGAAAGGAGATCTATCTTAATCAATTAGCACGTGGTATATATCGCGCCGACTTGAGTTGTTGACAGCCACCATATGCATATTGACTATGATGACGTAATTTTCTACAAGGCAGCCGCATTAGTTCCCGCGTGAAATTCTTTTTCATATTTGCAATTGTCAATTGATCTCAACTCAGCCAACCCAATCACCATCGATATCCAATATACAGTAACCTTCTGCTTCTTACAACTTATCTCGAGGGCGTATCAATTGAAACCCAAGATCCATGGTTTTCAATTAATTATTGTAATTTAAAACATGTTAAAATCTGATGTGAATCATTTGATTGCTCCCAGTCAGGAAATGATGTCTCTAGCTAATCATCCATCATCAAGGCAATGTATCAGCTAATAATTAGCAAAGAAAGCCAACAATTAGACAAATGGATAGGTGGCTGGAATATATATGTCAACGAATATAATTATGAGAAACGCTTGGTCAGTAAGTTTTAGTATTTTTAGTTATTTTTTAATTAGTATAAATATTAAATTATTTTTAATAAATAAATTTTATTAATTTATGTGTTAGAAACAAGAGACTGAGAGAATGATGTGAAAAGTGTATTATTGAGTTGTGTGTCAGGTACAATATACAAGGGGTATTTATAGGTGCTAAATAAATCAAAGTAATAAAGACATAGAATCCTACAATTAATGTACAGATATGCTATATAAATATAGACGATGCTAATTGATCTAAATTGATTCTAATGATTCTAATTGATTCTCTAACATCCCCCCTCAAACTCAAGTGGGAGCTAAGGATACCAGCTTGAGTTTGGATAACAAAATCCGAAAGCGAGTCGGGTGATGAGCTTTCGTGAAGATATCAGCAGTCTGATCCAGTGTCCCAACAGCAACGAGACGAACAGCATCAATAAGAATTCGTTGCCGAACAAAATGACAATCAATCTCAATGTGTTTGGTGCGTTCATGAAACACATCATTATGGGCAATCTGAATAGCACTGCGGTTATCACAAAAGACATCAGTAGGGGACGACTGAGGAGCACCCAGATCTTCGAGAAGCCAACGAACCGAGATAACCTCAGCAGTGGTGTCAGCAAGGGCACGGTACTCAGCTTCTGTGCTTGAGCGAGCAGTGAACGTTTGCTTCTTAGCACGCCAAGAGATGAGAGCGTCGCCAAGAAACAAACAATAACCAGTAGTAGAACGACGATCAGTGGGATCACCAGCCCAATCAGCATCAGAGTATGCCTGAAGGGTCAAAGAGGAATGGGCAGAAAAATAAAGGCCATGAAAAAGAGTGCCTTTGACATACCGAAGAATGCGAAGAACTGCCGCATAGTGAGTAGTACGGGGAGCAGACAAGAACTGGCTGAGGACATGAACTGGATAGGCAATGTCTGGTCGGGTGACAGTCAAGTAGACGAGACCGCCAACTAATTGACGATAAAGTGTCGGATTATCCAAAACAGTGCCATCCATAGGGGTAAATCGAACATTAGGCTCAAGAGGAGTAGACTCGGTGCGACTATCTGTAATCCCAGCGCGGGCAAGGAGATCTGAAGCATACTTAGCCTGAGAGAGATAAATGCCATCATCTGTGGAGATGACCTCGAGACCAAGAAAATAGCTGAGAGAACCAAGATCCTTCATCTCAAAGGTACGCTGAAGTGAGGTCTTGAGATCAGAGATACCATCAACATCATCTCCAGTAATAATCATGTCATCAACATACAAAAGTAGAAGAACAACTCCACGGTCGCTTTTACGAATGAAAAGCGCATTCTCATGAGGACTAGAAATAAAGCCAAGACTGCATATGGTAGTGCTGAACTTGTCAAACCATTCACGAGGAGCTTGCTTAAGTCCATAAAGTGCCTTGCGAAGGAGACAAACCTTACTGGAAGGACAAGGATATCCTGGAGGTGGTTTCATATAGACTCTCTGTTTCAAATCCCCATTAAGAAATGCATTCTTCACATCCATCTGACTGAGAGACCATCTTTTAACCGCAGCAATGGCAAGGAGAGCTCTAACAGACGTAAGGCGAGCAACAGGAGCAAAAGTCTCTTCATAATCAATACCATACTCTTGCGTACAACCTTGAGCAACCAATCGTGCCTTATAACGGTCAATAGAGCCATCAGAGCGAGTCTTGATCTTGTATACCCATCTACTGCCCACAACTTCCTGATCAGAAGGAGGATCAACCAAATCCCAAGTGTGTGCTTTTTCAAGTGCCTGTATTTCTTCCTGCATTGCTTGTTGCCAATTTGGATTTGTGGAGGCTTCTCTGAATGACTTAGGTTCATGTTGATGAAGAATAGTAGAAAAGCAATGATAATCAAGAAGATGAGGAGGGGGATTCCTTACTCTAGAAGAACGAGTGGGAGGAGGAGGCATGACGCTAGGAGTGGGATCGCCGTCCGGACTGGAATCATCGGGAGATGGAGAAGGTGGAGGATCAGGAGCCTCGAGTGGTGGACTTGGGGTAGACCCTGTAGTATCATCACTAGGAAAGAGATCAACATTTGGGTTAGTAAAAAACGGTGATGGAGTAGAAGGAATGGACTCAAAGGAGGAGAAACTAGAGAACATGTGATGTTCCCAGAAGACAACATGACGAGATATACGAATACGGCGAGAGATAGGATCCCAACAACGATAACCCTTATGTTCAGAAGCATACCCAAGAAAACAACACATGCGAGCCCGAGGTTCAAGCTTATTATGTTCATGAGGCTGAAGAAGGACAAAACAGACACAACCAAAAACACGGAGAGAACTGTAATCGGGAGAAGTACGATAAAGACGCTCAAAGGGAGTAGTGTTACCAAGAACAGAAGAAGGGAGTCTATTGATAGCATGAACAGCAGTGAGGACAGCTTCACCCCAAGCACGCTCAGGACAGGAAGAGGAAATAAGCATCGCACGGACAGAGTCAAGAATATGACGGTGTTTACGCTCAGCTCTGCCATTTTGTTGAGAGGTACCAGGACAAGAAAACTCGGACAAAGTACCCTGTTCAGCGAGAAAATTTAAAAGTTTGGAGTCACGATATTCCATAGCATTATCACGTCTGAAAATTTTAATGACCTTTGAAAACTGAGTTCGAACCATAGTGGCAAAGTTAATATAAATCTGAGGCAACTCACAACGATTAGTCATCAAATAGACCCAAGTAAAACGGGAATAATCATCAATAAAGAGGACAAAATATCGAGCCCCTCCCATAGAAGCGGTGGGAGCGGGTCCCCAAACATCAGAATGAATAAGATCAAAAGGAGAGCATGCAATAGAGGAATTATTATTAAAGGATAAGGCAGGTTGTTTTGCAGTGTGACAAGAAATGCAATCTAAAGACTCATTTTGAACTTGACCTAAAACACCCGTAGATATAAGAGGACGTAATTTGCCTAAGGAGCTATGGGCAAGACGTCGGTGCCACAAGTGAAGAGTAGATGGAGAGGAAGCAGCACATATATGGGTAGAGGGAACATGAAGGTTCTCGAGCTCAAATAAGCGTCCAACCTTACATCCAGTCCCGATGATCTTTCTCGTCCGACGATCCTGCACACGACATCCAGAATTTGAAAAAATGACATCAAAACCAAGTTCAACAAGCTGACCGACAGAGATAAGATTAAAATTCAATTTTGGAATAAAATAAGCATCAGAAAGATGAATATTGGACTGTGAAATAACCCCGTGATGTGTTGCATGCAAGAGGGAACCATTAGCAGTGTTAACAGAAGGTGCATTTGTAGTGGGAGACAACGACGAAAAAAGATGACGCAAAGGAGACATATGATTGAAACAACCAGAATCAAAATACCATTTAGAATTACCTGGAGGGGTGGAAAGAGTAGCGGGGGTATTACCAGAGAAAGAGAGAAGTTGCCGAAGAAGGGTTTCAATATCTGATGGAGAGACAGAAGGTGTGTTGAGAGATGTGGAAGAGGTGGACTCAGTAGCAGCAGCAGCAGAGGCAGGCACATGCGAAGAGTGGTTGGGACGAGGTTGATACTTGTTCTGATCTGAGCGTGGTGGTCGAGTAGGACAGGTAGCAATCAAGTGACCCGAGAGCTTACAATAATGGCAGAACAGTTTCGGGCAATTGGAGCCAATGTGGCCTTTTTGTTTGCACTTACGACATTCAATAGAAGGACAGTCGGAGAAGGAATGCCCAGGCCGATTACAATTGCGACAGATTTTTCCCTTTCTGTCGGTGGCAGCAAAGACAGTTTCACTTTTAGAACGAAGCAATCCCAAGCGCGTTTCTTCAGACTTAAGACGAGGAAGAGCATCTTCAAGACTAGGCAAGGGATTCTGATGAAGAAGAGAAGCCCTGACCGGCTCATAGTCATCAGTAAGTGCCATCAGAAATTGGATGAGACGTGTCCGGTTCCGATAATCCTCATATGCCTTAGCATCAGTGGGATCTTTAAGAACAGGCTCACAGGAGGTCAACTGATCCCAAATAATCTCCATTTGAGCAAGAAAATCAAAAACTGCTTGGCCACGTTCTTGCTTAAGGCTATGAAGTTCCTTAAGCAGTTGGTACTGATGAGAGAGATCAGAGATAGTGTAACGTTTCGCCAAATGATCCCATACCTCTTTAGCAGTTTCAAAACGCCCAAATTGTAAGTGAATGCCAGGAGTAGAAGTGTTGCGGAACCAAGTGATAATCTGATGATTTTTACTATCCCAATCTTCCAATTTCTCTGCATAGTCCTTCTCCTTCTCAGCATCCTCCTTGGATTTGGAGGTACCATCTTTGGATACAGTTGGCTTAACAGGACAAGCAATATCACCAGTTACATATCGCCATAATTTTCTCCCTTTAAGAAATCCTCGCATGGCTTCAACCCAATGTGCATAGTTGGAGCCATTAAGAATAACAGGGATAGGCTGAAAGACATCCGGTTTTTCCATAGTAATAGAAGAAATAGCAAAGGAAGAAGAAAACTGCAAATTCGGGGCAGAAAACGAGAAAACAGAGCGCGGAATCGGAAAGAGCTCACCAAAAAACCTTAGGGATGGTCCACTTGGCAGCCACGTCAGCGATGCGTCAGCGCCACGTCAGCAATGCGTCAGCGCCACGTCAGCGGGTGATGACACGTGTCAGCACGGGAGAGGCGGATGGAGACACGCTGGCGCACAGGTGGCACGCGGGTCTCAGGGCGGGTCGGGTCGGGTCGTCGCGGGTCGGGTTGCCCAACCAGCTTACCTTGTGACACGTGGACGCTCCAGGGACGTCCGATCTGCACGAAGATTCAACGGCTGCTGAAGCCTCCGGATGAGAAAGAATGGTGGTCGGCAGCAATGTTCTGACGGCGCGTGGAGGCGCGTGTGGTGGTCGTTGGCGGCGATCTTGGCGGCGTTGGAAAGCTGACGGAGAGAAGAACACGATGATACCGGAGGTGACGAACCAAAGCGTCGGAAACAGCTCGAAAATCGCGAGCAAAGAGGCACGGGTGAAAGATCAACCTGGTCGTGACGACGTCTTTAGGCGGCGCGTGGAGGCGCGTCCGGCGGCGGATGGCGACGGTTTTGGTTGCGTTGGAATCACGGCGAGGAGACGAACAAGAAGGGTATGGGGGTGACGAACCAAAGCGTCAAAAAAAGTACGAAAAAGGAGGCCAAAGAACACTGCCGACAAGAAAAAAACAAAGGGGCTATGAACTAATATTCATTGAAAAAAAAAAGGACCTAAGCTCTGATACCATGTTAGAAACAAGAGACTGAGAGAATGATGTGAAAAGTGTATTATTGAGTTGTGTGTCAGGTACAATATACAAGGGGTATTTATAGGTGCTAAATAAATCAAAGTAATAAAGACATAGAATCCTACAATTAATGTACAGATATGCTATATAAATATAGACGATGCTAATTGATCTAAATTGATTCTAATGATTCTAATTGATTCTCTAACATTATGTATATAAATTATGAAAATATGAGTGTAAACTGTATTGATATATGTGTAAATTCTAGTAAATATAGTATAAATTATATATTTATTATGCATAAAATTTTTATAAATATGAATATAAATTATTACTGATAAAAAATAATAATATTTATTGGTCATATAACATTATTTTATAATTATTTATTAAAACCTAATTATTTATCTGGTGCTTGCTTTAGTTTGGCACTCATCAGATCATGGAAACAAACACAAAAGAGAAACAAGAGGAAAACAGTTAAATCAAGTCATCATAGTTTGGTATATTGACGCATATTAAAATATGAAGTGCATTTAGAAAATGTTAGTCTCTTTTTCTGGTGTTGACAATTCAGTTCGAGCCATGTGATCATTATAATAATTAATTAAAAAGAGAGAGAATCGAATCAAATTCCAGATGATATATAACTCAGTAAAAAGCCGCCTAAGAAGATGAATATATTGATACGAATCTCATATATATGCATATATTTGCCTCGACTGCATGAAGCATTATTTTCATTTACTATGTACGTAGTATATATTGAAACTAGAAAGATGAAAATGACACTGGACATGCATACATACAATAATGAGCCTCAAATCATGTGATTTTTTGTTTATATTCGCCTAATTCTCAGTCTAAGAATATAATCAGCATCAGCCGACCATCATGTTGTTGTAACGATCCATCATCGATGTGACTTCTTCTCTAAACCATTCATTTGTTTGGTTCATGCCTTATTCAAAAATTTAGCCTAATTATAAGGCCTACACGCGTAGATTGAAGAGAGGTGGAATAACAAATAAAAGGAGAACAAAATAAAAAGTAAGGCAAGTGAAAAATATAATTATATTGTTGTTATGTAATATTTCTATAAGTTTAATACTAAGAATAGGTTTAAGAGTATGAAAAGTTTTAAGGAATCCATGATTTGATGGTTAAGTATTTTTTTGAATTTTAAAAAATATATTATAAAAAGAATATTAATTCCTCATAACTCATTTTAATACTCAATAACTCAATTTTATAAGTTTAATTGCTATATTGTAACTAATATTCTATCTTTAAAAAGAAGGTTACAACATTAATTACATATAGATCTAAGTACATCATATGATATAATAACAAAAGAGGAGTGTTAGGGAGTAGCAATTTTTGTGATTTGTAACTATCAAGTAACTATCAATGTATCAAGTAATTTATAAAAAGAGAGTGTCTCATAAAAAAATATCTTAAATAAAGGGTAACTCATAAAAAAGACAATTCTCGCTATCCTAAAATTAACTAAATTTAGTCATATGCACTACTCTAAATACATGCATTTAAATATAATTTTTAACTTAGAATTTTTTGCGATCCATCCTAACTTATATTTTGTAGTTTTTGTAAGTCTCTACTATTTAGAATGATGAACTCAAAAAATTAAAAACTTAGAATAAAAAAATAATAACAATATCATATTTCCGATCTAATCTCTGTAATTTTGTTCACGTAATTTCGAATCAGTGCAACTAAATATTCTTTAAAAATTGTCTATTATTCAATTTTTAAAAAAAAAAGAGAAACTAAAAATAAATAATTTCCTATAAAAATAAATATTTAAATTAATTAAATAATATTATTTAAGTTAAAAATTAATTAAAGACTAAAAATTTAAAGAACAAAGAGTATTTCTCATCTCGAACAGCAAAACATTTATGAACAATTATAATTATTATAAATGATATAATATAAGAAGAAATTAGAACACACGTGGCGTGTCTAGGAGTCAGCATAAACAAGGTGTGTGGGTTTTGACGAAGGGACACGTTGAAAGTAACGAGGGTTTGGCCTTAGGGATTCGTGGATGTTTCTTGTTGGATAGGCTTCAAACACTTTACTGTCTTTCTACATTAGGGGACACACGCAAAAAGCACTGTCAAAGCCGGAACTCACCCTTATTTTGTAACAGAAAAATTGAAGTCCAAAAGCATAAGGAAAAAACGTATTTTTTTAAATAATTTAAATAATAAGTTAAAAAAAAAGGTTAATTTTAATTTTAAAATTTAAAATTTAAATTAATTAGATTTATTTATATTTAGTGAGTTTGAAATATAATTTATTGTTCATATTATTTATAATTTCTGTTGTTTAACTAGCAGAATTGAAAGAAATTTCATGTGCCCTATACACACAGGCCTTACTGTTAAGATGTATGTGGACGGTATGTTGGAGTGAATGGTCATTGCCCATTGCTAGCTATTACTATTTCCTATTTGGTTCTTTCTTCTTATTATTGCTATTTATATAGGTCACAAAAAAGTAAAAGACTGCAAAATTTACCATAGTTGATGACAGCTGAAACTAACTAGGTTAATTACAAACTGTTCCTTGTTTTACCATTGCACCCTAACAAATTAAAACTTAATTGATCAATGTCCCTCGATTCTGGAGGAGAAATGTGTTTTGAACTCAAGACTCGCATAGATGATTGAAGATTCTTTGTAATTGAAGTAGGTCTAGTGTTCAATTCAAGTATAATGCTTTTTAACTTGAAAATTTGAATAATTGTATTTACCTAAAATATATACAACCAGTCAACCATGCTAAATGGGTAATGCTAAGTAGACAAAAACAACAGCCAGAACTTGCCTTATTTAGTATTAATTAATTATCGCAATAATTAATAAATGCTAAATAAGGCAAATTATGACTGTTTTTGGCTGATTTTCTTTGGTTACCAAACATTTCCGTACTAAATATATGTCAAAATTAATTATTAATAAATACATATTAAAATACAAATAATATTAAAAATAAATTTAAAACAACACATATATTTATACATAAATACATACATAATGACTAATTTTAATATACACATATATAATATTCTTACGATTTATATTGCGTATTTAATTACACTATTATAGAATCTTTAAAGTGACAGTATTCCAAAAATTTTAAAGAAGTACTTTAAGTATCAAAATCATATACATACTTCTTATATGAAATTTCATTATATTCATAATTTAACATATTTAGATATAATTTATATCTAAATATATTAATTAAATTATTATTAATATTAATGTATTAAATTTTCAATTAAAATGGCAATTATATCTAATTATATTAATTACATGATTGCTATTAATTAATGTATCAAATTTTTAATTAACATGGCAATTATATTTTTTACAATTAATCTATACACTAATAGCATAAAAAATAAATATATATTGTAGGTAGTTAATTAGTATACGGGTGGATATGTAGTGTCATTCATGTAGCATTGTGGCCCTTTGAATGGGTCCGTGGACAGCACCTATTACTATAAATAAGTGATGCACAAAGCAAAAATCAAACGACCTTACTTTTATAGTAAAAAAGAAAAAAAAAGGGGGGGGGGGGGGGGGAACCAAAAAGACAATAAACTAATTTTACGCTGATCATCATCTAGAACTCATAGGCCTCCGGTTTTGACTCAAAAATTATTGAGGTTGAAAAAAGGTCTCCAACACATGCATGGATGCGAATGAGACACTTATTACCTTGCTATTTCAAAAGGAATAATAAATGCCTTCAAAGATGCTCTAATTATATTGATCGAAGACATACATGGACATGGAGTTTTAAAAAGACCAAACACAATTAAGAAACCAGAAAACTATGCTTGCATGTGAAAAAAAAGTCTGAACGAGACGACCCATATATATATATGTATCTAGTAACCAGAAATGGAATCTCGTGCTCTAAGCTAGGTGCACCTTTTGTTTATGTATACAAATTAGCAGAAAGTACCAGACATTTAAATTAAATTAAGCCCGAATTGGTCTGCCGAGGACAGTTTAGTTAATTATTATGTATAACATAATGAGATACCGAACCTTCATCATATCTTTAGTCAATTAATTAAGATTCATTTGCATTAAGAAAACTTGGCATGCAAGGAAACCCCATCGGTCAGCAAATACTGTGGGTTTTTTCTTTATACAATTAACTGTATGTGCACGCAGCTAGCTAGGGTTGTATAACTACACGCATGCCTTTAACGTAACGTACGTATATAGTGCCTTTAATTAAATTAAATTCCCTCTTTAGACACAGACACGCAGAAGCAAGAAGGACGAAAACTTTTTTTTTTTTTTGACAAAAATTATATTAGAATAGTATTATATGATCAATAAAATATTTTTTTTAGTTAATACTTTTCTAATTTTAAATATTAAAAATTAAATTTCAGATTTTAAATTTTAATAATATATAAATAAGATATTAATTTAGTATGAATAAAATGTGTTGGACCTTAATTATATTATTGTTTAACAGGTTATTATAAGGGAGGAGCAGGTGAAGGGAAGAGAGCCACGGCAAAGAGTGGTGGATGAATCGTGGTGTGTATTCTTTGCCTTATATTTTTAATTTGACCAAAGAGCGAGAGTGGCATGAGAAAAGAAAATGAACCTACTAGTCGGAAACATTCATTGATAATGTATGCAAGTGTGTGAATGGTAACAAATTGAAGCTAGGTGGCCGCTGCTTACTTGCTTGGGACTGCCAAATTAAAATTGATACGTCACATACATTGCAACTCTTTCTACATTGGACGACGCGTGTTGCTCTTCTTTTTTAATTATTATTATTTCATGTGACTGGTCATTGGTCCATCATGTGCTTACAGGCAACCAATGCCTATTTGGTGGAATATGAGACCACCGTACCATTATTTTTCTCATAAACATTTTTATTTTTCTTTTTTTCTAAAGTAGCTGTGTGCCATTAGAATGATGGAAACGCCTAATCATCACTCGCAATGTTCTCTCCCCTGCAACACTCTTGTTATTAGCTTCCAGTTTTATTTCACGGGATGTTGCACTCGTAATCGTATATCACTTCTCTTTTTCTCTTCACTCAATTGTATAATCCTTCCTACTTAATTTAATTTCTCCGTAAACATATAGACTTATGCTACGTGTATACTAAAATTAGCCATCAGTATAAAATATATGCTAAAATATAAATATAAATTAAAAAATATATATATTTATACACAAATACATTAATAACTGATTTTAGTGTCTGATTTTAATGTACAAATAACATTTTTAAAACATATAATATGCCGTGCAAATTCTTCACAACACTCGCACAATTGTTTCTTTTAGAAATATGTCACATACTAATACCTGTTATTATTATTATTTTTTAAAATAAGTAGTTAATTAAGGTGTAATTTATTTTAATTTTATAGAAAATAACAGTGTCACTACTTTGGAATCTTTTAAGGAGGAGAAAAATATTTTTTTTGTAAAATATACTTAAAGAATATAATTTACGACTAATAGCTATGCAACTTTGGTATTATTATTATTATTATTATTATGGTAGCTATGAGATTTTGATAATACTTAAAAATTATTGTTAAAATTATATTTTTATTATTTGAAAATATTTTTAATTTAATAAAAAATAAAAAATTATCAAATAATAATAAGTATGATTATAATTTTTTAACTATTATCAAAATTACGAAATTATTATAATTACTATAATAACAAAAATATTTAATAACAAAAAAAATCAAAACCAAAACTTACTTTATTTAATAAAATAAATTCTGACTTTTTTTTTAATCATGCTATCAACTTTACCGTAAAATGATATCTAAAGTTTAATCTTGTTTTGTTTCGTAAATTATTGTTGTCATAATAATGTAATGACATCGATCTAAATGTCAAATATTGATGGTATGCACGGCCCCGCAAAGTGCCATGTAATTAGAAGAAGAAGGATGTTAGAGAATTAATTCTATAAATCAGTCGTCTATCAGTCAATTTTATTAATTAATAGTATAATATAGTGTCAAATAAATTTATTATAAAATTTATTAAAAATAATTTTTTGTTAAATTTAAATTTCAAATATTTTTTAATTAAATTTTAATATTTTTATTTTTAAAAATTTTGAATTTTTTTAAATATAAATGTTAACTAATAGCTACAATACTAGTTATATAATGTTTATTTCCAATACTTTTTCTTAGAAGAAAACGGAGAATCACGCAGCTGCTGGTATTTCTGGTTCAATGTACCTGGTTTTAGGTGCGAGCTGCTTGTTTCCTTCAATAGTTAATAATATTCCATGGGCATGGTTCGTCTAGTTCCACAAATATAGAACTGTTAACCGTACACCAAAAGCATTCCATCTATAGCATGCCCTAATTGAAATTGTTTGCGGGAAATAAAAAGATACATTATTTCGCATTTTTTGAATTAATTATTCTTTTTATCTATTTTATATTATATATATATATTATGTTTATTTGTGCATAATATGTTTATTTGTGCACTTTTAACATGTGAACTAATTACATATTTAATTAATTCAATATATATGTAAAGTTTAGATAAAAATAAATTTATAGAATAAATAATAAATATACTCTGAAATTATATAAGTATTTATCAAATTTTATAACCTATGAAAATAGAAATAATGCAATAAATTAATTATTTTTATTTAATTTGAAAATATAAAAAAATTATTTAAATTAAATAAATATAAAATTTACGAAAATGTATAAAATTCAGCATAATTACGTAAATACATAATGTATCACATCTCGAATACTGACGGCATTGTTAAAAAATGAGAAATAATACATTATATATTTCTGTAATTACGCTGAATTTTATACATTTTTATAAATTCTATATTTATTTAATTTAAATAAAAATTTCAAAATATATATTCTATATTCAAATAAAATATAAAAAATTATAGATAATTTTCTCTAATTTTCAAACTAAAAAAAATTATATCAACTACTAGCTAAAAGCTGTTTCTATTCACATAAATGTGTAAAATGACCTTCTCATCTTAATAAGCATATACTTTAATTAGCATGCCTCTGTTAGTGCTGAAGGGCCACTACGCCCTAATAAAAAACCACTTATCTTATACAAATTCGTGCTTTTCAACTTTGCTTTTCTTTATATATACAAGTGTGAAATAATAGACAAAGAAAATGTGTTAGGTGTTTTTAATCTGTTATGATTCAAATATTAAAATGAATTAACTGAATAAAATAATTTTAAAGTATTTAATGATTAAATAATAAGATATTTTTTTAAACAATTCTACTAAGTAGATAATAGAGATTGTGAACAACATGAACAATAGATTGTAATTATGGCCTGACAAGGTTAAAAACAAAAAAAATTTACCCCTAATTATTCCCACGAAAAACTCTATTTTTCGCATTTCAATTTTTAACTATCTCTTTCTTATCCTGTTGACCACCGCAACCCTACTCTCTCAAACTCTTTCATCGGCGCCACTCCATTCTTCACCGGTCACAATGATCGGCGCTAATCCGTCTCTCATAGCAAGTATCAGTGTTGTCGTTTTTTCTCTATTTAGCCCTCTCATCAGCAAAAAAATTAAACATATAATTAAAAATAAAATTAACCATTCGCATATCTAGTAAAATAAATGTTTAGTATAATTTAACTGTATATATTTAAATCCAATATAACAAACTAAACATTCAATTTAAAATAAACATAACCATCCTCATATCTAGTAAAATAAACATCCAGTATATATCGATACCAACACCACGCCTACAACACCAACCACAGTTCTCCACGAGCACCACATAGGGAGCCAGTTCTGAGAGTACCATAGGGGTACCATGGAAACATTCACAACGGTTGAGGACAGCTCGCCCTTCAAGGCACCAAGCATAGCCTCCGCAATCCCAATAGCAACACCCTCTTGAGCCTCTTTAATGTTAACTCTAAGATGAGGGGTTAAAGTAACGTTACAGTGTTGAACGAATTTGCTGTCTTTTGTCGGAAGCTTCTAGGTGAACACATCAAGGGTTGTCTGAGCTACAATTCTGTCATCAAAGGCCCTAACGAGTGCATCCTCATCAATAACACTTCTTCTTGGCACGTAGACGATGTGAACGCCCTTCTTCATCTGAGAGGAGAAGGTGCTATGGTGGTCGGATGGCGCTGCTGTGAATCGTGAGGAAGACGTCGCTCCAGTGGTCGGGTGACGTAGCTAGCAACGCGAGGGAGAGGGGCTACGGTAGTTGTTTTTGCTGCTGCGAATTGTAGGATGGAGAAGGACTGCGGTGGTCGGATGACGCTATTACGAATTGTGAAATGGCGTGGGGCTGCGGTGCGCGGGGAAAAAGCCATGATGGTGGACGGCGTTTGGCGGTACTGTACCTTGTGGCGGTTGAAGCTACAGCGCTATTTCTGTCATAGCGTGGTGGAAGGAAAAAACATGAATCGAAAGGGAAAGATGATTGAGATGGAATAAAAATGTGATGTGACGAATGTTACATTATCTAATTTTAATAATTAATTTAACTTTTTTTTTAAATCGTTGTTTATGTTATTCAATATTTATATTATTTATTTATACTTTCACTTTTTTTGACTGTGTTAAAATTTATTTACACAGAGTAAGTATAAAAGAAATTCCAATTAAATAAACACGAAAAGAAGAAAAAAGAATAAAAAAAATAAAGAAGGAATAAAAGTGAGAAGAGAATGGAAGGGAAGGGAATAGAGAAAGCGAGCAGTGAGTGTGGTAGTTATTCACTTATTCTTTTTGAATTGGAAAACACAAGCCATGTAGGAAGGAGAGTAATAGTAAGAATAGTGGGAGGGACCACAGGGATATTGGGGGCCTCTTTAGTGAGTTTTGTTTTGTTTCGGAGCATCTCTACCTATAAATCCAAGCAGGGGCTAAGGGGCTATCTCTCATTCCCCCCACAACATTCACTCTTTCTTCTTCTTCTTCTTCTTCTTCTTCTTCTTCTTCTTCTTCTTCTTCTTCTTATGCTCACTATGACGCAACAGAATGTGGTTGTGCCCGCCGAGGAGACTAAAAGGGCGCAAAAGCCACCGGCTATACCGGGAGCCTACATTCCCATTCCCAGGAGGACTGTCTTGAAGACCCTTGAAATCAATGCTTGGCTTGACTCCATGAGAGCTTCTTCTCCCACTCATCTCAAATCCACTCCTTCTCTCGCTCAAGACCACTCCTCTTCTTGGATTGTGAGAACTAATAATACTACTTACTACTCACCACTCCATCTATTAATTAATTAATTAATTAATTGATCTTTAATGTATGTGAAAGCAGCTTAACCACCCATCGGCACTAGACATGTTTCAACAAATCATACATGCATCAAAGGGAAAGCAAATAGTCATGTTTCTCGACTATGATGGCACCTTGTCACCCATAGTCGATGACCCCGATCGTGCTTTCATGTCCGATTCAGTATGTGTCTTCTTATCATATATATATATTTGATTCACATACATACGTAATATAACATAACAAAACATAACATATATATATATCAGATGAGAAAGACTGTGAGGAAGCTTGCAACGTGTTTTCCTACTGCTATAGTTACGGGCAGATGCAGAGACAAGGTACAATTTGCTTCCACTTGCTGCGATCCAATCCAATCTTGTTTTGTTTGAAGTAATTTCACATTGTAATGTGACAAATAGGTATATAACTTTGTTCGGTTGGCGGAACTATATTATGCTGGAAGCCATGGCATGGATATAAAAGGCCCAACAAAGACCTCCAAATATAACAAAGTAAGTGAGTCAAACCTTATTAGCTAGCTTAGCTACCTTTACATCTACTCTTGAGTCATTTACTCATTTTGCATTATTCTACATGCTTGCTTTCATTTGTAGGACACCAAGTCAGAGGCAGTTCTTTTTCAACCTGCCGCTGAATTTCTTCCTCTCATAGATGAGGTGACTCAATTATATATTTCTTTTCTTTCTTAATTAAATAAAAAAAGAATAAATAAATAAAAAAAAAAGTGTAATTCTGTTTGGTACCAATTATTCAGGTGTACCAACAGTTGGTTGAGAAAACGAAATCAACTCCTGGTGCCCGGGTGGAGAACAACAAATTTTGTGTCTCTGTTCATTTTCGTTGTGTTGACGAGAAGGTAATTCAGAAATTAATTTCATTAACTGCTGACAGAAAGTTATTCTTGTTTGATTGAATTGGAATAATAAAAATGTGCTGGTGGGTGTGGGTGGATGCACAGAAATGGAGTGAACTGGCGCAACAAGTAAGATCAGTGTTAAAGAAGTACCGGAAGCTTCGTCTTAGCCAAGGGAGGAAGGTGGGACATGCTTCTTTTTATTATTAATTTTTTTATTTGTTGCTTATATGGTGGGGTATGTGATTTAGTTATATATATTAATATTAATTAGCTTTGCGAAGACGCATAAGAATGAGAAATGTGGATGTCTCACTTTCAATCTTGTTTCTTTATTCAGGTATTGGAGATTCGTCCTACTATTAAATGGGACAAAGGGAAGGCCCTCGATTTTTTGTTAGAGTCTCTTGGTCAGTACTCTCTTGATCTAGTTCCCTTACCTGAGAGGATGACACCCAATCTCCTTATAGGATTAATTTATTCGTTCAATCTTATTTTTTATTAAACAGTACATTAATTAATCGCTTTCATCAACAGGATTTGCCAACTGTAGTGATGTATTTCCTGTTTATATTGGAGATGATAGAACCGATGAAGACGCATTCAAGGTATCCGAGTACTCCTCTCGATTTTTTATTCCATTGTTATAATATATCGTACATAGTTAATTACTTAATTATATTGGTTGACCACAATTTGTTTTGGGATAATTTGAACTAACTTAAATGAGAAAACAGAAATTGAGAGACAGAGGACAAGGTCTTGGAATTCTTGTCTCGAAATTTCCGAAAGACACTAATGCAGCATACTCTTTACAAGAACCTAATGAGGCAAGTATATAATTTTCTCCTTTTTGTTTCCTTTTTCTTTTGTCTCTTGTTGCACCATCGTACTGTACGCCAAGTTAATAAATATCTGATTATTTATTTGTTTACTATTTCTCATGCAGGTTATGGACTTTCTTCAACGTTTGGTGGAGTGGAAGAAAGAATCCCTGCAAGCATCTTCTAGGGTGTAAATTCACTTAGACCAAATTATATATATATATATATATATATATCTATTACATCCCTGCCGTGGCAGAAAAAATTATAAATCAAGTTCAGCTACGGTGGGATATAGTTTTTCTTTTTTCTTTTTTTTTGGTATTGTAATGCTTTGCTGAGATTAGAACAAGAAGAAAAATGTATGCGAAAAGAAAGACAAAAGTGTCTTTCGTTCTGAGTTTGAATCAGGTCTAAGTTGATGTAATTAGCCGAGTAGCAGCAGTACAGGGATAAGTCTATGTAGCTTCAGATGCAAGTCTGAATGGGTTAAAGTTGTCTTTCATGTTATTATTATTATTATTATTATTATTATTATTATAACCTCCGTTTCATGTTATGTATATTTTATTATTATAATTATAATTAACATCTCAATTGTTACATTATTAGTAGTTTACGTATATAATCCAGTTTGCCACCTCGTACGGATATATATATATATATATATATATATATATATTTCTCTTTTTATTTTGTAAAGAGAACATTGAAAATACCGTCGTTAAACACCAAGGGAACTAGGGACAAACATTGCTGTAATTTAAAGAAATTAAATTACTATGGATTATGACATGTTGACTAAGCCCATGAGGTGATGGTATTTTGGCTTAGAGACAAGAAGTGATCGAAAGGGATATATAAGTTTTGTTTAACATCTATAATATAATATCATCTTATTTTATTTGCAAAATTCAAAGAAAGGAATGAGGAATTGAAGGGAGAAGCTGCTATCTATATGTAGTGGCAATTATTGACTATTGAGCCTTTGAAAGAATTAAGCATGAAAAGGCTTATGAAGATCTATCACACAAATATTAATGGACATTCAATCTTGATGAGTTATTGACAGATTTCATTAATTAATTTATGCAAACTAGTGAATTCATTGTGGATTGGTAAAATTAAAGTCAAAAAGTCAAAAGATGGCATGGGTACTCTACCCTCTAGAATGATCGATCCACTTGTGTATGGTGGCAAACTAGGACCACTTAGTTGCACGTGCATTAGTAATCATTATTAGAAGTAATATATAGAGAGAGAATTGCAATAGCAGGATCAAGGAACATGCTATCCCAGTAAGATATCCTTAATGTGGAGATAAGATCATCATAACCATCAATGATTGGATACAAAGAGATTCAGGTAATAAGCAAGGGGGGGCCCTTATATATATGGAACTACCTTATTATTACCAAATTTCAATATCATCAGCTGACTCAAAAGTTGCTGTTGTATGTAGTCGTTTGTGAGCTTATTAGACTCAATAAAATAAATAAATACAAATCAAATCGGCCTATGCTACATATGCAGTGGTAGCTCTTTGTCATTATTCAACGGTTGAATCAATGTTCCCTTGTCCATGCCCAAGCTAAACAAGTACACTACATAGCTATGGCTAACTCTGGCTCTCTGTCAAGCGGTGCTGACAATTAATTTTCTGACTGCTTTGAGTCTTGGAAATATATGATGGCCATAGACCCAACACACAGAGATTACGGTACGGATAAGCATGCATCCCTCACAAAATGAAGTCCTAAATATGGTATATATAGTTAGAAAAGGTGATTTCCTCTTGCATACCCTCCATCATGTCTCTTATACCACTATTCTTGATTATTGGTTTGGGTGGAAATAAAAAATGATCAAGTCTTTGATTGACTCAATATATAACTTTAATTTGACTGTGAACAACTAGCCATCAGGGCAGTATTCAATTTCAAGTTCTGCAAATCACATGCAGCATGGAGTAGATAATTAAATTAAAATAAGAGAAAGTAAAGTAGATTTGGTGTCTTATGTCTATAAAGGTGTTTTAATTTTAAGTATTGGTAGTAGTCTAGCAGATACCGATGCATGCTTCAATCCTTTTATTTATTTATTTTTTCTTTTCTAAAGGAAGGAAGGAAAGAAAGAAAGAAAGAAAGGTTTGGGATAATTCCATGGTGACTTTGATGTCCACTTTCTTATGAACCAAAATGCCTGTTTTGCTTAAGTAGAAATGTGAGTTGGCAACTTATATATAAAATAAGACATAGCATGCAGTTGAGAGAGTTTTAATTTATCATAAAAAGCAAAAGTAGTGCAATCACAAATCATATGAAATGACCAAAGATATATTAGACACATGGAAAAAGCTGTGCCCTTGTTCTTGAAACAAGAAACACACACAAAAGCTAACTCAAAATATATGATATGTAATGTAACCATCGAATCCATAAGCTAATGTTATGGCCTAGATTCTGCGTGTTATATTCACATAAAGAAAAAAGAAGATGGAAACAGTGACTGCCCGAATATTAACAATAATTGGTACTTAAGTTCGAAGAAAAGTAAACCTTTCTTTCTTTCTTTTTTGTTGCTTTGAAGTAACCTACTTCAGGGAAAGCGCATCTGCTGAATGGTGTTTCTAATTAAATTTGAATTTGTAATAAAATATTAAATAATAATAATAATAAGCAGAAGAGCTAATTAAAGCATTAATGGTCAGGTTAGTGAAAGACACTAGTAGTAATGGGTTAGGGGAATCTATATTGGGTTGAAAAATGAGGAGTTGGAATCCACTAAAAAGGAGATATTTGATGGAAGGATTGAACTCATTGAAAGAATAACTATGTTCTATATGACACCATGATTGATGTGTCTTAGGCTCATTTAAACTATATATTCTTGAAGCCTTCAATTATTGGCGAGTTAGGAAAAGTTGAACTCCATTATAATCTGCCTATTGTCTTTGCTTCTTTTTCACTAACTTCTGCTGCTACTAATATATAATATATATATTCTAGTATCCTATTATGATCTTCTACAAAATATTATTAAAATTAAAATAATGTTTTGTATTATTTAATAATATTTTTTAAAAATATTACTAAAAAATTATTAAAATATAAAAAAGATTAATTTAATTTTAACAATATTTTCATATCTACCATAGTTACATAAACATATTAAAATTTTACCATATATATATATATAAGAGACATTGACTCGTGATCTTAGGAGTAGAAAGTAAATGTAGAGTTAGGTAGAAGAGTATTAATATTAAATGCACTTGCATTGTCATTTCAACAAAATAATAAAATGCAATGCTACATATAGATATAGTAGATTTAAGGTAGCAGTAGTAGTCTCACTACTATTGTTGGTCACCCATTATATAAGCTTACATGTGTATATATATATATGTGGTGCTGTTTCCACCAACCCAAACCTAGCTTTGTATTAAAAATCATAGAAATGATGCATCATAATAACATTATAAGAAAGAGTTTAGATATGATATGCATGATTCTGAAATGTTGATCCATAGCAGCAGGCAGTAAGAAAATGAAAGCAACATGGGAAAGAATAGAGCAATGGGCAATGGCATGTAGCATATTGAGGTGGTTGTCAGAATCCTGTGTTGGGGCCATTAATGGTCCTCAAGTACACGTGTTTTGTTCTTGCCAAAGGGAGGTACCAATATTTCTTACACGTATATTGCCTTCGGGAATCGGTCCCCGCTTGGAGGGTCGAGCCCACTCATTCAAATTATACTACGTACAATAATAATTGATTACCGATTAACTTGCATGTATTTATTCTCTTGATATAAGATACAGGAGTCACATGCATGCACTGCTAAATGGGGTGCAAGGCACTATGTTTTCTGATAAAAATAATTAACAAGCTAATAATAATTAAAGTGCATGATGCATATGCTATAAGTAGTTAAGGATGCTAGTTGAGTGGGTTTTACACAATAAAGGTTAAGACATTAAACATGAGTTGTGGCTTTCCTGATTGACAAACTTTGCAATGTATGTATATGTGGATGAAGTGTAACAACACAAAACATAAAACAAGAAACTGACATGGACATACATAAATGTGACCCACCCATTAAAAACAAAATTCAAACAGTAATCCCCAATGGAAAGGAATAAAACATCGTTTCTTGTTCGTTTCCAGTTACAATGAATGAATGATCCTCCCACTTAATGATAACAAAGAAGAAAGAAAAAAGGGGCTGTTTTCTCAGGTAACCATGTGCTTGCCCCATAGTGTACACGAAGAAAAAAGATGCAACTCCCCTTTGCAATATTGCTTTACAAAGCAGGTCGGTTTCTTTCAACACCCCACATCTCATAATAATATTATTAATAATAATAATTTAAAGTGCTTCTCCTTTTGGGTTTATTGCCCAGCCCTAAAGCAAAATCAAATTATTCTTTATCGGTTTAGCTAAAGATACTTATTAAAGTGCTAATTATTTTTAAAAAATATTTAAACATTTTAACATAGATAATAATTTGTTTCAAAGAGTTAACAAGCTAATTAAGACGACCCTTCTTCATAACCAAAGAAAAAGCTCCTATTTAATTTCCCCTCATACCTATCATTGTTTTGTTTCTATCGTGAATGTTAATGTGCGATAAAAAAAGGGGTAAAAAATGTAGACGTACTGACGTACAATACTTTTTATTTAATAAGTGTATATAAAGATGAGTTGTTTTTAATATATTTTTGTTCTTTCTAAAAATATTTTTGCAACTAAATAAAACGTTAATAAGTATTGTAATATTGTTGCTGTTTTCAAAAGTAAAAAATATCAATTTCATTTTATTCCAATCATTTTATATTAACTAATTATTAACTAATTTTTATTCTTTTCTCAAATTTATCTCTGGCATGAGTTAAAGATTATAATACCTCTCAAGGTTGATCTACAAACGTAGAATAAAAGGTTAAACGAATTCCGTTTGCAATTAAAATCAAATATGTTAATTACTCATATATATATATATATATATATATAGATCCAATTTAACATGTGGTATTTCACTTAGCTTGGACTGATTTAATTGTACCTTTAATTGAGTAATGCTATTAGCTGCCGATAAATATTATTATTTTCTACCGATACTTAGTCAGTAATAATTTATTTACATATTTATAAAATTTTGTAGGTAAGAAAATAAAAAATATATAATTTGTATATATATTTATTAGAATTTATATATATGAATTAATATAATTTATATTCATATTTTTTAAAATTTATATATATAAATTAATAAAATTTATTTATTAAAAATAATTTAATATTTATTTTAATTAAATAATAACAAAAAATACTAAATATTAGTGACCCAATTTTTTTTTTTTAATCTTGTGTATCAGATATTCAGGTCTTTAGGCTCGATTTATATGCATGTGCTAATTAGGATAATCATTTTTCTGAAGCTTCGGAAGCTCACGTTAATCTTGCTGCCAATGCCCCAACGTTGGCTACTAGACAGTTATTAACAGGACCTCTTAAAAATAATTACTAATTTGTATTACTAATCATTTATAATTGGATTTAGGGTATAGACTATTTGTATAATGTGTACAATGGACTATTAAGTTATAAAATAAACATCTTCCCAAAAGCTTAAACTGATTTTGGGATTCATCATAAAGGATAAAACTCTTGACCTTTCGGATCTAGTACTCTAATACTATGTCATGATACCACTCATTCCAAAAACTTCAATTGATAAAAAAAGGTAACACTAATAGTTATATCTCTAATACTCCAAAAACTTCTATTGTACACCTTGTACAAATATTTCATTAGCTCCTCACACTTTCCCTTTATAATTATTTTGACAAATGTTAGTGGTGGTCGCAATAGTCGTCGTGGGATGTTGAACTTTATAGGTGTTACGAAAGCGACTGTAATTAGTCTATGGACTTATTTCAACGAGCTTCTAATAAAAGATTTTTTTAGATATTTTTTTTTAAATTTTAAAAAATAAAAAATTTAATATTTAGATTTTTATGTAAAAATATTTTTTAGTTATTAATTATATTTAGGTATAATAATATAAAATATTTATTTATTTATTTATTACATTAAAAATATATTTTTTTATTATTAAAAATTTATCAAACACACTAAAAAATAAAAAATAAAAAATTTACTAAAAATAATTTTTTAACAACTTAATAACACCTAAATAAATACTATTTTTATAAATTAATTAATTAAAAAAATTTAAAAGTCAGAAATTTTAATACTTTTAGCTAATAATCTAATATTTTTTATATAACAACTCAACACCATATATTTGATCAACACTTTTAAATATTATTGAGAAATTATTGATAAAAAATAATAAATTACGCCAATCATATAATATTTTCGATTAATTAAAATGGTGTACTATCATGTCCCTTTACAATTGTAGTTTAATTAAGAATATTCTTCATAAAGCATCCAAACAACTCATAAACCAGAAGACTGACTAGGAACAAAAGCACTAATTATTTTTTGGGTTAAGTTCAATTTTGGTCTCCAACGTAGAGGTCGAAAATAAAAATCGTCCCAAATTTTTTTTTACTACAAAATGATCTCCAAAGTTTCAGTTTGTTTTAAAATCGTCCTTTTTACCAATTTTATTTTTTTATTACTAAATTATCCCTCAATAAAAAATTATAAAATAAAATAAATAAAAAAAAAGAAAGAAAGGGATAACAGAAGCAGGGGGTGAGGAGAGAGAGAAGGGGGCGTGAGAAAAGAGGGGGGAGGAGGGGGGAGAGAAGGGAGACCGCTGCCCAGCCGCGCTGCTATCCTGCCGCTTGCCGCATCGCACAGCACCACCACCAGCTTCTTCTTCTGTGAACTGAATTTTTTGTAGCATTTCTGATTTTTTTGTGAAATATTGTTGTTACTAAATTTGGCTTGAATTTGGAATATTGTTGGATCGGGAGAAAGAAAAAAGGGGGGGTATGCGAAAAGAAACGGGGGGAGGGAGAGGAAAGGGAAGAAGGGGGGAGGGAGGGGTGTTGAGGAAGAAGAGGGGAGGGGGGTTTTATGCGTAAAGTAAAGGGAAAAGGGGGAAGGGGTTATGCGAAGGGAGAAAGAGGGGGGGGGGGGGAGGGGGTTCGGGAAGAAGAGGGGAAAGGGTCTTCGCCGTCGCCGCCGCCACCGCTGCTCTTCTCTGCTTCTGCTTCCATCATTCTTCTTCTTTTTTCATTCTGCTTCTATCATATTTGTTGATTTTTTATTATTGTTGTTTCTGGTTGATTCTGATTCTGATTGATTATATTGTTTCATTGTTATTGTTGTTCTTCTTCTATTTCTACTTGATTCCATTGTTGATTTATTAGTGATTTATTGTTATTGTTGTCCTGCTGCTGCTTCTGTTTGATTAATTGTTGTTGTTGCTTTTGGTTCTGTTTCTGCTTGTGCTTCTGCTGGTGCTTCTGCATAATTTTGGAGAAGAAGGGGAAGAAGAGGGGAGGGATGTGCTTCTGTTGGTGCTTTTGCATAATTTTGGGGAAGAATGGGAAGAAGAGGGGAGGAGGGGAGGTGCTTCTGCTGGTGCTTCTGCATAATTTTGGGGAAGAAGGGGAAGAAGAAGGGAGGGAGGGAGGGAGTGGTATTTTCATCCGAGGGACGATTTTAAAACAAACTGAAACTTTGGGGACCATTTTGTAGCAAAAAAAAGTTGGGGACGATTCCAATTTTTGGCCTCTACGTTGGGGAGCAAAATCGAACTTAACCCTTATTTTTTAAACGACCCATAATACAAGGTTTTTGTTTATTTGTGACAGTTTTTTCTCTTATTTGTGGGGATTTTTAAAATCTCCAAAATTTGAGGTGCCACGAAGTCTTTTGTGAAGATTTTGTGTGTGTTTAGTGGGAGTTTTATATTAAACTTTTGTGACAGTTCTTGGTTAATGTTTGTGATGGTTTAAAACCCCCACAAAAGACTTTTTTATTTAAAAAAAACAGCTATTCTGTGGAGGTTTCAAACCTGTCAACAGAAATTTTAAAAATTAATATACATTATTATTACACTACTATTCATTTATTATTAAAAAAAAATATTTAAGCAAGACATTAAAAATGTAGAAGAAAATTAAAATAAAAAATACTTTAAAACAAAATATAGTATACTACCATCATTTTTCAATCACATTAATTACAACTACAAAATATTAAAAATAATACGATAAAATACAGACTTATGTCCAAAATAGATCCTGACCAATTACTTCTTGCCATTCAGAAGTAATGACAAACTAACAATGCAGTTAACAAATCCTAATGATTACACTAACTGTTGCAATAGCTGTTAAAGCTAAAACAAGAGTATTTAGGAATTTCTATTACAATGATGAGCCTTTTTTTTAATCTCTATAGCCATTACTCCAAACAACAATACCTGTTTATGTTCAATGCAATCATATCAAATCTTAGGCTTACCTCACTTTTCAAATTCCAAAATTTAAAAAGACTAAAATTTGAAAAAGAAGAAAAACCAACCAATCATTCAGATGACAAATTCAAAATACCTTTTCAAGATGAGGTGCCATTTCAAGAGTTGAGAAGCACTTGTCAACTTTAAGTTTATTATTACCACCTGTAGTAATTGATACAAATACAAATTCTATTAGATATGAATAACATAAGCACAAAAATTTCATCTTGACATGGCGACCCCCCTCTCCTCCTTTCCCTTTTTTCTTAGAAAATAAGATTATTGACCGTTTGTGATAAATTTATATACCTTGTATTTCCTAATAAAATATTGGCTATCAAATAGGTGGAAGCAAGTAAAAATCTGACATGAAATGAGCACCTACTGCAGTTTTTTAAGTGATTTGTAAGTTGGTGTTCCTATACCCAGCACTGAATCTACCTCTACTTGAGCCTTCCTCATTTTGTCCGAGTTCTGCAGTGAGTTCAATAATTAGTAAGATGATATTGGCCAAAGAGAAGAATCTGAAGAGAAGCTACGATAACTAGAGATCTAGAATGGTCTTTTAGGAACAAGCAATTATATCAACTTTGAGATTAACATTCTTGAGATAGAAGAAAAGTTGCCCAAGTAAAGATTGCAGCTGTTGTCTCATGACCAGCAATAAGCATTGTCATTAAATCATCCCTCAACTGTCAAAATGGAGAGAGAAGTAAGAAGTAAACAAAGCTACCATTAACCATGTAATTTTATCCTCAACTATATAATATTATATATATATATTGATAATTGTTAATATATGCTCAGTTAAATGAGCTGGCTACTGTGTACCTTTATATATAACATCATCTCACCCAACCTCCCCTTTTACCTTAAGCCAGGGATTCCTATAAATTTACTGTCTTTGCAACTTTCTTTAATTAGTGGTCAGTAACTTGCTTGCTTTATACAATTTTATTATTATGATATAATGAATTAAGAAATTAGTCAATTTTCTTTTGGCTTGAAAAAATCTCATGGTTAGAAGAGATTTTGTTGAGTGAGTGATGAAGGTGCTTTCTTTTTTCATGAATTGCATTACAGTATTAATGGCATACTAACTAAGAATCTAGATAGATACTCAAATGGCACACTAACATTTGTAGTAATGTTATCAATATTAATTACACCAACTAGATACTAGGCGTCTAATTTTATCCCAAAAAATATGCTAGTCAATAACTTTCAAACAAGCTACAAGCACAATGAGTGAGAATATACATACATGGGAAGTATAGAAGGGCCAAAGTATTAAGGTTAAACATATTACTGTTATCTCACCTTCAATTGACCAGTGGTATACAGAGGTCTGTGTCACAAGCTCCGCCTCTGCTCTGCCTCTACCTCTGCTATTATTATTAGTGGCTATCTTTCCATATGAAATCTGCTCCAATAAATAAATACTATTAATTAATAACATCATCAGCCTTAGCTTTGGTAAAATGTCAAGCACATAATAAATAAAAAGCTTAAAATGTTACCTTTGGTAAAATTTTGTACAAATTTTCATTCAAACATATCTCTTACCAAGTTAGTAGCTACATTATCTTCACATCCCTTTCAATGTGTTAAATGCTAAGGTAGCCACCCCAACACCGTTCAAGTTCATTCCGAAAAGCGGCAGAATGGCACCTCGGAAAAGTAGTTCCTGAAATGTAAGATGTTGCAATGTGGCAACAAGTCAAGTAAACCAAAAAGTGTGAAATAATAAGGCAAGAAGAGTAAGTTAATTTTAACCTCACTAATCCCGGGAAGGAATGCAACAAACATGCAATCCAGGGGTTGGAGAGAGCAAAGGACCTATAGAATAATTCCAAGATTATGAAATGTTAATTCTGAAATGACATTTTGATTAAGCATGGCTTGGCAGTTACCTGCAGATTAGCTGCTTGGCTTGAATCGGCAAAATCTGTCCATGTGTTCAACAGCAAACGGAGAGATGATGATATGAACACTACAAATCCTGTAAACAACTCAAGATGCCACATCTCAAAACCAACTGCAGGCAAAACAGAACAGAAAACAAAGAAATGAATACATCATATTCATGATTATATCTATTGAAACTCCAATAATGTATTATTGTTACATGATACTTGTGATGAACAATCCAAAATTGGCAACCCTTCAGCTGATGCAACATGAGACACCAGCTGTATAAACTTGGAGCAATCAGAGCCGAGGTTAGTGTGCAAGCCTGAAGCACACCATTCCTCGATGCTATAAACTTGGAGTTCTTCTCGCCTCCTTTATTTCCAGCCTCATCTCTAACTGCCTCTCCTCCATTTCTTTTGAAATTCTTTGCAAAGGAGCATCTGCTATATCTTCTCCCTGTGGAATCAAATCATGTAGTAAAATTTTAAAAGTAAAACCCCAATTGGACATTGCAAACAACAGTAACCTCGTTAAACTCACTTAACTAATTGAGTGGAATTATCTTCACATTTCTTTGCCAAGTTTTCCAGCAAAATGCTAATCAAGGCTAATAGCAATCTGGTCTTTCCTGAGCCTGGAAAGTGTGAGAAAGTGTGAAGACAAATGGAAGAAGGGAAAGATATATAGAACCCACGCCCATGACATAATCATCACAGAGAAAGTTCACACTTTTCAAGTCATGAGAAAAATATTACAAAACATCTCATGAATTGTTTTAAAAAAAATTTGAAACCAGCCTATAGAAAACAAAATGGGCTTTAGGAGGATCTAAGTCTACTAAATTAAACAACTTCAAAATAATAGCAATAATTAAAAAGAACAGTAGGACCTGCAGCAAAAGAATTAGTGATGGATACGCTTAATAAACCACAATATATTATAAAATATCAAAAACCTAGTTCTCATATTTGAGGTTGACTAGGAAAGGCACCATTCCAGCTTGCAGATCCAATGCATGTGGCTTTACCCTGTAAATTTGTGTCATGTTATAACAGCCATGTGATATATCATTGTACTTTGTCCCTACTTTGATCCCTTCAGTTCATGTACCTGTTCCGTTGCTTTCATGCGCAGAAAGAAAGCAATGAAAATACATATTTCGAAATTTATATACCAAATCCTAACCTCAGATAACATGTTCCCTTGAATGCCTAATAAACACTAATCAGTGATCTTGTACTTGTACCCTACTACCTTCTTATTTCACCAAACAATTTACATTAGTAAAACAAATGATGCTAAGGAATATAACATAGACTAAAAAACCAAATAAATTAAAATAAGGAGGGTTCTGTCTGGGAGGGACTACTTCCTTTCTAATTATAAAATCAAGGTAATATTATCCTACAAAATTTTAAACTAAGAAAGAACCTTGAACTTTTATGAGGATATCATCGAACACTTTCTCTGAGTTAACAAGGACAACATCCAAGAAATTATATGTTAGCATACAATAAAGGATATCATATTAAAAAAAGAGTGTCACGCATATGTATAGAAATCAAACTTCAAATATTGCTGAAAATCACTGATTCCTTGAATAGTTAGACAGAAACAAATATTTTCTCGCAAAATCAGTAAGCAAAAATATCTAGACTAATTGTGTCCTCATCAAATTTACTGAATAATTGCAAAAGTAACAAAAGCCAAATCCAAAATCAGAGAAGTTATAAATCAAACTAGATCAGAGAAGTAATCGGAAAGATTCCACGAAGAACAAAGAGAGAGAGAGAGAGAGAGAGAGAGAGAGAGAGAGAGAGAGAGAGAGAGAGAGAGAGAGAGAGAGAGAGAGAGAGAGAGAGAGAGAGAGAGAGAGAGAGGAATCTCAAAAGTTACCGCGTCGCGACCAAGGGAGACAATGCATCGACGGAGGAGACAACGGGAAAAGAGATTATCGAAGCATGCGGTGGTGGCAAGGACACGAATGAATATAGTGGTGATGATGGCCGTGGCGATGGAGGCGGCGACGGCTGTGAGCTTTAGGATTGAAGCTAACCTCTTTTGACGAGATCTTCTCTCTCACATGGCGATGACTGCTAGGTTTAGGGTTTGTTTGGAGGGGGTTTGGGAATTTTAATTATGTGTAACAGTAGGAGCCTAGGGGAATTTTTTTATAATTATGCAGGGGGAGTTTTATAATTTGCCACAAATAAAATATTTTGGGTAGGTTTTTAAAAATCCCCACTAGAAAACCTCCACTAATTATTAAAAATCTTGTAGTGATATAAGAGTGTATTCCAAAAAGGTAGTTAACAATAATAAAATACAGAAATATGAAAAGTAAAAATTCATTAAATACATTAGATATGTTTCTGTATCATATTTTTTGTTGGGGATATTAGAGATATCTACAACTTATATAATATTTATAACTTATTCAGCCACGTGTCAGTCCCTTAATAAATTATAACAAAAAATTGATACAATAAGTAATAGTCTTTCATTCTTTCCCTCATCTTTTTCCTTTATTTTTTATCTTTTACTTCAAGCCGTTCCTTTCTCTCTCTATCTCGTTTGAAAACTCTAAATCCCATTTTTCCTTTCATTCTCTTTTTGATAGCCCACTCCCTCTTTCTGGCTGATATCATCTCTGTAGATTGTGTGGACATTTTCTTTTTGACCATTCACACCCTTTATATCCCTCTCTCTCTATCAAATCCTAATATCTAAAAGTTATCTCTATCATTCTCAAACACTATGTCTTTAGCACCATTTTTCTCAATTTCCAGGTAAAAAACCCTAACTTCTGGCAATTCACGCTCTCTATATCACTCTCCTTGTCTCTTAAACCCTATTTTCTGAAAGCCATATCTCTCACTCCCAAACTCTATCTCTTCAACACCATTTTTCTCAACCCCAGGTGGAAGCCCTAACCTACTGAGCTAAGCGCATTCTTCGTCTGAGAGCACAATCACGGTGATGGCGCTGGTTAGTTTCAACCGGTGAGATGCTGGCGATGCTAAGCGACTAAGATCTCTGTTGCGGGCTTCACGCGCTCTCAAGCTTCAACAACCTTGGTGAGACATTCTTGGTTGAGATCTCAACCACCGCTCCCCTCGTGTATGGATTCTCTCGATCTCTTTCTTTGTCTAGTAGTGGATCTTTAATCTCTTTGATTTAGGATTCTCATTTGTGTTTTGGTTGTCTTTGATTTTGGGTTTAGGTATGTGTTTTCTTTCCTGATGGTTTGAGTTATTTTGAATGTTTATTTTTATCAAGGTGAAAGTAGTTTGGTTTCCGTATGTGCTGTCGCAAAAAAAAAATCTTCTGCCATTATGATCCTTGGAAGAAGCCCCACTACTCTGGTCGTTGGTGCAGGTTATATGCGGCGTCGCGTCTTTATCTTGAATCTTCCCCATGATCTCAGTCGGATTGAAAGCGGGTCACTACAAGAATTTGACGAATTAGCGACGAATTTTTGCGAGAAATATTTTTTGTCACTAATCCGTCACTAACTTGCGAGGAATTAGTGACGCACTAATGACAAAATTAATGAGCGGTCACAAAATACCCGAACTTGAGAAAAACGACTGATTAGTGAGAGATTTACGAGTAAGTTTGTTTCTCGCTGATTGACTTTTATAGCTAAAAAAAGAGCAAGGAAAATTTCCTCGCTAATTTCTCACAAATTAATTAGCGAGTGACAATGTTCTAGCAAATCAGTCACTTAGGGGTTCAATCGCATAAAAGTAAAGTAGCGAGGGATATTATTGTCACTATTCCGTCGCAAGTGTTTGATATACAATTAGCGAGAAACAATTCACACACTAGTTCGTCGCTAAATAAATTTTGTGTGAAAAGGATAATTAGTGAGGAACAATGTCCCTAGCTAATCCGTCATAAAGACTTGAAATGCATTCTGCGATGGACAAATTCCTAGCTAATTTGTCGCCAAAGTTTTTATAGGCATAGTCTCTTCATACTCATCTAAGATTTATATAAAGCCCTTCGTCCTATATAAATCGAATTAGGCTGGTTAGATTTATTTGGAAACATACCACCCATGCCCATGCATAAATCTGGCTAGCCTGATTCGATTTATGTGTAGTTAAAGCTCACCTAGTAAATCTATTTAGTCTAATTCGATTTACTACTAAAATTTGTAAATCTAATTACCCTAATTCGATTGGTATTAAAAACGACTTTGGGAGATTCACGTATCATTTCTTGCTTTGGGTGATATTAGTAATATTTGCATGCATTTGGTTTATTTAAGTATTTTACCCTATATTTTGTGATTGAAAATATCAACATTATGCTCTCATTTTCTAAAAATATTGGATTTTTTAAATTTGTCTTTAAAATATATTAATTTTAAACTTCAATTCAAATTAACAGTAAACTTTCTATTAAAAATAACGATAAATTTGTGATCTAATAGAAAAAAAATATTTTTTAAAAAAAGCTTTTGATTTGAGTTGTTTGTAAAATTTTTGAGAATTGAGTTCTTGCTAGAATATTGTAAATTATTAGTTTTTAAAAATTATCTAGCTAATTATTAGTCACGACTTTGAGACTTTAATTATTGTCTCATTTAAAATAGCTTTAGATTAGTGACAAAATTGTGACAAAATACATTAGCGTGCTTAGCAAATTTGTTTCAAACTTTTCTTGAATTTTTTATAGATTTATACAGAGGTTAGTGATTAGTAGCAACATGAAATAAGGACAGAATAAGGACTAACATTTTTTCTGACAAATTAGTAGCAACATAAAATAAGCGAGAAAAGTCTATCAGTTGTTAAACGGTCGCTAATTCCTCACTAAATAAGCTTTTGTAGTGACTCAATTGCGACTAGTTACTTCTAAAATTTTCTCGATTAGCTTTGGATTTGTTATAACTTTGTGACTGATTTCCAACGAGGTTAGCGAGTAATTTGCTACAAAATAGGTAGGATATAGCTTTTGCTTTGCGACAAGATTGCAGTTGTCAAGTCGCTCACTAAATTAAACTTGCGATAACTTAGCGACAAATGTATTTCGCCCGCTAATCAGCGACTTGAAATCGGTGAACGCAGTGTGTCAGTTGTTAAACGGTCGCAAATTTCTCGCTACTTAGGTCATAGACGCTCAATATCCGTATTTCTAATTTAGCGAGTAATTAGCAAGGAACACTTTCCTAGCTGAATGATATATCCGTTGCGACGAGTTAGCGACGAATGTTTTCTATCGCTACCCTAATTTTGAATTTTACAATATTAAGCGACAAATTAGCGAGAAACGAATTGCTCGCTAAAAATAAAAACTTTGGCGACAAATTAGCTAGGAATTTGTCTATCGCAGAATGCATTTCAAGTCTTTGTGACGGATTAGCTAGGGACATTGTTCCTCACTAATTAGCCTTTTCACACAAAATTTATTTAGCGACGAACTAGTGTGTGAATTATTTCTCCCTAAGTGACTGATTTGCTAGAACATTATCACTCGCTCCTTTTTTAGCTACAAAAGTCAATTTGCGAGAAACAAACTTACTCGTAAATCTCTCGCTGATCAGTCGTTTTTCTCAAGTTCGGGTATTTTGTGACCGCTCATTAATTTTGTCGTTAGTGCGTCACTAATTCCTCGCAAGTTAGTGACGGATTAGTGACAAAAAATATTTCTCGCAAATATTCGTCGCTAATTTGTCAAATTCTTGTAGTGAAAAAATTCTCACCGATTAAGTTGTATTTAACAAGTGAATTTGATGTTTGAATTATTAGAATTTGATTGAATTTGCTTGATTTTAATGTTGAACTTTTATGGAATCTTGGTGTTTTGGTATGTGTGTGTCTCGGCCAGCCTTGCAACAGCAAAACCGTGGCTTTAATGATGAAATTTGGGCTGTTTTATTGTTTATTATTGAGTAGGATTTGATGAGGTTCAATGACTAAGTGATTATATATAAGTTACGAAGAATCAGTAACCGAAAAACTAAAAAATAGAGTTATATATCAAGTAGAATTTTTATAAGAAACAAACAGAGGGTTTCATTTTGTTTAGGGTAAAGATGAGAAACATAGAGAGGGTTTCATTTTGTTTAGGGTAAAGAGAACAACCAAGATCTTTTATTTTTTTCAATTTTTTTAGAGTGAAAAATGTAATTTTATAAAAAGATCAAGTTAAATTTATAATTATATAAGTTTTCGGGTATTCTGGGTAATAAGTAAAGTTAAGGATTATTTTTATAAATATGAAAATAAGTGAGGGTACAAATATAATTTTATAAAATATTGAGGTTAAAAATAGAATATTAAAAAATTTGTGATTTAGAAAGTAATTAATAAAAGTTTAAAAATAAGGTTCTATAAACTAAGTTTTAAAAGAAGATTATAAATATTATTTTAAATACTTCTTTAAAATTACTCATTTATATTAAAATAAATTATTATTATAATTATTATTTATCAAAGATATTATCTTCTAAGAATATCACAATGTATATTATTAATGATAAAGTAAGCAAGCGGAGTCATCTTAAAAGTTTTAGAGAACGCAAACTTAATTAAAGAACTTTATAATTCTTTTCCATAAGATACTTAGTGAAAAAATGAGAGAATAGTGTGAAGATAATTTATAGTGTGAAATGATAAGAAAGAAAAGTAGAAGAAAGAAAAGAAAATGAAAGAAAAATATTAAAGAAATCTCTACCACAGAAGAGTAGAGAATAAATATTAAAAGAATCTAACGAATCTCTGCCATAGGAGAGCAGAGGGCAAAGATAAAGAAAAACCTTTAAAAGATTGTCTGCCACAGGAGAGCAGATGTGACCTTATTTGGGCCTTAGTGCCAAATGTATAGTGGGGACGCCCACATACTGAGAACTGCTTTCCAGGTGTAAGCATATTACAATACATTTAAAAGTCACACTATATGCGGCCTAGCCGTAAGATTTATATGCACACTGTATGCATATAGAAAGCCATATCTAGGACTTGTGCACAGGTAATATCAAGAGCGGATAGACAATCGACACATGAGGTCATGATCTGCGGTAGGAATAGACATGCATCATCCTTGCTACGCATTTGCATTTTTCTTTATAATGTGAAATTGATTGTGATTGTCTTCCTGTGTTTGTGCATTCTTTAATTGTATACTGAATTATTATGACTGGTTGCTTCTCTATGAATCTTCTATAATTGGTTGTGAATTAAATTGAACTGTGATAATCTCGACTTAACTAACTACCCCTGATCCTACTAAGAACCCCCCAGTTCTTACCCATTTCCTTCCTCCCCTTCAGATGGAGACCAGAGTCTTGTTTTATGAGATGGACCCTCCTTACATATATGAGGATCCTGTACAGCATAGGTTTTACATAGTAGCTGCAGAGATTAGGACTCGTATGTACGTTCTGCGCGACCACCCCTTCCGTCATCCAATTTACACTCCGCACTTTAACCCCGATATGCCTTATGAGTTTTTGTTGCATTGGCTCCACCCAGATGCTCCGTTCCACCCGTTCCATGACGGACATGTACCTCATTCGCACCCCGATCAGCCTGAGAATCAGGTGGACCCTGAGCCTGAGCCTATGAAGGAGCATATACCAGAGCGTATACCTGAGGAGGATATTCCTGTAGAGTATATCTCAGTATCTTTGTCTGAGCCATCATCTGAGGAGCCGCACACCACCTCCATTAGTGGACCAACGAGTATTAGCCAGACCAGTAGTACGAGTGCCAGTGCCCCTTTTGAGATTGTTGAGATTTCTGATGACGAGGACGAAGATCTTGAGGAGTGTTCAGATGTGATTGTGATTTCCTCTGACGACGACAGTTGATGCTTGGGAGCCGAAGATGTGGATTATGGGAGTTTTTTTTGTGTTAACCTAGCTTTTATGTTTTAGTCTCTCACTTTTGATTAGACTCACTGAGAGGATAGGATGTATATAGTTGATTAGGCTAGTTTCGGGCGCCAGTTTAGGGACTTCCTATATGGACAGGGCGCGGAGTGTTAATTATGTATATAGTAGCAAGATGTGAAGGGTTGTACGCTAAGTCGCTAACTTATAATATATATGATAGTACCTTTAATATGTATGTATGATCTATGATATATGTTATGTTTATATATACATTGTTGACCTTGTGTTTGTTTTACTTAATCTTTTATATGGCTCAGATATGTTTAATTAGTTGCCCTCATAAATCTTTTTATAAAGAAAAAAGATTTTTCGAAAATTCGATAGTGCGCTAATACAATTACAGGCTTTGTAATAAATAGTTAAAGTTTTAGGTAAGCAAGTTGGTGACACTCGGTTCTCAGTACGATCATGACGTAATGGAAATTGGGTCATTACAGAGTAACTCTTTACTTGGGAGAAGAAACTTTTTTAGCAAGTTCAGGTAATATTACTGCTTGCTTATTTTTATATATAAATTATGTTTTTGTTGTATTTTATGTGATTTTATAATATTTATTTTTTTATGATATGTGAAAGTTCATAGGTGTATGAAAAATAGTTAGAATATTGTTTCAAAAAAAGTTTTTGAAAAATTTTGACAAGTAATACATTTTTATGCATTTAATTTCAAAAAGCTTCTATGATAAATAGTAGAATATTCTATAAAAATCAATGCAATGCACTTTTTTTTCTGTAAGATTCTTCAATTCTATAAAAAATATTCTCTCTAACTTTATCGTCTACTGGGTCTGTATGATTCTAAATCCTTTTGGGTAGAAATGTAATGGTTTTGGATTCATTTAATTTAAGTATTTTCAGATCTGTTAGTTGTGAAAATATTAATTAGAACTTTTTTTATTTTTCCCTATGAATTTCTAAGTATTTCTTGTGATTTTTAAAGTATTTATATTTTTGTTGAAATAACTGTGCATTTGTGGATTTAATTGAGCGGACATTTGAAATTGTAAAATATAATTGTTGGTTTTTTTTTTAGGTTCAAGTTATAGTTCTTTTTGTCCGAATTCTTGGGAATGTAGTTAGAAAAAATAGTTAAAAGATTAACTTTTAAAAAAGTATTTTTTTAGAAAAATATATATTTATACAAAAATACTATTATTATTATTATTATATTTTTATCAACCAAAAAATGTTAGATTTGGTTGTTTTTAATAATTTAAATTTAAATTGTAATTTATAATGTAATAGAAGATTATGATTCTAATTGATGAGAGGATTTAGCTTGTGTGTTTAATAAAAATATTTTTTTTTATTTTAATTGTTATTTGTTTATTTAATGCATTGGTTTGTTTGATAATACTTTGAGTTGGTGGTAGTGAATGATGCCAAAAAATAAAAAAGTATTTTGAATCAGAAAAACATACAACTTAACATATAAAAGATTCTTTATGTTGAGGCACTTAGGTGCTTCTTCTCTCTGTTACCAACTTGCCATAAATTGTGAGGTTAGCTAACAGGAATTGGAAGGACTGAAGCGGTAAGGCCTCTACTTTAGAAGATCGATGAGACTATGTTTTATGTGTGCTAACTAAACATCTCTCAGAATCATAAATTCCAAGCAGTTGGACTTAGTATATTTGGCAGACTATATCATCGTATAGCGAAATGAATGTTATATTTATGTATATCATGGAAGTGATGTTCACTTTTTCATATCAGCAACTTTTGTACTTCTTCTTTGTGTTACCATGCATCTCTAATCCTTATTTCAGTGTTAATTGGACTTTTCTTGTGGCAGCTTGGGCATTTGCTGATTCTGCTCTATATAGATTGGTACCTCTTTGGGTAGATGTTAGAGGATTAGAATTTACTTGGGATTATATTCTACATGGCCTGGAGGCTAATGCAAATTTGGTACGTTATTTTTTTTAATGCTATAACTTCAGTTAGGTCAAGCTGAAAAATGTAGCCAATATTCTCCATGTATTTGAAACTTCTTATAATTCTACATTCTACATTGATTAACAATTTATTTTTAAAATGAGAGTATACCAAAGCAATTAATTGAATGTTTATATTTTTTTTATTATTTTTTTCTTTTCATGAGTTTATTTTTTCATTGTTTTATTGTGTAAAAAACTATAAATACATATGTGCACTAAAAAAGTTCAATAATTGACAATAGATTAGTGAAGAGGATTAGGTTATGTACTTTTCTAACTTATGTCTCACTCTTCTTTTTCTTTTTTTTTTCTTTAACAGCAAAGAATAACTACTTCAATAATGGTGACCTCTCAACTTAATGTTTCATTCTTTATAAAAAAGAACTTGAGATTATTTCAGGTTTCCATCTTTACCGCTTCAATTTCTTTCTTACTCATTTTGTTTCTTTGTTTTTTTTTTGCTTTTAAGTTTAAAAATTTCTTCATACGATATTTAAAATTTCAGGTGTTTCTTTGTCAACATGTAAAAAGCTAGATTCATTATCTGTAGAGATAATTGAATGTACAAAAATATTTTTATTATTTCATAAATCTATATAGCAATCTAAATAATATAAATAGAATCTAAAGCAAATAACAAAATTCACATATGAACTCAGAAAGGTTTAGATAATCAAGGTTAATGAGTATATATTTATTAGCAAAGGCATAAGTATAAGCCATTTTTTTTACCTATGAGAGAAATTTCTTTTATGCTTATGTTGACTTTGTGATTTTGTTTCAAAAAATTCCTTAACTAGTCAATACCTAAGTAAATCTTTAATAATCCCTCTTCTCTTGAATCTTATATTGGATTTTCATATCAGATTATGGTTCTAGATATTGTGTGTGTTGCTATTTTGTGATACAAAATTATGAGTTTGACTATAACTTTGTTTTACATTTTAAATATTTTATCTTTATAATAAAAATATTTTATTTCTTGATTTAAAAAAAAAAGAAAGAAAGAATAAGATATTTTTAGAACATTTTTAGAGTCGTTACTCAGATGATGATCAAATAAAGATGTTTGCTTACGAAAAATGATACTTTGAGTTTTATGGCTAAAGTGACTTGCGATAATATATATAATAGATTACGATTATTGAGATATATAATAGTTTACTCTGTTTTATATTTACTCTCGGCAAGCTAATGACATGGATAGAAACACAAGGTATTTCCATAATATAGCCTCGGCGAGAAGAAGGAATAACAAGATTGAGTCTTTGGTAATCCATTGGAGGTTAGTGAGGAATCAAGCTAGGATCAAGGTAGCGATTCGGGACTTTTATAAGCGTATGTATCACTAGAAAGATTCTCCTTGTGTGACCTTCAGGGATGGATTGGTTAAGCGAGTAGAGAGGGAGGAAGCTGAAGCACTAGAGGTGTTACTGTCAATGGAGAAAGTGAAAGAGGTAGTCTGGGATTGTGAATCTTCTAAGGCTCCAGGGAGTGATGGATACAACATGAATTTTATAAAAAAGTGTTGGAATGAGATTGGAACAGAATTCACTGCAGTTGTGATGAGCTTCTTTGAGACAGCAAAATTACCAGAAGACTCTAATGTCACATGGGTAGCATTGGCTCCGAAGTTCGTTGGTGCTAAGGAGATAAAAGATCTCAGACCTATCAGCATGGTTGGGTGCATATATAAAGTTATCTCTAAGTTGTTAACACAAAGGATGAGGAGTGTAATGTCAGGTTTAGTTGGAGAATCGCAGAGTGCTTTTGTGAAGGGGAGAAAGATACACAATGGAGCTTTAATTGCATGTGAAACCGTACAGTGGTTGAAACAAAAAAAGAAGGCATCAGTGATCATCAAGCTGGACTTTCAAAAAGCCTATGATAGAGTTAAATGGTGCTTTATTGATACCGTATTAGAGAAGATGGGTTTCAGTAGAACATGGAGGTCATGGATTAGGGAGTGTGTAAGATCGGTTTCCATCTCTGTTCTAGTGAATGGGTCACCATCAAAACCTTTCAAAATGGAAAAGGGGCTTCGTCAAGGCGATATATTATCTCTGTTTCTGTTTGTGTTGGTTGTGGATGTACTCAACAGGATGATAGGGGAGGTGGTTAGGAACGGCTACATATATCCACTCTTAGTTGGTCGGGATAATATAGAGTTATTACATTTACAATTTGCTGATGACACTATATTGTTCTGCCCGCCGGAGGAGGAGACAGTCAGAAACTATAAGAGGCTGCCGAGGTGCTTTGAAATGATGTCTGGGTTGAGCATTAACTTTGAGAAGTCCAGCTTGATACTAGTGAACTGCAGTCAGGAGTGGGTGGGTCGAATGTGCCAGCTACTGGGTTGTCAGGCGGCGACCCTACCGGTGAAGTATCTTGGCATTAGGCTAGAAGCAAACCCGTATTTGGTAAAAACTTGAAAGCCGGTTATAGATAAGGTGGAAGAGAAGCTCAACTTGTGGAAAGAGAAAGTCCTCAGTAAGGCTGGTAAGCTGGTACTCATTAAGTCAGTAATTAATAGCTTGCCAATTTATTACCTGAGTTTGTATAAGATGCCAAAAGGGGTTGCACGAAAAATTATCTCACGGCAGAGGAGGTTCTTCTGGGGGAAGGATGATGGACGACCAAGTATGACTCTTGTGAAGTGGGAGATAATCCAAGTACCAAAGAAGCTAGGAGGGGTGGGGGTGGGTGATGCGGAGGTCCGTAATACTGCTTTATTATTTAAATGGTGGTGGCGGTTCTCAAAGGAGGAATGTCCTCTATAGAAGAAGATAGTGTGTTCCTGTAATAATTTGAACCCAAATCTCTTGCTGTCAACTCAGAAATTACTAGAAAGAGGTGGCTCGTGGAGAGACATATGTCAAGTGCAAATTAAGGAGCAACGCGTAAGACAGAAGATGATTGATGGGCTTGCTATGGAAGTAGGGGATTGTAGATCCACCAGATTTTGGGAGGATACGTAGCTCTAAGTGGGAAAGATGAAAGACTCCTTTCTGAGACTCTTCTTGCTTTCAAACCAACAAGGATCAGTAATTGGGGACTGTGAGTTTTGGGATGGGATAGAGTGGGTTTGGCAGTTCCAATGGAGGAGGGGATTATGCCAGTGGGAAACAGATACCTTAGACCATATGCTTCATGTCTTGCAATCTATTAAATTGATAGCAGAAGTGCAAGATAGAGTGGTGTAAAAATTTGAAAAGGAAGGTGTTTATTCTACTGACTCATTTGTGCAAGTTCTGCAGGAAGAGACTTTGGATGAGGAGTTTCTGAGGTACAGATTCACGAAAGATGTTTGGAAAGGGCTAGTGCCTCCTCGAGTAGAGTTGTTCGCTTAGTTTGTTTTGGTAGGTCGGATCAATACAAAGGATCGGCTAAGTAGACTGGAATCCTACAACAGAATGATAATTTGTGCGTCTTGTATAATAAAGAGGTAGAAAATATACAACACTTATTTGTTATTTGTGAGTACTCTTGGCATGTGTGGTGTGCCTAGATATTGGAGTTTGGACAGTCGTGGACTGCACCCGGTACTTTGAAAGAGCATTTTGAGAGTTGGAGGTCCATGCGAGTCAGAAAGGAGATGCGCAAGTATTGGCTTGTTGGATTCTTTTCAACTATATGGAACATCTGGTTACGAAGGAATGATGTGATTTTTCAGAGCAAGATGATAGAGATTGTAGATTGTGTGGCCCAAACATTTTCATGTGCTACAAAGTGGTGTGATAAGTAACTCATGTTGTTGATGGCTATGCCGGAGATGACATAGGAGTTATTTGTTTGTTATTTCATTTTGTCTTGTACTGTTCCACTTTGTGTTGAGCCTTTCTTTCAAAAAAAAAAAAAACTTGAGATCAAGATTTAATATATATTTATAGTTTTTAGACAGTTAAGCATAATAAAAAGTAGCAGAATATAATTGCTAATTCAATTTTTTATTAATGATAAAATATATTGGTTTTGGATGATTGTCATTATACATGTAAATTTCTCCAATTTTTTTATTCTATTATTTTTCTCATTATAAAACGATTCAACCAAAATGACGGATGTCAATTTCATTAATTGAGGGTTTATATTTTTTTCATTATCTTTTTGCTTTTCCTGAGTTCATTTTTTTATTATTTCATTGTGCGAAAAATTATAAATACATATTATTTAATGTTTGGCTCTTTGTAGTTTATGTAACAGCTCAGATCACCCGCTAGCACGATATTGTCCGCTTTGGCACACAAGGCCTCACGGTTTTGCTTTTGACGATAGGGATGCTAGCCGAAGCCCCCCACACTCACTCGTCAAAACGCGTCATGCTAGGGAGAGGTATCCACACCCTTATAAGGCATGCTTCGTTCCCCTCTCTAACTGATGTGGGCCTTACAATCCACCCCCCTAAGGGAGCCCAACGCCCTCGCTGGCACATCGATCCGGGTTCTGGCTCTGATACCATCTGTAACAGCCCAGATCACCCGCTAGCACGATATTGTCCGCTTTGGCACACAAGGCCTCACGGTTTTGCCTTTGACGATAGGGATGCTAGCCGAAGCCCCCCATACTCACTCGTCAAAACGCGTCATGCTAGGGAGAGGAATCCACCCCCCTAAGAGAGTCCAGCGCCCTTGCTGGCACATCGATCCGGGTTCTGGCTCTGATACCATCTGTAACAGCCCAGATCACCCGCTAGCATGATATTGTCCGCTTTGGCACACAAGGCCTCACGGTTTTGCTTTTGACGATAGGGATGCTAGCCGAAACCCCCCACACTCACTCGTCAAAACGCGTCATGCTAGGGAGAGGTATCCACACCCTTATAAGGCATGCTTCGTTCCCCTCTCCAACCGATGTGGGCCTTACAATCCACCCCCCTAAGGGAGCCCAGCGCCCTCGCTGGCACATCGATCCGGGTTCTGGCTCTGATACCATCTGTAACAGCCCAGATCACCCGCTAGCACGATATTGTCCGCTTTGGCACACAAGGCCTCACGGTTTTGCCTTTGACGATAGGGATGCTAGCCGAAGCCCCCCCACACTCACTCGTCAAAACGCGTCATGCTAGGGAGAGGAATCCACCCCCCCTAAGGGAGTCCAGCTCCCTTGCTGGCACATCGATCCGGGTTCTGGCTCTGATACCATCTGTAACAGCCCAGATCACCCGCTAGCACGATATTGTCCGCTTTGGCACACAAGGCCTCACGATTTTGCTTTTGACGATAGGGATGCTAGCCGAAGCCCCCCACACTCACTCGTCAAAACGCGTCATGCTAGGGAGAGGTATCCACACCCTTATAAGGCATGCTTCGTTCCCCTCTCCAACCGATGTGGGCCTTACAGTTTATCTTCTGTTTTGTAGTTAGATGTTTTTTTTCTGACTGTTATTTCATTTAATGTGTTCGAATTATACATTTTCTTTCGTTAGTCGGTGATGCCAAATTTAATACAAATTGTCTTATGTATTGACAGGGGTGCAAGATAGAAGCTAGCTACTGTTTGGAGACTTATAATTCATATGTTCAAAGAACTTTTATCCGAGGATCAAGTATATGTGATGCAGCTTTTCTCTATTGTTCCAAATCAACGATAATATAGGACTACTAAGCATCAGTTTAAATGTAAGACTCGGTCAATTAACGGCTAATTAACCCATAAAATGAGAATTTATTCTAGAAAGCCAAAAATGTTATTTTTATGGCTAAATGTGATAGAGGAGATTGAGACGAGAATTTCGGTACCAATTTTATAGAAATCGGACCAAGATTGGACCGAACGGGCCAAACCGGACCAACCGGACCCAAAGTGGGTCCTTGGCCCAACTAAACTAAACCAAAACCCTAGTTTTCAGCACTCTCTCTCCTCACAACACACAAACACACGCTGAAAATTAAAATGGAGGGGGGAAGAACACTCTCTCAAGTTCTCTCCATTGGTTGATCTTCAAACCACCATAACTTTTGATCTAGAGCTCCGATTGCCGCTCCGTTTGCGGCATGCATTCATCGCGGAGAGCTCTACAAAACCCATACAATCAATCTTGAGGTAAGCCACGTTCTACTGTTCGAAATTCCAGCCCTTGATTTCGAGTTTCATGAGCAAAAATGTTGAGATTTTGAGTTCTTTGATGTTATAGGACCCAACTCTCTTGAAGGAGAAGGTTAATCTTGTCTCCTTGGACCTTGGGTGTGGTAAGATTCTCAACCCTAGTGTAATTTGTTGTTCTATGATGTTTGGATATTGAGATGTTGTGTATGGATATGATGATTGTGGCTTAGGTTGTGTATATGTGAATATTGGAGCTTGATTGGTGATTTTGGAAAGCTTGGGAGAGGGTTTTGTGTGACAAAATCTGTTCTTGGAGGTGTTGAGACCTTGAGAGCTTGTGGACAAGTGGTTTGGAAGTGCTCCGGTTGAGCTTGGAAAATCGGCTAAGGTATGGTTTCGGTTTCCCGTATCTAATATGTAATGTGGTAGGAAATACTTAGGCTAGAGGCCCTAAGATAGGCATTGAATTGTTGATGTTGTTGAATGGTTGAGATATATGATGTGTTCATATATGTGATTATGAATATTGATGCCTTGATTGTGTGATATATGAGAAATGCATGTTGTGATATATGCTTGATGGATGATTGAGGTTGAATTGATGGATGGTACCATGTTGATGGTGAGTATGATGTTGATCATGTATAATGATGGTTGATTTGGAAATTGATATTATTGGAAATTGGGATGAGAAGGATGTATGACATGAGATTGTGTTTGTCCTTTAGCCATTGATTGAGAAGTGTTAAAATGGTTGGAGGTGGTTTTAGGAATTTTGGTAAAATGTCAATGTGTGAGTAGGTTGGTTGAGCACGAATAAGTGGTTGTCTCTTTCTTAAGAATATAGGAGTTCGTCTCTTTCGTTTTCGCTTTGGTGAAGTACTGTCCGAAACTTCCCCTAATATGGGCATGTACCACTTCCAGTCAGGGAAGTTAACAGTCGGAATGAAATCCATTCCTGTAGCTGTAAAGATTCCGTCCTACTGACCTGACCATGGTCAAGTGAACCAGAACTACTCTGAACGTTAGAGAAGATAAGGGAAGACCACCTGAGCGAACCGACCGGAGGGGACTTGACTTATTTATTCGAACCGAACGATAGCGGCTTAAAGCAAAGCAAAGCCAGAGGCAAGGCTATAGGCGCCTCCATCTGTATGGGGGAATTTTTTGCTCAAGCTTCTCGATCCGGGACACCTTATCTTGCTTTAGCTTTGCCTTAGAGAATGAATTCCCTGGAGCCCCTCGGCCAGGGAACTTCCAAAAAGTATAAAAGAACTTGACGAGCTCCAAGGGGGGAGGAAAGAGGAAGGCAAGAACCATGCTTTCAGAGAAGTGGCGGTCCGAATCTTATCTGAACTGCGAGAATAATTGACTAAGCCATGCCATAAGGCCAAACGGGACGGTCTTGGTGCTTTTGTTTGAGTAAGGCCAGTAGGATTAGGATCCGGATTCAATGGATTTAGGAGTTTACACCCGAAACTAGCTGCCAGAGATGTTAAGCTATAGGATATGTGGATGGTCGGTGAGGATGGCTTGGTATTGATTTTGGTACATTTTGATTGATTTCAAAGAAAAGGGATGAAGTTGGCATGTTTTGACTGATTTTGAAAAGAGTTGAAAGTGGCTTGTTTTGAAAATGGTACTTTATGGTTTTGTATGAAAATATGGTTTTTGGGCATACTTTGACGGGACATAACTTGGACTACGGATCTCTGATTTGTGCTAAATCTATTTAAAAATGAAATTGGATCCGGGATGTCCATGCCGTTCGAGAAACAGGTAAAAAACGATTTAAAATGAGAAAGTTATGTCCGTCGGAAGATTGGGGGTTGAATCTGTGAATTCTGCAGCTTTTAACTTAGAAAATTTTTAGTAGAATGACCCCCCCGCGCGTGGACGCACTTGGCGCGTACACGCCGTTCTTCGAGAAAGCACCATCCACGCGTGCGCGTGGTGTGTAAGGGCGCGTCGATGCGCTGCACCAAATGCCCAGCCATTTTCCCGAGAGTTGTGCCAGAGTTGTGCCAGTTTTGTGCTTGGGGCGCAAGAGCACCCGCGCGTACGCGTGGCTGACGCTTGCGCGTCGTTTGGCTAATTTTCAATCCGCGCGTCCGAGTGTATGACCCTTGCGCGCCGATGAGCTTTGTGGCCATCCACGCGTGCGCGTGGAGTGCGCGTACGCGTGGCCCTGTTTTCATCCCAAAGTTGATTTTTGAGTTTTAAAAGCCAAATTTCATACTTCTAAGCCTCCGATCTCACCACTTATGTCTTAAATCATTATGATATGCCTAGCATGAGAAAAAGGGCTAGTGAATGTGGTAACTTGCAAGTGAAGCAAGGGGAAAAATGAATGATCATTGAGGATCAAAGATGATTATGTGAGATGCGGAGAATGGCGGTGGAAGTGCTTGTTGTGCCATGGGCCAAAGGGCCGTAAATGTTAATGAATTGGCTGGTTATGGATTTAACCGTGAGCCAGATGGCTAGATTATTGCCGTGTGACGGCGGAGCCATGTTTATGGCTAAGTATAAATGCATATATGCTGTTGAATGAATTGTGAATGTTTGCACTTCCACCATCGGAGATGAGGGTTTCCCTGGGTAGTAGCAGTGGCTAGCCACCACGTGCTCCAGGTTGAGACTCGAAGCTCTTTTGACCCTATGTCGTAAGTGTGGTCGGGCACTGTGAAAGGCCCGGATGAGCTCGCCCCCGTAAATATTCACCAGTGAGGGTGATGGATATGGATCATGATTATGATCAAGTTTATGATGAGTATAACTCGAGTTGGGGATGCGCGACAGAGGGACAGTCCAATGGTTAGCTACCAGGACTTGTCGGGTTGGCTCTATAACCGACAGATGATATCATCAGCCACTAGGGACAGGCATGCATCATAAGCATACTACATGAATTGTTTGAGATTGCCTATTTGACTGCATATTACTTGCTAATTGTCTAAATGCCTTATCTGTTCCTATTTGTAAATCTCTTGTCTGATATAACTGTGTTTGCTATATTATACTCCTACTGGTGGTTGGGAGGTCTGAAGGAATTGGAAAGGGAAGTATTAGTTAGACTGAAGGATCTTTAGTCAGTTGCCACTTACGGTTTAGCTTGTTTATAAGCTTTGATATTATCTGGAGGAAGTTCTAGGATTGCCTTCGGCTTTCCTCTATTATTATGTATTATATATGTGGAAGCTGTTACCATGCTGGGGACCTCTGGTTCTCACCTATGCGGATTTTGTGGTTTTCAGATGCAGGACGCGAGGCTTCTCGTTGAGGCATGCTGGAGACTTCTGGATTAGCGAAGATCCTTTGTTCTCGGGACTCTGTTTTGGGTTATATATCTTGTTTAGATACTTTTATCTCCATTAAATAATACAAACTGTGATGACTCCTCTTATAGGAGGTTTTGGAGAATAGGTTTCTGTATTTGTGTCCCTTTGGGTTTTCCTTGGGGTTTTCCTTATTTTATTATATGTATATATTGCTATGCTCGGACCGGTTATCTTCGCAGCCGGATTTTGAGTCTTGATATTCCCGTTTTTGACACTCTTTATACATATGATCTTGCGTTAGCTTATCCTTTGCTCGTTACGTTATCAATCGGAGTGTTGCGCGTTCGAGTTACGGTTTTTGTTTACCCCTTTTTCTACAAAGGCTCCTAGTTATAATCAATTATTCATACTACTATACGTACTAAAATTTGGTTTTAGAGGTCGTAATACCTTGCCATCTCTGAATTATGACTTAAGCATAACTCTCTGTATGGTAGGGTGTTACATTAAATCTTTGATTTCATAGTTTTAGGTTAACTATTACATGTAAATAGAATTTTATCTCTGTAGTTATATTATTGCTTAATAATAGGATTTTTTCTTATATTTTAATTTTTTGATTCTGAATAATTATTTGTACGGTTGTTAAGTCACTTGGATAATTATTTTACTTATATCACCTTTTTTTTAAACCATTAAAGTTATTGCTCTTTTCGCTTTGCCGGCCTGCTTCAATTTTATGCCTTTGTGGGTTGGATAGATATTTTTAAGTGTAGTGGTATAAGGTCACATGATTTATTGAATCTGATAAGTTGAAAAAAATTTAGAGGCATATTAGGAGCCATTTTTAAAATACTAACTCTTTATTTTTTAAATGGTATATTAAAAATAGACTATATTTTTTGCATTCAAATAACAGTGGAGTATTCATTCAAACGTCACTTTCACAAATTTAAAAATAAAAAATAGAAGAGAAAGAAAAAAAGAAAAAAAAATAAAAGATGAACCAAAAAGCAACGTCTTCTATAGTGTGCTCTCTCTCATCTAAGTTAGAATTTGGATTAAAAGATAATGGATGAAAAATTCGTAGGAACGAGTTGAAGTTGAGCAAAAGAAGGCTTGCACTTACCTCTGTATTTCTTTCTTTCATTTTGGAAAATAACAAGTTTGATGAAAAATTTTGGACATCCATTCTTTTTCTCTTTCTCTTTTTCTTGAATTAGCAAATAAACAAAATCAAAGGTTAAAATAGTAGTTTTTTTTTTCCAAATCCTTAAATTCCTCATCTTTTTATACATTTGGCCCTCTCTTTCTGATAGACCTCTATTAGCATTGAGAAATGACAACTTATATTTTTATAAAATAAATTTTTTATCTAAGAAATAAATTATTTTAACACGATAAATCAAAGAATTTTTTTTATATACATAAATTATATTGGTTATGGTTCTTATTCATTTTTATATTCTGACTGTGTTGTTTATATTTTAAAATTGTATTTGTTGTTGCATAATTTATGAAGTTGAATAAGATATAATGTAATATGAGGCAGGATCTTTATAGTTAATTCTAAGAAGTGCTTATCAAATGGTATGCTGACATTCAAAGTGAATGTTTTGAAAAGTAAGAATAAAAAGAATGAGTATAAACTTGATCCTAATTGAAAATTTTTTTGCAAACTATGAAAAATTAAGAAAGGATACTTATGTATTTTGGGTAGTAATAGAGTAAATAAATCTTTTACCTTTAATTAAAAATTGAGCAACAAAAATATTTTTACTAAGGTAGGAAGTGACAACCCAAGAGGACTGAAAAAAAAAAGTCAAAACACGAAACAAAAATTTTCAAGCTAGTAATTATTCATCTGGTTTCATTCTATTAGTTTAAATTTTTGGGAGGAGTAAATTTCATGACATGGTATCAAAGTTCTAAGGATCGAACTTTAAAAGAATATAGTAGTAAGTTAGTTAGTATTTGTATATTAAGATCAATTATGTTTATTTGACTTTTCTCAATATGTAGATGTTCGCGAAGTGGAATTAACTCTTGATAATTGTCATGTTTGTGGTTAGTGACAAGGATAGTGATTCTTAACTCTCAATCCTAGCCAAGACTCTTTTAGCATTTGAATTTCATCTTTTCTTTATTAGTTGATTGTCTTAATTATTTTTTAGTTTAATTTAATTGATCCTTAAACTTAGTTTGGTAAAATTTTTACTTTTCAAAAGTTGCTTATAAAACCTAGTTTTTAAAAGCTAACTTTTTAAAAGTTGTAGTATCTATGTTTGCTAAGCTAAATTAAAAATGACTTTTAATAAGCATAAACGACAACAAGTACGTTTAGTAAAATAATTTTTAAAATTTAAAAATATTATAATAGATATTAATGTATGAGGTTATACTGGACTTTTAAGTTTTTAATAAGCACAAACCAACTTTAAAAAGTTCTTCCTTGAGTGCTTTCAAAAGTACTCCTAGCTTTTAAAAACTACAAATACAAGTATATAAATTTTTTAATTTACCAAACACAAAATAAAATATTTATGCTTTTAAAAAGTACAAATACTTCTTCAAAAAGTCTTACCAAACCAATTCTTAGTATAGCTATTATTTTAATTGTTGTGCTTTTATCTCATGCTTAATTGCTTACTTAGTTAATTCTTGCTCGTTGATTCCACTTTCTTGTAATTTAGTTATTAATTGCTCCTTTAGTTTCTAATCTATTTTAATTTTCGTAATTACAATCAAACTCCCGTTTTTTTATAACCAATTCTAATGCACTATATTGTGAGTCTAAAAAAAATAATCTTGACTTAAACTTTCGATTATTGATTTAAACTTTGTGATATTTTTTATTAAACTTTAATAGTATTAAATTCTAGTTTATGACTATATCCACAACAAACTTAAACTTTTTAACTTATAAATTTTTAAACTAATTCTTAGCACTGATCACTATCCCTTCTTCGTGTTGATAACCTATTTTTCTTGCATCATCTCCTATTGGGTCCTTTTAATGGTTTATGTTTTTAAATTATTTTGTGCAGCTTTCTAATCACAGCTATATGACTCCTCATTTTGTTGGGTGTAAAACATAATTTTTTTATTAATTGAGCAAACTGATATTTGTAATCTATATTGTTAAAAAAATTATTAATATATTTTAGGAACATGTTTTCTCATCTGCAGATATCAGCAACAACGGCGTCACAGGAAAAACTCAAAAATTGGTGTAGGCCATAATGGTCATATTCATTTGAATGAGAGAGTTAGAATGTTAGATGTCTTTCATTTCGAATTTGAGCCTACTTATATGTTGCTACCAGCCTGACCCTAGACTTATTTTTTGTTAGTAGCGACTATATTGTAAACTTTTCCCGTGCTATATCTAAACTACAATGAACAAACATGACCAAAGACGTTCTTTCTATGGAATTTTTTCTTTTGCTTTCTTTATCAGATATGTAGTGGGATTGCCAAGCACTTATTCTGCAGCATGAGCTTTTCCTAAACTTATATAATTATAATTAGCTGAATCTGGTCAAATTACTACCTCTTTTATCTAGATGCATTTGTTTTTGAAAAGTTGTTCACTTTATTTAAATATAGTATTCTGTAAATTTTTTTACTTTTTATATATTTTTTAAATGTTACAATAACAGAACTAACTGAGTAAAAGAGAGGTAAAATGAATTAAGAGATTAAGAAGAGTTTAGAAACTATTAGAGTAGATAATCTAAATCAGTCTCCAAAAATTTTAAAAGTAGATATTTTAGTTCTCAAGAAAAATTAATACACAGATCAATCCTTAAAGTTTTATTCCAACAGACAAATTAGTCCCCAATTCATTTTTCGACAGAGTAATTATCCAGATCAGTCTCCAAGGATTTTAAAAAATGACATTTTAGTCTCCTAAAAAAATTAATATACAGATCAATCCCCAATATTTTTTTCCGTCTTATTAATTTTTTTTGGGACTAAAATGTCCATTTTTAAAATTCTTAGAGATTGATGATCTGAATAATTACTCTGTCGAAAAATGAACTGAAGATTAATTTATCTATCGAAGTAAAATCTTAAAAATTGATCTATGTATTAATTTTTCTTAAAAACTAAAATGTTCGCTTTTAAAATTCTTCAGAACTGATTAGGATAACTACTCTAAGAACTATTACAACGACGGCTAGGATAACAGTCCATAACTTAAGTTTGTAAAGACCTTTTTGCCCTTTTAGTCTAGAGTGTTGAACACTCTTCCTATTTATGTATAAATACTCTAATGAAAACTCAACACTACTCATAATTGAAAAGATATTTAAAGCACTTAAGCTATGAGAACATTAAAGTTATGATTAAGCTTCCGTTGTTAGTTTGTACTTAAATTTGTTTGTTATGAATTTTTTTGTTTGATATTATTATATTTATTATTAGGTTTTTGATGCTAATAGTCATTATGAACCAGCACTATCTAATTTTTGAAATGGAGTTTGAATTTTATATTTTTCTATCTAGTAAAGTCTTTAATTATTATTAGATGAGGATTAAATGAATAGTACTTGTTCATATTCTAACACAAAAATACAGTTAAATTTAAAATGAATAAAACTTAATTAAGAGATATAATTCAATTAATATCTATCCAATTTCATAAAGGTCAGACACAGCGACAATAGTCTAGTCCTACTTATCCAAATAAGTAACTAACTTCTAAAACATTTCTTATTAATTTAGAAGGGAGATCTTAACAACTTCCTTAACAAAAGGGAACGGTTATTCACCATCAAAGGTGGAACTACTCTGAAAGGTGATTATCAATTCTATTATAAATACACTCACACTCTTAGGTATATTCAGAATCTAATCTACTAAAAACCTACTAAAAACCGTGCTAACTTAAGCGTCGGAGTCCCTTTCAGGTACTACCCCTACCTCCTTATTACGAGGAACTCGGATGGCGGTACCTCAACATCAGAAGACGTCAGACGCTACTCCAAAAGAAGTATGGATCTCACGTTCAGGCCCAAATCCACCCGTTTTAGGTAACCCTCAGAACATTGACGCCATTTCTAAGACCTGGAAGTTTACACTCAACAATAGTAGACGATCAACCCGAAGATGGACATACGGCATCCGAATCCGAGCCAGAATATCACAACAACGATCAGGCACTTATGATACCCCTGCGACAAGATAGGATAGACAGCCACAATGGAGAGGGGACTTCGCGAAATCCGCAACCCAGAAGGATAAATTTGGAAGTCCACCAACCAAAGGACATGGTAAACTGAAATCCAACAAAACTGATGGGTCTAGTACATGGACACCATGGCCGTCTAGAGTAGCTCGAGCAAGAAATAGAGTGACAAAGAGAAGCTAAAAGGGACCTAAGAAGGGAGGTGCGTCAACGAAGAGAATTGGAAGAAAAGCTCTCGAAATTAGAAGCCAATCTTCGAGGTCGGAGCAATCATGTAGATTGAGAATAAACCCCTTTTGGAGGGGAAGATCCATTCGTTGAAGAGATCATGAGGGCTAGAATTCCTAGAAATTTTAAAAGTCCCGACATGGACTTCTATGATGGGATGACCGATCCAAGATACTATTTAAGCAACTTCAAAAGTCGGATGTACTTAGCCGACGTGTTCGATGCGATTTGTTGCAAAGCTTTTTTGACGACATTAACCAAAGCGGCGATGAAGTGGTTTGATAGTCTACCCCCCAGGTCTGTGACCTACTTCGACAATCTTGCTAGAAAGTTTCTCACTCGATTCTCAATCTAGAAAGACAAAGTTAAGCACGCTTCAAGCCTCCTTGGGGTCAAATAGGAGGTCGGAGAAACTCTCCGAGCCCATATGGAAAGATTCAACAAAGCTTGCTTGGAGATCCAAAATCTGTCCCTAGAAGCAATGATAATGGGGCTAGTTAATGAGCTCAAAGAAGGGCCATTTTTCAATCCATATCAAAGCGACATCCGACCTCCCTGTACGAGGTACAAGAGTGAGCAGAAAAGTATATCAATATGGAAGAGAATGCGCGACTAAGAGAGTCTGCTCCCAGACAAAACCCTCTTTATCAGGCTTGGAATAGAGAGAAAGAAGCAAAGAAAAAGGATGACTACATCTCGGACAAGCCTCGAAGGTACCATAACTACACCCCTCTACGAGTTTCTTTTGTCGACATCTACAGGGAGATTTGCCATACCAAGAAACTTCCACCTCCTCGTCCTATCAAAAATAAGAAAGGTAGAAGTCGGATAGAATACTATGAGTATCACAAGTTATATGGACATTCCACCAACGATTGCTATGACTTGAAACTTGTGATAGAAAAACTGGCCGAAGAAGGTCGGTTAGAAAAATACCTAGCAAAAAGATCGGACGATCCGGGAAAAAGGAAGAGAAGAGGAGGAAGACAGTGGTCGACAAGATTGGCCACCACGAACTCCTGATAGACAAATCCATATGATAGCTTGAGGATTTGCAGAAGGTAGAGTAATTAAGTCTTCTCATAAAAGACATTTGAAAGAAGTCTATCAAGTTGGAGAAAAGTTTGAAGTCCCCGACTTGGCTACAATTTCTTTCACGAAAGAAGATACTCAAGGGATAACATCAGAGCATGACAATCTTGTTGTGATCACGATGATACAAGCTAATTGATGAGCGAATATTTTATACGCTTTTTGGCATAGTTTTCATATCTGCTCATCAATTAGCTTGTATCATCGTGATCATAACAAGATCGTCATACTCCAATGTTATCCCTTGAGCATATTCTTTCATCGTGATCACAACAAGATCACAACAAGTGCACTGGGTCGTCCAAGTAATACCTGAGTGAGTCAGGATCAATCCCACGAGAATTGTTGGTTTGAAGCAAGCTATGGTGATCTTGCAGGTCTTAGTCAGGCAAAATCAGAAGGTTGTTGGATACGAAATTGTATTAGGATTATTGGAATCAGTAATAGGAATATAGTTAAGGATTGGATTTGCTTTGTCTTTCTGAATTAGCTCCGGCATTACTGTCTTCTTTGCTTTTGAGTGATCTCTTCTATGGCAGGCTGTATGTGATCAAAGCCCTTTTTGAGAGGTCGTCAATACTCCTCCGGATCTGAACCCCAGGGTTAGTGCGGATCCATCTCTGCTTGAGGGTGAAGCTCATACAGTCCATTATCCTTAATGATGCTACTCAAAGCGCCACAGACAAGGTTGAATCTTTCGAATCAGAGAATGCTGCATCTTTTGGTTCTAGCCTCTACCATAGAGGCCATAATCTCCCTGTAAATCGGCTGAACTGGTGTCTCGAGAAGTCCCCAACGAAGTCGTGGATTAGCCGTCTGAGAGACGTATATTCAAGTTGGTAGTTCATGATTGTCCGATGAAAGACGCACTCTGAACCCATGTAGAATATGATAACCTTATGCCAGTTTAACGCATTCATATTGATGAAGAACGAATATACATCTTAGAATTAATCAAACACGAATCGAAGAAGAAATAGTAATACTTTTATTAATTCATAGGACTCAGCAGGGCTCCTCCCCTCAACCTAGGAGGTTTAGAAACTCATACTGAAAGGAAAATACAATGTAAAACTTGAAATATTGGTAATGATAGGCGTCCTCCTTTGGGAAAATGTAAAGTACACTTTAAATACTAAACAGATGACTAGTAAGGGTAAAACAGTCTATCTAGTGCTAAAATTCAATTCTGGGGCCCACTTGTTGAGTGTTTGGGCTGAGCTTTGATGAGATCCACGTGCTTTGAGGCCTCTAGGGCGTTGAACACTGGCTAGGGGATTCTCTTTGGGTGTTTGGACGCTGGGCTCTGCTCTTTGTACGCTGGACGCCTCGAAGGGGGCAGGAAGCTGGCGTTGGATGCCAATTTTGGACCTTCTAATATGAAACAAAGTATGAATTATTATACATTTCTGGAAAGCTCTAGAAATCATCTTTCCATAGTCATTGAGAACACTCCATTTGGACTTCTGTAGCTCCAAAAAAGCTCTTCTGAGTGCAAGGAGGTCAGATCCAGACAGCATCTGTAGTGCTTTCTCTGTCTCTGAATCAGACTTTTGCTCCAGCTCCTCAATTTTAGCCAGAAAATACCTGAAATTGCACAAAAACACAAAAAATCATAGTAGAATCCAAAAATGTGAATTTAACACTAAAACCTATAAAATCTAAATAAAAACTAAACAAAACATACTAAAAACTATATGAAAACTATACCAAAAAGCGTATAAAAAATATCCGCTCATCAAATACAGACGTTGTTGTATTGCCGTGGTGGGGGTTGACGCCTACAAACTGAATACAGTTGAATTTGCAGGTTCGTCTCGTATCCGGCGTTGACTGCGTATGGCCGTTCCACGCTTCCGCTGCCGGTGCGATCAGAAGTTGCTGCTGTTCTAGTTCGAGCCTCGTCGTGGGTATGAAATCGGTTGTTTTTGCTCTGTTTGGTTAATCTGTATTCAAAATGGTGTGTTGCTTAGAGGTTTGGAGCATTGGGTGTGTTGAATTGAATCCATAAATTTGCTTAAAAATTCCCTTTCAATGTTTTTGGTTTTGGAACTAGCATAGGAGCATGAGTAGCTGGTTTATCCGGTGCTGTGTTTGTGAACTTTACTTTCCCCTTCACACCACTTTGAATCAGACTTTTGTGCCCAGTCTTCCTGACCATGTTACTTCCTTCGTACTTTCCTCCTTATGAATTTCTATCACTAGAATGCCTTCTTGTCTCGACTAAGCTTAAGACTGAATGCTTGTAATAATAGAGTTATGGGGTTCATTTATAATTTTCAAGTATGACTCAAATTTCTTATCTCTCTTTCTCTATTTACATTTAACATTGAAGTGTTCCTTCCATAGCATAGAAATTCATTGTATAAAAACATGAAGTCATTCATCTACTTAACAAGATCGATAAGCATGCTACCAAAATATATATGAATTTTGACAATAAGAAATATTGGCAAATAGGAGTTGCAGCTAAACTAATATTTAGTATCTAATACGCATTGGATTAAGTTCTTTGCCATGGGATTCATGTATGTTGTGTATGCAGCATGTGCAATGCCATGCTTCAACTTTCTGTTGTTGATCAAACTCTTACTGAACGGTGGACTTATTGAAAAGCTTCTATTCAAACTCTCTTTTTTTTTTTGTACTTTCAGCACAGAAACTAGAACTCTTTTTTGTACCAACTCCTTTGCTAACACGATTAATGCTAGTCTTATTAATCAAGATTGCAATAGCTTTCTTCAATGGGTGAAATAACCACGAAATCTGAAGAATCCTTCTACTAACTTTTCTGTGTCTTTGATCTCGCAAACATCTCCGGTGACAAAGATAGTTACAGAGTGTTATGACAATGGCGCAAACTAATGAGTAACACGAAAAAGGGAGTATAAAAAACTTGAAGGTACCCTTTTATGGATTTGGCAAGATTGTTAGAACGAAAATGAAATTAGGATAAAAAAGAAGTTAATTATGATAAGGTTTAATGTTTTAATATAATATTGGTGTACATGTTTGTGGATGAGAAGTGTGAGATCCTAGATCCTATGAGTATCAAGCGAATAGTATTGAGTAACTATAACTAGAAACATGGCAAGTTTTAGTCTATGGGTATGTCTCGTCTATGTGACAACAAAGCTACAAATACAAAATCATGTGATTTACAGTGTGCTTCGGCTGAAAACACTAGCTCTTATGTAGATGTGTACTTTTAGTAGATTAGTTGTGTTTTATGTGGGTATTTTTAACTTGAAAGATTTGTTGTTCAAGTATATGACCACGTGTCCAATAAAATGGTTTTTGACACATGAGAGACATTAGTTATGTCTTGCATTGTATTATTGTTGTATTCATCGCCTATCTTTTCTTTTTTAATTTTTTTGAAGACAATAATAAATAAAGTAGAAGTTGTAAGAGGAAATGCTTGATTAATCCCGAAACTGTAGGCTCCTACAAATAAGGAACTGTTGTTCAAATATTGATCTTATCTCTTTTTTGGAGGAAAAGATTTCCTATACTAATATTGTGATAGAGTATGGCTGCCATTTCTTTTTGTGTTGGTTCATATTATAATGTCCATTAAGCATATTATTGTTGTCGTTCTTTACTATTTTGACCTTTAAAAAGTTTGCTGAATTGCTCAACTGAACCATTCATTCAGGTATAGAATATAGAAAGAGAGTAAGTATTGAGGGAACGCTCAAACATTGATGCTTATACATGGTAGTTGGAACACTGGATACGACTATATGTAAGTTTGTTGTTATTGTGACTTTCTTTATGAGTTCACCGGTTATATAATGTGTGTTAAATATGGAGTATTATTTACCAACGGGGACTTGATGTGTGTTTAATTATTTAAGTATTCGCTGGTTGTGACTCTGTACTCGAGTTGAGATTATTACCGCATCTTTCCTATCTGGGACTAGTCATTGCATTAGGGTTGAATTGCCAAAATTGTAGGATGATGATCAACTACTGTTGTTAAAGTTTGATTTAGAAAATTTCCATATGCTTAGATTGTTATAACTTCTTAGTCCGTTGTACGGTTTTCTTAACTTACATATGCCTTGGTTGTACCATGTTGCGGACGAAACATTTTCCAGGTGATTGAGTTCATTTAATGTTGAACATGGATTTGAGCGTTCAGTTTAGTGGTGGCGAGGATGATTCAGATCGGCTTACTGAAGAAGAGTATTTCGGTATGTCTTGTTCAAGTGGGGACGACGACGACGACTCCTTTGGGAATGACTCCGAGATGGGTGACGAGGTCCACAGGGATGGCGTTGGCGCAGCCCTAATGACAAAGTGAGGGTGATGCTCCCGGGTTTAGGTCCGCAGAGGATTTTGTCGGCAAAGTGTTTAGCACTGAGGAAGAGGCTTATGCGGCATACAAACAGCTTGCCCGGCTAAGGGGGTTCGGTGTAAGGAAGGGTGACGTGGCTCGAATAAATGGTTTGTTGGTAAGGCAAGACATTTTTTGTCATCGGCAGGGTACAAGGCATGAGAAACACTATGATCGTCCAAAAAGAGTACGGGAGGAGAGGTTGGAGAGTCGCACGGGTTGCTTGGCAAAGTTGAAAATTTACTATGATACGCAAGACCAGCTTTGGAAAGTGAGGAGGATCGAGGACAGTCATAACCACCCTCTTGCTACAACTATGTTTAGTCATCTTCTTCGTAGTCATTGGACTCTGAGTGAGAGTGATAAGGCTCAAGTTGATAGTCTGAAAAAATTCGGGATTGCCACATTGAAGATTATGGCTTACATGGCCGGGCAGTTAGGGGGCTATGGGATACTTCGGTTTACGAAGAGGGATCTAAATAACTATGTTCACAGCCAAAGAATAGCTCAAATAAATAATGGAGATGCAGTAGCAACGATAAGTTACTTGGAGGGCAAGGCCAATGCTAACATGATGATGGTCGCCAAATATACCAAAACAGCAGAGGATCGACTTGGTAGCCTCTTCTGGGCTGATGGGCAGATGATCGCAGATTACCAATTGTTCGGTGACGTGCTTGCATTTGATGCAACATACCAGTCCAACAAATACAAGAAGCCACTAGTAGTCTTCTCTGGATCAAATCACCACAAGCAGACGGCGATTTTCGGGTTTGCATTATTGAAGGACGAGGAGGTCTGTACGTATAAGTGGGTTTTGTTGAACATTCTTGATGTCATTGATAACAAGACGCCTTCTGTTTTTTGCGAAAGTGTTGCCTTTATCCAGACATCACCTATGTGCCTGGCACAAGGAAAAAAATTGTGTGTTGAGTGAGGATGAAAGAACCTGAATTCCGTAAGGTGTTCAAGAAGGCAGTTTACGCAAACTTCGACGTGGCGGAGTTTGAAGAGTATTGGAAGACGGCCGTAGAGAGTCTAAGATTAATGAACAATAACTGGGTAAATAGCACGTAGAGTTAAGATAGAGTTGGGCAACGACATATCTACAGGGAACTTTTTGTGCCGAGTATAGGACAACTTCGCGATGTGAGTGCATAAATGCTTTCATTAAAGGGTTCCTTCAGTCAACAAATATCCTTCTGGAATTGGTTCTCAACTTGGATAGGGTGGTGAAAGATTATCGCAATAATGAGGTGACGGCCCAGTTTTATTCACAGTATTAAGCGCCCGTACTGACAACAGGTCTTGATAAAATAGAGCTGTTTTCTTCGAAAATATATACTAGAACAGTCTTCAAGGTGGTTAGGAAACAAATCAAAGGGGTTGGGAGTTTATTGTTTTTGGGGAAAGATAGCATAAGCACGACATCCATCTACAAGTTATCATCAATGGGGAACTGTTATAGGGTCTGCAAGGTGTTATACGATCTGACTGAGCCAAAGATTGAATGTGATTGTTAGATGTGGAGCTGTGAAGGTATTCCTTGATGCCATATATTTTGTGTGATGGAGTATGAGGGTTTAGAAGAAACCCCATCGGGATTAATACTGAGGCGGTGGTGTAAGGATGCCAAAAAATGGACGGCAATAGCAACTGACGGGACAGAGGGGCACGGCACTTGGTTACCAAGGTATGATGCGTTGTGCAGTGCAATGAGTGTCGTTGCCAAGCTTGTGTCTGATGATATAGCTGACTTCGCGGTTGTGAGGGATGCAATAACCTCTTTGGCACATAGGCTTCATGGGCGAAGGGGCAATATGGTCGAGCATGAGGCTGGAGTGAGGCAGCAGAGTGGACCGAAGGACCCCTGCGTAGCCAGGACAAAGGGGGCCCCTAAGCATGGTAGGATAACGGAATCGTCGACCTAGGAAGAGCCTGGGTGGAAGAGGCATCGCTGCACTGCATGCAGGCTACCAGGTCACACGAAGAGGACGTGCCTCTCGCAAAGGGGGATGAGCCAAGTCAGTCTCCGAGAAGGGATATCAGCCGTGGTTAGGAATTTATCATTGAGAGAGCCCAGTTGGAATCCTAATTGACCTCTTTGTTCGAAGGTATATTTCATGCTTTCAGTTATTTTTTGGAGGTTTATTACTTGTGCACGGTGATAAGTAGTAGTTTCGAAAATTCAGGAAGGCTTTTAGAAACGATGATTAATTAAATTTGAGTATATAATAAGTAGTTATTCGGTAATGTGTAATTATCTATCGTCTCATCCCATGCAAAACATAAATACCGATGGGATCAAAGAGTGAAAATATCCAACTGCAAATCCATCTGATGTAGATAGCAGACCCCCTATACAGGGAACTAGTTTAGCTGACTTGAATACATCTGCTTCACGTTTATGATTTCTGGTTTTTACTCAACTTTTTGGGCTTTCGTATAAGACTGCTTAGGGAATTCAGTTCTGACTTGAAGTGTAAAATGTGTTTGCATCTGTAAATTAAATTATGAGATCTGGAAGGAGGGGTAGTTCCATTTGATGGTAACCGATATTCTGGTATCCAGGCTAAGAAACGGCTAAACTGAATAGGTTATATTTAAATTACACAAACTTTTTGCGAGTTAGGTGTAATCACTGCCAGCAGGATTGTGTTTAAATAAGTGTGTGGTTAGACTTATAAAAAGGTCGTGTTTATTTGGGGTTGTTGAAGAGTTTCCTGTACTTTTCGTCTAGTGATGTATCAAATTTGTATGTATCAACACTTTAAAAGGTTTTATTGTCATCATCTTAGGGAGGGATTAATGTTGAAGCATGAGTTACAAGCTTTTAGTTTGACTGTATCACAAAATTGAGTGGGGTATCTAGTGCGTACAAACTAACTATGTAAAAAAAATTAGGTTTCATGCAGAGGGTACGACATGCAATTTCAATATAGTATGTACTGTATAGTTGGCACATTCATAGCGTTCTACAAATTCGGACGGTTTCAGTGTGAAGAACGCATCATGCTATATTTTGTAATGGTTAATGCTTCGGATTATAGAATTCAGTCTTGAGTTCCTTCTCATGTGTGTCCATTTAATTTATGTGCAGTCTGCAAAGGGCCTCTCTAGCTTGGCTTTTCCCCGAGGTTCGAATTCATACATACCGAGTCTTGTCGAACTGAATTCAAACCACTTGTCCTTACCCTGGTTGAACCCAGGGGGTGGTGGTGGTAACTTCTTCCTTGGGAGCAAGCACATATAGCAATTCTTTGCCCCTTTGAGCTACTCCACACACCAGGGCGCTGTTCCTGCCCAAGCAGCTACCACTGTGATCTCACCCGAACGAGCTGCCGCCTTCACTCCGACGCAGTTTAATATTCCGATTTTCGATGCCTTCCAACAGTGGGTACTTGAGGTATGCATCTTCCATCATTCATACATTGCAGAGTTATGGTGACTTGTATCCTAATTAATATTGCTACAAATCAGGCTATAACATTATAATTGACAATGTAAATTACCAATGTTAAAACTCATTTCAGAATGCTATGGCCAAGACTTGGTCCGCCAACAGGTCAGGACAATGCTTTTGATAAGCGGTGCACCACTTTCCTATGAGACAAAGAAAAATCAGGTGATGAGCAAGGACGCAGGTTGTGACAATGGTCTGGTTTCCCACCTTGTTCCCATTTATTTATCATGTTGGGGATTACAAGTTGCCGGTCGAAGAGTTACTGTGAGAGTGGTGTAGGTTCGGAAGGAGGCTTTAATGTATTTGGTTTATTTTATGCATCGAATCACATGTTGTAGTTATATGTTTTCCATCTATAACATGACTCTTGCGTTGAGAATTCTACAAAAATTGTTGTATATGCTTAGGTAGTGTTAATTTAAGTTTATAAATATTTTCAATCACGGTCTTAATTAACAAATGTAATAATTCATGTGGTCTTTTGACAAGCCTTTGGGCTATAAATATTGGCAACTTGTGCTCCAAATTACACAAAGGGTTACCAGGTAGCTTACTTGGAAGGTTTTATTTCTAAACACACCTAATTCAATGAATATAATGCAATTATTATAATCGAACTGAAGGAAATAAGCCGTTTGGGCTACAATTTCTGGGAACTACCGGTCCATGTTTTAAGAGAGTTAATGTAAGTGAGGAGCCCAACGTTGTGCCAGAAATCGAAACATGCCACAATCTCCAAATGTTGCCATCTGTGAAAATTAGGGGCACAATATCTAGTAATGATAGGGTGGCTCGCCGATGTTTGTTAATGCCAATGATGAATGTGGTAGTGATTTTCTAATAAGTTCATGGTTACATTCAATTTGTTTACACTGTTTGAAAATTTCTCTGGAGTGAAGCGACATAAATTTTACCCAACTAAAATGAAACAAACTGAAGTAAGCTGAAGAAACTATATCTTATGCTGCCGTAATGTCTAGAGAGATGACGCTGATGTTTTATGATTAGAGGCGAGTTGACGGTATTAAAAGTGCTTTGATTAGGTGTACCAATTATGACTATACTTACCCTGCATACGACACATGTATCAATTGCATATAAAAAATTTTAATTTTATCCAAGTAGCGGGATATAACCACATGCAACTATATAAAATATTATCATAACAATTTCTGAAAGGCATTGTCACATTGCTATTTGTTTAATTAGACGTATAGTTTCCAACCCGGATATGGGTTTCAAAAGGGAAACATGTTAACTGCATTCGGGTGGGAAACTCCTCTCCTTGTAAAAGGGTTTTTCGTACGAGTTGTCCCATGCGATTTAGTGAGACACTTGCCGGCTGGTAAAAAAAAAATACAAAATAAGTTGCGCATGTCAATGTCTTCTTTGGTTATGATGATCACCAAGTCTGAATGCCCATATCCGGAGTAGTTACCCAAAAAAGTTGGACGGAAGTCGCCACAAAACCACACCAAAAAAAGGTTATCACTTGTTGACTCTATCGTTCACGTCTGTGTCGTGATGACGCAGCCTTCTTTGTCCAGTAACGCATTGCCTTTTCCACGATATCGATGGCATTCACATTGTGTGACCTCAATACAAGATCGAGGGCTAGTCGCATCCAATTTTGATCATTCGCTGCCTGCAAGTCATTGGAAATAGATTAATAAGTTACGTATACACATATTGTCGTGCTATTAAAGCTTCATGATTAACAAACCATAACTTCATAGTACCATTTGTTTTTATTAAATACCCATTGTAATACTGTGGATAGCCCATAGAGCTCCCCTAATCATCCATTGCAAGACCCATATCCCGCAATCCATCTTATTCCATGTCACACACAAATTCAGTTTTTTTAAATAAGTGAATAGCTTGTATAAGTGCTCTCGACGAAAAAAACTAGCCAACAAGTAAGAAAAACATGACGACAACAGATCACGGTGTATGAGGAAGAGTAACAACTCATGAAAGTCGATGTTGCTGAGGCACAAAAGGCTCTTCGTACTTGAACAAAGAGAATCGTGGTCGTTCCATAGTGCTCTTGGATAGCCACTTGGGTCCAATGGTTAGCGACTCAAGGTGAAGTGCCTGATGAGGAAACAAGTTGGAGAGAAATTAAGGCGAAAATTAGTCAGAACGACATAAAATCTAAATGATAAAATACAGAATAACTACTTAAGTCATACAACAGGAGGCCAAAAACAAAACTTTTTGGCAGCCTAGATACGGTTAACTCAGATGATGCCAGGTTATTTATTAAATCTAAAGATGTTTTCTTGTAACCAAACGTCACACTTTCGCCTACCAAGTCCATTAAATTAAATTTGAAACCACATAAACATATTATTTGATATGACAAATATAAAAATACAACAATAATTTTATCGATAAAAGATTATAAATATAACTAGCCCAAATGAAAACATGCAACACATAAGCAGCAGTGTATGTATGTGAACTGTGCACCGGATAAAACTTTCGTCATGACGTAAAAGTGAAGAACATTTACTGGATGTATCGAATGACTAAACTTACCACATGCGTCATAGAAAGTTTTTTGGACTCCGTCTCCCTTGTACACTTCAATGAGTCAAAGTATACTAGCTTTTGTCGTCGTAGGTCCACCACCATCAAGTACCAATGTCCATCTGTCCATATAGGTTGAAAAATCTACAAGGCACAAGTAAGACACAAAGGTAGATTAGTGGTCAGAACTTCAAACGAATTAATCATTCACATTTTCCAGCACAAAATGCCAACGTTTATAAACCTCGATAACCTTGTCAACCTTGTACTTCATATGGTTGGACACAACTGCGTCCAAGTTAGTGATGAGCAGATAATTTATACCCTTTTTAACATTGTTTTTACTTAGTTTTTAGTATGTTTTAGTTACTTTTTATTATATTTTTATTAGTTTTTATGCAAAAATCACATTTTTGGACTTTATCATGAGTTTGTGTATTTTTCTGTAAGTTTAGGTATTTTCTGGCTGAAATTGAAGGACCTGAGGAAAAAATCTGATTCAGAGACTGAAAAAGGACTGCAGATGCTATTGGATTCTGACCCTCCTGCACTCGAAGTGGATTTTTTGGAGCTACAGAAGCCCAATTGGCATGCTCTTAATTGCGTTGGAAAGTAGACATCCTGGGCGTTCCAGCAATATATAATAGTCCATACTTTATCCGAGATTTAATGGCCCAAACTGGCGTTCAAAGATAGCTTAAAACATCTTGACGTAAAATGCCCAAACTGGCACCAGAATTGGAGTTAAACGACCAAACTGGCACCAAAGCTGGCATTTAACTCCAGGAACATCCTATACACGTGTAAAGCTCAATGCTCAGCCCAAGCACACACCAAGTGGGCCCCGGAAGTGGATTTATGTACTATCTGCAATTAGTTACTCATTTTCTGTAAATCTAAGTTACTAGTTTAGTATAAATAGCACTTTTTACTATTGTATTCACATCTTTGGACGTTTAGTCCTTAGACCTTTGGCATGGACGCTGGCCTCACGGCCATGCCTAGACCTTTTTCACTTATGTATTTTCTACGGTGGAGTTTCTACACCCCATAAAGGTGTAGAGCTCTGCTGTTCTTCATGAATTAATGCAATTACTATTGTTTTTCCTTCAATTCACGCCTACTTCTTCTCCAAGATATACTCTTGTTCTCAATTCAGTTAAGTCAGAATGAAGGGGTGACTCATGATAATCACCCAATCTTCGTTACTCGCTTAGCCAAGGTCGCGTGCCTAACAACCACAAAGCGATCTACATGATGTTCAACATAGTCTTTGGACGACAACTGGAGTATAATCTCTTGGATATCTAATACACGGACAGAGTCCGTGAGATTAGTATCTTCGTGGTATAAGCTAGAACCATTGGCAGCATTCCTGAGATCCGGAAAGTCTAAACCTTGTCAGTGGTATTCCGAGTAGGATCTGGAAAGGGATGACTGTGACGAGCTTCAAACTTGCGAATGTTGGGCGCAGTAACAGTGTGCAAAAGGACAATGGTCCTATTCCGACGCTAGCGGGAACTGACAGATGATTAGCCGTGTGGTGACAGCACATATGGATTTGTTTTCATCCGAGAGGATCATACGGCTTGCCATGGAAGGAGGTAACGCATGGTTGGAAGAAGGTAGTAGGAAAGCGGAAATTCAGAAGCAACAAAGCATCTCCAGATGCTTATCTGAAATTTCCATCACTGAATTACATAAGTATCTCTATTTTATTTTCTATTTTATTTATATTTTAATTATCAAAACCTCATAACCAATTGAATCCGCCTAACTGAGATTTACAAGGATGACCATAGCTTGCTTCAAGCCGACAATCGCCGTGGGATCGACCCTTACTCACGTAAGGTATTACTTGGACGACCCAGTGCACTTATTGGTCAGTTACGCAGAGTTGTAAAGAAGTGTTGAGATCACGATTCCGTGCACCAAGTGAATGAGGACAAAGGAGAGGAAGTCCTTCAAGTGAATGAGGACTACCTTGTGTTTAAGGCTCAAGGATCTTCTTATGTAACCATGGAGAGGAAGCATGAAAAGCTTCTCTCAATACAGAGTCAAACAGAGCCCCCACACTCAACTTCTAAGTTTGGTGTTGGGAGGCCAACATCAAGATCTGAGTCTCTGTGAAGCTCTCTAAGAGCTCACTGTCAAGCTATTGACATTAAAGAAGCGCTTGTTGGGAGGCGACCCAATGTTATTTAATTATATTATTTGTTTTCCATTGTTATTTTATGTTTTCTTTAGGTTGATGATCATGAGAAGTCACAAAAACAACTGAAAAATAAAAAATAATGAAAAACAACATAAAAAACAACACACCCTGGAGGACAAGCTTATTGGCGTTTAAACGCCAGTAAGGATAGCAGAATGGGTGTTTAACGCCCAGCCTGGCAGCATTCTGGGCGTTAAATGCCAGAATGGGCAGCACTCTGGGCGTTTAACGCCAGAAAGGGCTGTCTGGCATCTGGTTGGCGTTAAACGCCAGAAATGGGCATCTGGCTGGCGTTTAACGCCAGAAATGGGCAGTAGACTGGCATTTAACGCCAGGAAAGGTAGCATAGCTGGCGTTAAACGCCAGATTTGGCACACAATGGGCGTTTAAATGCCATAATGGTGCAGGGACTCGAATTTCTTGACACCTCAGGATCTGTGGACCTCACAGGATCCCCACCTACCCCACCTCTTCTTCTCTCCTCTTCACACATTTCTATAACACTCTTCCCCAAACACCCCTCACCTATCACATCCTACCCTTTCCCCTAAACACCCCTCACCTATCAAATCCTACCCTCTTCCCTACAACCTCTTCACCACTTACATCCATCCATCATTAAATCCCACCTACCTCACCATTCAAATTCAAACTATTTTCCTCCTAAACCCAACCCTTCATGACCGAATCCCCTCTCTCTCTTACCCTATATATACCCTTCCTCACTACCTTCATTTTCACACATCACAAACACTTTTTTCCCCTTGGCCGAACCTACTTCTCACCTCTATCTCCTCCATTTCTTCTTCTTCTACTCATTTCTTTCTTCTTTTGCTCGAGGACGAGTAACCATTCTAAGTTTGGTGTGGGAAAAGCTAAGCTTTTTTTTTGTTTTTCCATAACCATCAATGGCACCTAAGGCCAGAGAAACCTCTAGAAAGAAGAAAGGGAAGGCAATTGCTTCCACCTTCGAGTCATGGGAGATGGAGAGATTCATCTCAAAGGTCCATCAAGACCACTTCTATGAAGTTGTGGCCAAGAAAAAGGTGATCCCCGAGGTCCCCTTCAAGCTCAAAAAGAGTGAATACCCGGAGATCCGACATGAAGTTCAAAGGAGAGGTTGGGAAATCCTCACCAACCCCATTCAACAAGTCGGGATCTTAATGGTTCAAGAGTTCTATGCCAATGCATGGATTACTAAGAATCATGACCAAAGTGTGAACCCAAACCCAAAGAATTGGCTCACAATGGTTCGGGGGAAATACTTGGATTTTAGCCTGGAAAATGTGAGGTTAGCATTCAACTTGCCAATGATGTAAGGAGATACTCACCCTTTCACTAGAAGGGTCAACTTTGATCAAAGGTTGGACCAAGTCCTTAGGGACATTTGTGTGGAAGGAGCTCAATGGAAGAGAGACTCAAGAGGCAAGCCGGTTCAACTAAGAAGGCTTGACCTTAAACACGTGGCTAGGGGATGGTTGAAGTTCATCCAACGCTCTATCATTCCCACTAGCAACCGGTCTGAAGTTACAATAGACCGGGCTATCATGATCCATAGTATCATGAATAGAAAGGAAGTAGAAGTTCATGAGATCATATTCCTAGAACTCTACAAGGTGGCAGAAGTGTTCCACTTTGGCAAGGTTAGCCTTCCCTCATCTCATTTGTCACCTATGCAATTCAGCCAAAATTTTCATAGAGGGAGATATCCTCATTGAAGAGGACAAGCCCATCACTAAGAAAAGGATGGAGCAAACAAGAGAGCCCACTCATAGACCTCAACAAGAGCATGAGGAAATTCCTCATCATGAAATCCCTGAGATGCCTCAAGGGATGCACTTTCCTCCACAAAACTTTTGGGAGCAAATCAACACCTCCTTAGGAGAATTGAGTTCCAACATGGGACAACTAAGGATGGAGCACCAAGAGCATTCCCTCCTCCTCCATGAAATTAGAGAAGACCAAAGAGTCATGAGGGAGGAGCAACAAAGGCAAGGAAGAGACATAGAGGAGCTCAAGCACTCCATAAGATCTTCAAGAGGAAGAACTAGCCGTCATCACTAAGGTGGACCCGTTCTTTAATTTCCTTGTTCTTATTTTTCTGTTTTTTTTTTCGAAAATTATGCTTTATGTCTTGTCTATGTTTGTGTCTTTATTACATGATCATTAGTGTCTAGTGTCTATGTCTTAAAGCTATGAATGTCATATGAATCCTTCACCTTTCTTAAATGAAAAAATGTTTTCTGAAAAAGAAAAAGAAGTACATGAATTTCGAATTACATCTTGAAAATAATCTAATTATTTTGATGTGGTGGCAATACTTTTTGTTTTCTGAATGAATGCTTGAACAGTGCATATTTTTTATATTGTTGTTTATGAATGTTAAAATTGTTGGCTCTTGAAAGAATAAATAAAAAGGAGAAATGTTATTAATAATCTGAAAAATTATAAAATTGATTCTTGAAGCAAGAAAAAACAGTGAAAAGCTTGCGGAAAAAAGAGAGAAAAAAAAAAGAAAAAGCAAGCAGAAAAAGCCAATAGCCCTTTAAACCAAAAGGCAATGGTAAAATAAAAAGGATCCAAGGCTTTGAGCATTAATGGATAGGAGGGCCCACAGGAATAAAATCATGGCCTAAGCGGCTAAATCAAGCTGTCCCTAACCATGTGCTTGTGGCGTGAAGGTGTCAAGTGAAAAGCTCAAGACTGAGCGGTTAAAGTCGTGGTCCAAAGCAAAAAGAGTGTGCTTAAGAGCTCTAGGCACCTCTAACTAGGGACTCTAGCAAAGCTAAGTCACAATCTGAAAAGGTTCACCCAGTTATGTGTATGTGACATTTATGTATCCGGTGGTAATACTGGAAAACAAAATGTTTAGGGTCACGGCCAAGACTCATAAAGTAGTTGTGTTCAAGAATCAACATACTGAACTAGGAGAATTAATAAAACTATCTGAATTCTGAGTTCTTATAGATACCAATCGTTCTGAACTACAAAGGATAAAGTGAGATGCCAAAATTGTTCAGAAGCAGAAAGCCACTAGCCCCGCTCATCTAATTAGAAATGAGCTTCATTGATATTTGGAATTCATTGTATATTCTTTTCTTTTTATCCTATTTTGTTTTTAGTCGTTTGGGGACAAGCAACAATTTAAGTTTGATGTTGTGATGAGTAGATAATTTATACCCTTTTTGGCATTGTTTTTACTTAGTTTTTAGTATGTTTTAGTTATTTTTTATTAGTTTTTATGCAAAAATCACATTTTTGGACTTTACTATGAGTTTGTGTGTTTTTCTGTGATTTCAGGTATTTTCTAGCTGAAATTGAGGGACCTGAGCAAAAAATCTGATTCAGAGGCTGAAAAGGGACCGCAGATGCTGTTGGATTCTGACTCTCCTGCACTCAAAGTGAATTTTCTGGAGCTACAGAACCCCAATTGGCGCGCTCTCACAGCCATGTCTAGACCTTTTTCACTTATGTATTTTCTACGGTGGAGTTTTTACACCCCATAGATTAAGGTGTAGAGCTCTGCTGTTCTTCATGAATTAATGCAATTACTACTGTTTTTCCTTCAATTCACGCCTACTTCTTCTCCAAGATATACTCTTGTTCTCAATTCAGTTAAGTTAGAATGAAGGGGTGACCCGTGACAATCACCCAATCTTCGTTACTTGCTTAGCCAAGGTCGCGTGCCTGACAACCACAAAGCGATCTACATGATGTTCAACGTAGTCATTGGACGACAGCTGGAGTATACTCTCTTGGATATCTAATACACAGACCGAGTTCGTGAGATTAGTATCTTCGTGGTATAGGCTAGAACCATTGGCAGCATTTCTGAGATCCAGAAAGTCTAAACCTTGTCTGTGGTATTCCGAGCCGGATCTGGAAAGGGATGACTGTGACGAGCTTCAAACTTGCGAATGTTGGGCATAGTGACAGTGTGCAAAAGGACAATGGTCCTATTCCGACGCTAGCGGGAACCGACAGATGATTAGCCGTGCGGTGACAACACATATGGATTTGTTTTCATCCGAGAGGATCATACAGCTTGCCATGGAAGGAGGTAACGCATGGTTGGAAGAAGGTAGTAGGAAAGCAGAAGTTCAAAAGCAACAAAGCATCTCCAGACACTTATCTGAAATTCCCATCACTAAATTACATAAGTATCTCTATTTTATTTTTTGTTTTATTTATATTTTAATTATCAAAACCTCATAACCAATTGAATCCGCCTGAATGAGATTTACAAGGATGACCATAGCTTGCTTCAAGCCGACAATCTCCGTGGGATTGACCCTTACTCACGTAAGGTATTACTTGGACGACCCAGTACACTTGCTGGTCAGTTACACGGAGTTATGAAGAAGTGTTGAGATCACAATTCCGTGCACCAGTTATCCTATGTCATACGTGTTCCTTGGAGGGCATCTTGCTGCAGTCCAATAATTTCGCAGCCATATAAGTTAACAAACATATCCGACACATGTGAACTCAGGACACTTGTTAGGACAACTTAACTCGAATTTGTATACACTCGCAATTGTTTTATCGTGACTCACCATGATCATTGTCGGCATAAACCAGTGGTGACTACTAGAGGTCTTCGACAACATCGTGATCACGACGGTAATTACCTGGAAAATTTAAACCTACATTATCAACTGTGATCGGGAAACTATGGCTGAATGAGAAGGGTTACATATCAAATAATGGAAACAACAAAATACAACACTCACATTATCCATAACCCTTTCATTCGGGACAAGCGTCAGTAACGTTCTGTCCGTAACACAGTGACCGACGTCAGCCAGAATTTCACTGGTAATAAGAGGCATACACAGGTCACAACAGTGATATGATCCGTGTATGTATACTCAGAACAAAAATATGTAACATAGCAGGCATGGATTTTTAATTTTTGCTTTATAAATTTGGGTTATCATATACTTTTTGCAACACTTACCATGATATACCAATTAATTAGTCTCTACAAAGATAGTGTGTTCTTTAATGGGTATTCAACCAGCAACCTATTTAAATGGAAAACAGGCATATACGCATACTTATGAGCCAGCTATAGTACATGTAACATTATTGCAGTACAGCTCCAGTTAAATTCGAAATTTTAGTTATTACTTTAGAGATATTTTCTAGAAGATCATCACTTTAAAAAAACTATAATTATGCATCGCGTAATCAGCGAATACTAATGTTTCAGTCTATGCACACGGAGGAAATGGACATCAATCTACGAAATGTATTTTTCTCCCTCGCCAACAACCTATTTTAATATAAAATTGTATGGCAACTAGGAATGGAATAACTCATGTCATCTTAGTTAAAGCCGATGTACACTAACTATTTCCTATACGAATACTTATCCCTAAAATCATATTTATTACGCAAAGTACGCAATCCGGGCTATGACCGAAACAAATCATATGCAGTCGAACTGGATCAAACATAAAACATACCTCTTGGTAGATCCTTGCTGAAGATGTATGTTGCAACAGCGAGTCCAACCCCTGCGAGGTCCATGCACCGTGTTGGATCGAACGCTAGATTGAAAGTCTACAACAAGACAACAAAATAACACCACCAGTATCATGTTATTGTGCATAAGGACGTTTAAATTCTAAATAGTCGGAAAAAAGGACCTCACCTTGGGAATCTTCTCTGCATTCATGCATAACAGTTCTGACTCGTGGACAACGCCGTCACTACCAATCAGGGCAAGATAATTATAGTGTTTCTAAAGAGAGGTAGAGCGTCACAGCGACTTGCTCCGGCCACGACTAGGCCGTCGAGTCTCCCGATCGCGTTCGCCGGTAAGATCAACCTGTTAGAAAATCACATGGATAAACTTCAAAATTGGCTCCACAAAGGCAAACATTGTAACAGATATAATGGGATTAATGCAAAAATTAATGCTTCGATATTAAGCATTACCAAGTTAGCGGGCTTCGTTAGTTGGGTTTTGTCACGGGCAGACCGTCGATTGCGAGTGGCTCTCTTCGACCTCTTAGATCTGAAAGGCATATGGTTCATGCTGAAGTTTGCATCCAACGTGGGCGCATAGGTCGGATCATCACCGTCCACCGGGGTCGTCTCTGGAAGGTGATCATCATCGTTTGCAACACCCTCTATTCGTAGCCGCCACTTTGATGGCATGCTATTCTGGCACGAGCACCTAACTGCAATACTCGGATGATGCTGATGCTCCTTATTATGAATCTTCGCCAGCATTATCAACGCATTCCGAAAATCTACCACCACTTCATTATGTTGGCATATGCATTCGGTGAGCCTTTATATTTCTTATTCAACCCGAATACGCTAGTAACCACACTCAGTGATACGGGCCTGCACTCCTGTTATGACAAGTTCAGTACATGAAATATGAACAGGAGAAATGCATCTGTTGGATGAGTTCAGAAACTAATTACAACAATTGAAATATGTAAACACTTACATTTGCAACGCCGGCGCATGAGGATTCGGTACGGGCAGCGGACTGGCATGGATGGGCATCGGTTCGCCTAGGTAAGCTGCAAAGACAAACCTTTATCAGTCTCAATAGTTGAAAGAAAACTACTATAAGTAATGGGAAGCTCAATTGGGCTGCAGGTACTGTTGTTAACCTATTTGAGGGGTGGGGGTTTGGTCGCCTGGCACAGGAAGGCGTTGAGTCAGAAGGAGTCGGTGACCTAACTTGGACGGTGACCGGAGGTTTCGAGAATTCAAATCTGGATGTGGACCTTTTTCGGGTGTTGCTTGCCGGAGGCCTGCATACAGCACATCGGTAATCTATTAGGGAACCCCAAATAATTTGGTTTTTTCATTTAGACCCTTTCATGTAATGTGTTTTATGATTCACCAACATTTGATATATGCAATACTTTCCTATTTTTAGCCTATCATGTTAATATTCGGCCCAGAAATCATTACACATTCAATTCAAGGTAAACGTGAAAAAGTAACCTTTTTTTAACAAGCCCAACTGCGTGAGTCTCTTTTGACCCAGTAATACATTATAAAAAAAAACATTTAGTAGAGACAACGAGAAATATGTAGATGAGAACCGGGTCGAAATAATGTTATCTCCAATGGGCCTACAATAAGTTACTCCAAAATGGATTGGACCTAGAACTACAAGCAGGCCCAGACAACGAATGGGCTATTTTCTCAAAACTAACCCATTGCATTTTTTTATCCCTCATGGCCTACAGTGGAGGGACCGCACACAACCAGTATGCGGTGCATGCATTGGTGGTGAACAGTGACGATGATTTTCTCGATTGATGTCAAATGTGACAACATGATCACGTATAGGGGAGTCTAACAGGCATATACAGAAATGACTAATTTGATCTGTACAAAACGACAGAATTTCATAGACTAACCTCTGTGAAGAATAATTTGAGCATTGACCACCTTTTGATGGTGTGGGGGTGTGTATAGAATCACCATCGGTCGGATTCAACGACATGTGGCCCCAACGTCTGGCTTGGGAAAATAGTTGCAACACACACCTGTTAGCCGTCAAGGAGTAGCTAAACATATAACACAATGTGACCTTCCAATGTAGGACCGGTGGATGTACCGTAATGCCGATGCCGATGTCGTATTCTTCATCGATTAGAATCCCATGTCTTTCCAAAACAGTGAGAAAAATAGCCAAATGTAGGGTTTCACGAGCACGCAACGCGCTATGTTAGCAGTTCAGTTGCTCAGTGAGTTGTGTGAGTGGTTGTTGCCTCTAGAGGAATCTGACTCTGTAGTCGAACATCACATGCATTGATGTAGGTGTGCCCGGACAGAGGACCCTTATCTCCTATGCATACCCAGGACCTCACTTCTCTGATCCCCTCAGCCAACCCTTTTTTTTATGAAAACCACAAGTGAAAAGTCATAAAACCAGGTGCAGCGTATATGGGTAGATCCAGGAGAAAGAGGAAAGATTCATGGGTCCATTGTAAGGGCATTGTCGTTTTTTACGGTTGACTAAGACTACAGAGCATGTCCTTGCATGTGGCTTTCCGCCGAGATCTGTCAATCACATCGCATCCTACCTAACCATAGCCAAGAGGACGCCACCCGGGGGTATTGCTTTCGCTCCCAATGTTGCACGTTTTTTCACGCCCATAGGCATGTGAATCTGCCCAACGGATTGCAAGGACCATGTAACGAACCATGGTACACTAATTCATTTGTCTTCCGTTAGATTCAGCAATTTCGATTTTCAAATGAGGATGATGGTTAATGGAATCCACGAGCTAGTTTGAGTGGAAGCCTTGTCTTGTTATTCCATCTTTTACACGGTGACCTCTTGTAGCATTTATCTTCACCGGTTAAAATTCCTAATCATCCATTTACTTTTTTAGAGATTAGTCGATTTAACTATTTTTGAAACAAGATTATTATTGTTAGTAAATAGTTTCCTGGTAGCCAATCATAGTAAAATATCCACCGTTTTAGTCGGTCAAATGGAGGTTAATAATAATAATAATAATAATAATAATAATAATAATAATAATAATAATAATAATAATAATCACCATAATAATATTATTAATAAGAATAATAATAAAAATTGTAATTATAATAGTAAAAGTAATATTAATAATAATAAGTATCAATAATTATAATAATAATTTGCAAGGGCTCCGATTAATTTGAGTATGCACTAATGTTTTTTGAAAGTGATAACATCACGGGAATATAACTTTTTCGAGACTATATCAGTTTTACTTTGACATTATAGATTGTAACAAAAAATAAAAAATTTATTTATTCAACCTAATTTTACAAAGAAAGTACATGATAAAAATTCCTATCACCTAAATTATATGTAGTAAATATTTAAATAAGAAAGAAGAAAAATTATGGATTAAAAAGATAAGCGGTGAGAACTTGAAACTAAATGAAAAAACAAAAAAAAAATATGCAAATAGCAATTAATAATAATAATAATAATAATAATAACAGATTAATATGCGCATAATGTTAGGGAATTATTTGTTAATTATATTTAATCATAAATATGATGCAATTATTATATTTTTACGACATTATTTGAATTATGTTATTTCGTCCATTTTATTTTTTGTGTAACAGAAATATAAAATGAGACAGACTGAGAGAAAAGAGTGAAAACAATAAAGGAAAAGGAAAGCGGGAGTTCAATAATTTTGGAGAAAATATTTTATTATAACTGTGATCACAGAATACTTTGTGGGACATTTCAGTTTAGGAAATTAGTAACATAAAATATATACTATAAGTTATATATAGAATGGGAATGGTAGAGAGAAATAAAGAATAGAAGAGACGTTGATAAGAGGATGGAGGAAGGAAATTTATTAATTTTGAAAAAAAAACCTTCATCTTAATTTTTATGAGCGCTCTGTGACATTTTAGATATTGAATTAGTAATATAATACAACTATTTTTTATTTTATTTTTAGTTCCAATATAATATTAGTTGCAAATAAAACATCATGTTACACACTTTCGTTGTCAAATTTGTAGTTAGTCATTCATAACAATGTATAAAAGAGATACATCGGGGATAAGAATAACGGAGATAGAATGAGTGTAGGAATTATAGAGATAGAGAACGAGAGAGAGCGAGTCATGGAGAGAACTCTTATATTTTGGAGGGAAATATTTGATTTCAATTGCGATTAAAGAGTGACATTTGGTATACTTTGGTTGTAAACTTAGTAATATATAATATAGTTGTATTTCAATTTTTTATAAATAATTAACTTTTGTTTTAACCGTACTTGTTACTGTTCAATATTATGTTGCATATTTTTATTGTCAAACTTGTAATGTGATCATTCATAATGACATATAGAAGATATATCCCATCTATAAGAGTCAGATAGATACAATGGGCAAAGGAACGAGAGATAAAGAGAAGGAGAGAGAGGGGACAGGAGAACTTTTTAGTCTTTGCAACGAAAGATTTGATTTCATTGGCAATGAGAAACTAAGTATTACAAAGTAGTTCACTCCATAACTTCATGATACGGAACAAGTACAAAACACGATAACACCGGGTGGGATGGTCTTTTTCAGGTAGTAACAGAGGTAAGAAACCTGTTAGACACAACATGTACATAAACGATCAGATTTTACACCGGTTTGGAAGTTAAATAACATTCACCGAAAAGAACCGAGTCAAATCTATTTTTTCAAATAAAGTTTTAGGGACAAATCAAATTTTTAGTGGAGTTATGCGTAGGACAGTATTAAACGCGTTACTGAAGCAGGTAAACAAATAGATCTTAGGGTAACTTAGCTTTCAGGTCCTCACTGATGAAAGTTGGAAGTTTATTGCAACGGAGCTTACTCGTTATTTGAAATCATTGAGGATTGGGCCAATGAAATGAACGATCCTGACAAGGATAACTAGTTACACTGTGACACTTACGTCAAAGAATAAATGACCATTTGTACCCATAAAAGATGAAAACGCTGACATATATATCCACACTAAATCAAAACTAAACTTGTACCCACGTAAGATGACTTCCGTGTGACAAAAGTACCCTACGTGGCACTCCAACCCTCTAAAGACAGGGTACTTTTGTCACACGGAGGGCATATTGTGTGGATACAAGTTTAGTTTCAATTTAGTGTGGATACATATGTCAGTATTTTCATCTTTTATGGGTACAAATGGTCATTTATTCTACGTCAAAAAACAAAATCGTTAGGCAAAAACCTAACAAAAAAATTTCTTACACAAGTGCTGCGGAGGAGGGACCTGTAAACCCCACGGTCAGGGTAAAGCAGACTACCATGTCTAACCCTAAACCCTAAAAGTCAACCCTAAACTGAAGAAATTTTATCGTGGGGTTTACGGTTAAGGATTTCGGGTTTAGAGCTTATGGTTTATGGATTAGGGGTTACCGTGTAGGGTTTAGGAAATAGGATTTAGGTTTTACATGTTAGGGATTAGGATTGTTGTATTTTATTTTGTGGTAAACTAGGAATAATTTATAAAATTCTAAACTAATCTCATGGTTTCATTTCTAAAATTTGGGAAGAAAAATATAATCATAAAAATTATAATTGTGAAAAACTAACAAGAATGATAAAAGAAAAAATGAAAAATAAATTGTCTCTTGTTAGTGTCCATATGTCCTCTTGTTAGGATGGACACAGAATACACTAATTCAATATAGTTGGACACAATGTCTCTACTCATATCTCATATGCCAAAAACGATCTTATGTCTTCGTGTACATATGTCAATGTCATGTAGCTATAGATAAACGCAACACTAAAACATGCTAAACAAAAGGTTACACTGTGGTACATAACCAATTTTATAGAGAGCAAATATGGATTTTTTTGGTGATTGTAATCCTGACACGTCCATAGCTCTCTCTCTCTCTCTCTCTCTCTCTCTCTCTCTCTCTCTCTCTCTCTCTCTCTCTCTCTCTCTCTCTCTCTCTCTCTCTCTCTCTCTCTCTCTCTCTCTGTTTTGAATCCTAACCCCGTTAATGTCGTTTGTAAAAAATAAGGCAAATATCAATTTTTTTAATCTGATTTGCTCTAATAAATTGGTACTATAATAAAAAATTTCTGCTTAGTGTTTTCGGATTTTTGTGGTGATATGTAAATATAAAATTTTTTACTGAACTTATGCATGATTAATATTATTTGTATAATATATTTTTGAATCTTCTATAAATATAACATGATGCAAACAAATTTAATATAATAAATGTGTAAAGTGAACAGTGCAAAAATAATTTTTTTATTATAAATTTATTTTGTATTGAGTAATTAAAATGACTTAAAATATTAAGTGAAACATTATAATTATGTTACAACAAATATTTTATAAAATTAAGTGTACATAAAACACAAAAATACAATAAAAATTTAATAGTAAAGTGAGATTATAAAAGGAGTTAAGATAAATGACACAAAATAAGTTAGTCCATTCCATGATACATAAATTATCTTTAATTTGCAGATTATTTAGTTGAATAATACCAAACAAATTCATAAATTTTTTCAAAAATATGGAATAATTAACTAAACAATATAAAAAGTTACAAAAATATAATTTAAATAACACAGAAATTATAATCATGAGTTTCTAATTCAAGTCGCAGATATGATATAAGACATGCTATAAGATATATATTGCATCATATTAAAGAGTTAAAGAGTTAACTACGACATTTTCTAGCAAGAGTGACTGAAACCAACAAAATAAAAAATCATTATATTTACTAAAAATTTTATTTTTTTCCTATATCTATGTACGTATGTGTGATTTCAGATTTAACTAAATAAGAAGCAAAAAATGCATCATCATCCCAATACGTGTATTCTACAGGTAATCGTCGTTACAATTTAAACTTTGTACATATTTACGAAACGAGTATTAAATTTTATATATAACAAAAAATACTCAATTATTATAAAAACTACCTCAAAGTCTTAATTAGTCTAGATCCAAATAAATAAAATTTAAATTAATTATCCTTTGTTAAATAATTTCTAAAAATAAAATTAATTATTTTAATGACAACCATGTTGAAATTGCGCATAAATTCTTACTGTCTGCATATAAATTAAATACGATCTAATTTAATTAGGGTGATAAAAACTTAAAATCCACTTTAATTCAATATGATCTAATTTAAGTTTAATTATAAAATATATCAAAATTAAAAATAATTTGCATTGGATTTTAAATTAAATTTTAAGTTTAACTTTCGAAATCTATCTAATCTAATCCAAATATATTATTTCTTTATTTTATAATTAATTTTATGTCTCAGTTTATAATATATTCTTATTTTATGAAGTGATTCTGTTAATACTTAAAAAATTATGATAATTATAATTAGTTATTGTAAATGCAATGATTCTATTTTTTGCTATACTAGTTGTTAAATAATGTTATGTTATGGAAATATTATTCATGCTCTTCTTTATAAATTTAAAACTTTCGAGGTCCGTAAAGGACCATATTATGCTTTTCCCATGGTGGAGCCAGCCTTCTGTTAATTCTATTAGAATACAAAAGAGTACTGATAGAACTAAAATAAAATATTAATATCTATTTAAATATCTCTTGTAATAGTATAAGATAACGTATAATAATTATTTAAATTTATGTTGGAAACAGTTTTTTCTTTTCTATGAGCGCTTCTGAATAATGTAATCGAAAGAAACATTTATTTTGTTAAAATTAAGATTTTTGTTTAATGGTATTCCACTCTATTAATTGTTATATGCAACTGTTCGTTTCTTAGTGTAGAGTCACACTAATTTCTTGAGAATCTGGTTGATTGAAAATCTCTTTGCCAAAATCTTTTTTGAAAATACTATTATGCATGAATTATGGAATTCAGTATCGTTTTAACTAATGTTAGTTAGGTTTTAGACTGTAATTATTTTTGTTCGTCGATGTTATGATTTACTTGTTCACTCAACTCCGAATCATAATTTGTATTTGCAATATTAATTTATATTTCTCACTACATATTTTGTAATAATTAGTTGTTGAGTGACATGTTAAATTATGAATTAAAATAGACATATCCAAAATAAAGTTTAACACAGTTTATTGGTTAATTTTCTTATTATTGTCATAGTCCCATCAAACCGATACCGGCTTGTTGATATCCACTGACAACGGCTTAGCCGTACTTCCTATTGAATATTTCATGTGAACGTCGAAATATTTTGTCAAAGTGATTTTTTTTTTCAAAAAACACTTGAAACCCTAATGTGAGTTATAGAAACTAAGTTAAAAGATCAAACTAAGTAAATTGAAACTCTAAAAATTATTTTGAAGTGAGAATGTAAATTCAAAACAGGATTTTAATTTATGTAGTGATTAATGTAAATGCAAGTAAAATAAATCAAAAGTCAACATAGTTTATATCAATGCTTTAAACTCCAAAATTTCTGTACCAAAATTAACTAAGATTTATCTTTAAATTGAAGTTGTAACTTGATAGTAACTTTACTTATCTCAACCGATGTCACAATCAATTAATTTTATTTGCCCCCACTCTCATTTCATTTTTTTAATATATATATATATATATATATATACATGATTTGTCTCCATTTTAAATTTTAAATGATCCCACTACAAATATATTAAGCTCAATTATTCAAAGTCCTAAATTCATTTTATCTTTCTATCATTTTGACTATAAGAAGTAATCTAATCTTAGTCTTCTCCCATTCTGCAATCCCAACCATCGCTCTTTTATTCTCTTAAACCCTTCTTTTAGTTTTATATTTTCACCCTTCTTTTTCTATTCCTTGTCTAGTGGTCATCTTCTCTTCATCAAAATGTAAAATTTAAATTCTCTATTTTGTTTTATATAGCTCTCTATGACTCTATGTATCTTTAAATTTCATTGTCTCTCTTTTCGATATTTTCAATTGCAAATTTTAATTCAAGAAATTATGGTTTAGGTATTAATCTGTTTATTTTATTTTATTCATGAATTTCTATAATTTATTTTATTCTCAATTTAGTGATCCTTATAATTTTTTTGTTTATCTTTTGCTCTATTCTATTATATGTAATTATATTGCATATAAATATCTAAAGTAAATTGACCAATTTACTAATTTAGAATATATATTTTTTATCTTTAGAAATAGTAATAGAAAAATATTTCAACAGAAAGCTACCACTAAAATCTGAAGTCGCTCTACTATTTTTTTTGTATTCGAATAATTAATGTGTATTTTTTATTATTTTAAATTTAAATATAACTTTTCATAATAATGTATATTATTTTTTCCCCATAGTAATGTGTATTATTTTTACCCCAAATATAAATTTTATGGGTTCATCACTGTCCCTGGGTGTATAAAAAAATGCATATGAGAACAAATTAATTACTTTATCCACTTTAATAAATACTTATTTCATTTTACTAAAAGAAACTAGTTTTCTGCAATTTTTAAAAAATGATTAGTATGATATATATTTCGTTATGACACGACATATGGTTATATGAATTTTATTTATTTCGACTGCTCATTTTAAGAATGAAAACAAGTTTAAGTTAGTGAATTTTAATGTATAATGTAATAATAATATAGTAATTGTTTTATAAATTGTACGAATATAAAATAGTTATATCAAGGTTTGGCTAAATTTTTTGAGGCTTGAGCCTTGTTATTGAGATGACTCGTTTGCTACATTTTACTTTAAAAAAATTATATATGTAGATATATATTTATAACATTTGATGAGTGTGGAACCCTTTTTTTATGCAAACAATTTTAGGATTAATCTACTAGTCAATCTATTACTTTTTTTTGTTTTAATCCAATAGAAATGTTTTTTATTGTTTTCAGCTATTAAATTTTTAAAGGTATTTAATAATATATGGCGAAGAACACCTAATTATACAAAACCCATTTAAAATGTAAGACGAAAACATCTTTAGAAAAAAGTAAATTTAAAGTAGGCGTCTTTATTTCACTCGTCCAGGAAAAAGAATATAGTAACGTGCGGACAAAATACAGGGAGTAGTATTTGGGAATCAGGATGAACAATGTAAACCCTAGACCCTTCACACGTCTACTATATATAGGATGCCCACTACACCTTGAGACTATTGTTTTATGAAACCACTAAACCTGTCATACTGCTGCAGGAATTCCTAGACGTATACGACAGCTTCAGTGGGCGTCCCAACCAAGCAATGTCCAACAGCAACCCGGTTCAAGCCAATTATGAGGAGGTAGCATCCGTCGAGTACATCTGCACTCTAATCGCTGAAGTACGCGGCGACGTGCCGGAGTGTATCCCGGTTGCATATCGACTGGCGCAAGAACAGTGGGCAACCGATAACCCCAACAAGGTCGTTAGGCTCATAAGCAACACATGGGGAACGGGAGTAGGTGATGCACTTCACCGTTTCAACTATACATTTTTTTTAGGGATAAGTATGATTTTGGTCCCTAACGTAGGGGCTGAAAATTTATTTCGTCCCTCAACTTTTTTTCGCTCCAAAATGGTCCCCTAAGTTTTAATTTGTTTTAAAATCGTCCTTTTTACCAATTATATTTTTTTTATTACCAAATTACCCTTTATTAAAAAATTATAAAATAAAATAAATATAAAATAAATAAATAAAAAAAGAAAAAAAGAAGAAAGGGGGGATACAGAAGCGGGGTGGGTGGGGAGAAAAGGGGGGGGAGAGAAAGGGGGGAGGGGGAGGGTGGAGGGGGAGAGAAAGGGGATCCGCGCCGCCGCACCGCCGCCCCCGCCCGCCGTTTCTTCTTCTTCTTCTTCCCGTCGCCGCACCGCCGTCCGCCACTTCTTCTTCTTCTTCCCGCCGCCGCACCCACCGCCGCACCACACCGCGCCGCCACCACCACCTCCTCCTTCTTCTTCTTCTTCTTCTTCTTCTTCTTCTTCTTCTTCTTCTTCTTCCGCCTCACCACCGCACCACCAATTCTTCTTCTCCTTCTTTCTTCTTCTTCTTCTGTGAACTTGATTTGTTTGTGAAATTTTTGGATTTTTTTTAAAATTTGTTGTGGAATATTGCTTTTGTTGAAATTTGTTGTGGAATATTGTTGTGGATTTCTGATGATGATGATGATGATGATGATAACCATGATGATAATGTGGTGGTGGTGGGTTCTGGTGGTAGTGGTGGTTTTGTTCTGGTGGTTTAAGTGCTATTCTTCTGATGATGATGATGATGACCATGATGATAATGTGGTGGTGGTGGTGGTGGTGGGTTCTGGTGGTGGTGGTGGGAGAAAACACAGCGCTGCCGAGACGGGGGGAGGGGGGAGAAAGAGAAGCGGAAAAGGGGTGTTGTTTCGGGAAGAGGGGAAAGGGGGAAGGGGGAAGGTCGCCGTCGCAGCAGCTCCACGCCGCCGCCGCTCCACGCTACTACTCCTCCTCTGCCTGCATTTGCGATTCTGCTTCTGGTTGAGGAAGAAGAGGGGAGGTAGGGAGGGAGGGGTATTTTTGTCCGAAGGACCATTTTACAATAAACTGAAACCTTGAGGACCATTTTGAAGCGAAAAAAAGTTGAGGGACGAAATAAATTTTCAGCCCCTACGTTGGGGACCAAAATCATACTTATCCCTTTTTTTTACCTTACTATCTGGAGTACAAGCTCTTCCCATGTATGCATTGCGGCCTGCATAAGTTAATAAGTTTTTTGTTCGCAGGCTCTTCGTGCTGACCCCTCTGCGTCGAAGATGATTCGACTCTTACTGGAGATTTCTGGAAAGCACCTTGATGACTACAACTACGATCTCCTAGACAAATCCCTCTCAGTCAACTATGAACTACAATGGGAGATCGGGGCAGTGAAGTCCAACTACCGGGAGCTCCGTTCCTCATACAGGTACGTTCTCCGTTGTAACAACCCAGAGTTGGTCGACTCTGACTCTTCGTGAAGCACTGGGAAAGTACAACTCTTGCCAACCATGCCTCCGTACACACTAGCCGAACCATATCACTGTATCGCCATTGACCTATCTTTGCTGAACTATGGCAGTCAGGTAGTGCTATTTATGTATATGCTGTTATAGTGTGTGTTATCGTTTTTTTCACACTTTGTATTCCCAGAAGTACGAGGATCATGGTATTAACAGCGGTGTCTATGGCCACGTTAAATTTGTTTTGCAACTTTACTCTCTTCCCCAGAAACTTTATTTTAAATGGATGATTTTCGGTCGACTAAATCGAATATCCAAACTAGCCAACGAACATTAAATGTATCATATAAGAATTTAGTACCGTTAGTGAACCGTAAGAAAATAGTTAACAACAACCACATTCCAGTGAATATAATATTTCTTGGGTATTATGTCTCTTTACTATAACCTTGAAGTCACGAATTGGATCAATCTTCATGATAACCAACATGCTGGACTTAGTTCTAAATCAGCATATAAGCAATAGAATGAGTATTTTTATCTTCATTGTATTCAATGTGAAGAAACAATACATTATGTATTTTTCACGTACTCCATAAATTACAACACTTAGTCCTTAAATTTCTATGAGTCAATTTGGTTTTTTACCTGGATTCAATAATTTTTTTAGGTCAATAAAGAGCTTTGGATATAATATCTAATAGTACTGCAATAAATTAAGAAAATAATAAAAATTTTGATAATAAACGTTATGTTAAAAGTCATATCATGTAACGAGTTACAGTTAAGTCGTCCGTGTACGTTATAACCTCATTTTTGGGGCAAATAAGTGTTACACATCTCCCATTATGATTTGCAAGATTTTAGAAAGACTAATTGAGGAGGTACGAAATTCATGCAAAATGATGAAGAAAAGTTATAGTATATCCCATAAAGCATACCATTCATTGCAGCTGCTAAGTAAAAATATTTAAACGTAATTAAAAATTCAAACTGCTGTAACAGTTTCAGAGCAAAACTTAAGATACTAAGTGAAAATATTTATAAGCTTTACGTATTCATGAAGATTGGCATATGCATTCATGGTAAATTGTATCTCTAAGTAATAAATTTTCAGTGTAGGACATACTTCATCTTGATTGATACAGTTGAATGAGGCTAAGAAAAAATTGTCAATAAACTAACTGAAAAAGAAGTATAAAGTAGGATTACAATTAAGAATGTCATCTCAAAGGAAGACTATTTTTGAAAGAAAGCAAATTTCTTTGCTCCACTAAATGTTCATCATTTGATATGCGAAGCGCAAGACATCGCCTATGTTGTCAATTATTCTTGTTCCCAAGTTAGGGGTCCCGGTGCAATTAACGTCTATATTGTACAACGATACATATCCAATTTTAGCCTATGGAATCCTGCTGCCAATGCTTCTTGTGTAGGCAGCAAACATTTTCCTTCATCGCACTCCATCTGGCAAACAGATTCAGCATCACTAAATAGACTATCCAAAGCTTCTATAGGGCTTACACGTATAGGAAACTGCAATTTATAGGAATTTCGGCTAGTGATACTATAACGATCAAATTACATGCTGGAGAATTTGGAAAGAATGTTATAAAGTTAAACTCAGAACAGCTAAGTTACAGGAAAAGAAAAGGGTGGAACCAGGAAACTGGCAACCCTGAAATAACAAGTTAAACAAACCAACGAATAACCAGGAATATACAGAAGCAATGCAAATTCAAAAGCCCATCTAAGTCGAAAACCAACCACGTTTATACAGCATATGATGCTTGGAAATTCATAAAGAAGGACAACTAAAACCCAAAAAAAAATCATAGATTTAATTACTTGCATATTGCTTATGAGCAATGCAAACAGCACCAATCCAAGAATTGCAACAATCACAACAAAATTCTTATCCGTGGCTTGCATGCTTGGCAAGAGATTATGTCCTAAATATTTAAAATTTAACATAGAAATGGTGTTAGAACATGCCTTCGTTTACCACTTTATAATAATCAATAAAGTGACTTACCTAAGATTTCTCAGCCCCCACTGAAGACTACTGTAATATTTACTGAAGAATTATGAGGCTGTAACTTCCAAAGAAAGAGTATCAGCAAAGATACCAAAGTGAAAGAGATCACTGTCCTGATCACAGAGGCTTGAGATATTGCTTGATTTGAGCCATGAAGTCCTACTTAGGTCCCTTAAGCTTTCTCATTCAAGATAATGGTACTTTCAATGTCGGTACTATACAGTACAAACTTTCTTCCAACACTCATCGTGATTTTCAATTGAGAGCAGATACCAGCATGATCCTAAGTTGTAATCAACACAAATCGTTAAGTACGGAACCCCAAAATTGCAATATTAAGTGAATTTCAATGGTTACTCACATGACTTGCTAGCATATAGAGCGTAAGATTATATGCTGCACCAGCCGAAGCTTTCTCCAGCATTACCCCTTTGGCCTCAAGGATTTCATGTTAGAGTGGATAAATCACATATAGCCTGAAGAGGTACTGAAAAAAATGGTAACCATTCCCTTCTACATGCCTTGACGAAAAAATTTGTGTCCCCCTTTAGATTTGGAATTACACTTCGAATAACCACCTAATATTTTGTTTATACGAAATTGTTAGCTGTAGCAAAAGATGAAACACGCTAGAATTATGATGGTCTTAACAATTCAGCTGAATACCTGTGGAAGAGGCTGTGCAGCTAGTAGATCATAACAAAAGTTCTTATACATATACTACGATGAAATCTTGTAGGAGTCTATGATAAGCTCTCCTCTACCAGAAAGGCACAAAAAAGGCTCCATATAAGCATATTGAAACCTCACATCAGTCTAAATAATGTAAAACACAAGAACCATGGACTGGATTATGGTGAGGGAAACTTGAACACAAATAGACATGTCAACGCACATTTATTTCTTCGCCATTGACAAGTAAAAGAACAGTGGATCCACAAACAATGAAATGAAGCATGCTACTAAAAAAATCTTATTCCATGTATTCACTCTTGGATCCAATATCAGAATCTCTTCCGCATCAAAATCATCCTGTCATCTTGCCAAGATTGTCTCACCCGGATGTCAAATTTGTTCGATAGAAATTCCATAGTAGATCCAACAAGCCTGACCGAAACATACTTGTTCTCCCAATCCTTCGAAACTACAGCCATCTTCCAGGAATAGTTTTGGAAGACCTCAACAACATCACCTGGACGACAATTATCTGCTAGTTCAAGCTCAGCGGTACATGACCTTATTGCCTTCCCAAAAACCCGGTCTATAATCGCATCATTAGGTGTAATGTCTCGCACCACCTAATTAACTTCTTAATGTAGCAAAGACTTCTAGCGTCTACGGTAAATCTTACTATTCTTCTTCGACTTCTTCGTTAACTAAACGTGTGCACGCAGCTTCTTCTTCTTAACTCTCCTCCTCCTCCTCATGAATTGTGATGAAAAATTGTTAATATAATTATAATTTTTTTCTTTCATGTAAAATTATATTTAATAACTAATTGACAAACAAATACGTCATGACTTGTATCAGTTTAAATTTGATGCATTCCTATTCATCCTTAAAACGATAAATTTTTCTCGAGAAAATACTAAATAAGATTGTTGATTTCATTTTTCTTTGTCAATTGTTAATATTCAATTTATGACATGTATCCGACTTCAGATTTTTTTTAAGAAATATTGGAAAGGACTATTAAATCCAATATTGTTGGAGCTACCAGCCGGGGATGGAGTAAAAGTAAAATGGAGCAAGAAAAAGATGATAGTGTTTGGTTGAATGAAGGTTGGTACAAAGTTCTTGAGTTCTTGGGATTAAAGCATGAGTATTTTGTGGTTTTTAAGTATAATGGTGAATCCAAATTTAAATTCATGGTGATTCGTTCGAGTGCTTCGAAGATTGATTATTTAAGTTTGAGAAGTTTTCATAATGATCACCCCCATATAAATCAGAAAATTATTTCCCAGATGGTGGTGATCGTCATGGAAACTTCTTAAACTTGAATAATCAATCTCCGAGTCACTCGAATGGATCACCATGAATTTAAATTTAGATTAACTATTACACTTAAAACCAACGAAATACCCATGCTTTAACCCCAATAACTCGACAACTCGGCACCAACTTTCATTCAAACAAACACAAACATCTTCTTTCTTGCTCTATTTTACTTTTATTCCATCACCGGCTAGTAGCTCCAACGATATCGGTTTTGAAAGTCCTTTCCAATATTTCTTTTAAATTTAATTCATGCTACCTGTTGTAGTCGGCAACACCTACTCAATTAATTATTAACAAGCGACAAAGAAAAAAATACCTATACACCATTATTTTGTATTATCTCAACAAAATTTTAACATTTTATTTTGAAAAGGAATTAATCAAACTTACATGCATTCAATTTGAAAATCTCGTTTTTTGTCAACAAACTATTGAATAGAATTTCATATGAAAAAAATTATTCATATTGGTAATAACATCATACACAACAATGATTATAATAATACGAACCGATTCAAGAAGAGGGGTAGGAGGAGGGAAGAAGGCGTTGCATCAACAAAAATGGAGATGCTATTCTATTTTAACTTGCTCTTTGTGTGATTTCTGCTGGGAAAGAGACGAACCATAACAGTGCAGATGGATCAGAAAGTGGGGTGCAGCGACAGTAGAAGGACTTGGAAAGCAAGAACCAAAAACACCTTCAGTTAGATATAAGAGTCACATTTATCCAAAAATCAGACTTCTCAACCTTCCCCTAATACACATAACACATTTATCCAATTATCTGTTTCTGTGTAATTATGTTTTGTCTTCCACTTGGAAAAAATAAATAAATAATTCTTTGAACAGTAGTTGAACTTGACCCTGAAAAAACCAAGAAATAGAAAAATACAACTGATAACAAATTCCAAATTAGACTAATCGCAACCAGTAAATAATTTGCACACGTAATGATATTATTATATCATGGTATTCTGTTACAATAGTCGTCAACATACACTAATCCAATTATAAAAGACAATCAATACCATAATATCCGATGAACATAAAAAGAAAAACCAATTATAATAAGAATCATCATTCACAAGAACCTCTTAAATAGTTCAATTCCCCATCACAAAAGCTTCATTTTTTGTTCCATTTCATCATCCAAGACTACCCTTCATTAATTACTTGACTACTTGAGTTTTCTATCATCATCACCTAATTCATCACATTTCTATATACATACTAGAGATTTTGCCTTTGGTTTTTATTGTATCTTCTTCTATTGGTGATTAATTACTATTTACAAATGGGTGAATAAGAGGCAAACAGATACAAGAGCATAAGACCTGTAGCAAAGTATGGATGAACATTCTTGAGGTGTTTCAAGAAAGGGTGGTACAAGGTTCGAATGAACCTTTCATGTGTGATTTCATCATTTTTTGGGTACATATTTAATTAGCAACACAGGTTTATACACTGGATTCAAAAAAATAGTAGATATTCAACCTTAATTTTTTATTTTTTAATTTCTAGTCTTGTTAATTTGACAAATTAACTTATGTGCCTTGCTGCCATGTCATCTGTCTCATGTAAACAAGGTAGCTTTGAAATAATGTGCAGGTTCAATATTGTACATGTAGACTTATTATTATGCATACAGAAATTAAAAGATATAAAATTTGCATTCTTCATGAGGGATAGTTAAACACTTTTTATTAAGTCAACAATGTTGTACCTTTATTATTATATAAGCATATCTTGTAGTCTCCTTCTCGAAAGAACTTTTCTTGTAGCTCAGGAGGATGGCACCTTAGGCTCATCCAATGATTTCCATACATTCGGGAAACCAGTTCCATCTCCAGTAAAGCAGAGTTTGTCAGGGCCTATCTCGAGGGATCGAACTTCTTGTCGTGTAAACAGTCGACCTCTCTCTAAAAAACTGTAGAAGCAGGCACAGTAAGTAAGTAGTTACAACAGCACGAAAAAACAAGAATGATATAATACATCGACATTGCAGCAAAGTTAGCAACACAACCAGATGCAAGCTTGACGGTCACTCACGTTGGCAATTCATACATACGAACTGAATTGTCTTTGCACGAGCAAACCACCATTGGTTTCGCGACTGCAACGGTCATCCCATACAATCCAAGAACAGCCTATAATAAACAAAAATGTATAAAATAAAATAAAAATATGAATTGAACAAACCAATAACCTCCTTCATAACCAAAATTAAAATATCAGCCTGTACAAATATTGGTGGTTAAGCTTATATTTTTTCCAGTCTGAGTGTATGCCACCTTCAGAAGTCCCTCCTCAGTGCACACCCGAAGGATAATCACCGTCTTCAACGGTCAGGATTACATCCACCTTGTCCGAAGGTATTTTCGGACCGTCGGTGGCCATATCTCTCAACCACTGCCAACCTGTTTTCAGAATCAATCAAACAATAAATCTAGTATGAAACACACGGAGTTTCAACTCAATAATTCACAAATTCACACATCTGAATTAGAGAAGATAAGGCTGAGGACTTACGAGAAACACCGGAATGTATGATACGAAGGAAGGGGTCGACGACTCTAATCTTGATTATGTTGAATTGGAGTATTAGGGTTTTTATCATTTTTTACCCGTGCCTACAACCTTCTCGACTCACCCTTTTTTGTTTTTACGGTTTTGGGCTAAGCCCAAAGAATACTACCCGAACCAAAACAAAGCCAACCCGACCCAATCCCCATCTGATCGTCCTATCACCATGAAGACGCCGCACAAAGCTGCTTGTTTCCATGGCTGCCGCCCCTCAACCATCGCAGCTCCTACCTCTGCTTGATCATCGGGTTTGGAGTCAAGACTTGATGCCCTTGAGCTGGCCCGAATAGGTCTCTCCACTAGCGACACCTGCGTAATAAGATCCTCCGGAGAGGATGACGTAGTCTCTGCAATTTGTGCCGCTTCCTAGACCCGATCCAGACGAAGAAAACCAAATCACGATGAACCCGATTTGGTTTGACTTATCAGAGAAAGACACCGACACGTCATTGTTTAGGTTTTTAGTGGTGTTTGTCTCACTATATGGACCCAAACTAAAGGAGTAGTAGCTTGGTTGATGATGATCAGACCATATCTCGAACCCTCTGTTGATGTTGGTGTTGGTGTTGTTGGATGTAGATCTCCTCGTTTCTTAATAGCAATTCGATATTGTTGTTGTTTTCTTCTTGATCTTCTTCTTCTTGTTTGCTATGATGTGGACCTAGAGAAACGAAGAAGATAACATCCATAGCAGAATGAAGAAGATTACAAGATGTATAAGCCCAATTATATTAAACAAGTCCACCACTAATGACCAAAAACAAAAACGAAAACAAAGGCCCAGCCCACCTCCCTAACATTGGCTCCTTATTGGCATATTCCATTAGCCGGCTCCCCCTTCAACTACCAAGGCAGACAAGCTTTCAGAGCTCTGCCAAGCCTGTTCCCTGCATCCAACATCTTGGACACTTGTCAACAAATCCTTGCATCTGTATGCATAAATCTGTACCATATAACTGGCCTTATTTGAATACAAGTTTTTGAGCTTATTTGGGCGTCATTCTTGAAAAAAAATAATTAAATGATATTTTTTTAAAAGATCTTTTACAAAAGTAAAAGTGATTTTATGTTTGGATATCTCACGTAAAAAGATCTTTTTATCTATCAAATAATATTTGGGTAAAATAAGATAAAAATACTTTTTTGTTCATTTATTATGTGAAAAATATCCTTTTTTTAGAAAAAAAGATCTTTAAAAAAAGATGTAAATTGTAGCTTCTCAAAAAAGATGTTTTTTATTTTTTTTAGTGCTTTTACTTTTACTATTAGAAATTTGTCAAACACACTAAAAAAATTATATTTTTTCATTGAAAAAAGATCTTTTTTTATTGATTTAATGGCGCCCAAACAAGCACTTTGTATCGGGAAAACAAATCTAAATTGCTACAGTCTCCTATTTTAAACTCTTGTTTTTTAATTGTTGATTTTAGTAGATATTTCTCTTCATTGTGTTAATTTCTCTTCATTTTGCTGTTTTACAGAATTTTGCATGTCTTTAAAAGTGATTTCTGTCTATCAAGCGTGCGATGACAATGTCGTATAAAAGAGTAGTGACTTAAAACGCTGATTACCGTCGGATTTAGTGTCGCACATTAGCGTCGGCTAAACCGACGGATTTACCAATAGTTTTACTATGGAATTCATTTGGTTAAATTGTTACCGGCAAATTCCTGATTCTGATGGTGAATTCGCCAGTAATACTTAGAGCAAAAAAGGGGAAAATAAGCGCAAAATATAGCGTGGAATTTACCATTGAAAAATTCGCCGGTAAATCCGTTTTAGTGAAACACTGCGTTTTGGTCACTCGCAACGAGTTACCAGCGGATTTATCTGCCAATATATACGACAGTAATGAGCTCTAAAATTCAAAGCGCGAAGCCCTCTCCCCCTTTAATTTGAAACTAATCTCTCTCTCTCTCTCTATCCTCTTTTATCCCTTTCTCTCTTTAGCCGCCTCTAAACCCCGCTGTGCCATTAGCCCCACCATCGCCGCTGACGGCGATGCCTCCCTCCTCTCCTTGCACCTCCCATTCGCTACAACGTCTCCATTGTAGCCGCTATTGCGAACCCTATCCTTCGTTGCAGCCGCCGGTCTTCTCACTGCCAACGAGCGTTGTTCTTCGTGTCGGCAGTTTCTTCCTTTCGTCCAACACGCTTCGTCTACTGCCAAGTTCGTCGTCCTCTGCCAGGTCTAGGTTAAAATCTGATTTAGCATTTTTTATAACATTTTTTATTATTGTTATATGGTAGTATACATTTATACTTATATTGTGGGTTTCTTAAGAAAATTTTATGAATTTGCCAATGCTTGCTGCAATAGTTTTATACTAAAGGTTATATAGATGGATTTAGTTTATTTACCATGTGGTAGAATATTTTTTTTTTTTGCCGCATATATTAATAAGGATACATCTTAATTCTCACTAGAAATCTTTGCAAGCTTCTCTTCAGTTAACATGTAAATTTTATGCTTTTATGTAGTTTCTTTATCTCACTTGTAGTAACTTAGTGATGTTAATGTTAAGTTTCTTCCTGCAACCTACCATGACTTGTTCTAATGAAAATATGTGACATTTTAGATTGGCTATGAATTTATGACATTACATATTATTTCATTGTATGGTGAATTATTTCTTGATTTTTTTTAATTGTGTTATATGGATACTTAGAGTGAACTACTGTAGATTCATATTTTACTTATTGATAGATATACAATTTACATAGCATTTAGATTTTATACAATATTTAGATTTTATTGATATGATACTCTAATAAGGTGACGATTTCACTTTAGCATGATGTGAATAAAGATGTTTTGTTGAATTTAATTCTTATGAAATTAGTTGAGTGTGGATTGATATTGTGGATTGAGATTGGTTGGATTTGTGGGAACTGTAAAGGTGGATATATGTCCAATTTAAAGGGAGGTTATGTCCAATTTTTCCGGAAAGTTTTGTTGAACGATTCGTGTAGTATATATGCTGATTAATGTTAATAGTATTTAAGCGGATTAGTGTTAATAATATATTCTCTTTGCAGACATGACAAGCGATAGCAGAGGTAGATCGAGTGGGTCTTGTGGTCATTTAGAGGGAAGGTTTCCACCAATTTCCTAAGGAATGTTTAGTCATCGCCCTCTACCCCGACTTACCCATTGACCCCTGTGATGTCACAGGTGGCTCTAGTGGACCAGCAGTTCATCATGCTCCTAAACCCGAACTACGTGCCTCCTTCTGCTATGCCCCTGCAGATCCAGCGATAGATATTGCAGTGGGTGATTCCTCCAGTGCCCCTAGCAGGATGTCCCACCACCACTGCCTATCATTCGGCCGAGGATTTGGCCCGATGGCATTCACGCGTGAATACATACAATTTTTTAATCTTAAGTTTATGTATTTATAGTGTTTGTTAATATGAGGTTTTTTCTCTGATAGGTTTGCACCAAACAACAATGCTTGCACACAGGAGATCTTTGAGTTCATTAAGTTAATGTGCGATCACCTATGGCCGAGCTACACGAAGACCCCGACTGAGACCAGAGAGCGATGGTTTCAGAAATGAGCGATAAGAACCCAATAATGTTGAACTAATTAACTGTATTTTATCCCGACTAACTAATGTTATTGAATTACTTTGTGCAGTTGAAATTCATATAGGATGCGGAACATAATCTCATGATCAGGAAGATCTACGACGACCACCAGGCAGCTAAACGGATTCAGCAGATGATGAGCAACGTTCGTCAGTGGCGCGACCACCTAACAATCTGGATCCATCCATCCATCAAGAAGGAACTGGAGGCCCATTTTAGAAATGATGAGGGGTTCAAGCATTGCTGTTTGAAGAATGTCGCTAACAGGGCTTCGCCCAAGTCATCGAAGTATACGGATGGATCAGCGACCTTCATAAAGACGAAGAGTAGACTGGTAAGTAGTTTGGTAATGTTTAATTTTTTAGTAGTTGGTTGAATTAGTTGTTTAATTTGTTGATTTATTATATTGGTTGATGCAATTTGTAGTCTAAGTTGTTGGATCGTAAGGCGACACTGGCAGAGACCTTCAAGTATACCCATACTTTAAAGGGACAACAAGGAGAGATTTGTTGACGAGCAGTCTGCGGCCTATTATGTGATTTTAAATTAATCCTAAGTTTCAAATTTATTTGGTTTAAAGTTAATTAACTGTTATCCTAATCACAACGTGTGTGATACAAGAGGATTACACGCAAAGGTTGGAGTCTGCGACCCAGTAGTCTCAGCTGCCTAGTGGGAACGATGAAGCCGACTCTGAGACACCAGTGGTAGATCTTGATAGGGTTTGGTGCAAGACCGCCTCTGAACCCCACAAGAATTGCTGCTTCGAGTTGGGGCCGTTTTTCACCAGTGGCCTCTGCTCCTCCGCGTTGGTGGCTTCCTCTGCCACTAGCCTTGCCAATCCCCAAGAAGTTATCTACTTGAGGGAGGAGGTGCAGAAGCTGACACAAGAGCTTCACCAACAAGCGGAGCAGTTTGAGCTTCACCGACGTCATCACCTACTCCGCCGCCTCAACAGGGAGACCCTGACGACGACGATTACTGGGATCTATAGAGTTTAGGAATTTTTCTTATTTGTCTAATTTATTATATTCTACTTCTGTGACATTTTATTATATTAAGACTATTTATTTTTATAAAATAATTTGTTCATTTTTGTTGGATTTAAAATTTTTGCTAACAACTTTGTTAACAAGAGTTTTAATTTGACTACTAATTGTGGCTTAACTGTGCCAAAAAAATTTAAAAAATTAAAAACTATCATAGAATTTACCGGCGGATAAATCCAACAGTAACTTGGCACCTAAACACGTGAAATGGCGCCAAAGTTACCGTCGGATTAATTCGATGGTAATAATCAACTTAGTCTCGACAAATCCGTTGGAAAAACTGACGTAAAATCCGTCGATAATTAACGTTGAACGAAAATAATCTGCCGGTAAACAGTTTCTAGCACCTTTTATATCGTCAACTCCAGGATGACAGTAAATCCAACAGTAAATTAATTACTGGCGAATTTATTTGATGAATCTGACGGTACTCAGCGGTTTTTTTGTAGCGATTTGCTTTATGCTTATGAATTGGTCTTTTGTTTAAACACTATGTTTAAGTATAAGAATCCAAGTGTTGAACACCAACAACTCTTTTTAAGTGCATATTTTTTTGGATGTTGCTATTTCAATTTTCTATATTTAATGGTTAAAAATTGGATTAAATTAAGACCTATTTCCTTGATTGTATATGTAAATTTGTTATTGATATTGTGTTTAATGAAATTTTGTATTTTGTAGTAATTAATTTTAATATATTTATATTATGTATAAATAATAATAATTGTCCTAAAAATATTTTGAGATTAAAAGAAAAATACGTTGTTAGCTCTAATAAAATAAATATAATATAATTAAAAAATCACTTACAATTTTAGTGACAATAAAAATGACAACTAAAAGTAAATAATATTATAATTTTAGAATTATTTTTAGTGGCAATATAAATTGTCGAAAAAATTGCCACAAAAAATTATCATTTTTAGCGGTCTTTAAAAAGTTCTTTATCGACAATTGTATAATTATCGCAAAAAGTTGTAACTTTTAGTAGCCAATAAAAAGGCTTTTACCGAAAATTGTAAAATTGTGGCTAAAATCTTTTCGTGACAAAGTATATATATGACAACTAATGTTTAATGAGTTTAATTTTGATTGACTAACAGTGTAAAATATTTTATACAGTCATGCAATAACAATCATTCTTTTGGATGATCATTCACACGATCAATATAAAAGGTAGTTATTTTTGCTAATATGACGTTATGTGATTGAATGCATGTGTAAAATACTTTTGCACTGACAGTATATCAAAATTAAATTCATATTTAATTGTCGCTAAAAACAAAATAAATGACCGCTAAAAATAATTTTTTTTACCAACGATGCATCTAATTTTTTTTTTTCTTTTGGTTAAGTCGGTTTCCTCATTTTGGTATATTCCTTTTGATCCAACCTTACTGCAATAACATTTACCTCAAAAAATGTAATTTAATAGCAATGACATGACATTCATGTTTTCTTTACCCCTTTTTTGATATATCATTTTCTATGCTGGTGTAACTTAATTCTTTGTTTTCTAGGAGAGAAGGGAGAAAGAAAGGGAAAAGGGGAGAGGGGAGGGCTTTGTTGTGTGAGTATGAAACAATGGCCACCAAATGAAATAGTTAAAATATTTTACTTTCTTTATTCTTTCAAGGGTATCCTGCATCCATTCTAAGTAGGAGGTACACTTTGAATACAAAGTGAATCGTCCTTGTCCTTGTGGTGTTGTCAGTTGTGTGCATCTATCACTCACAACACCATTGTTTAATACATGAATTAAGGAGTGTATGAACGAATCATTTTTCCTTATAAATATTCCCGGTTCGCTCAAAACAAAGCATCAATAATGAATAATCAATCGGAAAGATAGAAGACCAGCGACGAAGACCTTGGGCCAATCATTATTGAAACGTGCAAGTACCAGCTACCAAATATATTGCTTATAAAAAAAAACTACCAAATATATAATCATATGGCACATATTTTTATTTTATTCGTTTTTTTTTTTTTTACATGAATTTATAGGCTGTTTTAGCTTTGTACAGTCGTGGGTAAAATGTCAACATTTTGTTTTTGTGTGGGATTGACCCATATCCATATGCAAAAACGCTTGAAAGTATTACATGAACATATTTAATGGATAAAAGCCCAATTAATCAAATATAGCCCCAAAAACACTATAGGGTACCTCTTGAACGACCCAAAAAAAAAGTACCTTGCACTTCTACAGAAAAAGGTTACGATCCATAGATTTCTGCAAAGAGAGGGGACAAAACATAAAAGAGAGGCTAGCTATTCACAAAAAACATGAGAGGCTGGCTAAAATATAACATTTCCATCATAAGACTATAAGAGAGTGAAGCTCCCATGTGAGGAAATTAATAGAACAAAAAAAATAAGAGTTTCAATTAAATTTATAACTTTGCATTGTAACTACTTCAAAGGAGTTTAGTCAAAAAAGCTAATACGTTCACAACACATCGTGTGGATATAACAAGGAGATTTTCATTAAACCATCCAGTAAAAGATTATGATTTAAAAAATAAAGAAAAATTAATTATGTACAATTATCAGAAATCTAATAGGAGTTTAGATTTAAAATACTTGAACAAGAAAAGACCCCGATGAAAGAAGAATTTCTCAGTTGAAATTAAATAATTAAAAGAGAGATGAAGAGGAAGATGAACATGAGCTTATAGGTTAAAGCATTTAAGGCGCCAAATTTTGATGAAACCAATTAGAGCTACAAGGAAAGTTGCATAACACATACCATCCCATTGCATTATCCTTCTAACCAATCTTGATCTGAGTGCCACAATCCTGTGACAAGATCTTGGTACCGTTGCCAAGATTGCTAACCATAATCTTGCATGCAATCTTAGACTCGAGAGGCCCTGTCTTCATTCTCACGGTTGTCATCTTTACCCAAAGTTTCATATCCAAATCCAGAGTAACATTCTTCGATTTCTCCAATGCCCTATGCAACCGTTCACTCGTCCCCGTCAGATTAATATTAACTTCCGTCGAATTACCTTTCTCTTGTTTCAGCGCTGGGAACCACGTTCCCCTTGCAACCTTAGTATTTTCGAACGTCGTCATAGAAATATCCGCATTGTTGGCGTACTGCAGCCCCAACTTCTTGTTGCGGTTGTGGGCCGTCAACGTAATCTCGTACTGCGGTGGCGGTGGTGGCGAATTCTTGCCACCGCGCACGGTCTTCACCGAAATATGGGTGACCTCGAATTTGGGTTTGGTTGGTTTGTAGATTAAGAACAAGGTGGCAAGGGTAATGCCAACAATGGCGAGGATGGAGATGATTATTATGGCGGTGGTGATCAACACACGGGGAGAGAAGCAACCGCAATTGCATTCCCTTTTCTTTGGTTTTGTTGGGTTCCGGTATTTCTCGGCGATGAGGGCATTCTCGCGCGGCGGCACGTGGTAGACTTGGTCCTTTGGGAATTGGACGATGTAGGTGTCCTGTTGGCGTTGCCCTTGCCCAGGAGGCGGCGGTAACACTAGGGTCGAGATGGCGCGATCATCCGCGTCATCTCGACCTTGGTGGTCCTCCTGCCTTTCCATGTGCAAAGGCAGAACGGGCTACTTGCACGCACCAGCAGCAATGGTGGGGATGAGTTCTACGATTGCATGCATGTGAATCGGGGTTGATAATAATAATAATAAGGGCAAAAAAACCAAAATCACACTAATTCAAGATTGTTTATTTCTTCACATAATTAGTTAAACTCGTCTATTATTAGTGATTATGATGAAAACTTTATCCATTTTATATATACTTCAATTGGAACTAATTTCCATATAAATAACCTCGTACTAATGGAGAATAATATTATAATCTCATCTAAATTAATAGAAAAATATTTGAAAGACAACAAAAAATTAATTTAAAATTATTTTATTTTATATTTTTTAATTATTGTTTATTTTATTTATATTCTTTAAATATATAATAATAAATATTATATATATAAAATAATTATAAATATTAAAGTAAATAAAATAATTTTAAATTATTATATTTAGGATTACCAAATCTAATAACTATTCTTAGCATGTTTGCATAAATTCTCAATCACTAGTTTCAACTTATTATTAAGCCACTCCTACGAAGATAGGACACTTTGTTGAGTTGCCGTGTCTGCGTGTTGGATATATTTTGGACACTACATTCACTGATACTCGTTCGATACGCGTGTCTGCTGTGTTCAAACTGTGTCTCAATAAAAAATAAAAAATTCTTTTCCGAACACATTTGGACACACCTAAATACCATCACGTGCCAGTCTTATTCTTAATATATATTCTTAGAATAAATTTAGATATAGTATATATTATTATTTATTAAAACAAAAAATATTTTAAATATTTGATATAATTAAAATATGACATTAAAAATAATTTAAAAATAAATTTATATTTTAATATCAAAAAATATTAAAATATCATTACGGTTTATCTAAAAAATATTTTATATTTTATATGTACGTGTGTCCCTGTGTCATGTAAAATTTTAAAATTCGCGTGTCGGCGTGTCCCGTGTCGTGTCGTGTCCCGTGTCGTGTCGTGTCCCGTGTCTGTGTCCGTGCATCATAGAGCCACTCAAATAAAGACGTCTAAAACGTTTTTCTTTAAATATATTTTTTAATAATTAAAATTTAACACGTATAATCCGATTAAATCATGTTATTTTTGTCCAAATTAGGCCAAACAAATTAATTTAACCAAAAAAATAGTGAATCAAATTTTCAACTGATCAAAATTAATATTATTTTTTATAACAAATTACTACAATACTCTTATTATAAAAAATAACTAAAATACTCATATTATATATTAATTTTGAGAATCCTAAATTCTAGCTCTTTACTTCTCTGTCGTCATAGAATTAGGATTTAGAGTTTGTAAAATTAATAAAACTCTATAATTAGAGTATTTTAGTCATTTTCTATAATAAGGATATTATAGTTATTTTTATAAAAAAAAATATTAATTTAGACCGATTCAAAATTTGATTCACCACTTTTTTAGTCAAATTAATTTGTCTGTCATAATTTTGATAAAAATAATACAATTTAATCGATTATATGTATTAAACTTTAATTAATAAAAAATATCTTTAAAAAAAAGACGTTTTAGATGTTTTTATCTGAGCCCTTATTATTATTATTATTATTATTAGAACCGGTTGAGAAACAAACAAATTAGATCATTTGTAAATGATTATATCTTTGCAATTAAGAGCAAAATAGATATCTTAGCTTCAATAGGTGAATCGATTAGAGAGAGCTAGATCATGTTAATGCTATCTTTCGTGGCTTAACCAGAGAGTACACTTCATTAATCGTCTTACTAATGACTAGACCACACATTAAGCATAATTGTAGAAAAGTTAAAAGCAGTGTTGATGGCTCATGAAAATATGATAGAACACTTTAAAAAACCATATCAGTTCATTCAGGCTAATTTGCACAACATACACAAAACAATTTTGAAAGAGATAATTATCGTGGACGTTATCAAGGCATAAGAGGCAGATCTTTTCAAGGAGGTAGGATGAAGTTTAGTGATGGTAGATCAGCTATGTACAATGGCAGATCTGAAAGATCTTGAGGAGCTTGGAGATCAAGTTTTAGTGGAGACAGAGGAGTTATGAATGATCTTCTCACAACAAAAATATATCGCATATCTGCTGAAGAATGATATGGTATGACAAGTTGTAAGTCTTGTCACACTCCCTTACTATCTACTAACTACTATTAAGCTTTCGGCAATTGGTGGTTCACACCTTGCTGACTCAAATCGTGATAGGTCTGTAGTAGAGAGTTTGCAATATCTCATTATTATCCGACATGATTTGGCTTATTGTTTGAGTAAGGTTTCTCAATTTATGCCATCTCTATCATATTCTCATTGGTATAATATTTGAGTGGGATCATGGTTTATTGCTGGATAGGATCCCTCTATGAAGCTTGTAGCTTCTTATAGTGATTTTGATTGGGGTGGTGATATTAAAGACCACAAGTCTCAGGGTGATTTTTGTGTGTTTCTTGGATCAAATCTAGTGTCGTAGTCTTCCAAGAAGCAAACCGATGTTGCGAGATCTAGTATTGAAGCCGAGTATAGGAATATGACTGATCGATTGCAAAACTTATTTGGATAAAAAAAATTGTTGAATGAGTTACGGTTTGAGTTGTCTAAGTCTCCATTGGTGTACTGCAACAATTTGAGTGCTCCTTACTTACAGCTAGTCCCATTTTACACTCCAAGTCTAAGCATTTTAAAAATGGAGATTTCACTTTGGGGCTTCGGGCATGATTTTGTTTCTGCTGGCATTATTCTAGATTTCTAGTCACATTTCTGGTCATGTGCATGTATAACATATACTTTTACAAAGGTTATCCCGTCTAAGACATTTTTGCATTTCAAATCCAAACTCAAAGGTGCAAATTCCTCGCACCTTGAGTTTGAGGTAAAATGACAGACGGTATATCAAGAATAGTAAAGATAATCAAAAGATTTTAGTTTAGACAGTTAGATAGTTGGAGTGTACTTTTCTTAAGTTTGTCAGTATGTGTGTAAAAGATGTGATAAGTGCCTCTATAAATAGAATGCCTGTGCCTAAGAAACTAACTCCAAATTTATTAAGTGGAAGAACACTTTTCTCTGTTTTTGCTCGCTCTCTTTTCTCTCGGCCATTCTCTTCTAGTTCTTCCCTTTTTTTTTAAACCTAGATATGATACCTTTACTTTTCTTCATAATCTTCCAGCATTGTCCAATAATTGTTAACTGCAAAAAAACCCTTTACGTAAAAAACAGCCAGAACCTGCCTTATTTATCATTAATTAATTATCACAACAATTAATGAATACTAAATAAGGTAAGTTATGACTGTTTTTTTGACTAATTTTTTTTTGTTAACAAACATTTCCGATTTTTGAATTGTGTTATCTAAGTATTGGTCAACTCCCCTCAAATAGCAAAAAGTTCAGCTCAGTATATTAGCAAAACATCTTCTTAAACAATTATTACTATCACAATCTCTAATAACCCATTCAAATCAAGTTCTTGTAACATTTTTAAAAACGCTCTAGTCACAATTTAGTTTGACGAACTCAACTTAAAGATGCATCTACACAAATAACAGAGTTGAACTCGAAGCAAAACATGATGGTGAAGCAATTAATAAAAAATTTGTTGCCACAAAAACGAAAACGATAAACGATTTCCATGGCAAAAGAGTTTCTATCGTTAATATATAATTGAAATAACGAACCAAATGTTTCAAAGCCCAGCAAGAAAATTTAATTGATCCATATATAGAATATTTTATAGTATATGCTATTCACATTAGTTGTGGTGGAGGAAAAGTGGAAAAATTGATTATGTTGATTTAAAGGGCGAAAATCTCGGTGTTTATGAGAATATGCTATTCACATCGTAATGATTAAACAAGTGATTTTTTTTTACCATATTTTTTAATTCTACGGCTCAAAAAATTAATTTGTTGCAAATCTAAGTTTTATTAAGATTTTGTTAGAGGTCAATGAATTGTTATAGGTACAGACGGATCCAGAAATGATATTATGGAGGGGTTAATAACACATATAATATTAAAAATTATGTAAAAAATTATATAATATAAGATGTATTATAAAAATATACGGATAGAGAATATATTTTAAAGTAAAAAAAATATGTGTATACTTTTTAATAACGAAGTGGTCGATTCTTCATATCATAAAATTCACCGATAATAGAATTTGTGTCAAAATTTTTAACAATTTTCTTTTCAATATAATTAAAAGACAATTAGCAAGAAATTCATCTTTTATTTTGTTTCTAAGTTATTTTTCATAATATTCATAGTTGAAAAAGATCTCTTAATTGTAGCAATTGAAACAGAGAGAATTAATACCAAACGAATAAAAAAAACGGCCACAAGAAGAAAAAGAATTCACTTTATGAGATTTAAAAATTTTTATTTAATTAAAAAATATTAGTAATAATATCTTTTTCAAATTTTTTTAATATTGTTATTTTTTTTTTTTAGATATTAAAAATTATTAATAATTAAATTAGACTGAACTTTTATTTATATTAGACTAAATACTAAATATTTTTTTAAAAAAAATTAAATTATACATAACAACTTATTATTATTAAAAAAAATTGGGGGGCCGAGGCCGCCACTCGCCCCCCTTATGTCCGTCCCTGGTTATAGGTGTTTTGCTAGATGATAAATTTATGCGTATCGATATGTTTAAAATATGAACAAATAATATTAATCCACGTGGAATTTATTTTCCACATCAACATTTAATTTTTGTTTTTTAAATATATATTATATCATCACTTTTACTAATACACTCCTTTAATTAAATAAAAATAAAAAATATTTTTTATTTAATTTTATAAAAAGTCTTAAACATCCTTCTTTTATTTGATTAGACAAAAATATCCTTTTAAATTAACGAAATTTTAAAATTCAATTAATCCTAATTTTATAGTTTCAAATAATTTAAACAACAAAACAAAAACATATTAAAAAAACAAAAAATCAAAATTTTTTCATCTTCTCCAATTTCTCTAATCATTCATGCCCCCTTCTAAGCAAAACATATCAAAGAAACAAAAAATCAATCGTTCTTCATCTTCTCCAATTACCCCTCTAAAACAAAGCAGTAAAAGTCCCAAACCAAAACCCTAGGTTCTTTGCCGCCGCCGTCCCATAGGCACCACTTCATCTGCAAATGAGCCTGACCAGGAATCAGACCCGAAAGTAATGCTTGAAAAGTCAAGAAGCTCTTCACCTTTTCGTCGATTAAGCCTCAACATCATACAAGCAAAGGTTCTAGCTCTAAAGAGACTGGGCACATGTCGCATTTGAGCTCCACACCAGCTCTTAAATCAAACATGCAAGATGGGAGGGGCTATGTTAGTTCAAACACTTTAGGCCATGATAAAGCTTGTGATGCAGGCAGCGGCGAAGAACCTAGGGTTTTGGTTTGGAATTTTCACTACTTTGCTTCAGAGGGGGTAATTGGAGAAGATGAAGAACGATTGATTTTTTGTTTCTTTGATATGTTTTGCTTAGAGGAGGGCACGAATGATTAGAGAAATTGGAGAAGATGAAGAAATTTTGATTTTTTATTTTTTTAATATGTTTTTATTTTGTTGTTTAAATTATTTGAAACTATAAAATTAGGATTAATTAAATTTTAAAATTTCGTTAATTTAAAGGATATTTTTGTCTAATCAAATAAAAGAAGGATGTTTAAGATTTTTTATAAAATTAAATAAAAAATATTTTTTATTTTTATTTAATTAAAGGGGTGTATTAGTAAAAGTGGTGATATAATATATATTTAAAAAAACAAAAATTAAATGTTGATGTGGAAAATAAATTCCACGTGGATTGTTATTATTTGTCCATATTTTAAACGTATCGGTAAGTATGAATTTATCATCGTACCGTAGCAAACACCATTGTTATATGTATAAAAAAATTTTAAATTTTTAATATTTATTTAAACGGATTAATAAATTAACTATTAGATTAATTTAAGTTGGTTTGATTAAAAAAAGTTATATACATAAATTTTTTTATATTTTTATATTAAAATTAATGAAAAAAATTAACGAGGATGAAAAATATATATTAAAAGATAGTACAAATATTATTTTTAATATAAAAATATTTTATAAATATTAGAAATTATTCAAACAACTTAACTATTACTATTTCTTAATAGAAAAATGAAGAGATTCTGCTATGCAAGCTAAAAAAGAGAGAAATGTATCTATTATATTAGTGAAGAAATCACATTTTTATGAAGACAAAAGATACAACTATTTGTACCCAAAAAGAAAGAAAAAAAAAATTATACTAATTACCTTTTTATATTCTATTATACAGTTGCAATCTATTAGTGTCATATAATATCCAATAAAATAGAGAATATTGAGAGTACTAGTAGTATTCATACATTAATAGCCTCCCTTAAGCTGGGAGTGTACAAATTATACATTTTAAGCTTACTACATATCTCTTCAAAAGGACCTGGTAGAAGTGTCTTTGTAAAAACATCAGCAAGTTGTTCTCTTGATGGAATTTGCATGAGCTTTAAAGAACCGTCTTGAACTTTCTCTCTAACTTTGTGACAATCAATCTTAATGTGTTTTATCCATTCATGAAACACTGGGTTAGGCGCAATATATCTAATAGATTGGTTGTCACAAAATAATGTCATAGGACCTGGTACTTGATTTTGAAGTCATTCAAGTTGTACATCAGTCAAATTCCTTCACAAGTTGCAAGAGCCATTGTTCGATGCTCTGCCTTCGAAGATGATCAAGTAACTATTTGCTGTTTTTTATTTTTTCAAGACACCAAAGATCTTTCAAGAAAGAAGCAATATCCAGACACTGATCTTCGGGTATTCGGACATGTACCCCAATTAGAATCTGAGAAACCACAGAGGAATAAGTCACAAACAGACTCAAAAAGTAATCATTTTTCAGGAGCTCCTTCAAAGTACTTCAACACATGTACGGCTGCTTTGAAGTGTTCATCTATGGAACAATCTAGAAATTGATTTAACTTGCTAACAGCAAAGCTTATGTCAGGCCTGGTATTAGTGAGGTATATCAACCTTCCAATGAGTCTTCTATATGGCTTAGCATCATTCAACAATATTCCTGATGACTTTGAGAGATGAAAGGAATAATTCATAGGTGTGCTGGCTGGTTTTGAACCTAATTATCCATATTTTTTTAGGAGATCAAGAGTATACTTCTTTTGATATAAAGCTATTTCCTTTTTACTCCTTGCAACTTTGATGCCCAAGAAAAATTTTAGTTTGCCTAAATCTTTGATTTTGAACAAAGTGTCGAATTTCATCTTCACACGTTGGATCTCTTCTATGTCATCCCCTGCTAGAACCAAATCATCGACATAAACAAGAATAGAAATGAAATCTGTTGGAGAAGATTTGGTGAAAAGGGAATGATTTGCCTTTGATTGTGAGTAACCTGAAGCAATCAAGACAGAGCATAACTTAAAGTTCCACCGGTGACTTGCTTGCTTAAGGCCATATAAGAATCGTTCTAGCTTGCAAACCATTCCTGGCTGCGCATTTAAACCAGGGGGCAACTTCATATAGACTTCTTCAGGTAAATCACCATAAAGAAAGGCAGTGGTCACATCTAATTGATGAATAAACCAGTTCTTACTAGCCGCAATTGCTAAGAGTACACGAAGAGTAGTCATTTTGATTACAGGACTAAAGGTATCAAAATAGTCATACCCTTGTGTTTGAATGAAGCCTTTGGCCACAATCCTTGCTTTGTGTCTTTTTATAGTCCCATTAGAGTTATACTTGGTTTTAAATACCCATTTACATCTGATTGTATGCTTTTCTTTCGGTAGAGTAGTAAGTTTCTAGGTTTTTCTTTTCTCCAATGCTTCAAACTCAGCTTTTATTACTTTCTACCAACAATCACTCAGAATAGCCTGCTCATAGTTTTTTGGTTCCGAATTTGTAAAAATTGTAATAAAAAGTGCTTTGTGTGATTATGATAGGAAATTGTAACTCAAATAATTGAAAAGGGATATCGTTTTGTCATTGATGATTGGACCATGCTATTAGAGACAGTGGTTTGTAGACATTTATAATCATCAAGGTATTTTGACTTGTGTCTTTCTCTAAGAGATCTTCTTAGTGAAGGAGGTGGATTAATGTCAGTGGCCTGAAAATTAGATAGATTTTCATCATATAATGGAATAGTACATGATGCTGGTGCTGGTGGTAAACTCAAAAAAATGGGTAAAGTTGGTTGTGGTTGAATATAAATTGTGTTGGAAGGAATATTTGGTAATGTATGTTGAATGAGATGTAAATCTAAGGTATGGGAAGATAATGTGCTACTATCAAAGACATCTATAGGATCATGATTATGTAATGTAAGCTTACACTACAAGAAAATGGAACATTTGTAACAAAAATTTTGTATCAAATTTAAAATTGTTAGAAAAAAAAGAGTTTTTTGTAATAATAATTGGTGATTGTTACAAAAAAAAAACTATGTTTTGTAACAACATTACAAGTTGTTACAAAACATTCAAATATTTTGTAACAATCTATTTTTTTTTGTTACAAATTATGTTAGTTTTTGTAACGCGCCGGTGTATTGTTACAAAATATTATAATATTTTGTAACAAAAAGTGAAGTAGTTGCAAAAATTCAAAGTATTTTGTAATAAAATAGTTTTTTGTTTCAAAAACTCTAAATATTTTGTAACAAAATATTTTTTTGTCTGAAAAATCCAAATTATTTTGTAACAAAAAATTAATTTGTCACAAAATTTAATATTGTTTGTAACAAATTATTTTTGTGTCACAAAATATATGTATATTTTATATTTTTTTTTTCAAAATGTTAAATACTTTAAGAATAAAAAAGAATTGTATATATAATTTTTTAAAATAATTTTATTTTGTTTCAGAAATTAAAAAAATTGTTCATAATAATTCTTTTAAAATATATTTTACATATTATTTTTGACATATTCATTAATTTTTAAATGATGTAAATATTAATTTATATGCCTTTAGAAAATTAGTATATAATTTTAATTAATAACCAGATTTTTAAAGTAACTAAAAACTAATTTGTGAAATTAATTTTTTTTATTAATTTATAAATATAAATAACAATAATTAAATATATCCCAAAAAAATTAAAATACTAAAGATAAAGCTGTAAAAACCAAATGATGATAGTGAAGGTAAGGTTGTAAAAAAATCCTAAGTCCTCACCCCTCACTCTAAGCCTCCCTCAGTTACTCTGAACCCTCACCGTGTCGTCTCTATCTACGAGGGAACATGCAGCTGCTGCCGGAAGAAGAATCACCGGCGTATCCCCTGGGAAGCGTCTGCGGCGGCGTCGTGGTCCTCCGTGGTGTTTGTTCCGTCGTAAGCGCCTCCAGTCGCTCGTCGAATCTGCTTCGTGTGTGCCACTGCTCACCTCCGTCTGTGTCAAACTGGCCATCTTGGCTCCGCCGTGTTCCGCCTCATCTGCCTCCGGCGTCATGCCTCCTCTATATTTGCTACCTCCGTCTCTGTCGTCCTCTTGTTGGTTCGCTCTTCTACTGGATCTGCTCTGTTCGTGCCGAAGCTCTGCTCGTGTGGTCACCTCTCCTCGCCGGTGGCCTGCGTCTTCGACGGTGGAACGGCCCCAACCCGTCGCTGAGTGCTGACTTTGGTTCTTCTTCTGACATTCTGCAGTGTAGAGGTGAGTTTTTTTTTAATATATAGTTATTCTATATTAATTTTGTGGACTTCATTTTTGCTGTTTTATTGCAGGTTTAGAAAAGAAATGATGAAGATTTAGTAAAAGGGTCTTCTTCTGGTGTAGTTATTCTGCAGTGTAGAGGTGAGTTTTTTTTAAGTTTGTCTCCTAGCTTGCTAGTGAAATGATGAAGATTTAATAAAAGGGTCTTCTTCTGGTGTTGTGTAGCACTCTTTAAAGTCTTCTGGTTCAGCCGTGCTTTGTTCCTCTGCTGCTGGTCTGCTCCGATCGTCTCCTCTGCTGAAGGTAAGTGCAGTTTAATTTAGTATTGAACCTTGATTCTGCTGATGTTTTGACTGAAAATATTATTTTGATATCTGGTTGAAAATATTAGTGCTATTAGCTTTTGCTTTCTTTTTAGTGATTTCGATTCTGTTTTTTTTTTTTATATATTTTTGTGTTTGTGAATTGAGTAAAGTAGGTAACTACATTATCCTTATTAACTATGTTGTTAGTTGATTATCTTAGCTGAAATATTGAACCTTGATTCTGCTGATGTTGTGGTTGAAAATATTAGTGTTATATCTGGTAGATAATTTTATTTTAGCTTATTAGGAGAGTTGATATTTGATTCTAATTTTTGTTTTTGTGTTCTATTATTTTGATTCTAGTTTTTGCTTTCTTTTTCAGTGATTTTGATTCAATTTTTTTTTATATTTTTGTGTTTGTGAATTGAGTAAAGTAGGTAACTACGTGATCCTTAGTAACATAGAAATATTGATTAAATTTTGTTATTAATTTTGTGTATTTTACATTGCATTGATTTAGGATAGTTTATGCTTCTCTACTCATCCGGCGTTGTCCTTTGCCTCTGCTGGTCTGATTCGGCTGTCTTTCTTCTCCTGCTGGTCTGGTCTGGTCCGATTACGTCTCTGCTAAAGGTAACTTCAGTTTATTTGAGTATTGTTAAATATGTTGTTAGTTGATAATCTTAGCTGAAATATTAAATCTTGAGACTGCTGATATTGTGGTTGAAAATACTGTTAGTTGATTATGCTGATGTTGTTGTGGTTGAAAGTATTGGTGTGTAACATGGTTGATTATATGATTTTTTGGTTATTTGGAGAGTTGATATTTTTATTCTATTTTTTGTTTCTGGATTTTATATTTTAAACTTCCAAAAAATTTGCAGTGCCATCCTAGAACCGGTGTCGAGCCTGACATCCAAGAATTGTGGCAAATTACTCATCAAAAGACTAATGGAGAATGGGTCAATGAAAAAGCTAAACAAATTGATGTAACATTACTAACCTTTTCCTTTTTCTGTTGCATGAAAGTTAAATTTTATTCATGAAATTTTTGGTTTTGAACCACATTCGGTTTTGCCAATTGGTGTTGTTGCGCTTGCCGACAACACATGGTTTATGCCTATTCCAAAGATAAAGGTTCTTGCTAGCAGTGCGGTAAGACTTTCGCTTGAGAATTGCAACTCTGCTTTGTAATTGGTTCTTAAGTATGTAACATTAAAATTTTCTCAATTGATGCATAGGTATTCTATACACCATTTTTGAGACACATATGGACATGGTTGGGTCTTACACCAGCAACAAGGAAAAACTTCCTCTCCCTCTTGGATAATGGCTACAGTTGCATTTTAATACCTGGTGGAGTGCAAGAAACATTTCTCATGGAGCATGATACCGAGGTGTGTTCCATCTCACTCCTTTTTAGTATTTCTATTCTATTTTTGATAATTGTAGTACTATGATTGATGCAATGTTTAGTATTATATTGTTATGAAAAATTTTCCTTCTAATGCTATATAAATAGTTGAGGCCAACTATCCTATAACATGACATACTAGGAACTTGGCATTCTACATTTTTCTTGTATGATTATATTAGTGTATAGTCAAAAAATTCCTAAAAAAGTTGTAAATATAATTAAGGAGTACATTGTGTTAGTTAGATCTTTTAGTGCCTACATCTTACTGGTTTTTCTTGATATTTGGTTTTGTACTGTATTTCTCCTTTCTACTGATTTTAAAGACAGGCTGAAAAGGATTTGAAATAAATTGTGTCTTTCAAGATGAGCATCATTATTGTCATTGCATGATTTATGTTAAAAACTTTAAATGGGTCAGTGATATTAAGATATTTTTACCCTGTAGACTGCCTATCTCAAAGCAAGAAAAAGATTTATCTGCATAGCAATGCAGAAGGGCCAACCCCTTGTTCCGGTTTTCTGTTTTGGACAGGTACTTATTTCTTGTCCAAATCAGCTTTACAACACTAAAAATTATTTAGTGTTTCACATCCTTATATGTTAGTGTTACTGATTTATGTTTATCATTAACTACCATTTCTCATTTTCCTTCGTCACTGCAATGTTTGCTATAGTCAGATATCTATAAGTGGTGGAAACCTGGTGGGAAGTTAATTCTGAATTTTGCAAAGGCTATCAAGTTCACCCCCATATACTTTTGGGGAATTTTTGGGTGTGTGTTTCTTCTACATCCCAATTTGTTAATCCTCATCATTTTCGTTATCAATGTTTTCACTAGACAATGTTTCTTCCATGAAAAATCAGAGTAACTAAATTTATATTTGAAGTTGAGTTGGTTTAATCTTTTAACACAAATCATCTCTTCAACTTCTAGATCTCCAATACCATTCAAGCATCCAATGTATATTGTTGTGGGTAGACCGATTGAGCTTGACAAAAATTCAGAACCAATAACAGAAAAGGTATATGTCCTTCATGCAGCGTTTATCCATTAAGTTATCCTGGGATAACATATTAACATGCTGCATTCTTTTTCTCTCTTGTATTGTTCCCTATTCATCTTCAAAATGTTCATTACATTGACTTGTGTTATGCTTTCACTAAAGATTCTAGCTTCCATGAAAAAAAAAAACTTTATTCAAATCTTTTATGGAACCTTATATTTCAATGTAAAGCATGTGGGGTATCTCTAATATTGTTTGTAAATTTGATATCTTTCTCCATATTAGGTTGCTACGGTGCATAGTCAATTTGTTGCATCACTTCAAGATCTTTTTGAACGGTACAAAGCTCGTGCTGGATATCCAAACCTTGAGTTGAGAATTGTCTGATGATTAGTCCAACATTCTGGGGAATTACACCAATCTTTCTTGGTGATCATATGCTACCTTGAGGGCTCAAGACTATTTTGATGCATAGAGACACTAATCTATGTTAGAACTTTTATGTTTTGGTTGAACTTATATATGCAAGACATATAACTTGTAGAACTTATAGAACTTGTAGATATATACTCACTAATATTATTTTGTTTGAAAACAATTTTAGCTAAAATGATCTTGTTTGACTTATGTATGTTTTTGCATATTATATAGATGTAAACTTGCTTATCAAAATAGTTAATATATTAGTTAATTTAAAAAATAATTTAGTAAATTATGCATGCAATTTGTATTAAAAAAATTGTTACAAAATAATTAATTTGCTTTTCTAACTAAAGAAAAAAATGTTACAAAATCATGTTACATTTTGTAATAAAATTTGTTGATAGAAAAAAATAGATTGTCACGAAAAATACCTTCAAGATCAAAATTTGTTACCACTTTTGTAACGGTTTTTAGTTTTTTGTTTCAAAACAAATTGTTACAAAATATCATATTGAATTGTAACAGTTCTATTTTTCGTTACAAAAACCTTTTGTAACGGGACTTACTGCAACAGCCCCTTTTTTTGTTACAAAAAACTTTTGTTTCAAAATTTCGACGTTTTGTTTCAAAATTTCGACGTTTTGTAACAATTTTTTTTTGTTACAAATACGCTTTTTTCTTGTAGTGTTAGTGTCTTGATTAGAATTGGAAACAAGTTCAAATTGATGAGAAACTTGATTATTCTTATATAGAAAGAAATTTTCATAAAAAATTACATTTTTAGAAATGAAAAATTGTTTGTTATTAATGTCCATCAAAAGATATCCTTTTGTTTCTGTTTTAAAGTCAAGAAAAATGCATTTTCTTCCTCTTTTATAAAATTTATTTTTATTTGCAACCAAAGTTAAAGCAAATGCAAGACATCCAAAAATTCAGAAGTGTTGAATGTTTGGTATTTTACTAAAAAGAATCTGATAAGGACTTTTATTATTAATAGATGAACTAGGCACTCTATTGAGAATATGTACAGCATGTGATGCAGCATATCTCCAAAAAAAATGGAAAAGTCTAGGGGGCCAGCACCTTTATTAAATTTTGGCCAGCATGTAATCAGCAAAAGAAAAGTGAATAATTTCTAGCCATTGGATGAAATCTCACACCATTAAAATCATCATTGATGGCTACTTGATGGCTACAAATTACAAAAGTTGCTGCCCCCTGGCACTCCTCAGGAATATGAGCCTTAAAAATGAGTGCCCCAGCAATATTCAAAATATCTTGATATTTTTATTCTACAACTTCATTTTGTTGAGGTGTCTTAACACATGAAGTGTGATGAATTATTCTCTATTTTTCATAAAAGGAACTCATGATGAATTCAGCTCCATTATCAGTCCTGATATTTTTTATTTTTGTTTGAAATTAGATTTCAATTAGTTGCACAAATTATTGAAAAAAAAAAAGAAGTTTCACTTTTATTTTTTATAAAAAATAGCCAAGTGAATCTGCTTTTTTTTTCTACTATTATTAAAAAATACTTATGACCAGCAAAAGATGGAGTAGAAATAGGTCCCTAAATATCCATGTGAACTAAATCAAATAAATTGACAAGATTTTTTTTTACTCAAATGAAAAGGCAATCTTCTTTGTTTTGCATAATGACATGGTTCATAAGGTTCATCTTTTAATGGAAATACAATAAAAAGATAACTCTTTTTCATTTCTTGTAACCTATCAATTGAGACATGTCCTAACCTATAATACCAAGTTTTATAATTTATAGTGTCTGTGATAGCATTAACACTAACTGAATTATTGGTGTTGACTAATTCTCTATTCTTTATTTCTAAGTTGACATAAGTTGCATTTGAATTGAAGATATACAAGCTACCTCTTTGTCTAACATGACCAATCATCTTCAAGAAAAGGTTGTCCTGTATCTCACAGTGTGTATTGTTAAATAAGAATTGACAAGGTAAAAAATTAGTTGCTTCAGACATAGATATGAGATTAAAATTGAAAGAGGGCACATATAATACATTTGTAAGGTAAAAATCATGGGTTAAAATTATAGTTTCACTAATGGTTGATGTGGTCTCAATTCTATTTGGACCTTTGATTAATATAGGATCTATTGTATGATGAGAGTGAAAAGTATGAAGAGAAAAAGTAACATGTGCAGTGGCACCTGTGTCAATTATCCAGTTATATATTGTAAAGGAATGTAAGAAACTGATAAAATATGGTGTATACTTGCTATAGGAGCTATCACTGTGTTTATGACTTGTGTTTGAAGAGAACTATGAGCAAGATCATTTTTATGTTGCTGGAATAGAGAAATCAATGCTTGTTTTTTTATCTTCAGAAAATAAGTTGTCTAGGCTCTTACTATTCTCCTCTTGAGTTGAACACACATCAAGTATGTTGCTATTTTCACCTGTTTTATCAACAACAATCATATTGTTCACATTTGCTACTCTAAATTTTTTTACAAATGAGGAGGAAACTCATGCTTATGGTAGCAGGTCTCTATGGTGTGTCCAGTCTTCCCGCAATGAGAACAACTTCTCATCATTCCTCTTCCACTACTAACTCTACTTCAGCCTCGGCCACGTCCGCCTTTGTCACCTCGATTTGTGATACCAGAATTTGCATTCAAGATCATACCAAACTCTCTATTGTTTTCATTACCAGTTCTTCCAATATTGACAGCATTAACAAGCATTCTTTTTTTACTTTGATCTAAGTTGGTTAATTGTCTTTCTTGTTGCAAAAGCAAAAAATAGATGGAATTCACACTGGGCAGTGGCACCATCAACATAATCTGTGATTTCACTGTGTTGTACTACTCATTTAACCCTCTCAAAATTCTAACATCATATTCTTGGCCTCTATATTCTCTTATGATCTTTAGTCCACATGAGCATGATACTCCACAAGCACATGATGGGATTGGTTTGAACTCATCAAGTTCTTCCCAAATTCCCTTAAGTTTAGTGAAATATGCAGTGATGGATAGATCTTCCTGCTTCACCGTAAACATCTCTTCTTGAAGATCAGTTATCTGAAATAAATCACCTTCATAGAATTTGTGCTTGAGATCATTTCAGAGCTCCGAGGCCACATTACACCAAAGAACACTCTGAAGAATCTCTGTACTTAGGAAAAATGCAACCATATAGTATAAAGGTGTTGCATCTATCCCAAACTTCATAAGTTGAGTCAGTTTTTTCAGGTTTCAGAATGCTTCCATCAATGAATCTCAACTTATTCTTCGATTTGATGGATAGTCAAACCGATCCTGCCCATGAGTAGGGGTGGAAACAGGCCAGGCCAGGCCAGGCCAGGCTTTGCTCTTAACAGGCCTGGCCTGTCATACAGTTGATTGGCCTGAGCCTGGCCTGCAGCCTGTTATAGGCTCTTTATAAAGTACTAGGCCTGGCCTGTTATTCAGCCTGGCCTGGCCTGAAGCCTGTTAAAAGGCCTGCTAATTTTTTTTTACAAAAATAAAAATATTATTTAAAAAAATTATTTTTTAATAAAAATAGTTACATGTAATATGTCATATATTTAATATTTGTAAAAAATTTTAAACTTTTAACATATTTAAAATATACAAAAATATTTATAATAAAATATAATAAATTTAAAATACCTCATAATTTTATTAATAATAAATAATTATTTATATATTTAATTATATTTTAACAGGCCCAGGCAGGCCTGACAGGCCTATAAGGCTAATTAGTGAGCCTGGGCCTGGCCTATTAATGTATTAAGGCTTTTAAAAGAGCCTGGAGCTGTACCTATTTTATAACAGGCCAGGCCAGGTCAGGCCAAACACAGGCCAGGTTGCAGGCCCCTGGCAGGCCGCCTGGCCTTTTTCCACCCCTACCCATGAGTGATAATTTCGAGTTGTAAGAGAAGTTTGAGTTAGTGATAAACCTAAACTTTCATTTGGATGGAGGTAGAAGAGACTTGTCTGATCTGGTCTTGAATCGAGTTCAATATTGATCTCCCTACTTGTGTCTGAAGGCTAGCAAGTTGATTCATCAATCTTGTGATATTTTGTAAATCACTCACTGAAAATGTTTGCAGGTTGTGAATTTTCTAGATTCTCCACTCCAGCTTCTCGATCTACCATGGATGTCGCAGAAATAAGGGGCAAAGTTCACACTTCTTGCTTAATAATATTTGCAGCTCTTCCACACTCACCGCACCATGATGAAATCTATTTTGAGCTGCAGATTTCTTAGTAGAAAAATAAATAAATTCTGCTATGCAAGATAAAAAAGAGAGAAATGCATGTATCTATTGCATTAATAGAGAAATCACACTTTTATAAAAACAAAAGGTACAGTTATATACCCAAAAAGAAAAAAAATTATACTAGTTATCTCTTCATATTCTATTATACAACTGTGATCTACTAATATCACACAATATCCAATAAAACAAGAAGTACCGAGAATACTAATAGTATTGATACATTAATAATAGTATTCACACTACAAGAAAACAAGCTTTTTTCTACACTTTTAAAGCGTGGTGAAAAGTCAAAAAAAGTGTAACGATAGCTTTTCGCCACGTTTTTTGAGCTATCGGCACGCTTTTGAAAGGGTCACAACTGCAAGGGTGCCGGTTGCTCTATCGCCACGCTTTTGGTGACCTACCGCCACGCTTTTTTTGTCGCCACGCTTTTATCTATTGCCACGCTTTTAAGCGTGGCCATATGTGAGAGATATGGCTACGCTTTTAAAGTGTGCCAATAGCTAGGATATGGCTACGCTTTTAAAGCGTGCCAACAGCTAGAGATATGGCTACGCTTTTAAAGCGTGCCAACAGCAAGAGATAACGCTACGCTTTAAAAGCGTGCCAATAGCTAGAGATATCGCTACGCTTTTAAAGCGTGCCAATAGCAAGAGATATCGCTACATTTTTTAAGCGTAGCTGTTGATGACTGCGGTACAATATGGCTACGCTTTCAAAGCGTGGCTATAAGTTTATTCAGGTTCTGTTGTTTTTTTTTTTTCGTAATAAAATCTTACAAAATTCATAGATAAGTGTAAAATTTAGACAATGACAATTATCAATCAATTTGTTTGAAGACTTTTCTACAAGTTTCAAAGATCAAAAGATGAATAGTTGTGAACATTGCATTAAATGAGTTACACGAAGAGTATTTGTGCATATTATGGTAGTACCACGCTAAGCTAAAAAGCACAATGCATCAATTTGAAAGTGCCACAACAAGAAACTAAGATTGCATCAGGAAATCAATGGTACATTATTTACATTGACATGAAACTGAACAACAATATGGGGCATTCCCCCCTTTGACCACAATTCCAAGTTCATCACTTGAAGCAGCTAAGGATCTGCTTTACCAGCAACCTGTTCATCACTTGAATCATATTGATCTTCACTTATTTCCTCATCATCACTTGATTTCTCTTCTGGTGCAGCTCCTACATCTTCAGCTTTAGCATACTTCTCACAGTACTCTGAACAATTCAAGCACACTGTGTTAAATTAAGAACTTTATTGATTCTAAAGTTAAAGACCATTAAATTATGCATAAATTAGTCTAATGAAGAACTCAAGCCTAGAAAAGGAAATCCAAGTGATAATGGCTTCAAGTAATAGATAAACATAGACAACAGCAGCTGTATAAAAAGAATTCATAACTATGGCTTACCCTACTTATGTGCTTTCTCTTGTACTAATTATATCAATGAGTGAAGCTAGTGTGCATTTCATTTTTCTTACTTGAATGGAAAATTTCTACAGAAAATATTCAGATAATGTAAATGACACCACATTGACAGATCCATTTAAATGTTAGATATAAACCAAAAATTAGAAAAGAACAAACAGACGGTGAACCCCTTATAGGGTTGTGTGTAAGTGTGTAAGTGTGTAAGTGTGTAGTGTGAGTGAGTTGTAAATTTGTAATATGAACCAAAAGAAAAAAGGTGAGAAAGGGACAAACATCACAAAAACATGATGTTGAAAGGTTCTACCCAAATTAAAAACTAAAAAATTGCAGCTAGCCAAGTTATGGAGACACAACACAATATAAAAGAAACTTGGTCACCCAAAATAGCAGGACAAAAGCATATTCTCCCATGCAAAAAAATAACATTATGTTACCGTACAAGCAGATGGATACTTAACACTACGTTCCAGTAAAGGAACCATATGTATATAAATCTGTATGATGTTTTTGTAATTTTATATCCGCGAGTGACCATAGCACATTTGCAAAATGAATTCTCAAGGGATTTCTCGTCGCACCTAGGCATATAAATACGAGTATCTTATCTATTAGCTTTGTATTTAATTGAAACAATTTGTACTTTTCCCAATTTGTACTTTTCAACTATTACTAGTATTGTCTATTGTGTCTAAACCTGTAATACATATCTGGATAAGAATTCACAGTAAAGTATCTAGCCCAAGTCTCAGTTAGTTGTCTACTTTAGTTTTTCACAAAATGAAACTGATATAAATGAAAAAGGATTAAGAACCCCCCATCCCCCAGAATCAAGGATCGTTAATGCAAAGAAGGGGCAGAAAAACAAACGAGGAGAAAAAATACGAGAAAATTTGTATGCTCAGAAAATTTGTATGCTCAGAAAGAAGGGGCAGAAAAACAAACGAGATGTATCTGTCAGCATATAAATCTCGGTTGTCAAGTATATTCCTGCCAAGACAGTGCGCTTGGCATTCCAATCAATATCAGAAGCATTGTCACCTGTAGCATGCCAAATCTCATCCACGAACATTGCCCTCTGTTTAAAAGAGAAATTACTAAAAGAGTAGTTGACTGATGAACTGGAATCAAACTCAGCAAGACCCCCACATTCGTCTCCCTGTTTGTATATTTTTCACAGGAGAAAGTCATCACACAAACTTCAAATTGATGTGACAGTTAATATTTTATGTTTAGAGATACCAATAAATGCAGTACCACTTCATCTTGGCGATTGCTCAAGCAACTACTGCTACCACTTAAGCTATCAGCATCACTAGAATCCTCAGCATCACTTGCATGATATACAAGACCGTCTGAAGTATTCCATGAGTAGCGAGAAGTGAAGTAACTAGTGTCTAGAGCACTCTCAGAAGCAGGAACAAACGCAGCCTGCAAACCAGAACGTTATTATGTTGTTCAGCATACAACATCTACTACATCAAGAGACATGCAGTACAATGAACAAAAATTATGACTTGAGAAGCATTACATACCTTCTGTCTAGCAAGTGTGTCCCAATTTATATCCTTAAAGAAAACATGTTCTTTCACCTGGATAATTAAGCATCTATCAATGTGACGTTTGAAATGCAAGTAAAATGAAACATGATCATAAAAATGGGGAACAAGCATCTGTATGCTAATACAGTAATAATTAAATCACCTCTGATGCACCTCTAGCTCCAAGTCTTTGGTTAGGATCTTCAGTAAATAATCTGTAAATAAACACATTTCAGGTACTAATCCAAGAAAATATTCATTTTTCTATCCTAATCGTGACTTCAATTTAGCACAATAACGCAGGACAAAAAACCATAATTTATAACAGATCGGCATCCAGCTAAGGGAGCATAAAGAAAAAGCTTTAGATAGAATAAAACCTAGATTTTGTACAGATTATAATTATATTTTCATTTTTACACAAAGTCACAGTTAAGAGGGGGTAAAAAATGAATCATGGGCTTGTTATGTAGTTGACAACAGTCAAATCATTCAGAACACCAAATACAACGAGATTGTTGCTTTGTGACATAAGTTCAAATACTTGAAACAGCTTCCTGCATGTGAGGGTAAGGCTGCACATCTACCCTCCCAAAAAGCCCCACCTAGTTGAAGCCTGTTCTCATGGTTTAAGGATAATGCCATGTGAAACGTGAAACAGTAGTGGTCACTGTCACAAGATTATTAACATAAAGTTCATATTTAACAGATAAAGTATGGCACCAGGATTGCTGAACAATATACATTCGCAAATGCTATCTTCAGCTTAAGCAGTCAAGCTAAAATATCCAAATTAATGGAAGCATACTCAGTATTGGAAACATAAACAAAGCATTCATATTCTAAAATGCTTACCAGAATAAACAGTTTGCAATTGCCAGATACATATAACATGAACATAACATGATTATTACCGATCAATAAGATCTTGAGCTTCAGGACTCATTTCTTCAGGAACTGCAGGCCATGGTATCTTACGATTAAGAATATTATCAAATATAGTCTACAAACACCCCCAAAAAGAAATATCTGTCAGTAAGAGCTAAACCATACAGTAAACAAGAACAGAAACGCAAAAATCCTGGCAAAAGGTATGCTATAAAACCCAAAAGCTGCATGCAAGATATATATCCAATGCCTAATAAAACTTTATAGTCAATTAGGTATACTCGTCACAATTTATTCTTCTTTATGTTTTCCAAATAAACATCTCATTGATTCTACAGCTAGTATAACTTATTTAAATATACTAAAGTTATTGTGAAATTACAACAAATATGCAAAAGTGAGTTGGTGATATGAATAAGCATGTCATGTACTGAAGAAACAAGCAATTCTAACACATCATTGGCATTGCAAAGGGTACTATCATACTATTTATTTCTATCCCTATCTTACCCTTTTGAGTTTCCTACAAACAAAAAAGAAAATGAAGATTTTGGTCTCAATACTAGTCTTAATTCAGGTTGATCCATTTTCATAATACAATAAACATAACAAAACCTGATACTTAGTCTTGTAGATGTTAACAGCAGCTGCATGAGCTAGTAACTGATAATGTGACACTATATAAGGTTCAGTGGCAGAATCACCCAACACTGCAATTAAGGTTTTGCCATGATGAACATCTTCCAGGTGCATAAGCTCCAATTGCGTAGGCGAATTTTCCAATAGACCATGGCTCGTTGACTGTGATCCAATGCTTCACTCTGTCTCCGAATTCTTTAAAAATCTTTTGACAAATATAAGTAAGAAATTTGAATTACACTATCTTAGGACTTAAAAGGCCACCATATTCATCTTCTAAGACTTGAGGGATGTCCTAATGTAAAATAGTCACAAAAGGTTGAATATCTACATTGAGTTCCAAATGGAAGGTACTAATATCATATTTTAGGCCTAAATTATTGAAACAGAAAAAGAAAAGATTGGATTAAATAATCAAATATTTTAGCCACATATACAATATGATGAACCTTTAGCTAGTAGCTCACTGATGAGGTTATTATAGTACTTGATTCCTTCCTTATTTACACCTCCACTGAGCTTTCCCTCTGCAATTAACCAAAGGATCTAACGTTTAATTAACTTAATAATAATTAATGAACCACTTCACTCTGATGAATAACATGACATAAGTAAGAATAAGAAATATATATTACTGAATTTAAATTAATGAAGATCACAATATAGCAAGCTATATAATATGTTGATGACTTCATGTCTTCATTTTCATATTGGACTTTTACTTGGTGTTCCCTTTAAAGACAGAGACAAGGAAAGAGAGAGAATTAGAAATGTATTTAATTTTCCCCACATAACAAATTAACAATCTAATAATCTTAAAAAGATAATTCAAATCTATTATATTAAGTTAATTAAGAGATAATAGTTTCAATGGTCTCTGAAAAGATCACATGTAATTAATTTGGTCTTCTAAAAATCAGAGACCTCAATAGGACCAATTTAAAGTGTTTTATCTTTCGAGTACTAAAATGACGCGAACCATTTTGATTAACTCTTACAATTATTTTGCAAACTTAAGAGTAAACTAGTGTCATGTTTCTTACTTAGTAGTATTCTGGACCAAGAGATGGAGAATCTATAAGCATCCATGTTTAAATCCTTCATGATCTCAACATCTTTCTGCATTATCAATGTTTTTCTTTTTTCAGAAGAATCAAAATGATTATGCCTAATTTCTCTGTTCTTGAATTGTTACATACAAGCTAATGATTCAGGTGATTTGAAGTACTGCACCTTGTAGCGATGATATTCATCCATGGCTATCTCGCCATTACTTCTATCTTAACTTTAAAATTAATTCCTCACACTATCTTATACTTTTGTACCTACTTAATGATGATAAAGGATGGTTAACAACAATACAACCAAAGGTTATTATCTCACTAAGTACAATTTGATCAAACAAATTAGAAGCATTTATATATAAATATAAATTAAAGCTTTAATTTCAAAAAGTAGAAAATAACAGCTGCATAGTTCACACAGTTGAAAATCCATAATCATGAATTCTGAAAATTTACATAATCATAACACAATTCAACCAAATAATAAACAACCAAAAAATAAAACACCAAAAGACAATAGAAGATACCTTCAGAGGCATCTCCAATCGGGACTGGGAGAAGGAGCAGGGGAGTCGACGAGCAGAGAGCAAAGGAAAACCTTATACTAATAAAAAAACCCTAGCGCTTCCCTTTCATATCAATCAGAGAATCTGAGAAAAACCAGCAATTGTTTCTAGGCCCAGAAAATTCCAAAAAAGAAAAATGGAAGAGAGAAAGAAAGCTCACGGTGGCGAAGGGAATCTGAGAAAAACCAGCAATGATGCCAGAGGTCTCAAAACAGCTCCACGGAAGGGTTTCTTTTGGCCATCAACGGAGGGCTTGCGACGGACGGTGAGCGCCGAAAGAGTAACCACCTACGAGAGTCACCGCCGAAGGAGCAGCGATGGTGGGAGTTCCGAAAAAGAGAGTAACGACGGAGGCATTGCGAGCGCTGGGGTTCTTTGGAGGGTTGGGTTCTTCGCGGAGGGCTGGGATGAGGGGCTGGGGTTCTTCGAAGCTTTTAGGGTTTCTGGGTTCTTTGAAGAGAAAAGGGGTTCTTTGAAGAGAAAAGGGGTTCTTTAATTTCGAATAATGAAGGAGAAGAACGCAGCGTTTAAAATCATGAAGGAACGCAGCGTTTTGTTGTTTGGAGGACCTTTTGGCCACGCTTTTGAAGCGTGCCAAAAAAGTTACAAGAAACGGCCACGCTTTTAAAACATCACCCTAACAAAACCTTGTCGCCACGCTTTAAAAGCGTGCCTGTTTCCCTCTATGGCTACGTTTTTTAAGCGTTACAAAAAAAAGCGTGACTAAATCTCGAATCAATTGTTACTCTCATAAAAGCGTGGCCGTAGACCCTTTTCGCCACGCTTTTTAAGCGTAGTAAGAAAAAAAGTGGCCAAATCTCTAATCTATTGCCATCCTCATAAAAGTGTGGCCATCGACCACTTTTGGCCACGCTTTTAAAGCGTGGCAAGAAAAAAGCGTAGCCATAGGCCTTTTTTCTTGTAGTGTCATACATTAATAAATACCACTACAAAAGTATAAAACCAATCATAATCTAGTAGATAAAGGTGATGTGTAAATAATTTACATAGTTTATTTTCTAGTATTAAGTTTAGTTCTTTATTATAGTAGTTTATTTCCATTCAATCTAGTCGTATTAAATAACTTTAGTAATATATAAGTATATAATTATATATATGAAAAATAAAGAAGGTTTAAAAAAATTAGTAAGTACAAAAGAATTTTTTTTATTATAAAATTATTTTGAGGCGTATTTAAAATGGACTATATGCGATTGGGTCTTGAGTGATATGGTTAGATATGGTGGTGAAGATGTTGACAATAACTTCAGTTCACCTCAATCTTAGAATAGTGAGTAAGAGGTACCTGCAAAAGATTCTAATACTTAAGTTAATAAAGAGTTAATTAGGTTTTATGTAGAATAGAATTGAAAAGTACCTGAATTTGATAAAATATTTATAGAGAATAATGATTTGATCATCACTTCTTCTGTAAATAGATAGTGGGTGATTTTCTTCCTTTATATCATAAAAAATTATTTCAGATTGTGATAGTTATTGATCTATAGATAATACCATAAGTAGTAAGGTGACAAATTATTGCTTGCCGCCTAAGTCAGGTCGGACACATATATATCGTGGTACTCGTGCCTTAACTATGTCGAATAGGTTAATCCATATAGCTTTAAGATTGATCTTTTTAGATTTGGATAGCTTTCACATAATGGACCAACTCTTTTGGACCATAACTTTAATTATTTGAGCTATGGTATTAAAAAAATATGAATATATATGTATATATTCATATTTATTTTACATATTTTTTAATAAAATAATCAATAATTAAAAAAATTAATGTTAAATAGTCAAATTTTTTATAATGGAATAATCAAATTACTTTACTAATCAAACTTTAAGAAAAAATCAAGGGTATTTTTTATTTCTGAAATTTGATAAAAATTTTAAAAATATCCTTAAGTTTTATTTTGTTTCAATTTTGTTTCAAAAGTTTTCGATTTGCATCAAATATACTCATGATGGCTAATTTTTCAAAAATTTTAAAACCAATTCAACAATAATTTCATAAGAACAACCCTCAACATAAGCAAATCAAACATAATTTTTATACATTATTGTTAGATTGGTATTAAATTTTTTGAAAATTTAGTCGTTTACCTTTACCTGTTTAGTTTAATCAATCCTTGGGATACTAGACCCACTCTTTAGCACACCATAAGATCGGATATATATAAGGGCTTTAGCCCGAGGGAGAAGGGGTCCCAGATCTAGTTGTGATTGCCATTGAGCTTTATCTCATTCGATAGAGGACAGTAGATCTATTCCCAGTAGAAGAGATTATGATCCGAAGGAAGCAATGCCTTCTAATTGAGTCTGATCCTACTCCCTTAAGGTAGACGAAACTAATAAGAAATCCAATAACCCTGGCTTTCGCCCCTTAGATGAAATGCTAATTCTCTCCTCTTTAGGAGGTCTTACGGAGGGTCTTTACTTAACTCGACCTCTAAGCCGTAGAGCCGATAATATATTTGATACAAATAGAAAATTTTTGAGACAAAATTGAAATAAAATAAAACTTAAGAATATTTTTAAAATTTTTGTCAAATTTTAAAGACAAAAAGTATACTTTATCCAAAAATCAGTATAAATTACTAATGTTGTATATTTTTACTTGTATTACTTACGATTATATTCCTAAGATATTTATTATATATGAGTCATTAGTTTCAGCCTTTCAGGTGTATATATAGTATATATAAAGTAGTATAGTTGTTTTTTAACGTGTATTTCTTTTTTCGACACATTTCGATTAAATTAATACAAACAAAATATAAGAGAAATGAATTTTATTTCAATAAAAATAAAATTGTTTTGTTAAATTAATGTTTTGATACAAATTAAAAATCAATGGTTTGTATATGTATGTAAGAGAGAAAATGAAGAGAAAGTGTTTTTGTGAGGGAGGAGTTGATTGAATCCAGCAAGCATGTGACCCACGCTGTCTGTTTTCAATATATAACTATATGCGGATCTTACACTTATCACATAAGCATGGCTTCCTCAACAGCGTTCTTCTCTCTCCTCTTTCTACTGTCTCTCTCGTTCGCCGCAACCATCAGATCCGTAAGAACACTGCCCTCCAATCTCATCTATATATCGTTTTTTGATTTCGTGCGTAAGAATGTGAATGAATATAATATTGTGATGTACGCAGGATTCTGATGCGGAGTGCGTGTTTACGGTGTACGTTAGGACGGGATCGGTGTTGAAAGGGGGAACGGACTCCAAGATCGGATTGAAGCTATACGACAAGTACGGTTACTACATCTACATCAACAACCTCCAGGCCTGGGGAGGCTTAATGGGCAAGAACTACAACTACTTCGAACGCGGCAACCTCGACATCTTCAGCGGCAGGGGACCGTGTCTCGAATCACCTGTATGCGCCGTTAATGTCACCTCCGACGGCGCCGGTTCTCATCACGGATGGTACTGCAACTACGTCGAGGTCACCACCACTGGGCCCCACGTCTCCTGCGCTCAAGAGCAGTTCGAAGTGGAGCAGTGGCTTGCTGTTGATACCGCTCCCTATCAGCTTTGGGCCGCTAGGAATAAGTGTAGGTACAGCTTGGACCAGGCTCGCCCCAGGCCCAACAATGGAGGAGCCAGTCTATCCATGTCTCTATGATGTGCCTCCGGTCAGTGCTGTTTTGTTGTTGTAATGCTTGAATGCTTCGGGGCAACTTTGAGAGCTTTTCCTTTAGGCAACACTCTACTGTTTTGCGAGTCTTTGTAATGTTGCCTAATAATAATGAAATGAAAAATGATCTTTTTGTGAGTCTTTTTATGGTACAAATCATAAATTCTTTTATACGAACAATAACGAAAGTGGTAGATCTCATCTCTCTCGATAATGTTGTATTCAAAATATGGCAGGCTGGCTACGTGGTGATCACATCGCTGCGCGGGAGGATAAACCCTAATACTTGTTATCTGCATTACCCCCCATGGATCTTACTCCAAGCAATTAGGTGTCAAAGTCAATATATTGATGCAAGGAATGTAGAGATCCAAATCAACCTAATTACTATTGCTTCCATTTTGAAAATCCAATCACCTAAATATTTAATTGAACCAGTTCTTCATGTTAGGCCTGTCACATGTGAATCTCGCGGTCGCAGTGGCACATTAGAAAATGTGAAAGACATACCCCCGCGAGATTTAGGGTCTCAACGTAACATAATTATTTAATAATTTGCATGTGACTAAGGGGAAAAAATGTACAAGCTTGTACGAATATTATTCATTCAATTTACTATTTACAAATTACGAATTTAACAAACAAACAAATCAAATGTATACTAGTCCATAAACAAATCGGCCCTAATCTTTGGACATTAATGATGCAATTCCTCCATATATTGGAGGTAGCTGTTTCTCTAACTATCTTCTCATCTAAACTATACCATACAAGTAAGGCCCTGGCTAATTACTTTTTACTGAGTTGCTCTTTGGCCTCCAACAAAGCCCTGCTTACTTCCTCATCTTCCGGTGTCTCTTTTACCAATATTTCATAGTCTTGTATTGCAGCTTCCCATTTTTTCAACTGCAATTTCACCATAAATATATCACAGTTCAATTTCTCTTCTTTTTTTTTTTTATAAAAAACATGGAAATTGAAGTTTAGGAAATTGAATACCTTTGCATTACAATTAGCTCTTCTCAACCTGGCCTTGGTGTAAGATGGGCGCAAACTAAGAGCAGCCGTACAATCTTCCACAGCTTTGTCGTATTGAGCTAAGTTTGCTCTACAAGCAGCTCGGTTGCATAGCAAAACCGAGTTATAAGGATCATGGGCAAGACCCTCTTCATAGGCAGCACAAGCCTCGGAGAATTTCGATTCCTTGAAAAGGTTGTTGCCGTTTGATCTTGCAGCTGCCATGCCTTTCGCCTTCCTCATCACTTTGCTAACCTCCCTGTTATTTGAGTCTAGCCTACCTGCTTCTTGAACTGCTTCTAATGCAGCTTCAAATCTGCCCAACACTTAAGCCATTAAGCACTTAAAAATCAATATTCACCACTGACCACTCTACTTGTTTTAAGACACTAACCTGCCAGCAACCAAATCAACTTGAGCCCGAGTCACCAACAAATTTGCATTGCTTATGGCTCCAAAGAACTTGGTACAATCCTCAACTTTAAACTTTGGACCCTTTGACATTGCTTCGTCTGCATCTTGATGCCTTCGGAGCTTTAAAAATGCTTCTGCTTGCAATGCAAATATCTTCCAGTACAGCCACAACCAGAATCATATCAGCAAATGCACATGCATCATGCATGTATGTGTAAGATAGAAGTTGCTCACCTGTGGAGCGGAATCTGCACCGCATGATATAGCGTTATTAGTCTCCTTGATGAGGTTGTTCCAATCTCCTAACCTGCGAGCCTCGGTGCACTTGTTTAGCTGGAGCTGAAGATTCTTTGCTCTTGCAATCTCTTCTGGATTAACCTCAGGTCCTGCATGTTTATAATGATAAAGGGCCTTATCTGTTTCCCCTAATCTGCAGAAACAAACGAGTGAGTATGACAACACCCTTGTAATTGACAAGTTAGTATCCAACCACATGCACGTTTTCATATCACACTAACCTTGTGTACAAGTTTCCCAATCGATGATGAGCTCTATGGTAATGAGGCTCTATTTGGATGGCTTCTCTACACTCAAACACAGCTTCCAAGAGCCTACCACGTGCAGTTAATGCTGCACTTCTGTTGCTCCTATACGATGCCTTATTCGGATCAAGCGCAATCGCAGCATCATACAAAGCTAAAGCCTCTTCAAACCTCCCATTCTTGTAATCTTCATTTCCCATGATCTTCAACTGCTCTGGATCCATTCTAATAGATAGTGCTCTGCAAAAAGAAGCAGAGTCTTTCTTTTCTATTCTGGCCACATTTTGCTCCGTAGGATTTGTGTTTCTTCCGTTATAAGCAACCGGGTCTGGGTTTTCTTGCCTAATATGTTTGCCCACAGCACTATTGCTTGAATTGGTACTCTGTTGCCTCAGGTTACCTAAATCACCAGCCAGCATGACATTGCTTGATGAAGCTCTAACAAGGGTACTGCTTCCATTGGACTTGTGGTGATCCATGATCATTCTTTCGAGCTCGCCAGATATGCCAACGGCTTCTTGGGGCACCCTCTTTCCTTGAGTGACATAGCCCTCAGCAGGTGAAACTCTTGATGTGCCTCGTACTTTATTTTCGGTCACAGCAAGAGTTGGCTTGTATTGATGAGGCTTGGAGGAGTTAGAACGTGATGAATAATCCTGGGCTTTGGACGTAGTTGTTGGCACCGAAGATGCATCTTTGGAGCCACCTCCATACCTTTTCATGTTTTTTGGGTTCGGTTCCTTCACAAAATTGTTGTCATTGATTTTGGCAATGGGAGTAGAAGTCTCCGAGGTTGTTCCGCGTCTCCAGAATACTAAGCAGCAACCATATTTATGCGGCAATATATCTCCCATCTTCTGGTGATCTTATGTTGAGGATGTTCTATCGATGATTTCTTAAGCTAAAGCAGGAGCTAAGACAAGACAAGAATGGCTGCTTAAATGTCTTGGTCCATAAATGATGAAACAATGAAAACTAATTAATGCAACATGAACAAGGTTATAAATCAGGACTAAACATCTCGAAAAACGGCAACTCCTTCAAGTCTGAATGTCAACAAGAGACGAAATGGCAGGATATATTTATTATCAATGCAATGGAATAAGTGAGTTTGTTAAGAAAAAAGTGAAAACGATAGCAACAGCTGGCTTTTCAGTTTTGTTTGGTGGTGCAGTTTCAATATCCATAGGGATCCTTTACATAATAATCCAGCTTAACGGTCTAAAAACTGTAACACGCATATCATCAAAACTCCTAGCTTATAGCTATGTTGGCCTCTGCCAATAACATCTTTTTCATTCAATCCACCAGAAAAACCTGACTCTTCTATCTGAAATAGGTCGAGCTCCATTTGGACAGGTTGATTCAATGGATTACCAGTAGTTGTTGGTGGAAAAAAAATGGTTTTCAATATTTTCCCATTTATGAAATACATTAAGTACCCGATATGGACCATTAACCTTGTAACACCCTACCATACAGAGTCTTATGCTTAAGTCATAATTCAGAGATGACAAGTTATTACGACCTCTAAAACCAAAATTTAGTACGTTTAGTAGTATGAATAATTGATTATAACTAGGAGCCTTTGTAGAAAAAGGGGTAAACAAAAACCGTAACTCGAAAGCGCAACACTCCGATCGATAACGTAACGAACAGGGATAAGTTAACGCGAGATCATATATATACAAAGAAGTGTCAAAAACAGGAATATCAAGACTCAAAATCCGGCTGCGAAGATAACCGGTCCGAGCATAGCAATATATACATATAATAAAATAAGGAAAACCCCAAAGGAAACCCAAAGGGACACAAATACAGAAATCTATTCTCCAAAATCCCCTCTAGAAGGAGTCATCACAGTTTGTATTATATAATGGAGATAAAAGTATCTATGCAAAACATATAAACCAAAACAGAGCCCCGAGAACAAATATCTTCGCTAATCCGGAAGTCTCCAGCATGCCTTAACGAGAAGCCTCGCGTCCTGCATCTGAAAACCACAAAATACGCATGGGTGAGAACCAGAGGTCCCCAGTACGGTAACAGCTTCCACATATATAATACATAATAATAGAGGAAAGTCGAAGGCAATCCTAGAACTTCCTCCAGATAATATCAAAGCTTATAAACAAACTAAACCGTAAGTGGCAACTGACTAAAGATCCTTCAGTCTAACTAATACTTCCCTTTCCAATTCCTTCAGACCTCCCAACCACCAGCAGGAGTATAATATAGCAAACACAGTTATATCAGACAAGAGATTCACAAATAGGATCGAATAAGGCATTTAGACAATTAGCAAGTAATATGCAGTCAAATAGGCAATCTCAAACAATTCATGTAGTATGCTTATGATGCATGCCTGTCCCTAGTGGCTGATGATATCATCTGTCGGTTATAGAGCCAACCCGACAAGTCCTGGTAGCTAACCATTGGATTGTCCCTCTGTCGCGCATCCCCAACTCGAGTTATACTCATCATAAACTTGATCATAATCATGATTGATATCCATCACCCTCACTGGTGAATATTTACGGGGGCGAGCTCATCCGAGCCTTTCACAGTGCCCGGCCACACTTACGACATAGGGTTAAAAGAGCTTCGAGTCTCAACCTGGAGCACGTGGTGGCTAGCCACTACTTCCTCCCAGGGAAACCCTCATCTCCGATGGTGGAAGTGCAAACATTCACAATTCATTCAACAGCATATATGCATTTATACTTAGCCATAATCATGGCTCCGCCGTAACACGGCAATAATCTAGCCATCTGGCTCACGGTTAAATCCATAACCAGTCAATTCATTAATAATTACGGCCCTTCGGTCCATGGCACAACAATCACTTCCACCGCCATCCTCCGCATCTCACATAATCATCTTTGATCCTCAATGATCATTCATTTTTCCCCTTACTTCACTCGCAAGTTACCACATTTACTAGCCCTTTTTCTCATGCTAGGCATATCATAATGATTCAAGACATAAGTGGTGAGATCGGAGGCTTAGAAGTATGAAATTTGGCTTTTAAAACTCAAAAATCAACTTTGGGATGAAAGCAGGACCACGCGTACGCGCACTCCACGCGCACGCGTGGATGGCCTTAAAACTCATCGACGCGCAAGCGTCATACACGCGAATGCGTGGATTGAAAATTAGCCAAACGACGCGCAAGCGTCAGCCACGCGTACACATGGGTGCTTTTGCGCCCCAGGCACAAAACTGGCACAACTCTAGCACAACTTTCGGGAAAATGGCTGGGCATTTGGTGCAGCGCACCGACGCGCCCGCGCACACAACGCGCACGCGTGGATGGTGCTTTCTCGAAGAACGGCGCGTATGCACCAAGTGCGCCTACGCGCGGGGGTCATTCTGCTAAAAATTTCTAAGTTAAAAGCTGCAAAATTTACAAATTCAACCCCCAATCTTCCGAGGGACATAACTTTCTCATTTTAAATCGTTTTTCACCCGTTCTTCGAACGGCATGGACATCCCGGATCCAATTTCATTTCTAAACAGATTTGGTACAATTCAGAGATCCGTAGTCCAAGTTATATCCCATCAAATTATGCCCAAAAACCGTGTTTTCATACAAAACCATAAGGTGCCATTTTCAAAATAAGCCACTTTCAACTCTTTTCAAAATCAATCAAAATGTACCAAAATCAATGGTGCACGAAATTGTGATGTCCAGGCTCAAACAATCCCTGGCAACGTGAGCAACTTGGTACGTGCAATCGTGATTACACTTTGATTATGTAAAATTCATGGCTCTTTCTTTCCCTGGCAATGGCGCCAAGAACATGGTGCCAATACCATGGTTCACAATTTCGATACAACTAACCAGCAAGTGCACTGGGTCGTCCAAGTAATACCTTACGTGAGTAAGGGTCGAATCCCACGGAGATTGTTGGTATGAAGCAAGCTATGGTCACCTTGCAAATCTCAGTCAGGCAGATATAAATTGATAATGGTGTTTTCGAATATTAATTAATAAAATAGGGATAGGGATACTTATGTAAATCATTGGTAGGAATTTCAGATAAGCGAATGGAGATGCTTTTCGTTCCTCTGAACCTCTGCTTTCCTGCTATCTTCATCCAATCAGTCTTACTCCTTTCCATGGCTGGCTTTATGCAAGGGCATCACCGTTGTCAGTGGCTACATCCCCTCCTCTCATTGAATAATATGCTCACGCACCCTGTCACGGCACGGCTATTCATCTGTCGGTTCTCGATCATGCTGGAATAGGATTCACCCTCCTTTTGCGTCTGTCACTAACGCCCAGCACTCGCGAGTTTGAAGCTCGTCACAGTCATTCAATCATTGAATCCTACTCGGAATACCACAGACAAGGTTTAGACTTTCCGAATTCTCTTGAATGCCGCCATCATTCTAGCTTACACCACGAAGATTCTGGTTAGGAGATCTAAGAGATATTCATTCTAGCTTATTTCATGTAGAACGGAAGTGTTTGTCAGGCACGTGTTCATAGGGGAGAATGGTGATGAGCGTCACACATAATCATCACCTTCATCACGTTCTTGGGTGCGAATTGATATCTTAGAAGCGAAATAAGATGAATTGAATAGAAAACAGTAGTACTTTGCATTAATCTTTGAGGAACAGCAGAGCTCCACACCTTAATCTATGGAGTGTAGAAACTCTACCGTATGAAAATACATAAGTGAAGGTCCAGGCATGGCCGTGTGGCCAGCCCCCATGGTCTAAGAACAATGCATTCCAAGATGGTCAAAAAGACGTCTAATACAATAGAGAAAGGTCCTATTTATAATAAACTAGCTACTAGGGTTTACATGAGTAAGTAATTGATGCATAAATCCACTTCCTGGGCTCACTTGGTGTGTGTTTGGGCTGAGCTTAAGTGTTGCACGTGTAGAGGTCCTTCTTGGAGTTGAACGCCAGCTTTTGTGCCAGTTTGGGCGTTCAACTCTGGTTTTGGCTCCTTTTCTGGCGCTGGACGCCAGATTTGGGTAGAGAGCTGGCGTTGAACGCCTGTTTACGTCGTCTATTCTTGGCCAAAGTATAGACTATTATATATTGCTGGAAAGCCCTGGATGTCTACTTTCCAACTCAATTGGAAGCGCGCCATTTCGAGTTCTGTAGCTCCAGAAAATCCACTTTGAGTGCAGGGAGGTTAGAATCCAACAGCATCAGCAGTCCTTCTTCAACCTCTGAATCTGATTTTTGCTCAAGTCCCTCAATTTCAGCCAGAAAATACCTGAAATCACAGAAAAATACACAAACTCATAGTAAAGTCCAGAAATGTGAATTTAATATAAAAACTAATGAAAACATCCCTAAAAGTAACTAGATTCTACTAAAAACATACTAAAAACAATGTCAAAAAGCGTATAAATTATCCGCTCATCACAACACCAAACTTAAATTGTTGCTTGTCCCCAAGCAACTGAAAATCAAATAGGATAAAAAGAAGAGAATATACTATAAATTCCAAACTATCAATGAAACAGAGCTTCAATCATATGAGCGGGACTTATAGCTTTTTGCCTCTTAAATAGTTTTGGCATCTCACTTTATCCATTGAAGTTTAGAATGATTGGCATCTATAGGAACTTCAGATTTCGAATAGTGTTATTGACTCTCCTAGTTCAGTATGATGATTCTTGAACACAGCTTCTTTATGAGTCTTGGCCGTGGCCCTAAGCACTTTGTTTTCCAGTATTACCACCGGATACATAAATGCCACAGACACATAACTGGGTGAACCTTTTCAGATTGTGACTCAGCTTTGCTAAAGTCCCCAATTAGAGGTGTCCAGGGTTCTTAAGCACACTCTTTTTTTGCTTTGGATCTTGACTTTAACCGCTCAGTCTCAAGTTTTCACTTGACACCTACACGCCACAAGCACATGGTTAGGGACAGCTTGGTTTAGCCGCTTAGACCAGGATTTTATTCATTTTAGGCCCTCCTATCCACTGATGCTCAAAGCCTTGGGATCCTTTTTATTGCCCTTGCCTTTTGGTTTTAAGGGTTATTGGCTTTTTGCTCTTGCCTCTTGGTTTTAAGAGCTTTTGGCTTTTTCTGCTTGCTTTTTATTTTTATTTTTTTTTCGCCTATTTTTTTTTCTGCAAGTTTTGTTCTTTGCTGCTTTTTCTTGCTTCAAGAATCATTTTTATGATTTTTCAGATTATCAAATAACATGTCTCCTAGTCATCATTCTTTCAAGAGCCAACATATTTAACATTCTTAAACAACAATTTCAAAAGACATATGCACTGTTCAAGCATACATTCAGAAAACAAGAAGCATTGTCACCACATCAATATAATTAAACTAAGTTCAAGGATAAATTCGAAACTCATGTACTTCTTGTTCTTTTGAATTAAAACATTTTTCCTTTAAGAGAGGTGATGGATTCATAGGACATTTATAACTTTAAGACAAAGTCACTACTACTAATGATCATGTAATGAAGACACAAACATAGATAAGCACATAACATAGAAAACGAAAAACAGAGAAAGTAAGAACAAGGAATGAATCCACCTTAGTGATGGTGGCGTTTCCTTCTTGAGGAACCAATGATGTCCTTGAGCTCTTCTATGTCTCTTCCTTGTCTTTGTTGCTCCTCCCTCATTGCTTTTTGATCTTCTCTTATTTCATGAAGCATGATGGAGTGCTCTTGATGTTCCACCATTAGTTGTCCCTTATTGGAACTCAATTCTCCTAGGGAGGTGTTGATTTGCTCCCAATAATTTTGTGGAGGAAAGTGCATTTGAGGCATCTCCGGGATCTCATGGAAATGAGTTTCTTGCGCCTCTTGAGCTCCATGACTGGGCTCTCTTGCTTGCTCCATCTTTTTCTTAGTGATGGGCTTGTCCTCTTTAATGAGGATATCTCCCTCTATGCCAATCCCAGCCGAATTGCATAGGTGGCAGATGAGGTGAGGAAAGGCTAACCTTGCCATAGTGGAGGACTTGTCAGCCACCTTGTAGAGTTCTTGAGGTATAATCTCATGAACTTCCACCTCTTCTCCAATCATGATGCTATGGATCATGATGGCCCGGTCTATAGTAACTTCAGACTGGTTGCTAGTGGGAATGATTGCGCATTGAATGAACTCCAACCATCCTCTAGCTACAGGCTTGAGGTCCAATCTTCTTAGTTGAACCGGCTTGCCTTTGGAGTCAATCTTCCATTGAGCTCCTTCTACACATATGTCCATAAGGACTTGGTCCAACCTTTGATTAAAGTTGACCCTTCTAGTGTAGGGGCGTTCATCTCCTTGCATCATGGGCAAGTTAAACGCCAACCTCACATTTTCCGGACTAAAATCTAAGTATTTCCCCCGAACCATTGTAACATAGTTCTTTGGATCCGGGTTCTTACTTTGATCATGGTTCTTGGTGATCCATGCATTGGCATAGAACTCTTGAACCATTAGGATGCCGACTTGTTGGATGGGATTTGTTAGAACTTCCCAACCTCTTCTTTGAATTTCATGTCGGATCTCCGGATACTCATTTATTTTGAGTTTGAAAGGGACCTCAGGGATCACCTTCTTCTTGGCCACAACATCATAGAAGTGGTCTTGATGGGCTTTGGAGATGAACCTTTCCATCTCCCATGACTCGGATGTGGAAGCTTTTGTCTTCCCTTTCCCTCTTCTAGAGGATTCTCCGGTCTTAGATGCCATCAATGGTAATGGAAAAATAAAAAAGCTATGCTTTTACCACACCAAACTTAGAATATTGCTCGCCCTCGAGCAATAAACAAAAGAATAGAAGAAGAAGAAATATGGAGAGGGAGAGGGAGATTTGGTTTCGGCCAAGAGGAGTGTAGAGGGGTGTGTTGTGTGAATTTGATGAAGAATGGAGGGCTTTATATAGGGAAGGGAGGGGGGAAAGGTTTCGGCCATATGGGTGGGTTTGGGTGGGAAATTGGTTTTGAATTTTTGAAGGTAGGTGGGGTTTATGAGGTAGGTTTATGGGGAAGAGTGGATGGATGTGAGTGGTGAAGAGGTGATGGGGAAGAGAGTTTGAGGTGATTGGTGAAGGGTTTTTTGGGGAAGAGTGTTTATGGGGTTGTGTGAAAGAGAGTGGTGAGAAGAAGTGAGTGGAGGTAGGTGGGGATCCTGTGGGGTCCACAGATCCTGAGTGGATCCTGTGGGGTCCACAGATCCTGAGGTGTTCAAGGATTTACATCCCTGCACCCATTAGGCATGTAAAAATGCCTTTGTACACAACTCTGGGCGTTCAGCGCCAGGTTGGTGGCCATTTTGGGCGTTCAACGCCCATTTGTGTGCCATTTCTGGTGTTGAACGCCAGAACCATGCCTGTTCTGGCGTTCAGCACCCAGAAGCTGCCCATTTTGGGCGTTCAGCGCCAGAACCATGCTCTGTTCTGGCGCTGAACGCCAGACAGATGCTCCTCCAGGGTGTGATTTTTCTTCTGCTGTTTTTGATTCCATTTTCAATTTTTATATTTATTTTGTGACTCCACATGATCATGAACCTACAAAGACATATAACTAAGGAAAATATAGTTAGATAAATAAAAATTGGGTTGCCTCCCAACAAGCGCTTCTTTAATGTCAATAGCTTGACAGTGGGCTCTCATGGAGCCTCACAGATGTGCAGAGCTTTGTTGAGACTCTCCAACACCAAACTTAGAGTTTGGATATGGGATTTCAACACCAAACTTAGATTTTGGTTGTGGCCTCCCAACACCAAACTTAGAGTTTGACTGTGGGGGCTCTGGTTGACTCTGCTTCGAGAGAAGCTTTTTCTGCTTCCTCTCCATGGTTGCAGAAGGAGATCCTTGAGTTTTAAACACAAGGGAGTCCTCATTCCATTGAAGGACTATTTCACCTCTGTCAACATCAATCACAGCTCTTGCTATGGCCAGGAAAGGTCTTCCTAGGATGATGGATTCATCCTCTTCCTTTCCAGTATCCAGGACTATGAAATCAGCAGGGATGTAAAGGCCTTCAACCTTTACTAACACGACTTCCGACTTAACGCATCCGCCACTACATTCGCCTTTCCCGGATGGTAATTCAACTCAAAGTCATAGTCCTTCAATAATTTCATCCACCTCCTTTGCCTCATATTAAGCTCTTTCTGGTCAAAGAGATATTTCAAGCTCATGTGGTCAGATAAGACTTGGAACTTAACCCCATAGAGATAATGCCTCCACACCTTCAAGGCAAACACAACCGCAGCAAGTTCCAAATCGTGCATAGGGTAACTAACTTCGTGAGGTCTCAACTGTCGCGAGGCATAAGCCACCACATTATGATGCTGCATCAGCACGCACCCTAGACCCTTTAGTGAGGCATCACAGTACACCTCAAAAGGCTCGTTCGGCTCAGGTAACACTAACACAGGTGTAGTGGTCAACTTTTTCTTCAATGTCTGAAAGCTTTCCTCGCACTCAGGAGTCCAAACAAACTGAGTGTCTTTGCGGGTTAACTTTGTCAACGGCAAGGCTAATTGCGAAAAGCCTTTGATGAACCTTCGGTAATAGCTAGCTAAACCTAGAAAACTCCTTATCTCAGTTACTGTGGTTGGTTGCTTACAATCCATCACAGCCTCCACCTTAGTTGGATCTATGGCTATTCCCTTCTTACTCACCACGTGACCCAAAAACTTCACCTCACTCTTCCATAACTCACACTTAGACAGTTTCGCATAGAGTTTCTTCTCCTTCAAAATCTGCAACACGGTCCGCAAGTGTTCCGCATGCTCCTCTTCAATCTTGGAGTAAATTAGTATATCGTCGACGAAGACAACAACAAATTTATCCAGAAACGGACGGAACACTCTATTCATGTAATCCATAAACACTGCAGGAGCGTTCGTCAACCCAAAAAACATTACAGTATACTCGTAATGACCATAACGAGTCCTGAAAGCGGTCTTAGGGATATCCTCACCCCTCACCTTTATCTAGTGATAACCGGATCGCAAATCGATCTTGGAGAAAACCCCAGCTCCTTGTAACTGATCCATGAGGTCATCAATTCTCGGCAATGGGTACTTATTCTTTATGGTGACCTTGTTCAGCTGCCTGTAATCCACACAGAGCCGCATACTTCCATCTTTCTTCTTTACCAGTAACACTGGAGCACCCCACGGGGAAACACTTGGTCGGATAAAGTTCTTACCCAACAATTCCTCTAACTGAGACTTTAGCTCGGCCATTTCTAATAGTGACATTCTATAAGGAGCACTTGAGATTGGTCCCGCCCCAGGCACCAATTCAATAGCAAACTCGACCTCTCGGTTAGGTGGAAATTCATCAATGTCATCGGGAAACACTTCCGGAAACTCATACACTACCGAAATCTGATCCAACCTTTGGTCATCACCCGAAACACCCGCGGTTAACAACAGGATACCCTGACATTCGATTCTGGAACAGTTCACCATCATCGAATTCAAGTAATAATTATTCACCACGATCGGCCCTTCCGTATCCTCCGGCATAAAGTACACCGACTTTGTAGAACAATCAAGCAGGACATGGTTCTCAGATAACCAGTCCAATCCCAAGATAAGATCAAGACCGATCATCGGTAAGCAGATTAAACTATGGATAAAATCACGCTGCTTGAACCTAAACGAAACTTTCGGGCATCCTAGCCTAGTTACCATGGCTTCATGGGTAGCATTATACACTTTTAGGTCATAACCTAAGGTTACGATCTTCAATCCTAACTCATGGGCTTTCTCAAATGCAATGAATGAATGCGATGCTCCCGAATCAAATAAAGCATTTAAAGTTTGACCAGCCATTTCACAGTTACCTCGAATGAGTGTCTCGGATCCCTCTGCACCCACAGCTGAGGTGGTGAACACCCAACCAGTTTGTTGTGCTTTCCGAGCACCTTGCTTCTGCCGCTTCAGACAACTTGCGGCTTTATGCCCCGCCTTTCCACAAGTGTAGCACAAACCCCATCCGGCCTTGTATGGTACTCCCGGATGGTGACTTTCACACCTAGTACAAGCTTGATCATTCTGAGGCTGCTTCCCAAACCTTTTCCCTTGGGAGTAGTTGTTGTTGGGCCTCCTAAAGGAACCTCCCTTCTTGAAAGGCGGACCTCTAGGTGCAAAACTCTTCCCTCGGTTCTGGGAAAATGATCCTTTGTGACTTCCTTTTTAAGTGGCTGCCCTCTTCACACACTCTTCAGCAACCCTACACTTGTTCACCAACTCGGAGAAAGTCCTAATCTCCATTGGCCCCACCGAACCGAAAATATCGCTCCGGAGTTCTCATTCGTACTTAACACACTTCCATTCCTCATATTCCACCGGAGTCCCTTGACACATACGAGAGAATCTGAACAGCTCCTCAAACTTGTCAGTATACTCAGATACGGACATAGTACCCTGCTTCAGCTGCAACAATTCAAGCTCTTTGGCCGTCCTAGCAGAAGTCGGAAAGTACTTTTTATAGAACTCCTCTTGGAAGACATCCCAGGTGATATAATCATTACCCTGCTGCAGGAGGCGTCGGATACCCTACCACCAATGCGACTTTTCACCAATGAGCAAATAGGTAGCGAACTCCACACGCTGCCCTTCAGGTACCACCTGCGCTTGCAGTGCTCGTTCCATAGCCTGAAACCATGTATCGGCTTCAGTCGGGCTAGTAGTTCCCTTGAACTTCGGGGGATTAACCTTCAAAAAGTTCGCCAGTGTCATCGGGCCCTGAACTCCACCTCCGTCATTACCATGGTTGTTCATCTGTTGACCAAGAGCCTCAGCAGTGGCTTGCATAGCAGCACCCATGTTCTCCAGCGCAGTCATAAAGTTCACCGGGTCATTAGGGTTATTCTCCGGCGCACGAGCATTATTACGACTCCTCCCACGACCCCTACCGCGTCCACGAGGCGCCATCTGGTTCCTATATACACCAAACAATCGATATTAAGTTGATCAGTCTCAATATCGGAAGTCTAGTACTTCAAAGTCCCAAATGTATGCTCATGAACGTTTATGCCAATTATATCAAGTAGATATACTAACAGCACATAACACACATACAGAGAATGCACAGAAGCATAGTCAGTCCGTCCCTCAGGCTCTACAGGAACGAACTGCTCTGATACCATAATGTAACACCCTACCATACAGAGTCTTATGCTTAAGTCATAATTCAGAGATGGCAAGGTATTACGACTTCTAAAACCAAAATTTAGTACGTTTAGTAGTATGAATAATTGATTATAACTAGGAGCCTTTGTAGAAAAAGGGGTAAACAAAAACTGTAACTCGAAAGTGCAACACTCCGATCGATAACGTAACGAACAGGGATAAGCTAACGCGAGATCATATATATACAAAGGAGTGTCAAAAACAGGAATATCAAGACTCAAAATTCGGCTGCGAAGATAACCGGTCCGAGCATAGCAATATATACATATAATAAAATAAGGAAAACCCCAAAGGAAACCCAAAGGGACACAAATACAGAAATCTATTCTCCAAAATCCCCTCTAGAAGGAGTCATCACAGTTTGTATTATATAATGGAGAAAAAAGTATCTATACAAAACATATAAACCAAAACAGAGCCCCGAGAACAAATATCTTCGCTAATCCGGAAGTCTCCAGCATGCCTTAACGAGAAGCCTCGCGTCCTGCATCTGAAAACCACAAAATCCGCATGGGTGAGAACTAGAGGTCCCCAGCACGGTAACAGCTTCCACATATATAATACATAATAATAGAGGAAAGCCGAAGGCAATCCTAGAACTTCCTCCAGATAATATCAAAGCTTATAAACAAACTAAACCGTAAGTGGCAACTAACTAAAGATCCTTCAGTCTAACTAATACTTCCCTTTCCAATTCCTTCAGACCTCCCAACCACCAGCAGGAGTATAATATAGCAAACACAGTTATATCAGACAAGAGATTCACAAATAGGATCGACTAAGGCATTTAGACAATTAGCAAGTAATATGCAGTCAAATAGGCAATCTCAAATAATTCATGTAGTATGCTTATGATGCATGCCTGTCTCTAGTGGCTGATGATATCATCTGTCGGTTATAGAGCCAACCCGACAAGTCCTGGTAGCTAACCATTGGATTGTCCCTCTGTCGCGCATCCCCAACTCGAGTTATACTCATCATAAACTTGATCATAATCATGATCCATATCCATCACCCTCACTGGTGAATATTTACGGGGGCGAGCTCATCCGGGCCTTTCACAGTACCCGGCCACACTTACGACATAGGGTCAAAAGAGCTTCGAGTCTCAACTTGGAGCACGTGGTGGCTAGCCACTGCTTCCTCCCAGGAAAACCCTCATCTCCGATGGTGGAAGTGCAAACATTCACAATTCATTCAACAGCATATATGCATTTATACTTAGCCATAATCATGGCTCCGCCGTAACACGGCAATAATCTAGCCATCCGGCTCACGATTAAATCCATAACCAGCCAATTTATTAACAATTACGGCCCTTCGGCCCATGGCACAACAATCACTTCCACCGCAATCCTCCGCATCTCACATAATCATCTTTGATCCTCAATGATCATTCATTTTTCCCCTTGATTCACTCGCAAGTTACCACATTCACTAGCCCTTTTTCTCATGCTAGGCATATCATAATGATTCAAGACATAAGTGGTGAGATCAGAGGCTTAGAAGTATGAAATTTGGCTTTTAAAACTCAAAAATCAACTTTGGGATGTAAACAGGGCCACGCGTACGCGCACTCCACGCGCACGCGTGGATGGCCTTAAAACTCATCGACGCGCAAGCGTCATACGCGCGAACGCGCGGATTGAAAATTAGCCAAACGACGCGCAAGCGTCAGCCACGCGTACGCGTGGGTGCTCTTGCGCCCCAGGCACAAAACTGGCACAACTCTGGCACAACTCTCGGGAAAATTGCTGGGCATTTGGTGCAGCGCACCGATGCACCCGCGCACACCACGCGCACGCGTGGATGGTGCTTTCTCGAAGAACGGCGCGTATGCGCCAAGTGCGCCTACGCGCGGGGGGTCATTCTGCTAAAAATTTTCTAAGTTAAAAGCTGCAGAATTTACAAATTCAACCCCCAATCTTCCGACGGACATAACTTTCTCATTTTAAATCATTTTTCACCCGTTCTTCGAACGGCATGGACATCCCGGATCCAATTTCATTTCTAAATAGATTTGGTACAATTCAGAGATCCGTAGTCCAAGTTATATCCCGTCAAAGTATGCCCAAAAACCGTTTTCATACAAAATCATAAGGTGCCATTTTCAAAACAAGCCACTTTCAACTCTTTTCAAAATCAATCAAAACATGCCAATTTCATCCCTTTTCTTTGAAATCAATCAAAATGTACCAAAATCAACATCAAGCCATCCTCAACTCACACATTAACATTTTACCAAATTTTCCAAAATCACCATCCAATCATTTTAACACTTCTCAATCAAATGGCTAAAGGACAAACACAATATCATGTCATACATCCTCCCTCACCCCAATTTCCAATAATACCATTTTCAATCAACCATCATTATACATAATCAACATCATACTCACCATCAACATGGTATCACCCATCAATTCAACCTCAATCATCCATCAAGCATATATCATAACATGCATTTCTCATATATCACACAATCAAGGCATCAATATTCATAATCACATATATGATCACATCATATATCTCAATCATTCAACAACATCAATAATTCAATGCCTATCTTAGGGCCTCTAGCCTAAGTATTTCCTACCACATTACATATTAGATACGGAAAACCGAAACCATACCTTAGCCGATTTTCCACGCTCAACCGGAGCACTTCCAAACCACTTGTCCACAAGCTCTCAAGGTATCAACACCTCTAAAAACAGATTTTATCACACAAAACTCTTTTCCAAGCTTTCCAAAATCACCAATCAAGCTCCAATATTCACACATACACAACCTAAGCCACAATCATCATATCCATACACAACATCTCAATACCCAAACATCATAGAACAACAATTTACACTAGGGTTAAGAATCTTACCACACACAAGGTCCAAAGAGATAAGATTAACCTTCTCCTTCAAGAGAGTTGGGTCCTATAACATCAAAGAACCCAAAATCTCAACATTTCACCCATGAAACTCGAAAACAAGGGCTGGAATCTCGAAGAGCAAAACGTGGCTTACCTCAAGATTAATTATATGGGTTTTGTAGAGCTCTCTACGGTGAGCACGTGGCCGCAAACGGTGCGGCAATCGGAGCTCTAGATCAAAAGTTATGGTGGTTTGAAGATCAACCAAGGGAGAGAACTTGAGAGAGTGTTCTTCCCTTCATGGCCTCCATTTCAGCGTGTGTGTGTAACAAATGAGGAGAGAGAGTGCTGAAAACTAGGGTTTTGATTTAGTTTAGTTGGGCCAAGGGCCCACTTTGGGTCCAATTGGACCGGTTTGGCCCGTTCGGTCCAATCTTGGTCCGTTTTCTATAAAATTGGTACCAAAATTCTCGTCCCAATCTCCTCTATCATATTAAGCCATAAAAATAATATTTTTGGCTTTTCTAGAATAAATTCTCATTTATGGGTTAATTAGCCATTAATTAACCATGTCTTACAAACCTCGGCCCAGAAAGCAATAAAGTCGGCGTTATCCACATTCCTAAAACGTCGGATAAGACCAGGTAAAAGATCCTGAAAACAACCACTCCAGAAAAGGCCGAGAATATCTCGGAGGCCAACCTCTTAACGGGAGGAATCTCCACTTTAAAAAGACTTGAAGAGGATGACATAGGGAGAACACACAGCATCACTACTTCTTTCTTTTTCCTTTACTTTATCCGCAATTCATTTTAAAAGATCTCTTCTGACTTGGGCGTCGGAGATTCTTTTGCAGGTGTTCCACCCACGGTATTTTGAAGACAGCCGACCTATACCTCACCTTGACGAACAGCAGCACCATTCACCTGTGATTACCAAAAGCTCGGATTGCAGGAAGGTCAGCTTGGATTACTCGGATGGAACATTTGGCGCCCACCGTGGGGCCCGAACAAGTGGGAACCCCACTAAGCCTAACACTCCTTATATTCTCTTCGCAGTTCTTTTTGCTCTCCTTTTTTCAGGGTTACTCAAACCTCAAAGGATGGCAGACAACGGAGTTCAACAACCCACGCAAGCATAGCTTCTGGCTCAGATAGCCGAGCTCCAGGCGGAGGTTCGAAGAATAGCCGAGTTGTCGTCTAACAACCGAGATGGAAAACATGATGCAGGGGACCCCAAAGGCTCAAACCAGAACGGCGGGAACACCCAAAAGCTCGTACCCCCAAAAGAGAAGCTGACCATAGACAATCCCTTCTCAGAAGACATCACGAAATTCCAAATGCCACAAAACTTCGTGCTGCCAACTACCCTTGACCCATACAGGGGGTTTGGTGATCCGCGCATTCATATCAGGAAGTTTCAATCTATGATGTTTTTTAATGGCGCTTCTGAACCCATACTTTGCCGAGCTTTTCCTACTTATTTAGATAGTCCTGCATTACTCTGGTTTTCTAAGTTGTCTGCAGGTTTGATTTTCTCTTTTGAACGGCTAGCAAGATCTTTCATCGATTACTTCGCCGCGTCAAGGATATATGTGCACGGGTCGGATTATCTAAGCACCATCAAGCAAGGGCAGCATGAGAGCTTAAAATACTACATGACGCGCTTTGCAGAGGTGACCATGGAAATCCCAGATTTGAGTCCAGAAGTCCACCTCCATGCCCTCAAAAGCGGCCTCAGACCAGGAAAGTTCCAAGAAACAATTGTGGTAACAAAACCAAAAACATTGGATGAATTCAGAGAGAAGGCCGCAGGACAAATGGAGGTTGAGGAACTCCGGGAAGCCCGGAAGACGGACAAACATGAAACCAAAAGGGAGGAAGACAAAGCCCTCAGGTCAACAAGCAACAAAGAACTCAAAAAGCCTTTCAAGCTTACCCCGAAGTTTGATAACTATACCCGATTCAATACAAAGAGAGAAGACATTATAAAAGAAATCCTACATGCAAAGATAGTAAAACCTCTAATCAGGGCCGGTAATTATCAAGATCAAAGGTTCGTTTACAAAACAAAACATTGTGCCTTCCATCAGAAGTTCGGCCACACGACAGACGACTGTGTTGCGGCAAAAGACCTACTGGAACGATTGGCAAGGCAAGGACCATTAGACAAATACATTGATGGAAGAAGGAGCAGAGGAGAAAACAAGGTACCGGGAACAACTGGTCAAGGGACAGAGGAAAATGACAAAAGACACTGGGCAAACTCAAGCCAGCCACGAGGAGTCATAAATTGCATCTCAGGTGGCTTCGCCAGTGGAGGTACTACAAGCTCGGCCCGGAAGCGGAGTTACCGAGCAATGCTAGCAATCGAAGGGGCGACCTTCTTCCCCCAGAAAGATACGCCAAGAGGAGAGATTACTTTTACATCCTCAGATTGCACATCAGCAAGCCCGAACCTCGACGATCCAGTTGTTATCTCAGTACAGGTCGGAGACCTGTTGGTAAGAAAGGTCTTGCTAGACCCAGGTAGTAGTGCCGATGTTTTGTTTTACTCAACATTCCAGAAAATCAACTTGTCTGATAAAATCATACAACCTTACTCCGGAGACCTCATAGGATTCTCGGGAGAAAGGGTGTCGATAATGGGAAGTGTGTGGTTAAAGACCATGCTGGGGGAACATCCCCGATCAAAAACAATCGATATACAATACGTCGTAGTAAACTGCACAAGCCCATACAATATTATATTAGGTAGACCAGCATTAAATTCTTTCGGAGCAATAGTCTCCACTTTGCATCTGTGTGTTAAGTTTCATGTGCAGGGAGACAGTGTAGCTACAGTACATGCCGACCACAGAGAAGCACGGCAATGCTATAACGCCAGCCTAAAACAACAAGTAGCACACAGAATAACCTCGGCACCAGTGCAAGCCGTCTACAACTCGAAAGAGCTCCCTCTCCTTAACGAGTTGGACCCCAGAGAAGACTGTCAAGAAAGACCACAACCAACGGACGAACTAGAAAAGGTAACATTTTATGATAACCCTAACAAATTCACATACATTGGTGGTGCACTTTCATGGCAGGAAAGAGCTCGGCTAATAAAGATTTTACAAGACAACGCCGATCTTTTCGCATGGACCCCGGCGGACATGCCCGGAATAGACCCCAGCATCATTTGCCACAAACTCGTTGTGGACCCATCGGTAAAACCCATAGCACAGAAAAAGCGCAACCTCAGAACAGAAAGGAGACAAGCTTCCCTTGAGGAGACGACAAAGCTACTAGCAGCAAGCTTCATTAAAGAAGTAAGATTCACAACATGGTTATCAAACGTCGTCATGGTAAGAAAAAGCACAGGTAAATGGCGCATGTGCGTCGACTTCACTAATCTCAATAAAGCATGCCCTAAAGATGCATACCCGTTACCTTGTATTGACAAACTAGTGGACAATGCTTCAGGCTTCAAATGTTTGAGTTTCATGGATGCATATTCTGGGTACAACCAGATCCTAATGCATCCAGAGGACCAACATAAGACAGCTTTCATAACAGAATTTGGCAATTTTTGTTACAGAGTAATGCCTTTTGGCCTTAAGAATGCAGGTGCAACGTATCAACGCCTAATGGACAAAGTCTTTAGTCAACAGATTGGACGAAATATGGAGGTCTATGTCGACGACATGGTGGTCAAGACCCCAACAGGAAACTCCCACTGCACTGACCTAACCGAAGTCTTCCACCAAGTCCGAGCATACAACATGAAACTTAATCCAGAAAAGTGCACCTTCGGCATACAAGGAGGAAAATTTTTAGGCTTCATGCTAACATCTAGAGGAATCGAGGAAAATCCTGAAAAATGCGCCGCCATCCTCAACATGGCCAATCCGAGGTCTATGAAGGAAGTTCAAAAACTAACGGGTAGAATTGCAGCCCTGTCTCGGTTCCTGCCAACAATAGGAAACAGGGCATACCATTTCTTTCAAACCATATCAAAAGGCAAACAATTTGAGTGGACCGAGGATTGCGAGAAGTCTTTTACAGAATTAAAGGCCATGTTAACATCTCCCCAAATACTACAAAAACCAGAGTTCGGTAAGCCATTATGTTTATATTTATCTGTCGCTGACCAAGCTATAAGTTCAGCTGTTGTAGTTGAAACAGGGAAAGCACAAAAGCCAGTATACTTCGTCAGCAAGGTCTTGCAACCAGCCGAAAAAAGATACCCGAAGTTGGAACAATTGGCTCTGGCCTTGGTGATCACTGCTCGAAGGCTTAAGCACTATTTCCAAAGTCACACCATAATAGTTCGGACAGACCAACCCCTCCGACAAATCTTAACAAGACCGGAAGTAGCAGGAAGACTAATAAAGTGGTCTATTGAGTTATCAGAATACGACATCCAGTACCAACCAAGGCCAGCACTGAAATCACAAATCCTGGCCAACTTCATCTCAGAGTGGACCAATCCACGCGAACAGCCTGAAACAAAAATCTGGGTTATGTATGTGGATAGAGCCTCTAACAACGACGGAACGGGAGCAGGAATTATATTGGATGATGGAAGGAACATAACAGTCGAACAATCAATACGATTCTGCTTCAAAGCTAGTAATAACCAAGCAGAGTACGAAGCTCTTATTGTAGGAATGACCCTCGTAGTAAATTGTGACTCCCTTCTGGTGGTACAACAGGTAAAGGGAACATTTCAGGTAAAAGATGCTCTATTAGAAAGGTATTGGCATTTAGTGAAGGAACTCATCTCAAAATTCAAAAATTTTGAGATTATTCACATACAAAGAGAAAATAACAGTAGAGCCGATATTTTATCCAAATTGGCAACAACAAGAAAAACAAAAAATATACCAAAACTCACGCAACTGACACTAGAAAACCCTAGCGTAAACCTAACACATATATTAAGCATTTCGTAGGATGAAGATTGGAGGACTCCGATAATAACATACATCAGCAGTGGAATACTCCCGTCGAACGAAGCTAATCCAAAACTCTTCAAAAGACGGGCTAGTTTCTACACAATGCTGGGAACCGAGCTATACAAGCGTGGATTCTCCATACCACTCCTCAAATGCCTTAGCAAGGAAGAGGCAGACCTGGCAATAGATGAGACTCACGAAGGAGTCTGCGGTAACCACATTGGTGGCCGAGCACTTGCAGCAAAGCTAACCAGGGCTGGGTACTACTGGCCAACCATGAAAAGAGATTGAGCGAGCAAGGTCCAAAAGTGTGACAATTGTCAGAAGCATGGGAAGGTGATACACAGCCCGGCCGAGGTCTTACATAGCTCGGAAGTAAGTTGGCCTTTTTACAAATGGGGAATGGACATCCTAGGACCTTTTCCAACGGCACCAGGTCAGGTAAAATTTCTTTTAGTTTGCATAGATTACTTCTCCAAATGGATAGAGGCACAACCATTAGCACGAATCACAGCAGACAAGGTAAGATCTTTCCTTTGGAAGAACATAATCTGCAGATATGGTATACCAGGTGAACTCATATCTGATAATAGAAGACAATTCACTGATTCTCGGCTTGCTTCATTCTTACAGAATTTTCACATCAAACATCGTTTTAGCTCAGTCGAGCACCCTCAGACAAATGGTCAGGTAGAAGCCGCCAACCAGGTCCTCTTACAAGCAATGAGAAAAAAACTGGGAGATGCAAAAGGTGAATGGGCAGAGCTAGTCCCAGAAATACTATGGGCTTATAACACCACAGTACACTCCTCCACAGGGGAAACCCCCTTCCAATTAGTATATGGCATAGAAGCAGTGATCCCGATAGAGGTATCCAACCCAACGCTTAGAGTCCATCTACAAGATGACGACAACAATGATAAAAGAAGGAAGGCCGAGCTTGATGTAATTGAAGAATCTAGAGAAGAGGCGTCCCTCAAACAAAGGGCATTACAACAGGTGGTGCAGAGAAGATACAATAAGAAAGTCATCCCCAGAGGATTTACAGAAAGAGATCTAGTATTAAGAAAAACAGAAGAAGCTCGGCGACAACCTGGACATGGCAAGTTATCAGCCACATGGGACGGACCTTACAGAGTCACTAGAGCATTCGGAAAGGGGGCTTACTCAATGCAAAAACTCAGTGGGGAACCCATCTCAGGAACATGGAACATCTCATCACTCAAACAATATTTCTCTTAGCAAATATAGCTCGGCAAGTGATGGTACTCTTTTTCCTCCTCATGTGTTTTTTCACCCACATTGGGTTTTTGCTCAAGAGAAGGTTTTAATGAGGCCGGATGCCAACTACAAGTTTCCTGTAAACATTATTTCTCTTACATGAATAAACAATACATTTTTCTATGAAAAACGAATCATAGTAAATATCAGGTCATAACCATTACACTATCAATAGTACCTACAAAATATAACCGAGCTTCATACTCGGATAAACAATACATACAAAGCCAAAGTCAAATCGGCAAAACAAAAATGACAGAAAATTCCATACAATTCTTCTAAAAAACAAAGAGTGAAACAACATTTGTTACAAGGCTCAATCATCTCTTTCCCCAATGCTGGAATCATCATCTTTTTCTTCAGCAGGAACCTCATCATCAACCAGATTCCCATTAATCACAATCTTCGTAGCATCCAATTTTCCAGCATCAACCTCAGGAAACAATGCTTTCAACTGCGACACGGCTCGATCAAACCCTTGAGCAAACGACTCATAGACCTCCATCTCCAATTCCTTCACCCGAGCAAGCACTTGACCATTTTGAATTTTCAGCTCATCCATCTCTTTGTCAAGAGCCTCTTTTCGACTCTTAAATTCAAAACTCTTGGATTCGAGTGATAAGGTAAGTTCTTTAATTTTCTTATCCCTCTCCTCAGCCTCTTTAGTTAATTCAGCAATAGTGATAGAGTTCATCTTCTCAGCCTCAAAAATAAGCTCTTGTGTCCGGCCAATGGACACAAGACGAGCTCCAATAACCTATAAAACCACAACTACTCAGAAAACAAACAGATAATATGGAAAAGAAACAAAATTCAAAACAAACATACCTGCATAAATCGACTAACTCCCAAAGGGCCGACCTTACTAACCATCTCCATGTCCTCGGGAAACTGAGTACATTGGTCGGCCAAGGTCATAAAAGGAAACAACTTACTCCAGAGAGATTTTGCATGATCCTCAACCAAATAGCCATGGAGGACCTTTTGAGACTCATAGGATGACTCCACCAAATCAAACCGAACTCCATCCGCATCCCTTAGGTCAGCAGTCTTTGAAAACAACCCCCTCTTTCTCTTCCCTTTCCCCTTCGGCTCAGACTGAACCGCAGTGTGAGTAGTTTCCTTGTCAACATTTGTTGTGGAACTCTCTTTCTTAGCCTTTTTTCTCTGACTAAAAAATGATTTCAGACCAGCCGTAGTGATAGTGGGAACCTTCTCCCCTGAAAATGGTAAACAGAGGCAACATAGATCAGATAAATCAAAGATTTATGCCAATACAGTACAAACACATAAAATCCAAATCTTTACCCAAATAATCTAACACAGCCTGCTCGTCTGAATCCCATTTCAATATCTCTACAACCGAAAGAAGCTCCTTATCCACCATCTCCGCAATTAGAAATTCTAGCAACAACTTATCCATAGGGAGCCTATCCTTAATATCTAAAATTTGGTTCGACTCAGCACACCAACAAACAGGAAACCTCCCCTCTAAATTCTCGTTAACATAAAATGGAAACTGATCCGAAGCAGCTCTAACCTTCACAAACATCCTTTTAAAATCTTTAAAAGATATTTATAAAGCACAAACAACGACCTACCAGGGTGGCTACTCAGGTTCACCCACAAACCCCTACGAACTCCCTTAGCTTGGAACAAGGAGAAGAACAGTCTTAAAGAAGGTGGCTGTTGCAAAATAGCCATTAGAATCTCAAACGCCCGCACAAACCCCCAGGAGTTGGGATGCAGCTGCGACGGAGCAGAATTCAGCCAGAACAATACACCGCATTGAAACTCCAAAAAAGGGAAACGCACTCCCAGTTCTGTCAGGAGACAACTATAAACATAGAAATAGGGCCAATCACATAATCTTTCACACACACGGTCATCCTCCTCACATGGCAGAATCTCTACCCGAAGACCACTACCTTCTCTAACCCAGACATCTGACCCTAGTACTTTCACAGACTCAATGTCATCAAAACAAGATACAAACGACTTCACACTAAGATCAACCCACTCATATGGATCATCTTCCGAAACTTAACGCAAGGTTTCTCCATTATTTTTTCCAAAACCAATAAGATGCAAAAGTGCAGGGGAAGACAAAAAAGAAAATGCCTGAACAAAGGAAAATAGCATGTACTAACCTTTCTTATTCATTTTTTCAGAAGACGAAGCACAGGTATTCTATTTTCAAAAATCAACAAATGCATCTCTTATGCAGCAACAATTTTTAATACATGATGAATGGTTGATTTTTTCAATAAATCATCACAATGCATCTTTACCGTTGAAAATAAATCAACGAGTGAGGAAAATTGAGAAACGTGCAGTCAAGTCATGTCAAAAAAAAAAAGAGAAGTTAGTGGGTTCAGTCAATTAAATGTTAGTGGGAAGAATGGGAAATAAATTTTTTTCACTATAAATATTTGATCTTTGCTTTTTTATTGCCAAAATAAAAGTTAGTGGGTTCAGTAACCAAGACCCACATCCGAAAGTGGCCCCTCAACAAAATAAACTCCCTATTCAAAACTAAGGATAAACTCGGAAACAGTCCAACCTTGGGGGCTAGATAAATACACCACACAGATAACACTATAATGGTCGAGGTTATTACAAAAGCTTAGCCTATTTCCTTTCCACCAAGACCAAGCTTGGGGGCTATGATATGGACCATTAACCTCAGCCCAGAAAGCAATAAAGTCGGCGTTATCCACATTCCTAAAACGTCGAATAAGACCAGGTAAAAGATCCTGAAAACAACCACTCCAGAAAAGGCCGAGAATATCTCGGAGGCCAACCTCTTAACGGGAGGAATCTCCACTTTAAAAAGACTTGAAGAGGACGACATAGGGAGAACACACAGCATCACTACTTTTTTTTTCCTTTACTTTATCCGCAATTCATTTTAAAAGACCCCTTCTGACTTGAGTGTCGGAGATTCTTTTGCAGGTGTTCCACCCGCGGTATTTTGAAGACAGCCGACCAATACCTCACCTTGACGAACAGCAGCACCATTCACCTGTGATTACCAAAAGCTCGGATTGCAGGAAGGTCGGCTTGGATTACTCGGACGGAACAGTACCGATAATATTTTAAAGAAAAAGTCTAGGACCAGCAATTTTATTGAATTTTGGCCAGCATGTAACCAGCAGAGAAAAGTGAGTCATTAGATGAAATCTCACACCAATCTCACACCATTAGATCATCATTGATGGCTATTTGATGGCTACCAATCACAAAAGTTGCTGGCCCCTAGCATTGCTCAAAGATTTTGTTAATATAATACTGTTATATTGCATGTACACCAATTTCAACCACCGCATGCATATACAAACACAAATATAAAAATTCAAAAACTAAAACACAAACCTCACTTTCACTAATAACACACGCTCCACTCCATTCTCACTCATAATACACTCTCCATCCAACTCTCACCAATTTCAGACGCGATTCTCTCCTTTTTTTTCTTTGTCTCAAGTGCAATTCTCTCCTCTTTCTCTGTCTTAGGCAAGATTCTCAGCTATGTTCTTTCCAACATTTCTTCCACTGATTTTTGCTATATTTTTGTTTTTTTAGTTTGATTCTAGATTTTTGTCTTTACATCAAGGTGACCTTCTATTCTTTATATTTTTTTTATTTCTGTATGCTTCATTTTTGCTACTTCTTATATTTGATTTTGCTACTTATTATTTGATTTTAGGTCTAATTTTTGCTACTAAAAAAAAAGAGGAGCGCAATTAGCAAAACTCCTTTAAATAAAGTATCCAACTTGTTCCTATCCTTTTTTGCAAATGACAATCCGACCTTGACCAAAAAATGATTACTTAGATTTTTTTTTTAATTTCTGTGAGACAACACAACCTTTCTGTCAATATCACTCTCATGCAGTGACGGACCCAGAAAAATTTAGTTGTGGGGACAAAAATATAATAAAATTTAGGTATAGATATATTTTTTTTGACTTCCCACGATACCCAGTAAGTTAACAATTTATTGTGAATTTGAGTTTCATTTAAGAGGATCAATGAATTTCTACACATACGAGATGAAATTCGAATTCCCAACACTTGCTTAAGCAGACGACTAAATGAATCACTCGACCAACCCAAATTTGTTTAAATATATTTAAAATTTTAAATTAGAACTATTTAAGCTATACATATTAATAAGAACTAGAAATTTACACACAGTCACTTATTATAATATTTAAAATAATAAAAAAATCATTTCAAACATAATATAATATTCAAAATAATAAAAAATAATTTATAATGACTTTTTTATTTTTAACATGACTAAATATTATTTTTCTATATATATATATATATATATATTCTTAAAAAATTATTTTATTTTTATTATCTTATACTTAATTATGAAATCTATTTATTATAGTCTTTATGATATAAATAAATTTTTTAACCGAAATAATAACTATAATCAAGATATTTTAATAATGAATATTAATAGAGTATATTAATATATTTTAAAAGTCACTAATAATTTAAGTTTTATTTAATTAAAAAACTGAATTTTAATTTAATTATCAATTAATTAACTAATATAATAAAATTAATTATCATTATTTATTTATTTATTATTTTTATACTAAATTAAATTTAACAATATAATTATTATTAAATATTAAGTTTAACAAAATATTTTTTTAATATAAAAGACAAAAAAATTATTTATATTTTATTTTGAGATAAATATAATATAATAAAAAGCATATATATATAAAAGTATTAGTTTTTTTTTTTTTTTTTTTTGTGGGGCAAATGCTCCCTCTCCACTAAACGTAGGTTCGTCCCTGCTCTCATGTGTTAATGAAAGTTGTTAATGTGTCATGTTAACATGATGAGTTAGACGTTAAGTACTAACATGAATTGGATGGAAACTTATTTGTTTATAAATCAAGTTGGTAACGACTTATTTGTTCATATTGACTCAAACAAAATAATATTTTAACGTTAAATTGGTCATGAATCTATTTATTTTAAAAAATTTGATACATCTTTTTTTTAATTGTTAATTATTTTTTATTATTACAATATTCTTTACATTAATATTTTTTTTTAGTAAATTCTTGAATGAATTGTATAATAAATATAAACTAATTAATTATTTTTGTAAATTTAAAAAATATTATTTATTATTAATTATGATGAATTTTAAGAATTATTTGCATGTATAACCATGTATAATGATTTGGATTAAAATATACGTAAATTTATTTATAGTATTGTTAATAATTGACTAACTTTTTTAAAGCATAAACTAATCAGTGTTGTTGACTTGATGTTACTCTTAATAGTTTCTTATCTTGTAATTTTAGCAATCCTTTTGAGTAGGTTTGAGTGTTTTCACATAAAAATTAAAATAAAATAAAATAAATTACTGTTTTGAATATTAAAAATACACTTATTTAATGTCTAATAATATATTAACTATTATTATATAGCCATTACAAAAGAATACAAGAGATTCTAAATTCTAATTATAATTTCATAATACTAGTAATATATTACAAGGCTATTTTTAAATTATATTAATTTTTTTAGGACAAAGATAAATAGATCCTTGACTAATTTAATGTTAAAAGGATATCATTTTTTTTTACATAAATATAGACAAATAAATTTCTAACTAATTTAGATTTAGAAATGAGTAAATTACCATTTCTATTCACGAAAGTTGAAAATGCTGACATATTTACCTATAGAAGATGAAAATTACCATTTGTATCCATAAAAAAATAGTTTTTTCAAGTAAAATTATCCAAACCTTAAAAAATTAAATAAAATTCCTAAACTCTCTCTCTCTCTCTCTCTCTCTCTCTCTCTCTCTCTCTCTCTCTCTCTCTCTCTCTCTCTCTCTCTCTCTCTCTCTCTCTGCCACCCAATTCCAACATCAACCACATACCACCATATCACCCTCTTCATCACTATTCACCCCCTTCTCCGCCAGCAAGGTCGCAGACCTACGCCGAGCCTAGGAGCACCGCGCCAGCTTCTCCTCGCCACCATCATCATCGGCCTCGAACCAGAGCCTACTGTGTTAGAGACCCTCCTCTTCACGCTACCTTATCGCCGCCATAGCCAACCCTCTTCACCTCTTTCCGCGTCATAGAACCACCACCGTCGTTGCCCGATCCCTGCCGTTGTTATATCTACCTCTCCCCTGATTTTCTTTTGCTTTGTTCTTCATTACAGGTTCATGAACCAACCCATTTTTTGCAGGCTCCAATGGTGTCTCTCCGCAGGTGGAGCATCAGGCCTTCACCCCCGAAGAGGACGACACCATAATCAGAGCTCACGCTCGGTTCGCGAATGAGACATTTTCCGGCGAGTCGCGACAGCGGAGAGTGATTAATAGCGCGATTGCGCCGCCGAGAGATTCGGAGTAGAGGAAGGAAAGAAGAGAAGGATCGAAGCGAGAGCGAAATTCGTTGAAGAAGGCGATGCAGTCGTCGACGACGGGGTTGATGTTAGGGATGTGGGCGATGAGGTCGTCGGAGAAGCCGTGGCCCTGATGGTCAATGGCGCAGGTGGCGAATCTGGCCTTGGCGAAGTAGATGGCGGTGAGCTGGAGGAACCAGCTGGATTCGCCGGTAAATCCGTGAACGAGGACGAGGGTTCCGGTGACGGTTGCGGGGGGTAGCGGGAGCCACCATTGTGTGAAGAGCTTGAGGGGTGGTGGTGGGTGAAGGTGGTGATAGTGAGATTTGAGATTTGAAAGGAAAAGAGGAGTGGTGGTAGGGTGAAGAGGGTTAGGGTTAGAAAGGTGATTGGGTGAAAGAGGTGGTATGGTAGTGAAGATAAGGGTAATTTAGGGATTTTAAGTAATTTTTTAGTGTTTGGATAATTTTGTTGTGTAAAACCCATATTTCATGGTAATTTACTTTTTCTATGGATAGATATATCAGCATCTTCAACTTTCGTAGATATAAATGGTAGTTTCCTCTTTAGCAATAAATAGATCCTTATCTATTTCATGTTGGCATTTAACATCTAACTTTAACATGACACATCAACAATTTTGTCAACACCTGGACAAAATGAATATTTGTTTAGTTAGAGGTCGCTCATTACTTAAATTCCTTATACTAAATAAAACATAAATTAGCAGCTTCAAGTTTATCATGTAAATAACAAAGATTCATCCCATTCTAGTTTTCATAGTTAACCTAGCTAAAGTTTTTAATATCAGTCATACACGCAGTATCAAACTTAAGGAAAAAATTGTTAGATTAAGGTATCAATGCTAAAACTGAGACATCCGTGTAAAGCTTCTATTCAAAATGTTATCAAAGAAGATATCAACCAAAGTTAAAATGATAAGATCTTGTACAGATCATATCGCCACCGCAAATGTTTTTCCCCTTTATGCAGTCTGATAGACATTTGAATTCATTCTTCAACCGCCAAAGTTGCTTCCTCAATGTAAATTATTTGGGATTTCACGAGGGAAAAAACAATGGTTAAAAGAAATATTGAACTGGATTATACAGTCAAGGGTTTTCTCTTTAGTTCTTTCGATATAGCTTCTGACAACTCCTTTGCATTATACTCTACTCCGAAGCATCTCACAACCTCCATGTTGGGGTTTAACAAATACCTGATTGTTTTAAAAAGAACTTATACCTTTAGGTAAGAAGCAGAACAAATTACAGAAGGAAACAAGGGTAAAAGAAGGGCTTACATGCTATGGGAACAGTCAACAAGATAATCGCCACCATCATCTTCAACTTTTTTAAAATAAACACGATATTCTTGTGCCATCTGCCTAATAGCTGTGACAGGCCCAGTTAATCCAATGATTCTAGAGTCAAACTCTGCAGTACATCAAAAGGAAGCCAGATGACAAATGTTCATGAGACAAACATTATTAAGGTAGGGGAAGGATGAAAACATCAAGCATAATTTTGCAAAGGCTGAAGTTTCAGTAACGAGAAACAATCTAACCTTTAAGGTATGCATGAAGCTGCGAGGGAGTATCACGTTGAGGATCAATGGTAACAAATACCGGTAAAATCTTGAGATGTTCTTTAGATTCTTCATCCAAATACGATATATAATGTTAAGGTTAATTCATAAATGGAACTGACTTATATAATATGGTAAAGGTAAACATAGACAGAAGTGTCAAACCTAAAATATCAATTGCCTTGGCCATGATCAAAACTTGCTCTGGCCCAATATCAGGGGATGAGGTATAACCGAAGTAGAGAAGAACCCAATTCCCAAGAAAATTACGTTCTGTAACTGTTTGTTTGTCTGTATTAATAAGCGAAAAGGGACCTCCAATTATGGGTCCATTGACAATATTTCTGCTGCGGCTATCAGCCTGTTGATGACCTGATCCAAATCAAATGAGCAATTAATACAACAAACAGCAGCTAATCAGTAACAGAGATGTCCTGTGTGCATATGAGATTATATTACAAGAATAACAAACAAGAATTTGAAGGCAGATTAAGGGAAACAAACTTATTTTTTATCCTGAACTTGAATTTTCATCGACAACAAGAAACAAAGGGGTATGGAACTAAGAGAAATCAAGCATCCACCTGAACATGTTTGTCCACATACACATAGGTGTAGGCAAGCAATCATAAAATCACAATTGGCCTAGGCGGAACTGGCACATCACATTGTCATTATCCATAACCTTAAGATTTATAATAAAACTAAGTGCAAAAGATATTTGCACATGATTTAAAGATACCTAATGGCACTCAAGACAACGCCTTGTATTCAGCAAAACTCAAACAGCGAAATTTGCGACAATCAGCGGCACTATCCCAAGATATTTCTACACAACAAATGATACCTTACGACACACTCATCGCTGAATCAAAAGTGACTGAATGACAATATAACAAGATAAGGATGAAAAAGAGAGCATGAATGAAACAGCTGCATAACAATAGATAAACAGAAGAAAGCGTTTGAAGCAGATAATGTGAGAATGGGAATTAGTTACCTTTGGGAACAGCTCTCCTCTCATCGTTGTAATGAAAGAAAGCAGCAAAGCCAGCAAATCCTAGAAGAGCAGCTGACTGCAGGAGAAGATACAGTGAGAAAAGCAATAAACTCGAAAAGAATGATTTCCTCTTAGAAGAAGAGAACTTACAAGAGCATAAGTAGCGAAGGAGCGAGAAGGCTGGGAGGGCGGTCCACTAGGGTATACAGAACGACCATTGGACTTCGCTTTCAAGTGTGGCGTCGACTTGGTATAGCTCACAGATGGAACAAACCTATCACAGAAACCGCACTCAAAATTGAATTCAATTGGAAAACGAAATCTGAAATCGAAGATGTGTGTCTAGTGTACCTGGGAAGAAGAGCTGTGAGAGCGTGGCGCCTCGAGGGAAACAGCACCAACCTTGAAACGGGCATCGCTAATTAATTAAACCTGGAATGGAGACAAACCCCATGTCAATGCTCCTTCACCGTTCAATCAAATAATTCTATTATTTTACGCCCAGATGCTAACTAGTAACTACGTTGTTCACCTGCTTTTCCAATCATTTTCTCGTGCTGCCTCAAATCCACAATACTCATTCCCGCGGCGCTCTGCTTTGGGGGTTCATACATCCGTTTTTGCTTTTGGGTATTCAACGGGGCCTAAGCCCAGAGAAAAACGGACATTATAGAGCAGAAACTAGTAAACTACTCGGGGCATACAGACTCCATTAACATCATCAATAATGAGAGCTTCAAGCTCTACTGGCGGGGTATCTAAAAACTCAAATCCAGGTTTGCGTTTTGTTTTTTTGGGTCTAGGAAGGTTGTGCTTTAAGAGTTATTGTTCATGTATATGGGCCTTATAATACCAAAAACAATATTTATTGGACTTACATACCCAACGACCATCATTATTAAAAATTGGGCAATAGCGTTTTTTTTCTTAAATAGATTGGATAAGCTAGTTTTATTTTTGTTTTGGGCTTAGTGCCCCTTTGTTAACCAAAACAAAAAAAAAACAAAAAAAAAAAGGATAGTATTTAAAAGACTGGCTGAAATTAAGAACGAGAGCCTAAATTAAATCTTTGTATTGTATTTGGTGTAAAGTGTATATGACTGAGTTATTATATCTTAGTATTTTATTTAGTTTAAGATAAGTATAAAATTTAAACAAATAAAATTATCTAAATACTTTTATTAATTAAAAATAAAAAACAAAATAAAACAAATAAAATACATTGCTTCTTAAAAAGTTTTATTGTCTTTGAAGTTTGCAAAAAAATTTTAAAAATATTATGAAGTTTTATTTTGTTTTAATTTTGTCTCAAAATTTTTTTATTTATATTAAATATATTTCTGACAGCTAAAATTTCAAAAAAATTATGATCAATTCAACAATAATGTATAATAACTATGTTTGATTTACTTGTATTGAAAGTTGTTTTTATAAAATTATTGTTAAATTGGTCATAAATTTTTTGAATAATTAACTGTTAGAAATAAATTTGATACAAATTAAAAACTTTTAGAATAGAATTAAAATAAAACAAAATTTAAAAATATTTTTAAAATTTTTAACAAATTTTAAGAATAAAAAATATATTTTACCCAGGATAATATTATGATTATCACTATGGAATTAGACTTTTATTATTAGGGGTGACAACGGGGCGGGTAGGGGCGGATTTTTTCTCTACCCGACCCCGCCCTGCCATACAACAACCCGCATGAAACCCGCCCCACTTCTACCCGCGGGTAGTAAAACGTTGAACCCTAACCCTCCCCTGCGGGTACCCGCCCCGCTCCTACCCGCCCCTATAATTATTAAAATTCAATAAATAAAATTAATTTTCAAAATTTATATAACCATCATCACATACATAACATAAATTAAAGTAAAAATTTAAATATGATACAATATTATTAATCATTTACTAATTATTTTACATATATTATATATATTATATATATAGCGGGGGGTATTACCTAAATCCGACCCCGTCCCCGCCCCTCCTAAGAACCCGCCCGGAGCGGGTAGGGGCGGGATGGGTACCTATGAGTTCGGGTAGTATTGCCATCCCTATTTATTATCTAAAACACAGTTGAGTGTTAAGTGCAGGTAGAATAGTTCTAAGAGAGGAATCAGCCCATTGAAGGAAAAAAACATGAATTCTGTTTTGCTGCTTGCATTTCTACGTGTATCACTTTTTCTACGTTACATCGTAGCTGATGCACCTCCATTCGCAACTGGAGACTTCACTGCTTCATAGTAGAGATTGGAATGTTGTTGTCGGCGAGGTGGTCGACAATAAAAGGAAGATGGCAGCACAACACGGAGGTTGGCAATGATGATGATGAATGAGGATGTGTTGAAAGAAGGGAGAAGGAGTAAAAGAAGAAGAAAAAAGTGTGACAAGTGGGATAAGGGTAATTTTTGAAGTAAATGTTATTAAAATTTTAGTTTTTATCTTTAAAAATTTCAGTCTCTTGTATATTCACTTTCTAAAGGTACTCAAAAGATTAAAATTGTGTTCCGATACTAAAATTTTAGTTGCAATCTCTGGCCACAAAATATAATATTAAGCCTCAGCCTTCAATTCTAGTTCTAATCTTTGAAAATTATATAATACTACTTACGAGTTCTATCCACACTTGACTTAGCTAAGTTTTAAATCCACATATATTTGTTGGAAGGCATACATGATGACCATTAAACTAAGGTCTTGCGTGTGGGTAATAGTGTTTGATTATCAATACTGTCTAGGATCGCATTGGGTCGTACAACAAGGGCCATAAGTCTCTTGCCTCTGACTACCAAACCAAAAAAGAAAAATAAAATTATTGAAGAGCCATTATATTTCAATAACTTTGCTAGATAACCAACTAGGACGTAGGTCGCAACAAAAAATTCAATAACACAAAAAATTATTCCAAACTCAGTTAAACTTAATCCTAATTTCACTTCTCACTTTTACGCACTGCAAAATTCAAAAAACAACCACACACCCATTTTCCTTTCTTTTCACGCTGCCGCTCCACTTTCTGTAGCTACACCATCACCTTTTATTGGTGCCGAAGATTCTCACATCGGAGCAACAAGCGGCGTGTCAATCCACTGACGACGATGAGAGGAGCCCCACGAAAGCATACCCGAGCACCGTCACCACCCCCCCCCGCCCCCCACACAACCCATCTGCCCGCCCTCGACCCGCTGCGACTGTCCAACTGACTAAGCAATTGCCCGCAACCCCCCTAGTCGACAATGACATCAGCAACCACGAAAGGATGTTTTTTCTGTAAGACTCTGGATATTGTTTTTGTTAAATTTGAGATGTTTCTTTTGCCGAAATTGGAAGTTTTCTTTGATTAAACTTGGGATGCTTTTTCATTTCAGTTATGGATGTTTCTTTTGTTAGACTTTCGATGTTTCTTCTCTTTAACTTGGAATGTTTTTTTTGGTAGACTTTTAATATATATTTTTTTTTGTTAAACATGGGATGTTTTTAGTTTAAACTTGGGATATTTCTTTTGTTAAACTTTGAATATTTTTTTGTTCACATTGAGATATTTTTTTCGTTAAACTTATGGATGTTTTTTCTTATTAGACGGCTGCCAACAGGAGGACCTTGACATGAAAGGACCGACGGGCACGGCGAGATTTGAGCGGCCCGACGTCACAGCAAGTCCTGCCGTAGGGGGCCTCGCACACGATCAACACTTGATGAAAAAGGAACAGCATCGCCACAATTGGAGGGAGGTTGATGGAGAGGACGCCGTCGCGAGTGGCAGATGCAGTGGAGGGAAAGGACATAGGGGCGAGTGGCAGACGCGGTGGAGGAAAAGATGTCAGTTATATAATGATAGTCAATGGAAGGATACGTTGCGCTAATCCTAATTTCGTGACACTAATCCTAATTGTTATTTAAAATTCTTTTTTTTAATTTAAAATTTTATTTTTTTAAATAAATTGTTCAAATTAGCTAATGGTGTAGTTGGCTCTCTATACTTTTTTATATTTTAATGTGCAAAAAAGATTTTGAATCTATGATCAAAACAAATTAATTCTTCTTAATTTTGAACATATTTACCAAGTCTTTTTTAATTAATAAGTGATTTATTTAATAAGGTATTAATTTCTCAATTTTTTTATATTTTAAAATTTTCAAATTAAAATATTAAAAAAAGTAACTTTTATAAATCATGATATCTGTGTACTAAAATTATTTAGTAATTAGTCTTTTATATAGAATAAATATTAAAATATAAATATATATTAAAAATAAAAATATATAATAACTATTTTTTTAGTGTTTATATAGCATTTTATATTTCTATATGTGTTGCTAAAAGGTAAAAACCACCAAGGGTTAGGAGAATAAAGCCATCTGCCCGTATGACAAACTGTTGGTAGATCTCTTTATTTATCGTAGCTAATTTATCGTAGGATTTAACTATGTTGCATTTAAAAATACATTTTAATTGTATTCAATGTATTAGAATATATAAAAAATATTTTTAATAAAACATTTTTATACTTTTACAATATATTGTTAAGACACATGTTATCAAAATTATTTATGGTATAAATATCTGTTTCAGTATTAAAATATATATTTCTGACTAAAAATTTAGATTTGAATTTTTATTTCTTCACTCTTTGAAAGTTGAAATGAGCATAAATTTTCATGTTGGTAATTGTGAGTTGTGACCCCAAAAAACAAAGAATAATGAGGAAAGGTGAGCGGTCAATGCCTGGGATCGGGTGCAGATTACAATACGTAGCTCCAAGTCAGGTTTCCTGGGCACTCGGCACCATTACCATACACTCACCCACTTCGTAGACTTGTAATACCTTTGACTTGGTCCTCCTCCTTTCATTTTTTCCCATTTTATAAAACGTTATTCGCATACATACACGAGGTTCCATTTCCCTATTTGTTAACGTAATAGGAATAATATCTAATAACGTGCCCCATAAGAAAGAAATGGCTAAACAAATTAGGTAGCATTGGACTTGTCAAAAGGGCGAGTGGTATCAACTGCTTCAAATCTCAGTCATCGCATTGATCCCGACTTGAATGAAAACTATGTTTGTCTATTCACATCATTGTCTACATAACATAACCAATAATCTTCATATCAACAAAACAGGTGTCCTACCCCACCTTAGCCTGCACCTGCAGTGTAGAGACACACACCCTCTCTCTTGTTTGTACTCTTCTTTTTCATTTCTCGTGCTTTCGAATTTTCAAGACTTTACCTCAATCTCAAAGGAATATATGCCAACACCCTGTCCCTACCGCATTTTACATGAGCCACGCAAAATTTAATAATTCGCAATTATATAATCATTCTTAACAGTATAATAATTCAATAAATAGTCTTATGAAACAAAAAAAGGATGTGAACAATATAATATACAATCAATAAACGAAATTTGTTTTCCATATTAGGTCACTAGGGTTGAATTCTCCAAAAATATATAAATTATATGTTATATATTGTTGTCAATTCTATAATTTAACTATTTTATCCATTTTAAATAGGAGTGTTTATGAGTAGAATTCGATTCACAAATTTATAATAAATATTTAAATTCGATTCAAAAATTATAGATAAAATTTAATCCACACACTAACAGAATTAGGTTGCAGATTAATGATAAATATTTGTGGATTTGATCACAAATTAGAGAATCTTATTTCTCCAATTCCTTTCCCTTCCCAATTTGATGTTCCTCTTGGCTCATTCCTTCAATCCCTCTCCTCAGTCCCCAACCACCACCATCGTTCATCTTTTTTGCCGCGCTGCTGCCAAGCTAGAGGTTGATCTTCACATTTCTAGCACTTGTCACGTTTGAGGATCCTCATTCCTCTCTCTTCCTCGGGTTTGGAGTTCATCGCGTTGTACATCGCCGCTTCGATCATTTCTGCTTTGCCGTTCATCAAATCACAGCTTTTGTTCTTCATTGAATCTCTATCTCTATTCATCGTTGCCTTGTTCGCCTATCCTCCTCCGCTCTCGTCCTCCATGCTCAACCTATATCACTGTTCTTCATGTTCATCCAATCGCGATTTTACTTCATTTTTTGTTCCTGCATTCTTGTTGTTTTTGTTATATGTGTTGTAATTGGTGTTCTGCTTGAGATTTGGAGAACCTAATTATTTTGTTAGTTTTTGTTAAATTTTATTATTTTTGTTAATTTTTTTTATAGTTTTTGTTAATTTTTTTATAGTTTTTGTATATTTTGTTAAATCTCGAATAATTTTTTTTTCGGATATATCCGAAATTTGATCCTATTCGCAAATGTGCGGATCGGATTGGATCTGAGTATAAAAAATACAGATATTATTAGATCTGATCCAATCCGATAGTTTTAGTGCGGATCGGATTGAGATTTTGACCATGTTTGATTCGGTTCGATCTGTAAACATCTCTAATTTTAAATTTTTCTAAAATTATAAAACGTTAATAACATTTTGTCTTTAGATAATTTAAAAAATATTCCAAATACATAATTGATATTTTACCTTTTAGAAGATTAAAAAAGATTATAATACCTGAAGTAGAGTTTCCAAACTTATGAGTAACGATCCTAATCCATGTCGTGTTGGTACTAAATTAGGAGAATAATCTGTAAAACATTTTGATACCTAAGTCAATAGTGCTTTTAGGTGATAATTAGAGAATCGTGTGTACCTACTGTGTTTTTCTTTTTCAGTTTTTTCTTTATATCATCTTTTCGATGTAATGCCATGATTTGGCAATGTATCGAGTTATTATCTTTTATGTTCTTTGATTACCTTTCTATTAAACTTTGTTTGAACTTGTAACGTAATTGATACACCAATATTTCGTGGTATATTTTAGGCTGAATTGAGTGGATTTTATCCATTATTCTCACACTTATGCATAGAAATTGCATGTTTTACATTTTCCTTCCAAATTTTGTGTTTTGATTGAAAACATGCTTCTTTAGCCTTAAATTTGTTAATTTTAATCCGTCTTTGTTACCATTCGACGCCGTGATATGTGTGTTAAGTGATTTCAGGTTTTCCGGGGCAGGAATGCCTTAGAGGATGGAAAGGAAGCATGCAAAAGTGGAAGGAACACAAGAAATTGAAGTTTGGAGAAGCTGGCAGTGACGCGTACGCGTGGGTGACGCGTACGCGTGGTAGAGCGTCACGTGCTGCAATTTGTAGAAAATGATGGGGGCGATTTATGGGCTCCTTTTGACCCAGTTTCAGGCCCGAAAACACTGATTAGAGGCTACAGAGTGGAGTTGGAAGGGTCATTCAAATCATTCACACTTATCATTCACATTAGTTAGGTTTTAGATGTAGTTTTCTAGAGAGAGGCTCTCTCCTCTCTCTAGGTTTTAAGGTTTTTAGGCTTTTCTCAATTTCAGATTTCTACTTTGCTTTAATTTAGTTTTCTTCTACTCTTACTTGTTCTAGCACTTTAGTTATCTATTACTCTTATTGATTCCTTTGTTTTGTCCATTTAGTTTATGAACTCTTATGTTACTCTCAATCCCCTTTTTTAATGCAATTTTATGTTTCATGTTTATGGCTTCTTTATTTAATTGTTGGTTGTTGATTTATTGCAATTGTTAGTCTTAGGTTTTATTATTTCTTATTACCTTTCTATGTTTTTATTTTGTGCCTCAAGTGTTTGATAAAATGTTTGATTGGATTTTAAATTAGAATTCTATGTTCTTAGCTTAGATTGAGTAAATTGGAGACTCTTGAATTGTCAAAGTCTCTTGTTAGTTGGTGATTAAAAGTTGCTAGTTGGTTTGAGTTTCACTAACTCTAGTCTTTGATTAGGACTCGTGAACTCAAGTTGAATTACTCACTTGACTTACATTCAATTGTTAGAGGTTAACTAAGTGAGAGCAAAAGGCAATTACCATCACAAGTGACTATGATAATAGAGATAGGAATTCCAATTATCAATCTTTGTAAAAAATTTTCTTAATTGTTAGTTTACTTTTTTATTGTTTATATTTCTTGTTTCTTATTCCAAAACCCCAAAAACATTTTTCCATAATCAATAGTAAAAACACTTCCCTCTAATTCCTTGAGAGACGACTCGATATTTAAATATTTCGGTTAATTTTATTAGGTTTGCTTAATTGACAAACAATTTAAATTTTGATTGAAGTTTAATCCTCGATTTAGACTATACTTACAACGCAATATTTTTGTAAAAATCTTTACCGACATTTTTCCTCCGTCAGTAATATACTCGTTTAATCATTATTGAAAAAGGATTATTCTTATCCATAACAAATACGTTATTTTTAATTGTGTTGTTACTACAATAATATAAAATATTAAGATAACTAGATATTCTCGTATTTTACACATAAATTAATAATATGTAAAAACTTTAGTCTCAATATACATGTGGCAGTGCTTCCTTTTATTCTCTAAGGTAGCATTTAGTAATTGAGATTGGAAATTGAAACTCAATATTATAATTGATGGTTAGAGATTAAAATTAAAATTTTAATTTTAAAATACAAAATTTTGTTTTTTTAGGTAGTATTTGAAAGAGAGATAGAGACTGAGAGATTTAGATTGAGAGACAGAAATTGAAATAAATCTTAATATAGTATTTTGGTGTAAAGTGAAAGACAAAGACTAAAATATGAATGAAGCTCTAATTTAATTTGTACAAAAGGTAAAATTGGAATTAATTAATTGAAATAGGGGTATTTTAGATATAAAATGTTATTAAAATTTCAGTTTCTGTCCCTAAAAATTTCAATCTTCCGTGTCTCTACTTTTTGGAGATACTAAAATACTGAAATTTTGAGGATAGAGTCTGAAATTTTAGTACTATTCTTTGGGCCAAGAAATATGATATTGAGTCCTAGTCTCCCAATCTCTGTCTCCGTATCTCAAAACAAACGCTACCTTAGAACTTCCAAAAAGTGAAAACATAGGAGATTGAAATTTTTAAGGACAAGGACTGAAACTTTAATAACTTGTTCTTGAAATACCCACATTCAAAATTTTATATTCCAAGTCTACTCTTCACCCCCAACCCCACCCCACTTCTCACCCTACCCCACACCACACCACACCTCTTACCCCACCACCACACCTCTGTCACCACCAACAATAGTGTCGCATAAATCAGATTCAACAACAACAATCGCATAGCACCATGTCCTACCACCAACAACAATAATATCAAAAACAACAACAATCTCATAACATATATCAAATCATATTCAAAAGAGGACTTCAAAATCAAAATAGAAAAGAGAAGAATAGTAAGGCATAGAGGCAAAACGACAATGCGAAACTGGAACAGAGGCGTTACAGTGAACACAGGGATATAGAGGCGGCGTGACGAGCATAGAAAACGAAGGCGGCACGATGGACCATCAGTGAGCACAGGGAATAAAGGCGTAATAATCACAGTCTCAATTGAACCCACTTTGGGATGTTGTCGTGTTGCACAACCACTGACAAGAGATCAGATCAGAGCAGAGCTTTGACAAATACAAAATTTTAAAGAGGAGCAGAGTAAAATCTGTAGAGCGACAGAAAAAGTAGAGTTTGGTGAGGCACGAGACGCAACACAACAATTCACTGAAGAAAGAAGAATATAAAGATGAGAGAAAGAGAGAGAGAGAGAGGCTAGGGTTTAGGGACGAATTGAATAAAATTTCAAGGAGTTAGGGTTTTATTTTAACTAAAGTATATAAATAGAGGTAATTTAGTAATTCTATTTTTTATTTTATACCAAATAGATCAGAATACTAAAGGAAAAGTATATGGAATTAAGAGGTGATCAGCCAAAAAGTAAACAATTTAACTAATTTATAATTATATTTAATTAATTTTATTTATTTTTAATTTATAATATTTGATATTAATTACTTCTCACCCCAAATTAAAGTTCTGAATGATACGTTGGAGAAATAGGGACGGGGATCACGGAACTTCGAACAATCCCGATTCTTAGTATATAAAAAAATTTATAAAATATATAAAAGAATTTCCATTTAGTATGAAAAAGAAACATTCTGATACTTAGTAGAAGAAACATCCTAATGCCTAGCATAAGCACCATCCACGTAGAGATTTTAGATTCACCCATAGGCATTTGGCTAGTGTTTAGCTGGTACCCTCTTAATTTCCTAGCATTGTTGAATACTAAAACATAACTCAATCTTTTATATTTTACAATAAATATAATATTCTAATTTAATTTAGTCTTTATCTCTTAATTTCTATCTTTTAATTTCGGTCCCTATCTCAAATGCAAGTTAAATATATATATTTTTTTTAAATCATATAGATGTGCCTAGCCCGTGAACGAGATGCAGTGGCGGACTTAAATCCAGTAATAAAGTAGAGTATTAATTCATTTTAAATATAATTTAGCTTTCTCTATACTGTACAAGAATATTGCAAAAGATGAAAAAATATCAATTAGTGCTGTCTAATCATACATACATGTACATGTGAAGCATTTTGAATTTTCAAATTGTTCCCCTGGATAGGTTAGGTATATCTCATAAGCATCATTGATAAGAAATTTTGGCTTCCTCTGTAAAATATCATTCTTGTTTGTGTCGCGGTGACAAAATTGAAACGCAAAAGGAAAAACAAAACAAGAAATTAAAATGGATAAATATTATCCAAACACAACTGATTATCTTTTATTTTATTTAATTTGAATGTACAATTTGTAAAGACTCCAATAATAGTTGAACAATAATCGTCTTGTTTGATTGCCTATGCCTTTTCTACATTCGTTGCATTTGACTGTAGTATTATTATATATAGTAGATGTACAGCTTGATCACACCTTATAAAAAAAGGTTAAAAATTGACCACTTCATTGACCAAAAATATTTCTTTTTGATTTTCCTAATTTATCAATCTTGTTAATTTCGTATGATTTGTCTGTTCTGCTCATCTATTATACTGTTTTCAGTTATTATGGTACAATTCTATGTAGCTATATATGGTGATTGATTGGTGGTGGAGAATAAAACCAAAGAGGAGAACCACGAATGCTTATAGCTAGGTGAACGAACGAAAAAGAAATCAGAAAGTTGAGGCAAAAATATATTCTTCTTAGGGGGTTGCACAAGAGTGAAAGAAATCGCGATTTGGGGAATATATTCGGGGAACTTCAATAAACTTTTTCTTCCTTCAACCACTTTTCAACTCACTATTTTTATTTTTTCTTTTCCAAGTAAAAAAGAAAATTCACAACTCTTTTTTTTTTTTTTTTTTTTTTTGTATGTTGTATTCGGGACAATCTTATTTAAAATACAATAACTGATCAAACACTAAATGTTAGTGTCTCTCTCCGAAATAAACTAAAAAATATGTGTGAATTATGCGCCAACATCATCAAGAATTCACTATACTGCATAGTATATAACTATATATGCATGCAATGCACACTACGAAAAAAAAAAAAAAAAGACAACCTCTTTTTCTATCCGGTTGTATTTCAATCTTCAACAGGTGATAAATATGGATGCTCATCAAGGATCAATCAAATCAGAGAGCCAACATCATGAGCAGGAAAAATGTGTGTATGCCCAACATTTCAGTTACTGTTCATTTGATAAATAATGGATATATATCAGATTAGAGGTCCCATCAATATCATTTCCAAACCTTTCGTTGATTCACTATCATCACATAAAATTAATTTGTAAGTGGAAGGGACGATTACCACATACAGGAATACGAATTAAAGTAGTTTTACATGTTTAAGCAACATATATAGCACAACATAATTATTAGTTCATCAATATTCTTGGCGTATTAATTAATGGAGGGACACGTTTATAATGACCAAATCCACCTACGGTTTTGTAATGTACCGTAATTGTTTTGGAGTTTAGGTAGCACTGTGCTTTATATGAATAATATCTTGGTGGGAGAAAATCTCGGGGTAGGAAATTAAACGTTACAATGATCTACTATATCTAACCCAAATATTAAAGAAAAGTAAGCATACATAATATGAATAGATTGTAAAAGTAGCACTAGCAGTGTATGACCGAATCCTATAGTGTCTCCTCTTAGATACTCACTTATTCACATTTAATTTGGCTAATTATGATGATCATAATTGACTATATATCTCGACTCTTATAATATAGAAATTCTCTTAAACTGAAATTACAATCACAGTTTTATATATGTATACGTGTCAACAAAAAAAAAATGTATACGTATTACATATATAAAGAAAATGATTACCAATTATACACTGTATATAGTGATTCTTAATTCCTAAAATATAATTAGAGCGTGGTTAATTTGACAAAACATGCTAGTAAGTATACTAAGAAAAATGATCGAGAGTACTAACTAGTAATTGGTGTTTTAGTATTTCTATAGATAGTTAATATAGACTATAATTGAATATTCAAAAATTTGTGTGCCGTAAAAATTAGTTATGACATATTCGTATCTAAATATATGTGTTGTTTTACAAATTTTTTTTAATAATTATATTACGTATATATAAAAAATTATTATCAAATTAATCAATTATATAAAATAATATTAAAATACAACATCACATATATTTATATATAAAATAAATACATAAATTAATTTTTATATATTAACATAACATTTTTGTATTTTTAAAATATATTTTGTAGTCTACATATATTTTATACTAAAAATGTTAAGTACATACCAAAAATTATATACTTATGTATATTTATATAACTGAATTATATATTTTTAACTGAATAATCAGCTATTATAATAAATCTCTCATAATAAAATTATTTAACCTGTTATAATAGAATAATTAAATTTTTTATGATAGAATAATAATTTTTTTATAAAATACTAAATACATATTTGTATACCGTAACTAATTTATAGTTGATTTTTTATATATTGATTATATATAAAGGACTATTTTTAGTATATGATTATTAAATATAATATGAAAAGAGTAATGATTGAAATTGGTTTCTAACAAAACTGTTTTTTATTTTATATTTTAGTAAACAAATAAACAGTGTAAATATGTTATGACGAAGAAATTATACGGACCGGTGCTGCCAGCGCCACAAACCGAGTTGCTTCTTTTTAAAATACAAAGTTCATAGTAGATAATTGAACGCTAATACTTGTTCGTTATTTGAATTTAAAAGAGAAAAAGAATGTTTCTGTTCCTTTTAACATCTTAGTTTCGTTTGTTGGAGCGAACTTAGTTCGATGTTGTTGAACTAGATTCATCGACCGAGCACCTTAGATAGTATCAGGCTATCAGCACATTTAAGCACAAAAAAGACGCTACTGTAAAAGTATTAAAGTAATCCTCTGAAAGACTGAAGCATAATATATTATTGGCTATTAGGCATAAATGATCAATCATGATTTTGAACTGAGGAAGGCTGTGGAAGATTCCTTCAGCTTTTGTATTAGATGTTTTTATTTATTTTCCTTGCTAATTCGTGACCCGGATGGTCAAAGCTTTTGGAAATGAGGAGCTCGCATATTTAATTTCTTAATATTTTGTGAGTAACAGGAAAAGTATAGATCAAATAATGATTTGTTTATGGGATATCGTCAAAACAATAGAATAAAATTATTTATTTATATTTATATTTATATTTATATATGGATGTATTTTCAATTCGTTTAATTTCTTGAAGCGATTTAATTTGAAAAGTGCTAATAATAAAATAGAACTATGGTTGCTCTGGTTTTGCTTTATGCAATTCAACAACCATGACTCTAATTTGGTTGCTTGCCCGCCTCTCATTATATTCCCCAAAATAAAATATATAATAAATAATTAATAATAAACTAAAGACTTTTTTGTTTTGACTAAATGTCGTCTCTGCATACTATATAAATTTTTTTTATGTACATTAACAATTAATTATCAGTATATTTATATATATTACATATATAACTATGAATAATATATATTTGATATTTCGATATTTATTTTAAATAAATAGTTGATTTTTAGTATAAAGTAAATTATTATATGTACATAAATGTAAAATGTGTGGCCTAAGATGGGCAGTATTTGAGAATGAGAAGCATATAATTAAGATAGTTTGACCATATATAGATGGAGCCTACCATTGATGAGTAGTAGTGATATTTTCTAGGCAAAATTAAAGCAGAAGGGAAGGGATGAGAGGCAACCTCCCTACTTTAATTTATCTTAGAAGAAAAAGGTTAGACAAGTATCCCTTTCTATTTTCTTTCCCTCACTTGAAACCCTAATAGCCTCACCCTCCTAAGTCCTAACTTGCAAACATACATATTTAAGTGCGTGCGTGCGTTGGAGTGTTTCCCCCAAACCCCATACCTATGAAACCCTCAAAGTCTTTCCATTAATGGATTCGGGTAACAGCAGCGGGAGTATGAGTAGCGGTGCCGATGAAGAGCACGAGTCACGCGCCCACTCGCTCTCTTCTTCTTACATGACACCACCTCCTCCCCTCACCACCGCCACTAACAACACGCAGCAGCACATGTTCCTGCAGGACCCTCTATTATCAAACTACCTTGACATCATGTGGTCCAAGCCCAACAACCAATCGGATCTAGCTTCCTCCTTCATCATACCCTCTTCATCACAACAAGAACAAGCTGGAGGTGTCGCTGATGTGGCAACTAATCAGCAAAACCAGGGGGTCCCTGCTTCTTCCCCAGGGGTAAATCAACTACCCAACAGAGCGGTGAGAAACAACCCCAAGAAACGGTCTAGAGCTTCTAGGCGTGCACCTACAACTGTGCTCACCACAGACACCAGCAATTTCCGAGCCATGGTTCAGGAATTCACCGGCATCCCAGCTCCTCCTTTCCCAAGAACCAGGTTCGATCTATTTGCTTCTTCTTCTTCTTCCGCTCTCATGGACCCCTCACCGCCACCGCCATCTTATCTTCTTCGCCCTTTCCCACAGAGACTACTTAACAACCACCCGCTTCCCCCACCCTCCATTAACTTCCAACAACCCATCTCTTCTTCTTCTTCTTCTTCGTCTTCTTTAGGTACTCTCAGCTTCCAGAACATGCTGCAGCAAGCACCACCTCCAAACTACCCTTCTCATCATCATCATGCTGCTTCTGTTGCCGCCCAAGTGGGACTGAGGCAACAAGCGCATCTTAACAACGAGAACAGGTTGATGAGTAGTAGTAGTAATGATTCATCAAGGGAGGAATGGGTCCAGAGAAGAAGTGATGGTCAAGGAGAAGCTCTCTACACTGACGTTGCAGAAAACACACTACTCACAAATACTGCCGCCAAAGTACAACAACACTACTCTTCGAATACTAAGGGGACAGATCAGTGTACAACTCAAGGTATGCTAGAATCATTGATTCATTGTTCTTCTCGTCATAATTTAAGACCGATAACACAATATGATGAGGACAACAACAATGACATACAACACAAACAACATTATTAATTGTTTTATGTTTGTTTCTGATTTCGTAAAGTTTGAAGCAACTCAGTCACTGTAGTATCAGTCAAAGACAGAATGTAATCTCTTGCTTCGCATCGTCATCTTAACCACAACCATCACATTAATTAATTAAATTAGACACTCTTGTTCTTTTTCTTTTCTTTTGTGTAGTTGTGTACATAAGTAGAAATATGTATCTTTATTCTTGCTATTTCACTCTTAATTAATTATTTTTATTTTGCAAGAATGTTGAATCTTTTAATTAATCATCATAATATATATACAACTGTGAATGTTGGTTTTGACTTTGACGAGTTCTGAAGTGCAGCATACGCGTTAATCAAACATCTAACACAGACACAGCACAAACAAATGCATCCCTTTTTCTATCTCTTTTCTCTGTCCTTATATTATACGTCATCCATTCTCATTTGGCTTCTAATGCCTCTAAATTAAAGCCCTCTCATCTCCTCTATTTTTTTAATTGTTTTTCATAACACCGATTAAATATATCCATGACTCTACATTGTAGGAGTAATTGGCGGCGAGATTTCGGGATTACGTAGCCGCCGCAATCTTGTTTTATTGAAATCAAAGTCATCTTTCATGTGTTGTTTTCATTTTCAACTTTCAAAGTTATAATCTTGCCACTAAATACTAGTAACACTCTACACATGGCTATGTATGTATGTGCATGGGTCCATATAATTCTTTTCATCTTTTCTTTGAAAACAAAAGAAGAAAACGAAAGAGAGACAGGTAACACTGTAACAGTTGACGAAAACGTCTCATGCTTGCGCATTCAAGACACAATCCCTGCTCTTTAATCTTTTGCCGATTTTTCTTTCTTTCTCTCAATTCTTTTATGCATTTTAGGAATAATAGCCACATTAGAGAGGTACATATACCACATCCGTGATCTATCGAGTAATGCCAAGTAAACAAAAAAAATAGTCAGAACTTATCTTATTTAATATTAATTAATTATTGTAACAATTAATGAATACTAAATAAAGCAAATTATGGCTATTTTTGGGTGATTTTTTTTGTTATCAAACATTTTCGCTGCCAAAATACTATGTAGCCAAGTATATATATATGACGCGTCTTCATTGGGTTTTTTAGTTTTTGATTTGGTTAAACTTAATTATCTTATAATTTGTTTCCTTTTTTTTTCTTGATACATTATACTTGTTTCTTTAAGAGGTAAGACCTCCTTCACTTAAATCGTGTATTTATTTATTTTCTTTTTTGTAAAATGGTGTTACGCGAGTTTAAATTAATACATATTCACTTCAAATTACCCTAGTTTAAGAATATAACCGGTGGCATAAAAAATGGTAGAAAAGCGGATTTTGATTTTTGAACTGAACACCACTTCCAGTGAAGATACTTATATACCTAGGTGCATATATATATATATATATATATATATATATATATACATACATACAAGATCAAATCATTTTTGAAACATTGAAATTGAAATTTGTAAACAAAGTCCCCTGGATTATTTAAATTATCATTTTTTTTTTATCATTTTTATATTTCTTTTAGAAGATCGTACATCCATATATTCACTGCATATATACTCTACATGCTTAGTTAATTAACTTGCAGTAATATCTAGTTAAGTACTGACCCCATTTGCCGTAGGGAGGCTTGTGGGGGTAGTTCAATCTTTTGGTGTTGTTTCTTATGTTCTTGGTTTGCCTGATTATCATGTATACCACTATTTTATTTATAGAAAAGTAAAGTATTAAAAACAGTATTTGTCAAGAATTCAAAAGAAAAATGTCATCAAAAAATTAAAGGTTTATCTAATTTATTGTGATACGCTATGGAAAAGTAAATATAACATGGACAGGGTTAACTATAGTCTATATTATTTGATTTAGTTTCTTAATAGGACTTTTCTTTAGAATATGATGCCAAATTTTCATTTGCTAGCTTCGCAAATCGGCGGAAAGTGAAAATTATATGCGATTGCGGCTAATGTTTCCAGCGTTTGTATAACCTTTTAACTCATGAGTCTCATGCCAACAGCGGCAATTCCAATTCAAATTATAAGAACGTGTACTTTGTTGTTTCATTTATATCATAGATGACTGCGTCAACTTATTCATATGGCTCTTATTACTTTTATACTAAACAAACACATCTCTTGTTACTACACTCATTTACTAGATTTCAGTTACTCTAGTAGTCTAGTACAATCTAACTATCTTCATAAGGGATTAATAAACTAAAAATAGCTAGAAGGAGGAAATATCCATAAAGAAAATAGAAGTTTCATTATAAAAGCATTCGCATGAATAGTGTATATGAAAATTCTGAAATCAAATGATTAAAGTGCTCTGCTTAAATAATAAGCTTCATTGCTCGTGTGTACGGCTAATCATGAAAGAAATCAAGGACACACTCGGACAAAAAATGAAAAGGAAAAAAAAAAAAAGGAAAGCATACAATATTGTGCGAGTTTGGAGCAGTAGTGCAATTTTTTTTTTCTCATTAAATACTTTAGAGGGACAATCACCTAGGTAGACGGAACAGCAGAGGGAGATAAACGGGAATTTAAGTCTTAAAAATTAAACATCTGGTATCATCGATTGTACATTTATCATTTCTACCATTACCTACGTATAGATTTAACACAAGCTAGTCTAATTAAATTGTAGATATCATCAGCATGGTCACATAGACATTAATTGATCACACACACAAAAATGATCATTTTCTTTCCTAGTTATTATATGGCTTGGGCTACAACCTAATTACCTATACATAATTACGTTCATCTAATAATGCGGTTCTCAATGAACTTGAAATATCTACCTATTAAACGACTGTGGCTATTATATTGTTAGTTATAATACGATGATCAGTTTGAAACTTGAGAGGAGAATTTTGAAAGGGGATCATTGTAGGTAGCTAGCTAGCTACATATAAAAGATTAGTTCAACTAAAATATTTCTTTTCTTAATTAATTAACGCCCGCGCAACAAAAAGGGAAGCATTAAAAAATGAAGGAAAGGATATGATAACAGATTAATAAAAAAGAAATTGGGGGGGGGGGGGGGGGTCCATCTGAAGCACTCAGATCGTGAGGCCGGTATAAGAATGGTTATAATTCGAGAAAGAAAGTGGTGGGCCTGTTGTCTTTTGCATGTAATGGCCGGGGATAATTCCCTCCAAAAAGTTAAATATCTTTTTGATTTCATTGATTGAGAGATCATCATGTTTTGATTATTTCACCTTGGGGGTTAAATCTAGGGTAATGATGATACAGGGGGACAATGGGATGGATATGATATCCTCCAATGCAAGATTTTTCTATTGAAACTGTTACACCATGGGAGTGCTTTCACAAAAGGCTAGCACCTTTCACATTCATATCTTTTTATTCACTCTTATGACTAATGAGTATAGTTGTTAAAACCAGATTAGACTAGTTGATGGTTAATTAGAACAACTGATTAGAATTGGTGCGAATCGGTATAAACTAGTCTCTTTAAATTTAAATTTGGATCTTTTGTATGTATAACTGTCACTAAATCAAATTATTTTTTATTACATTTATATTTATTTTTAATATATAATATATACAAATTAAATTATTTTTTAAAATATATATTTATTAATTATAATTTAAACGATTCAACTAATGAATTACCCATTGAATCAATAAAGCAATAAACTAATAATTTGATCAGTTCAACCATGAGTTCGGTTATGACAAATATGCTAACGAGTATCAAATTTTAAATGATTTTGTAATACTTTTGGTAGCTAGGAGAGTAGGAGAGCAGAGCATAGGTTCTCCATGAGATGTGGATGGCACAAACTTTAGAGAGCATGATATATGATGTGCATGGTGGCCCATTGCCAGTGAACAAGCCTTCACTTGTGTGCACTTTTAACAGTGATGGCTTTCACTCTCTCTCTCTCTCAACCTACAGTGTATGTGCCCTATAATTTTGAGCCTAAACATTAAAAAGATGAACAACTTTTTTCACTCCTAATGATGAAAAAGGCTGCACTCCCCCCTTCACTTGATGAAAGGACAACGCCTGTGTTTGAAATTTGGACATATATTAATTCATTCTTTTATTTATTACATTTATCTTGTATTTAAAGAATCTGTCTAAAATATATCTCGTCTAAGTTGATGTTGTCCACTAATTTTTCGATCTTCACCTGGGATGAGATGTATACTCGTAGAAAAAATTCTAACGTTCAACTTAATAAATATGGGAAGTATAGTTCAGAATAATGTATGTGGGGAAAGAAGTAGAATCACTCTACCTTTATTTATTACTCAGTTCGTGTATTTTTTTTTAAAATAATGTTATATACTAAATTTTTTTTTATTAATTAAGTCTTATTAAATTAATCTAACATAATAAAAATTAATTATAAATAATATTATTTTAAATTTTATTATTATTTAATTTAATTAGACTTGAATCATAAAAAAATTTAGATGTGTAATATTATTTTTTTTATAGAAATATTATTTACCGTTATTTATAGTGGTATACCTCAGTTTAATTCAAAATTAATATACGTTTAGTAGTCGATTTTACTATAGATATCTGTTTTTACTTTTTACTTTGGGACAACTTTTCTATTGTTAGTCCAACTTATCATAAACATATCAGTAGTACTAAATAATAATAATAATAATAATAATAATAATAATAATAATAATAATAATAATAATAAGAAGAAGAAGAATAAGTATATCATTTAGGATTAAATTTTTTAAAATGATAAAGTTAGTAAAATTTGAATTTTATATTCTATTTAAAAGATTCTGAATTCAAATTTTAAAAAATAAACAAAATAACCTGTTTGTGAATATGCATAAAAAATTGTAGATTAAGTTCTTCTAATCCCCATCATATATTAGGATATAAATATGTATCATAATTAATATATTTATAATTAGTTAAAATGATAATCAACTTATATAAAAGTTTGAGTTCAAATCTTATCAATTATAAAAAAAGTTGTTTTTTTTAATAAATATATACAGCAGATGATATTTTAAAAGGGTAAACTATTGTAAATGTATTTAAATAATTTTGTTGCAGACAAAAATTCACTCAAATTTTGTTATTGGTAAAAAGTCTTCAAATAATATAAAAACACGACAAAATTACTCAAAAAGAATTTTATTTTTTAAAATGACAAACAACTTTTGTATTTGACAAATCGTTTATGCATTTAATTTAAAATTTTATAAGAATATTTTGATAATTATTTAAAAAATACACACAAAAAACGGGATAAAAATTTGATCTAAATATATCTTTTTTTATTTATTAAAAATATTATTCATTGTTGACAAAAAAATCACAAAAAAATATATATACTTAATAAAAAATTACCAAAATTTAAGAATAAAAATATTTCATTTTTCTAATCATATTTATAAAAAATATATCAAAATTCAATCTCTAAAATATTTTTTTTAATTATATATTTAATATTAAATATTTTTATCATATTTTAAAATTATTTAAGTATATTTTTATGGATAATAACATTTGAATATATTCTTGTCTGTAACAAAAATATTCTATTATATTTTTAGTAATTTACTCATTTTAAAAACAAAAATTTGAACATCAAACTCTCACGTATCCATATCCCTATATATCTCACTCAAATTAATATTTTGAAAAAGAAAAAAGGTTGTCTCTTCTAAATCCTGATGTATCAATTTTCATCTGAATCATTAATTGATAAATCAATGACGGTGCAAAAGTATGGCACTTACCTGTATCGAAATTATTACATATCTCTGACATATTCGGAGTAACAATGCAACTAATCTTATTATTACTAATTAAGGGTGATGAATATGCTCCTATATGAAGGGAACAGTGTTCTTCCATCCCGAATTCCCCATACAATAGTACAGAAAAAAATTTAAACACCAACAAAATTTATTATTTTTGGTCAATATCTTTAATTATTAATTTAATTTTTTAATTTAATAATTTAATAATATATTTTTAATTTATATTTTAAATATTATTAACTAATTAATAACAAAAATAATAAATTTTAATTTATTGACCGTCTAACATTCTCCCAATAATTTATACTCGCATTCTGACACGCACCATGATATAAAACATATGGTTTCAATTCAATGAGAATAATATATTATATGGCCTTACCTATTAGATTTAGTAACAAACTAACAACAACGTACACTTTTTGTGATCCTGTGACAGTGGAATAATATGCGCGCAATAATAATAATATTGATGGTGAGATAGACTTTATACGCTGTTCGTTTGTTTTAGATCGATCTTGCTCATCAACTATGCCAGCTTATTACCATTAACTAGTGTATGTTCGGTGCCAAAATTACGGGTAATACATCAAATTATATAAAAAAAAATTTATTAAAAAATTAAATAAAAAATATATATTTTATTTGTCTGATTAAATAAATATTTGTAGTTTAAATTTTGTTTTATGTGTATAATAATCCATCAGTTAGTGATAGATTCTTAATAAATAGAGTATCAATATGTGATGGATTAATCTTCAACTTATTGAGTTAAAAAATTCATAAAAAAAATTGTATTTGTCTTTAAAATAAATTAATTTCTTATTAATAGCAATATTTATAGACTTTTGTTTTTGTTAAAATTTATCTGTGACAATTTTATTTGTTAGTATCGTATTTATTTTTGAAGTCAAAATAATATGATCAACATTGTTATTTGTTAAAACTTCACATTTTATGAAATAATTTTTAAATTTTCAAATTTATAAACTTATGTCACTACAAAAGTTATTAGATCGATTAATATTTATTGGTAATATGATATACGGAAACACCATTGTTGAGTATTAGTTAGTGTGAAGAGAAACCAATAACAACTTTTGTTATTCAATATATCATTTATTCCATTGAAAAATAAATTAATATTTTCTGAACTGGTAAATACATTTTTTTCTAATTTCTTACACCATTTTATTAGATAATATTTATCATTAAAAAATAACAATGACCATACTATCCTATAATATATATGATGTACAAAGTAATTTCTTATCTTGAAATCAATCATAGTTAGTGAGATAAAATTTAAACTATTTTTTTTATTTTCTTACTCAAATCTAAATTTAAATTTAAAATTGATTAACAACTCATCCTTTTTTAATTTTAATAACAAAAATAAAATTGGTTAGATACAAAATATTCAGCATTTAATAATTTTAATCATTTAAATTTTAGTTACCGAAAATTGGGTTAAAAATTAATTATAAACTTAATAATCGATAATATATATTATATTAGTACGTAAATAATAATATCTAATATATTAATTATTTTTTTTACAGGACTAATATATAATCTATTGAAAATTGATTTATTATCCAAAATTTTTTTTATAAACTTTGTAATATGTAAAAATAGTGATCTCATTTTTTATTATTTAAAAAATTATTTATAATTTTTTAATTATGTAATCAATTTAATTAATAACTTTTATTATTGCTTTTATACTAAAAGGTATCAATTTATACTATTTATATATTTTTTATTATTAATAAATAAGTAGATATTTATACTATTATACTTATTGTCTTAGATGATGACTTAAGTTACTTATTTTGTATGTTAAATAATATTTTGTATGTAAAATTTATTAAATATTAAGATGAGAAAATTGTTCAATAAATTATATAAATAGTAATTACAGAAAAGAAAAAAAATTATTTATCATATATAATAATCCTTGATATATGTAGTGTTATGTATATATTAGGATTATCTATTTAATTATGTGAGTGATTATTGCTATTTTTATTTTTTCGTTACATTAGTAAATAATATTTAAAATTAAAAAAAGATAATTATTTTTTTATTTGAAATAATTTTTTTATGTAAATATATCCAACTTTTATATATACTAAGTGTTATAATATATTAAATAGTATAGTATTTATTATAATAATGACTCAAAATATTAATTCAAGATATATTTGGGTCTAGTGAGACCTCAATGCAAGTAAGATCAACCTTAAAGGCCCATTGTTAGGGTCCCAAATCCGACTTAGGTTCATTACCTTAGAGGTCCAATGCAGATGACGTCCATGCGTCCCTTCTCAAATCGGTTGAGATTGGATCTCCGTTACTAATTAGGTATGATAATGGATACTCAGGGGAGTGTGACAAGGCCCTTTTCCATTCCTCACTCCTATTTAAAAAAAAATACCCTGTCTCTTCTCTGTCTTTGCAAGTTTCTCTTTAATTATCCCTTAGAAAATACAAAGAGAGAGAGAGAGTTCAAATTAGAAGATCCCTTAGGGAGGGAGGAATTTAAATTAGAGGCAGGAATTAGAGTTACTAAATTCAAGAAATAGATTTATTTATATATAAATTAAGATACATTAATAATTGTATATTCGCGTGTATTTAATATGTTTTATGGGGCGGATATTTATGTCCGTATCCCCATTAAGGGTGGCAAACTGGGAAGCCCATCCTACCCGACCAAAAGTCCATCATCTGGCAGACTGGACCGTCCTGTCTCTCCTAACGGTAGGTTGATGGGTTGGCGGGCCATGTCCACCAAATCTCTCTTTTTTTATAAACTATTAAATATTAAACAATATATATAATTTCACAACCATTTCAATAATTATAAACCAAATTTTTTGAAACAAAATAATAAAACTAACATTGTCCAAAGCAAAATAAATATTGTCCAAAACATATAATTAAACATCTTCAAGTTTATAATCAATTAAATATAAAACATAATCCAAAATATAACTTAGAACATCTTCAATTATCATTTTCATCCTCTTGTAGATCAATAACATCATTGAGCTTTGTAAAACTATAGCCCTGACAAAAAAAAAAACACTTGGCCCGGCGGGGAAGTCCGCCCCGCCAAAACCCACGGATTAGGCGGTACAGGGTAGACGGACTTTTTAAATTTGGCGGTCTCAAATTTCCACTTCACCCCGCCTTTTTTGGCGGGTTACACGACCCGATCGACCCGGTGAAGATTTCACGGGTCCCCATCTAGCCCTAAAACACGAGTGATCCCTGTAAATACCTGTTTCGGCTGTTTTTGTGATCATTCTTATTGCTAGTATTCGTTGGCTCGTGACGTGGAGTTATTCCAGCCACTCAATAAATTCTCAAATAATAAAAGTCTAGGTGATATCATTTTTATAAAGTCACATATATCCTTGTTATAACAATATTAATAGAAGATAAATAGATAAACACTAAACTATTGTTTGGATATAAGATGAAAAATAAGAAAAAAGAAAATAGAAAGAAAGAAAATGAGAGGAAAAAAATAAAAAGAAAAATATACTTTTTGCATGCTGTTTAGACGAAGAAAAATGAATGGAAAAAAAAATAGAGAAACATTTTTCTTTTACTTGGATGGAAAGAAAAGTAAGAGCGAAAATTATAATAGAGTAAAATTACATTAATGTGTTTATAAATTATGTATAAATTATAATTCAAAGGGTAACTTTGTACTTTTATCCATGTTTGCACTTCTCCTTCAATTTTTTTCGCAACTTTAAAGAGAAAAAATTTACATGAGCTTCACATACACTTTTTTATTTTCCAAACAATGAAAAATTGATTTTTCCATCTATTTTCTTCTCCAACATTTTATTTTCCTACAAATTCTTCTAATTCAAACAATGTTTAAATAAGTCATATTTTTTATATATATAACAATAACTAATATCATATATTATAACTTGTGAAATCATAATATTTTGAGAAGTGATGTATAGACAATTTAAATATTGATAAGTCTAAAAAATTTTAGAAAAAAATATAAAAAAATTACATGTTGATCCATAAGATTTTTTTTAAAAAAATTTGTTCATAATCTATGATTAATAACTTTAAAATTATATATGTTATTTATCTTATATATTTTTTTATCTTCTAATGATATTAAAGTCAACCTATTTTATTATCTTGTGCCTTCAAAGAATTTACACGACTGACATAAAAATTTAATAATTGAAAAAAAATTCATTACAATGAGTATATTCATTTTAACAAATATCCTTCTATCTAATACTATAAAAAAAATACACTGGTCACCTTGAAGTACTACCGGTCAACTTTCATCCACAGTGGTAGAATGCCTAAATTGACATATATTCATCAAACAAACAATCAATAAAATATTATCCGTACTTTCCCATTTTGGGTAGATTTATACATAAAAAAATTATACATAAAGAAAAAAGAAGAAGAAAAGAAGAGTTGAAATAGTATTTGCGATAAAAATCATTATTCTTATAATTTTGTGTGGCCATCTATATATATAGTAGGCCAAATGACTATGATTATCTAACAAAATTAATTTGTATTTATTATATTCAATTTAAATAAGTAAAAAATTATTTTATTTTAATTTAATCCTTAATTCACATTATTTGGATTTGGCTCAATATTAATAATTTGATTTGATTTGATTTAATTATTAGTTAAAAATATTTCAGTTGCCTATTTTATTCATAGATTTATTATTTTAATGACTAATAAATTAATTAAATTAATTAATTAGTACACACAATAAATTTGGTTTAATAAATTAAAAAAATAAAAAAATACTAACAGAAAATTAAAAGAAATAAATTAGGAAATATTACCAAATCAAATTGATATAAATTATAATAAATGATGTGATATTTAAATATCTAATCAAATCAATTAGTTTATGTAGTTAGTTTATCGTAATAACTTGTATTTAATGAGTTAAAAGAAATAAATTGAAAAACACTCTCAGAAGTATGCTACGTCAGCTCCATCATTAAGTATAAAAATCCGATTTTTATATAATAAAATAGATAGATAAAATAGATAGAATAGATTAACATTTAGAGTTATGCTATACATACAAGTTTTTTTGGCTTACAACTCTTACAAGTTGGGCCAAATCTAACAAAAACTACATTCATCCATTGGAGCGTGATAACAGACGTGTCACTCAACCATTATTTCCAAAGCGCTCTCTCACTCACCATTATGGAAGACACTTCTTCTTCTTCACGTTCCTCCTTCTCCTCCTCATCTTCCTTCTTCTTCTTTTCCTTTTTCTTTGGTTTCTCCTCCTTTTTCTTCGTGTGTTTCATCTTCATCGTTATTTTTTTATTACCGTTGTTGTTGCTGCATTTTTTTCCTCCTCCTCTTTCTATTGATTTTGTAATATTATGCTTTTTTTTGTTTGATTTTTTTCCCAAGAAGAATTATAAGAAAACGAAATAAGAAGATGAGGAAGAAGAAGCAGTAGAAGATGAAGAGGAGGAGGAGGAAGAGTTTTGAATTATGCAAAACTTATTAAAATAAAAATACACTCAAAAATTCTTAAAATACACCCAAATATCTTCGTATTACACTCAAATATCTTCGTGTTACACCCAAATTTGCTGCAAATACAGAAAACTATTTTCTTCTTTTTTTTTCCTAATTTCTTTCTTTCTTTTGGTTAAATGAATGTAAGTTCATCCTCTTTCAAGTAATTTTGCAGCATTATGTGTTTCTTCTTTTTCTTTGTTTAATTTTTTTGTTTTTATTCTTGTTAAGAGAGTAAAACAAGAAGAAACTTGAGAAGGTAAAATAAAAAAGAAAAGATGAATAAGAAAAAAAAGAAGAAAAAGATTGTGATAATGATAAAAAAAAGGAAAAAACAGTAGAAGATGAGAAGGAGGAAGAGGAAGAGTTTTCAATTATGCAGAACTTATCAGAATAAAAATACACCCAAAAATTTTTAAAATACACCCAAATATCTTCGTGCTACACCCAAATATCTTCGTGCTACACCCAAATTTGCAACAAATACAGAAAAATATTTTCTCTAATGCTGCATTTTTTTCTTCTTTTTTTTCTTATTTCTTTCTTTCTTTTAGTTAAATGAATGTAAGTTCATCATCTTTCAAGTAATTTACTGCATTGTGTTTCTTTTTCTTCTTTGTTTGATTTTTTTGTTTTTATTCTTGTTAAGAGAGTAAAACAAGAAGAAACTTGAGAATGTAATATAAAAAAAGATAAATAAGAAAAAAAAGAAGAAGAAGATGGTGATGATGATAAAAAAAAAAAAAAAGAAATAGTAGAAGATGAGAAGGAGGAAGAGGAAGAGTTTTGAACTATGCAGAACTTATCAGAATAAAAATACACCAAATATCTTCGTGTTACACCCAAATATCTTCGTACTACACCCAAATATCTTTGTACTACATTCAAATTTGCTGCAAAAAAATCTTTTCTCTAGTGCTATATTTTTTCTTCTAAATTGAACCACACCTTAGCCTTGGATTCAAAACAATAATCAATTTTGTTCTGGTTCAATTGACAATCTGAACCTTAATTATTTATTATTTTCAACAAATGAGATAACTGGTGATGAAAGAGAAAGAGAAAACGAAAAGAAGAGAAGAAATTTCAATGAAAAAAGAAGGAGGAAGAGAAGGAGGAGGAAGAGGTGGTGTTGACGACGACAATAACAAGAGAGAAAAATTACGAAAAAGAAGAAGAAGAGGCACGAGAAAAAAACATAAAAACCGCGTAAATATAAATGATTTGTATGAAAAAACGCTTGTACGTGGAGAATAACTCTAAATTTTATTCAACTTTTTCACTTATATTTATTCTAAAAAATTATTATATATACTATTTATGTGTATATTTTTTCATACCTTTTATTTTTTATATAAAAATAATTGATAAAAAATGAAAAAAATATTAAATACGATAGACGTCAAAGACATACAACAATATATATAATTGACTGCATCAACGGAACAGTGAAGGCTTAAAGTGTATAATAAGGATATGTTTTCTTCACAAAAACGGGGTTTGAGTAGGAAGAAACTTGGTTGAAGTCTTGAAGAAAATATTTAGAAGATCAAATCAGCAATTTTTGTTTTGGTAAACTCAAATCAGGCATATATAAAAGGTGCAAAATAATGGATTTGTTTTCAAAAAAATAAATTAAAGATTTTTTTTAAGTCATATCTCGAGTGTAAACGAGATATGTGTGAAAATTTTAACGACTATATCTCGTTTGCAAGCAGTGGAAACAAAATACGTTACTAAAAAAATAGCTCTATTGCTACGTTTTTAAAGTGTGACGAAAAGTTAAAAAAACGTAGCAGAAAAATTAAAAAAGCGTGGCGATAGTTTTTGCCACGCTTTTTGAGTTACCGGCACGCCTTTGAAATGGTCACATCTGCTAGTGTGGCGGTTGCTCTATCGCCACCCTTTTGGTGACATATCGCCACGCCTTTTAAAGCGTGGCGATAGCCTTATCAAATTAAAAAAAAAAATCTTTTTTTTTTTTACTTTACCTTCATCATTGCACAATATAAATTCAGTCCTTTTTTATTATCAAACCTATAAATATAGTATGCAATTTTTATTACAAGACAAATCAAATAGTAATTAGTGACATATATAATTTTGCTATAATTATTTTATACATTAATAGTCAAATACAAAATAAATCTCGAGTTCAAAACTTTGATTTCTCAACAAGTTTCTCAACTTGAGCATGAAAGCATAGAAATAATCAAATGGCATCATCTCCATATATTAGTCCCACCAAAAAAGAAAACACTAGGGCACTCTTTTTATATGGATAAAAGAACGGAAGAAATTTAAGAATTTAAAATTGTAAGTCACATTATATATAATAAATTTTATGCTTGTCCTCTACCAACTAACAACAAAAATGAAATTCTTTAAATAATATAAAATATCGTCGCCCGATTCACAAGTAATTTCCATAACCCCTCATAGATTGTTTTCTTTGATGTCTCCATTTTTGCCACCTTCGATAGCCACAGCAGCCATCAGCTCATCAAAGTTTGCAGTCTTCCCAACTCTCAAATAATATTTCAATCTAAAACACCATTTATCATATGTAGCAGTCAGAAATCAATGCAGCAGATCATAATGATTAAGACAATAAACATAATCTAAAATCAGCAAGCATAAAATGTCTTACTCCTTTCAATAGCAAACCCATTATTTTTCAATATTTCAGCAACGGTTACCAATGTGGCAATAGTTGCAGTAAAAGAAAACCAACTAATTCAAAAATATCAAAATTACAATCACAAAAAAAAGTTGAGAAATATTGAACTACAAAGAAACAACTCATAAATAAATCACTAAAAAAATCATGCATATATTATTCATTAATTTTGAAATGTAATTCTCCTATCACAGGAAAAAATGTGTTGTACTTCAAAAACAGTAAAGGGCCTCTACAAATATTGTATTTTCAAAACACAATACTATCTAATACTTCAATTAGCTTATCAAATTTGACAACTATTACACAGATTTTTCAAGTTCCATTGTGAATCCTTGCTCAAATATGCTAGTTGCTACGAATTATTAGTAGACTTTAGAAAAACAAGCACAAAAAAAGCATATTCGCAACATAGACATTCATAATCCTTCTATAATCAGAAACTATTATACTAAGTTTATGAAAGGAGGAGATAACAAGATAATGTATCAGAAAAATAAATAACATCTAGATTCAGTGTCAAATTTTATTCTTAAATCATAATCTACTCATTATTATACTATTAGAACTAGCAAAATAAAACCTTTTCTTTTCAATAAACATATAAGAGAATGGATTTGATGTAAAATAATAAACATTATAAACAATGTGCTACCACATCATAAAGGATACATGAGAGAAATAGAGGTGATATGGATCTGAGTTTTCTTGGCTGCTTTTTATTAAAAATACTCCTAAAATTTAACACATGATAAGACCATGGATAGACTTAGTACTATGAATCAAGAAATTCAATCTTGAGATTTCAATTAGTTCATGCAAGTAAAAGTGCTCATTAGGTCAAATGCAGATGAATCAAGCGGTGCTGAAAAAATTAAACAAAGTAAAAACATTAATAAGAGAGTTATATATAGATACCATTGAATCAATGAATTTCTGGTTCATGCAATACTCCTCAAGCTATTGAAGCTCTTAAGAGAAGTTCTACAAATACGGGAAAAAGGCACCTGAAGCTGAGATTGAAACACAGAGTCAAGTAGCAGCAGCAAAGTAGAAGCAGAATAAGAGGTAGCAGGGACAGCGAATAGCAATATGTTGAGCTCGTCAATATTTATATATAGTCACTTTGAAACATTGGAGACAAAAGTGTTTGGGATCCCAGGATAAGCTATTTAACCAATCAATTCATAATTTCTTATAAATATAAATCAAGCTAGAGCATTAACAGCTTCTCATATCAGATTATATTGTTCTAGTATAATTTTTAAAAGAAAAAAAAATATAGAATCCATGAATTACCTTTTTCAATGATTTAGAGTGCTTACAACTAAAGAACCACACTCAGCAATGATTTTGTTCTGCATAAACACAAAAAAAGAACAAAACTTAGTTGCACAAATAAACCAATTAACCTTCTTAGATTTAACTACTATAATGACAGCAAAAGAATTATGTTCGACATTATTATATGAGGCTCAAATAATTATCATTTAAACTTCTCTAACTACTTACGAACTGAAGAATTAGAGAACTAGAGAAGCACAAATGAATCAGAGAATAAAAACATAAACAAAGAAGCACAAATGAATTTTGTTCAGATGAGAAGCCATACCTTGCTAGTAACTTTGTTCTTTGGAAACTTGACAGTGCATGCAGTTCTCTCCTTTCACCGGTTTCCTTCCTTGTCGAATCGGTAAAACTTCGATTTCCTAAAATCAATTGAAAAAAAGTAATAACAATTAAAAGCACAGATTTATTGTAATATTCAAAATAAATGATTAAATGATGATCGAAGATTTACTGAAAAAGCATGAGTTAGGGATTACAGATCGAGGATGGCATCTTCGTCCTCTTCGCCGGTTGTGACAGCAACCCCCTCAAGCTTGACGATGGAAGGGAGTGGCACTGAACAACAAACCTTCTCCAATGCTCCGACAGAAGGAAGCGGCGGTGGAAAGGGTTAGGGGTTTGCAGTGACGAAAGGGAGCGGCAGCGGAGGGAGCATCAACGGAGGGTTTGCGATAGTGCTGAGGGAGTCACTGCCAGAGAGAGTCACCGCCGAAAGAGGGTTTAGAGTGTGAGCAGCAATGGTGTGAGTGCCGGAATAGGGAGCGCCGACGGAGGCATTGCGAGCAACGGCGATGTTCTTCGGATCGCTGGGGTCGCGGAGTGCTGGGGTTCTTTCGAAGGGCCTTTCTTTTTAGGGTGAGTATAAAGGGTTCGAATGAGAAAGATAGAGTTTTGAAGAGGGTTTGCAATGTAATTAACTAATTATATCCTTTTCGAAACGTTTTTTTTTTGCAACCTTTGGCCACGCTTTTGAAGCGTGCCGAAAGAGTTGTCGAAAACGGCCACACTTTTGAAACGTCACTATAACAAAACCTTGTCGCCATGCTTTAAAAGTGTGCCTGTTTCTCTTTATGGTTACGCTTTTTAAGCGTGAAAAAAAAGCGTGGCCAAATCTCGAATCAATTCCATCCTCATAAAAGCGTGGCCATAGACCCTTTTCGCCACGCTTTTTAAGCGTAACAAAAAAAAACGCGGCCAAATCTCTAATCAATCACCACCCTCATAAAAGCATGGTCATTGACCACTTTTGGCCACGCTTTTAAAACGTAGCTATATGCCTTTTTTCTTGTAGTGTGTGTATATACTGTAACGAGATATGAATATTTGTATATTGGATTAACAACACTACTCAAATTAATAAGTACCTATGAGGTATGACAGAGTCGGATTTGGATAATACCCATCCTGGTATATATATATATTTAGTAAAATAATTAATAATATTGCATTATATTTAACTTTATGTATGTACAGATGATTATAGAAATTTTAAAATTTAAATTTATTTGTTAAATTTTAATAATTTTAAGAGTAGGTAGGATAGGACGGGTTTTGTGATGATTATTGTAGGGTGAAGAAGGGTCGATAAAATTAAAACTCGCCCCATTGCCACCTCTATTTGTAGGTATAAAATATTTAATATCCTCAAAATTAAAAAAAAAATATTATATAATTTGAATCGTTTTACAAAATAAAAATCGATATAATTTATTACTATTTAGATCAATTTATCAATAAAATTTAGACATAATATAATATAAATTAAAATTTTTAAATAATTATAATAACCTCCACTGATAAAGTGGTTTTATCTCTCCCATTCTCCGCATTTAGCTCTTCACATTGCAACGTTGAACCATATTCTAAATTTTAAATTAAAAGAATATCCAAATCGATATATAATAATCATTTAAATAAATTTGAATTCATTGAAAGTAAAATTAGACTGATATAAATTAAATCATAATAAATTATATTAATTTTATTTTTTTAATCGACTCAAATCATATTGAAAATATTTTTTTTATTGTTACTGTCCTCGTATCTTGTTTGCAGATAAATAATATATATATATATTTTGTAAAATTTTTAAATTTCACTTGCAAAACAATTTTGTCAATACAAAATACATAATATTTAAAAATATAAATATTTTTTAAATAATATATATTGATAAATAAAATATTTAATTTATTTATAAAAAAAATCGAAAAATATCCGTTTCAGAAATAAACTCCGAAGTCCCAACTATGATTTGAACTAAAGATAAAAAAGATGGAATGACATATACTTCTCTACATGTGAGCTGTTTTTTTATTTATTTACATGGATTGGAGTTTGGACGCTCCTAATTCTAAGCATTATATCATAAATTTATTTATCCTATACCTTTGTATATCTAACACTTATAGTTTTTTATTCATATTTGAATTTTAATAAATTTTAAATCCAAATATAACATAAAGAGATATTTAATTTATCATTTGAATTTGTTCAGATCTTTTATTGAGGTAACGAACTAATAGAATTCAAAAATCTTAATTTGACAATATTAGAACCAAATAAAGAGAACAATTTACAAAATATTCCAATACTTAAGTCATTCGGGTTTTAAGTGATAACATATTGAAAAAAAAATTACTTATCAATTTTTTTCCCTCTTATTTATACCTTATGAAATAATGATTAAAACCTTTATTATTTTTAATGTACGTGTTTAATATTATAATTTAATAATTTTATAACTTTATTAATCTTAATAACATATCTATTAATTAATAACATAACATACTCATTAACTAATAAAAGTAATGTCTCTAATATATAATATTTTCGTCTAATCATAATCTCGAATATTATTCTTGTTACAATCTCAGTTGCCCTTAACAGTCCTTTGACATTAAGATTGGTACACAGCAAAAACCATATGTGAGTGAGTGAGACATTTCTTTTCCCTACGGTCCAATCCCAATCTTCTTCATCATGCCTATTCCTAAAGCCCTGGGCCATGCTAACAACATCATATTAATGGACCCAATTATGGACCGACCTTGCATTCGGGGACCCCGCAATCCCCATTAGATTATTACTCATTCACTCGCAGCTTTTCAAAACTTTTATTTTCAATAATTAAGGAAGATTATCCAAATTGTTAATACAATAAGGTTTGGACTGGACTCATTGAGGTCATTTCATCGTCATGCATACATCGAAACGACACTCTTCTATTTTTGCGTTATTCTATACTTGATTAGCAGCCACTTATTAGTTATTACAAAGGCATGGCCTCTATTTTTTTGGTTTGCACGAGAAAATCATTATTATTGTAAATAAATTATTGGGATGATTAAGTAGATGAGCAATTGTAAGTGGGGCATATTATCTGAATTCTGAAATGATCTAGAGTGGTCTGTACCTGATGGGTTGTACGGACTCAGAAGGCCATGTAGATATACTGACACACACATGCCAATGTGCCATTATGCCATTATGCTCATTATTATGCCTAATAGCCTAATGCATCATCATCATCATCACTACTCACCGCCACCACCACCATAGTTTTCATTCTTTCCTTTAATTATCATTGTTCAATTATATGATTAAGTAATAGTACAAAAAGAACTTTTACATTGCAAAAATTAAAGATAAAATTACAATACTAAAAGAATGACAAAGCAGAAGGCAATGTTCTTCCATCCCAATATTACAATATATACTCACACTCAGATAGGCACGATGATATGGCCTATCCTATTAGATTTAGTATAAACAATGTGCAAAGGTATCATTTTACTATCACAGCAATCCAATTTCAGCACCAAGCCTTTTTGTATGTGTGGATTTCTCAACGGGGTTTCTGAATTTAGTTTGTTTTGAATATGTATGTGTCCTTTATATAGTGCAAATTAAAGGTGGGAAATTAACCGGAGACGAGTTTGCTCTTTTCACATCATCCCTGATTTTAAAGAATTGCTTCTACTTGCTTTGTTATGTGATTGTAATTGTATATGATTTTGGTAACATGTTATGATAAAAATATTTCTTGATGATGTAGTGAATTTGCAATGTGGAGGCTATATGACTTTTGTGTCATTTCAAATATCAAAATTCTAATGGGGTGGCATGCTTCCACATGGTTATTTCAACAGTGTGATTATAACTTTATAACATCTCCAATTTATTTTCTTATGATTATAAACTTTGGTTCTTATTCACTGCTACTTGCTAGAAAAATAGAACCGAGATTTCTGATTGGTGTTTGTCACACTATACTCTAGTATTTCTTGCAACTACATTTTGGTGGCTATGTAGCATTTGGGGTAACAAAATGATATTTTCTGACCCTCGAGATATATAAAAATACCAGCGATGAATTGATGATAGATAAAATCTTAATGAGTTGCCATAATGGAGGAGATTATGAATCTTTCTATTATTTGTATCAGAGACTGGCCACTATGAGTATCTTTTTTATACATGGAGTTCAAATTTCTAAATTTAGTTTTATTGGGTTCATTGTCATGAAGTGGATCAAATTTCATAACTATTGCCATTTGTTCATTTTTCTGTTTTCGTTGTTGTTATTATTTTCTATTTTTTCCCTTTTTTTAAACATGAGTTAGTTCCTAATAACACAAATAGAAAGTACTTAATTTCATTGTGCATAAAACATTTCTGCAGGCAATCATTGCTTTTACTTATAAACAAAATGGATTGCTTATTGGTTGCAAGTTTAGAACAATGGAGAAAATATTTGGCAGGTAAGTTTTCCAGTGTTGAACTTCGTTGGGGTATTAATCTTGTGCTTTGAACTTGATGAGATGGCTTGTATAATTGTCACTAAACCAATAATGCAACATAGATATGCAAGTTCATGTAATAAAAATAATTGATCCAATAGGAAAAGATTTGTTAGTTTGCCACACCAACGATGATTACCGAAAGGACTCAGCACATGATGGATTGTGAAAAGATATAATAAAAAAAGATATTAGGGAGAGTAATATAAATCTATAGCATAAAGTTACATTGAAACAATAATCCATCTTTGATTTTCTCACTGTACAACCGTTGATTTTAGCAATCAACTGCCGATAAGTTTTATATTATCAGTAGATCTACTAAAGTTAGCTTTTAAGAAAGAAATGCATAAAACTTAGGGCAATACCATTGTTTTCTAAAATCTTTGAGTAAGTGTTTGTGTGAATAAGCTTTTTGTACTTGTTGATATATAATATAAAAGTGATGCTAAATTGGATGTTCAAGTAAAAGGCACCGAGAAGATGCTGTGTGGAATTGATCACATTAATCAGGCCTCTGAAGTCATCATTGTAAATCCTGTTCACTTATATATCCTATCCTTATCTTTTCATTTGCCAAAACTTCTAAAAATTTGAATTGAAGACATTTTGACACTAGGTATGCTAACAGGTTGAAGGAGAACTTGATAAGCTTTCATTTTAGGAGGTTAGCCTCTAGAATTGTGTCAGTGTTATAGGGACTTAGGGAGTGCACCTGAAAAAATTTCAAAAGATTTTTGACCAATAGAAAAGGTTCTTGAAATTAATCATTCATAAGGTTCATTTGATTACGCACAAAAACATGGAATAAAATTGTATCATTAATTCTTTTCCTGTTGATACTTGATACCATTCTTATTTGTCACGCTAAATAACCCATTTGAGGTATATTGACAAAATGAAAAAACTTACATGAGGGTAATCTTTTCTCAATGATTATTAAACCATTTGTTCCAAAAACAATAAATTGACCGTGTCTGATTATAATCTCATCCGTATATCATCAATGACATTGGTATTAGTTTAAGTAAATTTATATGGCTAATTTTTTTGTATATTAAAAAAATTTTGGTATAATACTTAATGATTAGATTTTATGGTATTTTTTAAAATTGTGAGAATAGGACAATACGTTTTTTTATATTGACAATATGTCTCCTTGTATTGTATATTTTAACAAGGGAGCGTATTATTAATACAAGGGGTGTATTGTCTTGCTCGCACAATTTTAAAAAATACCATAAAATTCAATAATTGAGTATTACACTAAAATTATACCAGTACGTACAAAAATGAATAAATTTATATAGCTCATAAATTTTTATAGGGCATTTTTTTTATCAATTCACTAATGAATCACAATAAGTCAATAACATATAATAAAAAAGATCATCTATGTTAAATTTCACTACAATCAGACATCAATAAGCATGTAATTAAAAAATATTTTGTTTATGTATATTTGAACAAATATAATACGTCGATTTTCAAGTATATAAAAAGTATAGCAAATGATTTTAAATTAACATAAAATTTTCACAAAATAATCTATAACACAAAAGCTTTTAATACAACGACTATTATTTTTAAATTCGTAACATTTATCTATATATATATATATATATGTGTGTGTAATCACAAAAAAAAATATATATGTGTGTTTTTTTTTTTCTCACACACATATCCATCCTTCATTTTTGCGTGCTTCTATTTTTTCCCATTTTCTTGTTCGCAGAAGGGGTTGTCGTCAGAGTACGGGGGTTCTGTCTTCCGTGTCTTCGCCGGTATGGTGTAGAGGGGAACTAGATTCAAGGTCCGATTTTGGCCGAAAGCGGTTCGGACTCGAATACTGGGCCGGTGTGTGCTACTGAGGCCCAAGGTGGCAGTGCTTTTTGTTCATATAACTTTGCTACAGATCCTGTTTGGACATAAGAAGTGGGCTGAGATGAAAGTAATTAACATTTCAAATGTTCCTGGAGCTTAGCAACAGACAAAAAGATGATCAACTCCACTTATCCATGAAACCCTATTAGTTAACTCCTCAAATTGACTATGATATTCCTCCGTCGTACCATTCTTCCCAAATTAGAGACTCCCACGTGTATTGGATGTTGTTGTTCACCCCCCAGCGATACCATGCATAAGCAGCTCCCACCAAATGGAAGGACATCACCCTAATCCTTTGTTCAATATTGCCGAGCTCGAAACACCCAGTCATCCAGACCATCGCCTTCAAACATTGGCAGCTCGGCCATCTTCACTTTCCCCGGACCCGTGACTAAAAGCCACCCCACATCGAGTCGTCCCCTGGCCCGACGGAATCCTCAACTTTCTCCTTCAACTTCACATTTTTTCGTAACAACTTCCCAATTGACGGTAACGACAACTTCAAAGACTTAAGTTGATGCTGAGTCTCATCTGCCCTCTCGTTGGCCTCGGCGAGTTCCGTCCGTCATCTCCGGACACTCAATGAAAGCACCAATTGATAGATCACTGCAATATAACAATAACAGCACATTCCACACTAGAGTGAACAACACAATCAAGTATGCGAGAATCAATAAAAGAATAGCGAGTAAAAGAATGTATATCACCCAAGAAAGGAACAAAGCAACGCCAATTCTCCCTATTCGAGTTGGGAAGAAACTCCACTCAATTACCAAATCAATTACACACCTCACTCCACAACATTCCACTCCCCTCTATTCATACCCCTAAGAGGAATGCTAGAAGGCCAGCAACTTTTGTAATTTGTAGCCATCAAATAGTCATCAATAATGATTTTAATGATGTGAAATTGGTGTGAGATTTCATCTAATGACTCACTTTTCTTTGCTGATTACATACTGGAATTTAACAAAATTGCTGGCTCTTAGACTTTTTCTTTCCCTAATTCTAGTTCGTAACTAAGTTTGAGAATTATTCCTCTACTGTGCATCTTCTCATGCATGGTAATCTTTCTCATCCATGTTAGAAGCCTTCTCACTCTTTTGTTTTGGATTCCTCAATCTTAGGTTCTTGGTTCGGCCCACCATGAGATGGGCCATTGATCGTATCATTTAAGGTCCTTCCATTGCTGCTTGTTTCCAATTGGATGCACAGCTTCATTAGTAGACGAGAGTAGTTCAGTAACTTCATTAAAATTTAACAGTTGGGTAGATAAATAACTATTGACAAAATGTTTGGGATATTTTGTCAAAAAATCTAAATTTTTGGACGTCATTTGTTATTATTATCTTTTGAGTAACATTGTATTAAAATTGAAATTTTTTGGGGGGCTAAATCACTGTTGACTCTTATATCTCTAAAAGAACTATGTGAATTATTTATTTTAAAAAAATTGTTATATATACTTTTAAAAAATACAATGACGTCATATATAATTTTTTTATGCACTAAACCGATTTAATAAGTATTTTTAGAGTCTAATGTCTACGTTAAAGAGTAGATTGACGTCAATTTTTTTAGAAAAACCTAATTGATATACTTGTATTTTATAGGAATAAATGCGCCTCGTATGGGAAAAATAACAGATACATGTAATTAATAATTATACACACATGTCCAAAGAAATTTAAGGTTTTTTTTATATGCATTCTTAATTTTATTATTGTGAAAAAACAAAAATAGAAGGCTAAATTAAAAAAATATTATTTAATTATTTTTACTGTTATTTTTCAAAATTTTAAAATTAAAAAATATTGAATATAAAAACAAAAAATAACAATTCAATCTCAAAACAACACAACTACACATCCAAGCATTTTTGTATCAAAGTCTAACCAAGCAGACCAAAACTCAACAAAAATCACTTTTATTACACTCGCATATACACACGCGCGTTTCAATAATGCTTATTCATCTTCGTCTTCGCGTTCTTCCTTTTTCTTCGCTTTCCTCCTTCTTTGTCTTCGCATTCGTTCTTCTTCTTCTTCGTCTTCCTCCTTCTTCTTTTTCACGTTCCTTCTTCTTCTTTGCGTGTTTTCTCTCAATTGTCATTCTTTTATTGTTATTGTTGTTGCTGCATTTTTTCTTTTTCTCCTTTTAATTGAGGTTCATTTGAATCCAGAAATGAACCGAATTTGATTTAGATTTGGTGAATACTTAACAGTAGTATCAAGTGAACCTAACTCAATTCACAAATGAACCGAATTCAATTCAGATTTGAACAAAAAGTGATAAACATTCAATCAGCAAGAAAATCACATTTCAATTCATTTCTGCATGCAAATGAATTCAATTAAACTAAGAGATGAACCGAATTTCTTAAGGAATAACAGATTTGGTAAGTACTTAAAAATAGTATCAAGTAAACCTAACTCAATTCATAAATGAACCAAATTCGGTTCAGATTTGAACAAAAAGTGATCAACATTCAATCAGCAAGAAAAGCACATTTCAATTCATTTCTGCATGCAAATGAGTTCAATTAAACTAAGAGATGAAACAAATTTCTTAAGGAATAACATATTTGGTGAATACTTAAAAATAGTATCAAGTGAACCTAACTCAATTTGTAAATGAACCGAATTCAGTTTAGATTTGAACAAAAAGTGAATGCAAATGAACTTCATTAAACTAAGAGATGAATTGAATTTCTTAAGGAATAACAGATTTGGTGAATACTTAAAAGTAGTATCAAGTGAATCTAACTCAATTCACAAATGAACCGAATTCAATTCAAATTTGAACAAACAGTTAAAATTAAAGAATAAAAAATTTAGTCAATACTTATTAGCAATATCAAGTGAAACTCAATTAACACACAAATGAACCGAAATAAACTAAAAAATGAATCAAAATTATTTAATAATGGCATCAGAAAAAATCAGAACTAATAAAGATGTTAGCAAAATATTGGTGTTATTGGTGATGACGATAACGAAAAAGGAAAAGAAAAAGAAGAAGACGCAACATACCTACGTGTGCTATGGAAAGTAAAAGTAGTGTATTTTCATGGGTTATGGTCACGAAGACTTTGGTTACAGATTATGGGATCCGGTGATCAAGAAGATAACTAGAAGTCGAGATGTGATTTTTCTTTAAGACCAAACTATTGAAGACCTTGAAAAGACAGATAAGTCAACAATAACTGTTAGACGTTCTACTGATGATGAACCTGGTCCTTTCACTAGACCTCCTATTGATGGGGGAGATGTACAAGTTGATAATGATGGTGATGATTTGCATGATGAACCTACACCTCAACCTGAGGTGCCAGATGTAGAAGTTCCACCAGATGTTGAAGTTCTACCTGAACCATCAGTTGAGCCTAAATTGAGAAGATCTACTAGAGAGCGTCATCCTTCTCAGAAATACTCTCCTCATGAGTATGTGATGAACATTGAGACTGGGGAGCCAGAAAGCTATCAGGAAGCTATGTCTGATGAGCATAAGAAAGATTGGTTGAAGGCCTTGCAAGAAGAAATGAAATCCTTGCATGAGAATCATACATTTGAATTGGTGATGCTACCGAAGGGTAAGAGAGCATTGAAGAATAAATATGTGTTCAAATTGAAAGTGGATGAAAATATCTCATGGCCAAGGTACAAATTTCGATTGGTTGTGAAAGGTTTTGAGCATAAGAAATGTATTGATTTTGATGAGATTTTATCTCCAGTTGTGAAGATGTCCTCTATTCGAGTTGTGATTGGATTGGCGGCTAGCTTGAATTTAGAGGTTGAGCAGCTTGATGTGAAGACTACATTCCTTCATGGTGACATAGATAAAGAAATTTATATAGAGTAACCAGAGGATTTTGAGGTTAAAAGAAAGGAGCACCTTATATGCAAGTTGAAGAAGAGCTTATATGGGTTGAAACAAGTGCCAATGCAATGTTACACGAAATTTGATTCTTTCATGGAAAGTCATGGGTATAGTAAGACTTCTGATCATTGTGTATATGTTAAGAAATTCTCTGATAGTGATTTTATAATTCTCTTGCTTTATGTTTATGACATGTTGATTGTTGGTCATGACACTAAGAAGATTGAAAGTCTTAAGAAAGACTTGAACAGTTCCTTTGCTAAGAAGGATTTAGGTCCTGCAAAGAAAATTCTTGGTTTGAGTATCACTCGTGACAGGAAGAATGGAAAATTGTGGTTATATCGCAGCAGAAGTATATTGAGAAGGTTTTAGAGAGGTTTAGCATGAGTAATTCCAAACTTGTTAGTACTCCACTTGCTAGTCATTTCAAGCTGAGTTCGTGACAATGTCCTACAAGTGAGAAAGAGAAAGTAAAAATGAAGAAGATTTCATATGCATGTGCAGTTGGCAGTTTGAACTATAATAGAAGAATAATAGAAGTATAATGAACTAAATTCTCAATGACCTATTTATCCTTCGAACTTTATTTGCAAAATGACGTCAAGGACTTATTTGTCCTTCGAACTTTATTCTCCTTCCAGCGTGGCACCGTAACGAACACCTGGACACCATTTCAGCCACGTCAGCCAGTTCTGTTTGGTGTATGAGAGGCAAATAGACGGAAGGACTAAATTGTCCTCCGTTTGTTAAAGTCATGAACTTTTTTGTATTTAAATTTTGTTAGAAATGTATTTGTCAAAAATTTAAAAAGTCAGGATCTATCTATCTTTTTTCCTATTTTTTATTTCTATGAACACAAAACGTCATTAATTTTTTCACTTTATTACAACACATTAGTGACGTTTTGACTAATTTTAATTTTTAAATTTATTAAAATAACAAAATGGCGATGCCAGTTTTTACTTTCATAATTAAAATAAAAAAGTTAAACACAAAACGACAATATTGTTTTTTTATTTTAAATAAATAAAAAAAATTCTTTACACAAAATGGCATCAACGTTTTGTATCTTCTGACAAGTGAACAAGTTTTGTATAGTAGGATAAAACTCATGTAAAGCTAAATAACATAGTGTAACACATCTTTGAGCAATATTAAAAAAAATTAACCATATAACTTCTTAAGAATTTTTAAAATTTTTAGATAATTTTTTTTTATAAAGACGAATAGTATGATTTTGGGATTGAATTGTCTAAACGAAATAAAAATTTGAGAACTGATTAATGAGTAACATTTATTAATGATTAAAATATCCGACTATAAATTTTTTAAGAATTGATTTAGAGTTTTTTTGTTGACTTACTCAATTGACTATTAACATTAGCATAATAATAATTTTATAATTAGGTCCAAATAGAAATTAGTGGGGCTAAGACTTTTTGGCGGAGCATGTTTGAGTGTTTGACAGGCTTTAATTGTGAAATGGGGATTGATTTTGCAGGTTTGATGTAACGTTGTGGAAGTGGCCCCCCTTTTCCAAAAAAGTTGATATGCAAACAAAAGTGCTGTCAGCCACTCACATGCATAGTTTGCTACTTTTTTTCCAATCCAAATTAAATAAAAATGTTTTTTAATTAATTAATTTTTTTCATTTTCCTCCTTGGCCTACGCCAACTTAGCTTTAATCTAATTAATTGATTGATATTCCTAACCGGAGAAATATAACCAAGGTTTCTCTAATTACATTATCAAATGTTTAATATTAGTAATAAGATTCGAATACTATTGGCAAATAAAAAAATTGAAACCTGAAACTAGAAACTCCAATCCAAGCATGGGGATTGTTTCATAATATAGACCATGAAGAAACAAGATCAATAACTAATTGTTGTAGCTAGTTTCAGTAAATTACAAAAATGACATTAGGTGAAGGATTTGATCACTTAATTGTCATTGACAAGCAAACAAATAAAAATACAAAGGATGTTAAAGGCCTTTGTTTCTTTAGGCTTTTAAGAAACTTAGCCACACTTACCCACTAACCTTACATGGAGAATCGTTCAATATTTTTAACAAAAGAAAAAAAAAACAAAACTTTCCACTAGAAAAAAAAAAGGGTATACAAGAGAAGAGGATAGAAAGAAAAGAAAAAAGAACGGGGATTTAACATTAGGGTTTAATAATGATACAAGGGAGAAGACTAGGCTAGGATAATTTGCATTTTCTTTTTTCAATTTTTTTCCCTTCATCTTGGATTTTTTTTAGCCTCATTGACAATTAGGGTTTTTACCAGGTCCTCCATAGTAGAAGTAATGTCCCCAGTCACCATTACTTCCTGTTTGAACATCATAGCAATTTGATTGCTCAGTGAAGGTTCCAAGTCCCTTTGGAGCTTTGAGATTGTTGGAGCTATCAACCACTTGAATGTTCTTGAAGTAGCTTGATTTTCCAAAACCCTCTTCAGGGAAATGGCCACTTCCCATTTGAGTTGAAGTGTGTTGGCCATCAGGCTCAGAATTCACAACCTCACCACCCCATTCAATCATGGAGGCACTGTCTGCCAAGTATGAGAACAAGAATGAAGGCCAATATCCCAATACATAGTCATTCCCAAATTGCATCCACCAGTGTCCCTCTTTTGGATCCTACATGGAAAAAAAAAAAAAAAGAGAAAATAGAAAAGGTTTAATACTTAATACCATTAACGAATTTGATGGTTTAAAGAGAGGGTCCGTTTCGTGATGGGCCGTCTGTGTCTTTGTATTTTCTGTCCTGAAACAATTACTAAATGATGCCTAAAAGAACATGTGAATATCTTATACAAACTGTTGCTAGTGGTGTAAATGTGTTTCCGCATTGCGCAATCATCGGTGTTAGTACATAAGCAAGTTCATCACAGTTGCTTTGCCCCACTCATCAATTACAGTTGGGGTCCATTATCATGATCAAATTTCAAAAAGGAGATGAGAAAAGAAATAAATGGATCCTTAGGATCCTACAAAGATGATTCTAATTTCCAACTATGCTGCCAACAATACTGGCTAAAATGTCTTTTTTACTGGTCAGTTGATGGGTGAAAATATGAAGAATTTAAGATTCCAATCAAACCTATAACATGTTATAAACTGACAACTTGACTCTTCCACATGACATGTCTTATACCTATAGAAGAAAAAATGAATCCAAGCACTCATGGACATTATTAAATCGGTCCCAAAGCCAAACAAACACTAGCTGGGAAGATGATTACCCGGTGCTTATGTTCGCAGATAGATAATGTGATGACCTTTTTTTTGGGATTTTTACCTTCCAGATAAGGATGCTGATATCATACTGGGAGTTTCTGTAAGCAGAAACCGGAGATATGCTTGCACCCATTGATATTTCGCTGTTGACCTGAATAAATCCTGAGCAAAGAAGATTGTAGCAACCTGTAGCTTGATATGCATCACTCTGTAGAACATAGCATGTGAGGTTTGATTGCAAAATAAAAGCAATATATGAATATAGGAAAGGTTAAAAGGTAAATACTTACTGTCCAGTAGGTGAATAACCGAGTGTTGTTATCGCCGTATAAATCAGGGCTAACCTGTTATCATCAATAAATAGGCATCAGAATTTATACAAACTAAATGTGGACTTCAAAAATCAATTTCTTTCTTAGCATACCTGCCAGCCAGCTTCAATGCTGTTAAGATCTTGGCCGAACGAGCCTCCTAATATCCAGAGCTGCGACAAGCTGAACTCATTCGCCTGCTGAATCTTAGGTTCCCACACATTAATAGTGGCTTTTGCTCCATAGTACTTGTCCCCTTCAACATATGCTATTGCATGCTGAATCAACAACAACCAGCAAGTAAATTAGACCAATGCCAATTATAAAATAGAAAACATCAAAATTGAAAAAAAAAAATTAAGAGGAACAATCGATAATACCTGATGACCACTCTGGTTAATAAGATCAGGTTGTGCTGACCTAGGCTTCGGGATTGACCTGTGCTTCTTCCTTCCATATCTTTTAACTGAGCTAGCTCTAAGGACATCCTCTTCCTTTGTTCTCCGAATTGGTATTGTGTCTTCGGGGCATTTCCCATTCACATGCCACAGCTGATTAATCTTCTCTTTGGGTTTTTCAGAAACCTTGTTCTCATCAAATAGCCCTTCAGGGTGGAAACTAGGCCTCATCTAAATCAATTAACCAATAATGCAATCCAGTGTTAGGGAAAAACAAACATAAAAGTTTAAGAAAAAAACTGATAATAATAATAATAATAGTAATAATAATAGGAGAGAATAAACCAAAGATTAGATTCTGTGTGAAGATAATATGGACCTGAATTTTGTGATCTTTAAGGAAAGGATGATCAAAAGCCGGTTGCTTAGAGATATGCACACAATCTATGAAATCCCCATCTGGACTCTGCACAATCCATAAATCACACTATTAACACTACAAAAAAAAATACTAAGCAAAATAAAATATTCAAAGCAAAGCTTCGTTAATTATATTTCCATTTTTTCTAATGTTCAGTAGGTGATTTTGATAAAAAGTGGGGAATGCCAAGAAAAGAAAATCATCGCCCAAGTTCTTTCCTTCCAGTACTTTCTAGTTGCTACTGCTTCAGAATCCAGCCAATAATTTCTTAGACAAAGGGAATTTTTCTTTTTCCAGGAAATAAGAAGTATGAACAGGTAGAAGAAAATATTAAAAACATAGAAGTATAGAACATAGCTTGAAGAAATCAAAATGTCAACATAAAAGATCTACATTTTTTTTATACAATCCGGGGAGGAAATACGTCAAAAAAATAAACAGTAGGAGCCAAAGATTATTTTGATTCCTGAGTGAAAAATATCTGAAAGCCACACAAATCACTGTTCAAACACAACATCACCCCCTTTAGCTTACCCAAATAAAAAAATAATATTTTTTCTTCAAAACCAAACTATTCTTTGGGAGGAAAAAGAAAAACCCTAATTAAAAACATTTTTTTTTCTTTTGGGGGAAACCAAAAAGGGAAGAAGAAGAAGAAGAAGAAGAAGACCTGAATGGTCTTAACAGGAGGCTTATTCAAGCGATTCAAATGCCTATTGACTTCAAGCTTCTGTCTTGAACCACCGAGCCTAGCAGCACAGGAGTGAGAACTAAAGAGACCCAACAACAACAATAACAACAGAGAAAACAACACTACTGAAGAAGCCATAGCTGCTTGCTTTGAAAGAAGAAGAAGAAGAAGGAAAACGGAGATGCAGGGTTAGGGGTTGTGTTGGAGGGTGTTGAGAGAAAGCATTGGAGAATGCAACGCAACGCAAAAATCCAATGGAAAACAATGGAGACCTCACTTTTTTGTGCTGCTCCGCTTTCTATGAAGGAAGCCACTCACTCCCCCACTCTCACTTCACATTAAGCTATCTCCTTTCTTTTATTCATCTCACTTTCTTCTCTTTTGTTAAAATTAATTTAATTTTGATGCCCCTTCGTTTTAGACATGCATCAAATTAGTAACGTTTTTACTTTTTATATTAAATATATAAATAATTATTTAAAAAAATAAACATAATTATATAATTATATAAAATATTTTATACGCATTAAAGTTAAATTTATTAAAATGAAAGAAAGATTGCCTTTTTTTGAAGAATAGATTTTCTCTTTTCACTTTATGAAAACATTATTATTATTATTATGTTAACAATATTATTAACGAAATGATAATTCCATAATGTTATTTTAGATATAATTTTTTGTATTATATATTTGTATAAATTTATAAAAAAAATAATAAGATCATTAGAATAAAAATAATAATATTTAATTTTATTAACTATTAATTAATTGTTCATAACCGAAAAAATATATGAAGTGCCATGACATGTCATATAATATGTAAGATTAAGACTAATAATAATTTCAATATACTAATTGTGTAGAGAATTTTATATTATTATATTTAAATTATTTTTTAAATAATAAATTTAAAATTAATTATTTTTACTATAATAATACATAATTAATTATTTATATAATGGAAATTAAATTCTAAGTAAATAATATATATAATATATATTAATTGAAATCAACGGTTAAAACAATTAGAATACCGGTGTTGCTCGATACATTTGAAATTTTTCCTAATATACACTAAAAAAATGTATAGGCCTACTGTTAACCTAAAATGCTAACTTGCTAACTGAACATGTGCCTTAGTCATTTTTTCGGTATTCAAAATGCGAATATTAGAAAATACTTATTAGTTCAATCCACCATGCGTTGATGTTAATATGTGACATCTAATTTTCTTAATTTTGGTCAGTTGCACTTAATAGTAGAGCTATAACCAAGACCAAAACTATGAATCATATAATTTAACAAATTTTAATATAAGATTTTAAATAAAAGAAATAGTTTAGTTTTGTAAGGCAAATCAATGAAAATAAATTTTAAAATTAACATTTAAAATATTATTATAATCTAAAGAAATATTAATTATTAATAAATTAAGGAGAATCACCTTCTAGCTCTCCCTACTACCTTGTCATTTTTCCCTCTCCTTTTTCATGTCATAACAGTGTTCAGTTGTTCACAGTAAAGCGAAACGTTGAAGGTGGAACATCACATGACACAACCATCATCATCTTCAATTCCATCACAAATATTCGTACCCGAAAAAAATATTGGAATATATTAATCAGACGTTGAAAAAAATGTATTAAAAGAAAATTAACCTTAGAAATTGCACGAGGGGGAAAACCAAAAAGCATGGGGAAAAGTTTATTTTTAATAAAAGGATAAAAACGAAGAATATGTGGGTCTGTGCATTCGTATTTTTAATGCATTTTTTCATGAATGTGTTGTGTCTTCAGTCTTCACTCTAAGCTACTTTTGTCGTTTCAATAGACGCACTATGCATTCTTTTTTATCGTATTATACTGTATGTATTTATTAAACGACCCTTAGGGTTAGCCACTTTACCGTTTTATCCTTTTTCGTTTCAAATTTGTTCCAATTATTATTCATTTCACACGAGAGAGTAATCGATTAAATTAAATGTGTATTTATTTTGTAACGTGCCTTACAACATCAAATTATTCTTAGCTTTTAGGACATTTGGGACTACAACCCCTCCTTTTTATGAACTTAAAAAGACCTACTTTTGTTTTCGTTCCAACTTTAGTGTTATTCTACTATGTTTGTATTTGAAGACATTTATATCTTAAAGATTTTGTTGACATATACTCTTAAGATAAGGACACATCATAAAATTATTATTAAAAAATAAATTTTTTATTTCAATAAATATATAATAAATATTTAAAAATTTTAAATTTTAAATTTTTTATAAAAATTTTAATTAGTAATTTTAACATGTGCTATTGACACATATTTGATAAACTCATATGATGAAGTTATTATTAAAAAAGGTTTTCAACTTTTTATTTTCACAAATACACAATAAATATTTTAATATTTTAAATTTTGCACCTTTTTTTAACCCATATCTTAATTACATAAACTCTCAAGTATTTATGTGTAATTAGAATTTAAAGGAATAAGTATTGTTTTAGTTCCAAGTTGAGGGTTTAGAATCGAAACAGTCTCTAACGTAATTTTTTATTTAGAATTATCCTTAATGTTTTTTTTTTCGTTTTAAAATCGTCCTTTTAACTTTTTCTGGACAAAAATATCCTCCACCACTACCAGCACCTTTACCTCCCACCAGCACCAACACTTCCACCACCAAGAATAACAAGATCAATGAAATCAACACAAATTCAACAAATCAACACAAATTCAACAATCAAATCAACATACAACAACAATAAAATCAGAAAACAACAAATTAAAATCAGAATTAAAAGTAAAAACAGAAGCAGTCATAGAAGCAGAAGCTCAAGCAGAAGCAAAAAAACAGAGGCCAAAGCAAAGAACAGAAGTCGAAGCAAGAAGAAGAAGCAGATGCAAAAGCCGAAGCAGAAGAAGTAGAAGAAGAAGTAGATTCAGAAGAAGAAGCAGATGCAGAAGCTGAAACAGAACCACCGGCGCTTCCCCGACGGCAGCTTGTGGGCAAATCGGCGGCGACGACTCAGCGGCGTGGTCTCCCAATGACGATCTGACGACGGCGGCGAACCCTAGCAGCGCCGACGCATCACCTTTCCCTCTTCTCTTCTCCCCTGTCGTAGTCCCTCTCTCCTTTCTTCTTTCTTTCGGCGACGACAGCTCCAAGCTTCGCCGGCGCCGTCCCCCTCCCCTCCCTTCCTCTTCCCCTTCCCCCTCTTCTTTTCCCCTTTTTCTCCCCTCCCCCCTTCATGTACCCTTTTCCTTTCTCTCCCCATCCCCCCAAACGGCTTCTTTTCTTTTTTTTTTTTTTAAATTTTATAATTTTTTTATTAAATAGGGGTATTTAGGAATAAAATTAAAAATTTTATTAAAAATGACGATTTTAATACGAAAAAAATGTTAAAATGATTCTAAATAAAAAATTATGTTGGGAACAGTTTCGATTCTAACCCTCAACGTTAGAAACAAAACAATACTTATCTCAAATTTAAATTTTCATATATTATATGTTAAGCGACCCAATTTACTGAAAATAAAAAGTATGAAAAGCTAATCATGTTGATTAATAAATCATCAATAGTTAATTAACGAATGAGTAAGTGGGTCCATTTTCTGTGAATAAGGTATTGATTAATTTTTTTTAAAATGATTTGTAGGGGGAATCCAATGATAATATTTCACTGAAATTGCATGGTCATTGACTCATTGTACACTTATCAGGGAATCACTGCAACTTGCGTCTCGTCCACGATCATGTGTGTTCTTAATTGTTTTTTAATTTCATGCTAATCTAAAGACAAAGATTCCTTTGTTCCAATTCTAAATTATGTTTTTTTTTTCTCCTTTGAATCATCATATTCCATTATTATTTTGCCTTTTTTTAATTTCCACTAATCATATATACTGCAATCTTAGCTTCATCGTTCTATAAGCATAAACAAATCTTTTGCAAACACAAATAACTCGAAAACTTCAAAATTTCACGCTAATATAATATATAACTTACAGATGAAATCATGAGTTTTCATGCTATTTATTCACATAGGACATGTCACATAGAATGTAGTTTAATAAAATGTCATTATGTCAAAATTAGAACAACTACATATTCGTCTGGTCTTTTCTCACGAAAGACAAAGCGATTTTTTATTAAAAAAAATCATTTCAGTTTTTGTTTAACATAATTTTTTTTTATAAATTTTATTATCAAACGTTAACGAAAATTATTAATTTAACACGTTAAATTGATAAGGTGAATGTTAAATGATGGTTAGAAAAGATCAAAGGTCAATTTATTCTAAAATTTAAATTCGTTAAGAATCTATTTGTTCCATTTATTTAGACAAAATAATGTTATTTTAATGCTAAATTGGTTTATTTGTTAAGAATTTATTTATCTTAAAAAAATTGATATAATATTTTTTTAAATTATTTTTTTATTATTGTGATATTTATTATATTAGTATTTTTTTTAATAAATTCTTGATCGTATAGTATAATAAATATAAACTAATTAATAATACTTGATACATTATTATAGAAATTAAATAAACGAGAAATGATTGGGAGAATTCAATAATAAACTTAATTATCCTCTTAATTCAATAAAATCGACACTTATCAATTTTTTTTATATCTCATAAATAAATATTTTTCTTTTTTAATTATCAATTTTTTGTTCCTATTTTTTTCACTTATTTGATTTTATATCTTTTTTATTCTCTCAAACTCTCTCTATTTTTTCTAAACTTACAAATATGAAATAATGATTTATTGTCTTCTAAGTTTAAAAAATTAAAAATCTTTCATGTGCCATAATAAACTTTTTAAATCAACCACAAGAATCATTTGTCACATAATTTACCGAAATTATTGAAACATTAAAATAAAAATAAAAATTTTTATTTTTACATAATTTTGCTTTTAGGTTAATTGGTGTACTAGATTTGTGATTTTACTTTATTATTTAGTTTTCATTAATTTAGTTTTTTTGTTATATATAAGAGATTATCACTTTATATATGGCTATATATATATACAAACAGTATAACTCTTAAAATTCATCATAAGTTATCACTCTTTAATTATATTATTATTATTATTATTATTATTATTATTATTATTATTATTATTATTATTACACATATGTTAAATAATGTATTTATTAATTTCTACTTTATTGTTTAAATTATCTAGAATTCTAGATCATAAAACTAATAATACATCATAGAATTATTATTACTAATTTATTAACTGCATTCTAATTTTATTATTTATATATTTAAAAATTTTATTGAGAATTATTTATGTAATTCTATAGTAAATGATATTTTTAAATTCGAATAATTTATTAATTAGTTTGTACTTATACTATATATTTAAGAATTTATTGAAAAAAAAATATTAATATAATAAAAAAATAACTTAAAAAAACATTGTATCAAAATTTTTTAGGACAAATAGGTCCTTGACTAATTTGGCATTAAAACGATGTCATTTTGTCTAAATGAATGGAACAAATAGATCTCAAACAAATTTGAATTTTGGGACAAATCGATCCCTGTTCTTTTCTAACTATCCATGTTGGCAATTAACTTCCATCTCACCATCTAAACGTGTCAGATCAGTAACATCTGTTAGCGTTTGATAACAAAACTTATAGAAGGGTCGCGTTGTCTCACGGAGATCAGGGACAGGGATCGAAGTGGTTCTTTTTTTCGTTAGGGATCACGTTGTCCTTTGTGAAAGTCGAGTTGGTAGTTCACTCGTCAAAATTATGAACTATAAGTCGACAATGTCATATTTGTTAAAAATAAAATTATATAGAGATCAGTTTATAATGTACTGTGAGCAAGATCAATTCTGCTAGGTAACTAACAAGAGGTGCGAACAAGACCAGCCAATATCCTTACTGGGCTACAGCTCAAGACCCACTAAATATGAAAAAACATCCCGATCCATTTACCTCCTCTTAATCTAATTCACCTTTTACCTTTTACCATTTACCACGCAAACCCTAATTCCCCTTTTCACATCCACGTGACAAATCCTAATCCCTCTCCCACATTTTCACTGACCACCTTCAATCTCTCCGTCGTGACGTGTATCACCACGGCTCCTCCACTCGCGACGGAAAAGAAACATCCAAAAATCTAAAAAAGAAAAAACATTTAAAACCATTTTAAACATTCCAAAATTCATTTTAAAGATTTATTTTAAAAAATCGAAAGTTGTTTTAAAAATTCCAAAACATCCGAAAGTAATAAAAACAAACATCCAAAACTTAATAAAAAATAGATATCCGATAATTTTAAAAAATAACAAAACAAGACATTCAAAAAATATTAAAAAAAGAACATCCAAAAACTAAGAAAGAAACATTTAAAACTATTAAAAAAATTATCCAAATTCCAAAAAAGAAGAAACATTCAAAACATCAAAAAAATAATCATCTAAAACTAGTAAAAAGAATCATATAGAATTTAGAAAAAAAAACATCCAAAACATTTGGGGTGGTCGGCGACGACGTCTTCGACGGCTCTGCATGGACAGTGGGGGACTCGTGGTGGCGTTCGGCGGTAGCGCATCGCAGGACGAAGCCGCAGAAATCATGGCGCCTCAGAACGACAACACGGCACAATGCAGCAGCAGTAACTCCACGGGAGAAGGCGCACGACACAGTAGCAACAACGCAAGGGAAGAGTGGCGTGAGACAGTAGCAACGACACAAGGTTGATCGCGAGACACCGGCAACAACACAATGGGGATCGCGCACGATTGCGTCACTCGTGCACCTTCTTCCTACAGCGGTGATGTGATGACGGGGATGAGAGAACACGCGACAGCTGCTACTAGTAGCGAAGACACACTGCAGAGGGGGAGATATGCCAGTATGAGCAACAACCTGAGTGGTTGGTATGCAAATTGTGAACTCATACAACTTAACCGGCAAGTGTACCGGGTCATCCAAGTAATACCTCAGGTGAGTGAGGGTTGATCCCACGAGGATTGTCAGACTGAGCAATAATGGTTATCCAATTGGCTTAGTTAGGCAAATAGAAAAAGTCGTTTGATGGTGTAATTCGCATAAAACAATAAACAAGAGAATAAAGAGAGAAAATAAAAGGTTTGGTGTAAAAACAATGAGAGAAAACAGTTAAGACTTCGAAGATGTTTACTTTTCCAGATTAAAAGTTCTTACCAACTATTTTAACAATGCATGATTTATTTCATGGCAAACTGTAAATGACTAAACCCTAATCTCTTAGTGATTCAGTCTCCTCTAACCTTCATTAACGGCCACTCTCAAGTTCAAAATCTAGTTTATGGCCATAAAAATCCTAATTACCCAAAACTAACAGGATTATATATCACATATCCCAATTAGTTCATGTAATTAGCAATTTAGGAGGAATTTGTTTTCAAACTGTTGTTCAAGCGAGATAACTCTCTCGAGAATCATAAGAACTCATGTAGAATAAGGGTCATACTCTCGTTCCACCCAGATTCATAAGATTAAGAACGAAAATAATCCTTGAAACTGAATCAAAATATTAATTAAAATAAAAAAGCAATAGTCTTAATCCATAGAAATAAATAGAGCTCCTAACCTTAACTAAAGAGGTTTAGTTGCTCATAACTTTTAGAGAAAACTAGGGCTCCGAAAAGTGAAATGTGTGGAAGATAGAGAAGATCCCCACAAAGGGTGAATCTTTTCCCTTTTATACTAACCTAATTTGATTCAGAAATAAAATAATATAATAAATCATAAAACTAAAAGATATTTTTTGTAAATAAAAATTACAAAAAGAAAATAAAATATGACTAATAAATGCTAAATGCACTTAAGATGCCCAAAGAGAGTGAATTCGGACTTCCTGCCCCGGCGCTAAACGCCAAATGGGCGCTATTTGGCATTTAGCGCCCTAGAGGGGGGGGGGGTAGCAACGATGCTAGATTGTAGCCTTGCTGGTGCGAAACGCCAGCTGGGCGTTTGGCGCCCAGGGGGGATGCTGCCAACTTCTCTTTTTTAGCTCAAAACTCTGCCAAATTGCTCCGAATTTTACCTTAATTCATAAAAATATTAAAACAACTCAAAGTAGCATCCAAAGAAGATTTTTGCACTAAAATAATATAAAAATTAATAAATTCTAACTAAAAATAACTAGAAAACTAAGGGAAAAAAGGGTATAAGATACTCACGCATCACAACACCAAACTTAAACTGTTGCTTGTCCTCAAGCACAACCAAAATAATATAGGACCAAGAAGAGAAAATACTTAAGACTTGAGTTGTCAATTAAGCTCACGTCTAGTTACTGAGTGGGGCTGATGACACTCTAACTCTAAATAGTTTCGACATCTCACTATCTTGTGAAGCTCAGAAATAGTGGTATCCTTTAGATTTAGAACTCGGATGGTATTATAGATTCTCCTCTTTAGGCTCTAATTGATTCTTGAAGACAGCTTTTTCTTTTTTTTCTTTGGTGCTTTGCACCTTGAGCCTAGCCGTAACTCTTAGTGTTTTGTCTTCAAGCTTACCTTGATACAAGAACACCACAAGCACTTAACTGGGGAACTCTTTGAGTTCTAATTTTTCTTTTTATTTCTCCCAAACAGTGGTGCTCAGAGCCTTTGGCATACTCTGTAACAGCAATGGGTCATGACTTTAGGTGTTTAGTCTCAAGGGTTACTTGACACTTTCATACCACAAGCACATGGTTAGGAGAAACCCCTCTTTTGAGCTTTTAGATCAGTTTTGACCCTCCTAACCATTGATGCTCAAAACCTTGGATCTTTTTCTTTTGATTTTCTTTTCTTTTTCTTTTTGCTGTTGGTTTTACTTCAAGAATCAATTTTTTACTTATTTTAGAGAATCAATAATACTTTTCTAAGTTCCTGTTCCTTAAGAACCAATATTCTCAACTCCAATATCAAATATGCACAGTTAATTCATACATTTAGAAATAGAGATAGTGCCACCACATCAAAGTAACTTAGAACAATTCAAAATATATTATATATATAACTCAAATCTCATGTAGTTTACTACTTCTTTTTCTTTTGATTTTTATTCAAGCTCAGTGCGCAATACATGAGACATCTTTTAAGACATAAACATAAAGTACTAAGATAAACAACTAGCTAGAAAGTAAGAAAATCCTACTAGTGATCATGCAAACTTATCATAGAAAATAGAAAATAGAGTGAAATATTGAAAAACAGAAATAAGATAAGGGAAAGTAGAATCAAACTCAACCACCTCAGTCATGGTGGCTGCTGCTCCCTCCGGGGAATCCTCGCTGGTGCTTCAGCTCCTCTATGTCGTGCCCCTACCTCCTCTGCTCCTCTATCAGCTGGTGGAGAAGGTCAGAGTGATCCTGATGCTCTATCCTCAACTGATCAATATATGATGTCAGCTCTCCTATGGATGTGGTCAACTGGTCCCAGTAATCACGGAGAGGGAAATAGACTCCCTGAGGCATCTTCAGAAGATCTTGTAGAGGCGGTGGAACTGGCCCCTGCTGTGGTCCATGCCCGAGCTCCTTAGCGAACGTGCTCCATACCCCCTCCTAGTGATCGGTCTATCAATATCGATCGGGGTATCTCCATCAATGTGAGCTCTAACTGTTGCACAAAGGCGATAGATGAGGTGAGAAAAAGCCAGTCTCGCAGAGGTAGGAGACTTGTTAGCTATCTTGTAGAACACATGAGGGATCACCTCGTACACCTCTACCTCATTTTCGAGCATGCTACAATGAATCATCACTGATCGCTCAACTGTAACCTCAGAACGGTTACTCATAAGAAGGATAGAGCGTTGGATGAACTCTAACCATCCTCGAGCAGCTGGATTGAGGTCATACCTACCCAGCTGGTATGGCTGACCTCTAGAATCCCTCCTCCACTGAGCTCCGGAAAGGCAAATGTTAGCAAGAATCTGATCTAACCTCTGAGTGTATGAATGAGGGTCTTTTCCAGATGGTGGTAACTGCAATGCCACCCTCACACTCTTCGGGGTGAAATCCATGATATGCCCTCTAACCATGGTATACCAGTTCTTCGACTACGGGTTCACACCACGGACATACTTGTAAGTAACCCAAGCATTGGCATAGAACTTCTACACCATCAATGCTCCAACCTCGTTACGGGATTGGCCATAACTTTCCAACCCCATCTCAGAATCTGATACTGGATCTCCGAGTAGTCCTCAGGCTTCAGATCAAAGTGGACCTCGAGAATCACCTTCTTCTTATGTGCCATCTGATAAAAATGATACTCATGTGTCTTAGACGAGAACTGGGTAAAGTCCCATGGGTCGGAGATAAGAGCCTTCTCTTTCCTTTTTCTTAAGGAGGATTCTCCAGTCTTGGGTGCTATGGAGATAGTAAAATGGATAAAAGCAGAGTGTTCAACACGAAACCTAAAAGATTTGCTCGTCCTCGAGCAAACTAAAGATAGAGAATAAGGAAAGGGATAAAAAATTAGAAATAAAATAAAAGAGATAGAGGAGAATGGAGGAGGGGGCTTCAGCCTTGGTGAAGAGAGGTGAAAAGAAATTGGAAGTGTATAGAGGGAGTAATGGGAAGGAAGAGAGTAAATTAAGGTGTGGGAAAAGTAGAAAAGGAGTTGGGTATTTATAAGTGGGGAAGGAGGAGGGTTCGGTCATGGGGTTAGGGTGGGGGAGGGAATTGAATTTGAATTTTGGGTTGTTAGGAGGAGAGATTGATGGGATAGATGATAGTGGATTGGGTGGAGTGAGAGGTGAGTTGAAGGAATCAAGGGATGTGATCGTGGATAGGATGGATGAATATAGATGGGAAAGTGGGTAAGGAAGACAGAGAAGGAATAGGTTTAAATGGTGAAGGTGGATGGGTTGGGGTTTAACCATTGGCCAAAACCTTTCTTCATTCTCAAAATCTACACACTGGGCGCTAAACGCCGGTTCTGGCGTTTAGTGCCAGCAAGGGACACTTTTTTTTTGAATGGGGACGAGCACCCTAGCGCTAAAAGCCGGGGCTGGCGTTTAGCGCCCCAAGGGGGGTGCCTAATTTGGGCGTTAAAATGCCCAATCCATGATCCCCTTCTGGCGCTAAACGCCCTCCCTGGCGTTTAGCGCCCTGCTCTGCTCCTCTTCTAGCGCTAAATGCCATGGCAAGCCTTCTTGCTCCAGGGCGTTCTGTTTTTCTGTCTAAGTCTTCCTGCCCATGTTCTAAGTATTGCGCATGATCGCAAACATTAGAAAACCTAGGAAAACAATGAAAATAAAAATTGAAAACCATGAAATTAAAACTGAAATCAAAATAGAAATAAAACGAAAATACTAAAGGATACTTATGGTTGGGTTGCCTCTCAACAAGCGCTTCTTTACCGTCACTAACTTGACGGTCAGCTCTTCTAAGGAGGAGGATCATAGGGGCTCAGATCTTCACCCCTCATTGTGAACTTCTTTCCTGTGCTCTCATGAATCATCTCAACATATTCCAGAGACAGGATCCTATTCAGAGTATGTGGTATGACTAGACTTTTAGTGAATACCATTCTCATCCCAAGTGAGAAGTCCTCAGTGGGAATCTTCTTTTTCCTCCAACCCTTAGGTATCTTCTTCTTGGGTTCTTTTCCCTTCTTGGTGGGTGGTGAATGCTTAACACTAAACTTAGGTTTGATGTCTGGAGGAACTATATGAGTTTTCACCAATGGGGAGGCTTAAGCAATGAGCTCTGCATACAAGTATCTCCTTTGTCAGAGAATGGTGGAGGTTTAAAAACCTTGAAAACCATCCAATCCTCATGCAACCTCAGCACCATTTCACCTTTTTCAACATCTATCAGGGCTCTTCCAGTGGCTAGGAATGAGCTTTTTAGGATGATGGAGTTGATGAGCGGATAATTTATACGCTTTTTGGCATTGTTTTTAGTATGTTTTTAGTAGAATCTAGTTACTTTTAGGGATGTTTTCATTAGTTTTTATGTTAAATTCACATTTCTGGACTTTACTATGAGTTTGTGTATTTTTCTGTGATTTCAGGTATTTTCTGGCTGAAATTGAGGGACTTGAGCAAAAATCAGATTCAGAGGTTGAAGAAGGACTACTGATGCTGTTGGATTCTGACCTCCCTGCACTCAAAGTGGATTTTTTGGAGCTACAGAACTCGAAATGGTGCGCTTCCAATTGCGTTGGAAAGTAGACATCTAGGGATTTCCAGCAATGTATAATAGTTCATATTTTGCTCAGGTTTAGATGACGCAAACTGGCGTTCAACGCCAGCTCTCTGCCTAATTCTGGCATTCAGCGCCAGAAACAAGCTGCAAAGTGGAGTTCAACGCCCAAACTGGCACCAAAACTGGCGTTCAACTCCAGGAATAACCTCTACACGTGTAACACTCAAGCTCAGCCCAAGCACACACCAAGTGGGCCCAAGAAGTGGATTTATGCAACAATTACTTACTTTTGTAAACCCTAGTGGCTAATTTATTATAAATAGGACTTTTTACTATTGTATTAGACATCTTTTGATCATTTTCAGATCTTTGGATGCCTGGTTCTTAGATCAGAGGGGCTGGCCATTCGGCCATGCCTGGACCTTTCACTTATGTATTTTTAACGGTAGAGTTTCTACACTCCATAGATTAAGGTGTAGAGCTCTGCTGTTCTTCAAAGATTAATGCAAAGTACTACTGTTTTCTATTCAATTCATCTTATTTCACTTCTAAGATATTCATTCGCTCTTCAACCTGAATGTGATGAACGTGACAATCATCATCATTCCCTATGAACGCGTGCCTAACAACCATTTCCGTTCTACCTTCGACTGAATGAGTATATCTTAGATCTCTTAATTAGAATCTTCGTGGTATAAGCTAGAATGATGGCGGCATTCAAGAGAATCCGAAAAGTCTAAACCTTGTCTGTGGTATTCCGAGTAGGATTCAATGATTGAATGACTGTGACGAGCTTGAAACTCGCGATTGCTGGGCGTAGTGACAGACGCAAAAGGATAGTAAATCCTATTCCAGCATGATCGAGAACCGACAGATGAATAGCCGTGCCGTGACAGGGTGCGTTGACCATATTCACTGAGAGGATAGGATGTAACCATTGACAAGGGTGATGCCTCCAGACGATTAGCCGTGCCGTGACAGGGCATTTGGATCATTTTCCCGAGAGAAGACCGAAAGTAGCCATTGACAATGGTGATGCATCACATAAAGCCAGCCATGGAAAGGAGTAAGACTGATTGGATGAAGATAGCAGGAAAGCAGAGGTTCAGAGGAACGAAAGCATCTCTATTCGTTTATCTGAAATTCTCACCAATGATTTACATAAGTATTTCTATCCCTATTTTATTATTTAATTTCGAAAACTCCATTACTATTTTATATCCGCCTGACTGAGATTTACAAGGTGACCATAGCTTGCTTCATACCAACAATCTCCGTGGGATTCGACCCTTACTCACGTAAGGTATTACTTGGACGATCCAGTGCACTTGCTGGTTAGTTGTGCGAAGTTGTGAACCATGGTATTGGCATCATGTTTTTGGCGCCATTACCAGGGAAAGAAAGAGCGATGAATTTTACATAATCAAAGTGTAATCACAATTTCTGCGCACCAAGTTTTTGGCGCCATTGCCGGGGATTGTTCGAGTTTGGACAACTGACGGTTCTCCTGTTGCTCAGATTAGGTAATTTTCTTTTTGTTTTCTTTTCAAAAAATTTTCAAAAATCTTTTAAAATTTTCTCCTTTGTTTTCGAAAAAAGATAAAAATTTTAAAATAAAAATGTTTTCAAAAAAAAATATATTCTTCTTCAGAATTTTTAAGAATGAATTCTAGTGTTTCATAAAGCATGTTGAAGCCTGGCTGGCTGTAAAGCCATGTCCAAATTCTTTTGGACTGAGGTTTCACTTATACTCAAGAGAAGAGCTTTTTTGTCTTTCTTAGCAAATTAGCAAATGCAAGTGATAGCATACTAAAGCTTGGCTGGCTATTAAGCCATGCCTGACCCTTTGATTGGAGCTTTAGATTAAAGAGCATAAGATTCCTGGAATTCATATTAAAAATTTTGGAATCCTTATTTTTCTTTTTCACACTAATTTTCGAAAAATACCAAAAAAAATTTAGAAAATCATAAAAAATCAAAAATATTTTTGTGTTCTTGTTTGAGTCTTGAGTCATGTTATAAGTTTGGTGTCAATTGCATGTGCATCTTGCATTTTTTTCGAAAATTTCATGCATTCATGGTGTTCTTCATGATCTTCAAGTTGTTCTTGGTAAGTCTTCTTGTTTGATCTTTGCATTTGCATGTTTTGTGTCTTTTCTTGTTTTTCATATGCATTCTTGAATTCTTAGTGCCTAAGCATTAAAGAATTCTAAGTTTGGTGTCTTGCATGTTTTCCTTACATTAAAAATTTTTCAAAAATATGTTCTTGGTGTTCATCTTAACATTCATAGTGTTCTTGGTGTTCATCTTGACATTCATAGCATTCTTGCATGCATCACATGTTTTGATCTAAAATTCTCATGCATTACATCATTTTTCTTGTTTTTCTCTCTCTTCATTAAAAATTCAAAAATAAAAAAAATATCTTTCCCTTTTTCTCTCTCATAAATTCAAAAATTAGATTTGACTTTTTCAAAAATTTTTAAAATCTAGTTGTTTTTATGAGTCAAATCGAATTTTCAATTTAAAAATCTTATCTTTTTCAAAAATCAAATCTTTTTTCAATTTTCTTAGTTATTTTCGAAAATTCTAAAAACATTTTTCGAAAATATTTTTCTTATTTTTATATCAAATTTTCGAAAATAACATCACCAATTAATGTTTTGATTCAAAAATTTCAAGTTTGTTACTTACTTGTTAAGAAAGTTTCAAACTTTAAGTTCTGGAATCATATCTTGTGATTTCTTGTGAATCAAGTCATTAATTGTGATTTTAAAAATCAAATCTTTTTCAAAAACTAATTTCAATCATATCTTTTCAAAAATATCTTCTTATCTTACCTCTTTCAAAAATTTGATTTCAAAATATCTTTTCTAACTTCCTAACTTCTTACCTTTTCAAAATTTGTTTCAACTAACTAACTAACTTTTTGTTTGTTTCTTATCTTTTTCAAAACTACCTAACTAACTCTCTCTCAATTTCGAAAATATCTCCCCCATTTTTCAAAATTTCTTTTTAATTAACTAATTATTTCAATTTTTAAATCTTAATTTTCAAAAATTACTAACCTTTTTCAAAAACTATTTTCAAAAATCACTAACTCTTTTTCAAAAATTATTTTCGAAATTTTCCCTCTCTCATCTTATTCTATTTATTTATTCATCTACTAACATCTCTCCCTCACCCACCAAAAATCCGAACCCTCTCTCTTTCTTTCTGAGTTCAGATTTTTCTCTTCTTCTTTTCTTCTACTAACAATAAGGAACCTCTTTACTGTGACATAGAGGATTCCTCTTCTTTTCTTTTTCTCTTCTCTTTCTTATGAGCAGGGACAGAGAAAAAGGTATTCTTGTTGAAGCTGATCCAGAACCTGAAAGGACTCTGAAAAGGAAACTAAGAGAAGCCAAATTACAACAATCCAGAGACAACTTGATTGAAAATTTCGAACAAGTAAAGGAGATGGCAGCCGAACCCAACAACAATGCAAGGAGAATGCTTGGTGACTTTACTGCACCAAATTCTAATTTACATGGAAGAAGCATCTCCATTCCTACCATTGGAGCAAACAATTTTGAGCTGAAACCTCAATTAGTTTCTCTGATGCAGCAAAACTGCAAGTTTCATGGACTTCCATCTGAAGATCCTTTTCAGTTCTTAACTGAATTCTTGTAGATCTGTGATACTGTTAAGACTAATGGAGTAGATCCTGAAGTCTACAGGCTCATGCTTTTCCCATTTGCTGTAAGAGACAGAGCTAGAGTATGGTTGGACTCTCAACCTAAATATAGCCTGAACTCTTGGGATAAGCTGGTCACGGCTTTCTTAGCCAAGTTCTTTCCTCCTCAAAAGCTGAGCAAGCTTAGAGTGGATGTTCAAACCTTCAGACAGAAAGAAGGTGAATCCCTCTATGAAGCTTGGGAAAGATACAAGCAGCTGACCAAAAAGTGTCTTTCTGACATGCTTTCAGAATGGACCATCCTGGATATATTCTTTGATGGTTTATCTGAGTTATCAAAGATGTCATTGGATACTTCTGCAGGTGGATCCATTCAGCTAAAGAAAATGCCTGCAGAAGCTCAAGAATTCATTGACATGGTTGCTAATAACTAGTTCATGTACACTTCTGAGAGGAATCCTGTGAGTAATGGGACGCCTATGAAGAAGGGAGTTCTTGAAATTGATACTTTAAATGCCATATTGGCTCAGAACAAAATATTAACTCAGCAAGTCAATATGATTTCCCAGAGTCTGAATGGAATGCAAGCTGCATCCAACAGTACTCAAGAGGCATCTTCCGAAGAAAAAGCTTATGATCCTGAAAACCCTGCAATAGCAGAGGTGAATTACTTAGGTGAACCTTATGGAAACACCTATAACCCATCATGGAGAAATCATCCAAATCTCTCATGGAAGGATCAAAGGCCTCAACAAGGCCTTAATAATGGTGGAAGAAACAGGTTTAGCAATAGCAAGCCTTTTCCATCATCCACTCAGCAACAAACAGAGAATTCTGAGCAGAATCCATCTAGCTTAGCAAATTTAGTCTCTGATCTATCTAAGGCCACTGTGAGTTTCATGAATGAAACAAGATCTTCCATTAGAAATTTGGAAGCACAAGTGGGCCAGCTGAGTAAAAGGATCACTGAAATCCCTCCTAGTACTCTCCCAAGCAATATAGAAGAGAATCCAAAAGGAGAGTGCAAGGCCATTGACATAAGCACCATGGCCGAACCTGTAAGGGAAGGAGAGGATGACGTGAATCCCAAGGGGGAAGACCTCCTGGGACGTTCAGTGATCAATAAGGAGTTTTTCTCTGAGGAACCCAAGGAATTTGAGACTCATCTAGAGACCATAGAGATTCCATTGAACCTCCTTATGCCATTCATGAGCTCTGATGAGTATTCCTCTTCTGAAGAGAATGAGAATGTTACTGAAGAGCAAAGTGCCAAGTTTCTTGGTGCAATCATGAAGCTGAATGCCAAATTATTTGGTATTGAGACTTGGGAAGATGAACCTCCCTTGTTCACCAATGAACTAAGTGATCTGGATCAACTGACATTGTCTCAGAAGAGACAGGATCCTGGAAAGTTCATAATACCTTGTACCATAGGCACCATGATCTTTAAGGCTCTGTGTGACCTTGGTTCAGGAATAAACCTCATGCCCCTCTCTGTAATAGAGAAACTGGGAATCTATGCGGTGCAAGCTGCTAAAATCTCATTAGAGATGACAGACAATTCAAGAAAATAGGCTTATGGACAAGTAGAGGACGTGTTAGTAAAGGTTGAAGGCCTTTACATCCCTGCTGATTTCATAGTCCTGGATACTGGAAAGGAAGAGGATGAATCCATCATCCTAGGAAGACCTTTCCTAGCCACAGCAAGAGCTGTGATTGATGTGGACAGAGGAGAATTGATCCTTCAAATAAATGAGGACAACCTTGTGTTTACAACTCAAGGATCTCTCTCTGCATCCATGGAGAGGAAGCATAAAAAGCTTCTCTCAAAGCAGAGTCACCCAAAGCCCCTACAGTCAAACTCTAAGTTTGGTGTTGAACTCCCATATCCAAACTCTAAGTTTGGTGTTGGAGAGTCTCAACAATGCTCTGAACATCTGTGAGGCTCCATGAGAGCCCACTGTCAAGCTATTGACATTAAAGAAGCACTTGTTGGGAGGCAACCCAATTTTTATTTATCTAACTATATTTTTCTTAATTATATGTCTTTGTAGGTTCATGATCATGTGGAGTCACAAAATGAAAATAAAAATTAAAAACGGAATCAAAAACAGCAGAAGAAAAATTACACCCTGGAGGAAGCACCTGTTTGGCGTTCAACGCCAGAACAGAGCATGGTTCTGGCGCTGAACGCCCAAAATGGGCAGTATCTGGGCGCTGAACGCCCAAAATGGGCATCATCTGGGCGCTGAACGCCAGAATTGCACCCTGGAGAGGAGCTGGCGTTGAACGCCCAGAACAAGCATGGTTCTGGCGTTCAACGCCAGAAATGGGCAACAAATGGGCGTTGAACGCCCAAAATGGGCACCAACCTGGCGCTGAACTTCCAGAGTTGTGTGCAAGGGCATTTTACATGCCTAATTTGGTGCAAGGTTGTAAATTCTTGAACACCTCAGGATCTGTGGACCCCACAGGATCATCTCAGGATCTGTGGACCTCACAGGATCCCTACCCACCTCACCCTCTCTTTCTCCATTCATGACCATCCCTTCTGTTTTCTATTCACCACTCACATCCATACACACGTCCCTTCATCTCCTCCATATCTTCTTCTTCTTCTATTCTTTCTTCTTTTGCTCGAGGGCGAGCAACATTCTAAGTTTGGTGTGGTAAAAGCATAAGCTTTTTGTTTTTCCATTACCATTAATGGCACCTAAGACCGGAGAAACCTTTGGAAAATGGAAAAGAAAGACAAAGGCTTCCACCTCCGAGTCATGGGAGATGGAAAGATTCATCTCAAAGGGTCTATAGCTCAGTGGTAGAACATTTGACTGCAAATCAAGAGATCCCTGAGATACCTCAGGGGATACAGTTTCCTCCACAAAACTATTGGGAGCAAATCAACACCTCCCTGGGAGAATTAAGTTCCAACATGGGACAATTAAGGGTGGAACATCAAGAGCACTCCATCATCCTTCATGAAATTAGAGAAGATCAAAAATCAATGAGGGAGGAGCAACAAAGACAAGGAAGAGACATAGAAGAGCTCAAGGACATCATTGGTTCCTCAAGAAGGAAACGCCACCATCACTAAGGTGGATTCATTCCTTGTTCTTATTTCTTCTGTTTTTCGTTTTCTATGTTATGTGCTTATCTATGTTTGTGTCTTCATTACATGATCATTAGTAGTTAGTAACTATGTCTTAAAGTTATGAATGTCCTATGAATCCATCACCTCTCTTAAATGAAAAATGTTTTAATTCAAAAGAACAAGAAGTACATGAGTTTTGAATTTATCCTTGAACTTAGCTTAATTATATTGATGTGGTGACAATGCTTCTTGTTCTCTGAAAGAATGCTTGAACAGTGCATATGTCTTTTGAAGTTTTTGTTTAAGAATGTTAAATATGTTGGCTCTTGAAAGAATGATGGCTAGGAGACATGTTATTTGATAATCTGAAAAATCATAAAAATGATTCTTAAAGCAAGAAAAAGCAGCAAAGAACAAAGCTTGCAGAAAAAAAAAAAGAAAAAAAAATAGGCAAAAAAAATAGAAAGAAAAAGAAAAAGCAAGCAGAAAAAGCCAAAGCTCTTAAAACCAAGAGGCAAGAGCAAAAAAAGCCAGTAACCCTTAAAACCAAAAGGCAAGGGTAAATAAAAAGGATCCCAAGGCTTTGAGCATCAGTGGATAGGAGGGCCTAAAGGAATAAAATCCTGGCCTAAGCGGCTAAACCAAGCTGTCCCTAACCATGTGCTTGTGGCGTGTAGGTGTCAAGTGAAAACTTGAGACTGAGCGGTTAAAGTCAAGGTCCAAAGCAAAAAAAAAAAAAAAGAGTGTGCTTAAGAACCCTGGACACCTCTAATTGGGGACTTTAGCAAAGCTGAGTCACAATCTGAAAAGGTTCACCCAGTTATGTGTCTGTGACATTTATGTATCCGGTGGTAATACTGGAAAACAAAGTGCTTAGGGCCACGGCCAAGACTCATAAAGAAGCTGTGTTCAAGAATCATCATACTGAACTAGGAGAATCAATAACACTATCTGAACTCTGAGTTCCTATAGATGCCAAAACTATTCAAGAGGCAAAAAGCTACAAGTCCCGCTCATCTGATTGGAGCTATGTATCATTGATAATTTAGAATTTATAGTATATTCTCTTCTTTGTATCCTATTTGATTTTCAGTTGCTTGGGGACAAGCAACAATTTAAGTTTGGTGTTGTGATGAGCGGATAATTTGTACGCTTTTTGGCATTGTTTTTAGTATGTTTTTAGTAGAATCTAGTTACTTTTAGGGATGTTTTCATTAGTTTTTATGTTAAATTCACATTTCTGGACTTTACTATGAGTTTGTTTATTTTTCTGTGATTTCAGGTATTTTCTGACTGAAATTGAGGGACTTGAGCAAAAATCAGATTCAGAGGTTGAAGAAGGACTGCTGATGCTGTTGGATTCTGACCTCCCTGCACTCAAAGTAGATTTTCTGGAGCTACAGAACTCGAAATGGCGCACTTCCAATTGAGTTGGAAAGTAGACATCCAGGGCTTTCCCGCAATATATAATAGTCCATACTTTGACCAAGTTTAGATGACGTAAACTGGCGTTCAACGCCAGCTCTCTGCCCAATTCTGGCATCCAGCGCCAGAAACAAGCTGCAAAGTGGAGTTCAACGCCCAAACTGGCACCAAAACTGGCGTTCAACTCCAGAAATGACCTCTACATGTGTAACACTCAAGCTCAGCCCAAGCACACACCAAGTGGGCCCCGGAAGTGGATTTATGCATCAATTACTTACTTCTGTAAACCCTAGTGGCTAGTTTATTATAAATAGGACTTTTTACTATTGTATTAGACATCTTTTGATCATTTTCAGATCTTTGGATGCCTGGTTCTTAGATCAGAGGGGCTGGCCATTCGGCCATGCCTGGACCTTTCACTTATGTATTTTTAACGGTAGAGTTTCTACACTCCATAGATTAAGGTGTAGAGCTCTGCTGTTCTTCAAAGATTAATGCAAAGTACTACTGTTTTCTATTCAATTCATCTTATTTCGCTTCTAAGATATTCATTCACTCTTCAACCTGAATGTGATGAATGTGACAATCATCATCATTCCCTATGAACGCGTGCCTGACAACCACTTCCGTTCTACCTTCGACTGAATGAGTATCTCTTAGATCTCTTAATTAGAATCTTTGTGGTATAAGCTAGAATGATGGCGGCATTCAAGAGAATCCGAAAAGTCTAAACCTTGTCTGTGGTATTTCGAGTAGGATTCAATGATTGAATGACTGTGACGAGCTTCAAACTCGCGATTGCTGGGCGTAGTGACAGACGCAAAAGGATAGTAAATCCTATTCCAGCATGATCGAGAACCGACAGATGAATAGCCGTGCCGTGACAGGGTGCGTTGACCATATTCACTGAGAGGATAGGATGTAACCATTGACAAGGGTGATGCCTCCAGACGATTAGCCGTGCCGTGACAGGGCATTTGGATCATTTTCCTGAGAGAAGACCGAAAGTAGCCATTGACAATGGTGATGCATCACATAAAGCCAGCCACGGAAAGGAGTAAGACTGATTGGATGAAGATAGTAGGAAAGCAGAGGTTCAGAGGAACGAAAGCATCTCTATTCGCTTATCTGAAATTCTCACCAATGATTTACATAAGTATTTCTATCCCTATTTTATTATTTAATTTCGAAAACTCCATTACTATTTTATATCCGCCTGACTGAGATTTACAAGGTGACCATATCTTGCTTCATACCAACAATCTCCGTGGGATTCGACCCTTACTCACGTAAGGTATTACTTGGACGACCCAGTGCACTTGCTGGTTAGTTGTGCGAAGTTGTGAACCATGGTATTGGCATCATGTTTTTGGCGCCATTACCAGGGAAAGAAAGAGCGATGGATTTTACATAATCAAAGTGTAATCACAATTTCTGCGCACCAGGAGTCATCTGTTTCCTCTTCCATGTCAAGTATCACAAAATCTGCAGGGAAGAAGAGGTCTCCAACCTTGACCAGTACATTCTCTACTAGTGCGTATGCCTGCCTCAAAGACTTGTCAGCCATTTGCAAGGTTATCATTGTTGCCTGTGCTTCTTGGATTTTCAACTTCTTCATCACAGACAGACGCATCAGATTTATGCTTGAACCAAGATCACACAGTGCTTTGTCAAAAGTAATAGTCCCTATGGTACAGGGAATCAAGAAGCTTCTTGGATCGGGCATCTTCTTGGGTAACTTCCTCTGAATCAGTGCACTGCACTCCTTGGTCAAGACCACAATTTCATCTCCCTTCAAGGCCTTTTTCTCTAACACCTCAGCAAAAGGAATATTGATGTGCAACTTTTTAAAGGTTTCCAAGAACTGAGTGAACTACTCATCCTTGGTTTCCTCTTGAACTTCTGAGGGTGTGGTATTTCAGGCTCCTATGCTACCAATGGGGCGTGTAACAATGTGCTTTTAGCATTTTCTTGAGCATTTTCTTCCTTCAATTTCTTAGCAACATGCACCTCCTTAGACTCGGCCTCTTTGGCCATGGTGAGAGCCTTACACTCTTCTCTTGGATTTACCTCTGTGTCACCGGGAAGAATGTTTGGAGGTCTCTCATGTATCCTCTTACTCAACTGAACCACTTGTACTTCCAAGTTCTGAATTGAAGCTATTGTCTCCTGCATAAAGCTGTGAGTAGTCTTGGAAAGTTCAGCAACTAATGTGGCTAGTCAGGAGTGTCTTGGCTCTGAGAGAGTCCTTGTTGCTGATGAGAGGGTTAGAACTGCCAGTTGTTAAATCTATTCTGATGAGAGCCACCCTGGTTGTTGTTGAAGTTTTATTGGGGCTTCTGTGGCTGCTCTCTCCATCCAAAGTTAGGGTGATTCCTCCATCCCTAATTGAATGTATTAGCATAGGGATCATTATTGAAATTTCTAGAGGAATTTTTCATATAATTAAATTGTTCAGTGGTGGGTTGAGCATAGCCATAAGCGTCTCCTTAGTTGTAGCTTTCATTCATGTCATGGGATACATCTTGGGTATTGACAGCTGAGACTTGTATCCCACTCAAATACTAAGAAATCATACTAATCTCCTGTGACATGATCTTATTTTGAGCCAAAATAGCGTCCAAGATGTCCACCTCCAAGACTCCTTTCTTCTGAGTAGTACCAGAGTTCACAGGGTTCCTCTCAGAAGTGTATAAATATTGGTTGTTGGCAACCATCTTAATAAGCTCATTAGCCTCTTCAGGCGTCTTCTTCATGTGCAAGAAACCACCTGCAGAGTTGTTCAGTGACATCTTGGCCATCTCAGAGAGGCCATCATAAAAGATCTGCAGCCTGGTCCATTTAAAAAATATGTCAGGAGGACACCTCCTGATCATCAGCTTGTATCTCTCCCAAGCCTCATAGAGGGACTCTCCATCTTTTGTCTGAAGGTCTGAACATCCACCCTAAACTTAGTCAGCTTCTGAGGTGGAAAAAATTTGGTCAGAAATCTAATGACCACCTTGTCCCATGTGTCCAGACTCTCCTTGGGCTGAGAATCAAGCCATTGCTTTGCTTTGTCCCTCACAGCAAATGGGAAGAGCATGAGCTTGTAGACCTCCGAATTTACTTCATTTGTCTTCACAGTGTCATAGATCTGTAGAAAGTTGGAGATGAATAGATTTGGATCTTTCTGTGGGAGTCCATGAAACTGGCAGTTTTGCTGCACTAGAGTGATTAGTTGCGGCTTAAACTCAAAATTATTGGCACCAATGGCAGGTACAGCTATATTGCGCCCATAAAAGTCAGGAGTGGGTGTAGTGTATGAGCTAAGCGTTCTCCTTGCTTGCTCATTAGCATTCGGGTTCCCACCATTAACATCCATAGCTTCCTTCTCAAAATTTTTCTTGAGGTTCTCTCCGGCTTTGTAAGCTTTAGCTTGATGCAAACGCCGCCTCAAAGTCCTTTCAGGTTCAGAATCAAACTCAAGAATAGGTTCATTATCCCTGTTCCTGCTCATAAACAAACAAGAGACAAAGAAAAGTGGGAGTCTCTAAGTCAAAGCATAGAAAGCTCCCAATGAGATATCCTATATAAAAAAAAGAAGAAATAAAACAATACAAAGCAAGCAACTAAACTAAAAAATTTTGAAAATAAGACTGAGAAAGTAACCCAAAAATTTTTTAAAACTAAAAAGAGAAAGACACTAAAAATTTCGAAAAATAAAGAGAAAGAAAAAATACTAAAGGGACACCAAACTTAAAATTAGAAATTAAGGGAAAGTAAATTAAATAAAACATAAATTTGAAAATTAAAGGAAAAATAAATAAACAAACTAAGAAAAGTACCTAATCTATGCAACCAGACAACTAGTAGTTGTCAATCACAAACAATCCTCGGCAATGTCGCCAAAAACTTGGTACACGAATTGTGAACTCGCATAACTTAACCGACAAGTGCACCGAGTCTTCCAAGTAATACCTCAGGTGAGTGAGGGTCGATCCCATGAAGATTGTCGGACTGAGCAATAATCGTTATCCAATTGGCTTAGTTAGGGAAACAGAAAAGGTTGTTTGATTGTGTAATTTGCATAAAACAATAAACAAGAGAATAAAGAGAGCAAATAAAAGGTTTGGTGTAAAAACAATGAGAGAAAACAGTTAAGGCTTCGGAGATCTTTACTTTTCCGGATTAAAAGTTCTTACCAACTATTTTAATAATGCATGATTCATTTCATGGCAAACTGTAAATAACTAAACCCTGATCTCTTAGTGATTCAGTCTCCTCTAACCTTCATTAACCGCCACTCTCGTGGTCACTTAATTCCGATTATAGGGTTAAATTCAAAAACTAGTTTATGGCCACAAAAACCTTAATTACCCAAAGCTAACAGAATTATATATCACATATCATAATTAGTTCATGTAATTAGCAATTTAGGAGGAATTTCTTTTCAAGCTGTTGTTCAAGCGAGATAACTCTCTCGAGAATCACAAAAACTCATGTAAAATAAGGTCATACTCTCGTTCCACCCAAATTCATAAGATTAAGAATAAAAACAATCCTTGAAATTGAATCAAAATATTAATTAAAATAGAAAAGCAATAGTCTTAATTCATAGAAATAAACAGAGCTCCTAACCTTAACAAAAGAGGTTTAGTTGCTCACGACTTACAGAGAAAACTAGGGTTCCAAAAAGTGAAACGTGTGGAAGAGAGAGAAGATCCCCACAAAGGGTGAATCTTTTCCCTTTTATACTAACCTAATTTGATTCGGAAATAAAATAATATAATAAATCCTAAAACTAAAAGATATTGTATGTAAATAAAAATTACAGAAAGAAAATAAAATATGACTAATAAATGCTAAATCCACTTGAAATGCCCAAAGAGAGTGAATTCGGATTGCCTGGCGCTAAACGCCAAATGGGCGTTTAGGGAATGGATTCTCTCAATTTTTTTCAACAATTGAGGGGGTAAAGTGTGATCTCTCACCATTAATTTTGTAAGTGGGACTAAAAATAAATATGAAAGAGAGAACAATGAAAGGTTATAGATCACACTTTACACCCTCAATTTTTTTTTAACAATTGAGAGGATCCATTCCCGGTGTTTAGTGCCCTAGAGGGAGTAGAAACGATGCTGGATTGTGGCCTTGCTGGCGCTAAACGCCAACTGGGCGTTTGGCGCCCACGGGAGATGCTGCCAACTTCTCCTTTTCAGCTCAAAACTCTGCCAAATTGTTTCGAATTTCACCTGAAATTATAAAAACACTAAAACAACTCAAAGTAGAATTGTTAGTGTAAAAATGTTAGAATTAACGAAATATTTCTTTGCATATTTAAAGTACCCACAATTAAGAACCCAATTAGATCTTTGACCACATATTTTTTAAGAGAAATATTCTGTTAATTTTAATACTTTTGACACAAAAAGACCCGATTACAAAATTAAAAACAATGTGAGAACCCAATTGAAAAGGAAAAAAAAAGTATAGAGACTTAATTATAAATTTGGTAACTTATATCTAATCGAGCCCGCTTTCGACTCAATAAGTCGAGCTTAGCTTATTTAGAGCTTGTTTGAGTGAACTTCTAATAAAAGATTTTTTTCGAGTTATCTTTTTTTAAAAGATTTTTTAAAAAAGTAAAAATAAATTTATATTTAAATATTTTATACAAAAATTTTTTTATCTATTAATTATATTTAAATATAATAGTATAAAAATATATTTTTTATTATATTAAAAATATTTTTTTTTAAATCTTTTTAAAAAAATATAAAGTATAGATTCTTAAAGTTATAAATTATAGCCATGCCCGGATGCCGCTCCCCTCCCAAAGTTTACAAAAGTTATTAGTTATATATATATATAAAAGAATTTTTATAATTGATTTAGTTAACTTGTTAATTTTTTTTATTTGTGGGTTCAAATATTATTCCTAGTAATTCTCAAATAATATAATTTTATATCTCTCTCTTTTCTTATCTTTTATAATTTTTTTAAATTAAAAATTATTCTTTTTAAAGTACTTGTTATGCTAATATTTAATGTAAATTCTTTTTAAATTAACATAAAATAATATTGAGAAATCCTATATATTTTTATTTTAAAAAATTAATTTATCACACTTATATTGTTCTTTAAATTTTACCTTATAATATATAGATAACTTGATGAATTTAAATAATACGTAACGTGTTTACAAAAATTTTCTTGAAAAAAAAAAACATTTATTGAAGAACTAAAAATTATTTTTTTTAATATATTTATTGATTGATAAAGGTTAACAAACAGTTTTCAACCAAAATTTAATTTAATTTTGTTAATATTATATATTTTGTATTAAAAAAATTGATCTCTTCACAAAAAAAAAAAAAAAAAAAATTCAAACTCCACCACTCGAATTCTACTTATTAAAATGTTAACAAATCGAATTTGAATTGGCTCACAAACTAGTTTGACTCATTTCGAGTACTAATGTGGTATAATAAATACTTTTGTCTTAAAGTTAAAGACAATACTCTCGTGTGATTAAAGAGAGGTAAATACCAATTTAGTATCAAAAAGATTCAGACGCTAACAAAATAGTACCTAACAGATGTTATCGATAAAATAGTCCCTGGACGATTTTTGAATTTAACAAAAGTGACCATCAATCGTTTGACTCCGTTTTCATTGACAAAAAACGCTGAATTGACAAAATAAATTGGTAAAATTTTTAATTTATCTTTGGTTCTCTCTATCTTTCAAAAACAACTCCTCCTCCCCCACAGAAAAAAATGGAGGATCATCATCATCAACCCTTAGTCACAAATTCTAATCCCATCCTCTCCCAACTCCTCTCCCCTACCTCTTGCCGTCACGAGTCTCTCATCCTATTCCAATTCTACTATCGCTTTAACTTCTCACAACACAACTTCATTATCATCTTGTTCTTCATCAATAATAACAAAAATATTTTTTTTTATAAATAAAAAATAAAAAAGACAGATTTAGAAAAAAATATAAAATCTAGAAAGAGGGAGGAAGAGGATGGAAAAGTCAGAAGAGGCAAAGGCCGAGAGAAAGAGCTTGACGAATCAAACAATTAGAAACCCTAATTTCTTAGTGAAATCATTCTTTTTTTTATCTCTTACTCCTATTCAAATGAAAAATCACAAATTTCATGAGATCATGGGAGTTATATTGCTAAAAAAGAATATCGCCCAGTGCTCTAAGCTTCTTCCATGGTCACTGCTGCTGCTAATTCTCCATGAGACCATGAGAATCAGATCTGATTATCCACGGTATTTCCCAACTCGATAGGTTAAGGACTAATTCGTCGCGGATCGGAGCTCCATTTAAGAGTCTGCCGCTGGCCAATAGGTTGTGCATGCACAAGACATGATTAGAACTAAATCTGGTATTTGTGTTCTTCTTATATTTGTTGTGGCGATGGTGGTATTTTTGGAAGTAGAAGTCTTTTTCGTTGATGAAAGAGATACTCTTATGCGGTGCTATTTTCATTTTTCTTTTTTTAGGAAGAATTCACTAATTTAATTAATTAAAATAAACTGTAATATATATATTTCTTATTTTTATTTAGATTAGATTGATGGGCTTTTAATTATTGTTTTAATGTGTGTTATTTTAATTATATTTAATTGTCGTTGTTTCTATTTTTTTTGTTACACTTCCGGTTTTCTTCTTTTTCACATCTCTATTCTTAAGATTTTTGTGAGTAATTGTAGATAAAAAAATTGGTTCATTCATAAATTTTGATTATTGTTTAGTTGCTAAAACTTTTATCCTTCTTCTAAAAAATGATGAGTTGATGTTACAGATTTGATGATCATTATTCATTTTTATCTGTGAAGAAAAAAGGAAAAAAATACAGAAAATTTTTAGAAGAGAGAGAATGATAGTAGAACCAATAATAAATTAAAAATTTTATCAAATTTTTTTGTCAATTCAATGTTTTATGTCAATGAAAATAAGTTAAACCACAAATAGTCATTTTTATTAAATTTAAAAATTTTTTAGAGATCATTTTATTAATAATATCTATTAGATATCATTATATGATTTTATCAACGTCTGAATCTTTCGAGTACTAAATTGATATTTATTTCAATTAAAAATGATAATTCATTTATACCGTAGAGAAAAAATATATAGTATCTCCATATTAACTAACTATCATAAGATAATTAAGGAAAAAATATTATACCATATACATAATAAAAAGGGCAAAAAACAGAAATAAGCCAATGGAAAAAATAATTTACGTGAATAAGCCAAAACAAAAACTGTTTCATGAATCCACCAATGCACATTTATATGTAGTTCGAACCAAGCTGGTTCGAACTCCATTTCTACATAATTCGAACCAGTTCGAATTACACACAAACACACGCACACACTAATTCGAATCAGCTTGGTTCGAATTACACACAGTAATTCATGGTATAATTCGAATTATGCTGTTAAAAATTTAATAATTTACTAAAAAAAATTTATTAAAAAAATTAATAATTTAAAAATTAAAAAATATATATTTTATTTCATACGTTAAAAAAAAGCTAACAAAATATTTAATTACGAGACTTCTTTAAAATATTAATGAGCTATCAATTCGAATTCCATACAATACTTTTCTGTCCATTTTTAATAGCTCATGAATATTTTTTAATAAATTTTTTTAAATTATACTACAAAAAATATTTTATCCTATGCAAAACAATTTTTAAAAAATTGCTTAAAAAATGTTAGGAGTACTATAAAAATTTGTAATATTATAATAACTTAGGTAAATACATGCATGTACTCAAATTTTAAATAAAATATTTTACATAGTCAATAATAATTTAGAAATGAAAGAAAATATTTTATTCCATACAAAATAATTAAAAAATATTTTATTTTATACAAAATAATTTTAAAAAATGGCTTAAAAAATGTTATGAGTACTATAAAAGTTTGTAATATTCTAGGAATTTAGGTAAAAGGATGATAAAAATATTTTTTCTATAATTTCTAAATTATTAGTGACTATGTAGAGATAATTAAATTATATGGTGAGATAATATTCTAGTGATTTAGGTAAAAATATGATAAAAATATTTTTTCTTTAAGTTTGTAATATTCATGATAATTTTATAATAAATTTATTTAAATTATATGGTGAGATATTACATGATTCAAATTACGCATAGGGAAGTTCGAATCACTCTGATTCAAATTATATGGTGAGCAATTCGAATTCTATACAATACTCTTCTGCCCATTCTTGATAGCTCATAAATATTTTTTAATAAATTTATTTAAATTATACCACAAAAAAAATTTATTCTATGCAAAATAATTTAAAAAATGGCTTAAAAAATGTTAGAAGTACTATGAAAATTTGTAATGTTCTAATGACTTAGGACATTAAAGAAATACTCTACATAATCACTAATAATTTAGAAATTATAGAAAAAATATTTTTATCATCTTTTTACCCAAATCACTAGAATATTACAAACTTTTATAGTACTCATAACATCTTTTAAGCCATTTTTTAAAATTATTTTGTATAGAATAAAATATATTTTTTAATTATTTTGTATAGAATAAAATATTTTCTTTCATTTCTAAATTATTATTGACTATGTAGAATATTTTATTTAAAATTTGAGTACATGCATGTATTTACCTAAGTTATTATAACATTACAAATTTTTATAGTACTCCTAACATTTTTTAAGCCATTTTTTTTAAAATTGTTTTGCATAGGATAAAATATTTTTTGTAGTATAATTTAAAAAAATTTATTAAAAAAATTTATTAAAAAATATTCATGAGCTATTAAAAATGGACAGAAAAGTATTGTATGGAATTGGAATTGATAGCTCATTAATATTTTAAAGAAGTCTGTAATTAAATATTTTGTTAGCTTTTTTTTAACGTATGAAATAAAATATATATTTTTTTAATTTTTAAATTATTAAATTTTTTAATAAATTTTTTTAGTAAATTATTAAATTTTTAACAGCATAATTTGAATTATACCATGAATTACTGCGTGTAATTCGAACCAAGCTGGTTCGAATTAGTGTGTGCGTGTGTTTGTGTGTAATTCGAACCAAGCTGGTTCGAATTAGTGTGTGCATGTGTTTGTGTATAATTCGAACTAAGCTGGTTCGAATTATGTAGAAATGGAGTTCGAACCAAGCTTATTCGAACTACATATAAATGTGCATTGGTGGATTCATGAAGCAGTTTTCGTTTTGGCTTATTCACGTAAATTATTTTTTCCATTGTCTTATTTCTGTTTTTTGCCCTAATAAAAATGATAAATGAATGCTTCTAAACAAATGTAGAATAAAAATTTTATATTTCATAAGAAAGGTTAAAATCCGTCTTGATTAAATTGCAAGGGATGTAGTCACCAAAAAAAAAATTGCAAGGGATGTGGTTTATTTCTATAATTGATATATTTTTAAAAAAATTGTTCAGAATTATAGTTTGGAAGTCAAATGGAATCAATTTTTTTAGCTTTTTTAATGTATTTATTTTCTTATCTTGTATTTATTAATTATTAATTATTATTAAAATAAATAGATAATTTTAAATATAATACATATAATTATATACGTTATATATATATAAAACTATGAATGTTAAGGTAAATATAATAATATTCTATAACTAATAAATATTATTCATTTGGATCAATATTTAGTTATATTTAAAAAATTTGTATACATGAAATATATAGTTTATATTTAATATAAAATTTATACATATAAATTAATATAATTTATATTTATTTATCAGAATTTAAATATATAAATCAGTAAAATTTATTTATTAAAGATAATTTATTATTTGTATTAGTTAAATACAGACCAAAATTATTAAAAAAATGCTAGCCTCTAAAATTTTTTAACTTAAATATAGTAACTTTTTGTGTTATTACCCCTCTAGTATTATTGTTTTTTTATTAGCCAGCATCGGTAGTAGTTTTAATTAAAATATAATCCCTTATTACTTAATATTTATATTTGTATTTATATCTAACAATATAAAATTTTAATAGAGATAACTTTATAGCATTATAGCAAAAATTTTTATGACTAAAAGTTTAGAATTTAAAATATTTTGTCTTTTATTTCATTATAAACATAAATAAAACTTCAAAGTAAAGTAGTCGGAAAAAGAAATGTGTTTAAATATAAAATTATTTATATATGAATTTAATTTCTCTATCCGAATTGAATAAAAAATTTTATACAGACATTTAATTTTATGTTATTATATTATCAAAAGTAATTATTTTTAAAATTTATTATTTAAAAATAATTATGTTAGATATACATTAAATATTAGTTATTGGGTGTAAAAAACACATTAAAAATGAATTTAAATAACAAATATATTTATACATAAATATATAATAACTAATTTAATAACTGAATTTTATATGCACATAATATTTTTTATTTCAAAAACATCTAAATACATGAATTTCATTTAATTTAATAATCATGTAAAATTATTTATATTATTTATATTATTAATTGACTTGTCAGATTAAGAGATGCCGTAAAAAATCAAAATTTAATTATTTACATATACTAGTGTATTAATAGACGCTAATAATTTATTTTTTTATAAATTAGAATATAGATAATAATAATAATAATAAATTTGAGATTAGGCAATGTAGTACATTGTTTGCAATAAAATAAAATAAATCATGAACTTTGAGAAAAAAAATTATAAAGCAACTCTCTTCAATTTCCTATAATAATAATAATAATAATAATAATAATAATAATAATAATAATAAAGAACATATGCTAAAGTTCTTGATTATAATAATTTTTTTTATAAAAAGTATATAAACTTAAACTTTTAACATATTAGTTATTTTTACTGAATAGTAATACAATATTAGTTATTTGTGTAATTTTTTACAATGAAAATAAATGAAAAATAATTTCTTCTTATATATTTATTAAGAAAATTATTAATAATAATATTGATATATATTGTTAGCTAAATCTTATGTACAAATAGGAAAATCACGGAGAGAAAAAGAGAAGAGAGGTTAACGTCATGCTGGTTACATAAATTAGTTACAGTTACGGTTACTTGGATAGCACATCATGGCCCTACACGTGTACAGTGAGAGGCCTCAGGGTCAGGGATCAGAGGCACGCTCGTGACCCTCACAGTCACCGAATCATTCATCTGTACGGTCCGAGGCACCTCTCTTTCTCTCTCATCTTTGAATGGTAAATTTATTCATTTTACTTTTATTTATAAAATGTGGAATTACGCAACGGTTCAAAACCACTTGGAACTAGCGAAAAGGATGAGGAATCCTATGTCTGATTCTCTTCCAAAGTGATACTACTTCTGCGATACCATACCACCCATTCATGTTGTATAAAATGATTAAAATCTTTCAATAATTTTCTATTTTTATAATAAAAAATAAAAACTAAAAACAATAAAATAATTTTTATTCTTCAGCTAATTTTATTCCTTAAATAAATATATTATAATTTTGTTATCAAATATTACTGTCACCCATAACCAATATGTACGTACTATCTGTCTATCTTCTTTTTATTTTGTGTCTTTTTTTTTAAATACTAATATAAAATAAAAGGTAAAGATTTAATGTAATTATTTTTTTATAAAATTAATAATTTAAAATTATTAATTTTATATAAAAATAAGTTCACGTGACCAAAATTAAATTTCACTTCGGTCAATATTTTTTGTTCCAAATTGTAGTTTATTAGGTAGTGTTTGTTTTGAGGTACTGAGATAGAGATTGAGAGATTGAGATTCAGTATTATATTTGTTAGTTCAGATATTGGTACTAAAATTTCTGTCTTTGTTTCTAAAATTTCAGTATTTCAGTACTTCCAAAATATAGAGACACAAGGGACTAAAATTTTTAGAGATGGAGACTAAAACTTTAATAACATTTTATATCTAAAATTTTAATTAATTAATTCTAATTTTACTCTTTGTACAAATTAAATTAAAATTTCATTCTTATTTCAATTTTTGTCTCCTATTTTATACTAAACAAAATACTAAAATTTATTTCAATTTTTATCTCTTAGTTTCAGTCTCTCAATATCAATCTTTTTATTTTTGTCTTTCTACCAAACACTGGCTTAGTGATTTAACAATTCCACTTCATCTTAATTTGTGTTGTCGTGTATCTCTTATAAGAGACGAGACATATTAATTACGTGACATTCTTGGCTAGATATTCTTACCACTCTCATGAAAGGAAAATTTTTCAAGATTATAAATTTGGTATCCATTATTCAAAACCAAACTTTACTCACTTTCTCTTTGCGATATTTCGGAGTGAAAAAATGATAATGCTAAAAAATAAAAAAATCAGTTTAAATTATTGATTATATATAAAAAATATAAATTTTTATATATGAATAATTTTAAGATGGTTCAAAATATAACTAAAAAAGAGTAAAATTTTTTTTAAAGGTGTTAGATTAAAAGGATGAAATAAAAAAAATGTAAGAAGTTGAATTTTTTTTAGTGAGAACTAAACCGGTAAAAGTGAATTGGTTAGATATAAAGTGTAGAGAATGACATTTAGATAAAAATAAATCAAACTAGATGTCCTATCACTAATGTCACATATTATGAACACTTTTTCATTAATGTCACATGTTATGAGCACATTTTCATTCGGACACCTCCTTGCCATAGACACCCGAAATAGTATAAAAACTTTAAGAAAAAATAGAAGCTAAAAGATTGAAGAAGAAATTAGAACAATACTTTTATCAAAAAGGAGAGTTGTTCAAGAAGAGTTTTACCGGAGAGGTGCTAAAATGTGTTCAAAATGAAGAAAAATACAAAGTCTTAGAAGAAGTCCATCAAAGGGTATGTAGAAGACACCAAGAAGGAAGGGTCTTGTGGCACAAACTAATAAAGATTGGCTATTTATTGGGCAAAAATGAAAGAAGATGCAATCAACTAGGTCAGGAGATATCCGCAATGTCAAAAGCATGCAAACTTGATACATGCATCAAGCGTGTAGAAAAATAACCACAAAACATCATATTCATTTTATACATGGGCTATAGATTTTGTGGGACCAATCAACCCCTATCAATATGAAAGAAGTGGATTCTAGTTGTAACAGAAAGTTTCACCAAGTAGGTAGAAACCGTGACTATTAGGAAAGCAAATACTGAAACAGTAGTGAGATTCATCAAAGAAAACATAATATGCAGGTTTGGGCTGCCAAGTGTTCTGGTATCTGATAATGGAATCCACTTTGTTAGCCAAAGAGTAAAGGGTATTCTTGAACATTACCAAATCAAATATCACAAGTCTTTTTCCTACTACGCATAGGACAATGGCTAGGTAGAGTCTACTAATAAGAGCCTTTTGAAAATACACTTAAAGATGGTGACCGATGCCCATAAAGATTGGAGTGAATACTTACCACTTGCTTTTTGCTCTTACAAAACAACCAGACATAGAACAATCAGAATAACACTCTTTTCGTTGGTTTATGGGGCAGAAGCTATTCTTCCAATAGAAATTGAAGTTCTTACAGCCAGAATGTTGTTAGACGAAACAAGAAATTGTGAAGCTGAGTGGTCCACGAAATTGTGATGTCCAGGCTCGAACAATCCCTGGCAACGTGAGCAACTTGGTACGCATAATCGTGATTACACTTTAATTATGTAAAATTCATAGCTCTTTCTTCCCCTGGCAATGGCGCCAAGAACATGGTGCCAATACCATGGTTCACAACTTCGATACAACTAACCAGCAAGTGCACTGGGTCGTCCAAGTAATACCTTACGTGAGTAAGGGTCGAATCCCACGGAGATTGTTGGTATGAAGCAAGCTATGGTCACCTTGCAAATCTCAGTCAGGCAGATATAAATTGATAATGATGTTTTCGAATAATAACTAATAGAATAGGGGTAGAGATACTTATGTAATTCAGTGGTAGGAATTTCAGATAAGCAAATGGAGATGCTTTCGTTCCTCTGAACCTCTGCTTTCCTGCTATCTTCATCCAGTCAGTCTTACTCCTTTTCATGGCTGGCTTTATGTGATACATCACCACTGTCAATGGCTACTTTTGGTCATCTCTCGGGAAAATGATCCAATGCCCTGTCACGACACGGTTAATCGTCTGGAGGCATCACCCTTGCCAATGGCTTCATCTTATCCTCTCAGTGAATAATATGCTCACGCACCCTGTCACGGCACGGCTATTCATCTGTCGGTTCTCGATCATGCTGGAATAGGATTTACTATCCTTTTGCGTCTGTCACTAACGCCCTGCAATCGCGAGTTAGGAGCTCGTCATAGTCATTCAATCATTGAATCCTACTCGGAATACCATAGACAAGGTTTAGACCTTCCGGATTCTCTTGAATGCCGCCATCATTCTAGCTTATGCCACGAAGATTCCGGTTAAGAGATCTAAGAGATATTCATTCTAGCTTATTTCATGTAGAACGGAAGTGTTTGTCAGGCACGTGTTTATAGGGGAGATGGTGATGAGCGTCACACATAATCATCACCTTCATCACGTTCTTGGGTGCGAATGGATATCTTAGAAGCGAAATAAGATGAATTGAATAGAAAACAGTAGTACTTTGCATTAATCTTTGAGGAACAGCAGAGCTCCACACCTTAATCTATGGAGTGTAGAAACTCTACCGTATGAAAATACATAAGTGAAGGTCCAGGCATGGCCGTGTGGCCAGCCCCCATGGTCTAAGAACAATGCGTTCAAAGATGTCTAATACAATAGTAAAAGGTCCTATTTATAATAAACTAGTCACTAGGGTTTACATGAGTAAGTAATTGATGCATAAATCCACTTCCGGGGCCCACTTGGTGTGTGGTTGGGCTGAGCTTAAGTGTTGCACGTGCAGAGGCCATTTGTGGAGTTGAACGCCAGTATTTGTGCCAGTTTGGGCGTTCAACTCTGGTTTTGGCTCCTTTTCTGGCGCTGGACGCCAGATTTGGGCAGAAAGCTGGCGTTGAACGCCAGTTTGCGTCATCTATTCTTGGCCAAAGTATGGACTATTATATATTGCTGGAAAGCCCTGGATGTCTACTTTCCAACACAATTGGGAGCGCGCCATTTCGAGTTCTGTAGCTCCAGAAAATCCACTTTGAGTGCAGGGAGATCAGAATCCAACAGCATCAGCAGTCCTTCTTCAACCTCTGAATCTGATTTCTGCTCAAGTCCCTCAATTTCAGCCAGAAAATACCTGAAATCACAGAAAAACACACAAACGCATAGTAAAGTCCAGAAATATGAATTTAACATAAAAACTAATGAAAACATCCCTAAAAGTGACTAGATCCTACTAAAAACATACTAAAAAACAATGCCAAAAAGCGTATAAATTATCCGCTCATCACAACACCAAACTTAAATTGTTGCTTGTCCCCAAGCAACTGAAAATCAAATAGGATAAAAAGAAGAGAATATACTATAAATTCCAAACTATCAATGAAACATAGCTTCAATCATATGAGCGGGACTTATAGCTTTTTGCCTCTTGAATAGTTTTGGCATCTCACTTTATCCATTGAGGTTCAGAATGATTGGCATCTATAGGAACTTCAGATTTCGAATAGTGTTATTGACTCTCCTAGTTCAGTATGATGATTCTTGAACACAGCTTCTTTATGAGTCTTGGCCGTGGCCCTAAGCACTTTGTTTTCCAGTATTACCACCGGATACATAAATGCCACAAACACATAATTGGGTGAACCTTTTCAGATTGTGACTCAGCTTTGCTAAAGTCCCCAATTAGAGGTGTCCAGGGTTCTTAAGCACACTCTTCTTTTGCTTTGGACCTTGACTTTAACCGCTCAGTCTCAAGTTTTCACTTGACACCTACACGCCACAAGCACATGGTTAGGGACAGCTTGGTTTAGCCGCTTAGACCAGGATTTTATTCGTTTAGGCCCTCCTATCCACTGATTCTCAAAGCCTTGGGATCCTTTTTATTTGCCCTTGCCTTTTGGTTTTAAGGGTTATTGGCTTTTTCTGCTTGCTTTTTCTTTTTCTTTCTATTTTTTTTATTTTTTTCGCCCTTTTTTTTTTCTGCAAGCTTTGTTCTTTGCTGCTTTTTCTTGCTTCAAGAATCATTTTTATGATTTTTCAGATTATCAAATAACATGTCTCCTAGTCATCATTCTTTCAAGAGCCAACATATTTAACATTCTTAAACAACAACTTCAAAAGACATATGCACTGTTCAAGCATACATTCAGAAAACAAGAAGCATTGTCACCACATCAATATAATTAAGCTAAGTTCAAGGATAAATTCGAAACTCATGTACTTCTTGTTCTTTTGAATTAAAACATTTTTCATTTAAGAGAGGTGATGGATTCATAGGACATTTATAACTTTAGGACAAAGTCACTACTACTAATGATCATGTAATGAAGACACAAACATAGATAAGCACATAACATAGAAAACGAAAAACAGAGAAAGTAAGAACAAGGAATGAATCCACCTTAGTGATGTCCTTGAGCTCTTCTATGTCTCTTCCTTGTCTTTGCTGCTCCTCCTTCATTGCTTTTAGATCTTCTCTGATTTCATGAAGGATGATGGAGTGCTCTTGATGTTCCACCCTTAGTTGCTTCCAATAATTGTGTGGAAGAAAATGTATCCCCTGAGGTATCTCAGGGATCTCTTGATTTGCAGTCAAATGTTCTACCACTGAGCTATAGACCCTTGATGGAAGCTTTTGTCTTTCCTTTCCTCTTTCTAGAGGCCTCTCTGGCCTTAGGTGCCATCAATGGTTATGGAGAAAAACAAAAAAGCTATGCTTTTTACCACACCAAACTTAGAATGTTGCTCGCCCTCGAGCAAAAGAAGAAAGAATAGAAGAAGAAGAAGAAGATATGGAGGAGATGGATGGATGTGTGTATTCGGCCATATGGGTGGGATTGGGTGGGAGAGAGATGATGAGGTAGGTGGGGATCTTGTGGGGTCCACAGATCCTGGGATGATCCTGTGGGGTTCACAGATCCTGAGGTGTCAAGGCATTTACATCCCTGCACCAAATTAGGCATGTAAAATGCCTTTGCACACAACTCTGGGCGTTCAGCGCCAGGTTGGTGCCCATTTTGGGCGTTCAACGCCCATTTGCTGCCATTTCTGGCGTTGAACGCCAGAACCATGCTTGTTCTGGGCGTTCAACACCAGGATGTTGCCCATTTTGGGCGTTCAGCGCCAGAACCATGCTCTGTTCTGGCGTTTGAACGCCAGGCAGATGCTCCTCCAGGGTGTGATTTTTCTTCTGCTGTTTTTGATTCCGTTTTCAATTTTTATATTTATTTTGTGACTCCACATGATCATGAACCTAAGAAAACATGAAAAACAATAAAAATAAGAATTAGATAAACATTGGGTTGCCTCCCAACAAGCGCTTCTTTAATGTCAATAGCTTGACAGTGGGCTCTCATGGAGCCTCACAGATGTGCAGAGCTTTGTTGAGACTCTCCAACACCAAACTTAGAGTTTGGATATGGGAGTTCAACACCAAACTTAGAGTTTGGTTGTGTGGGGGCTCTGGTTGACTCTGCTTGGAGAGAAGCTTTTTCTGCTTCCTCTCCATGGTTGCAGAGGGAGATCCTTGAGTTTTAAACACAAGGGAGTCCTCATTCCATTGAAGGAATATTTCACCTCTGTCAACATCAATCACAGCTCTTGCTGTGGCCAGGAAAGGTCTTCCTAGGATGATGGATTCATCCTCTTCCTTTCCAGTATCCAGGACTATGAAATCAGCAGGGATGTAAAGGCCTTCAACCTTTACTAACACGTCCTCTACTTGTCCATAAGCCTGTTTTCTTGAACTGTCTGCCATCTCTAATGAGATGTTAGCAGCTTGCACCCCATAGATTCCCAGTTTCTCTATTACAGAGAGGGGCATGAGGTTTATTCCTGAACCAAGGTCACACAGAGCCTTAAAGATCATGGTGCCTATGGTGCAGGGTATTATGAACTTTCCAGGATCCTGTCTCTTCTGAGGCAATGTCAGTTGATCCAGATCACTTAGTTCATTGATGAACAAGGGAGGTTCAACTTCCCAAGTATCAATGCCAAATAATTTGGCATTCAGCTTCATGATTGCACCAAGAAACTTGGCAGTTTTCTCTTCAGTAACATCCTCATTCTCTTCAGAAGAGGAATACTCATCAGAGCTCATGAAGGGCATAAGGAGGTTCAATGGAATCTCTATGGTCTCTAGATGAGCCTCAGAGTCCTTTGGTTCCTCAGAGGGAAGCTCCTTATTGATCACTGGACGTCCCAGGAGGTCTTCCTCCTTGGGATTCACGTCCTCTCCTTCCCTTACAGGTTCGGCCATGGTGCTTATGTCAATGGCCTTGCACTCTCCTTTTGGGTTCTCTTCTGTATTGCTTGGGAGAGTACTAGGAGGGATTTCAGTGATCCTTTTACTCAGCTGGCCCACTTGTGCTTCCAGATTTCTAATGGAAGACCTTGTTTCATTCATGAAACTTACAGTGGCCTTAGATAGATCAGAGACTAGATTTGCTAAATTAGAAGCATTTTGTTCAGAGTTCTCTGTCTGTTGCTGAGTTGATGATGGAAAAGGCTTGCTATTGCTAAACCTGTTTCTTCCACCATTATTAAAGCCTTGTTGGGGCTTTTGATCCTTCCATGAGAAATTTGGATGATTTCTCCATGTTGAGTTATAGGTGTTTCCATAAGGTTCACCTAAGTAATTTACCTCTGCTATTGCAGGGTTCTCAGGATCATAAGCTTCTTTTTCAGAAGATGCCTCTTGAGTACTGTTGGATGCAGCTTGCATTCCATGAAGACTCTGAGAGATCATATTGACTTGCTGAGTCAATATTTTATTCTGAGCCAATATGGCATTCAGAGTATCAACTTCAAGAACTCCCTTCTTCATAGGTGTCCCATTATTCACAGGATTCCTTTCAGAAGTGTACATGAACTGGTTATTAGCAACCATGTCAATGAGTTCTTGAGCTTCTGCAGGCGTTTTCTTTAGGTGAATGGATCCACCTGCAGAAGTGTCCAGTGACATCTTTGATAGCTCAGATAAACCATCATAGAATATATCCAGGATGGTCCATTCTAAAAGCATGTCAGAAGGACACTTTTTGGTCAACTGTTTGTATCTTTCCCAAGCTTCATAGAGGGATTCACCTTCTTTCTGTCTGAAGGTTTGAACATCAGCTCTAAGCTTGCTCAGCTTTTGAGGAGGAAAGTACTTGGCTAAGAAAGCCGTGACCAGCTTATCCCAAGAGTTCAGGCTGTCTTTGGGTTGAGAATCCAACCATAATCTAGCTCTGTCTCTTACAGCAAAAGGGAAAAGCATGAGCCTGTAGACTTCAGGATCTACTCCATTAGTCTTAACAGTATCACATATCTACAAGAATTCAGTTAAGAACTGAAAAGGATCTTCAGATGGAAGTCCATGAAACTTGCAGTTCTGCTGCATCAGAGAAACTAATTGAGGTTTCAGCTCAAAATTGTTTGCTCCAATGGCAGGAATGGAGATGCTTCTTCCATGTAAATTGGAATTAGGTGCAGTAAAGTCACCAAGCATCTTCCTTACATTATTATTATTTTCGGCTGCCATCTCCTTTTCCTGTTCGAAAATTTCTGAAAGGTTATCTCTGGATTGTTGTATTTTAGCTTCTCTTAATTTTCTCTTCAGAGTCCTTTCAGGTTCTGGATCTGCTTCCACAAGAATGTTCTTATCCTTGCTCCTGCTCATATGACAAAGAAGAAGGCACAGAAAAATAATAATAATAATGGAGATCCTTTATACCACAGTATAGGGATCCCTGTGTGAGTGGAAGAAGAGGGGGAGACAAAGAATGTAATATAATGGAAGAAACACAACTGTGAGGATGAAAGAGAGGTGAGATGAGATGTTAGGATATGAATGAATAAATAGAATGAGATGGGGGAGGGATAATTTTCGAAAATTATTTTGAAAAAGAGTTAGTGATTTTCGAAAATGGTTTTTGAAAAATGTTAGTAATTTTCGAAAATTTTTGAAATCAAAAATAAAAAATAAAAATAATTAGTTAATTAAAAAGAAATTTTTGAAAAAGAGGGAAGATATTTTCGAAAATTAGAGAGAGAGAGTTAGTTAGGTAGTTTTGAAAAAGTTTAAGAAACAAAAAGTTAGTTAGTTAGTTGAAACAAATTTTGAAAAGATAAGAAGTTAGGAAGTTAGAAAAGATATTTTGAAATCAAATTTTTGACAAAGATAAGATAAGAAGATATTTTGAAAAGATATGATAGAAATTAGTTTTTTTTTTTTTGAAAAAGATTTGATTTTTAAAATCTCAATTAATGACTTGATTCATAAGAAATCACAAGATATGATTCTAGAACTTAAAGTTTGAATCTTTCTTAACAAGCAAGTAACAAACTTTAAATTTTTGAATCAAAACATTAATTGATTATGTTATTTTCGAAAATTTGAGATAAAAATAAGAAAAAGATTTTGAAAAAGATAAGATTTTCAAATTGAAAATTTGATTTGACTCATGAGAAACAATTTGATTTTAAAAATTTTTGAAAAAGTCAATCCAAATTTTCGAATTTGATGAGAGAAAAAGGGAAAGATATTTTTTTGATTTTTGCATTTTTAATGAAGAGAGAGAAAAACAAGAAAAATGATGCAATGCATGAGAATTTTAGATCAAAACATGTGATGCATGCAAGAATGCTATGAATGTCAAGATGAACACCAAGAACACTTTGAATGTCAAGATGAACATCATAGACACAATTTTGAAAAATTTTTTTATGCAAAGAAAACATGCAAGACACCAAACTTAGAATTCTTTAATGCTTACGCACTAAGAATTCAAGAATGCATATGAAAAACACCAAAAGACACAAAACAAAAAATCATCAAGATCAAACAAGAAGACTTACCAAGAACAACTTGAAGATCATGAAGAACACTATGAATGCATGATATTTTCGAAAAAATGTAAGATGCATATGCAATTGACACCAAACTTATAACATGACTCAAGACTCAAACAAGAAACACAAAATATTTTTTTTTGCTTTTTATGATTTTCTAATTTTTTTTTTGGATTTTTTTCAAAAATTAATTGAAAAAGGAAAATAAGGATTCCAAAATTTTTAACATGAATTCCAGGAATCTTGCATTCTTAGTCTAAAGCTTCAGTCCAGGAATTAGACATGGCTCACTAGCTAGCCAAGCTTTCAAAGAAAGCTCCAGTCCAAAACACTAGACATGGCCAATGGCCAGCCAAGCTTCAGCATTTAACACGAGAGTATATTGCTCTTGATAACAAATTGCAAGCCTCAGTCCAAATAAATTTAGACATGGCTTTACACCAGCCAGGCTTTACATGCTTCATGAAACACTAGAATTCATTCTTAAAAATTTTGAATAAAATTTTTTTTTTGAAAGCATTTTTATTATTTTCGAAAACAGATGAGAAAATTTTAGAAATATTTTTGAAAAATTTTTGAAAAGAAAATAAAAAGAAAATTACCTAATCTGAGCAACAGGATGAACCGTCAGTTGTCCAAACTCAAACAATCCCCGGCAACGGCGCCAAAAACTTGGTCCACGAAATTGTGATGTCCAGGCTCGAACAATCCCTGGCAACGTGAGCAACTTGGTACGCGTAATCGTGATTACACTTTAATTATGTAAAATTCATAGCTCTTTCTTCCCCTGGCAATGGCACCAAGAACATGGTGCCAATACCATGGTTCACAACTTCGATACAACTAACCAGCAAGTGCACTGGGTCGTCCAAGTAATACCTTACGTGAGTAAGGGTCGAATCCCACGGAGATTGTTGGTATGAAGCAAGCTATGGTCACCTTGCAAATCTCAGTCAGGCAGATATAAATTGATAATGATGTTTTCGAATAATAACTAATAGAATAGGGATAGAGATACTTATGTAATTCAGTGGTAGGAATTTCAGATAAGCGAATGGAGATGCTTTCGTTCCTCTGAACCTCTGCTTTCCTGCTATCTTCATCCAGTCAGTCTTACTCCTTTCCATGGCTGGCTTTATGTGATACATCACCACTGTCAATGGCTACTTTCGGTCATCTCTCGGAAAAATGATCCAATGCCCTGTCACGGCACGGCTAATCGTCTGGAGGCATCACCCTTGCCAATGGCTTCATCTTATCCTCTCAGTGAATAATATGCTCACGCACCCTGTCACGGCACGGCTATTCATCTGTCGGTTCTCGATCATGCTGGAATAGGATTTACTATCCTTTTGCGTCTGTCACTAACGCCCTGCAATCGCGAGTTAGGAGCTCGTCACAGTCATTCAATCATTGAATCCTACTCGGAATACCACAGACAAGGTTTAGACCTTCCGGATTCTCTTGAATGCCGCCATCATTCTAGCTTACGCCAAGAAGATTCCGGTTAAGAGATCTAAGAGATATTCATTCTAGCTTATTTCATGTAGAACGGAAGTGTTTGTCAGGCACGTGTTCATAGGGGAGATGGTGATGAGCGTCACACATAATCATCACCTTCATCACGTTCTTGGGTGCGAATGGATATCTTAGAAGCGAAATAAGATGAATTGAATAGAAAACAGTAGTACTTTGCATTAATCTTTGAGGAACAGCAGAGCTCCACACCTTAATCTATGGAGTGTAGAAACTCTACCGTATGAAAATACATAAGTGAAGGTCCAGGCATGGCCATGTGGCCAGCCCCCATGGTCTAAGAACAATGCGTTCAAAGATGTCTAATACAATAGTAAAAGGTCCTATTTATAATAAACTAGTCACTAGGGTTTACATGAGTAAGTAATTGATGCATAAATCCATTTCCGGGGCCCACTTGGTGTGTGGTTGGGCTGAGCTTAAGTGTTGTACGTGCAGAGGCCATTTGTGGAGTTGAACGCCAGTATTTGTGCCAGTTTGGGCGTTCAACTCTGGTTTTGGCTCCTTTTCTGGCGCTGGACGCCAGATTTGGGCAGAAAGCTGGCATTGAACGCCAGTTTGCGTCATCTATTCTTGGCCAAAGTATGGACTATTATATATTTCTGGAAAGCCCTGGATGTCTACTTTCCAACGCAATTGGGAGCGTGCCATTTCGAGTTCTGTAGCTCCAGAAAATCCACTTTGAGTGCAGGGAGGTCAGAATCCAACAGCATCAGCAGTCCTTCTTCAACCTCTGAATCTGATTTCTGCTCAAGTCCCTCAATTTCAGCCAGAAAATACCTGAAATCACAGAAAAACATACAAACTCATAGTAAAGTCCAGAAATGTGAATTTAACATAAAAATTAATGAAAACATCCCTAAAAGTGACTAGATCCTACTAAAAACATACTAAAAAATAATGCCAAAAAGCGTATAAATTATCCGCTCATCACTGAGTTACAAGAATTAGAAGAAAAAAGAGAAGCTACGAGAAGTAGGATGCACGAGTACCACCGAAGACTAGCATTAGCTTATGACAAGCATGTTCAGTCTAGGGTGTTCCTAGAAGGATATCTAGTACTAAAATCAGTAGATGAAATAATGAGGAAGATGTCTTTGCTAAAATGGACTTCCAAATGGGAAGGTTCCTACATTGTTTTTAAAGTATACTCTAACGGACATTGCATCCTGTTGAACCCATATCACAGAATATTCACCTGCCCCATCAATTTCAAATATGTCAAGAAGTATTATGCATAATTTCAATTTTAAAAGTTAGATTTCAATTTCAAAAAGCTTCATTATCAAGAGCCAATATTTATGCTATATAATTTCACAAGCATCACATAATGCATGGAAGAACTTCATTAGAAATTATGTTGTAAATGATTCATATTAAGAAATTTACAATATAATATATTTCTAAAAAATGAGATGTTCAACCATGCAAGCTTCTTAAAAAAAAAGAAGAGAGCATAAATAGAACAAGAAATTTTTTGGGTACCTTCATTTTTTACTTTAAAAAAAAGGTAAAAATAATAATAATAATAAACAAAAGTAAATAATTTTGCTCTTCTTAGAACCATTCCATCTCCCTGCAAAAAAAAGTGTGTATTCAAAATGAAATTATTACACAAGTAGGCACAGAAAAATAAAATTCCTGAAGGAGTATGCATAATATTAAACAAAAAGAAAAACATAACATCTAAAAAGAGGTGTAACAATGAAAGTCATAAAGACAGTAAAGCAAAAAAATATTTTGTCAAAGTCTTACATATTTTACAAAATAAAGTGTTGGAAAATTATGATAGTCACAAAATATCACTATAAGATATCACAGAAGAAGCAGCCTTCTTATGTTTAGCCAATTACTCTCTTTCCAAACTGATGCTAACTAGTCTAGCTTTCATGGTGTTCAGTTCAGATGTAAGCTTGTTAATCTTTTTTTGAAGAGCAAAAACACCAGAAGAAAGAGTATTATACTCTTTAAACAATAATTCTTCTCTAGCAAGATCGGGTACTCTATGTAAAGGCTCCAATTTAAAAGAAAGATTCTTAAGCCAACGACCACTGAATTTAAATAACTTAAGGTTATTTAGATTTTTTTCCATCATATCTCGATGAGTACCCCACAAGTCTGCAAGGGAGTGTGAAATAAATAACATCCATGCGTCCAGAAAAGCTTGATACCCAAGCTTCTTGAAAAGACTATTGATGTCAGTTAGAAGCATGAAGGAAGGAGCCTAGGATGCAATCTCCGACAATAACATCTTCGCATCGCCATGGAAATACTAACATTCATCATGAATAGAAGTTGCAAAATGCTGATGCACCTAACAACTGAAAAAAAAAACAATGAGATACACCAGAAGAAGCACTAGTTGAGAGTTCCTTTATGATATTAGAAGTGTTCGATGCTTGAAAAGTGGACCGAAAAACAACATAAAAAGCTGAAAAATAGTGATGGATACAAACATACACACAAACATAGTATGAACAAAATTATGTATGCAAATTTCAAATATTGAAAAGAAAATAATGAAGAAAAACAGTAGTACCTGCATCAGAAAATACCATTTGGATGGGAGTAAGATCACTTATAGTAAGATTCCTTTGGCAGGTAACATCCAGCTCAATACGAACACTATTATTAGAATTCGCTACTGCTTGGGGGCTATCTTGAGTAACACCTTAGGTTGTACCCTTGATAAACCCCTATTTTATGATTCATCTTGTGCTCAAATTGAATGCTTTTATTAATTCTTCACCCACTTATTCATATGAATTGCATGGTTTTACTTTCCCTTCCTTATTTTATGATAAGTGTGAAAACGTGTTTCCTATGCTTTAAAGGTATTAATTTTAAGGTTTAATTACTCTGTTGCTCCCTATAGTTTCGCAAAATTTTCAATTAGGTCCCTATACTTTTTTTCCTTTTAATTGAGTCCTTGCACCAAATTTTTTTTAATTGGGTCCCTACACTTTTTTTTTCCTTTTATTTAGGTCCCTATACCAATTTTTTTAGTTGGATCCCTATAAAATGAAGCCAATTACTACTGAGAAGGACTTAATTGAAAAAAAAAATTAGTGCAAGGACTCAATTAAAAAGAAAAAAATATAGGGACCTAATTAAAAATTTCACGAAACTATAAGGACCAACAGAGTAATTAAACCTAATTTTAATTATCTTTTATTACCATTCGATGCCGTGATTTGTGTGTTAAGTATTTTCAGGTCTCATAGGGCAGGAATGACTTAGAGGACAGAAAGGAAACATACAAAAATGGAAGGAAAGCACGAAAATAGAGTTTTGAAGAAAAGGGCAGCGATGCGAACGCATGGATGACGCGGACGCGTGCCTAGCGCAAAACACAAGCGACGCGCACGCGTAGACGACATAGACGCGTGCCTTGAGCAGAACGCAATTGACGCAGACGCATGACTGACGCGTTCGCGTGACAAGAAAAACTCCCAGATGACGCGAACGCGTGACCCACGCGCTCGCGTGACAGACGCCACGTACAGGAATCTGTAGAAAACGCCTCCAGCGATTTGTGGACCCTTTTTCGGCCCAAATCCAAATCCAGAAACACAGAATATAAGCCAGAGAATGGGGAAATCAAACAGAAACTGGCAGAACAACAATCAATCATACATTCATTATTCAATTTTAGGTTTTAGATGTAGCTTTTAGAGAGAGAGATGCTCTCTCCTCTCTCTCAAGTTTTAGGATTAGGATTCCTTTTATTTTATGATTACTACTTCAATGCCAGGTTCAATAATTCTTTTACTTTATGTTTCTTTTCTACTTTTAGATACTCTAATATTTTTATTTGTTAATTACTTATGTTGCCAATTTAGCTTATGAACCTTTTCATGTTGAGATTTGAATATTCTATTTAATATTTTTGAGGTATTTCAGATTAATGATTGTTCTATTCTATTTATGATGCTTTCAATTTAATTTAGATTTATTTTCCCTTTTGGTTTCGATTAAGCAATTGGTAACACTTGAGTTATCAAACTCAGTAGTTGATTGGAAATTAGGATTGCGAATTGATTTGCATCCCTCCAAAGCTAGTCTTTCCATAGGAGTGGACTAGGACTGAGGAATCAAATTAATTAATCCACTTGACTTTCCTTTGTTTAGTAAGGGTTAACTAAGTGGGAGCAAGATCCAATTCTCATCACACCTGATAAGGTAAACTAAGATAGGATTTCCGGTTCTTATACCTTGCCAAGAGATTTTTATAATTATTAATTTATTTTTCTTGTCATTTAAATTACTTGTTCCTTATTTCAAAAACCCAAAAAATATACAATTTTTCATAACCAATAATAAATCATACTACCCTGCAATTTCTTGAGAGACGACCCGAGGTTTAAATACTTCGGTTATAAATTTTATTGGGTTTTGTTACTTGTGACAACCAAAACTTTTGCAGGAAAGGATTCTTTGCTGGTTTAGAAACTATACTACCAACGCGATTATATTTTTATAAAATTCTAAATTAGCAGGAATCCGATCGTCAAAATGGCGCCGTTGCCGGAGATTTGCAACTGTGTGCCTTATTATTGGTTATTGTAAATATTTTCTTTTAGTTGTTTATTTGTTTTTATTTTTGTTTTTAATTTTTATTAGTTGCTATGAGTTCTCACCCCCGTCGCTTTGAGTTTGGTTCTAATATTGTTGAAAGGAATGGAAGCTATAACAGGAACATGCATCAAGGTCAAAACAATCAGAGATGGACGGAGCCACGAGGATTTGATCAACCCTTTAGGCAACAACACCTTCCAACGTACCATGGACGACGACCATTCAACAATGCATGTCGAGACAATAGCTATGGTGGACCCTTTCGTGACAACCAACACCCACCAAATTACTATGGTCAAAAGCCATTTCGAGGTGCATACCAAGATGATAGATATGGTGGACCCCCTCGTAGTTACCAACAAGCACCATCATATGCCTATGAACCACCTCCTCAACATAGCTTTGAACCACCATACTCACAAGCCCCTACCACCATTCACCTCCATATGACCTTAACCCATACCCACCCCAATTCCAATCCAATTACTCCCAAGAACCACCACTTCCCTATGCACCATGTCCATATCCATCAACCCAAGAATCAAGGGAGCAACTCAAGGAAACAGTGGAAAAATTTCATGCAACCTTTCACCAACTGGAGCAAGCGATTAATCGATTACCTTCTCGACGTTCGGACACTCAAAGAACCCCCATGGCTTCATGTGGGCAATCTAATGAAGAACGCAGCATGAAGGAGATACTAGAAACTCCAATGGGCAGTAAGGAGCATGATTTTGTACTGGAACAAGTGGAGGAAACTGAAATTATCGAAGAAGAAGAGTTGGTTGAAGACTTAGGAGATGCTGAACCTCCATGAAAATCCAGAATTGTGGAGAATTCCGTCAAGGAATTTGCAATTGATGCTAAGGAGGATAGTGCACAGTCCCCAAAGCAGGTATCTTATGAAGAACTGGACAGAACAACTCAAGAAGCGAGTTTCCTTGATAATGATAATCACGAGTCAAGTTCTCTTAGTAATGAACTTGCATCCGCAAGTGAACTCTTTGAGATTGAAGAATATTCCCCAATTGAATACGAAGATGATGCGGAGGTAGACTTTTCTCAACCTCCAAATTATGACTTGAGTGATGAGGAAGATATCAAAGACTTTGATCAAGACGTGGTTGCAGTTGAAGAAGTTCGCAAGGAAGTGGAAGAATTCACAGAAGAATACAAGGGAGTAGAGCTTGCAAAACCACTAGAAACACCTTTTCCAAGGCCATTACCATCCAATACAAATTTCAAGTGGATAAAATCCTTAGCCTTTATCTTTACTTTTCCACTTGAATATGGTTTGCTTGAAACAGATGGCCAGCTTAGAGCTCTTTGCGGCTTTAAGAGTAAAAGGGAAATGGTTCGTGCTCAGAGCTGGTATGCAAGATTCAATGAGGTTCCACGCTTCACTTTGAAGTGTAGGGATTGGTTTCGAGTTCGATTGAATGGGTCTCAGAAGATGTTTGGTCATCTTGGTGAGAATACAACTTCCAAACCGTCCGGCTGGAAAAATATAGATCGAGACAAAGGCGGATATAAAAACAATGTTTGGGATCCTGGAATCTATTCTAATATTCAGCACCCCGGGAGCCTGAAAACCTGTTTGAATTTGCTCAAAGGCTTTACATGCCTAGTTTGGGACCCCGGAGGCTGTTGGCATTCCAAACAGTGGTGGAGATTTTTGGATGAATTCAAGCACAAGCCACGATAGCAGGAAGCTCATCAAATGTCCAACTTAAGGACTTTAACTAAAAGTGCTAGGTGGGAGACAACCCACCATGGTATGATAGTTCCTTTTTTAATTTTGATTTTATTTCGTTTTGTTTGTTTTTGAGTTTTATTTTATTCTATTTTCATTGAACCTGGAATTATTCATAGTATCCACATTATCATTGCACTTTGCATCCTGCATAAAAAAAAGCACCCCACGTGTGCGCATGGGCCACGCGTGGGCGTCGTTTGCAAATCGGCGTCACAAATCCAACGCCCAGAAAGTTGGGCTGGAATCGTGTGGCTGTGGTGCATTAGGCACAAATTGGGCCACGCGTTCGCGTCAGTGACGTGAACGCGTCACTTTCATATCATACATACCACGCGAAAGTGTGGGCGACGCGTACGCGTCGCATGGAAATCATTGCCCTCTGATTGGAAACAGAGAGTTGCACCAAAACGACGCTGGAATTGTGCGTTTAGCACAATTCTTAGAGACACGTACGCGTCCCCCACGTGTACGCGTCCCCCACGCGTACGCGTCACCTTCATTATCCCTCAACCACGCGATCGCGTCAGTGACGCATTCGCATCATTCCCTTTTCGCCCTAAACACGCGATCGCGCGCCCCACGCGTTTGCGTGGATTCAAATACCCTAACCCCAACCCACGCGAAACCCTACCCCTTTCGTGTCCCCAAAACCCCTCCCTCCCCCTCTGCACTCTCCATTCTCCTTTCCCCCAACCACCTTATCACCGAGCCGCCCCACCATCGCCGACCAGAACCGCCGCGGCACCCTCGCCGGAACCAGCCTCCCCCTTCTCTTCTTCCCTCTTTCTCCCCTCCACTCCTCCCCCCTCCGCGACACCCCCGCCCCATAGCCGAACCACCATCACCGTCGCCGCCTTGAACCGCCGGCCACCACGCTCCCAACCCTCCCCTCCTCACCTCTTTTTCTCCTTCCCTCACTTATAACCCCCTTAAACCCACACCTACCACACAGCCACCAGTGCCCCCCACCGAACCGCTGCCGTGCCGCCTCCCAGCACCGCTGTGTCACTGCCACCACCAACACCATCTCTCTGCGCCCTAATTCTGTTCCTCTGCCCACCAGGTTCCGCCGAACACTGAATCCTTTTTCCCGTTGATTAGTTAGTTAGTTTTTCGAATTATGTTCAAATTAGGATAGTTAGAGATGCATGATCGTAGTGGATTTTAGGTGGTTAGGTAGCTAGGATGTGGTTAGTGGATTTAGGCCTAATAATTGCACCGTTCTTGTTAATTGTTTTATCTATTTCACAATTTCGAATATGCTGTGATGATGTTGTTCATATGCTGCTCTTTACTATTCTTTGATGCAGATTGAGTTTGTTTAATTTGAATTCATGTGCATTACTATTTGTTACTCTTTCTTGCACTATTTTATTATCATATGAACTGGTTTTTGCTGTTGTTTATTACCCGGGAATGTCTAATTTTTAGACGAAATGCTGTCCAATTTTTTTTCAGCATATTATTTCACTATATTACCATTCATGAATTAGTTTTGGAACTTTCTAATTTTGCACTAAATAGTTTTAACCAAAGCAATTCATGAATGCACGGGCCAGCTTTCTCATTCTTTCTGATTCCCCTATTTGATTAAATCAAATTATTGATGATTTCACTTTGAATTTGCAATTCTTTTCCATGAGTAATCATCAATAATCTGCAATTTTTACTTGAATTTGAGTTACTTGTTTTCAAATTTGTGCAATTTTAGTTATTGGGAACCACAACACCATGCCACTGACTTTAACTTCATTTTTCACTCTTAACAACTTTTAACTTTCTAACTTTTTAGTTTTCAACTAACCACTTTAAAACCACTTCAAGGAATATTTAGTGCTATTCTTAATTAACAAACAATTCCGTACATAAACGATTTTGGATTGTGATGTTTCTTCTCCAACTTTTAACTTGAATACAATCCAAAATTTTATATCAAATTAACTCAATTCATGCTTATATTGCCACTTTATTCCTCTTTTGCCAATCTATGCTTCTATTGATATATTTCTATTTTCTTACCTATTTTCCTGCTTTAGTTCTTAAACTGTATCATGGAATTTCTGCTTTTCAGGATGTCTGACCCTAAAAGTAAAGAAAAGGGTAAAGCAACCACTGGCAAAAGGAAAAGAGGAGAATCCTCTACCTCTATATTGGATATCCTTCATGACGATTTCTGGCGGAAAAAGAATTTCACCCCGCAGGAAAAGGCCAATCAGTTGGTGACTGCCACAGATCCTATCAAGTTTGCCAACAGATACTGTAAGCTAAAGTATCCAGTTTTTGCAACTTCCAGAAAGCTATACCTGGAAAGGACCCTCAAAATTTCAGAAGAACTCAAACAATACACTTCAAAACAAATAAAACAGAGAGGCTGGTTCTTCTTGGAAAGGAACTTGACTGAAGTCAACTCATCCTGGGTTAGAGAATTCTATTGCAACTACTTCAAAACAATCCTGGATGCAGTCCAACTCAGAGGGAAGCAAATTCTGATTACTGAGGAAGCCATTGAAGAAATCCTCCAACTTCAGCCTAAGTCAGATCAGCCAGATGGTTACCAAAAGGCTGAGGAGGATATGCGATTCATGCGATTTGACTGGGACGCAGTCAAGAGGACTATCGCTCTTGATCCTACTGTCCCATGGGTCATGAGCAAGTCCACAGTGGCCCCAAAAGGATTAAAGATTATCTACCTGAATGATAAGGCTCGGCTTTGGTAGCAGATTCTGAGTAACTATGTGATGCCGAGCACTCATAAGACAGAGGTGCCAGCTGCTATGATTACCCTAATCTGGTGTGTGATGGAGGAAAAGGACTTATATCTCCCCCGATTCATCTGGTACTACATGGCCAGGGTCCATGTTAGAGGCACTCTCCCTTTTCCCTACTTGATTACTCAGCTAGGCCGCCGAGCTGAGGTGCCCTGGGAGATTGCTGATGAAAAGCCAACCGCAGCAGACTGCAAGAAGATCATCCCTCACAGCAGAAAGTTTCAGGCTTTGGGCTACCGACCTCTATTTCTCACTGCCTCTGCTAAGGCAGCCACATCTTTTGCTTCCCCTTCAGGCCCTGCTGCACCAGCCACCACTACTGCACCCTCACCTGCTTCAGAGCCCATCTACCACCTCGTGCATCGCTTATTTGACCGGTTGGACCAGATGGAGCACTGCAACCAGCGGCGATATGAGAGATCTGAGTGTCGCAATAAGTGACGCTATGAGCACCTAAAGTTGATGATCCGATCTGGCCACCACGACATCCCCTCCGAGCCTGACACCCCTTCTGAGCCATCTGAGGAGGAGGCGGACGATAATGAGGAGGAAGCACGTGTAGAGGCTGAGCAGGCAGGACCTGAGCAGGCTGCGCCACACCATGAGGATCCCCATCAGATACAGCCGACTGATCCAGAGGTCCCTCTGCGGACAAAGCCTCCACTTCAGCAGGCAGACCCTCCGACACTCATCCAGACTGCAGAGCCTCAGACTACCATAGAGACACCTACTGCACATCCTTCCGGAGATGACACTTCTTCACACCCAGCTTGAGTGAGCATCGAGGATGATGCTATTATTTAAGTGTGGGGAGGTCACCATCTCTGGCAAACTTTATTTTGGTGAACCACTTTTCAGACTCTCTTTTATCCTATTTTGCTTATTTTTCTGTATTTTTATTTTATCTTATCTTATTTATCTTCCAGTACTTGCATATTTTTCTTTTACTGTATTTCTGCATTTTGCACATGGGTTGATATATATATATCTTAGATATTTAGTTTAATTGAACTGTTAGCTTATTAAGTTGTGATATAGAATATATGGATTAATTAGTTTAGTTTACCCTTTCTGCATATGATAAATTGGATTAATTGGAAATAAAAAAGAGTAAACTAGAGACTTTAGTATAACAGAATCACAACAATCCACACACTGTATATATATAGCAACAAATGTGAGTTAGTTAACAACATTTCTTCAAGGAAGAACACTAAATTTTATAAGAGCCATCCTAAGATTCACATTGAGAATAATGGGAACTCTTGATTTCTACTTGCATGACATACATAACTGATATATGATTTTTGAGCTAAAGAACACACAGCCCGTGAGTTTTTTTAGCTTAAATGGTTGCATTTAACCATAAATTTCATTCCTGTGTATTTCGCACTTCTTTTCTATGCTTGTAATCTTTACTTTGTTTCAATCTATATGTCCAATATAGAATGTAGATACATACCCGCATATGATTGAGGCCATCATTTGAATTTTTCCTCACTTATCCCAAATAAGCCTACCTCCTACATCACCTTTGTTAGCCCCCTTGAGCCTTTTAATCCCCTCTTGTTCTATAACCATATCACTAGCTTTAAGCAGAAAAATAAATTAAAAATCCCAAGTTGAATCCTTGGTTAGCCTAGGATAGAGATTGTGTATTTACTAAGTGTGGGGAAACGTAGGAACATGGGTTGATAGGAAAGGATTAAATTAATGAAATAATCAAGATTTTGGGAGCATACCCATATGAAACCAAAATAAATGAAAATACCATGTGCATTGAAAATGTTATGTTTATGTTTCAAAAAAAAAAATTATAAGGGGACAGATTCGCCCCAATGATAAGTTTAATAAAGGAATCAATGCACATGGAGGTAAAAACAAAATAAACTTGGTACATGAGTATGTGACACAAAAGTTGGAAAAATTGGGCAAACTAGAATAATTATAAATTATATAGAGTATGTATATGTTAGGTGAGATCTTAGACTAATTAAGGATTCAACTTATAGCTCACTTAGCCTTATATATATATATACCCTTACCTTTACCTTGGCCCCATTACAACCTTGAAAAAGACCTCATGATGTCTGTATGCATACATTGTATATTTGTTGATTGGTTAGATGAAGAACAAAGTTTTAGAAAGCACGAATAGAAAAGAATAGAGTGATTAACCCCAAACACTGAGTGAATAGAGAGTAAACACAAATCCAATGAGGGTTCAATAGCTCATCTCCATATATCCAGATTTAATTATTTAATTGTCTTGCAAGTTTGTGAAATATTTTAACCCAACTAATTGTAAAAGTGCTTTAACGTGATATAGGCTTGGCTATATGATTCCTTGAAAGTATGAATCAAATTAACCACATGTAAGCTCTATATATATAGGTGGATGATAATTAGAATTGCATGACTCATTTAGGTAGCTTGCATTTAGAATAGATTGCATTGCATAAGATTTCACCATTCTACCTTCACTCTTTTCTCTTTGATTTAGCATGAGGACATGCTATTGTTTAAGTGTGGGGAGGTTGATAAATTCCTATTTTATGATTCATCTTGTGCTCAAATTGAATGCTTTTATCAATTCTTCACCCACTTATTCATATGAATTGCATGGTTTTACTTTCCCTTCCTTATTTTATGATAAGTGTGAAAACGTGTTTCCTATGCTTTAAAAGTATTAATTTTAATTATCCTTTATTACCATTCGATGCCGTGAATTGTGTGTTAAGTATTTTCAGGTCTCATAGGACAGGAATGGCTTAGAGGACAGAAAGAAAACATACAAAAATGGAGTTTTGAAGAAAAGGGCAGCGACGCGAACGCATGGATGACGTAGAGGCGTGCCTAGCGCAAAACACAAACGACGCGCACGCGTAGACGACGCGCACGCGTAGACGACGCGGACGCGTGCCTTGAGCAGAACGCAATTGACACGGACGCGTGACTGATGCATTCGCGTGACAAGGAAAACTCCTAGATGACGCGAACGCGTGACCCACGCGCTCGCGTGACAGACGCCACGTACAGGAATCTGCAGAAAATGCCCCCAGCGATTTCTGGACCATTTTTTGGCCCAATTCCAAATCCAGAAACACAGAATATAAGCCAGAGAATGGGGGAATCAAACAAAAACTGGCAGAACAACAATCAATCATACATTCATTATTCAATTTTAGGTTTTAGATGTAGCTTTTAGAGAGAGATGCTCTCTCCTCTCTCTCAAGTTTTAGGATTAGGATTCCTTTTATTTTATGATTACTACTTCAATTCCAGGTTCAATAATTCTTTTACTTTATGTTTTTCTTCTACTTTTAGATACTCTAATGCTTTTATTTGTAAATTACTTATGTTGCCAATTTAGCTTATGAACCTTTTCATGCTGAGATTTGAATATTCTAGTTAATATTATTTGAGGTATTTCAGATTAATGATTGTTCTATTCTATTTATGATGCTTTCAATTTAATTTAGATTTATTTTCTTTTTTGGTTTTGGTTAAGCAATTGGTAACACTTGAGTTATCAAACTCAGTAGTTGATTGGAAATTAGGATTGCGAATTGATTTGCATCCCTCCAAAGCTAGTCTTTCCATAGGAGTGGACTAGGACTGAGGAATCAAATTAATTAATCCACTTGACTTTCCTTTGTTTAGTAAGGGTTAACTAAGTGGGAGCAAGATCCAATTCTCATCACACCTGATAAGGATAACTAAGATAGGATTTTCGGTTCTTATACATTGCCAAGAGATTTTTATAATTATTAATTTATTTTTCTTGTCATTTAAATTACTTGTTCCTTATTTCAAAAACCCAAAAATATACAATTTTCCATAACCAATAATAAATCATACTGCCCTGCAATTTTTTGAGAGACGACCCGAGGTTTAAATACTTCGGTTATAAATTTTATTGGGTTTTGTTACTTGTGACAACCAAAACTTTTGCACGAAAGGATTCTTTGCTGGTTTAGAAAGTATACTACCAATGCGATTATATTTTTATAAAATTCTAAATTAGCAGAAATCCGATCGTCAACCCTCATCAGGGATATCCCCAATAATAGATGAATTAGGAGAGTCCCACTGACCCCTCTTGGAAATTCTTATAACCTATATTTACTGGATCAGAAGGCACACTAGAAATTATCTTCATCTTACCCAAAAGGCGATGAGACCTACGCTTCACAACACTCCCAGTTAAGCTAGCGGCATCCTTGCCAGGTGATTGTGATGACTTAACAAGCAAGTAATAGAAGAAGAACCCTTAGCTTTGGTTGCCGAAAAAGGAAAAATTTCTGAGCCAGTAGAAATTAGTAATGGGGTAGCATCAATGGGAGGCCTAGGTAGTTTCTTAGGAGACCTCTTTAAAACTTTAACATTTGAACCCTACACTTTACCATGCTTGACCACTTCAGCAGTAACGACAAAATCATCAGATTTTTCTTTGAAGAAGGTGGATGTTTGTAACACCTAGCGTCCAAGTCTACAAAACACCAGCACGAAAGATACAACCGTCAAACACACAAAACCCAAAATAAAGAGAAAAAACAAAAACAAGAATCAACAAAGAACAAATATTACTTGTAATGGTCGAAGGAGAAAGGTTGTCAGTCATGAAATATGAATCCTTGATCAAAACTGGAACAAATGATTTGACATCTGAGGTACTCTCATATTGTCTAATATGCTTCTTCATACGCACAAGGTAATCCACATACTCCATTGTAACTCACCCATCCATATCAAAAGGAACATCCAAGCAAGCATTATACTCTAGGAGTTCATTTTGGAATAAAATTTTTTTCATTAAATCTTCTATTGAGAAAAAGATATGCTTCACATTTTTTGGATCTTAGTCTCACCCTAATTGGCAACTTACCTTATTTGGATGATAGATCACGGGATAGATCAAAGTCTCATAAGAGAAGTTCCTATCCATAATAATCAAACCAAGAAGAGGGGTAGGATAAGTGCACAGAAGCCAAAAGTAATAAGAACCCTCCTTGTCAGTGAAAATGTCATTGCGTTCATGTTCAAGATCAGTGAAATATATATGATGAAGAACTGATGCCCTAAGGTGGTAAGAGGTCGTGTATGGGCAAAAAAAAGTTTTCCTCCAAATCAATAATATCCTCCAAAGATTTAGAAAGATGAGATGAACCTCAAATCCAAGCACGAGGACTTTCCTTCTTGTCCGAAAGAATTGTAGGAGACTTACAGATGGAAGCAAACCGAGAAAACCGCTAAAAAAGAAAGAGTTAAATAAATATTTCATTAATAAAAGTCAATACTGGAAAGCGACGATGAGCAATTTTGAGTTGCTTAGAAAATTGATCAAGTCGCGTATATAAACTAACCAGATAGAGAAAATCCAGTGTTAGATGTTTTCCTTGATGGTGTAAAAACCAACTCGACAAATGCACCGAATCGTATCCCGTAATATCACAATGGACGAATATCATTCCCACGACGATTAATAGACTGAGTAAGCAATGATTAATTGATTATTACTAATTAGACAATTGAAACAAAGGAATTAGAGAATTCAAATGTGTAACAGAGGTAAAGTAAATAAGCAAAGTAATGAGGTGAAAAACAATAATGATGTGAATGTTAAGGTTCTGGAGATGTTCACTCTCTAAGAAAACAATTCTTGTGTCTATTTATTTCGAGGAATACAAAGATCAATTCACGACAAATAATAAAAAATCAAATTCTAATTTATTGGCTATTCAATTTTTCTTTACCTAAGTAATCCACTAATTCCTTAGTGAATTATTTAAGAAAAGAGGTTAAGAACAATTCTGATTTATATTCACATAAAATTTAAGAGTGATCGTAGTTCGAATTATATGTCACTTATTCAATCTAGTTCTAAAGCAATTGAAGATTATAAGAATTATAAAGTTGCACACCTTTTAAAACACTATTCCTAGTTGAGTTTAAAAAGTCATGAGAAAGAGTTTTCAAGCTAATTTCAATATTAAATTTTCTAAAGTAATACTAGAATCTAAAACGAAGTTAGAATATTTTCCAACAATTCTAATCTTTTGAGATGAAGAACGAAAACTCAATCATGAAATAAACCAAAGCATAAACCTCAAAATAAAATAAACACTTAGATTTATAATCCATAAAAAGATAAACAGAGCTCCTAACCTTAATAAAGGAGGATTAGTTGCTGATGTTGCAGAAAACAAAAACAGAGATTAAAATTCAGATCAGCTAAGGTGTTCGCCGAGAAACTCTTTAGACTTATTTATATTCTAACATAAACCTGATTTTTAAATTTAAAACAAAATCGAATAAAGTATTTCCTAATCAATCTCAACTAAAAGTGGTTTTGGAATGCTTGGCGTGGCACGTTGGTGCACGAAATTGTGATCATCAATGGCGCCAACAGCTTGGTACGCACGATTGTAATCTCAACTCTTTGTCACAACTTCGCACAACTAACCAGCAAGTGCACTGGGTCGTCCAAGTAATAAACCTTACGTGAGTAAGGGTCGATCCCACAGAGATTGTCGGCTTGAAGCAAGCTATGGTTATCTTGTAAATCTCAGTCAGGTGGATTCAAATGGTTATGGAGTTTAAGATAATTAAAAGATAAATAAAACATAAAATAAGATAGAGATACTTATGTAATTCATTGGTGAGAATTTCAGATAAGCGCATGAAGATGCTTTGTTCCTCCTAAACTTCTGCTTTCCTATTGCCTTCTTCCAATCATTCATACTCCTTTCCATGGCAAGCTTTATGTTGGGTTTCACCGTTGTCAATGGCTACCTCCCGTCCTCTCAGTGTAAATGGTTCAAATGCGCTGTCACCGCACGGCTAATCATCTGTCGGTTCTCGATCATGTTGGAATAGAATCCATTGATCCTTTTGCGTCTGTCACTACGCCCAACACTCGCGAGTTTGAAGCTCGTTACAGTCATCCCTTCCTAGATCCTACTCGGAATACCACAGACAAGGTTTAGACTTTCCGGATCTCAGGAATGCTGCCAATTGATTCTCGCCTATACCACGAATACTCTGATCTCATGGAATGGAAGGCTCGGTTGTCAGGCGAGGCAACCATGCATCATGAACCAGGAGGCTAAGAGATACACACTCAATCGAAGGTAGAACGGAGGTGGTTGTCAGGCATGCGTTCATAGGTGAGAATGATGATGAGTGTCACGGATCATCACATTCATCAGGTTGAAGTGCGAGTGAATATCTTGGAATAAGAATAAGCTTGAATTGAATAGAAAAACAATAGTACTTTGCATTAATTCATGATGAACAGCAGAGCTCCACACCTTATTCTATGGTGTGTAGAAACTTCACCGTTGAAAATACAAAAGTGATAATGGTGTTCATTAGCTTCAGCCCCAGAGAGGGAACCCAAAGAACCAAGATGAAAATACAATAGCAAAAGGTCCTATTTATAGAGAACTAGTAGCCTAGGGTTTACAGAAATAAGTAATTAATGCAGAAATCTTCTTCCGGCTCACTTGGTGTGTGCTTGGGCTGAGCATTGAAACTTTCACGTGTAGAGACTTTTCTTGGAGTTAAACGCCAACTTTTGTGCCAGTTTGGGCATTTAACTCCAGCTTTTATGCCAGTTTTGGCGTTTTGACGCCAGAATTTTTATGCTGACTTGGAACGCCAGTTTGGGCCATTAAATCTCGGGAAAAGTATAAACTATTATATATTGCTGGAAAGCCCAGGATGTCTACTTTCTAACGCAATTGAGAGCGTGCCAATTGGGCTTCTGTAGCTCCAGAAAATCCACTTCGAGTGCAGGGAGGTCAGAATCCAACAGCATCTGTAGTCCTTTTTCAGCCCCTGAATCAGATTTTTGCTCTGGTCCCTCAATTTCTGCCAGAAAATACCTAAAATCATAGAAAAATACACAAACTCATAGTAAAGTCCAGAAATCTGATTTTTATTTAAAAACTAATAAAAATATAATAAAAACTAACTAAAACATACTAAAAACAATGCCAAAAAGTGTATAAATTATCCGCTCATCACAACACCAAACTTAAATTGTTGCTTGTCCCCAAGCAACTGAAAATCAAATAGGATAAAAAGAAGAGAATATACTATAAATTCTAAAATATCAATGAAACTTAGCTCCAATTAGATGAGCGAGACTAGTAGCTTTTTGCCTCTGAACAGTTTTGGCATATCACTTTATCCTTTGAAGTTCAGAATGATTAGCATCTATAGGAACTCAGAATTCAGATAGTGTTATTGATTCTCCTAGTTCAGTATGTTGATTCTTGAACACAGTTACTTTATGAGTCTTGGCCGTGACCCTAAGCATTTTGTTTTCCAGTATTACAACCGGATACATAAATGCCACAGACACATAACTGGGTGAACCTTTTCAGATTGTGACTCAACTTTGCTAGAGTCCCCAATTAGAGGTGTCCAGAGCTCTTAAGCACACTCTTTTTTTTGCTTTGGACCACGACTTTAACCGCTCAGTCTCAAGCTTTTCACTTGACACCTTCACGCCACAAGCACATGGTTAGGGACAGCTTGGTTTAGCCGCTTAGGCCAGGATTTTATTCCTGTGGGCCCTCCTATCCACTGGTACTCAAAGCCTTGGATCCTTTTTTATTTTACCCTTGCCTTTTGGTTTAAAGGGCTATTGGCTTTTTCTGCTTGCTTTTTCTTTTTCTTTCTTTTTTCTTTTTTTTCACCAATTTTTTTCTCTTTTTTTTTCCGCAAGCTTTTCACTGCTTTTTCTTGCTTCAAGAATCATTTTTATGAATTTTCAAATTATCAATAACATATCTCCTTTTTCATCATTCTTTTAAGAGCCAAAAATTTTAACATTCATAAACAACAAATTCAAAAAATATGCACTGTTCATGCATTCATTCAGAAAACAAAAAGTATTGTCACCACATCAAAATAAATAAACTAGTTTCAAGGATGAATTCAAAATCATGTACTTCTTGTTCTTTTGTGATTAAAATATTTTTCTTTTAAGAAAGGTGATGGATTCATAGGACATTCATAGCTTTAAGACATAGACACTAAGACACTAATGATCATGTAATAAAGATACAAACATAGATAAACATAAAGCATAGAGAATGAAAACGGAAAAAAATAAATAGACAAGGAGATTAAGGAACGGGTCCACCTTAGTGAGGGTGGCGTCTTCCGCCTCTTGAAGAACCAATGGTGCTCTTGAGCTCCTTTATGTCTCTTCCTTGCCTTTGTTGATCCTCCCTCATGGTTCTTTGGTCTTCTCTAATTTCATGGAGGAGGATGGAATGCTCTTGGTGCTCCACGCTTAGTTGTCCCATGTTGGAACTTAATTCCCCTAGGGATGTGTTGATTTGTTCCCAATAGTTTTGTGGAGGAAAATGCATCCCTTGAGGCATCTCAGGGATTTCATGATGAGGATTTTCCTCATGCTCTTGTTGAGGTCCATGAGTGGGCTCTCTTGTTTGCTCCATCCTTTTCTTAGTGATGGGCTTATCCTCTTCAATGAGGAGTCTTGGCCACAACTTCATAGAAGTGGTCTTGATGGACCTTTGAGATGAATCTCTCCATCTCCCAAGACTCGAAGGTGGAAGCAATTGCCTTTTTTTTCCTCTTCCTAGAGGTTTCTCCGGCCTTAGGTGCCATAAATGGTTATGGAAAAACAAAAAAGCTGAGCTTTTCCACACCAAACTTAAAAGGTTTTCTCGTCCTCGAGAAAAAGAATAAAGAAAGGAGGAGAAGAAGAAGAGATGGAGGAGATGGAGGTGTGTGAATTATTCGGCCAAGGGGGGGTTTTAGGTGGTGATGATGTGGAAAAGGAAGGAGTGATGGTTTGAATTTTAGTGGGTGGGTGTAGGTGGGTTGTATGATGGTTTTAGAGGAGTAATGGAGGTGATTGGTGAGGTTATTTAGGGAAGAGTATTATGAAAAGCTATGAAAAACTGAGAGAGAATGAGTTTAGGTTGGTGGGGATCCTGTGGGGTCCACAGATCCTGAGGTGTCAAGGATTTCTCATCCCTGCACCAATTAGGCGTGCAAAACGCCCTTAGAATGCAATTCTGGCGTTAAACGCCAGCTATGTGCCCCTTTCTGGCGTTAAACGCCAGTCTGGTGCCCATTTCTGGCGTTAAACGCCCAGAATGGTGCCAGACTGGGCGTTTAATGCCCATTCTGCTACCCTTACTGGCGTTTAAACGCCAGTAAGCTTCTCCTCCAGGGTGTGCTATTTTTTCTTTTTTAGTTGTTTTTGTGACTTTACATGATCATCAACCTACAGAAAATATAAAATGACAATGGAGAATAAATAGATATAATTAAATAAAATTGGGTTGCCTCCCAACAAGCGCTTCTTTAATGTCAATAGCTTGACAGTGAGCTCTCATGGAGCCTCACAGATAATCAGAGCAGGGTTGGGACCTCTCAGCACCAAACTTAGGGTTTGAATGTGGGGGTTTTGTTTGACTCTGTATTGAGAGAAGCTTTTCATGCTTCCTCCCCATGGTTACAGAAGGAAATCCTTGAGCCTTAAACACAAGGTAGTCCCCATTCAATTGAAGGAGCAATTCTCCTCTGTCAACATCAATCACAGCTTTTGCTGTGGCTAGGAAGGGTCTTCCAAGGTACTTAGCAACTTGCTCTTCAGTGACATCTTCATCCTCTTCAGAGGAGGAATATTTATCAGAGCTCATGAATGTTAACAGGAAGTTCAAAGGAATCTCTACGGTTTCTATATGAGCCTCATATTCCTTTGGTTCCTCAAAGGGAAACTCCTTATTGGTCAGTGGACGTTCCCTGAGGTCTTCCTCACTGGGAATCACTGCCTTTTCACTCTCTCCAGGTTCGGCCACACTAAGTAAGGTTATGGCCTTGCACTCTCTTTTGGGATTTTCTTCTGTATTGCTTGGGAGAGTGCTAGGAGGAGTTTCAGTAATCTTCTTACTCAGCTGACCCACCTGTGCCTCCAAATTTCTAATGGAGGACCTTGTTTCATTCATAAAACTTAGTGTGGTCTTAGATAGATCAGAGACTATGGTTGCCAGGCCAGAATGGCTCTATTTAAAATTCTCTGTCTGTTGCTGAAAAGATGATGGAAAAGGCTTGCTATTGCTAAACCTATTTCTTCCACCATTATTGTTGAAGCCTTGTTGAGGCTTCTGTTGGTCCTTCTATGAGATATTAGGATGATTTCTCCATGAAGGATTATAGCTGTTTTCATAGGGTTCTCCCATGTAATTCACCTCTGCCATTGCAGGATTCTCAGGATCATAAGCTTCTTCTTCAGAAGATGCTTCTTTAGTACTGTTGGATGCAGCTTGCAATCCATTCAGACTCTGAGAAATCATATTGACTTGCTGAGTCAATATTTTGTTCTGAGCTAATATGGCATTTAGAGCATCAATTTCAAGAACTCCCTTCCTCTGAGGCGTCCCATTACTCACAGGATTCCTTTCAGAAGTGTAGATGAACTGGTTATTTGCAATCATGTCAATGAGTTCCTGAGCTTCTGCAGGCATTTTCTTTAGGTGAATGGATCCACTTGCAGAATGGTCCAATGACATCTTAGACAATTCAGACAGACCATCATAGAATATATCCAGGATGGTCCATTCTGAAAGCATGTCAGAAGGACACTTTTTTGGTCAGTTGCTTGTATATCTCCCAAGCTTCATAGAGGGATTCACCTTCTTTCTATCTGAAGGTTTGAACATCCACTCTAAGCTTGCTAAGCTTTTGAGGAGGAAAGAACTTGGCTAATAAAGCCGTGACCAGCTTATCCCAAGAGTTCAGGCTATCTTTAGGTTGAGAGTCTAACCATATTCTAGCTCTGTCTCTTACAGCAAACGGGAAAAGCATAAGTCTGTAGACCTCAGGATCAACCCCATTGGTCTTAACAGTATCATAGATCTGCAAGAATTCAGTTAAGAACTGAAAAGGATCTTCTGATGGAAGTCCATGAAACTTGTAATTCTGTTATATCAGAGAAACTAATTAAGGCTTTAGTTCAAAAATGTTTGCTCCAATGGCAGGGATTGAGATGCTTCTTCCATGGAAGTTAAAATTTGGTGCAGTAAAGTCACCAAGCATCTTCCTTGCACCTCCACCATTGTTATTGGTTTCGGCCATCTCTACTTCTTTTTCGAAAATTTCAGTAAAGTCCTCTTCAGAGTGTTGTGTTTTAGCTTCTTTTAGCTTCCTCTTCAGAGTCCTTTCAGGTTCCAGATCAGCTTCAACAAGAATATTTTTATCCTTGCTCTTGCTCATGTGAAAAAGAAGAGAACAGAAAAGAAGAGGAATCCTCTATGTCACAGTATAGAGATTCCTTTATGTGAGTAGAAGAAGAAAAGAATAGAAGAAGAAAAATTCGAACACAGAGAGGAAGAGAGGGTTCAAATTTTGAGATGAAGAGAAGTGTTAGTAAATGAATAAATAAATAGAAAGAGAGGGAGGGAAATTCGAAAATTATTTTGAAAAAAAGGTTAGTGATTTTCAAAAATTAAGAGAAGAAATAAAATTAAAATTAAAATTTAAAACAGTTAGTTAATTAAAAAAAAAAAGAATTTTTGAAAAAGAGGAAGGTGATTTTCGAAAATTAGAGAGAGAAAAGTAGTTAGGTGGTTTTGCAAAAGATAAGAAATAGTAAAACAAACAAAAAGTCAATTAGTTAATTGAAAAATATTTGAAAATCAATTTTGAAAAGATAAGAAGATAGAAAAGATTTTGAAAATGATTTTTGAAAAAGATATGATTTGAAAAAGATACGTTTGAAAAGATATGATTGAAAAGATATGATTGAAATTTATTTTGAAAAAGATTTGGAAAGGAAATTAAAAAGATTTGATTTTTAAAATTAAAATTGATTACTTGACTAACAAGAAACTAAAAGATATGATTTTAAAATTTAAAGATTGAAACTTTCTTAATAGGCAAGTAACAACTTGAAAATTTTTTGAATCAAAACATTAAATGCTAGTAGTAATTTCGAAAATTATGAAGCAAAATAAGGAAAAGATTTTGAAAATCAATTTTTTTTTTAAAATTTTCGAAAAGCATTAAAGGAAAAATGAAAAAGATTTTGAAAAATTTTAAGCAAGAATTCGAAAATATAAAAAGAAAATTGAAAAAGATTTGATTTTGAAAAAGATTTGAAAAGATAGAATTTTTAAATTGAAATTTATGAGTAAAATAAGGAAAGATATATTTTTTTATTTTTGACTTTTTAATGAGGAGAGAGAAAAACAACTAAATGATGCAAAACATAAAAATTTTGGATTAAAACAAAAGATGCATGCAAGAACACTATGAATGTCAAGATGAACACCAAGAACACTTTGAAGATCATAATGAACATCAAGAACTTATTTTTGAAAAATTTTCAAGAAAAGAAAAACATGCAAGACACCAAACTTAGAGATTTTTCATGTTTAGGCACTATGAATGCAAAAATGCATATGAAAAACAACAAAAGACACAAAGCAAGAAAATATGAAGATCAAACAAGAAGACTTGTTAAGAACAACTTGAAGATCATGAAGAACACATGCATGAGTTTTCGAAAAATGCACAAATTTTAAAAACATGCAGTTGACACCAAACTTTAAATTTGACTCAAGACTCAAACAAGAAACACAAAAATATTTTTGATTTTATGATTTTAAAATTTTTTTTGGATTTTTTTTTGAAAATTATTTTTGAAAAAACGCAAACAAATAAAAAAATTTTGAAAGATTTTTTTTGAAAACTTTTTGAAAAGAAAATTACCTAATCTGAGCAACAAGATGAACCGTTCGTTGTCCAAACTCGAACAATCCCCGGCAACGGCGCCAAAAAATTTGTGCACGAAATTGTGATCATCAATGGCGCCAACAGCTTGGTACGCACGATTGTAATCTCAACTCTTTGTCACAACTCCGCACAACTAACCAGCAAGTGCACTGAGTCGTCCAAGTAATAAACCTTACGTGAGTAAGGGTCGATCCCACGGAGATTGTCGGCTTGAAGCAAGCTATGGTCATCTTGTAAATCTCAGTCAGGTGGATTCAAATGGTTATGGAGTTTAAGATAATTAAAAGTTAAATAAAACATAAAATAAGATAGAGATACTTATGTAATTCATTGGTGAGAATTTCAGATAAGCGCATGAAGATGCTTTGTTCCTCCTAAACTTCTGCTTTCCTATTGCCTTCTTCCAATCATTCATACTCCTTTCCATGGCAAGCTTTATGTTGGGTTTCACCGTTGTCAATGGCTACCTCCTGTCCTCTCAGTGAAAATGGTCCAAATGCGCTGTCACCGCACGGCTAATCATCTGTCGGTTCTCGATCATGTTGGAATAGGATCCTTTGATCCTTTTGCGTCTGTCACTATGCCCAACACTCGCGAGTTTGAAGCTCGTCACAGTCATCTCTTCCTAGATCCTACTCGGAATACCACAGACAAGGTTTAGACTTTCCAGATCTCAGGAATGCTGCCAATTGATTCTCGCCTATACCACGAAGACTCTGATATCATGGAATGGAAGGCTCGGTTGTCAGGCGAGGCAACCATGCATCATGAACCAGGAGGCTAAGAGATACACACTCAATCGAAGGTAGAACGGAGGTGGTTGTCAGGCACGCGTTCATAGGTGAGAATGATGATGAGTGTCACGGATCATCACATTCATCAGGTTGAAGTGCGAGTGAATATCTTGGAATAAGAATAAGCTTGAATTGAATAGAAAAACAATAGTACTTTGCATTAATTCATGATGAACAGCAGAGCTCCACACCTTATTCTATGGTGTGTAGAAACTTCACCGTTGAAAATACAAAAGTGATAATGGTGTTCATTAGCTTCAGCCCCAGAGAGGGAACCCAAAGAACCAAGATGAAAATACAATAGCAAAAGGTCCTATTTATAGAGAACTAGTAGCCTAGGGTTTACAAAAATAAGTAATTAGTGCAGAAATCTTCTTTCGGGCCCACTTGGTGTGTGCTTGGGCTGAGCATTGAAGCTTTCATGTGTAGAGACTTTTCTTGGAGTTAAACGCCAGCTTTTGTGCCAGTTTGGGCGTTTAACTCCAGCTTTTATGCCAGTTCTGGCGTTTTAACGTTATAATTTTTATGCTGATTGGAATGCCGGTTTGGGCTATCAAATCTCGGATAAAGTATAGACTATTATATATTGCTGGAAAGCCCAGAATGTATACTTTCTAACGCAATTGAAAGCGCACCAAGTGAGCTTCTGTAGCTCCAGAAAATCCATTTCGAGTGCAGGGAGGTCAGAATCCAACAGCATCTGTAGTCATTTTTCAGCCTCTGAATCAGATTTTTGCTCAAGTCCCTCAATTTCAGCCAGAAAATACCTGAAATCATAGAAAAATATACAAAATCATAGTAAAGTCCAGAAATGTGATTTTTATTTAAAAACTAATAAAAATATAATAAAAACTAACTAAAACATACTAAAAACATACTAAAAACAATGTCAAAAAGCGTATAAATTATTCGCTCATCACACGCCTTCGTGTGGAGGTTGAGGTTTGAACATGGTGTGGAACTTGGGCACGGTGTGGCACGCCCTTGCTTTGGAGGAGTCCTTGGAGGTGTCTTCATCCTGGCGTGGCATGCCATTCGGAGGGTGTGACACACCCTCTTCTGGGTCTTCCTTGCTTGCTCTTAGAACTTGGCCCAGGGTGCCACTTGATGGAATGGCGTGGGATGCCATCTTCTCTTGGTTCCCTGGGAGTTTTCTTGGTCTTGGTGGGGGCACTCCAATGGGACGGCATGACATGCCAATACTTGGAGCATCCCTGGGAGCTTGCTTGATCTTGGCGTGGCATGCCACTCGGATAGTGTAACGACCCATATTTTTGAAAAAAAAAAATTATAATTTATTTTATTAATTTGAGCTCCTTATGTTCTTTTTGTTTAGAAACTAACTCATTAAGAATAATTAAATTGATTTTATGAATATTTTGAATTTAAGTTAATTAATATTTTTATATAATTTTATTATAATTTGTGTTTTGGATTTAAATTTGTATTCTGGTGCGCAGAAATTGTGATTACATTTTGATTATGTAAAATTCATCGCTCTTTCTTTCCCTGGTAATGGCGCCAAAAACATGATGCCAATACCATGGTTCACAACTTCGCACAACTAACCAGCAAGTGCACTGGGTCGTCCAAGTAATACCTTACGTGAGTAAGGGTCGAATCCCACAGAGATTGTTGGTATGAAGCAAGCTATGGTCACCTTGCAAATCTCAGTCAGGTAGGGTTAAATGTGATTGGATTAGATAATTAAAAGATAAATAATAAAGGATAGAAATACTTATGTAATTCATTGGTGAGAATTTCAGATAAGCGAATAGAGATGCTTTCGTTCCTCTGAACCTCTGCTTTCCTGCTATCTTCATCCAATCAGTCTTACTCCTTTCCATGGCTGGCTTTATGTGATACATCACCACTGTCAATGGGTACTTTCGGTCTTCTCTCGGGAAAATGATCCAAATGCCCTGTCACGGCACGGCTAATCGTCTGGAGGCATCACCCTTGTCAATGGTTTCATCTTATCCTCTCAGTGAAAATGGTCAACGCACCCTGTCACGGCACGGCTATTCATCTGTCGGTTCTCGATCATGCTGGAATAGGATTTACTATCCTTTTGCGTCTGTCACTACGCCCAGCAATCGCGAGTTTGGAGCTCGTCACAGTCATTCAATCATTGAATCCTACTCGGAATACCACAGACAAGGTTTAGACCTTCCGGATTCTCTTGTATGCCGCCATCATTCTAGCTTACACCCCGAAGATTCCGATTAAGAGATCTAAGAGATACTCATTCAATTCTAATGTAGAACGGAAGTGGTTGTCAGGCACGCGTTCATAGGGAATGATGATGATTGTCACGTTCATCACATTCAGATTGAAGTGCGAATGAATATCTTAGAAGCAAAATAAGATGAATTGAATAGAAAACGGTAGTACTTTGCATTAATCTTTGAGGAACAGCAGAGCTCCACACCTTAATCTATGGAGTGTAGAAACTCTACCATTGAAAATACATAAGTGAAAGGTCCAGGCATGGCCAAATGGCCAGCCCCCTAAAACGTGATCACAGGATCAGAATACAATCCAGGATCCAGGATGTCAAATACAATAGTGAAATGTCCTATTTATAATAAACTAGCTACTAGGGTTTACAAAAGTAAGTAATTAATTCCTAAATCCACTTCCGGGGCCCACTTGGTGTGTGCTTGGGCTGAGCTTTAACTTTCCACGTGCAGAGGCCATTTGTGGAGTTGAATGCCAGGTTTTGATCCATTTCTGGCGTTCAACTCTGGTTTTTGATCCCTTTCTGGCGCTGAACTCCAGAATTGGGCAGAGAGCTGGCGTTGAACGCCAGTTTGCGTCATCTAAACTTGACCAAAGTATGGAATATTATATATTGCTGGAAAGCCCTGAATGTCTAATTTCCAACGCAATTAGAAGCGTGCCATTTCGAGTTCTGTAGCTCCAGAAAATCCACTTTGAGTGCAGGGAGGTCAGAATCCAACAGCATCAGCAGTCCTTCTTCAACCTCTGAATCTGATTTTTGCTCAAGTCCCTCAATTTCAGCCAGAAAATACCTGAAATCATAGAAAAATACACAAACTCATAGTAAAGTCCAGAAATGTGAATTTAACATAAAAACTAATGAAAACATCCCTAAAAGTAACTAGATCCTACTAAAAACATACTAAAAACAATGTCAAAAAGCGTATAAATTATCCGCTCATCACAACACCAAACTTAAATTGTTGCTTGTCCCCAAGCAACTGAAAATCAAATAGGATATAAAGAAGAGAATATACTATAAATTCCAAACTATCAATGAAACATAGCTTCAATCATATGAGTGGGACTTATAGCTTTTTGCCTCTTGAATAGTTTTGGCATCTCACTTTATCCATTGAAGTTCAGAATGATTGGCATCTATAGGAACTCAGAGTTCAGATAGTGTTATTGATTCTCCTAGTTCAGTATGATGATTCTTGAACACAGCTATTTTATGAGTCTTGGCCGTGGCCCTAAGCACTTTGTTTTCCAGTATTACCACCGGATACATAAATTCCACAGACACATAATTGGGTGAACCTTTTCAGATTGTGACTCAGCTTTGCTAAAGTCCCCAATTAGAGGTGTCCAGGGTTCTTAAGCACACTCTTCTTTTGCTTTGGACCTTGACTTTAACCGCTCAGTCTCAAGTTTTCACTTGACACCTTCACGCCACAAGCACATGGTTAGGGACAGCTTGGTTTAGCCGCTTAGACCAGGATTTTATTCTTTTAGGTCCTCCTATCCACTGATGCTCAAAGCCTTGAGATCCTCTTTATTTACCCTTTCCTTTTGGTTTTAAGGGTTATTGGCTTTTTGCTCTTGCCTCTTGGTTTTAAGAGCTTTTGGCTTTTTCTGCTTGCTTTTTTTTTCTTTCTATTTTTTTTTTCGCCTATATCTTTTTTTTTCTTTTTTTTTCTGCAAGCTTTGTTCTTTGCTGCTTTTTCTTGCTTCAAGAATCATTTTTATGATTTTTCAAATTATCAAATAACATGTCTCCTAGTCATCATTCTTTCAAGAGCCAACATATTTAACATTCTTAAACAACAACTTCAAAAGACATATGCACTGTTCAAGCATACATTCAGAAAACAAGAAGCATTGTCACCACATCAATATAATTAAGCTAAGTTCAAGGATAAATTCGAAACTCATGTACTTCTTGTTCTTTTGAATTAAAACATTTTTCATTTAAGAGAGGTGATGGATTCATAGGACATTTATAACTTTAAGACACAGTTACTATCTACTAATGATCATGTAATGAAGACACAAACATAGATAAGCACTTAGCATAGAGAAAACGAAAAACAGAAGAAATAAGAACAAGGAATGAGTCCACCTTAGTGATGGTGGCGTTTCCTTCTTGAGGAACCAATGATGTCCTTGAGCTCTTCTATGTCTCTTCCTTGCCTTTGTTGCTCCTCCCTCATTGCTTTTTGATCTTCTCTTATTTCATGAAGGATGATGGAGTGCTCTTGATGTTCCACCCTTAATTGTCCCATGTTGGAACTCAATTCTCCTAGGGAGGTGTTGATTTGCTCCCAATAGTTTTGTGGAGGAAAGTGCATTTGAGGCATCTCTGGGATCTCATGGTGATGAGCTTCATATGCCTCTTGAGCTCCATGAATGGGCTCTCTTGCTTGCTCTATCTTTTTCTTAGTGATGGGCTTGTCTTCCTTAATAGGAATGTCTCCTTCTATGAAAGCTCCAGCTGAGTAACATAAATGGCAGATAAGATGAGGAAAAGCTAGCCTTGCCATGGGGGATGACTTTTCGGCTATTTTGTAGAGTTCATTAGAGATGACTTCATGAACTTCTATTTCCTCTCCAATCATGATGCTATGAATCATGATGGCCCGATCCACAGCAACTTCAGATCGGTTGCTAGTGGGAATGATTGAGCATTGAATGAACTCCAATCATCCTCTAGCCACAGGCTTGAGGTCCAATCTTCTTAGTTGAACCAGCTTGCCTTTGGAGTCAATCTTCCATTGAGCTCATTCCACACATATGTCCATAAGGACTTGGTCCAACCTTTGATTAAAGTTGACCCTTCTAGTGTAGGGACGTTCATCTCCTTGCATCATAGGCAAGTTAAACGCCAACCTCACATTTTCCGGACTAAAATCTAAGTATTTCCCCCGAACCATTGTAACATAGTTCTTTGGATCCGGGTTCTTACTTTGATCATGGTTCTTGGTAATCCATGCATTGGCATAGAACTCTTGAACCATTAGGATGCCAACTTGTTGGATGGGGTTTGTTAGAAATTCCCAACCTCTTCTTTGAATTTCATGTCGGATCTTCGGATACTCATTTCTTTTGAGTTTGAAAGGGACCTCGGGGATCACCTTCTTCTTGGCCACAACATCATAGAAGTGGTCTTGATGGGCTTTGGAGATGAATCTTTCCATCTCCCATGACTCGGATGTGGAAGCTTTTGTCTTCCCTTTCCCCTTTCTAGAGGATTCTCCGGTCTTAGGTGCCATCAATGGTAATGGAAAAACAAAAAGCTTATGCTTTTACCACACCAAACTTAGAAATTTGCTCGCCCTCGAGCAAGAGAAGAAATAATAGATGAAGAAGAAGAAGAAATGGAGGAGAGGGAGAAGGTGATGTGTTTCAGCCAAGAAGGGTATAGAGGGGTTGTGTTGTGTGAATTTGAAGAAGAATGGAGGGCTTTATATAGGGAAGGGAGGGGGGAAAGGTTTCGGCCATATGGATGGATTTGGGTGGGAAATTGGTTTTGAATTTTGAAGGTAGGTGGGGTTTATGAGGTAGGTTTATGGGGAAGAGTGGATGGATGTGAGTGGTGAAGAGGTGATGGGGAAGAGAGATTGAGGTGATTGGTGAAGAGTTTTGGGGAGGAGTGTTTATGGGATTGTGTGAAAGAGGGGTGAGAAGAAGTGAGTGGAGGTAGGTGGGGATCCTGTGGGGTCCACAGATCCTGAGATGATTCTGTGGGGTCCACAGATCCTGAGATGATCCTGTGGGGTCCACAGATCCTGAGGTGTTTTAAGGATTTACAACCTTGCACCACATTAGGCATGTAAAATGTCCTTGCACACAACTCTGGGCGTTCAGCGCCAGGTTGGTTCCCATTTTGGGCGTTCAACGCCCATTTGTTGGCCATTTCTGGCATTGAACGCCAGAACCATGCCTGTTCTGGGCGTTCAGCGCCCAAACACTGCCCATTTTGGGCGTTCAGCGCCAGAACCCTGCTCTGTTCTGGCGTTGAACACCAGGCAGGTGCTTCCTCCAGGGTGTGATTTTTCTTCTGCTGTTTTTGATTCCGTTTTCAATTTCTATATTTATTTTGTGACTCCACATGATCATGAACCTATAAAGACATATAACTAAGAAAAATATAGTTAGATAAATAAAAATTGGGTTGCCTCCCAACAAGCGCTTCTTTAATGTCAATAGTTTGACAGTGGGCTCTCATGGAGCCTCACAGATGTTCAGAGCATTGTTGAAACTCTCCAATACCAAACTTAGAGTTTGGATATGGGAGTTCAACACCAAACTTAGAGTTTGGTTGTGGCCTCCCAACACCAAACTTAGAGTTTGACTGTGGGGGCTTTGTTTGACTCTGCTTTGAGAGAAGCTTCTTCTGCTTCCTCTCCATGGATGCAGAGAGAGATCCTTGAGTTGTAAACACAAGGTTGTCCTCATTCAATTGAAGGATCAATTTTCCTCTGTCCACATCAATCACAGCTCTTGCTGTAGCTAGGAAAGGTCTTCCTAGGATGATGGATTCATCCTCTTCCTTTCCAGTATCCAGGACTATGAAATCAGCAGGGATGTAAAGGCCTTCAACCTTTACTAACACGTCCTCTACTTGTTCATAAGCCTGTTTTCTCGAATTGTCTGCCATCTCTAATGAGATTTTAGCAGCTTACACCCCATAGATTCCCAGTTTCTCTATTACAGAGAGGGGCATGAGGTTTATCCCTGAACCAAGGTCACACAGAGCCTTAAAGATCATGGTGCCTATAGTACAAGGTATTATGAACTTTCTAGGATCCTGTCTCTTCTGAGGCAATGTCAGTTGATCCAGATCACTTAGTTCATTGATGAACAAGGGAGGTTCAACTTCCCAAGTATCAATGCCAAATAATTTGGCATTCAGCTTCATGATTGCACCAAGAAACTTGGCTGTTTGCTCTTCAGTAACATCCTCATTCTCTTCAGAAGAGGAATACTCATCAGAGCTCATGAATGGCATAAGGAGTTTTAATGGGATCTCTATGGTCTCTAGATGAGCCTCAGAGTCCTTTGGTTCCTCAGAGGGAAGCTCCTTATTGATCACTGGACGTCCCAGGAGGTCTTCCTCCTTGGGATTCACGTCCTCCTCTCCCTCATTGGGTTCGGCCATTTTAGTTATGTCAATGGCCTTGCACTCTCCTTTTGGATTCTCTTCTGTATTGCTTGGGAGAGTACCAGGAGGGATTTCAGTGATCCTTTTACTCAGCTGGCCCACTTGTGCTTCTAAATTTCTAATGGAAGACCTTGTTTCATTCATGAAACTCACAGTGGCCTTAGATAGATCAGAGACTAAGTTTGCTAAGCTAGATGGATTCTGCTCAGAATTCTCTGTCTGTTGCTGAGTGGATGATGGAAAAGGCTTGCTATTGCTAAACCTGTTTCTTCCACCATTATTAAAGCCTTGTTGAGGCTTTTGATCCTTCCATGAGAAATTTGGATGATTTCTCCATGATGAGTTATAGGTGTTTCCATAAGGTTCACCTAAGTAATTCACCTCTGCTATTGCAGGGTTCTCAGGATCATAAGCTTCTTCTTCAGAAGATGCCTCTTGAGTACTGTTGGATGCAGCTTGGATTCCATTCAAACTCTGAGAAATCATATTGACTTGCTGAGTCAATATTTTGTTCTGAGCCAATATGGCATTCAGAGTATCAACTTCAAGAACTCCCTTCTTCATAGGCATCCCATTATTCACAGGATTCCTCTCAGAAGTGTGCATGAACTGGTTATTAGCAACCATGTCAATGAGTTCTTGAGCTTCTGCAGGCGTTTTCTTTAGGTGAATGGATCCACCTGCAGAAGTATCCAATGACATCTTTGATAGCTCAGATAAACCATCATAGAATATATCCATGATGGTCCATTCTGAAAGCATGTCAGAAGGACACTTCTTGGTCAGCTGCTTGTATCTTTCCCAAGCTTCATAGAGGGATTCACTTTCCTTCTGTCTGAAAGTCTGAACATCCACTCTAAGCTTGCTCAGCTTTTGAGGAGGAAAGAACTTGGCTAAGAAAGCCGTGACCAACTTATCCCAAGAGTTCAGGCTATCTTTGGGTTGAGAGTCCAACCACACTCTAGCTCTGTCTCTTACAGCAAAAGGGAAAAGCATGAGCCTGTAGACTTCAGGATCTACTCCATTAGTCTTAACAGTATCACATATCTGCAAGAATTCAGTTAAGAACTGAAAAGGATCTTCAGATGGAAGTCCATGAAACTTGCAGTTCTGCTGCATCAGAGAAACTAATTGAGGTTTCAGCTCAAAGTTGTTTGCTCCAATGGCAGGAATAGAGATGCTTCTTCCATGTAAATTGGAATTAGGTGCAGTAAAGTCACCAAGCATTCTCCTTGCATTATTATTATTTTCGGCTGCCATCTCCTCTTCCTGTTCGAAAATTTCTGAAAGGTTATCTCTGGATTGTTGTATTTTAGCTTCTCTTAGTTTTCTCTTCAGAGTCCTTTCAGGTTCTAGATCTGCTTCAACAAGAATATTCTTGTCCTTGCTCCTGCTCATATGACAAAGAAGAGGGCACAGAAAATAATAATAATAATAATAATATGGATCCTTTATACCACAGTATAGAGGTCCTTGTGTTAGTAGAAGAAAAGAAGAAAAAATCTGAACTCAGAGAAAGAGAGGGTTCGGATTTTTGGTGGTGTGAGGAAGAGATGTTAGTAGATGAATAAATAAATAGAAGGGGATGAGAGAGAAGGAATTTTCAAAAATAATTTTTGAAAAAGAGTTAGTGATTTTTGAAAATAGTTTTTGAAAAATGTTAGTAATTTTCGAAAATTAAGATTTAAAAATTAAAATAATTAGTTAATTAAAAAGAGATTTTTGAAAAAGAGGGAAGATATTTTCGAAAATTAGAGAGAGAGAGTTAGTTAGGTGGTTTTGAAAAAGATAAGAAACAAACAAAAAGTTAGTTAGTTAGTTGAAACAAATTTTGAAAAGATAAGAAGTTAGGAAGTTAGAAAAGATATTTTGAAAATCAAATTTTTGAAAAAGATAAGATAGGAAGATATTTTTGAAAAGATTTGATAGAAATTAGTTTTTGAAAAAGATTTGAATTTTAAAATCACAATTAATGACTTGATTCACAAGAAATCACAAGATATGATTCTAGAACTTAAAGTTTGAATCTTTCTTAACAAGTAAGTAACAAACTTGAAATTTTTGAATCAAAACATTAATTGTTGATGTTATTTTCGAAAATATGATGTAAAATTAAGAAAAATATTTTTGAAAAATATTTTTTTTGGAATTTTCGAAAATAACTGAGAAATTTGAAAAAGATTTGATTTTTGAAAAAGATTTTGAAAAAGATAAGATTTTCAAATTGAAAATTTGATTTGACTCATAAGAAACAACTTGATTTTTAAAAATTTTTGAAAAAGTCAACTCAAATTTTCGAATTTGATGAGAGAAAAAAAGGGAAAGATATTTTTTTTTTATTTTTGAATTTTTAATGAAGAGAGAGAAAAATTAAAAACATCATTTTCATGTTTTTCTCTTTTATTTTTGAATCAAAACAAGGAATGCATGCAAGAACACTATGAATGTCAAGATGAACACCAAGAACACTACGAAGATCATGATGAACATCAAGAACACAATTTTGAAAAATTTTTAATGCAAAGAAAACATGCAAGACACCAAACTTAGAATTCTTTAATGCTTAGACACTAAAAATTCAAGAATGCATATGAAAAACAAGAAAAGACACAAAACATGCAAATGCAAAGATCAAACAAGAAGACTTACCAAGAACAACTTGAAGATCATGAAGAACACTATGAATGCATGAGAATTTTCGAAAAATGCAAGATGCACATGCAATTGACACCAAATTTATAACATGACTCAAGACTCAAACAAGAACACAAAAATATTTTTGATTTTTTTTTTATGCTTTTCTAATTTTTTTGTATTTTTTTCAAAAATTAATTGAAAAAGGAAAATAAGGATTCCAAAATTTTTTAATATGAATTCCAGAAATCTTGCATTTTTAGTCTAAAGCTTCAGTCCAGGAATTAGACATGGCTCACTAGCCAGCCAAGCTTTCAATGAAAGCTCCGGTCCAAAACACTAGTGATGACAAGTCATTTTAGCCTAGTTTCACTAGCGTTTTTCTTTTGTTTTCAATTGAATTATGCAGTTTCTTGAGCCATAAGCAAGCCAATTGGGTAGATTTTCATGTTTCCTTTGATTTAATCAACCATGTATGAATTCATGCTATTTCATGAGGTTTTATGCTATAATTGTCACATATTATGAAAGAATGAATATCTCATGGTTTTGAGCATAGCTTTGATGTGTTTGGTTGATTAATGATAGGTGAAGAAAGCTTGGAGAAAGGTTGAAGCAAGGAGGAATGGCTAGGAGGAAGAGAGGACAAAAAGTTTGAGCAAAAGTTTGCCTCAAACTTTAGCTCAAACCTTTGGAATAAGTGAAAATGAACCAGGGAGCAAAAAGTTGGAGCAAAAGTTAGCCTCAAACTTTTGTGCAAACTTTTGGGCAAAAAGCTGGAGCAAAAGTTAGCCTCAAACTTTTTGGCAAACTTTTGGCATCACAAATCAACACCCTGGAGAGCAAAAGTTTGCGCCAACGTTAGCCCCTAACTTTTTGGCTAACGTTGGCGCATGAAAAACACAACCTGGAGAGCAAAAGTTTGCGCCAACGTTAGCCCCTAACTTTTTGGCTAACGTTGGCGCATGAAAAACACACCCTGGAGAGCAAAAGTTTGCGCCAACATTAGCCTCTAACTTTTTGGCTAACGTTGGCGCCATGAGTGTGCAAGGGGAGGCCAACGTTGGAGCAAAAGTTTGACCCCTAACTTTTGCTCCAACGTTGGTATCAGCAAAGAAAGGTGGCTGATGTGAAAAGTTGGAGTAAAAGTTAGCCTCAAACTTTTACTCAAACTTTTACTCAAGCTTTCATGATTCCAAACCCGGTTCAATTCGGTTCTTCTCCAAACTCCAAGAGCAATCAACCAAGGCCTCTATCAACCCAATTCCATCAAGAGCAAAGGCCCAATTGAAGGCTTGAAGACCATTTGAAGAAAGTGTATAAATAGCATAGGATTTAAGTTTTTAAGGGAGCTTTTCCTTTTTAGTTTTCATAGAGAGTTTTCGGAGAGCTTTTGGGTGTTGTGTGAATTTTAATTTCTAAGTCTCGAGGAAGGAGAATTGAATTCCCTTCCTCTTAGTTTTCTTGCTTTCAATTTCAATTACACTCATCTTGGATCTTGTGTTGGAGAATTGAAGGAATTCTGTTTCAATCTCACCTTGGGATCTTGTTTAATTCTCTGCTTGATTGAATTTCAGTTTCGGTTAATTGCTTCTTCTTCTACTTTCTTTGCAATTTACAATTTCTTTGCAATTGTTCTTGTGGGATCTAGGAAGGCATTGAGATCTAGACTTGGTTATCTAGTCTCTTGGGTCCTGAGATCTGAATTCCAATTTTACATCCTCTGTTTAATGTTTTTTTCAATCTCATTTACATTTCTGTTTTAAGATCCGGTTCAATCCAAGTCATCCTTTATTCCTCTGCTTGTTGCAATTTTACTTTTCCTTGTTAAATTTCTGCAAATCCAATTCCCAATTCCCTTTACAATTCAAGCCATTTACATTACTTGCACTTTAAGATTCTGCAATTTACATTTCTTGCGTTCTAAGTTTCTGCCATTTAATTTCTTGTTCTTTAAGATTCAGCACTTTAAATTTCAGTTCTCTTTAATTTCATGCAATTTACCCATTCCCTTTACTTTCTATGCAATTTAAATTCTGCAAATCACAAATCTCTCAACCAAATCCTGATTCGCTTGACTAAATCAACCACTAAACTAAAATTGCTCAATCCTTCAATTCCTGTGGGATCGACCTCACTCACGTGAGTTATTATTACTTGATGCGACCCGGTGCACTTGCCGGTTAGATTTGGGTGTTTTGGAGAAATTCGTTTTTCCACAAAAATATCCCATCACGTTTTTGGCGCCGTTGCCGGGGATTGATTAGATTGACAATGATTAAGTGAGGTGGTGGTCTAGATCAAGCATTTTCTTTATTTTTGTTCTCTGTTTTAGATTGAAACCAAGGTGTTTGAGTTTATGCCTCACTAAGAAATTCTCATCTTTGATATGAGTAATTTCAAGTTTCAATGGTGTTGTGCTTTCCAAAATTCAAATGGAGTTCAACTCATCTTATGATCAAACAAATTTTATGGGATATTACCCACCATCACCAATCTCTAATGGTGGCTGGAAATATCACCAAGAAAATACGAATTCTAAGCACTTCAATCCATGGAGATTTGCTTCAGAGACATAAGATGAGCAGGAGAATCATATGGGATACCAACCACCACTACAAAATAATTCAAATTATTATCCTCATGGTAGATGGGAGTATCACCAAAGAATGAAAGAGCATCCACCCTCACGTCCCAGTTTCTCATTTAAAAGTTCTTCATCACTTGATTATGCCTCAACACTAAGTTTCCTCCAAAATCCATACCAGTCATCCCATCAATCACACAACTCATTCCACACCCCTCAACACAACTTCACCACAACATATTCACGTCACCAAAATTACTCTTAACCTTCATCTCTTGAATTAACAGATGAGGAATACCTTGAAGCCATTGAAATACAGAGAAAACTAGTAGAAAGATACACAAAATCCCCATCTTGGAAAGAAACCATCCTCAAGAAGATGAATGGGCCCTTAGAGCAAACAAAGAGGAACTTAGAACCATCAAACAGTAAGGATGAAGACAAATCTGTGGGTGAGGAAGTGGAAAAGAAAGATGAGGAAGCCTCTATGTCAAGAGAAATTTCAATGAAAAATGAGGTAGAGGAAACATTTGAACCCGACCTTGCATATTCACAGAAGCCACTTGAGATGACAAGGGAACATGAAAAACAAAATGGCTCAACAATTGGATCCATGATTGAAAGATATGAAGAGAAGATGAAGAAATGTTGGGAAGATCAACAAACCTCCTCCATGAAAGAGCTATTAAAACAAATGTTGAGTGTAAAAGAGGAAGTGGAAGAGCAAGAAAGTGAGAAAGACAACCAAAGAATTCCAAACTCAAGTGAAGCAGAGAAGTACACAGAGGAAGAGCTCACAGAACCACCATTGCAAGAGGCTCTTGATGAAAAGAAGACTCTAACAATCACACAACCACCAAGACTTGGATTCAAGAAAGTGAAGGCAATTAACAAAAGCACCGAGAAGAGGATTGTGACCAAGCTACAAAGGACAACATTCAAGAGAAGGTCAACTGCAAACAATCCTTCCTCTGAACTAGCAAGTAAGCTCAATCAAGTTGTATACAAAAGGAGGCTTGCTGAGGAGAGACTAAGAAAGGGGACAACAGCTGAAACATTCCTCCCCTTGAGGTCATTCCTCTTAACCAACTGGAAGAAGAGGAAGAAAGTGAAGAACAACATGTCAAGCTAGTGACAATAAAGAAGCGCTTGTTGGGAGGCAACCCAACCTGAGGTAATTTTCTCTTCATAGCTAATTTAATAAAATAGTTGAATAGATTTCTCTGTATTGCAAAGAGCTAAGTTTGGTGTTGCACACCAAAATAGTTAAGGGGTGAATGTTGGATGCTAAGTTTGGTGTTCCACCAAAAATTTCATTAAGAACACATTGCACCCTCAGCATGATCAGTATCGGCTCCAAACCATCAGAGAAACTGCTTAACAATTGTCATGTTTCTAGTTTTTGGTTGTTTTCTGGTTCATAGTTTGTTTCTTAGTTCATAGTTTATTTCCTTAATAAAAGTACTTGATGTTTCATGCATGTATTTATTTTGCTACATATAGAAGTAGGCAAGGAACTAAGTTTGGTGTTCCCACACCAACTTAGGTTCACAGAATCACAAGCATACATGCATGCTAACTGCCTCTCAAGTGCTTGGGGAACAAGCAACTTTCAATATCTTTTGTAGGAAGTCATTCAATCTCTTGGAGGAAAAAGTACATCATCATGGACAGAGGAAGGATATAGAACCCAACAATGATGATGACACAGAGGAAACAAATAGACTCCAAGAGGTTGTATTGTTCTCTGACTGATTCTAGTTCAAGTATGTTAATTGAACTTCAACCTCTGAATCTGATTTTTGCTCAAGTCCCTCAATTTCAGCCAGAAAATACCTGAAATCACAGAAAAATACACAAGCTCATAGTAAAGTCCAGAAATGTGAATTTAACATAAAAACTAATGAAAACATCCCTAAAAGTAACTAGATCCTACTAAAAACATACTAAAACAATGTCAAAAAGCGTATAAATTATCCGCTCATCATATTCTATAAAAGATGATTAATTAGATTATTTTAGATTTTAAACTGGGAATAGTTATTTGAATTTATTGGTATATTAATAAATAAAATTGTGTTTCCCAAATAATTTTTACAGTATTATATTTCAATCTTAATTATTATATTATCTCAAAGATTTTGTAAAATTGTTATACTATTAGTGTGTATTTTATTCTAATCCTAACCCTAGAATCAGCCACACAAAACACAGACACGCACCAATACACGCGTAGCTTTTCCTTTCTTCCCTGAAACACGCGTTCTTCTCTGCTTTCTCAATACAATGATTCTCCCTTCATATAGCAGCCATCCCCTTTTCGATTTGTCCCACCCCCACACCCATACACCGCAAACACACCCACGCTACAGAAAGAGAAAATCAGACGCGAGAGAAAGAGAGAGAATGATGCAAGGGAAAGAGAGGAAGAGACTGCGACGGAGCTGAGGGATGTGGATTTCTGTCGCCACTGTCCTTGATGCCAATTAAAGCCAAGGCCGCCGTTGAGTTCACCAGGGAGAAGAACGATGACAGAAAGAGACGGGTGGTGAGAAGGGCAGCTTCACTGCGTCGCTGCTAGGGCTCAGGAGCTAGGACTATCGCCGCTGAAGGATATGCCACCGCTGCTGTCTACAACAGCGTCATCCTCCCCGTTCTAATTCAAATTCCTCCATTTCTGAAACTGTAGCACTTTCATCCTTGTTTTGCTTCAAATTTGTTCCTCTGCCATGTTCTTGTTATAATCCTAGTCACATATATTCTGATTTTAGTTCTACCACTTTGCTTCTAAATTTCTGTGCAACTAGTACTGGTGTCGATACTATTGTGGGATTGTTATAGCTGCTGCTGGTTCGGTGCGAGGCTAGTGCTACTGCGAGAAAGGAAAAAAGGATTTGTCACGGGAGTTCCAGTTATTTGAGGTAGGAGATTTGTTTTAAAAGTAAAGATTTTAAATTATGAATGCCAATAAAATTAAATGAGCAACTACAAATGGTTTATGATTGTTTTGTGTGAATTGATGGAATAGAGTTGAATTATAGCTATAATTGGTGATTGACTCGATGATTTAATGTAGTAATTACTGATGACGATGTTGTGTATTTTGAAGTTATACCTGTTGCTAGTATTTGTTGATGATGATTTTGTGTATTGAATGTTGTAAGGGATAGGATAGATAGAATGCTTCTTTTGTTACTGAGCTTGCTATTATGGATTGATGAATTGTTGTATGTTTGATGAATTAATGTATATTTGAACAATGATGGTTGCTAGTTTATGATGGGTATGCTTGATGATGAGTCTCTATAAAAACTCTGTTTAAGATAACGAGGAAAAATATATGTACAACTAAGTAGGTAAGCATTTGTAAAAAAAGTGAATTGATGAGTTTGAACTCCTGGGAGCTAAGTTAATCACTTTAGCAATTTTGGTTAGTTAATAGGAAAATAGAATTATGGTTCTAAGGGAATTTTAGGCTTGAATATAGACTTTGGCATGAAGGGTTGGTAAATTACTTAATGTAGAATTTTCTGCATAATTGGCAGCAACTTAAAATAAAGACTGGGGGCAATCTAGACATGATTTTCGAGCCAAAATATTTTTCTATCAAACTTAAACGAGTTAAGATTACTCTATAAAAATTTCTGGGAATTTGGCCAAGTGGGTTGGAAGAGATGAATTTTTGAAGTCTAGTGGTTACAACAGAATTTTTTGATTTTCTGGTTCTGCAGTACCAACTTCCAAATGCTATAACTTTTGATTTACTTAAAATTTTGAGTTGCTTTTAAAAGGATTTTAAAGGCCTATCAGTCTATTTTAAGTGAGTATAAACTTCATATTCATTGCTATTTTGTAGAGTTAATTATGTCTCTTGGAAGCTGGGCTGTTCACAGGAAATTCAGAACTAATTTAAAGAAATAGGACAGCAATTTCAACTGACATTTAATTAACCAAACAAGGTGCTATGGATCTAGAATTTATTTGTCCTAAAACTTGGGGATGTTAGGTGTATTCTCACCAAAATCAGAAAGTATCGAATTAGAATTGGATTTATCATAAATTTTTCAAAAACAGAGTTGCCTGCTGTATTTTTCTAAATCTTCTTAGGGCAGCAGCAGATTTTCATTAAGTTTGCCACCAAATCCAATGAAAATCCAAATACAATAAAACTTTAATTTCAATCCAAAGAAGCATGTCCAGATTTGGCAGTATACATATCCTTAGTTAAAGGAAAAGGAAAGGATATATTTTATATTAAAAGAGTTGATGTTAAATGGTGATGCGGAGGATTATGTAATTAAATGGTGATGCAAAGGTACGTATGATAAAACGGTGATGCGGAGGTACGTATAAGTAAATGGTAATGTGGAGGCATAAAAAAAAGAAAAGAAAATGAGAAACAATGAATGAAACGAAAGTTGAGAATTGTATATTAAATGGGTGGTGCACGAAACTGGCTCCGCAGACTTCGCACATATAGAGCGACAAGTATACCGGGTCGTCCAAGTAATACCTCAGGTGAGTGAGAGTCGATTCCATAGAGATTGTTGGTTTGAGCAAGCAGTGGACACCTTGCAGATCTTAGTTAGGCGGATAGAAATTACAGTTTGTCACGAAAAGCATATAAAACAGATAAATAGAACGTTACTCGATAGATGAGAAATCAATGGTAATAGAACGGTTGAGGCTTCAGAGATACTTTGTCTTTCCGGATTAACTTTTCTTATTGTCTTCTTCAATAACCTTCTGATTCCTTCAGTGGCAGCCGTAAGTGATTAGCTAATGTCCTCTCATCAAGTTAACCTCCTCTACTGCAGCAATCCACCACGTTGAGATGACTCATGTCCTCTCATCAAGCCACCTCTAGGTTTCTCAAGAAGATGAAGTTCTAAGCAGTCTACTCCCCTTCACGATCCTACTCAAGGTGTCACAGACAAGGAAGATCTTCCAGATCAGAAAATGCTGCTTCTCTGACTCTAGCCTAAACGCCACAGAGACCTCACGCACCCATAGTCAACGGAATTATATGTCACATATCCAAAGTTGCTCAGATGCTCTATTGGAATCCGCAATGCAATCTCTAACTTTAGTTCAACGCTATCCGTGTCAAAAATTGCATGGAACCCATGTAGAACAAGGGTTATTGTCACAGGTCACCCTCAATTCATAATATGAAGAACGAGGTTGCTTAAGAGAATAGAATCAGACATATTGAATGAAAACAGTAATATTATTGATCCATGAAACTCAGCAGAGCTCCTAACCTTAACCTTAGGAGGTTAGTGACTCGTACTGTACAATAAACAATGTAATTCGAATGGGGGAGGGAGAAGATCCTAAACATGGGTGATCTTCTCCTATATATACTAATCTAATAACTCAAGATTACAGAAAATAAGATAAACTAGTTTTGTAGTGCGAAAATTCACTTCTGGGACCTACTTGGTGAGTGTTTGAGCTGAGCTTGAGTATTTCCCACGAGCTAGTACCCCTTAGGGGTGTTGAACGCTGGCTTGGGACCCCCTAAAGGGCGTAGGATGCTAGCTACCCCCTTATGGGTGCTGGACACCAGGACTGGAGCTGGTGGCTGACGTTGAACGCCAGTTTTGAACCTTCATTTCCAAAGCAAAATATAAACTATTATATATTTCTGGAAAGCCCTGAGTGTTAGCTTTCCATAGCCGTTGAGAGTGCGCTATTTGGACTTCTGTAGCTCCAGAAAAGCTCCTTCGAGTGCACGGATATCAGATCCTGATAGCATCTGTAGTCCTTTCCTTGCTTCTGAATCAGACTTTTGCTCAAGCTCCTCAATTTTAGCTAAAAAATACTTGAAATTACCATAAAACACACAAACTCAAAGTAGAATCCAAAAATATAAATTTTGCACTAAAACCTATGAAAAAATAATAAAACTTAAACAAAAAATAGTAAAAACTATATGAAAATGATGCCAAAAAGCGTATAAAATATCCGCTCATCAGAACACCAAACTTAAACTGTTGCTTGTCCCCAAGCAACCAAAAACAAAGTAGGATAAAAAGAAATAGAAGGATGCAATAAATTTCAGAGTTCTTAATGAAGCTCAGTTTCAATTAGATGAGCGGGACTAGTAGCTTTTTGCCTCAGAATAGTTTTGGCATCTCACTTTCCATTGAAGCTCATAATAGTTGGCATCTCTAGGAACTTAGAATTCAGATGATACTATTGATTTTCTTAGTTAAGTTCTTTTTTTTATTCTTGAACACAGCTTCTTTTGATTCTTGGTCGTGACCCTAAGCACTTTGTTTTCCAGTATTACCACCGGATACATAAATGCCACAGACACTTAACTGGGTGAACCCTTTCGGATTGTGATTTAGCTTTGCTAGAATCCCCAGCTAGTGGTGTCCAGAGTTCTTAAGCATATTATTTGCTTTGGACCACGACTTTAACTGCTCAGTCTCAAGCTTTTCACTTGACACCTTCACACCACAAGCATATAGTTAGGGTAGCAGCTCAATTGAACTGTTTAGGCTAAGATATTTCTTTTAGGCCCTCCTAACCATTGATGCTCAAAGCCTTGGATCCTTGCTCTTGCCTTTTGGTTTTAAGAGCTATCGGCTTTTTCTGCTTGCTTTTTTTTCATATTTTTTTTTCTTTTTGCTTTTTGCTACTTTTTCTTACTTCAGGAATCAATTTTTGAATTTTTCAGATCACCAATAATACTTCACTTTCATCATCATTCTTTCAAGACCCAACATTCTTTAACTCCAACATCAAATATGCACTGTTCATTCATGCATTCAGAAAAAAAGCAATGCCACCATATCAAATAATTGAACTATTCTTAGTATACAACTCGAAATTCATGCATCTTACTTTTCTTTTTTAATTAAAATAAATTTTCTTTTAAGCAAGGTGAGAGATGCATGGAATATTTCATAGCTTTAAGACATAAAAACAGATGATCATGCACTAGAAACAGACAATAAAACACAATACATGGAAAACAGAAAAATAATAGGAGAGTAAAGGGAACGAATCCACCTTAGTGATGACGGCTACTACTCCTTCTGGAGGATCCAATGGAGTGCTTGATTTCTTCTATGTCACGCCCCTGCCTCCGTTGTTCTTCCCTCATGGTTCTTTGTTCTTTCCTCGTGGCTCTTTGTTCTTCTCTTATGTCATGGAGGACGGTCGCGTGCTCTTGATGTCCCATCCTTAGTTGATCCATGTTGGAGCACAATTTTTCTAGAGAAGTGTGCAATTGGTCCTAATAGCCTTGGGGAGGAAAATGCATCCCTTGAGGCATCTCAGGGATCTATTGTTGAGGCAGCTCCACATGCCCTTGCTGTGGTCCATGTGCTGACTCTCTAATTTGCTCCATCCTCTTCTTGGTGATGGGCTTATCTTCCTCAATAGAAATTCTCATTCTATGACAATTCCAGCTGAATTGCATAGATGACAGATAAGGTGGGGGAATGCCAACCTTGCTAAGGGGGAAGGCTTTTCAGCTTTCTTGTACAACTCTTGAGGTATGAACTCATGTACCTCCACCTCACTTCTAATCATGATGCAATGAATTATGATGGCTTTGTCAATGGTCACTTCTGACCGATTGCTAGTAGGGATGATAGAACGTTGGATAAATTCCAACCATCCTCTAGCTATAGGCTTAAGCTCAAGTCTTTTCAGTTGGATAGGCTTGCCTTGAGCATCCCTCTTCCACTGAGCTCCTTTCACTCAAATGTATGAAAGGACTTGGTCCAGCCTCTGGTCAAAATTGACTCTCCTAGTGTAAGGATGTGGGTCTCCTTGTATCATTGGCAAATGGAGCGCCAACCTTACACTCTCCGGGTTGAAATCCAAGAGACGCCCTAGGACCATGGTGCTCTAATTTTTGGAATTTGGGTTCACACTAGTGTCATGATTTTTAGTAACCCATGCATTAGCATAGAACTCTTACACCATCAAGATCCCAACTTCTGGGATAAGGTTGGTTAGGACTTCCCAACCTCTCCTCTGGATTTCTCTTCAGATCTCCGGGAACTCATTCTTTTTGAGCCTAAAAGGGACTTCAGGAATCACCCTCTTCTTTGCCACAAATTCATAGAAGTGGTCTTGATGAGCTTTGGTGATGAATCTTTTCATCTCCCAAGATTTGGAGGTGGAAGCAACTGCTTTTCCTTTCCTCTTTCTAGAGGATTATCTGACTTTGGGTGGCATAAGTGGGAATGGAAAGAAAAAATCAAGGCTTTTCCAACACCAAACTTAAAAGCTTTGCTCGTCCTCAAGCAAAATATGAAGAAAATAGAAGAAAGGAGTAGAAGAAGAAGAGAACAGAGGAGAAGAAGAGGGATAGCGAATTTGGCCAAGTAGGGCTTTAGTGTATGGATGGTGTGTGTATGAAGGGTAGGAAGAAGGGGTATTTATAGGAGTGGGATAAGTTAGGGTTCGAATGAATGGGTGGGAATTGGGTGGGAAATTTTGAAATTGAAGTGGGTGGGGGTTGGTGGGTGGGGGTTGGTGGGAGTTATGATGGTTTTGGAAAGTGATATGGATATGATTGGGTTAGGGTTTATAGGGAAGAGTATATGGGGAATAGTGAAAGTAAGAGAGAGAAGAAGGTGAGGGTAGGTGGAGATTCTGTGGGACCCACTGATCCTGAAGGGCTAGGAATTCAAGTTCCCTGCCCCCTTGTAGGCGTTGAATGCCCATCTCTTGCTCCTGGCTGGCGTTCAACGCCAGCTATGTACCTCTCATTGGACGTTGAACGCCCTTGAGGGACCTCCTTCCTGGCGTTCAACGGTAGGTCTGTGCCTCTGTTGGGGCGTTGAATGCCCAGGTTCTGCCCCTGAATGGCATTCAATGCCAGCTTCAGGCTCCCTGGCTGGCGTTCAACACCAGCAATGTGCTTCTTGGCTCAAGGTCTCTGCTCCAAGGTGTTCTGTTTCTAGATCTGACGGTTTCTGTTTCTGCTCTAACTGTTGCACATGATCACAAACTTAAAGAAAACATGAAAATTAAACTAAAATAAAATTAAAGAAAAACAAGAAAAAAATTAATGATTCATGGGTTGCCTCCCAACAAGCGATTCTTTAACGCCACTAGCTTGACGGTTAGCTCCTTGTGAAGATGGATAGGGGCTCAGAATTTTTCCCCTTATAGTGAAATTTTTGCCTGTGCTCTCATGGATAAGTTCCACATGTTCTAGAGGTAGGATCTTGTTTACAGTATGTAGAATGACTGGATTATTTGTGAAGACCACTCTCATGCCAGGTGAGGGGCCTTCAATGGAGATTTTCTTATCCCTCCAGCCTTTAGGTACTTTCTTCTTAGTACCTTTGTTCTCAGTGCTTGATAATGGCTGCCCAATACCAAACTTATAATTGGTGTCCAGGGGCTTTGTATAACTTTGCACTGAGAACGAGGGTTGGAACACTAAGTGTTGCACAACTGTTTTTCTGTTGTTAAAGGGAGAGTTAGGGTTAGGCATCTTGAACAAGATGTGGTCCTCCCATAACTATAGAATAAGCTCTCCCTTTGCCATATCAATGATGGCATTGGCAGTGGCTAGGAAGGGTCCTCCAAGGATGATGGATTCATCCTCTTCCTCCACAGTATCCAAGATTATGAAATCTGCAGGGATGTAAAGGTTTTCAACCTTTATTAAGACATCCTCTACACGATCATAAGCCTTTTTCATTGATCTGTCTGCCATCTCTAGGGAGATTCTTATAGTTTGTACCTCAAAGATTCCCAGTTTCCCCATTACAGAGAGTGACATAAGGTTTATGCTTGACCCTAGGTTACACAAAGCCCTATCAAAGGTAATGGTGCCTATGGTGCAGGGAATCAGGAAGCATCCGGGATCCGACAACTTCTGAGGTAGTTTTTGCTGGACCAAGGTATTGAGTTCCTTGGTGAGCATTGGAGGTTCTTCTTCCAATGGCTCTGTGCCAAACAACTTGGCATTCAGCTTCATTAGAATTCCTAGGTACCGAGCAACTTGCTCTTTCCTAGTTTTCTCTTCCTCATCAGAGGAAGAGTACTCTTCAGATTCTATGATCCTCAACCAAGCATTCAAGAGAACTTCAATGGGCTCCTCATGAACCTTGGGTTTTATCAGTTTTTCAATAGGGAAGTTCTCAGTGGTCTTGGGGTCGCTAACTATCCCTATTATAGCATTCAATGCCATGACTTGTGTTTCTTTGAGCGTTGAACGCCCAGCTTGTGTCCCTTTGCTGGCGTTCAACGCCAGCTTTTGTGTTGCCTTGGGCATTGAACGCCCAGTAAGGTGCTCCTTACTGGCGTTCAACGCCAATGATGGTGGCTTGTTGAGCGTTGAACGCCCAGTAAGGACCTCCTTACTGGCGTTCAACGCTAGTGATGGTGCCTCCTTGGGCGTTGAACACCCAGTAAGGAGACCTTACTTCAACGCCAGTAATACTGCTTCTATGGGCGTTGAACGCCTAGTAAGGTCTTCCTTACTGGCGTTCAACTCCATTGCATCCTCTTCAGATTCGGCTTCAGCTTCTACAGTGACGGCCTTGCACTCTTTTCTTGGGTTTACTTCAGTGTTACTAGGAAGAGTGTTAAGAGGGGTCTCAGGGATTCTCTTGCTCAGCCTGACCAACTTGTACCTCTAGATTTCTGATGGAGGACCTAGTTTCTGTTATGAAGCTGTGAGTGGTCTTAGAGAGTTTAGAGACTATGGTTGCTAAGTCAAAAAGACTTTGCTTAGAAGTCTCCATCTGTTATCGAGGAGATGGGAATAGTAGTCTGTTGTTGAACCTATTCTGGGTTCTTCCACCTTGATTATTATTGAAGCCTTGCTGAGGCTTCTGTTGATCTTTCTATGAAAGGTTAGGATGATTCCTCCATGAGGAGTTGTAGGTATTTCTATAGGGTTCTCCCATATAATCCATCTCTTCCATCATGGGTTGATTTGGATCATAGGCATCTCCATCATAGGAGGTGTCTTGAGTGCTGCTAGTTGTAGCTTGCACTCCAGTCAAATGCTAAGAGATCATATTGACTTGTTGGGTCAAGATCTTGTTCTGAGCTAATATGGCATTCAGAGTGTCAACTTCTAGGACTCATTTCTTCTGAGCTACCTTATTATTCACAGGGTTCAATGAGTTCCTGTGCCTCTGTAGGCATTTTCTTCAAGTGGAGTGATCCACCAGCAGAATGATCCAAGGACATCTTGGATATCTCAAATAGGCCATCATAGAAGATTCCTAGGATAGACCATTCTGAGAGCATGTCAGGGGGACACCTTCTGATCAGTTACTTGTATCTTTCCCAAGCTTTATAGAGGGATTCACCCTCTCTTTGTCTGAAGGTTTGAATTTTTACCCTGAGCTTGCTCAGTTTTTGAGGTGAAAAGAACTTAGCCAAGAAAGCATTGACCAGCTTTTCCCAAGAGTCTAGGCTTTCTTTAGGTTGAGAATCTAACCTTATCCTAGCTCTGTCTCTAACAGCAAAAGGGAAAAGAATAAGTCTGTAGACCTCAGGATCCATGGCGTGGTGAAAATTGGCAGATTAAGAATTATTAAGAAAAATGGCGTTGCAAGTACAGCTCTTAACCAGCAAAAATTCACTTGTCAATTTAGAAAAGAGTTGTCACAAAATTAGAATTAGAATACTGAGAGTATGAGTCCCAGGTCGTCTCCCAACGAGTTGCAGAAAGATGTGCTATTTTATTAATCAGAGGTTTTTCCAAAATGGTTTTGAGTTTGATAAAGAAAAAATTAATTCAGAGAATTTATGTAATTTAAATAAAAATCTTGACTGGGAGAAGATTAATCGGAAGTTCTATCCTTGTTGGAATTTTCTCAAGATTAATTAATAATTAGTAGTTGTTCCACTTAGGTAACCCTCAACGAATGAAGGAAAGTCAAGTTAAAAGCCAACTTCTATTCACAAGTCCCAATCCTCTCCCTTGGGAAGGATTAGAGTTAGTGACTAACAAGCCACCAACAACGAACCAATTACAATTGAACTCTTGAGTATTCCAACTCAAGGTTCTCCTTTTAATCAACTCCCAATCAAGTTGGGGGACTACTCCATTATCATAAATATAGGCTTCACAAAATAAAGAGGGGAAATAAAAAGAGACATGATAAACAATAATCAAAGAGATTAATTAAAAAAATAAAAATAGTCTTTGTATTAAATAATTCTAAAACTAATCCAATTGTACTCTGGACAAATTAAGGATATGGAAGAGTAAGTAAAAAGTAGAGAAAACAAACTAGAGAGATGAAGTCTTGCGGAGGTAACAACTCTTCTCGATATCCCAATCCAAAAAGCAATAAAAATAAAATCCTAAGAACTATGAATGTGTAGAGAGAAAACCTAGAGGATGAGTAAAATCAGATCTAAAACTAAAAATTATGCGGAATGAATGTCGTCCTTTGTCTCTGCATGTTTCCTGGCTCTAATCTGCATTTCTGGGCCGAAAACTAGGTTAGAATGTGGCCCAGAATTCACGCCAGTGACTTCTGTAAATTCTGCAGATCGCGCATGCCACGTGACCGCATCGTCCACGCGTTCGCGTCACTCAGCGTTTTCCGTGCCACGCGTGCGCATCGTCCACGAATTTGTGTCACTCGTGCAGCTTCCAATCCACGCGTTCGCGTCATGCACGCGAGCGCGTCATTGCAATTTCCTCTATTTCGCGCGGTCGCGTGAGCCATGTGCTCACATCACTTCTCGCTGGTCATCTCCTCAATTTCTTTTGTTCCTTCCATCTTTGCAAGCTTCCTTTCCATTCTCTAAGCCATTCCTGCCCTATGAAGCCTGAAATACTTAACACACAGATCACGACATCGAATGATATGAAGGAGAATAAAAAAATATTCAATTAAAAGATCTTTAGAAAGCAAGTTTTCAATCATAGAACAATTTTAGGAAGGAATTGTGAATACATGCAAATTATATGAATAAATGGGTGAAAGACTTAATAAAACCACTCAATTAAACACAATATAAATTATAAAATAATGGTTTATCAACCTCCCCACACTTAAACATTAACATGTCCTCATGCTTAGTTGGAGGAGGTAAAAATGAATGAATAGGGGTATGTAAGACTCATGCAATGCAATGCAACCTATATACATGAATGCAACTATATGATTTTGTCTATCTAATTAAAATAAATAAGTTCTCTAAGACAGAACATAGAGCAGATTCCACCAGTTTAAATCATACAGTAAAAGCAAGTAAATTTGTAGGAAGACAGCTTGTGAAAGCAGGGGACATGTAGTTGAGCATTGAACCCTCACTGATGGCGTGTGTGCACTCTAATCTCTCTAGTGTATAGGGTAATCACTCTATCCTTCTCTAATCATGCTTTAGAATTTTTGTTCTTCACCTAACCAATCAACAACATTTAATGTACCAATGCAAACATCATGAAGTCTTTTCAATGTTGTAATGGGGCTAAGGTAAAGGTAAGGGTATATATGGCTAAGTGAGCTTATAAATTGAATCTTTAATTAACCCAAGCTTTCACCTGATCATATATGTATATTCTATATAACTTTAAATTTCATACCTAGCTACCCAGAATTTCCTTTTCACATTCCATACTCATGCATCAACCTTTATTTTGATTTTATCACATGTGCATTGATTGTTGAACTTTAACTTATCATTGGGGTAATTTTGTCCCCTTATTTACTAAAATATTATAAATTTTTTTATGCAATATGTAAATACAGATGCAGACTATAGGCACTGGTACTGAGAAGAGTTATTGAAAATGGAAATTAAGGAGAGGGGGAGGAACGATCATACCATGGTGGGTTGTCTCCCACCCAGCACTTTGCTTTAACGTCCTTAAGTTGGACGCTCCACTAGCTCAGTCTTCTACTGTGGGTGGATCTTCCAAGAGGAAGATCTCAAGCTCCTGGTTTTTCGCCATCTTTTCACCATGAAATAACTTCAAGCGATGTCCATTTACCTCTATAAGTTCGGAGCTTGAAGGATGGCTCAAGTGAAAGACTCCGTATGGCTCCGCCCTTTCTACTCGATAGGGACCATCTCATCTGGACCTCAGCTTGCCTGGCATGAGCCGCAATCTGGAGTTGTAAAGGAGGACTAAGTCCCCAGGTTAAAACTCTCTTATCTTGATGTTCTTATCATGCACAGCTTTCACCTTCTCTTTATACAGCCTGGAGTTTTCATAAGCTTCTAGGAGAAGGTTCTCTAATTCTTGCAGTTGCAACTTCCATTCAGCTTCGGCTTTCTCATAATCCATGTTGAGCTCTCTCACCACCCAGAATGCTTTGTGTTCTATATCTACTGGGAGGTGACAAGCTTTTCCATAAACCAAGCAGAAGGGACTCATTCCTATAGGTGTCTTGTATGCAGTCCGATATGCCCAAAGCGCGTCTTGTAGCCTGGCGCTCCAATCCTTCCTATGAGGCTTGACTATTTTCTTCAGGATACGCTTTATTTCTCTATTTGACACTTTCACTTGTCCATTAGTTTGCAAGTGGTATGCTGTGGCTACTTTGTGAATAACGCCATGCTTCTTCAATAGGGTGTTCAGTCTCCTGTTACAGAAATGGGTACCTTGATCGCTCACGATTGCTCGTGGTGATCCAAAGTGACAGATAATATGGTTTCTAACAAAAGAGACAACAGTGTTAGCATCATCGGCACACGTAGGAATTGCTTCCACCCATTTAGAGACATACTCCACAGCTAACAATATGTATGTAAAACCGCTTGAGTTTGGAAACGGTCCCATGAAGTCAATGCCCCAAACATAAAAAATCTCACAGAACAACATAATTTGTTAGGGCATCTCATCCCTCTTGGATATGTTACCAAACCTTTGGCATGGGAAACAAGATTTACAAAAAGCAGTAGCATCTTTAAAAAGAGTGGGCCACCAGAATTCACAGTCTAGGATTTTTCTAGTTGTTCTTTGAGGACCAAAATGTCCACCACTCTCAGATGAGTGGCAGGCCTCTAAAATGGACTGAAATTCTGATTGAGGCACACATCTCCTAATTATCTGGTCAGCACCATACCTCCACAGATAGAGGTCATCCCATATATAATATTTGGACTCGCTTTTCAGCTTGTCCCTCTCGTGCTTAGTAAAATTTGGGGGGAAAGTATGGCTAACGAGATAATTAGCTACAGGTGCATACCAAGGAACTACTTCAGATATTGCATGCAAGCTGTCAAAAGGAAAAGCATCATTGATAGGAGTGGAGTCATCCTTGATGTGCTCAAGGCGACTCAAGTGGTCTGCTACTAAATTCTGAGAACCACTCCTATTCTTAATTTCTAAATCAAATTCTTGTAGCAGCAATATCCATCGTATTAGCCTTGGTTTGGACTCCTTTTTGGCTAATAAATACTTTAGAGCTGCATGGTTGGAGTACACTACCACCTTAGTACCAAGTAAATAGGCTCAGAATTTATCCAGAGCAAAAACAATAGCCAAAAGCTCTTTTTCAGTAGTAGTGTAATTAGACTGAGCAGCATCTAATGTCTTGGAAGCATAAGCAATTACGAAAGGATCCTTACCCGCGTGCTGGGCCAGCGCTGCTCCCACAACATGGTTGGAAGCATCACACATAATCTCAAAGGGCTGGCTCCAGTCTGGTCCTCTCACAATTGGAGCTTGAGTTAAGGCGATCTTTAGCTTGTTGAACGCCTCTACACAATCCTCACTGAACTCGAACTCAATATCTTTCTGCAGAAGTTTGGATAAGGGCAGTGCTACCTTACTGAAGTCCTTGATGAACCGCCGGTAGAAACCTGCATGGCCAAGGAACGAACGAACTTCCCTCACGGAGGAGGGGTAAGGTAGACTAGAAATGACATTTACCTTTTCCGGATCTACAGAAATACCAGTGTTAGAGACAACATGTCCTAGTACAATACCTTGTTTGACCATAAAATAGCAGTTTTCAAAATTTAAAACAAGGTTTGAACTAACACACCTGTCTAACACTCTAGATAGACTATCCAAGCAAAGATTAAAGGAATCACCGTATACGCTAAAATCATCCATGAAAACCTCCATACAGTTCTCAATAAGATCAGAGAAAAGACTCATCATACATCTTAGGAAAGTAGCTGGTGCATTGCACAAGCCAAAGGGCATTCTCTTATAAGCATAAGTCCCAAAAGGACATGTAAAAGTTGTCTTTTCCTGATCTTCAGGAGCTATATGAATCTGGAAATAGCCTGTGTAACCATCTAAAAATCAATAATGTGATTTACCTGACAGGCGATCCAGCATTTGATCAATGAATGGCAGGGGGTAGTGATCCTTATGAGTGGCCTGGTTGAGGCGCCTGTAATCAATGCAGACCCTCCAGGCGTTCTGTACTCTAGTTGCTATGAGCTCTCCATGCTCATTCTTCACTGTAGTGACTCCAGACTTCTTGGGCACCACTTGTACTGGGCTTACCCATTCACTGTCTGAGATGGGGTAGATGATATCTGCCTCAAGTAGTCTGGTTACTTCCTTTTTGACAACCTCTAAGATAGTGGAATTTAGTCTTCTCTGGAGTTGACGAACAGGCCTTACTCCCTCTTCTAAAAATATTCTGTGCTCACAAACTTGAGGGTTGATGTCCACTATGTCTGCCAAACTCCACCCAATTGCCTTTTTGAGTCTCCTCAGCACACTAAGTAACTGCTCCTCTTGTTGGGAAGTGAGTTCCCTTGCAATTATTACTGGGAGCTTCTAATCATCCTCAAGGTAAGCGTACTTGAGGTGGGGTGGTAGAGGCTTTAATTCCAATTTCTGCTCCTGACCGGGCACTGGGTCTTCTGGAGCTGGTGAAAATGGCAAGGTGTCCTCATTGTGTTCAGTGGGTTTCCCCACACTTGGACCTTGCTCCATGTGACTCCCTTCTATCTCTTCTTGATGAACTGCAGCTACAGTCTCATTAATGATGTTGCATTGAAAGACAGAATGATCTTTCGGAGGGTGCTTCATGGCTTCATTCAGATTGAAACTTACTGCTCGGCCGTCTATTTCAAAAGAGTAGGTTCCCAAAAAGGCATCTAGCTTGAACTTTGAAGTCTTCAGGAATGGTCTTCCAAGCAGGATTGATGACGGCTTCCCTGAGTCATTTTGGGGCATCTCCAGGATATAAAAGTCAATGGAAAATGTGAGCCCCTTAATGCCCACCAGCACGTCCTCAGCAATTCCAACCACTGTAATAATGCTCTTATCTGCTAACACAAAACGAGCTGCCAACCTTTTTAAAGGAGGGAGCCTCAAAGCATCATATATGGACAAAGGTATTATACTAACACACGCACCTAAATCACACATGCAGTCAGAAAATATTACACCCCCAATGGTTAAGTTAACTATGCATGGTCCTGGGTCACTACATTTTTCAGGTATATCCCCCATTAAAGCAGATATGGAACTACCTAAAGGAATAGTTTCTAATTCATTAATATTATCCTTATGCATGCACAGATCCTTTAGAAATTTTGCATATTTAGGTACTTGCTGAATAACATAAAAAAGGGGAACAATTACCTCAACCTTTTTGAAGATTTTTACCATTTTAGGGTCAAGTTCCATCTGTTTCCTGGATTTCCTTGCAAGGTGTGAAAATAGGATAGGAATAGCGTCTCTTACGACTTCTGCTTCTTTTGGTTCTCCATTCCTTGGTTGAACTGCTTCTTCTTCAACCATGTCTTGTATTTCATCTTCCTCTTCCACATCCTCCACTTCAACCATGTCTGCATCTGGGATGTGTTCCTGTGGGCTTGGCTCCTCCTGATTCCTCTCTTGCAGTGTGGTTCCAGACCTTAGGGTGATGGCATTGATGCCACCCTTTGGATTGGGTAAGGGTTGAGAAGGAATTCCACTGGAGCTTGCAGGTTGAGTGTTAGAAGTGCTGGATGATCCTATCTGAGAGATGAGAGCTTGTATAGCATATGTTAGACCGTTGAGTGTACCTTCCATGTTCTTTTGTCCTTGTGCAATGGACTAAAGCAAATCGTCATTGGAAGAGGAGGGGTAAGTGATTTGAGGGACCTGCTGTTGGTTGTTCTGAGGTGCTTGGGTTTGCCTCAGGTGAGGTGCTCTGTAAGGCTGGTTCTGGTTCTGCTGTCTGTTGTTGTTATTATTCCACCTCTGATTTCCTTGGTTGTCTCTGCCTCCTCTGTTATAGTTGTCCCTCCAGCCATGGTTGGAATTATCTCTCCAGCTATGGTTGGAGTTGTCTTGCCAACTCTGGTTATAGTTCCCACCTTGGTTGTAGTTGCTGCCTTGTTGGTAGGAGCTTTGATTTGGGCGGTCATAGAAATTATGAGTGGCTGCCAAGTTGTTGTCCTCTTGTTGGAGCTGTGGACACTCATCAGTATAATGACTATAATCAGCGCATATCCCACATACTCTTTATGGAACCAACTGTTGGCTTTGCTGTGGTGGAGAGGGTTGAGCTTGCTGTTGACTCAACTGCATCTGCTTTAGTAAGTTGGTCATTTCACATATACCTCTGTAACAGCTTTTGACCGGCTTTGTTTCTGCCTGTGATTCTGATTAGATTCAGCTAAGTCGCTGATCAATTGCCATGCCTCATTATTGGTCTTGTACTTTTTCATAGACCCATTGCTAGCACTTTCCAATGTGATCTTATCCTGAGGCTTCATGCCCTGTGTGACGTAGCCGAGCAACACTATCTTGTCAATCATATGGTGGAGACATGCTTCCAGAAGATTGTTGAAGCGCTCCCAGTATTCGTAGAGAGTCTCGGATTTGTCCTGAACAATCGTGAAAATGTCTTTCCTCAGTTTATCAGTAACTTCAGCTGGAAAGAATTTTTCTAAAAATTCTCTTCTAAGCGTATCCCAGTTAGAAACAGTTGCTCCGAGTTGAGTGTAGTACCACTCTCTCGCCTTTCTCTCAAGAGAGAATGGGAAGACTTTTAACAAAATAGAAGTTTCATCTGCACCATCATGCCTGACAGTAGAACAGGCTGCCTAAAAATCTCTAAGGTGCTTGATAGGCTCTTGAGTAGGTAAGCCATGAAACTTGGGCATCAAGTTGAGTAGTGCAGTCTTTATTTCAAAATCTACAGCCACCACTGGGTGATGCGCTTGATACGGTTGTAGTGTAAAATCAGGGGCTCCAGCTTCCTGGATAGTAACTCTCCTAGGTGCTGCCATGTCACCTGCACGTAAATCAACCGAATCAGTAGAAATGGAGCTTGTTTCTTCCTTAAGTGACGTTTCAGATTCGTCCTCGGAGAGGACTAACCGACTCCGAGCTTGCCTTATACGTGAAATAGTTCTTTCAATCTCAGGATCAAATAATGGCAAGCTTGGATCAGGAAGTGAACGCGTCATTCAATGAAGGGAACATGTAGCTCATAGTAGCAAGATAAAATAAAATGCAAATAAATAAATTCTAATCAATAACTTAGCACTCTATTGCAACTCCCCGGCAATGGCGCCAAAAATTGGCGTGGCAGAAATTGGCAGATTAAGAATTATTAAGAAAAATGGTGTTGCAAGTACAGCTCTTAACCAGCAAAAATCCACTTGTCAATTTAGAAAAGAGTTGTCACAAAATTAGAATTAGAATAATGGGAGTATGAGTCCCAGGTCGTCTCCCAACGAGTTGCAGAAAGATGTGCTATTTTATTAATCAGAGGTTTTTCCAAAATGGTTTTGAGTTTGATAAACAGGAAATTAATTCAGAGAATTAATGTAATTTAAATAAAAATCTTGACCGGGAGAAGATTAATCGGAAGTTCTATCCTTGTTGGAATTTTCTCAAGATTAATTAATAATTAGTAGTTGTTCCACTTAGTTAACCCTTAACGAATGAAGGAAAGTCAAGTTAAAAGCCAACTTCTATGCACAAGTCCTAATCCTCTCCCTTGGGAAGGATTAGAGTTAGTGACTAACAAGCCACCAACAACGAACCAATTACAATTGAACTCTTGAGTATTTCAACTCAAGGTTCTCCTTTTAATCAACTCTCAATCAAGTTGGGGGACTACTTCATTATCATAGATATAGACTTCACAAAATAAAGAGGGGAAATAAAAAGAGACATGATAAATAATAATCAAATAGATTAATTAAAAAAATAAAAATAGTCTTTGTATTAAATAATTCTAAAAATAATCCAATTGTACTCTGGACAAATTAAGGATATGAAAAAGTAAGTGAAAAGTAGAGAAAACAAACTAGAGAGATGAAGTCTTGTGGAGGTAACAACTCTTCTCGATATCCCAATCCAAACAGCAATAAAAACAAAATCCTAAGAACTATGAATGTGTAGAGAGAAAACCTAGAGGATGAATAAAATCATATCTAAAACTAAAAATTATGCAGAATGAATGTCGTCCTTTGTCTCTGCATGTTCCCTAGCTCTAATATGCGTTTCTGGGCCGAAATTTGGGTTAGAATGCGGCCCAGAATTCACGCCAGTGACTTCTGTAAATTTTACAGATCGCGCACGCCACGCGACCGCGTCGTCCACGCGTTCGCGTCACTCAGCGTTTTCCGTGCCACGCGTGCGCGTCATCCACGCATTCGCGTCACTCGTGCAGCTTCCAATCCACGCGTTCGCATCATGCACGCGAGCGCGTCACTGCATCTTCTTCTATTTCGCGCGGTCGCGTGAGCCATGCGTCCGCGTCACTTCTCGCTGGTCATCTCCTCAATTTCTTATGTTCCTTCCATCTTTGCAAGCTTCCTCTCCATTCTCTAAGCCATTCCTGCCCTATGAAGCCTGAAACACTTAACACACAGATCACGGCATCGAATGGTATGAAGGAGAATAAAAAAATTCAATTAAAACATCTTTAGGAAGCAAGTTTTCAATCATAGAATAATTTTAGGAAGGAATTGTGAATACATGCAAATCATATGAATAAGTGGGTGAAAGACTTGATAAAAATACTTAATTAAACACAATATAAATCATAAAATAATAGTTTATCAATCCACTCCATTGGTCTAAACAGTATCACAGATTTGCAAGAATTCTGATAAGAACTGATGTGGATCTTCCAGTGGAAGTCCGTGGAACTTGTAATTCTGTTGCATTAGAGAGACTAACTGAGGCTTAAGCTCAAATTTATTTGCTCTAATGGCAGGTATAGAGATACTTCTGCCATAGAGGTCAGAAGTTGGTGCAATGAAGTCACCAAGAACCTTCCTTGCATCTCCCCCATTATTTGGCTCAGCTGCCATATCTGTGTTTTCAGTTTCTTGTTCGAATAGCTCTCTGAGGTTTCCTCCGAAATGTTATGCTTTAACTTGTTGCAAATGCTTCTTTAAGATCCTCTCAGGTTCAGGATCAGGATTAAAGAGAGGTTCTTTATCTCTGTTCCTACTCATAAACAAGAAAAGAAGACAAGAAAGAAGAAGAATGGGGGCTCTATGTTCAAGGATAAAGAACTCCCTGTGAGATGTGAAGAAGAAAGAAGAATGAAGATAGAAGGGAAGAAGAATTCGAAAAAAAGGGGGTTAGAGAATTAAAAAATTAAGAAGTGAAAAGAGAAACTAGAATTAAAATATTTTTGTTTTTATTTTATTTATTAATTGAATTTGAAAATAAAAGCTAATTAACTAAAAAGATTTGAAAATTGAATGATGAATTTTGAAAAAGAAGAGAAAGGAATTAGTTAAGAAGTTTTGAAAAAGAAGAAAAAGAAAACAAGTAACTAATTAAGAAAGATTTGAAAACAAGATAAGATAGAAAATTTGAAAAATATTTAATTTTAAAATTCAAAAGTGAAAAAGATAAGATAAAAATTTAAAAAGATTTGATTTTGAAATTTGAATTTTGAATTTTGAATTTTGAATTTTGAATTTTGAATTGGAAACAAGATAAGATAAAGATTTGAAAAAGATTTAGTTTTTGAAAAGTTTGATTTTGAAATTCAAATTTAAGATAAGATAAGATAAACATTTGAAAAAGTTTTGAATTTTAAGTTTTAAAAGAAAGATAAAATAAGATAGAATCACAATTAAAACAAAAGATTTGAAAATGATTTTAAAAAGATAAGATTTGAAATTTGAAATTAAGATAAAATAAGATAATGATCTTGAAATTAAAATTGAAATTTTTGTTGAGATTTTCGAAAAATCGTTTGGAATAAAGATAGAAACGATATTTTTTTTATTTTCTTTTTGAATTAATAAAGAAAGAGAAAAACAACCAAAAGACACCAAACTTAAAACTTTTTATATCTAAAATACTAAGTTTTCGAAAATTCAAAAAGAAAAACACCAAAAGACACCAAAGTTAAAAATTTTAAGATCAAAACAAGAAAAGAAACAAGAACAACTTGAATACTAAGAAAGAACACTTTTCAAAAATTCAAAGGGAACAAAGAACACATAAAGGACACCAAACTTAAAAATTGACACTAGACTCAAACAAAAGATACCATTTTTGAAATTTTTTTTGAAAAGAAAGCAAGAAAATTCGAACTTTAACAAGAACAAGAGCAAAAGACTCAAACAAAGATAAAGATCAATAAAGAAAAGCAAAGATTTTTGAAAATTTTTTGATTTTTTTCGAAAAAGAAAATAGAAGACTCAAACAAAATTAAAACGTACCTAATCTAAGTAACAAGATAATCCGTTATTTTGTCAAATCCAAACAATCCCCGGCAACGGCGCCAAAAACTTGGTGCACGAAACTGGCTCCGTAGAATTCGCAAAGATAGACCGGCAAGTATACCGGGTTGTCCAAGTAATACTTCAGGTGAGTGACGAATCCCACGGAGATTGTTGGTTTGAGCAAGCAGTGGACACCTTGCAGATCTTAGTTAGGCGGATAGAAATTATAGTTTGTCATGAAAAGCATATAAAACAGGTAAATAGAACGTTACTTGATAGATGAGAAATCAATGGTGATAGAACGATTGAGGCTTCGGAGATACTTTGTCTTTCCGGATTAACTTTTCTTACTGTCTTCTTCAATAAACTTCTGATTCCCTCAATGGCAGCCGTAAGTGATTAACTCATGTTCTCTCATCAAGTTAGCCTCCTCTACTGTAGCAATCCACCATATTGAGATGACTCATGTCCTCTCATCAAGCCACCTCTAGGTTTCTCACTGTAGCAGAAGATGAAGTTCTAAGCAATCTACTCCCCTTCACGATTCTACTCAAGGTGCCACAGATAAGGCAGATCTTCTGGATCAGAAAGTGCTGCTTCTCTGACTCTAGCCTAAACGCCACAGAGACCTCACGCACCCATAGTCAACGGGATTATATGTCACATATCCAAAGTTGCTCAGATGCTCTATTGGAATCTGCAATGTAATCTCTAACTTTAGTTCAACGCTATCCGGGTCAGGAATCGCATGGAACCCATGTAGAACAAGGGTTATTGTCACAGGTCACCCTCAATTCATAAGATGAAGAACGAGGTTGCTTAAGAGAATAGAATCAGACATATTGAATGAAAACAGTAATATTATTGATCCATGAAACTCAGCAGAGCTCCTAACCTTAACCTTAGGAGGTTAGTGACTCGTACTGTACAATAAACAATGTAATTTGAATGGGGGAGGGAGAAGATCCTAAACATGGGTGATCTTCTCCTATATATATGATGAGCGGATAATTTATACGCTTTTTGTCATTGTTTTTAGTATGTTTTTAGTAGGATCTAGTTACTTTTAGGGATTGTTTTTTATTAGTTTTTATGTTAAATTCACATTTCTGGACTTTACTATGAGTTTGTGTATTTTTCTGTAATTTCAGGTATTTTCTGGCTGAAATTGAGGGACTTGAGCAAAAATCAAATTCAGAGGTTGAAGAAGGACTGCTGATGTTGTTAGATTCTGACCTCCCTGCACTCAAAGTGGATTTTCTGGAGCTACAGAACTCAAAATGGCGCGCTTCCAATTGCGTTGGAAAGTAGACATCCAGGTCTTTCCGAAAATATATAATAGTCTATACTTTGGCCGAGTTTAGATGATGCAAAAGGGCATTTAACACCAGTTCTATGCTGCAGTCTGGAGTTAAACGCCAGAAACACGTCACGAACCAGAGTTGAACGCCAAAAACACGGTACAACTTGGCGTTCAACTCCAAAAGAAGCCTCTGCACGTGTAAACTTCAAGCTCAGCCCAAGCACACACCAAGTGGGTCCCGGAAGTGGATTTATGCATCAATTACTTATTTCTGTAAACCCTAGTAACTAGTTTAGTATAAATAGAACTTTTTACTAGTCTTTTAGACATCTTATGATTTTTTAGTTCATCTTTGGATCATATTGATCACGTATGGGGGCTGGCCATTCGGCCATGCCTGGACCATTATCACTTATGTATTTTCAAACGGTAGAGTTTCTGCACTCCATAGATTAAGGTGTGGAGCTCTGCTGTTCCTCATGATTTAATGCAAAGTACTACTGTTTTTCTATTCAATTCAACTTACTCCGCTTCTAAGATATCCATTCATTCCTAAGAACATGATGAATGTGATGATTATGTGACGCTCATCATCATTCTCACTCATGAACGCGTGCCTGACAAACACTTCCGTTCTACATGCAAACAAGCTAGAATGAATATCTCTTAGATATCTAATACAGGGGACCGAGTCCGAGTTATTAGTATCTTCGTGGTATAAGTTAGAACCCATGGATGGCCATTCCTGAGATCCGAAAAGTCTAAACCTTGTCTGTGGTATTCCGAGTAGGATCTGGGAAGGGATGGCTGTGACGAACTTCAAACTCGCGAGTGCTGGGCGTAGTGACAGACGCAAAAGGATAGTAAATCCTATTCCAGTATGATTGAGAACCTGCAGATGATTAGCCATGCCGTGACAGAGTATTTGGACCATTTTCACAAGAGAGGATGGGATGTAGCCATTGACAACGATGATGCCCTTACAGAAAGCTTGCCATAGAAAGGAGTAAGACTGATTGGATGAAGACAGTGGGAAAGCAGAGATTCAGAGGAACGAAAGCATCTCTATACGCTTATCTGAAATTCTCACCAATGAATTACATAAGTATTTCTATCTTTATTTTCTGTTTATTTATTATTATTATTCGAAAACTCCATAACTATTTGATATCCGCCCGACTGAGATTTACAAAGATGACCATAACTTGCTTCATACCAACAATCTCCGTGGGATCGACCCTTACTCACGTAAGGTTTTATTACTTGGACGACCCAGTGCACTTGCTGGTTAGTTGTGCGAAGTTGTGAAGTTATGTTTGGACCATGGTATTGTGCACCAGTTTGTTGGCACCATTGCCAGGGAGAGAACGAACAACAAATTTTACAACCTGAGTAACAATTTCGCATACCAATATACTAATCTAATAACTCAGGATTACAGAAAATAAGATAAACTAGTCTTGTAGTGCAAAAATCCACTTCTAGGGCCTACTTGGTGAGTGTTTGGGCTGAGCTTGAGTATTTTCCATGAGCTAGTACCCCTTAGGGGCGTTGAATGCTGGCTTGGGACCCCCTAAAGAGCGTTGGACGCCAGCTACCCCTTTATGGGCATTGGACGCCAGGACTGGGGCTGGTGGCTAGCGTTGAACGACAATTTTGGGCCTTCATTTCCAAAGCAAAGTATGGATTATTATATATTTCTAGAAAGCCCTGAAGGTTAGCTTTCCCTAACCATTGAGAGCGTGCCATTTAGACTTCTGTAGTTCCAGAAAAGCTCCTTCAAGTGCACGGAGGTCAGATCCTGACAGCATCTGCAGTCATTTCTCTGCTTCTGAATCAGGCTTTTGCTCAAGCTCCTCAATTTCAGCCAGAAAATATCGAAAATCACCATAAAATACACAAACTCAAAGTAGAATCCAAAAATATAAATTTTACACTAAAACCTATGAAAACATAATAAAACTTAAACAAAACATAGTAAAAACTATATGAAAATGATGCCAAAAAGCGTATAAAATATCCGCTCATCAATGGGCCCTGTGCCGAATTGCTAATTCAAAAGTTCCCACCTAACTCAAAGCCTGAGATTGCTAATGTGAGAATGTTCGCCTAATTGATAGCCTGTCTCTTACCTTGATACTAATATATCCTAATTGATATGGGTTCGCTCATGATGATAATTGTGCCTAACTGACACGGTTAAGAAACCATATTTGAGGTTCACCCCGAGTAACGTCAGGTTGCGGGTAGACAACCGACGCATGAGCTCATGGCCTGCACTAGGAACAGACATGCATCATATTGTGTGTACATTTGCATTTGGTTGTGTTTTGCTTGTTGTATTTTTCTTTCTTTTTTTCTGTGATTGTGTTGTTTGCTTGTGTTATTTGCCTTGGTGACTTGCTTGTGTGCTTAATTAGTTATTTTGTTATGCTGCAAACTTAATAATGTGATTTAAAGAAAGGGACTTAAACGGCTTTAAGTAAGGCTTTGGAAAAATTTTTAGGGTTTAACAATGGAAACTGTTTTTGTGATATGAGTTAACTATTTGTATTTTACTTTGTATTTTTACGACATTTCCTTTTCCTACTGAGAATATGCGAGGACGACGTTCTCACCCCCCTACAGATCTTTTGTTTCAGCGACAGGTTTAGGAATACTTGGCGAGGAGCCGCTACCGATCCACAGAGCTTTATATATATATGTATTCATACTTTCTGTATATGGTTTAATCTTAGATTTTATTTTTTCCCTCGTCGTTTATTGTTTTGATTTTTAGAGGGGTAGGACTTGTAGTTGAAAAACTTGAAATAAGTCTATGTACATAATGTTATGTGAATATGTATATTTTTGTGATTAAGTAGTTAAGAGTAAACTTTTCATTTTCATAATTAAAGTCCTGGTTCGTATTCGCAAAAGCTCGATATTAAATAAAAGGGAAAAGTATATTTTTTGTCCTCGAAGTTTAGTAAAAGTTTTGAAAATACCCCTAAGTTTTATTTTGTTTCAATTTTGTCCCAAAAATTTTCGATTTGCATCAAATAAACCCTCGACGGCTAAATTTTCAAAAAATTTAAGACCAATTTAACAATAATGCATGAAAATTATGCTTGATTTGTTTTTGTTAAGGGTTATTCTTATGAAATTGTTGTTGAATCAATCTTAAATTTTTTGAAAAAAATTAGCCGTCAAGGATATATTTGATGCAAATCAGAAACTTTTAGGATAAAATTGAAACAAAATAAAACTTAGAAATATTTTTAAAATTTTTGTCAAACTTCAGAGATAAAAAATATACTTTACCCTAAATAAAAATAATATAAAACAAAAAAAGTTTAGAGATAAGTGACGCATGAGCTTTTAGTATGTTCATGACGTGCTAAAAGTTAGGGTGTTACAAATGGTGTGGCACGCCTATGCTTAGAATGCTTCCGGAGGTTGCTTTGTCTTGTTCAAAGGTGTGACACGCCATTCTTGATGTTGCACTCCACCCTCCTTCCTTTGATTGATGACATGGCATCCTAGGATGACCATCCACCTCTTGTCTTTCTTCTTTGTTTTTACTAGTGCTCTTTTAATCAATTTTCTACAAAATCACATAATACAAAGCACTCAAAATACATTGACCAAAACACAGGGACTTAGAGAAAGATCATTAACTTTATTAAGATAATTAACTAGAAAAATTACTAAAAGATACTCATGCATCACTCCTTGAGCGATCAAGCAAGCTAAGCAAAATATGCCATGGTTCATACATTCGTCCGTCGGTCTCAAAAATACATATTAACTTAACCAATAAACTATGAAAGCAGCTTTCCTAAGATCTGAATGAACAACAAGAACAGGAACAAACTCACCATTGCAAAAATCACAAAAAAAAAGAGACCAATTAGAGTAAGAGTACTTAACACTAATCTTCTTCCTCTTGAAATCTTGCTTCTCACAAACCACCTTTGTCCTTAGAGGTCCCACCAATCCTTGGATGATTATACTTGGAGGAAGACTTCTTAACACGCCTACTCTTGGACAACTCTTTTGCATAACGGTCAGCATCACTTAAACTCCTTTAAAAATATTTTGCAAGTTTAAGTAGATTAGAGTCTGGACGAAGAAGAGTAAGATCAATAGTCAGACACCGGCAATTGAAGAAGAACCACAACATCTTCTAAAGTGGACGAAAACTCATCCCAAGAAGTCAGGAAAGTGTGAGTCTTATAACACCATCGCTGCCAAAGTAAACTTATATCATATCCATTCCATTGAACACCCAAACTTGCCAAGAAAAAATCAATTAGTCATTCTTCAACATATAGCAACAAAGTAAAGAAGTGATAAGAATCAATTATGATAATAGATCGTGGAGAACAACTAACCTGCGACAAGACTGTGAATACCCACTTATGCCAAACCTTATTCACGTGAGTAGCTGCTTCAGACTTAGAAAAATGTTCATGAAAATTCTTGGCCCTTCAACCGAAGAGCATGACTCACTTGATATGAAGGTTTTTCAATAAATTCACCTAAAACTCTACGGTCTGAAGAATCAAAGGCATGTTTAATGGTTTTATCCGTGCTTAATAACGAGCCAGAGTTATGAGATTTTGGAAAAGCCATCTTAATAAGGGGATAATCTATAAAAGTAGCTATACTGTCTGATGGTTTAACCCAAAGTTAGGAGATAGATTCAGAATATTTCATTACATACTCTTGAAAAATAGTATCCATATCATCTACAGAAGAGTCCCGTGCCCGTACTATTCTCGAAATCTTTTAGGTCACTATCCATTCTCTTAGCAGTGAGTTTCACATGGCAACCAAAAAAAAGAGAAAATAAAACCAAAGAAAAAAGATAAAAACAAAAGAAAAGAATCTTACCAAGTAAAAAGACAAAGGGTGGTGCTGATGATAGAATAACGGATTTTGAAAACTAATCAATTCATAAAAGAACCGTTGAGGATAAAGAAAAGAAGAAAGAAGACAAAAAAATTAAAAGAAACTAATCTAAGGACGTTTCACCTTCCGTTGTATTCGTGGCATGGCCCTTCGGCGCAGTGGTGGGTGTACTAAAGAAGGTTGCAGTGAAAAAAAATTGTTAAGAGATGACAAAGATTGGTGTTTAATTTCTCTTTGCGATCTCTCTCCAATGTCAGATACTCACACTTAAAACTCATAGCTTCAAGTTAAAAGGGTAAGAGAATTTCTCCTTTTTTTCATTTAAAACAAATGTATATATATATGTGTGTGTTATTTTATGAATAGTAGATGTAATTTTATTTGTGTAATTATTTTTGTGGGAGTACATAAGAAGTACATAATATATAATATATAAAATGTAATAACTCAAAACATATTTTTGAAAAAAAATTATTCTTTTAAAAAAATATTACAAGTAAGCCTATATCTACTATTGATAAAAAAAATAATCTAAATAACACACACACATATATATATATATATATATATATATATATAACATTTAAAAATAAATAAATAACTACATACGAACAAATTATGAATTTATTTTCTCTATTAACATTTATATTTTTTCACAATAATAATTTTTTATTCATTTTTTTATTACTTAATTACATTCAAATCATATAAACATATTTGTATTTTAATATCATAATATATACAAATATACAGAGACGGACATACAGGGCAAGTGGAGGCCTCGAGCCCCCAACTTTTTAAAAAAAAGATTAATAATAATAAGTTATTAAGTATGATTTAATTTTTTATAAAATTATTTAGTATTTAGTTTAATATAAATAAAAGTCTAATCTAACTTAAATATTAATGATTTCTAATATCTAAGTAAGTAACAATATTAAAAAAATCTAAAAAGATATTATTACTAATATTTTTAAATTAAATAAAATTTTTCAAATCTCATAAAGTGGATATTTTTCTTCTTGTGAGCGTCCTTCTTTATTCATTTGGTATTAATTCTCTATATTTCAACTACTACAACTGAGAGATCTTTTTCAACTATGAATATTGTGAAGAATAACTCAGAAACAAAATGAAAGATGAATTTCTTGTTAATTGTCTTTTAATTATATTAAAAAAATCGCTGAAAAATTTGACACAGATTCTATTATCGATGAATTTTATGATACGAAAAATCGACCACTTCGTTAATAAAAAATACATACATATTTTGTGTATTTTAAAATATTTTCTCTATCGGTATATTTTCGTAATACATTTTACATTATATAATTTTTTGCATAATTTTTTAATATTATATATGTTATTGGTCCCTATGATAATATTTCTAAATTCGTCCTGCAAATATACATTTCATTATAACAAAAAAATGAATAAAAATAGGAGATTTGATTATTTAATATGTTAAAAAAATAATCATTATTATTATTAACAAAAAAAATAGTTCTATGGAGTACAAAAAAAATTAGTGTAACTGAGGAAACTGTTTGTACCTTCAAATATTACATGGAAGTTTAAGGAGTTAAATTTCAATTTGGCCCCTGAAATTTGGTCCGATACTCAAAATGATTCCCACAATTTCTTTAACCCCAATTAGAACTCCCAAATTTACAATTGTGGCTCCGACTTTCTTCTCCGATCATCTCCATCCCTAAAAAGCTAATCTGGCACAATTGCATGACATGGTGGACACTACTTAAGCGACGACGTATTGGTTTTACACCCAAACCTTTTGGAAACCACGTAGTGTATGGGTTTTCTTGATGTTTTGCAACTCATAATCATCGTAGTGAAAAGAAAGAGAGTTTTAACCCACAAAAAACTGAAACGACGTGGTTTTCAAAGGGTTTAGGCGCGAAACCAATACGTCATCATTTAAGTAGTGTCCATCATGTCATGTAATCACGTCAGATCAGCATTCTGGTGACGGAGATGATCGCAAGGGCAAGTCGGAGCCAAGATTGCAAATTTGGGGGGTTCTAATTAGGGCGAACGAAATTGTGAGGGTCATTCTGAGTATCGGACTAAATTTCAGGAGCCAAATTGAGATTTAACTCGAGTTTAAAATTGTACCCAAAAATATAAATTCTTTGTGTATGAATAATTTTAAGATGATACAAAATATGGCCAAAAAAGAATAAAATTCTACCTAGAGGTGTTGGGTTAAAAGGGTCAAATCCAAAAAATAAAAAAATATCTTGACGAGTTGAGTTTCTCTTTTAGTGGGAATTAAATTGGTGGGAGTGGATTTATTAGATTTGAAGTGTAGAGAGTGACGTCTAGTTAGAAATAAACCAAGCTAGTTACGAAGGTGGGAGGGGGCCAAAGACCTTTTCGAAGTTTAGATTCATGGTTTACGCATGTTGGGTTCTTGAGGGTGGTGGAGGAGGCGTGGAGGAGCATAGGGGATGTTCCATTCATAGATAAGCTGGCGGCGTTGACGGGTCCGCTGGGGAGGTGGCATCGAGATAATTTTGGAAATGTAGACATGCGGATTGATAAGTTTGAAGAGGAGATTAGGAAAGTAGATGACATAGTGAGTAATGGACTGCATGATGGAACACTGGAAGCTAGAAGAAAGTCACTTGTGAGCTCTTGTAAGAAATGGTATGTCAGGAAGGAAATCCATTGGAAGCAGATGTCACGATCTAGACATGCCAAGGAGATGGATAAAAACACTAGATACTTCCACAATATTGCTTCTGCTCGGAGGAGGAACAATCGAATCGATGCCTTACGAATCCATGGAAGACTAGTAAGGAATCAAAACCGGATCAAGGGAGCTATAAGGGATTTCTATAAGGACTTGTACCATCAGGAGACAGCACCAACTATAGGATTTCGGGATGGGTTGGTAAGCCAAATAACTGCAGAGGAGGCAGCAGAGCTGGAGGGGATACCGAGTGCTGAAGAAGTGAAGGCTGCAGTGTGGGATTGTGAGTCATCAAAAGCACCAGGGAGCGATGGGTATAACATGAATTTCATCAAGAAATGTTGGGCAGAAGTTGGGAGGGAATTCACGGAAGCAGTGTTGGGATTCTTCCAATCAGCTGTGCTGCCAAGGGGCTCTAATGTCACCTGGGTGGCGTTGGCACCGAAATTCATAGGAGCAATAGAAATTAAAGACCTTAGGCTGATTAGTATGGTGGGCTGTGTATACAAGGTCATATCTAAGGTGCTGGTCCGAAGGATGAGACATGTGATGCCAGGGCTGGTGGGCGAGACACAGGGTGCGTTTGTACAAGGCAGGAAAATCCATGATGGGGCTTTGATAGCTTGCGAGACTGTACAGTGGTTGAGGTCAAGGAAAAGGAGCTCAGCAATCATTAAACTGGATTTGCAGAAAGCGAATGATAGAGTCAGATGGAGTTTTGTGGATATAGTGCTGCAAAAGATGAGCTTTGGACATAGGTGGCGGGGGTGGATTAAGGAGTGTGTATGTTCTGCGTCTATGTCAGTTCTTGTTAATGGGACTCCTACTGAACCTTTCAAAATGGAGAGGGGACTACGACAAGGAGATTCTCTGTCTCCCTTTCTCTTTGTCCTAGTTGTTGATGTTCTTCATCGGATGATTGGGGAGGCGGTGAGGACTAGGCGCATATGCCCACTCTTGGTTGGACGAGATCATATTGAATTATCGCATCTGCAGTTTGCGGATGACACTATACTCTTTTGCCCTCCAGAGGAAGAGACCATACGGAATTACAAGCGTCTTCTTCGATGCTTTGAACTGATGTCGGGGTTGAGCATTAATTTTGAGAAGTCTAGCTTCATTCCGGTTAATTGTGAACAGCGTTGGGTGCGAAAGATGTGTCACCTGTTGGGATGTAAGGAGGCCACCCTTCCTGTTTGGTATCTTGGCATCTCTTTGGGAGCGAATCCAAGGCTAGTGAAGATATGGAAGCCAGTGATTGATAAGGTGGAAGAAAAGCTTAGTCTCTGGAAAGCAAAGACCCTCAATAAAGCGGGTAAGCTAGTTCTCATAAAGTCTGTTCTGAACAGCTTGCCTATATATTATCTAAGCTTGTACCAGATGCCTAAGGCTGTAGCGGAGAAGTTGATAGCCTTACAAAGATGGTTCTTGTGGAGTAAAGAGGATGGAAGATCCGGTATGCCACTTGTGAGATGGGAGGTAGTGATGGTGCCGAAAAAGGCGGGTGGGTTAGGAGTGGGAGATGCAGTGCTGCGGAACACGGCCCTTCTGTTTAAATGGTGGTGGTGATTTTCGAAAGAGGACTGCCCCTTATGGAAGAAAGTAGTGTGTTCTTGTAATAGCATGAGTCCAGCTGAGATGATGTGTGGGCAGCCTGTGCCTCAAAGAGGGGGGCCTTGGAAGGATATATGTCAGCTTCGAATAAGGGAACCACAGCTAAGGGAGAAGATGATTCGAGGACTGTCAATGGACGTAGGGAATGGCATAACCACCAGATTTTGGAAAGATGTCTGGCTACCATGTGGGGCCTTGAAGGAGATGTTCCCAAGACTGTTTTCGGTCTCAAATCTTAAAGGATCTGTTATTGGAGACTGTGGGTTTTGGGATGGAGTAGAGTGGATATGGAGCTTCCAGTGGCGACGACAGCTATTCCAATGGGAACTGGAGCTTTTGAACCAACTCCATGAGATCTTACTGACAGTAAAGCTAACAACTGAGAGGGAGGATAGGGTCATCTGGAAGTTTGATAGAACTGGTATTTTCTCAACTAAATCCTTTGTCCAGGCGATGCAAGAAGAAGTCCTCCCGGAGGAAATGACGAGTTATAGCTTCACTAGTGCTGTTTGGAGTGGCATCGTCCCGCACAGGGTTGAATTGTTTACTTGGTTTGTGTTGGTTGAGAGGGTGCATACTAAAGAACGACTGTCCAGACTAGGTGTTATTGATCAGCGTGATAATATTTGTGCTTTATGTAGTAAGGCTGTTGAGTCTGCTTTTCATCTGTTTGTTGGTTGCGAGATCACTTGGCAAGTGTGGAACGCGTGGCTGTTTGCCCTTGGAAAGTCATGGACCATACCAGGTACACTGAAACAGCACTTTGAGGGTTGGATACATGCGGCACGGAGGAAGATTGAGAGAAAGAGGTGGTTGGTTGGCTTCTTTGCTGTCATTTGGGCAGTTTGGCTAGAGAGGAATGATCGAGTATTCAATAATCATGGCTCGGGAGTCGTGGAAATAATCAATAAGTCCTTCATGTTCTCTGATGAGTGGCTTGGTGGTGCTCCCTTTGGTTGTTGATGGCAACGCCGGAGATGCCGAAGGGTTGATACCACTCTTTGAGTTGTTAGTAATGTTTGTAATTTGATATTTACTTATGTTCTGGACTCTAGTTGCTCCACTTTTCTGTGTTGAGCGCGTTTTAATTCAAAAAAAAAAAAAAACCAAGCTAGATGTCCCATCACTAATGTCACATGTCATGAATACCTTTTTACCTAGACACCTCCTTGCCATGGACACTTAGAATAGTGTTAGAATTTTAACTTAATTTTTGGAAATTAACTTCCTTCTTACAATCATTTTTAGTTAAAAAGACTTGAAATAATAATGAGAACACCCAAAAATATTTTCTACCAACAATCCTATTTATTAGTAATAAACCTTGTAATCACTGGATAATGTACTCCTCATTCAAAATGACTTATTAAGCCTATAAAAGTACTTCAATCCACTTCTATTAAGGGACCTTTTTTTTTCTCTTCAAAACTTGAGAGACGCATATTTATTCTTTGTTCTAATTCTTTTTTTTATTCTTCACTTTGTTCATAAAATTCATAAAATCTGTATTTAGGAGCAAATTCTTGTCTACTTTAAAAAAAAATTTATTCACCCTCTTATGATATTAGTGAAGGTCTCTAAACTTGATGTCCACCTCGATTTCTCATTTTTAGTATTTGTGTTGCTTACTTGCTATTAATAGAAGTGTTTTTCTCACAAATTTACTTATTTTTAATCTTTTATCTTAATTTTTTCACTTAATCTATTTTCATAAAACTCACTCGAATCAATAGTCTAAATTTATTTTATTTAATATTTATTTATTATAAAATGTATTAAATAAAATTAAAAATAATAAATTTTAGTAATTTTTGTTAATATTTTTTTGTTATAAAACATTTTTGGTAAAAAAACATATTATATAATGGTGTATGTGGTAGACTAATATATGGGTAAATTTGTTTATAAATACAAGACATTGAAATATAACCTCATAGATATAAAATAGTATTTAGTAAATAAAATATAAATAATGACGTTATGTTTTGAGATATTAAATTAGTGTATTTTGTATTTTTTTATCTGAAAAAACATTAAGACAATATATGAAAACAACCTATTTTTTTATTATCACTATTAATTTTTCACAATTATATTTTAAAAAAATGATAAATAAGTCCTTAATCTTTTATCTCAAAAATAAATAAATCATCGACTAATTGATCAAAATATAAAAATGTCTCTCATTTTTTAAAATATGAGACATTTAAATTCTTCCAAAAACCTATTTATTCTTATATATTTTGGATAGAAAAATTTAAAATATTTCGTATTTTAAAAAATAAAAAATATTTTCATATTTTTAATTAGTTAAAAATTTATGTGTCTTAAAATTAAAAAATTATATATTTATCTATTTTTTTTATATTTTGCCATTTTATTTATTTAAAATTTTGTGTAAAATATGAAAATAACGTATTTTTTTATTATCTATTCTCTTTATATTTAATTTATTATTAAATAAAATATAATTTTTTATATTATATTATTTGTGTCCTATTCTATTTTCAAAATAAAATACGGCTATATTTCGTGGTCAGCGTCAGTTCCAAAGGTCTATGGCATCTAACTTCATTTATAAAGTCTGGTCAAATGAAGGTAGTCCATCCAATTATATGATGCCTATTGTCTAAATGATAACAGCGTGCTACGGTATTATATATCAATTGAATTGGAATTACTTCCGGTTTTTATTTATTTAAATAATAATTTATTTTTTATTTTATTTTATTTTTAAAAAAATATGTTTTAATTGTTTTTGCATTATCTCATAATTTCGTATTTACTGTATATAAAATAGAAAATAATTTTTTCTACATCAATTTCATAGTCATTGACAACATAATTATAAAAGAATATATTTTACCCCAAATTTATAATCACTGCTAGTATAATTGAAGAAGAATATTTATGTTACTGAAATAAATTTTTGAGGATCTTATTTATTTTTAATATGCACTTTTGAGACTAATAACAGAGATAACAATTTTTCACCTTAGTCAATTATTGAAGAAAAAATCATAAGAATCTACATTAAAATTGATAAATTGATCCAATAGTGATTTATTTCGTCTCATTTTACACTGGTTGTGGCTATGAATTTAGAATAACACATAATTTTCTACTATTATACTAGTAGTGGCTGACTGCTGCATAGTTGAGATAGAAAAATGCTGTTTTCTATTTCGCAGACAGTAAATACGAAATTATAAGATAATGCACGGAAACAAATTTTTTTAAATGCTGCAAAATAAAAAATAAAAAAAAAAACTTATTCAAATAAATAAAAAATCCGAATTACTTGGCATGTCAATAAATTTAAGATAGGATAAACTATAAACATCTAATATGAATGTTTGTATCTGCCAATAAAAATAATTTTGAAAGATAAAAATAATAAATAAAATTTTAAAAGATTTAAAAATATAAGAAAAATTGAATATTTGATATATATTCTTAAAAGAGTTTTAAATATCAAATTTTAATGTTATCTTTTGTAGGTATAATTTAAAAAGCAAGACGTTTTTCACATTTAAAAATTAATTATTTTATGTCAACTATTTTTTTATATTTTTTTATTGATTTTATCAAATATATAAAGAGATTTAGAGATCGAATTTTACTTTAATTTTTTTGTATGCATCTTCTAATTAATTATCCCACTTATTCATCATCGATGGACTAGTTTTTAATTTGTGGGATTAAAAGATACAATAAAAAAAAACATATATTAAATTGATCAATTTTAAATTGCTAGTTGTCATAATCTTTATTATTATTATTAGCAAATATAGATTCATGATCTTGTCTGGGTAATTAAAGAAGATTATGAATATTAATTATTTTTATCTTCTGCATAAATATATGAATTTAAAATATTTTTATTAATAAATATAAAATAAATATATTAAAATTTAAATTTTATAATTTTACGATGTACCTAGGGGTGGAAATAGGCCAGGCCAGGCTTTGCTTTTAACAGGCCTGGCCTGTCATACAATTGATTGGCCTGAGTCTGGCCTGCAGCCTGTTATAGGCTCTTTATAAAGTACTAGGCCTGGCCTGTTATTCAGTCTGGCCTGGCCTGAAGCCTATTAAAAGGCCTGATAATTTTTTTTTTTACAAAAATTAAATTATTTAAAAAAATTATTTTTTAATAAAAATAGTTATATGTAATATGTCATATATTTAATATTTATAAAAAATTTTAAACTTTTAACATATTTAAAATATACAAAAATATTTATAATAAAATATAATAAAATTAAAATATCTCATAATTTTATTAATAATAAATAATTATTTATATATTTAATTATATTTTAACAGGTCCAAGCAGGCCTGACAGGCCTATAAGACTAATTAGTGAGCCTGGGCCTGGCCTATTAATGTATTAAGACTTTTAAAAGAGCCTAGGCCTGTACCTATTTTATAACAGGCCAGGCCAAACACAGGCCAGGCTGCAGGCCCCTGGCAGGCCGTCTGACATTTTTTCACCCCTAGATGTACCCTAAAAATATAGAATAGAAGGGCTTTGAATGTCGGGGCTGTTCTTATTTTACCAGAGGGCTTTGAATTGGCCCCCCGATCATATTTCACCCGAGATTAAAGAAAAGTTGGGTAATCTCTCTTTTCAAAGCTATCGTCCCACAAAAAAAAAAAAACATTCTTGTGGTAGGTCCTGTTCCCAGCCAAAAATATAGTGAAACCACATTTTCTATCCTTTCCCCCAACCCCGCTACTGAGAGAGATGTTCACTTCTTAAAATATCCAATATATGTAGGCGGGAACAGGAGGAGGGGTCAAATTTATCCCGACGGAAACAAAAGTAATAATACTGTGTATAATGCTACAGCAGCAGGGATAGTAAAAAAAATCAGCTCCGTCCTAGCGTAGGCAATTGAAGTAAAGCCTCTGCCTCTATCGCTTGATTGAACCCTAAACATATTCCTGCTCCTACAAAGTTGTAGATGGCTAGCTACAAGCTAGCTACTATAGAAGTATAGAGACCAAGACCAATGTATCTCAAAGATGGGCAAAATTAGGCTCATTAGTAATTACTTGTATTTTGGGCAAATGTGTTTCGTTTTATTTGTTATTTGTTAGTATTTTACAAGTAAACATTTAAAAGGGTCCAACGAAGTTTAAATTGAATATTTCAATTTTTAATAAATTTTATTATTCTTAAAATTGACAAGAATTAGTTTTGTTAAATAGATTAATCTTAGTTGATTTTAATAAAATTTTTTAGAGTAAAGTACTAAATTTAGTCTTCTATATTTAGACTTAATTATGTTTTAATCCCTAAAGTTTAAAGTATCCTATTTGAATAAAAAAAATCATTTAGTTTTAATGTAGTCCTGTCATCGTGAGTTCAAGAATAAATAATTAACAGAATGTCCTACGTGAGAGCAGTGCAAGAACAAGATCAATAATTTGGAAAATATGTACAAGCTCGAGAGGTAAGAATTAGCAGCAGATGCATCTCCTCCGGGAGCGCTAGCCTTGATTCAAGCACATGAAGAACATCGTCGCACTATAAAAAAAACGTTGAGTACTATCAAATGTATCGTCGGATTTTGCATTGGCTTTACCAACGAATTTATGGACGTTTTTCATGTGGAATTCGTCAGGTCAAATGGTTACCGGTGGATTTTCCTTTTCGACGGTAAATTTGCTGGTAATAGTTGGAGGAAAAATGGAGAAAATAGGCGTAAAATGTAGCGTGAAATTTACCGAAAAAATCGCCGATAAACCCATTTTAGTGGAACACTGCGTTTTGGTGACCGCAATGCATTACTGTTGGATTTACCGGCGAATAAATCCAGCGGTAACGAGCCCTAAAATTCAAAACGCGAACTCTTTCCCCCTTCATTTAGAAATCTCCTCTCTCTATCATCCTCTCCTCTTCCCGCTACTTCATCAACTCCACCGCCGCCGGCCTCTCTTGTCGCCGCCTCCTTTCCCCCTCACCGAAACCAGTCCGCTCTTCCTTTCTTCTCCGTCAGCCGTGACTCCCCCCTCCCTCCCTCCCTCTCTCTCTCTCTCTCCGTATGTCACTGTCACTATCCAGCACTGCCATTGCATCTCTCTCTCCTGAGTTCTTCTTTTTCTGTTCGCTCCTCAGGTTTCATGGTCGCTTTTTTTCTTTGTTTAAGTTAATTTAAGATTTAATTATATGTTAATTTAGGATTTAAAATTTGATTATTATATACTAATTTAGAATTTAGGGTTAAGTTAATTTAGGATTTATGATTTAGTTATATGTTAATTTAGAATTTAGGATTTGATTATTATATGCTAATTTCGGATTTAGGGTTAAATTAATTTAGGATTTAGGATCTAGGATTTGGTTATTATATGCTAATTTAGAATTTAAGATGAAGTTAATTTAGGATTTAAGAATTAGTTATATGTTAATTTAGGAGTTAGAATTTAGTTATTATATGCTACTTTAGAATTTAGGAATAAATTAAGCTTGATATCAATAATTAAGATGCACTTTCAAGTAAATTTACAGGAGCATAAATTACTTCAAATTTAGCATTATGTTTTTAAATAGAGATAGATATCTGTATGTATATGCTAAGTAAAAATGAGTGCTATATGTACAACATTGTATATATAGTATGAATTCAAGTATGAAAACAAAGTGAATGTGGAATAAAATTAAAAGATAGATGGTGATTGAGGTATGAAGTTTCTTCACATGATTTTCAGACAAAAAATTAAATATAAAAAGTATGTACTTCCCTAAAGTTGTTTAATTGTAGTGATTTTTGAATTTTTCAAAGGCCAAGTGTGATAATGTAAATCCCATGTAATTAATAAATTAATTATTATTTAAAAAATTAAAAAATTAAATTTTATAGTTTAATAAAATAGAAATAATTAAAATATAAATTTTAACAATAATTTTAAAAAATTTGGTCTAAAAATAGGCTAATAGACCGAACTGATTGAACCGAATTCAAACCGAGTCCATGGCTCAATATATAAGCATGAAGTTCAGCTCTTCTTCTCCCAAATCAAAAGGGAAACATGCTGAAATTTCGTTAAAGGGAAGGGGCAAGAGCTCAAACCCTAACCTTTCACTCAATCTTCCATAACTTTCAATGCGGAGCTCCGATTAACGAGCCATCAGTGGCCACGCATTTGTCTTGAAATTCTCTACAAATTTTCATCAAACAATTTGGCAAGAAATTTTAGATTTTGTGTCCAGTTCTTTTCCTTTCAGTTTTCATGATTTAGGTTTAGAAATTTGAGAGATTTTGTGATTTTGATGGTTTAGGAGTACTCTAGCGGTAGATAATTATTGGGTTTTACCTTAATTTTGAGTGGATAAGGTAAGAAACTATTTAACCCTCTATAAATTATTAATTAGCAAACTCTATGTTAATTATAGTGAATTTGGATTGTATTAGATCGAATTGGATGATTTAAAATTAAATTGGTGGATATTGGAAGCTTGGAATTGAATCATAGCATCTAGAAACTCAATTGGTGAGGAGTTGGAGCTTTGGAGCTTGAGGAATGGTAGATAACTGAGGTATTCCAGACTTAGAGAGGAATCGGCCAAGGTATAGTTTTGGGTTCTCGTAGTTAATGTTTAATGTCACGTGAAAACTTAGGCTATAAGACCTTAAGATAGGAATGAATTGAACGAATTATTGATGAATTTGTATGTGTTAGATTATGGCTTTGATGAGTATAAATTAACTATGAATGTTGACGTGTTGAGGATTAATGGTGAGTTTGTGAAATTAAATTGAATGAATTGGTTGAAAGGTGTGTGGTTTGATTTTGAGATGATTTAATACTGAGAATGATTGAATGACTGATAGAGGTTTGGTTTGATGGTTGGAGCCTTAAAGAGTGGCAGAAGTTTGAGTTTTAGAAGAGAAACTGTTGAAATTTTTATAAAAATTAAAAGCTTCGTTTGAAGTGATTATTTAGAAAGAAATGGTTTTAAGGAATATATATTTTAGGTTTGGTTTATTTATAAACGAATGAATTATATTTTGAATTTAAATTATTGATGAACGGAATGGAAGGTGTGATAATGAGGAATGATGATGATAATAATGATGAATTTGAGACCCAATAAAATATGAATTGATATGAATTGATGATGATAATGAATTAAAAGTATATGCGACTTGCAAAATTGAGACAAATTATTGACCCTCTGTATGTAAGATGTGACCGGGTACTTTAACTCTCTGGGTTCCCCCATAGACATGCATATATATATGAAATTGAGCTTGGGTTCTCTCTCCCATGGATAAGTTGAGCTTGGGATTTTTTCCATGGATATTATTGAGTTTAGGGATGCGCGCACAGAGGGATTGTCCAATGTAGCTACTAGGACATGTCGGATTGGCTATATAACTGACAGATGATATCATCGGCCATAGGACAGACATGCATCATATGCATTTGTATGATTTGTTTGGGAATACATTTGTCTTGGTTTGCCTAATTTCTTATCTGTAATTAACTGCTACTTGTCCTATATGCTGTACTTGCTATTCATAATTGTGTTTTCTTTGTATGCTTTATATATGTGTGCAACTGAGAGATCCCTCATGCTGGAGGAGGTGACACTGAGGGTTGTTCCACCAGTGTTTCAAAAGGTTGGATGAGATAGAAAGTGAATTGTAGGATTAGAGTTTAATGAGACAAAAAGTGAAGTGTAGAGTTTACCAAATTTATGGTTTAGTTGAATCTTAAGTTTAATTCTGAGTGTCAAAATTTTAGGAATGCGTCTGGCTTTTCCGAGACCTTTTATATTAACTATGCGGACATCTTTACCACATTTAGAACCTCTGGTTCTCATTCCATACATATATTATTATTATTATTATTAGATGCAGGACGCGAGGCATCTCACTGAGCATTCTGGAGACTTTTAGAAGTGAAGAACTATTTTGAGACTCGGTGTTTGTATTCTGTTTATATTTATATATGTAAATAGGTTCTCCTTTGTTTATATTTTGTATTTCGCCCCTCTTAGAGGTTGACATAGAGAAACAGGAATTATGTTTATCTTTTGGTTTATTTTTTAGTTGTATATATGTATATTCTAGCCGGCCTTTGCTTCGCAGGTCGAGTTTAGAGCTTGCTTATGTATCTATCTTTTGAACCTCTATTTATATACTTGTCTCTTTAGTTTTTCGTATAAGCCTTCTATCTTATCGTCTTTCAAGTGTGACATGTTTTTTGCCTTGTTGTGTTCATCCTTTCTTCTAAGGCTCCTAGTTAAACTATTCTTTATATAGATCTATTTACGTATTTTTTGTTTTAGAGGTCGTAGCGCCTCACCACCTTTGATTTACATCCTAGGCGTAAAGCTATGTGTGGTAGGGTATTACAGATAGTACATACATAAGAGAAAAATGTTTATTGTATACTCTTACTTATATGTAATAACTTCTATGAATTAACGAGAATGTTGCCTTTTCAATGTATAAACAAGTTAATATATTCTATTGGAAATATTGTGAATTTAATTGAGTTTTGAATGATGTTGTGGATTGAGGTGGTTGGATTTGTGGGAACCATAAAGGTGGATATATGTCTAATTTTAGGGGATGTTATGTCAATTTTTTTTTAAATAATGTAAATATTAAAGGATTTGTATAGTATATATGCTAATTAGTGTTAGGTAGTAGAGGTAGATCGAGTGGGTCCCGTGATCGTGGTAGAGGGAGGGTTTCCACCGAATCCCCAAGAACTGCTCAGTCATCGCCTTCTACCTCGACTACCCCATCGACCCCTGTGACGTCACAGGCAGATCCAGCAGACCAGCAGTTCATCATGGTCCCGAATCTAAACTACGTGCCTCCTTCTACTACGCCCCTACAAATCCAGTGACAGAGTCCGCAGTGGGTGATTCGTCTAATGCGTCCCAACAGGATGTCCCTCCACCACCACCCGTCATATGGATGAGGATTTGGTCTGATGACATGCAGGCGTGAGCTATTACTATTTTAATGGCTTTTATACGGATAAGGTTTATGTGTTTTTATGTGTTTGTTAATATTAAGTTTTTTCATTGATAGGTTTATACCGAACAACAATGCATGTTCACAAGAGATCTTCGAGGTGATTAAGTCAATGTACGACCATCTATGGCTGAGCTACACGAAGATCCCTGCTGAGACCAGAGAGCAATGGCTTCAGAAGTGGGTGTTAAGAACCCAATATTGTTGAATTAACTGCATTTGAACTATATTTTATTTCGACTAACAAATGTTGTTGAAGCACTTTGTGCAATTAAAATTTATATGAGATACAGAACATGATCACATGATCAGAAAAATCTATGACCATCGAGTAGCAAAATGACTTCAGTAGATGATGAGCGACGTTCGTCAAGAGTGCGACCACCTAACGATATGGATCCATCCATTTTTAGAACTGATGACGGGTTCAAGCGTCGTCGTCTGACGAAGGCCGCTAACAGGGCTTCGCCAAGGTCGTCGAAGTATACGGGTGGGTCGACGACCTTCATAAAGACGAAGAGTAGGCTCGTAAGTAGTTTGATAATTTTTGTTAATTGTTACTTGAATTAGTTGTTTCTTAATTTATTTTATTGATTGATTTCAATATGTGTAGTCTAAATCGTTAGATCGTGAGGCGCACACTGATGGAAACCTTTAAGTATACTCATACGTTGAAGGCCAACAAGGAGAGATTGGCTGATGAGCAGTCTACGACTCATTATGTGAGTTTTAATTAATTCTACGTTAGAAATTTATTCGGTTTGAAGTCAATTAACTGTTATCCTAATCATAATATGTGTTACACAGGAGGACTACACGCAGAGATTGGAGGCTGCGACCTAACAATCTCAGCCGCCTAGTGGGAACGACGACCTCGACTTCGATACTTCAATGGTAGTCCTGATAGGATTCGGCGCGAGACCGCCTTTGAGCCCCACAAGAATCCTGTTTTTGGGTTGGGTTCGATCTTCGCCAGCGATCTCCGCACCTCTGTATTGGTGGCTTCACCTGGCCCTGCCGCTGCCACCAGCCCTACTAATCCCGAGAAAGTTGTCGACTTGAGGGAGGAGGTGCAGAATCTCACATAGGAGCTTTACCAACAAGCTCATCAGTCTGAGCAGAGGTACAACGAGCTTCTTGCATGCATGGGAGACACCGCAGCCATCAACTCGCAGATGACGGAGAAGCTGGAACGGCTAGAAAATTTGCGAGAGCAGATGGAGGTGTACAACGAGCAGAGGCGCGTTGAAGGCAGCGACGTTGCTGGTAGGGCACCTACATCAGCACCTACTCCACCGCCTCAGCAGGGGAAAGATGACGACAACAATTATCAGGATCTGTAGGGTTTAGGAATTTAATTTATTTTATGTCTATTTTATTATATTCTACTTCTGTGACATTTTATTATATTCAGACAATTGATATTTAATAAAATCAATAGTTGATTTCTAGTAATTTTGAATTTCTACCCTAATTATGTTAACAAGAATTTTAATTTGACTACTAATTGTGGCTTAATTGTGAAAAAAATTATCGTAGGATTTACCGGCGGACAAATCCAATAGTAATTGGGCGCCATAACACATAATATGACACCAAAGTTACCGTCGGAATAATCCACGGTAATCAGCAACTTAGTCTCAACAAATTCATTAAAAAACCGACGAAAAATTCGTAGGTAATTAGCGTCAGACGAAATAATCTGCCAGTAAACAATTTTTGGTGTCGTTTATACCGTCAAATTTAATCCGACGGTAAATCTGACGGTACTCAGTGTTTTTCTTGTAGTGTTAGGAACTCGCTTTTCGCGGGAAAGTTCGCCGGCAACAACGAAGACAAGGCCATCGTCACCTCCACCGCGGGAACTGCCCTCGGGAACCGAAGAGGTTGGTTATGAGTTTTCCATATTTGAAAACTGAGTTTCGTTAATTATTTAACTTTGACTTCACAACAAAATTACATCAAAGTTAAATAAAACTTGTTTTTTATTTAAATACGCCATTTTAAACCTTAGGGATCAAAACAAAATTAGCTCTAAACGTAACAGATTAATTTAGTACTTTATTCAAATTTTTAATATACATATATAAATAAATTTTATTATAAAAATTATTGTAAAATAAATTAATTTTCTTTTAAAAGATTAATCTATTTCAAAAATGTTTAAAATGATAAAAAAAATTTAAAATTTAAAATATTCAATCTAAAATTCTTTAAAATGATATAGTACGGACAATTGGGAGCCATCCATAAAATTTGTGTCCGCCATATTATTGTCCTTAACGTCTAAATGGATCCCTAATATAATTGTCTATATGATGCGTTTCTTATGTGTATAAAACAAAATTTAGAATTGACAAAAAAAAAATGAAAATGAAAATGATTTGCCATATAGTTCAACTGTTCAAGCTCAGCGTATAAAACTGGGGGTATATGGGTACTTACCAATGACAAAAGATAGGTGTTGAAAGCTACATAAATAATAATAAAAAAAAGAGATAATTAATCTCCTTATCATTAGGAGTACCCTTTAATTTTAATTAATTTACTTGAGGATTGTGTTTGTATTTTACTAGTGATTCATATTAGTTATTAGTTAATGATAACAATAAGGTAGGATCACTTTGTTGAGTTATTGTGTTTACATGTTGGATATATTTTAAATATAATATTCATTTAACAATAGTTGGATATGTGTGTTTTTTTGTGTCTAAATATATATTATTATATATTAAAATAAAAATTTATTTTAAATATTTTATATAATAAAAAAAATTAGAAACAGTTAAAAAAAGTAATTAATTATCATATGATGATGATGATGATGATGATGATGATGATGATGATGATGATTATTATTATTATTATTATTATTATTATTATTATTATTGGTTGCATCGGATTCTCAGAAAATACAAGTTGTTGTCTTCTAGGGTACAATGCAAAAATTCTTGATTTGATTCGATTCGGATTCTAAACAACTAATTATTCCTTTGAAATTCTCTATCTTATTTCCAATGTTTTCTCTCTTTCTTTTGTTACCATCGGTTTAGTAACTTTAGTTCCCTTCATTTATTTATTGTTATTATATTGTTGTATGTAAGAAGATAAAACATAAATGTTAATTTTCTTTTTACGACATAACATACATAACTGTGCATTGGTAACCATATACATGTGGTGTTTCAATTTTTGGCATTATATATGATATATATGTGAAGTAACAAACAATGCATGTTCATGTGTCAGTGTCGGTGTCACTCATATATATATATATGATGATGAGATTCATGCAAGTCAAAAATAATTTATATATATACATATATAATATTAATGTAAATTGTGAACCATATAGAAAAAATCAATGAAATTCATCAAGACTGGACCTAAGATAAAGAACATGCATGAATGGCAAAGGTGTTCATAAAATAAAATTCACTTTATCCAATTATTGCCCTTTTAAGGTCCTATAATGGTGGCCAAGTGGGAAAGCTTTTACAAAAAATGGTCCTAGCAAGCTAAGCTTCTGGATAGGGTTGAAATCACTCCTATTAAATTAAACATATTATATGGCATATTGAAAAGGAAGCATTTTTTTTATAAAAGAAAAAGAGGGTAGAAAAACAAGCTGGAAAAATTGATCATAATCATGATTATTTGGGGTCTACATGTTTTAATCTTTTTTAGATTATAAAGAGTTGTGATCCTAAAGTCCAATTGGGTCAGCACATATCATGACTCATAAACGCATAGTCTTCTTTTTAATAAGTACTACTCATAAACGCATAATCTTCTTTTTAATTAACTGATCAACTTAATGATTATAGCAAATAGGGTTAAATAATATGGTTAGAAACGAATGATCTAGTCTAGAGATAACAACCAAGAGTCCAAGATGCTTAACACGGGATGTCAGGAAATATTATCTTACGAAAATTCTGAAAATGTGAAAAAATAAATACATACACTACTGTTCCAGTCAACTGACTTTTCACGGCCACAACAGTCAAAGTTATATTGAAAGTTAGTAGTACAATTATTTATGATAAACACCAAAAAAGTATATATTTTATTAAATATAATAATATATACAAATTATTCACTCCATAACCCATAAGTTACTAATACAGTAATACTTGATAATGTATCTTTGTGAAAAGCGTGTAAAAATTAAAATAGATAAAAAGTTCAAGGGACCCTTTTTCCTGGCAGCACCAAGACACAACGGGAATGCAAAGTGTGCAAAGCTTTGCGATACCACATCCCAAAAAATTGTAGAACCAGCTTTAAATTTTTTTTTTTTTTTTAAATTCTCATGTGAACACTAAAAAGTATTTATATTTATAGGAGGCCACTCAGATAAAAACGTCTAAAACGTCTTTTTTTAAAGATGTTTTCATGTTGTGTTTTAATTAGTTTCTGTATAATTTATTCGGTGTTCCTCATCACATATTATTAAATTTCTCAAAAGATTTTCTTTTCAAAAATAATAAAAAATATTTAATTTGAACTAAAACAAAAAAGGTAATAGATTAACTATTAGATTTTTTTTAAAAGATTATTTACATAAAAAAAATATATCACATTCATCAAAATATATATATATATATATAACAAGCTCAAGCCTTTTAAAATTTTTATAAATAAAAAAATAATTAATTTATATTCGTACAATATATAAAATAATTATTATATTATTATTATATTATAGATTAAGATTCACTAATTTAATTTTTTTTATTTTTAATATAAGTATTAGAAATAAATAAAATTTTTATAACTAAATGTAGTGTAACAAAATATATATAATATTAATTAGTTCTTAAAAAATTTTTAAAAAATAGTTTCTTTCATTTTAGTAAAATAACTATTTATTAAAATAGACAAATTAATTATTTTTTCTCATATACAGTTTTTTTAAGACATAAAAATAATTAATTAGAACATTGGTTAAGATAATTAAAGTCACTATTTCATTAAATTTTTAATTTAAAAAAAAATTCTAGTTAATTTTGGTATAGAAATTTTGAATTTGAAAACATTGATAAAAATTATGTTGAATTTTGATTTATTTGATTCTCATTTAAATTAATCACTACATAAGTTAAAGTTCTGTTTTGAAATTATATTTGAACTTTAATATGATTTTTAAAGTTTCAATTCACTTAGTTTGATTTTTTAACTTAGGTATCCGTGACTCATATTAGGGTTTTAAGTGTTTAGTTGAAAAAAAAATAAGGTAAAAAAAATTTCAATTGTCACATCAAATAGTCGCTAGAATATATAATGTAGCAGTCGTTAGTCCATCTCAGCATGTCGTTAACGATTTTGTGAGACAGTGACAAAAATAAGATTAGGAACCAATGTGAGTCATAACTATTAAATTGGGAGACTAAATTGAGTAAATCGAAATTTTTGAAATTAGATTGAAACATAGTTGTTAGAACCGAACCATCGAACTGGTCAAGCTACTAGTTCACTGGTTTATTGGTTCAACCAATAAATCACTAGTTGAACCGATAAAATCGATCTCAAGTAAATATAAAATATAAAATAGTTAAAAACTTAAAATTAAAATTTGAAATACATATCTTCACTAACATTTTATGAAGAATCAAGTCTCAACTTCTAAAAATAACTAATATAAAAAAATCATAAAATTTTAATACTACAATAGTATCTTATTTTGACACAATAAAAAAATAATTAATTCACAAAGCCTATCATCTAACTATAATATCAATAGATTTTAACACTAACACCAAAACAAATAACTTTAATCACAATACTAGTAATAAAATAGATCAAGTAAATTAATAAATTTTTAGTAAAATTTATATTTATATTAATAATGGTATATAATTAAAATATAATTAATTTTAAAAATAGAAAAAATAAAAAATAAATTAAATTAGATATTTATGTATACTATATAATTAGTATTTGTCAAATATAATACTTAAAAGTGCAATGCCTAAGTGGCAAGTAAAGGTTGCTTTTGTTCCAGGGTTCTTGGTTCGAGACCTTGTGGAGACATTTTAAAATTTTTTTCAAGCAAACCAGTTTGGTTAGACCGGTTTTTATCGGTTCACACCGATTTTATTCCTTAAACGGTCCAAAGAGTAAACCTAGTCCAGTTTCGATTCTAGTATGGTTCACTAATTTTTCGGTCGAACTAGCCAATCCAGTTCGATTTTTACAACTATAGATTGAAATACAAACATAATTTCAAAAACCAATAAGTATTATAAGATGATCGGATTGGATCGAATCGGATCCACACTCTAATCAGATAGAAGTAAATATGTTTTAAAAAGTAAACAAAAAAATTATTGACTTTTTTTATAAAAATAAAAAATTTTAATATTTTTTATTTTATGGATATATTTGATATCTGATCCAAACATAAAAAGTGCAAATATCGAATTTGATCTAATGAGTTTAGTGCGGATTGGATCGAAATTTCAGCCATATCCCATCTGTAAACACCCCTAGCAATAATAACTAAAAAATTATAATGATTATATTTTTAACTAAGAGAAAGTGCCAAAAAAAAATTACTAAATACAAGAACATTTAATCAAATATTAAAAGAAAATTTTACTTTAAAACAGTTAGACTTTTTTTGCTCATATATATATATATATATATATATATATATATATATATATATATATATATATAATGTAATAATAATAATAATATGATAATTGTTTTATATATCACACAAATATAAATGTTTTTTTTCTATAATCTTAAGAAAGGTTTTGTAAATCCCTAATCTTGTTATCGATTTTTGTAGTGTTAGCCCTCATATTATCAATTTGATTTTCATATATAATTCGGATGATAAATTATTTGATGACGTGCTTCCTTTTCTACTGTGATATACATACTTGTTTATTCTTATTATTATTATTATTATGTACATTAAAAAAGAACAGGCCAAATTATTGCCATAACATAATAGAAGTATGGAAGTTTATCATTCTTCTCTAATGGAGAAAACAAAATTCTTTTCAATAGTTTATTTAACGTTTAGTAGAATAAAAATAAATTTTATTAAAATAAATTTTAGTATGAGTTTAATATTTTTATTCATCATAAAATATTTATAGAATTACTCGTAGATAAATTTTGGAAAAAAGAAAAAAAAATCATGATTTTTAATTTTATTTTTAAATAAACTTTATTTTTAATTTTAAAATAAATTTTATTTTTTAATAATATTAATTTTTTATCGAATATATTTATTTAATTATTTTTTAATTATATATAATTAAAAATAAACGGTGTTTTCATGGTTTAAAATAATTATATATGATTAAAATAATTTTCATGGTGTTTACCGTATATAATTATTTATAGAATTACCGTATATAATGAATGTGATATATTTTTTTATGTAAATAATCTTTTAAAAAAATCTAATAGTTAATCTATTATTTTTTTTGTTTTAGTCCAAATTAAATATTTTTTATTATTTTTGGAAAGAAAATCTTTTGAGGAATTTAATAATATGTGATGAGGAACACCGAATAAATTATACAGAAACCAATTAAAACACAACATAAAAACATCTTTAAAAAAAGACATTTTAAGCGTCTTTATCTGAGTGGCCTCCATATTTATATAGTAAAATAGATCGAATATATTGGACTGATCCATTTGATTGGCTAACTCATTTAATCTATTTAAAAAATCTTTATTTTCTCTCTTTTTTTTTTAATTTTTAGTAATTTTTTAACAATTTAACTCAAATATCTTAAGTTTTAATCAAAATATCTCAAGTTTCAACGCAATAAACTATCGAACAAACACAAAATTTAGTTCAAACTTCAAAGTTAATATTTTAATCCAAAAATTATTATAACAAACAAAGTTTTATTCCTTTAAATGGAGTCGACTATATGGATCAAATAATGCTGTTGTGCATTATCATGTATGAGATATTCTTTACATTTAAATAATTTTGGCATCTAAGTTCATCCAAAAAATTTTTCTTCTTCTTCTTCTTCTTCTCACGCTCGTTTACGCACGGAGTGTCTTCTTCTTCTTCGCGTTCCTCCTCCTCCTCATTCACCTCCTTTTTTGCGTTCCTTCTTCTTCACGTGTTTTCTCCTTATCGTCATTCTTTTGCAGTTGTTACTGCTGTATTTTTTTGGTCTTTTCCTCCTTTTCTCCCTGGTGAAGAAGCAGTAGAAGGTGAGGATGAAGAGTTTTGAATTGTGCAGAACAGAAATGAACCGAACATGTTATTATGGTGAAATAATTGTATAGTACTAAATGAATGGAACATTATCCATTATATAAATTCAAATTCGAACATCTTTCTGCATAATGAACCGAATACATACTCATGGTGAAACAATTGTATAGTATTAAATGAACGAAACATAATCCATTATATAAAATCAAATTCAAACAGCTTTCTGTATAATGAACTGAACACGTACTCATAGTGAAACAATTGTATAGTACTAAATGAACCGAACACGTAGTCATAGTGAAACAATTGTATAGTACTGAATAAACGAAACATAATCCGTTATATAAAATCAAATTCAAACAGCTTTCTGTATAATGAACCGAACACGTACTCATGGTGAAACAATTGTATAGTACTGAATGTGATGAGTTTGGAAAACTCCATTTTTAATTTAAGTGATGATCAAACATTATAAATATGATTGATTGCAAGATTATTATTTTGATTTTAATTTTCATATGTTGATTAAAATAATCTTTGCAATGCAGATTTATATTGGGCCAATTTTCAGCCTTAGTATTAAATTGGTGAGACCATGGCTGAAATAAATTTTTTGTTTCTTGGGCCGAATAGAAAAGAAAAAAATCAAAGCCCAGTATGAAATAAAAAATTCAGCCTTATATAAAATAAATGTTGGCTGAATTGTTTAATTGGGCCAGTTTCTACTAACATCATCATTAAGCCCATATTAAACCAAATATCCAATGCTTGGACCGAAACCTATTGAGGGAAAGCAAATATTTTGCCTCCAATGGATCTCAATTTTTACCATGTGGTGGAATTCAAATTTCATTAAAGTAAAGTTAATACATGGGAACTATGAGAGAGAAATTGTCATTGATTTGATGGATGGCTTTAATGCTACACGCTACTCAGGGAAGTAAAAGCAATCCCATTTCAATTAATTCAATTACTTCTAATTGCTTTTCTTCTAGCTCTATATTCTCTCTCATCTCTCTTCTACCTTCGGTCATATCATTACAGAGAAAGCATGGAGGCTATGGCTAGACACCGAAAGGAAGAACAAGCAACAAAGACCATCACAATGATGGCAAGAAAAAGTAAACTAAAAGTATGCTGTGGCTAAGATTCTCATTCACTTGTGGTAAGATTTTGTGAAGAGATCTTGGCTCCTCCATACCAAAAATGGAAGTGAAGATCTCGGTCAGAGAAGAAGATCCTTGGAGGGATGGCTTGTCTCTGAGTCTGCTCAACCATCACAGGAGATAGCTACAGTGGCTACGTGATGGAGGAAGCAGAGATTGGAGCAGATGAAGCTATCATCATCATGAAGCATCAAGGGCCAGGAGTTCATCTTGGAGAGCAAGGCAAGGATGAAGGGCTCATATTGATGAAGATTGGTGACCAAGGAAGGACAAGAGATAATTGCATGTTGGGTTTTGCATGTGTTATCTCTTCTCTCTCTCTGGCCGAACCGGTTCTAGTTGAAGAAGAAGAAGATTGGCTTGGATTGTTTGGTTTCAACCGTGAAGGCTTCTCCCTATAAGTAAGGGTGAACAGTCAGGGTTTGATTCAAGGAAAAGAGTGAGCACAGAGTTCCTATAGCTCTCTAAGCTGACATAATTTCTTCTCCTTCAATGTTCTTTATTTTGTATTTTTCTGTTTAATTTTGTCATGTCTTGAGTCTCAATGAAAAAAAGGCAAACAGTGAGATTTGTAAAGAAAAAGCCATAGAGCAAAAAAGGCAGAGAATGCAAAATTAAAAGAAAAAAGCCATAGATGTCCTTAGAGGTTCTTTGTACATCTATGTTGTGTTTCATGATTCTGTGGGAATCCCTTTGCAAGTTGGGTTAGCACTTAGCAGAGAAAGCTTGGCAGTAACCAAGTCAAGTTCAGTTTGGGTTTAGATTCTGGACTTGTCCCAGATAGGAAGGGTAGTTTCTAGGGAGAATTGGTGTTTGTAATCAAGAAGGATTATAGTGAAATTCCATCATTGTTGTGATGGAGACTGGATGTAGGCTGTCTTGCACTTAGCAGCTGAATTAGGATATATCTTGGTGTAATTCTCTCTCTTCTACTCCATTTCTATTTCTGCTACACAGAAGATAAAACCAAAAATATCTCGTGCTGACTGACGAGACAAAAAGAAAAGTCTCGTCGCTGGGGACGAGACAAAAGAAAAAGTCTCGTGGCTAGTTATGAGATAAAAAGACAAAAAGTTTCCAGAAGTGGTTTCAAAGGCCAGCAAGTATTGTCAAGCAAAAATGGGGCTAAGATTCAATCCCCCCCCATTCTCTTAGCCACTGATAACCATCAATTGGTATCAGAGCTTGTTCTCAAAGAGATCAAGCTTTGCAGCTTGGAGAAAAGATTCTGATAGCAGAAAATAGTGGCTCAAATCTGGTGTCCTACACCCTAACTGAAGGACAATCAAGCAACAGACCTCCTCTTTTCAATGGAAAAAACTATACCTATTGGAAGGAGATAATGAAGATCTTTGTGCAAGCAGTGGACTACAGACTTTGGAAAATTATCCTGGAAGGTCTTCAATATCCAACCGTCACAAGTGCCGAAGGAGTTGTCACTCCTAAACCAGAAGCAAGCTGGACCGAAGAAGACAGAAAGAAGGTTGAGCTTAACACCAAGGCCATCAACTTACTCAACTGTGCTATCAGCTTCGAGGAATACTGACGGGTATCACGATGCACAACGGCAAAGGAAACCTGGGACAAACTTCTAGTGACTCATGAAGGAACCACCATTGTAAAGAAGACTAGGATAGACATGTTAAACAGAGAGTATGAAATATTTGCAATGAAGGAAGGAGAATCTATTGATGAACTGTTTGAGCGCTTCAACATCATCATTGTCGGCTTGGATGCTATGGGAATCAAGTATCCTGAATCTGTGCTAGTGAGAAGAGTGTTAAGATGTCTCACAAAAGAGTGGGAAACAAAAGTATTAATTATTTCTGAGAGTAGTGGTCTTGACTCCATGACATATGATGATTTGAGAGGAAATTTACTTGCTTTTGAAAACACTTATTTGAAAAAGGATTCAAAAAGGAAAGGAATTGCTTTTACATCTGTGACTAACTCCCTGGATGATGAATCCAGTGATTCTGAAAATGAATTTGTGTTGTTTGCCAAAAAATTCAGGAAAATGGTGAAGCTCAAGGAGAGAGGCAAATGAGGTAGCTCAAGAAAACAGAAGAAAGATCTCAGTAAGGTGACATGCTACAACTGTAAAGAAACGGGGCATTTCAAATCTGACTGCCCTAAGTTGAAAAAGGAAAAAAAGCCGAAGAAAGGAAAGAAAAAGGGTCTGATGGCATCATGGGAAGATCTGAAAAATGATTCAGAAGACGATGAGGAATTCGAAACCTTGTCTCAACCATGTCTTATGGCTGACCATGTTGAATAGGTAATCATTCCTAACCCTAACACTGAATCTCTTCATCTTATGATAGATCATCTTTCTGAAAAAATAAGATGCTTTTTGCTGGATAATCAAGAACTTGAACAACAAATTATCATTCTTAAAGCAGAAAATGGATTTCTCAAAGAAAAGCTAAGGGAGGCTGAAACTGCTTGTGATCTTGTTGAAGAAAATAAGCAGTTAAAAGCCCAACTTAGGAGCTGTGAAAGTGACCATTCAGTTGTTGCATATGTCGATTGTTTTAAGAAATGAAGAGTTGCTTAAAGAGGTCAAAAGGTTTAAGGAAGACTTAGCCAAGTTCACTCAAAGTTCTGAAAATCTGAATCAAATCTTGGCTAGCCAAAAACCTTTTTATGATAAAGCTGGCTTGGGGTTCTATAAATCTGTTGAAAAACCTCATTTTGAAAACATTGCTTCATCTTCCAATGATACAAGATTTCAAAACCCAAGAAGCTTTAACAAAACAGCAACTCCAAGATTTTGTAGACTATGTAACCGAAATGGACACTTTCCTATACAATACTTTTTTGGTGAAAGGATGATAGGTGATAAAGTTTACAAGGTTATTTTTTATTATAATGGCTTAGGACATAAGAGATGGTTTAACGTGAAAGGATCCAAGAAAATTTGGATACCTAAGGTCACTTGAGCTTGTTTTGTAGGTATGCCTAGCATCCAAACGGAAGGAAAATATGTGGTATATGGACATCGGATGCTCTAGGCATATGACCGGAAAGACAATCTTCTTCATAAAGCTTGATGAATATGATGGAGGATTTGTCACTTTTGGTGATGATGCTAAAGGAAAGATAGCGGCTATTGGAAAAGTTGGTAAAAGCTTTTCATCTTGTATAAATGATGTTCTTCTTGTAAATGGTTTGAAACATAATTTACTTAGTGTAAGCCAATTGTGTGATCTAGGTTTTAAAGTTATTTTTAGAAAGTTTGTGTGTTTGGTTGTTTGTGAAAAATCTGGGGATATTTTATTTGAGGCTAAACGGTGCAATAATGTGTATGGATTGACTATTGAGGATTTGAAAGAACAAAATGTAACATGTTTTACTTCTCTTGAATCTGAAAAATGGCTATGGCATAGAAAGTTGGGTCATGCTAGCATGTACCAAATTTCTAAGCTAGTCAAGAAAAATTTAGTTAGAGGAATTCCAAATATCAAATTTGATAAGGATCTTACTTGTGATGCTTGCTAATTGGGCAAACAAGTAAAATCCTCTTTTAAACCAAAAGATGGAATCTCAACCAAAAGGCCATTAGAGATGTTACACATTGATCTTTTTGGTCTAACAAGAACTCAAAGTTTAGGAGGTAAATACTATGGTCTTGTGGTGGTAGATGATTACTCTAGATTTGGTTGGGTACTTTTTCTTGCTCATAAAAATGATGCTTTTCATGCTTTCTCAACCCTTTGCAAGAAAATTCAAAATGAAAAGGATTTAAAAATTGCTCATTTGAGAAGTGATCACGGAAGAGAATTTGAAAACCAAGACTTTGAAAAATTCTGTGATGACTTTGGAATTGCTCATAACTTTTCATGCCCTAGAATCCCTCAACAAAATGGGGTGGTTGAGAGAAGGAATAGAAGTCTTCAAGAAATGACTAGGGCCATGCTTTGTGAGAATGAGATTCCAAAATTTTTATGGGCAGAAGCTGTAAATACAGCTTGTTATATTTTGAATAGGACAATTATTAGAAAAGGGTTGAAGAAAACTCCCTATGAGCTATGGAAAGGAACCTCCCCCAAATCTTAAGTATTTTCATGTTTTTGGATGCAAATGCTTTGTACTTAACAATAAAGAAAACTTTGGCAAATTTGATCCAAAATCATATGAAGGAATGTTTGTTGGATACTCCACCACTAGCAAGGCCTATAGGATTTATCTCAAAGAACATAGGACCATAGAGGAATCCATACATGTTACTTTTTGTGATTCTAACTCTATTCCCAGTGCTGTGATAGAAGATGATACAGATTGTGAAGAAGTTATCAATAAAGAAACCAGTGAAGAAAATTCCAAATCTGCTCAAAATGAAGAATCTGCCAGTCCAGTTTTGTCTCGTCAGATTGGAGGAGACATTTTCATTTTGTCTCCTGAGTCAGCACGAGAAACTGAAACAGTGAGACCACCAGAAACTCATCAAAGCTCAACACCAATCTGGAATCCTAGAGAATGGAAGTCAATGAGGGGTTATCCTCATGACTTCATCATTGGTGATCCCTCTCAAGGTGTTACAACAAGATCCTCAACCAAAAGACAATCCGAACCAAGCAACTTTGCTCTCTTGTCACAAATGGAACCCAACAATGTAAGACAAGCTCTTGAAGATCCATCATGGGTCAAATCCATGCAAGAAGAGCTTGCTCAATTCGACAAAAATGAGGTTTGCACACTAGTACCACATCCAGATGGTAAGAAAGTTACGGGTACTAAGTGGGTGTTTAAAAATAAACTTGGTGAGGATGGACAAGTTGTTCGTAACAAGGCTAGATTAGTGGCCCAATGTTACGATCAAGAAGAGGGTATAGATTTTGATGAGTCTTTTGCACCGGTAGCTAGAATGGAAGCAATTAGGTTGCTTCTTGCCTATGCTGCCCATAAGGGTTTCAAAATGTTTCAAATGGATGTTAAATGTGCTTTCCTTAATGGCTTTATTGATAGAGAAGTGTATGTGGCACAACCTCCCGGTTTTAAACATAAATATTTTCCAAATCATGTTTTCAAACTATCAAAGGCCCTTTATGGCCTTAGGCAAGCTCCAAGAGCTTGGTATGAAAGGCTTAGTGCCTTCCTATTGGAAAATCACTTTCAAAGGGGAACCACCGACACAACTTTATTCATTAAAGCATCTAATGATGATATTCTCCTAGTTCAAGTTTATGTGAATGACATTGTGTTTGGTTCGGCCAATGAGTCCTTGTGTGAAGAGTTTGAAAAACTCATGACTAGTGAGTTTGAGATGAGTTTAATAGGAGAGCTTACTTTCTTTTTTGGCCTCCAAATTAAACAAACTCCTAGTGGTACCTTTATTTACCAAGGAAAGTATGCAAAAGAACTTATCAAAAAATTTGGCCTAGAAAGTTCCAAACCAATGGGAACACCAATGCATCCTAACACAAAACTTGAAAAGGATGATGATGGCAAAGATGTAGATGAAACAAGGTATAGAGGAATGATAGGTTCACTCATGTACCTTACTTCTTCTAGACCGGACATTGTTCAAAGTGTGGGTGTATGTTCAAGGTTTCAATCTCACCCAAAAGAATCTCATCTTTCAGCCGTTAAGCGCATCATTAGATACATTAAAGGAACTAGTGATTATGGCTTGTGGTATCCTAAATCTGATGACTTTTATGCATTAGGGTTTTGTGATGCAGATTATACGGGAGATAGGGTGGATAGACGGAGTACATCCGGCATGTGTTGCTTCCTTGGAAGCTCACTCAACATGTGGTCAAGCAAAAAGTAAGCCACAGTGGCTCTATCCACAGCTGAAGCTGAATATATTTCCGCATCTGCATGTTGTTCACAATTAATTTGGTTAAAAACACAGTTGGAAGATTACAAATTAAAGATCAATAGTATACCCTTATTTTGTGATAATATGAGTGCTATAAACATTTCAAAAAAATCCTGTTCTGCACTCAAGAACCAAGCACATTGAGATAAAATATCATTTCATTAGAGAATATGTGTAAAAGGGTACTATTGATATTCAATTTGTAAAATCTGAAGACTAACTTGCTGACATTTTTACAAAACCCCTCTGTGAAGACAGATTCTGCACTTTGAGAAAAAGTTTGGGAATGATTGATTTAATTTCCGTTGATAACTTGTGAAATTTTGATTCTGCTCAGTTTTGTCTCGTAGGAAAGGACGAGATAAAAATCAGAGTGTGATGGAAGGACTGTGATCAAGGGGGAGACTGCGCCGAAATCAATTCTCATGAGCCCCACCAAATTTCTTTGACCCCACACTGACCGTTTTGTTAGTTTCCCTCTATGTAAATCACAATCTCTTTTTGTTGTCTCATCAAATCTAGTTGGAAGTGGTGATTGTCAAATCAAATCCTTCTCCTCAACTAATCCCTTGATTCTAGGAAACCACTTTTCAATTTATTTCAAATAAAAGAGAAACTCCCTTGGGTAATAACCACTCCTTAATGGTCATTAAATTCCCTCCAATTCTCTCTCCACTCCTCATTTATTACGTCTCTAACCTCCCCACTCCCACACTCAATTTGGCCTTCATCAACCCTTCCTATTCCACTTCACCATTATCATCATGAAAAAGAAAACTGCACCTAGAAAAAGCGAACGGATTCTTTTCTCTCAAAAACCGTTCACACCACAATCACACACCCACATCCATATTCATTCTACATCCTCATCTTCTCCCTCACCTCCCTCAAAACAAACCGACACCATGAGAAGGAAGGTCATAGCCACGAAAACCTCTTCAAGAAAGAAGAAAGAAAAAGTTCATGTGGAGGAAGAGGAAGAATCTCACACCTCACCCATTCCATCTCCACCACCATCTCCACCTAAGACAACCACACTCGAAAGAAGCACTCAGAAAATAAAAGGGTTCGCGCTGCACAACACCAAGGAACCCGCGAATCTGGAGTCCTTGGATTTCAAGAACAAATTCAACAAACCACATTCTCATTATGATCCTGCCAGGTTCAACTCCTGTGCTTCATATGAATTTCACAAAGAGGTTTTGGAAAAACGTCATCTCTATGCAACCTATCTAGTCAATCTTGACCCTCTCACCAACAAAGGGATAAACGTCTCTTCTCTTTTTGAACTTCTTCAATGGACTCCTCTGCTTCACATCCAGAAACCGGTTTACCCAGGTTTAGTTCGTGATTTCTATGCCAACATGCGACTGATTGATGGCACCATCCACTCATATGTAAAAAGGGTGCACATTACTCTTGACACTAGAACTATTGGGATGGCTCTGAGCTACAAAGAGGAAGGGCCAAGAGCATATATGGTCAAGAAGTGGGACTCACAGGTCGGCGTCACCGATAAGGTTGTTCTTCAACACATCTGTGAAAATCTCTCTGGCTTGGATGGAACTACTCCTACCCACAAAGCTCTCGGTCCCACCAACTCTCTGTTTCACCGGATCATCACCCACATTCTGACCCCTCAAAGTGGCTCCCATAATAGAGTAACATTCTCTGACTCTCTCATCATTTTTGCTCTTGTTACATTTACTCCTATATCTTTTGGTTACCTCATGATCAGACACATGTGGGAGTCAGTTAAAAGCACCAAAAAGGTGAATCTGTCCTATGGAATATTTTTAACAAGTATTTTTGAATATTTTAAAATTGATCTCCTGAATGAGGCTGTAGAAAACAAAGTGTCTATGATCAAAGGAGGTGGAGCTGTTAAAGGAACCAAGGGCAAAAAATCTGTGGCTTCGGAGAGTGACTATGAAAGTCGGCTTGAATCTTCCAAGGCAACCGAATCTATCAAAGAAATTCTCATTGAATTTTCAAATATGTCGGATCTCATGATACAATTCCATAAGGCGGGACACAAGCTAGCCTATGAAAATGAGAAGGCTTGGAAAAGATGTAAGGATAAAGTCAGTCTGATGCTTGAGAGTCTTGAGGAGGATCTGGGAATTGCTAGTGAGGAAGGAGCTGAGGAATCTGATCTTCATTTATCTGATGATTAATCTGTTTCTTTTAATATTTGATATTGGCATGTTTAGCCTCAATTTGATACTCTGTTTTGTTTGTGTGGATACTCTTAGTCCTATAACTCTGTAATACACTGTGGATACTTTTGAGAAATATTTTGGATATTATATTTGCTATGTCATCCTTTGCAGGTGCCCCTTGATGACAAAATGGGGAGAAATAATGCAGGAAGAAATTGAAATTAACAAAAACAGGGATGAAATTCTCTTGAGAATTCATGATCTCCCTTGTTTCAATCACTTGGTGTGATGATTTGTGTTTTGCTTGATGACTCATGTGGTGTTGCTTGTTGTGATATGCTTGCTGTGTTTTGATAACAATATATGTGATGTTATGCTTACTGTGTTTTGTGATATGCACTTGATTTATCTTAATGAATAAGTTTGACTTGGAATATTTTATTTTTGACAGTTCCTTTAAAACTATAAAAATATTCAAATAGTTGCCCTGTTTCACAAATTTTTTCTTACCATAATTATCTTGCTCTAATATCTTGACAGGAAAATATTTGAAAATCATTTGAACAGCAATTTTGCTTTGAAACAAAATTAGCCTTGATTGTGTATGAGTTTGGCAGAAAATCAAATTATTGATAACAAATGAGTTTTGATTATCATTAAGTTCTGCTCATAAATCGAGCCATTCAACATCACATAATAAATATGTTGAATAACATTGTTGCCTTAGGCTTGATAAATATTGTTACAGGTAAGAGCTTCTTTGATAAAATAGCACACATTAAGGGAGAGCCATGTGACAATTAGAAATGGGGAGAAATTTAAATATTCAAAGGGAGTATTCTATACTTTAATCTTTAATTTCTTTCCATTTCAATTTTAATAATGTTTGTCATCAAGGGGGAGATTAATGAGTTTGAAAAACTCCATTTTTAATTTAAGTGATGATCAAACATTATAAATATAATTGATTGCAAGATTATTATTTTGATTTTAATTTTCATATGTTGATTAAAATAATCTTTGCAATGCAGGTTTATATTGGGCCAATTTTCAGCCTTAGTATTAAATTGGTGAGACCATGGCTGAAATAAATTTTTTGTTTCTTGGGCCAAATAGAAAAGAAAAAACCAAAGCCCAATATGAAATAAAAAATTCAGCCTTATATAAAATAAATGTTGGCTGAATTATTTAATTGGGCCAGTTTCTACTAACATCATCATTAAGCCCATATTAAACCAAAGATCCAATGCTTTGACCGAAACCTATTGAGGGAAAGCAAACATTTTGCCTCCAACGGATCTCAATTTTTACCATATGGTGGAATTCAAATTTCATTAAAGTAAAGTTAATACATGGGAACTATGAGAGAGAAATTGTCATTGATTTGATGGATGACTTTAATGTTACACGCTACTCAGGGAAGTAAAAGCAATCCCATTTCAATTAATTCAATTACTTCTAATAATTGCTTTTCTTCTAGCTCTATATTCTCTCTCATCTCTCTTCTACCTTCGGTCATATCATTACAGAGAAAGCATGGAGGCTATGGCTAGACACCGAAAGGAAAAACAAGCAACAAAAACCATAACAATGATGGCAAGAAAAAGCAAACTAAAAGTATGCTGTGGCTAAGATTCTCATTCACTTGTGGTAAGATTTTGTGAAGAGATCATGGCTCCTCCATACCAAAAATGGAAGTGAAGATCTCGATCAGAGAAGAAGATCCTTGGAGGGATGGCTTGTCTCTAAGTCTGCTCAACCATCACAGGAGGTAGCTACAGTGGCTACGTGATGGAGGAGGCAGAGATTGGAGCAGATGAAGCTATCATTATCATGAAGCATCAAAGGCCAGAAGTTCATCTTGGAGAGCAAAGCAAGGATGAAGGGCTCGGATTGATGAAAATTGGTGATCAAAGAAGGACAAGAGGTAATTGCATGTTGGGTTTTGCATGTGTTATCTCTTTTCTCTCTCTGGCCGAACCGGTTCTAGTTGAAGAAGAAGAAGATTGGCTTGGTTTGTTTGGTTTCAACCGTGAAGGCTTCTCCCTATAAGTAAGGGTGAACAGTCAGGGTTTGATTCAAGGAAAAGAGTGAGCACAGAGTTCCTATAGCTCTCTAAGCTGACAGAATTTCTTCTCCTTCAATGTTCTTCATTTTATATTTTTCTGTTTAATTTTGTCATGTCTTGAGTCTCATGGAAAAAAAGGCAAACAGTGAGGTTTGTAAAAAAAAAGCCATAGAGCGGAAAAAGGCAGAGAGTGCAAAATTAAAAGAAAAAAGCCATAGATGTCCTTAGAGGTCCTTTGTACATCTGTGTTGTGTTTCATGATTCTATGGGAATCCCCTTGCAAGTTGTGTTAGCACTTAGCAGTGAAAGCTTGGCAGTAACCAAGTCAAGTTCAGTTTGGGTTTAGATTCTGGACTTGTCCCAGATAGGAAAGGTAGTTTCTAGGGAGAATTGGTGTTTGTAATCAAGAAGGATTATAGTGAAATTCCATCATTGTTGTGATGGAGACTGGATGTAGGCTGCCTTGCACTTAGCAGCTGAACCAGGATATATCTTGGTGTAATTCTCTCTCTCTTCTACTCCATTTCTATTTCTGCTACACAGGAGATAAAACCAAAAATATCTCGTGCTGACCGACGAGACAAAAAGAAAAGTCTCGTGGTTGGGGACGAGACAAAAGAAAAAGTCTCGTGGCTAGTTACGAGATAAAAAGACAAAAAGTTTCCATAAGTAGTTTCAAAGGCCAGCAAGTATTGTCAAGCGAAAAAGGGGCTAAGATTCAACCCCTCTTCTCTTAGCCACTGATAACCATCAGAATGAACGAAACATAATCCGTTATATAAAATCAAATTCGAAACACCATTGTCTACAATTTAAATATTATCAATTCAATTCAATTCAATTCAGATTCAGAACACCTGCGTCCATTCAATTCAATTCAACAATTGCATTGCATTCAATTTGATTAAAAAAATAATCCCTTAGCAAAATGTTGGTGTTGTTATGATGACGATAACAAAAGAGGAGAAGAAAAAGAAGAAGAAGAAGAAGAAGAAGAAGAAGAGAAGAAGGTATACGTGAATTTGAAAGAAGAAGAAGAAGCGCGGAGGAAGAGAAGAAGATAAAGCGCGTGTAATGACGCTCTTTTAATGAGAGTGATTTCTGTTGGTGTTGGACCTACTTAGATAAAACTTGGATGAAAAAATACTTAAATGTGTAGCATAGCTCATCATGTATTATGTGAGACTGTTGGCATAATCTAAAATTTATTTATTTTTAATTAAAAATTATATATTTAGACAAAATATAATAATAAACGAACTGATCTGTTTAACCAATCAAACTTTTCTTGGATAGGTGAATTTTTATTTTGGAGGTCTGTATATATTTAATATATAATTAATTCGTCTGTTTAAATTTATGGACTTAACTTATGGACGTAAACAGATCAATTTAAATGACAAAGATGATCTATTTGATATCTTTAATGATTTCACATTTTTTAATGTGTATTTTTTGTATTTTAACATATATTTTATGTAAATAATTAAATTAATAGTTAATTTTTAATGCACACATAATGCAGTTGACTTTTTTAATTTTAATTCTCTAAAGGTATCCGTCATATATATATATATTATGCAGCAACACTCTTTCTCAGCACTAACTATGTATAAATTGTGTGGTAAGTAGATTTTCAATTCACCATTTTAAGTGCGCAATAGGGGAAAAAAAAAAGAAAGAATAAAATGAAGCAGCGTGCATAATGGAGTTGTATCAATCAAATAACAAAAAACACGGAATCATAAGTGTGAAGAGCATCAATATGAAAAGGACTAAGCACCACAATTTAGATAGAAAACTAGGTAGGTGCATACTTAACTACCTTCTACAAAGGAACACACACAAAATTTTAATTTCTCCCTCAATCATTTTGGTGGTTGATTTCACTATTCAGTCTAGTGGACTTATTATTATTATTATTATTATTATTATTATTATTATTATTATTATTATGCATGTGCTGTTTATTAACTATTAAATGTAGGTACTATCAAGTCACCAAAAAAAAAAATGTAGGTACTATCAGTTGAGAGTCACGACCAAAGGTTGTAGTTATTTTGGGGATAAACACTATTTTAGTGTTTAAGATTTAGAATTAAAATCAAAATCTTTTTTAATTCAAAAGTAAAGGTTTCCAAGGTTTAAATAAACGATATTTATTGTTTAATTTTAAATATCTTTTATTTGACATTATTGTCGATGCGACAAAAACTATTATTTAGGTGGCAAGAGTTTATCTTTCACATATATGGAAAAATACATTTGTAAAGAGAATATATCTAAGTGTGTATATAGTAAATAGTAGTTAGAATCAATTAGTTAATACTATAGGGTTGAATTAAAGAACCACTTTTAAAGTTTAATAAACAAATTGTACGAAAATTTGATTTTAAGAGATTATTTTTAATTTTGTCTTATTTCTTAGTGTAGAAGAGAATAGAATTAAAATTACAGAAAATAGAAAAGGAGAAGTGTAAGACCATGATATATCCTAGTTCGACCACGAAGTGTAATATAATTTACATTTAGTCTTTACTATTATAATAGTAGAATTTTTACTATAATAAATTTGGATTACAAATACCAATTTCAATAGACTCATACTTTCGTAACTTCACCTAAGTTATTTTAAATTTAGTAACTCGTCTCTGTGCTAACCTTACTTGAAAATCAAGTGTATTCTAAATCAACACATTTTTTAAATTGAAAACACTCAATCAAATATTAAATAGTTTCTATATGTACTATTCTCTTTATTTTTTGTATCTCTCAAAATAAATTTGAATCTAAAAAAAAAAAAGTATAAATACATTCAAAAACAAAAAGTCAAAGGCTGTTTTGTATGATCTACAATATGCATGAATTGGTTGCCTACTTCCTTGATAGAAATTTTCATATATAGAGTTTGATTGCTTTTTTAATGTTGGAATATAATCATTCTATGACGAGAAGAGTATTTGCATCTTGTGACATTATTTGTCCATTTTCTTTTCGAATAATTTTACTTTAAGAATCAATTGGCCTAAATACTTCGGGCATGTGTGTGTTTTAATGGCCATTTATCTAGTAGTGACATCAATTTGAATTTGTGCATTTCTTAGTTGGTTATAAGATCACAAGATGCATCTATAAAGTCATTGTGAATTTCTGGTTCATATTGTCATGTTCGACGATCTAAAATAACAATGATACATTTTCATTTATCTTAGCTTATTTTCCAACTTTGTATTCTCTTCCTCAATTGAAAATATTTCTCATCAAATTGGCAATATACAAAATGAGCCAATTATATTTATTATTAGTATTTCAAAACACTTTTTCATAAAGAAAAAATCATATCTAACATATATATTCTTAATTTGGTATTTTGAAATCTTTAAAATGAAAAAATATTTGATTTGTGGCCAAAGCTTATCATCATGGAAGAGAGAATTGATGTTAGTCTAACTTTTAAGTGCTACAACAGTATGTATTCAAACTCAAATGACTACATGGATTTGATCTCATAACTAGTGTAACAACAATTTTAAGACATTTTATAAACAATAATGGTGGTCTATTTTATGTATGAACATAAACTATTACATTTCAAATATTTTTACGAGTGGCCATACAACAAATATAAACAATTTGGTCACTGGCAAGTTAAAAATTTTGACTGGATTATAAGACGATCAATTACTTCAAACAAGGCATCTATTTTTTACTTTGTTTAAAAATAATAGAAAAATAAAACTATGGGTATTCATATATTTTAGTAATGTATACGAAATAAATAATAATATATACAAGATACATATATGCTTTGTAATACCTTATCACATAAAGTCTTACGCTTAAATTGTAAAGCAGAGGTGGCGAGGTATTACGACATCTAAAAGTAAAATACGTACATAAATATAGTTGAAAGAATTTATAATTAGGAGCCTTAAAGAAAAAGTAAAAAAAAAAACGAAAACAGAAATTCGGGTCACACTCGCAGGGTTAATCGTAAAATGGATAGGAAAAATCAAAAGAAGACCAAAAACATAATATACAACACGGAGTTTGAAAATACAGATATCAAGTTCCAGACTGGACCTGCGAAGCTAAGGCCGGCCATAGTATATATATAGAACCCAAATAAAACTCAAACTAAAGAATAAACACCTATTTCTCCAAGTCAACCTCTATGAGGGTCAGACATAAAATATATATAGAGGAGAATCTATATACATATATACATAGCATAAATACAAAATACAGTATCCCAAAATAACCAAACTTCGCTTGCACAGGAGATTCCAGACGCTTAGCGAAGTGCCTCTCGACCTGCATCTGAAAAACAAGATATATATGAAGTGAGAACCGGAGGTTCTCAGCATGGTAATTGTGCCCACATATATAATATATAAGGTTCAGAAAAAGCTAGAGACATTCCTAGAACTTCGACACTCAGATTTAAATCTTAAAGTTTATAAATTGAAAGCTATAAATAGGGTAGGTTATCTAAGATTCTTATTTCTAATTTATTTCTAACTTAAGCCCTAATTTTCGCCTTCCTCCAATCCTCCGTCTGGTACACAGACAAACAATACAGACAAAGCAAATACAAGTAGGATATAGATACAATAGATAGCAAATATAGCAGGTATACATAATAATCACATAGGCAAGCCCAATTAATGCACAATCAAACAAAACACGCATATGCATATGATGTATGCCTATCCTATAGCTGATGATATCATCTGTTGGTTATATAGCTAACCCCGACATATCCTGGTAGCAAACCGTGGACAGAAACATCCTTCGCGGAGCAAGCGGGACTGAGCCACAATCCCCTTGCTACTATCCGCTCCACCCAGAGCAAGTGGAATAACCATTACTGCTGCTACTAACCAGGTGGGTGTTTATAAGCTCAACCTGGAGCAAGCAAGATGAACCACAATCCTTGCTACTGTCCAGGTATCTCAAACATTGACTCGGAGCAAGCGGAACGAACCACAATCCTTGCTACTACCCAGGTATCACAAGCATATCTTCATTCAATCTTAATCAGATAAACTATTCTTCCATCCAAATTAACTAATACAAAACTTTCCAAAAATTCTCATAAAATTTCGGCAACACTTCTCCTAAAATTTGAACTTTGCCACCCTTCTCGGGTCCCATCCAAACCAGTAAATCATCCACAAATATATATATATATATATATATATATATATATATATATATATATATATATATATATATATATATATATTCAACAAATCTCCACAACCTATCCTCATCATTATTTATTATCAATATTATTTATCACATTCATTAGTCATTTCAAAGCTCATCATTATAATTCAATATCATTAATCAATCATCAATCATTCTCATAATCATTAATAATCAATCATCATGCATTTCAACCACCCACTCAATAGTTTCCAACAACGAGTCACTAAACCTCAACCTTCCATATCATACAACTTATCCTATGGTCATCTAGCTTATGTTTTCACAAAACATTATATATTATCTATGAGAAACTAAAATCATACTTTAGCCGATTCCTCCTTGAGCTCAGAATACCTAAAAAATCTCTCCTTTCACAAGCTAGCTTCCAAACGTCAATTTCTCAAGCTTAATCACCCAGATTTCGTTCCAAACCGTCCAATTGAACTCCAAATCAACAAGAACACAATCTAATTCACACAATATCACTATCATCATCATAGGATTCACTAATTCAATAATTCACAAAGGTTCAATAGTTTCTTACCTTATCCACGGATCAATTAGATAAAACCCAGTGATTATCCGTTGTTAGAGTTCACCTAAACTATCAACATCATTCAATTCCTCAATACCCAAACTCAAAACCCACAAAATTTAGGAGAAGAAGAACTGAGCAATAAATGCAAATTTCTTACCAAATTGGTTAGTGGGTTTTGTAGAGAGTTTCGAGAAGAACGCGTGGCCGCTGATGACTCGTCAATCGGAGCTCCGAATTGAAAGTTAGCAGGATTTAAAAGTTGAAGTGAATTTGGAACTTAGGGTTCGTTCCTTTACCCCCCCCCTTCTTCAACATGATTTCATTTCTCTCAGAAGGAAAGGCTGTGTGTTGGCGTTTTATATATGGGCGTTGGGTTCGGTTTAACCGATTTAGTTTGTTAGTCTGGTTTTAGATTAAAATTTTTAAAATTAGTGTCAAAATTCATATTTTAATTATTTCTACTTTATTAAATAATAAAATTTAATTTTCTAATTTTTTTTAAATAATAATAATTAATTTATTAACTAATTATTCATTAATTGCTCGGAGTTTACATGATTAAGTTTTCAACTTCTACAATTTTAAATTTTAATACAAATGATGTTTCTCCCTCCTGGTAGTTCAAATATTTATAAAAGAATTAGAAACAAAGATTTATGAATAATATTTTATATTCATATTATTCTTGAGCATAAAATAATCTATCATAAAAAAAAATATTCTTAACTAATTATCAAACAATTTATAAAATACTAATTTTATATTTAAATTTTGTCACTTCTCTTTATAGAATTGAAATACGAGGAGCAGAAGTTTTATAATTAGACAAAACACTTTACCTTTAGAAATTGATAATAATAAATTCATAATTTTATTCAAACACTACAAGAAAAACGTTGAGTACCGTTAGATTTACTATTGGATTTAGCATCGCACATTAGTATCGGCTTTACCAACGGATTTATCGATGGTTTTGATGTAAAATTCATTTAGTCGAATCGTTACCGACGGTTTTCCGTTTTCGACGATAAATTCGCCGGTAATACTTAGAGGGAAAATGGGGAAATAGGCGCCAAATTTAGCATGGGATTTACCGTCGGAACAATCCGCCGGTAATCTCATTTTAGTGAAATGCTGCATTTTGATTACCTGCAATGGGTTACTGTCGGATTTATCTGCCGGTAAATCCAATGATAATGAGCCATAAAATTCAAAGCGCGAACCTTTCCCCCTTCAATTTGAAACTACTCTCTCTCTAACCTATCTTCTCCCTTTCTCTCTCTAGCCGGCTCTAAACCCCGTCGCACCGTTAGCCCCACCACTGCCTGCCCCTCCTATCGCTGCCTCCCTCCTCTCCTTGCACTGACCGTTCTCTGCGACGTATCCATTGTAGCCTCCGTTACTTTTGCCGTTCTTCTCACTGTCAACAAGCGCTGTTCTTTGTGTCGGTAGCTTCTTCCCCTGGTCCAGCATGCTTCGTCCACCACCGGGTCCGGCTTCGTCATTGTCTGCCAGGTCCAGGTTAGTTAATTTTTTTTACCTTGCTTTTTTTTTGTTTTTAACCTGATTTTTGTAAAAAAAAAAATGTAATATGGTTTATAATGTGTTCAGATTGATTAGCTAAAAATAAGTAGTTGATTTGCTATCATAAAATTTAGTTGATTTGTTTAGAATACTTTGGAGTTGTTGATTGAATTGTTGAAAATTGCTGCTGAGATTGGTTGAAACTTGTTTGATTGTGTGGAAATTCACTACCCGTTTTTGATGAATTGTGATGCTAGAATTGTCTGGATGATGTTTAACTCTTACCTATTTGATTGTTGGAACTGCTTTGATTGTTTAGATAATTGTGAACTCCTTGCATTAAGGTTATTTTCGCTGAAAAGTTAATGCTAGACTTGTCTGCATTATGCTTGATTGTTTTGAGAATTGATTGATGGTGTTGTAATTCACTAGTTCATTATTGATTTTGCCAAAAGGTTGTTGTTGGAATTGTGTTGAATATGCTAGGGTCTTATGCCCATTTCATTTGAGCTTGGAACGATGAATGTTTGTTAGCTAGTTGATGTGCTTCTGATTTTTTGTCGTTCTTAGTAACCTAATGTTCAAAGCATGCTTGTTTTGTTGAAAAATTATTGAGAATTAGACTGAATGACGTTGATCTAAATTTGGTCATCAAATACTTCTTGCGTGCATTGGTTGCGGATGTTTGTGTTCGCACATGCCATGTGTTGTCCATATGCCTCAAAGAGCTTTTTATTGCAAATTTTGGTCAATTTCTTAAAATGAATGCTTGTCTTAACCTTCTTACTATTCTTATGCTAAACTAACGAAAACACTTATTCATTCTAATGTAATTATTTTGAAACTAAAACACTATGTAATTTTTCTTTTTTTTAAAAAATAAAATAAAACACTTTTAGAATTATTTGTTATTTCTTGAGTTTTTTGTTATGTTATTATTTATTGGTATTTGTTATGGTATTAATATGTTACTAATATGTTCACTGTACATGCATGACGACAGGTAGTAGAGATAGGTCGAGTGGGTCATCACGTAGTCGTGGTAGAGGGCGGGCTTCTGCCGAATTTCCCAGGGCTGCCCAATCATCGCACTCTACCCCGGCTACCTTGTCGACCTCTTTGACGTCACAGGCAGCTCAATCGGACCAGCAATTCATCATGGTCCCAAACCAGAACTGTGTGCCTCTTACTGCTATGCCCCCTGCAGATGCAGCGACGATAGAGCCCGCGGGGGTGATTCCTCCAATTCCCCCGAGCAGGATGCCCCTCCACCACTGACCGTCATTCGGCTAAGGATTTGGTACGATAGCATGCAGTCGTGAATTTAATTTTTTAATATTAAGTTTGTTTAGCTTAAGTTTGTTTATGTTAAGTTTGTTTATCATAAATTTTTTTTATCTTATGTGTTTGTTATCATGAGGTTTTTGTCCTACAGGTTTGCATCAAACCCCAAGCATGCACACAGGAGATTATTGAGGTCATTAAGTCCATGTACAACCGTCCGTGGCAGACCTACATGCAGATCCCGACTGATGTGAGAGAGCGGTAGTTTCAGAAGTGGGCAGTAAGAACCCAATTTCGTTTGAATTACTTAATGTTATAGGAAATGTATTTCATTCCGACTAACTAACCTTGGTGAATCACTTTATACAGTTAAAATTCATATGGGATGCAGAACACAATGTCATGATCAGGAAGACCTATGACTACCATGTCGCAAGCAGTTTCAGCAGATGATGAGTGACGTTCGTCAGGGAAAGGACCAACTGACGAGGTGGATCCATCCAAACATCAAGCATGACTTGGAGGCTTATTTTAGAGATAACGAGGGGTTCAAGCGTCACCATCTGACGAACGTTCTAACAGGGCTTTGCCTAGGTCGTTCAGGTATATGGGTGGGTTGGCAACTTTCATGAAGAGGAAGACCAGAATGGTAAGAATTTTGGCATTATTTACTGTTTTAGTAGTTACTTGAATTAGTTTTTTACTTCCTTTTTTATTATCAATTTGACTAATTAGTTAGTGAGTAGATGTTAGTTTAATGTCATTGTTTTAGTGGATTTATGTGGTTAGAATATGTTAGAATAGGTTAGATTAAGCTCTGAGATTGCTGAAAAATGTTGGATGGAATCCTTTAAAGGTGGCTAAATCCAAATTTTAGAGGAGACTCTACCAAATTTTCATAACATTTTTAAGTGAAATCGAAAAAATTATAATTATGTTTCCAAAATTACAATTAAGATTTTGGTTCATGCTTATATTTGTCTAACATTCATTAATTTGTTCGTTTATTTTATTAGTTGGTTGATATATTAATTTGTCGTCTAAGTCGCTGGAGTTTGAGGCGACACTGGTGTAGACCTTCAAGTATACCCATACTTTAAAGGCAAACAAGGAGATAGTTGCCAACGAGTGGTCTGTAGCCGATATGTGAGTTTAAATTAATTCTAGCTTTCAACTTTATTTGGTTTAAAGTTAATTATTTAACTATTATCCTAATCACTACTAACGTGTGTGACCCAGGAGTACACGTAAAGGTTGGAGACTGCAACCCAACAATCTCAGCTACCTAGTAGGGCCGACAAAGCCGGCTTCGAGACCTCTGTGGTGGATTTCGGTAGGATTTGGTGCGAGACTGCCTCTGAACCCCACATGAATCGCCGCTTCGGGTTGTGGTCGTTCTTCGCCAGTGGCCTCCACTCCTAAGTGTTGGTGGCTTCCTCTGCGTCTGCCTCTACCACCAACCCTGTTGATCCCCAGGAAGTTGTCGACCTGAGGGAGGAGGTACAAAAGCTAATATAGAAGCTTCACCAATAGGCGGAGCAGTCTAAGCAGACGTATCAAGAGATTCTTGCACGCATTGCCGTCAACTCTAACCTGACGGAGAAGTTGGAGCAGCTCGATCGGTTGCGACAGCAGATGGAGGAGTACAACTAGCAGATGCGCGCTGGAGGTAGAGGTAGCGCTGCTGGTGGGGTACAGATGGCAGCACCTCCTCCGCTACCTTAGCAAGGGAATCACAACGGCGACGATGACAAAGACTACTCGGATATGTAGGATTTAGGGTTTTATGCATTTTTCTTTATCTTTACTTCATTGTATTTTACATTTGTGACATTTTATTTCTTTCAGACCATTTATTTTTTAATAAAATTATTTCTTGATTCCTGGTGACATTAAATTTTTGCTAACAATTGTGTTAACAAGAGTCTCCTAATTGTGGCTTAACTTTGCCAAAAAAAAAATGTAGGGTTTATAAATTGTGCATTACCATCGGATTTAACGTCAGCGATATCCGACGGTAACTTTGGCGCCTAAACACGTGAAATGGCGTCAACGTTACCGTCGGATGTCATCAACACAAATTCGACAAACCATTGAAAAAGACTGATGATAACTTCGCTGATAATTAGCGTCGGACAAGAAAAATTCGCCGGTAAGCTATTTCCGGCGATGTCTATACTGTCAACTCAAGGACGACAATAAATCTGACAGTAATCTTTTTACTGACAGATTTATTTGATGAATTCGACAATAATCAATATTTTTCTTGTGGTGAAAAAAAGAGTAAAATCCATCTAATAACTTTCATAATTGCACAAAATTATATATTAAAATATGGTCGAATATATATTGGCTTCTGGGAATATAAAATTTTAAAATATTTAATCCTATACTTCACATAATATGAATAATAAGATTAATTTATTTCATGGGATAATCTTTTAATACATTCCTTTGATGGAATACACAGATTTCTTTAGAAGATCAATTATGATTTTGAATTACAACGACACATTCACTTCATGAGATTATTTTTAACCATATCTGTCTTTATTATGTCAAACAATAACATCGTTATTCTCTTTGCTCAGTGAGCAGTAAAATTATTATTTTTAATAACTATTTTGGTAGATTAATGAACTCTCATAATTCATAATGATAAATCTTTGTGCAATTCCATTAGTATGCATTTTTTTTTTTCATTATTAGATAGTATCTTCAAGATCCATTAGTTCATAATAAATATGCGTAATCATGTAAAAATTGACGTTTTAGGCATTTGAAAGAATTATCCTTTTTAGGTAATAATAATAATGTATTTCTTTTAAAATCTTTTAAAGATCTGCAAGATCTTTTATAATAAGGTACTCAATTTTTATTGTACCATATTTTTTTTTCATTACCAAACAAGGTTCTTAATCATAGAACAATTCATTTTTGATGTGGAGAGTCAAATAATATTATAATCAGAGAGCATACTCAATTGAATATTTTATCCATTTAAATGGATTGTATATGATCTTTTGGGGATTAATATTATGATGATGTGTTCGGGACATACTCGTTTATATAATAATTAAGGCTCATAATCTTGTCTTAATAGTGTCTTTAGAACCCATTAATCAATATAGATTTTAATTTTCAATATCAACGATAAATAATTTTTTTTTTAAATGTTAGAGTTACAAATTCAAAATAAAATCACTTCGAGATAATCTCAAATTTGATTGGAGTTTCTGATAACGTATTATAAAATAACAAATAAAAAAGAGAAGTAGATGTAGAAATAAAATAAAAAAAAATACGATAATTTTATTAACTCTATTATTTCTTGATGTGGTTAAGGCCTTTTGTGGGCAACCATGTCTCTAATTGGTTGTCACTTTTGACCAAATAATGGTTAGGTATGCGAAAAACATACCAACCATTCAAAAAAAAAAAAAAAAAAAAACAACAATAATAATAATAACAGCAACAAGATTTCGGAAATAATTAATCAAGGTTTGTACTATATACAAAATTCCAGTCCTGAATAGTGAATATAATAAACCTAACCTATATCATTGGTGCTCTCTTTGGATTGCAATTTTGCAACAATATTAACACCAATAATAATATCAATCTTTACAGGGATATATATAAAGATGTGAAGAGATTAATTAATCAGCTCAACAATCTAAGTGTAGGAGATGCTTTTATACAATAGAGCATGGAGGTAACTTAAAACACACTACTAAAGTGCCTAATTAATTATCTTATTCTGAAAAAGAAAGAAAAAGAAAAATAAAAAATCCTTGTCCATTAGCAACCAGTAAAAGTGACTGAATGAGAAATTTGAGATTGCAGTTGGTGACATCTCTTCATGAAGATGATTTGCAGGCAAGTTCCTAGCAAAAGGAATAAGTCAAGTCAGAAAAATACTATGGATCAAGATTTCCTCATTCTTCAAGAACTTCCATCAGTTGCATGAATACAACACCAGAGAAAGAAGAAGAATATTCCCTTAACTTCTTATCATCTAAATTACCAAAAACTAGGAGTTAATACGTGCTTAGCCTATAAATCAGCAGCTATGGTTAGCTGGAACTTGGAATTTTTTCATGGGAATGGGAGCAGAAAGGAAAATAATGGAAGTCATCAATATTCCCATAAGTGGCGAGGGTGGCAGCGGCGGTATGATGGCTGTGGTGGCGGGCGATAGTGTAGCGGCAGCGTCAAAACACTTTTTTTTTTTTCATGGCAATTGAACTTTAGACCCCTGTGATGGGAATGAAATATTCATCCCTAACAATTAGGAGAAAATACCAAAAAACTCTTAACATAAACATGAACAAAGATTAACTTTGTGAACTGCTAAATCAAGTTCGAGGTGATCCTGGTTAGAAATTAGATAAATCATATGCTGTCACGGGAGAATTGGTTTACTTAGACTCCTATGATGTTTAGAAGATCCAAATTAATTGACTAAACAAAAGCGCCTATAGGTTTGTTCTCTTAACTTCAAAGTATTATACGCTGCAAATCACCTTCATTTAGATGAAATTTAAGTTATGTTTGAAGGAAGATAAGAGAATGAATCGTAATAAAATTGCATGGCACTTTGTACTTTCATTGTCATTCCCTTCCATCATCTATAAAACTCCAAACATAGTCTTAAGCTAAACTATAGAATCTGTCCCTAGGACTAAATTCTCTCTTGTAGCATATTTGACACTAAAACAAAGAGGACTAAATTCCTCTAAAGTGAGAAAGCAAGAGGGTCATTCACCCTTGGATCAATATAGTGCAATGTCTGGGTTCTACCAAGTGATCAAATAGTGAATAAGCCCTCATTTTCTTACTTTACAAGGGATCTCAATTTAGATTATCCAAAAAAAATAAGACAATATTTTGAAGGGCCAATAAAGAACTTAGAATAGGACTTGAACTTCTTATGCTACAGAAAAGATGGGTGACAACCTTACATCCCAAATGACAGCAAATACTAAGAAATACATTGTAAACAACCAATGAATAGAAACAGTGATTTGAAGAAACACATTGTAAACAAAAATTAATCGAAGACAAAGATGGATGAAATTAGAAACAGTGATTCAAGAACAAGTTGATTGGAGTAGTGGGGAGTAAAGATCACGCTGACCTACATAGGCACAAGAAATACAATCCATTCCACGAAGCCAATATGTCAGTAACAACTAATGAATAGAAAGGGGAGGAGGAGGAGGAGGAGAAGGGTATCACGTGAAGGCTAATGGTTAGAATAGATGAGGGAGTTAGTTATTCAGTTGGTGCTGAGGTGGAAAGTTTGTTATGTGGTTGTTAGCGGCTAGAAATTAGTTAGAAGATATTTATGAATGGTAAACGTGTACCGAAAATTGAGTGGTAGTATATAAGCTAATGATGATGTAGTTAGTGAGTGAGGTTCACTCTTGTAAGGCTCATTTTTTCAGAATCAATGAGAAAGAAAAAACAGAAAGTTCGGACACTCTCTCTTCTCATTCTCTCCTTCTTCTTCATCACATCTAAGACTCAATCTGATTCCTCATTCTCTGAATTGGTTTTCACAAAGGGGGAAGGGGTGTCATTCTTGATAGGAGGATATTTCTAATGTCAGAATTGGGTTCATTTTCATCTTTTTGGCATTCTTTGTTTCATTACTAGCAAATTGCATGCTCAGAGGTATAAGCTAGCTACTTTTCTTGTAGATTTAGTGTTGAATAATAAAATAAGTCATTTTCTTCTGAGTTCTGAAAAAATAATGACAATCGTATCTCTTCTCAGACAATCACACAAGAATTCAGATAAACAAGGACATCTCACAATTCACATTGATAGTTCACAAGAAGTTTAAGACATGCATGTTTCTGTTAGCTTCAAATGTTAGACTGACCAAAACAAATGTAATATTATGTATATCGAATAAAACAGCCCATGTAGAGCAACCCTCAGATATGACATAAACTTCAGCAAAGGCTATGATAATTCAAATGACCTATCAATGAAGGACCACAAGCAGGTTTTATAAATATATCATAAGTCGTTACAAAAGATTGAACCGCACATAATTTAGTATGCTGTATGCTGAATTATGTACGGTTCTTTCGTTTTTAGCAGCTTATAAGATGTTGCTAACAGTTTATTTCAGTTAAAAAATAAAACGGAACATGGCAAGTAGGTACATCATTTGCTTTATTAACCAAAGATTAGCAAGCATGCAATGATTATGACAATGCCACAGATCTAATCACTAAATTTAGATTCCACAATCACCCTAAACCTTTTCTACAATTATTAAATGACTAAATGCTTCTGTAACAATCCACTTTTTAAACATTTCTAAAATTTTATTTCGAAGTTTGTAGAAAACATATTATCCCTATAAGCCTGATGATCATGGTGGATTGGTGTTGGTAGATTTTGATCTAAACTTTTCACATCACTCCGAAGCATTTTAGAGTCCAAGTGAACAACAAGAGTAACTACAATTCTTTCTTAATCACGTGTGACCTACTTTTGCTGCTTCAGGAATTGTTTTTATCTTAACAGTGGACACATCATCACATCCATGGAAATGCATATGTTACAGAATGCATCATGCAAAACAAGAATTGCCAACAAAAATCCAAAGTAACAGAGAACCCCGCAAAACATATCTAGGAATATGGAACGTGTTCAGTTCACAAACCAAGCAAGATAACAGCAGCCAAAAAATAACAGCATATAATCCCAAAATCAACACACAAAAAACAAAACAAAAAGAAAAAACCATTATATTTGAAGCCAAAAACATCCAGAATCTACAATCAAAACAGGAACTTTGGAAACCCCCAGATTTAAAAAACACAAACTTCATCAAGAACCCAGATTTAATAATAATAATAATGATAATAATTAAAAACAATAAACATGAATAGAGAGGAGGGAAAAGAACATACTTTACAACTGAAAAAGGGTGGGGGCATGAAGTTGCAAGAAAGCAGCATAAAACTATCAATCAGAATGGGAATGGTAGTAGAAGTCATCATCAAAGTCAATGGAGGTGGAAGAAGAATAATCATCATGATCTTCAGCAAGATCATCATCATCATCATCATCATCATCATCAGAAGGAAGGTAAGAAGAATAGTAGTAGTAGGAATCAGGGTTCGGGAGGCAGAAGAAAGAGCAGAGGCAGAGAGCAAGACGACCCAATTGGTGAAGAGGTAAGCAGCAGAGAAGATCCACCAACTGCTCCGTCGGGAGTGGCTCACCAATGCACGCCGCCCACTGCCACGCCTCACCGGAGACACGTGCCACTGACACCACCAGCATGCTGCTGAACACCATTCTTATTCCTTTGACTTTGTCTCTCTTGGAATTCAATCCATAAATTGAATAAATATCCAATGCCAGATTTTTTGCAAGATTGACTTCTCTTAATCTTGTTCTTGTTATTGGATTGGAGAATTTTTAGAACTTAGACTTTGGACCCTCACATTTTCGTTCTAATCTCTTTGTACTTTGTCCGCGTCATTACCATTATTTATTACGATCATTTATAATAACCCGTTCATATTTTATGACTAAATATTCTTTTTGTTTTTTTTTTTCATCTCTTCTGCTTAGTAATTAGTATTTAGTAGTATTCTAAGAAGTACAGACACTTTGTTGAGTTGTTGTGTTTGTGTACTAGTATTAAATTCGTGCAATGCACGAGTTTATATTTAAATTTGACATATTAAATTAAAAATAATATTTTATAATCATAAATTTTTTAAGTTTAGTATAACACGATTATCGTTATTATATAATAAATGTACTGAATATGTTGTTTTATCTTTATTCAAAGTAAAAAGTAAATAGAAGAGTATGATATTCTTGAACCATAAGGAGGAAGATATGAAAAAAATAAAAACATATATAATTGTAATAATAGCATGTCAATTTTACACTAAATTTTATATCAGAAGGCTAATAAAAATTTATCGACAACTTAGTATCTTACTAACTTCATTAGAAAAGCAATTGGCATATGATGTTGTGCTCCTTGTTACACATTTCATCTCAAATATGAAAACAGAGTTATAAATAAATTAGTTATATCCACAGTAAATATTTATACAAAAGTGTAAATCATAACATGCTATTAAAATGAAAATAATATTATTCTTACTTAAATATTATTAAAAACTTCTTTGAACACGACATTTGTTTTTTATAACTTTGGATTGTCGTCTTCGTCTAGAATTAAAATTCTGAGACCACTGCTACTCTTAACTCTTGACAAAGCAACATAAAGTTGTCCATAGGTGAACACTGATTTTGGCAAGTAAAGGCCTACATGTAATAATGATTGACCCTAACTCTTGTTAATGGTCATTGCAAAACATACTGTTAATGGAAATTGTCTCCGTTGGAACTTAAATGATAATCTTAAATCTAAAGGGATCAAGTTCATTCTTGGAATATACAGTTTATCTCCAATATTTCTACTAGTCACTACTGTCGCTCCAATTACGTTGCTGCCAAGTTTGTTAATTATTAATCTTGTCCTGTTGCATAAACCTGAAATCTGGTCTATGTTTCGCAGTAGCATTACAGCGACTCATGGCTTCAAAGTCAACTTGTGATTGGATAGTCCCAAACATTTAATGTCATTTAGGAACTCTGGTGTGTACCACTCTTATTGTATATCTTCATTCTCATCAGCTTGACATGTTGTGTCAGAACTCAAATACTCTTTTTCCATCCCTGGAAAAATTGTCAAGACAAAATCGTTTACCTTCTCGAGACTCTCAAGCATGGGTTCAAGAATTGCCCTACTCTAAAAATACCTGTAGTCTGACATATTTTGCAATAAATTTGGATATGCAAAGTCTACCAAATGGGAGAGAGGGTCATCAGTAGTTGTAATCAATAGATTATCTGGAATTTCAATTTTTGATTCATCACCAACAACAAAACCAATATTTCCATTTCCAACATCAAGTATCCAATTAGCAAATCTCTTCATTTCACCTTCATCTTGATCTGAAGAAGACATTAGAAGTTTCATGATTAAGAATATAGGAATTAGTATTAGAATTTCAAATTTTAAATTTTTAAATAGAATTTTCAAATTAGCTAGGGCAAATTTTAAATTTTTTAAATAAAATTTTCTAATTAAACGTTTAGAAATATAAGAATTTGTTAATTTAAAAATAATTTTTATTAGTTTTGTCATAAATAGTATCAATCCTATTATTTGTCGATAAAAATAAATAAAATTAAATACAATCTAAAAATTAATAACCTTATAAATTACGTAAATTTTGAAAAAATATTTAAAAAGAGAGAAAAAATGAAAGTACTTCTATTGTGGAGAAACAATCTAAAAGATCACAATGTAAATTGAGTAAAGAGAAAATTTATAAATGTGGCAAGTAAAAAAATTTAAATTTAAAAATCGAAACGGTTAAAGAGTCACTTAATTATGAATTAGTATTAGAATTTCAAATTTCAAATTTCAAAATTTTAAATAAAGTTTCCTAATTAGCTAGTACAAATTTTAAATTTTTAAATAGAATTTTCTAAATTAATTCAATTTTGTCGAAACAACATTAGAAACAGAATTCAGTATAGAAGAATGTCAAATTAAATTTTTTTTAAATAGTATAAATAACCTCACATTTTAATAAGACTAATAATTTTATTTACTTTAATATAATCTTTTATAATTAGCATAGTAGCTTATAAATTATATAAAGTTTTAAAAAATATTCTCAAACCTAATTGCTTACTTAAAAATTCAAAAAAAAAAATTTATTTGAATTTAAATTTAAAACATAATACTTTAATTAAAAATTATAATTAGATTTTTTTAAAATAAGTACGCATTAAAAATTAATAACTAACTTAATTGTATCAATAATCATTCATATGAGAAATTTATAACTTTATGACATTAAATACTAAATTAGAAATTAACAGAATATCAACGGTGTAAATCGAATTAAAAATAAAACCACAAGTAATAACCAAATAACTTCAATTTATATTTAAAAAAATTCTAAATTCCAAACATAAAAATCGAAAAGAACCAAAAGAAAAATAACAACTCAAGAAACAACAATGTTTCCACCAAAACAAACATATGCTTAGCATTATTCTATTAGATAGACTCTAAAAGGAATTTCATAACATGTGCATCCAAATTCTCAAGTTTCATTTTCAATCTTGATCTTCTTGCAAGTTGAGGTATCTCCTTGCACCTTCAAATCTTCCGACTCTGAGGATAGTCGCTTGGTTGGTGTAATAGCATTTTTCAACACTTCGGATTTATCATTGTCCGCAACTTTATTAGAGAATTCAAGCAACAAATTTTGTACAAAATACTACATTAAATTAAAGACTTCCTTCTCACCTTTGATTTTATCTCAATAATATTTTTTGAACAAAATAAAGATCTAACTTTGAGAAAACAAACAAACAAAAAATTCATTTTTTGAACAAATACCTTAGCACCTTCTACTTTCTCCCCTTCAATGATTGAGGATGCCTTTGAAGTTGGAAGCAAACCACCGGTATAGTTAACATCCTAAAATTATAATTAGTTATTAATTATTATTTATAAATTAGATACTACTAATGACCAAGAAAGAGAAAAATAAACTGATTTTTAATAGAAAGTACACTTATAACTGTACTCACAATTTGAATAGGGTGAGCCTTTTTGGATTTATTTATGAGGTATACATTATCAATCATCTTCTTAACTTTATAAGAAGGTGAAAAATGTGGATTATCAGATATTTGAACTTCAACGATGAAGAGGAAGGTCTTATCAATTAGGTTGAGTAAAAGTGTAGGTGTATTCGATAGATCTCCTTTCTGCAGGGTATTACATAATATATTAATAATAAATAATATAAAAATTATCATAAAAATATCTTCACTAATGTTTTTAGAAATAAATATTGGTTAGAACTTACCAATAGAAGTGGATCAAGTATCTCTACACAACTCTTTCCCAAAATTTATTTTGCTTCCTTGTCAAAGACTACGAAACATGCACAGTCAGAATCATCAATGACACCAAGGTTTATTCGGTACTTGCTTAAAAAAAAAACAGTATAAAAAAGGTTAAACATAGACTTATTCAATATCTAATCCATTGTGATTAGACTTTAAATTAAAAATATAAATAAATAACCTTGTAGTTATGGATAAAAGAAAACGGCCACAACTTGAACATTTAAAAGTTTTTGTAAAAGTATATGTGGACCTGTTGCATTCACATTGGTCGTACCACCAGTCTGGAGTATCTATAATATGACTTATAGTAGCCAAGACAACACAAACAGCATTCTGAAAAAAAAAAACTTAATAATTTAAATTTCTTGAATTTGGTGAGTTTTTAAATCTAAAAGATATATCTAAATAAATAAGATGGATAAACAAAAATAATCAATGTACAACAGATTTAAATTAATTTTTTTCTCAACTTTTTTACAGAAAAGAAAATTACCGTATCTAATTCTTTTAACTGTTCAATGGTTTTGCCTTGATAAATTTTTAAGAATGAAGCTTCATTTGGAATTGCGCCGATATTACCCCTAGGTTCTTCAAATCTTACAAAATTAGATAAATAAAGCGAAAAAAACTACATTAGATAACACACATAATTAATATTAAACTAAAGAATTAAAAAATATATATACCCACCTATTTTTAAATTGGATGACATTTGCTTCTTCAAGATTGAAGAACATCTTTATGCCATACATGAAATTCTGTAAAACAATTTTTTCTAAATAATTTAATTTAATACAAAATGAGTAAAAACTCACCTAAAAAATGAGTAAAAGCTGACATATAAAAATTCACATAATTATGGATAAATATTACCATTATATAACTTCACTCTAACAAATTGTAAGAGGACAACAGCTCTATTTTTATTGTCGGATCCCAAAAAAAGCATTTAATTCATATGCATAGTTGCCAAAAAATACACACTATTATTTTTCTATGTCAAATAAAATATTTAATGTTAAATATATTTTTTATAATAAAATAAACAAAAAATAATTACAACTAAAAAAAATAACTACCAATAAAATAATATCAAATTATATATATTTTTTATATTTTAAAATTTAAAAATTAATAATAAAATTAAAACGTCAAACACAATTTAAAAAAAATTAATAATTAGTTTATTAATTATTTTAAACTCATAAAAAACTAACTACGAAAAGAATGCTTTCTATTAAAATTCTTTTTAAAAAAAGATTTAAACACTTTCTTTCAAAATCAATCCGAACTCATTTTTCAAAAAATTTAAATACTATTAATCAAAAAACATTGCTTTTGAATAAAAATATTTGTTACCTATTAATAATATTAATAAAAATATTCATAATAAAATAAGTTAAAATAACAATTTAGAAAGATGAGAATATCAAAATTTTTAGATTTATAAAAATAAATATATGATTATCCATCATCAATCTCTAATTCAATAATAGTATACTTGGTAGATTTGTCATTCTTTTCAAGAGTCCTCCATACTTGGTAGATTTGTCATCTTTTTCAAGAGTCCTCTCACTCCCAATTCCAGTAAGATATCCAACAACATCTGAAATGATTTAAAATAAAAAAATATTGTCAATAAATTTGTTAAAAAAAATATAGCCGAAATTATTAATAAAATAAATTAATTTATAATAAATTATACTTTTTCTTAATCAACAAACTTACCTACTAAGTAGGTGTAATCGTACCCAGGAGCATTAAGAGTGTCAAAATTCACAAAATTAAATCCATAGCGTGGGATACTTGACCATTCTGGAAGTCTGTGCACATCGGTACGTTGGTTTAAATTAATCACATACTCATGATGTGTAGTCTTGAAATTACCCTCATTGAGTCCAACATCAAAATATCTTATTTGGTAAGATATTCTTTCCTTTAGCAAATTCACGAATCGAGACACAAGAACCCTCTTAACCGATGCATGTATTTTTCCTCCCTAGAATTGATAAACAAAAATCAAAGAACAATTAGTTGGGGATAAACAAACAAATTTAAAATAAAATATAAAATTATTAGTAGAAAACTCACGTCTTCATCGAGCCAAACCATCTCAATTGAATATGGCAATTAAGAATTTTCGTAACTTGGTAGTATCCATAACCGTATCACTCGTATACGTACACACAAATTGTCGATTGTAGGATTGATTTCTGCAATTTTGTGAATACCAGCCATTGGACTAAGTAGAGAAATTTTAGATTTTGGATGTATGTAAAAAAAAGGGTTTGATGTACTTTGAATTGTGGTGCTATACATATCTCATAACTTATACTTTTATAGTTGACTCATAACTAACATTTTTTAAATTTGATTGACTTTAATTTAAATTTGAATTAAATTTGTAGATAAAGTAAATAAATATATTAACAATTTTAAAAATTCTAAATTAACGTAAATATATTTAAATTTACGTATGTAACTGCAATTTTTGAAAAAAAATATACAAAAATTTAAAAAATAATGCAAAAAAGAATCAACAAATTTTTAAAAAATAGTGTTAAAATTTAAAAAATAACAACCTAAATAAAATAATTTAAAATTTAAAAAATAGCAACCTAAGTATAACAACCCAAACAAATAATTTAAAATTTAAAAATAACAACCTAAGCAAATAATAATTTATAATTTATAAATATAAATCTAAAAATTTCTAGTGATGATACCTAAGCAAATTGTAACACCCTGACTACCAAAGCTCACGCTTCCGGCTGCGCAACTCTGATAGCTCGGATATTACGACGACACTTATACTATTTAATACTAAAATATGAGCCTGTTTAAAACTTTAAACCGCAATACCGCTCCCAAAGATACTTTCGTTCGATAACGTACATCCATAAATACCATACAACTTACAAAAGCTCATAAAGAGTACATCCATATATATATACACATATATATAATTAATATTACAAGCATTAGACAATACAATTCCTATCCCTCTTACAGAATATCTCAAGATAAAGGCGAGGGTACAAATAATAGTCTAAAGCAATACAGAGCATTTCAACCACAACTAAATAAACTCTTCGTAACTTCTGCGCCCATATCCTGAAAGGGGAAAAACGTAGGGGGGTGAGAACATCATCCTCGAAAGGGTTCTCAGTAGAGGGTTTTTGGGAATTACTGTAATAGGATACATGAAGATAAACCGTACCAATGATTAATAACCATCTTATGCCTCTTTTCAAAAACAACCGTTTACAATAAAAGAGAAATCTGAAATCCTTTTTCTGAAAGAAGAAACTGTTCATTTAAAACAATATTCAAAAGCATTTCAGAAGGTTTATCTATGCTGAACCAAATTAGCCTTTCACGCATTTCCAAACCATAACCACAATACCGAAACCAACCATCGGTCCATCTCAATTCAACCACGGCCCTAGGCCCAAACAATCCAACCAACAACCAATCACCACAATCCAACAGAGTCCCAGATGCAAACACAGGAAGGAAGTTCAAGCACAAACAAACAGTTATTACAAGTAGAACAGTTAGCAATTAATCACATAGGCAAACCAGGTATAATATGCACACCCAACCAATGTCACACAAATGCATATGATGCATGCCTGTCCCTAGTGGCTGATGATATCATCTGTCGGTTATAGAGCCAACCCGACAAGTCCTGGTAGCTAACCATTGGACTGTCCCTCTGTCGTGCATCCCCAACTCGAGTTATACTCATCATAAACTTGATCATAATCATGATCCATATCCATCACCCTCACTGGTGAATATTTATCCATCACCATCACTGGTGAATATTTATGGGGGCGAGCTCATCCGGGCCTTTCACAGTGCCCGGCCACACTTACGACATTGGGTTAACAGAGCTTCGAGTCTCAACCTGGAGCACATGGTGGCTAGCCATTGCTACTACCCAGGGAAACCCTCATCTCCAATAGTGGAAGTGCAAAAATCACAATTATCAATAATTCAGCATATACATGCATTCATTCTCATCCATGGATCAACATCCATCTCAGCCATCCGGCTTACGGTTCAGTCCAGAACCAGCCAATATTGATAATCACACACAGCCATTCCGGCTCACGGTTCAATCCAGAACCAGTCAATATTCATAATCATACATAGCCATTCCGGCTCATAATAAAACAGCACTTCCACATTCAAAATCATCAAATTCATGAAATCGGCATTTAAGCCATAAATCATTTTCTCAATTCATTTCACTTTGAAATCAAGTTTCAACTCTTTTCAGCCTTGGCTTTAAAGATCTCATTTCTCAAATTATCTCAGGCTCATAAGCCATTTTTTCTCAAGGAAAATTCCCTTTTTGAAGTAAGCCACTCTCGGCTTCCTCTTTCCAAAACTTCCAAAACCATGGAAAGTTAAAGATTTATTTCAAAGTATTCAAAATCACCCATACAACAATGGGATTTCATAACAAAAGTTTCTCGGCAGAGTCCCAAGTCTTTAGGGGAGAATAACATAACTCATTTCGCCAAATTCATTTAAAATCATTAAAACCTTGGCTTTCCGATTTGAGTAATAAAATAGGATCTAAGCCAAACCGAGTCACGTAATCATTTACTTCTTTCAAAGCCGTTTCCTTTACTTAAGCAAAACCAACTTCAACCCCCATGATAAATTCTAGAACGTTTCAACTGTTCAAGGTTTGTTTTAGTCTTGCAAGAATTCAGAATTCAAGGAGTACTTAAAACCTTTCCCAAAACATTTCAAAATGAAACTTGTCAATAGACAGTCAGGTCTTTTCAAAATCATTAAAACTCTTTAATTGAAACCCCAAGTCAAATTCAAAGACATAAACCCGTTTCACATTCAAATAACTTTAAAACACATGTTTCATCTAAATAACTTTCTCCTGAAAGAGATACAATGTCTTTCTTAAGAAGCAAGACTAAATCACAATTTCCTCTTTAATAATTCATTTCAAAAGTATGAATCATCCTTTTCTTGATAATTCAAATAAAATAGTAGAAGTCTTTAACTCATCATTTTTCCAGACAACATTCAATAAAGACTCGGATTTTATAGAAATTTCGGCAGCACCTCCCTTAAAACTTGGACTTTTGCCACCCGGTTCGGGTCCCAACTAAACCGTTTCTCATTCCTTTTCAACAGCTCAAACCAGAAATCAATTCAAAAGTAAGCTAAATCCAACAGTCGCCTCAATGGCATACCTCAAGGAAACCATTTCAAAAATCAACTCAATATCAACCGGTTTAACTCATTTATAAAGCTTTAAAGAATCGGTTCGGCAATAAATCATTTATCAAAGCCAGAGCAATTAAAGCGACCCAGGCTGAATTTCAAGAGCATTCTATCTTTCACATCATCAAAATATTGACTCAATTCAAACCAATCCTCAACGGATTAAACTCATTTCAAATATTTAAAGAATCAACTTCAAACATTACATTTCACAAGCCACACTACAATTCAGCCAAACCAACATCCATAGTCATTCGAGTCAATCAATTGATACATAAGGCAGATACAATCACCAAGTACACAATATCTCACATCAGTACCCATATGTAATAATTCCAATAATAAACTATAGTTTTTGGAAAGCGCCCCTACCTCAAAACGCATACCATAGCCCAAACGCGTCACAGAATACTTTTCGCCTCGACCCAAAATCAACAATCAAAATCCCGGCAGCCAAAACCTCGGTTCCAAGCCACTTTCGCAACAATCTCAACAACTCTAATCGCAATATACAACAACCGAAACTCAATCGTATAGCAATTAACGCCGCAAAACGTCCGTGTATGATAATAAAACAGCGATTAAAGGACTCTTCCAAACAAAACGCTTACCGAACTCGAGGGAACCAAGTAGCGGCTGCACCAATGGTGGATTCTGGCAACACCAACTTCACAGCCGGTGACCAGAACGACGGCAACTCGCGGTAAACTCCTGACACAACCAGCCTTAGCAACAACTCTCATGGCCCATGGAGAAATTAACAGGTAAAGAAGCTGAAGCAGGGTTAGAGCTTATCATCATAGAAGACTCAGCGGCTGTTTCTGGCAGCAGAGGTGGCGGCATCGAGGTTTTTCGGCGGCCAAAACAATAGCAACAGCACTAACCCAAAACAGAGCAGAATCTAAATGAGTGGCAAAACCCCAGGACAGTTCCGGCGACACAACAGTAGCATACGGCGAGCCCAGCAGCTTCGGTGATGGATCTTCGGTGATGGTAGAGGAAGGGCGGTGACCTTTCACAGCGGCGAGCCCAGCCTCGCGGCGGCGACGGCAACCCCGCGGCGGCTCCTTTTTTGCGCACCCTCTCTCTCTGTGCGTGTGGTCAGCAGGGGTGGTAGGGACGGGTTCGACGACAGAAACCCGACGAGACCAGCGGCGATGTGCCTCCTCCAGGCTCGCGAGCTCGACGGCGGCAATGTAGGGAGGGCGAAGGCAGCGACGCGGCGTGGGCGCGGTGGCGACGAAGGCATGGCGGCCCCCAAGCCTGCGACAGCCATCACTCGCGGACCAACCCTCTCCTCGGTTCCGCTCTCCCTGGCGACGGCGCCGATGGTGCGGGGCTGAACTAGAGCGCGATCGGCGGCTCGTGGTGAGTTGCAGTGGACGATGGCGGCATGGGTGAAGCCCCCTCTCTTTCCCTCAGCTCTCTCAAAAGTTCTGCTCCCCTGTTTTGTGTGTGCTTTTCGTTTTTGGGGGGAGAAAGGGACTTGCGGCTGCTGCTGCAGCTTCTGATGGGAAACGGTAACGGGTTAGGGTTTTTAGGGTTAGGGTTTCATTTTCAAAAATTAGGGTTATGGGCATCTTAGTAATTTCACTTAAAATTGGAGATAATATGGTAATTGAAACCCAAATTAAATCCAACACTAGATGTATATAGAAAATACTATTTGCTCATCAATTTTTACAAATTACTTTCAATAAAATGCCCAAATCTAAAAATTAGAAATAATATACTTAATTTCTTCATTTTCCAAAATAGCAGTAATAATATTTAAAATATTACTTATTTAATCTAAATCATATAAAATACTTATTATTTCATAACTATCAACCTTATACTTTAAATATAGAAAATAATCCAATAATTATAAAATTGGATAATAATCATATCTTATCTCAAGTTCAATAAATCAAAACTTGCCTTAATTATCCTTAATAAAATAATCTCTGAAATTAAGGTTATAAATAACTATATGATTTGAGACTTGATCATAATAAGACTTTTCAAAAGTTCTGGGTCTTACACAAATAAATTCCCAGACTCAATGTATGAGCGCCACATCAGCATATGAGCTCCCCATTTGTATTACTATAAAGATTAGATACATTTTAGACACGATATTTATTGACATTTGTCCGACATACGTGTCTGTCGTGTGTTTCACTAAAAAATAAAAAAAATTTCGAAAGCACTTAAACACACCTAAATACCATTACGTGTCAGTATGTCTAAGTTTATTCTTAACATATATTGTTAAAATAAATTTATAAATAATATATATTATTATTTATTAAAATAAAAATATTTTAAACACTTTATATAATTAAAATAAAAAATAAAAAATTAATTTATATTTTAATATCTATAAAATATTAAAATATATCATTTTTTTAAAAAGTACTTCGTATTTTACATATCATTATCATTTGGATGGTACAAATATTTAATAATAGACGGTACCATCTTTTCAAAACTTGAAAAGTTAAACACAAGTATAAATAGGAGACTTAGTCAGAGACAATATACACACAACAACAACATCAAACTCTCCTCTCTCTCTTTATGTTACCACATATAATATATATATGAATCATCTATATATTATTGAGGTAATAATATTGGTAGATGTTAATACTAGAGTTATTTATTCACATCTTTTTATTTTATATTTATTTCATCTTTCTTATTTATTTTTTTATTTTATAACACGTTATCAACACGAGACTCAGATCAAAATTTAGGAAGAATCAGGTAATAAATTTTTATTATGTCAAAACTCTCTCATCTTGAATTTAATATTTTTGATATATCTGGAAACAACTACTTATCATAGATACCAGATGTCAAAATCTATCTTGATTTAATGGATCTAGGAGATACCATTAAGGTTGAAAATAATGCATCTCAAAAGGATAAAGTCAAAGTCATGATCTTCCTTCGTCGTTATCTTGACGAAAGATTGAAAAATAAATATCTCACACTAAAAAATCCTACAGATATGTGGAAAAACCTTAAAGAAAAGTATAACCATCAAAAGACAGCGATACTTCCTCAAGCCTGATATGAGTGGACGCACTTACGTCTACAAGATTTTAAATCCATAAATGAATATAATTCAGAAATGTTCTAAATTACCTCACGAATGAAATTATGTGGGAAAAAGATAACTGATAATGACATGTTAGAGAAAACTTTCTCGACCTTCTATACCTTGAATGTGCTCCTGCAACAGCAGTATCGAGAAAAAGAATTTAAAAAATATTTTGAGTTAATTTCTTGCTTTCTTATTGATGAGTGTAACAATGAATTACTTTTAAAAAATCATGAAGCGCACCCAAAAGGGGTAAATGATAAGGTTTTAGTAACAAGAAAAATTATGAAAGGAAAAAAAATTATGTTCACAAAAAAAGATCTCACCAAAAGGGGGATAAAAAAAGAAATAATGGGCAAAATAAATCAACAAAGGATAAATATTTCTGTTATAGTGGAAAGGGCCAATGGTCGTGTACCTATTGTACCCCGAGACACTTAGTTGATCTTTATTAAGCATCCTTGAAAGAATGTTAAAAATTACACCACTCATTATAAAGTATCTGATTTCTTTGAAGATCCTGAAGGAAATATTGGTCATCTGATCAATGATGGAAAAGTTTGATATTTGGATTCAGTACTTATATAAATAAATAATATAAAAAAATTTTAAGTTTTATTCCTTATGTATTGGAATTTCAAGTGTGATGTATATAAATAATGTTTAATAAAATATTTATGTTTATGAATTTCAAAATTGCTAAATATGTCAAATTCTAAAATAATAATAATAATAATAATAATAATTTTTTTAGTATATGATATTATGTACAGTATTTCTTAAAAAAAATTTCAATAAAAAAATAATTTTACTGCGTATATACTTTAACTCATTTTATTATTATTTATCTTTAAAAAAAATAGCAATAATATATAATGAAGATGTTTGCCTTGCGGATAGTGTAAGTTCGCATACCATTCTCAAAACTAACATATATTTTACACATTTTGTACCAAAAGAAGAATATATTAATACTATTATTTGCTCAGGAAATGTGATAGAAGGTTTCGTGAGAGTTATAATTTTGTTTTCCAGAAAAACAAAATTCATAATAAATAATGCACTATTGTCTACTAATTGTCTAAGGAACTTGTTGAGTTTTAAAGATATTTACCGGAATGGATATTATATTGAAACAATGAATGAGAAAAATCACGAGTACTTATGTATCATAACTCATGATTCAAATAAAAGGGTTATATTAGAAAAGTTACCATCACTTTCATCTGGGTTCTTATAGTAAAATTAGTGCAATCGAATCACATGCCATTGTAAACCAGAAGTTTACTAGCCCAAATGAATTCATAACTTGGCACGATCAATTGGGTCATCCTGGAATAACCATGATGCGGAGAATTATTGAAAATTCTCATGGACATTCACTAAAGAGCCAAAAAATTTTTAAATCTAGTGAATTTTGTTGTACTGCATGTTCTCAAGGAAAACTAATTTTAAGGCCCTTACTAGTGAAAATTGGATTTGAGTCTCCTGAATTTTTAAAAATGATTCAAGGCAATATATGTGGACCTATTCATCCACCATGTGGATCTTTTAGATATTTTATGGTCCTAATAGACGCATTTTCGAGATGGTCATATGTGTGCTTATTGTCTTCTCGCAACCTGCCGTTTGCGAGATTACTTGCTCAAATTATTCGATTAAAAGCACGGTTTCCAAAAAATCCAATCAAAGCAATTCGTCTTGATTATGCTAGTGAATTCACTTCCCAAGCCTTTGATGTTTATTGTATGGCTAACGGAATAAGCGTTGAACATCCAGTAGCTCATGTTCATACAGGTTAGCACAATCACTTATTAAATACTAGACTCTTACTTATGAGAATAAATCTCCCAACCTCAGCTTGCGGATATGCAATTTTCTCCTCTGCAATTAGCTTTTGGTCAGCAGCCAAATATTTTTCATTTGAGAATATTCGAGTGTGTGATATATATTCCTATTGCACCATCTTCTTGCACCAAAATGAGACACCAAAGAAAATTGGGAATATATGTTGGATATGATTCTCCCTCTATAGTAAGGAATATTGATATACAAACTAGAGATGTATTTAAAGCTTGATTTGCAGATTGTCATTTTGATTAATCAAAATTTCCAACATTATCGAGAGAGAATAAGTGTAACATCCTTGCTACCAAAATGTCACGCTTTCGGCTGCGCCACTCTGATAGCTTGGATATTACGACGACTTTTAATATATTTAATACTAAGATAGAAGCCTGTTTAGAACTTAAAACCGTATAACCTTCCAAAAGACTTTTAGTTGAAAATATAAATACATACTTACAAATCATATAACACCTACAAAGAATATATATATATATATATATATATATATATATATATATATATATATATGTATGTATGTATGTATGTATGTATGTATGTATGTATGTATGTATGTATGTATGTATGTATGTATGTATGTATGTATGTATAATATTGACTTACAATCATTATATAATACAAATCTTATCCCTCTTACAAAATGTGTAAAGATAAAGGCGAGGGAAAATATAAAATCTAAAACAATACAATACATCATATAAACGAAAACGAAAAAAAAAAAACTCATCGAGACTTCTTCACCCGTATCCTGAAAAGGAAACACCTGTAGGGGAGTGAGAACATCATCCTCGCTGGTTCTCACTATAGGGTTAGAGAATTGCTATAATAAGATACGTAAAATAAATCTGTTTTTAGAGTACAGTGACCGTTGTTCGCCTTATGTATCATTTCAAAAATCAAAGGTTTACATTCAAAAATCCGAAATCCTTTTTTAAAGAGAAATCTGTTTATTCTTCAAAACCTAAAATCTTTTGTATCAAGTATTTAAAAAAGTTTTCCTAGACAGTATGAATGACTAAGCTATTCCAAGTATAGGTTCATTAAGTCTATACTAAACCAGTTTGATTTTTCATACTTTGCTAAACCGAAAACTCAAACCAATCACGGCCTTTGACCGATCACATAATCAATCACGGCCTCAGGCCCAAACAACTCAATCAACATCCAATTCATCACAATCCAACCAATTTCAATTACAAACACAAGTAAAGAGGTTCAAACACAAACAAAGTAGTTACATCAAGTATAGCAATTAGCAGTTAAATATAATTATTCACATAGGCAAACCAATTACAATATGCACACCCAAACAATGTCATATAGATGCATATGATGAATATCTATTCTATTGGCTCGTGATATCACTTGTTAGTTCAAAATGCCAACCCGACACATCCCCAGGAGCCTTTCTGCCATGACCAGGGATATAGTGCCATGCTCACTCTTAATTTAACTTGCGCCCCGCGAGTTATAGTGCTCGACACACTCTTTCAAGTTATAGTGCCCGAGTTCACTCTGGCAGCAGAAATGTTATGTGAGCAGGAGATTGCCACAGCCCTCACATCTCAACGTAGGCGGGAGATTGCTTCGACCCCTACGCTGGCACCACTACCTCAGACAAGCAGGAGACCGCCACAACCCTTGCCAAAGGCGCATAGCGACTTTACAAATCAATGCATGTCAAGTGAGCGGGATATTGCCATAGCCCTCACATCCGAACGTAGGTGGGAGACTGCCACAGCTGCTACGCCGGTGAACAATGAATTTCACAACCACATACTCAAACTCATCATCAGTTTCCAATTTCTCAAATCAATTTCCTTTAAAACTGAAAACCCATTTTCTTGGTAACATTTTCCGAAACTCCAAACAAGTTCAAAATTTTATCAATTGTAAATCTCTTCCAAAATTCATCAAAATCATTCATTCTAAATCAGGATTTAGAAATGAAATTTAACAGCAGAGTCTCAAGACTTTAGGAGAGAACCACCTATCTCAATTCCTTAAAAATTTATTGAAAACTCTTAAAATCATAGCTTCTTAGTTTGAGTAAATAGAAACAATTTACTATAAAACTGAATCATATAAGTCACAAGTACCAAACCCAATTCAAAAAGTGTATTTCTCACATTGATATCTATTTATAACAATTCTAAATTATAAAATTGAGTTTTCTGAAAAAGCCCCTACATCGACTCGTCGAAACCATAACCCAAACGCGCCAACAGAACCTTTTCGCTTAACCCGAAAACAATGGCAACTGCAACCTCAGTAACGTAAAAGCGACATGTAACCACCAGAACCCAACCCTACGTTACCAAACCTCAGATTCATTAACCAAACATAACAGGATACTAACGTGAGGGTTTTCGAAATATAATTACTTATTGAAATAACAAAACGAAGCAGCCGCAACTCCGAATCGACCCGGCAGTAGCTCCGTCAATAACCCCAAGCGACAGCGGCGATGACAAACCCAATGACCGTGGCTGCACAACCACGCCATGACGATAAAAACCCAGGAATTTAAAAGAATGAAAAACCAAATACAAAATCCTTACCGGCGGTGGAAGTGGCATTTTTCGGCGGCAGAGGCTTGGCGGTATATCCCCAGCAATGGTGACGGAGCACCTGACAGCGGTTGGACGCGGCAGCAGCAGCGGAGCCAGCTTCTCCCCTCCATCGCGTTCTGGTCCTCTGGTGATGATGTGCACGGCAACGGCATGCAGGGTGATGGCTACGAGCTCCACTCACGGCAGCAGCAACTTCCCCGATCCTCACCCGGTTCTCTCCCTCGGCCTTGGTCCTCCCACGCGACGACAACAGTGGCTGGACGACGGTGATGCAACGGCGGCGAGCTCCTCCCTCCTCCACCGACGATCTCATTCTCTCTCGGGTCTCCTCTGCCCTTTGCCAACAGCGGCGGTGGCGGTGGCAGTGACACTCAACGTGCTGCCTTCCCCTTTCCCCCCTCTCCTTCCTCGAGCTCCCTTCCCCGTTTCCCTTTTCTTTTTCTTCTTTCTTTCAGCGTGTGTGTGTAGGGGTAGGAAAAAGGGGGTGCAGCTATGTGTGTGGGTCGGAAAAAGTGAGAGTGTGAGTGTTTGTGATATTAGGGTTAGTGTTTGTTTGGGTAAAAATAAGTATAAGGGTGTTTTTGATAATTTTAATAAAATTAAGACATAGGATATTAATTTGAAATCTAGTTAAATCCTTAATAATTACTTTAAAATATTATTTATTGTACCAAAATACTAATTAATTTAAAATCAAATGCTTTAATTTAAATTATAAGATAATAATATTACTTTCCTTTATTTCTAAAACTTAAAGTATTGAATTATAAAAATGTCAACTATTTGAATCTAACCATATACAATTCTTATTATTTCATAACTACTAATATTATAATTTAAATATAGAAAATAAATCAATAATTATAAAATTGGATAAGAATCTTAATTTATTTTAAATTCAATTAATATAAACTTGCTTTAATTACCTTTAATAAAGTAATTTCTGAAATTAAAGCTACAAATAAATAATTAAATTTGAAATTAGTTTATAATAACTATTTTTAAAAGTTTTGAGTCTTACAATCTATCCACCTTATAAAAGGTTTCGTCCTCGAAAATTAATACAAAACGAAAGAGATTTCATAACACTTCACTTTTGAACACATTTAAGGAAAAAGCAAAAAGATTTTCAAATACTAGGATTTTTAGATGGTATAAAGATATAAGGGTAGAAGTGTGACTACAAAATAGAAGTTACAAGGCAGGCTCAATCCAAAAGATGACATAGTTCAAACATGTGGTGGTAAAGCAAGCCGGCAAAAAGGCTATAAAACAGGATGGGGTTAAAACGACGTGCTTAACATCCGTACACTAATCTCGTACCAACTTCAAAGCTTCGACTTCTAAACTTTAACCTGTAACGTTTTCCAAAACCCATGATATGCGTTACCTATTACTCGTATATCTTCTATGATAACCCATTAGTGCTTCCATATACATAATCCACTGGTCTTAAGCTGGCCAAACTTAATACCAGGAAGTATGCAATGATAGACTAACGACATTAATCAATAGACAGTCATGTGCAAAAAGCTCTAATTCTCGTCATTCGACAAGACTATTACATGACAAACGCTTCGAGTATACAATTGAAGCATTATCAGTCCATTCCTTAAGCTTTACAAGAAGGACAGCTCTGATACTATAATGTAACACCCTTGCTACCAGAATGTCACGCTTCCGACTGTGCCACTCTGATAGCTCGGATATTATGACGACTCTTAATATATTTAATACTAAGATAGAAGCCTGTTAAGAACTTAAAACCATATAACCTTCCAAAAGACTTTTAGTTGAAAACATAAATACATACTTACAAATCATATGTAACACCTACAAAGAATATATATATATATATAGTATTGACTTACAAGCATTACATAATACAAATCCTATCCCTCTTATAAAATGTGTAAAGATAAAGGTGAGGAAAAATATAAAATCTAAAACAATATAATACATCATATAAATGGAAACAAAAATAAACTCTTTGAGACTTCTTCGTCTGTATCCTGAAAAGAAAACACCTGTAGGGGAGTGAGAATATCATCCTCGCTGGTTCTCACTATAGGGTTAGAGAATTTCTATAATAAGATACATAAAATAAAGGGCAATTTACCTATTTAAAATAAATGGAGAAAAAGTTTACTCAATTACAACAATTGAGAATTAGTTACTTGCATGTCCTGCTTCATTTTTATATAATCCGTGGTAACCTTCCACGTTTTACAACTAACACATAAACCGTGGTAAGTTCCAACGGTTTATGAAAGAAGCATCATAAACATAAATCGTGGTAACCTTCCACGGATTATGAAGTGAACATTGGGAGGCGTAAACCATGGTAACCTCCCACGGTTTATGAAGAGATCGGTTTAGGCATAAACCTTGGTAATCTCCTATGGTTTATGAAGAGGTTAGTTATACTATCTTGTCGTATTAATATTTTTGCATTGGATGCTCGATATGTGTCAAAGTTTTGTGCATGTTATATATCTTCCTTAGTTATACTATCTTCACTTAAAACAATATAAGACTACATGTTTGTTGGTGTTATCTTTAGGAATATCAAATAAAAGTAAATAAGAGGACAATGTGATCAAGAAGTGATTTTATGTTAATTAATGTTATTATGTAATACTGGTATTTAAAGAATCAGACTATTACCATTAAGAGAGGGGAGCTATTAGCACATTTATTATATTGATTTGTTTGTCTATTATTATTATTATTATTATTATTATTATTATTATTATTAGAGAAAATTTAAAACAAAGATAAAAAATGACAAATGTGAATTTTCAATTATGAATAAAGAATATATAAGCTCAAGTTTTATGTTTATACTATTTTCTTAAAATTATATTTAATCATATTAATATTGCAAGTATGATGAGGAGTACATGAATCCTATATTTTTAAAATTTAATGAGCGTCAGAAATGCTTTTGTCTTCCATATGTTGCAGCCGACTAGGGTTATGTATATATATAGGTACTCAAAAACCGTGGAATTATGTATATATATATGTACTCAAAAACCATGGGAGGTTACCACGGTTTATGCTCAAACTGATCTCTTCATAAACCGTGGGAGGTTATCACGGTTTATGCCTCCCAATGTTCACTTCATAATCCGTGGAAGGTTACCACAATTTATGTTTATGATGCTTCTTTCATAAACCGTTGGAGCTTACCACAGTTTATGTGTTAGTTGTAAAACGTGGAAGGTTACCACATGTTATATAAAAATGAATCAGGACATGCAAGTAACCAATTTTTAATTGTTGTAATTGAGTAAATTTTTTCTCTATTTATTTTAAATAGTAAATTGCCCTAAAATAAATCTGTTTTCAGAGTACAATGACCGTTGTTTGCCTTATGTATCGTTTCAAAAACCAAAGGTTTATATTAAAAAATTCGAAATCATTTTTTAAAGAGAAATCCGTTTATTCTTCAAAACCCAAAACCTTTTGTATCAAATATTTAAAAGTTTTCCTAGACAGTATGAATGACCAAGCTGTTCTAAGTATAGGTTCATTAAGTCTACACTGAACCAGTTTGATTTTTCATACTTTGCTAAACCAAAACTCAAACCAATCACGGCCTCTGGTCTATCACATAATCAATCACGGCTTCAGGCCCAAACAACTCAATCAACATCCAATTCATCAAAATCCAACTAATTTCAGTTACACACACAAGTAGAGAGGTTCAAACACAAACAAAGCAGTTACATCAAGTATAGCAATTAGTAGTTAAACATAATTATTCAGATAGGCAAACCAATTACAATATGCACACCCAAACAATGTCACATAGATGCATATGATGAATGTCTATCCTATCGGCTCGTGATATCACTTGTCGGTTCAAAATGCCAACCCGACACATCCTCAGAATGTCGCCTTTCTGCCACGACCAGGGATATAGTTCCCTGCTCACTCTTAATTTATCTTGCGCCCCGCGAGTTATTGTGCCCGGCACACTCTTTCGGGTTATATTGCCCGAGTTCACTCTGGCAGTAGAAAGGTTATGTGAGCGGGAGACTACCACAACCCTCACATCTCAACGTAGGCGGGAGACTGCTTCGACCCTTACGCCAGCACCGCTACCTCAGACAAGTGGGAGACTACCACAGCCCTTGCCAAAGGTGCAAGCGACTTTCCAAATCAATGCATGTCACGTGAGCTGGAGACTGCCATTGCCCTTACATCCGAGCGTAGGCGGGAGACTGCCGCAGCTCCTACGACGGTGAACAATGCATTTCACAACCACATACTCAAACTCATCATCAGTTTCCAATTTCTCAAATCAATTTCCTTTAAAACCAAAAACCCATTTCCTTGGTAACATTTTTCGAAAATCATAGCTTCTTGGTTTGAGTAAATAGAAACATAATTTATTATAAAACCGAAACATATAAGTCACAAGTCCCACCAATTCACTTGAAATGAAATCAATCCATTTAAATCAAAACCACTTTTAGGTTCACTCTTAAAAACCAATTCTCTGACTTCTTCCAAAACATCACAAACACAAATATTCAATCAAAGTCCAATTTCCTTTAAATAATTTAGTTCAAAACATATTTCATTATTTTCTTAAATAATTCAAGTAAAATAATATAATTCTTAAATTCTTAATTTTCTAAATAACATTTCAAACAAAGTCTCAGATTTTATAGAAATTCTCCTAAAACTTGGACTTTGCCACCCTTTTCGGGTCCCAACCAAACCATTCCATAATCCTTTTCAACGGTCCAAAACCAAAATCAGTTCAAAAGCAAGATAAATCCAACCATTCATATCATTTTTATATCTCAAGGAAACTGTTTCAAGATCAAATCATTATCAATAAATCAAACTCATTTCCAAAATTTTAAAGAAACAATTTAGCAACAGTCTATTTATCAAAACCAAACGATAATCCAATCAAACATATAATCGTATTCATCCAAAACAGCCAGACAACAGACAATACATAAGACTTACACAATCATATCGATATCTATTTATAACAATTCTAAATTATAAAATTGAGTTTTCTAAAAAAGTTCCTACCTCGACTCGTCGAAACCATAACCCAAACACGCCAACAGAACCTTTTCTCTCAACGTAAAAACAACGGCAACTGCAACCTTAGTAACGTAAAAGCGACATATAACCACCAAAACTTGACCCTATGTTACCAAACCTCATATTCATTAACCAAACACAACTGAATACTAATGCGAGGCTTTTCAAAACATAATTACTTACTGAAATAACAAAACAAAGCAGCTATGACTCCGAATCGACCCGGCAGTAGCTCTGTCAATAACCTCAAGCGACAGCGGCAATGATAAACCTCGATGACCGCGGCTTCACAACCACGACGTGACAATAAAAACCCAAGAATTAAAAAAAAAACGAAAAACCAAATACAAAACCCTTACCGGCAGTGGATCTCAACGGCGGTAGTGGCGTTTTCCGGTGGCAGAGGCTTGGCGGCGCATCTCCAACAGCGGCAAAGGACCACCTGATGGTGGTTGGACGCGGCGGCAGCAGCGGAGCCGACTTCTCCCCTCCATCGTGTTCTGGTCATCCGGCGATGATGTGCACGGTGAATCATGCAGGGCGATGGCTACGAGCTCCACCCACAGCTGCAGCGGTGACTGGCGCGACGACGACGACGGGACACAGCTCCTCCTGCTCGCGTCTTCAGCAGCAGCAACTTCCCCTCCTCACGTGGTTCTCTCCCTCGGTCCTGGTCCTCCCACGCGACGGCGACAGTGGCTGGACGATGGTGATGCGACAGCGGCGAGTTCCTCCCTCCTCCACCGACGCTCTCCTGCTCTCTCGGGTCTCCTCTCTCTTTTGCCGCGGCCACGGCGGTGGCAGTGACACCCACCGCGCTGCCTTCCCCTCTCCCATTCTCCTTCCTTGAGCTCCCTTCCCCGTTTCCCTTTTCTTTTTCTTGTTTCTTTCAGTGTGCATGTGTGGGGAAAGGAAAAAGGGGGTGCGGCTGTGTGTGTGGGTTGGGAAAAGTGAGAGTGTGAGTGTTTGTGATATTAGGGTTAGGGTTTGTTTGGGTAAAAATAGGTATAAGGGTGTTTTTGGTAATTTTAATAAAATTGGAACATAGGATATTAATTTGAAATCTAGTTAAATCCTTCATAATTATTTAAAAATATTATTTTTTGTACCAAAATACTAATTAATTTAAAATCAAATACTTTAATTGAAATTATAAGATAATAAGATTACTTCCTTTATTTCTAAAACTTAAAGTATTGAATTATAAAAATGTCAACTATTTAAATTTAACCATATAAAATTCTTATTATTTCATAACTGCTAACGTTATAATTTAAATATAGAAAATAAATTAATAATTATAATATTGGATAAGAATCTTAATTTATTTCAAATTCAATTAATATAAACTTGCTTTAATTACCTTTAATAAAGTAATTTCTGAAATTAAAGCTACAAATAAATAAATGGATTTGAAATTAGTTTATAATAACCCTTTTTAAAAGTTCTGGGTCTTACAATAAGCTTCCTGAAAAGAAACTTAATTGAAATGCATCATCCTTAATGCATTTAGATCCTCGATCAGGGCAATGTGACTAAAAGTTTAAAAGATTATACATTTGCAAAGAATAGCAAATGAATTGCCTGATGCATTTTCTGATACGAAAAAATTACTAAATTCTATATACCAATTGAAAATGCTCCAATTCAAATTGATATCCTAGTCGGATAAATGGCCATCGAAACAAATTCACGTCAGAAGTGTGGTAGGCCTGTCAGTTCCAAAAATAAAAATCCTCGAAAAAGAAAAGAGATAAATACTATTCCCGTTGAAAAGGATAAAGACATAGTAAAGATACTTGTAGTTGTCCAAAATTCTGATATAGTTTTGACGCTAGAAGACGTTCAGGTACTTGAAAATACTGAAAATGATGAGATCTCGATAATTATATCTTTACAGAAAAAATAGGACCAAAATAATTTTTTTTAATGAAATATTTGCATATAATGTGGCATTACACATCATGCATGAAAGTAAGAATCTTGGGCCAAGAACAGTCGAAGAATGTTGACAAAAGAATGATTGGCCGAAATGGGAAGAAGCTATGCAGGCTGATTTAGACTCACTTGTAAAACATGAAGTCTTTGGACCTGTAGTCTGTACACCAGAAGATGTAAAACCTGTTGTATACAGATGGGTATTTGTGAGAAAACGAAATGAGAAAAATGAAGTTGTACGCTACAAAGCTCGACTTGTGACACAAGATTTTTCACAAAGACCTGATATAGATTATGAAGAAATATATTTCCATGTAGTAGATGTAATCACATTGCGTTATTTGGTCAGTTTATCTGCATATGATAAACTACATATGCATCTAATGGATGTGGTAACAGCCTATTTATACAAATCATTAGATCGTGATATCTATATGAAAGTTCCTGAAGGGCTAAAGATATCTAAACCGTCTAATGAATATTCACAGGGGTTATAATCAATCAAATTGCAAAGATCTTTATATGGTCTAAAGCAATATGGATGAATGTGGTATAATCGTCTTACTGAGTATCTGGCTAAAAACAGATTTAAGAATGATTATATTTGTCCATGTGTTCTCATAAAGAAATCTGCATCTTGATTCATTATAATTGCTGTGTACGTTGATGATTGATAAACCCCAATTTTGTGGTTTATCTTGTGCTTAATTTGGGGGATTTTATCACCTTTTTCCACATTTATTCAATGAAATAGCATGGTTTTGCAATTCTCCCTTGATTTGTGCTTAAATGTGAAAACATGCTTTTTAGGCCTTAAAATAGCTAAATTCAATTCACTTTAATTCCATTCGATGCCTTGATGTATTTGTTGAGTGATTGCAGGTTCATAGGGTAAGTATTGGATGGAAGAAGTGAGGAGAAAAGCATGCAAAGTGGGAGAACTCATGAAGAAATAAAGGAACCGTAAAACTGTCAAGCCTGACTTCTTCGCACTCAAATGACCATAACTTGAGCTACAGAGGTCCAAATGAGGCGGTTTTAGTTGCGTTGGAAAGCTAACATCCAGGGTTTCGAAATGATATAAATTTGTCATATGTTTCTTCGCGTTCAGGGGTGCGCACGCGGCATGTACGTGTGCGCGCCGATGCTACTCGTGGCCCACTAAAGTGAAATCGACCCCAGCAATTTCTGAAGCACTTTAGGCCCAACCCAACTCCTTTCTAATGCTATTTCATGTAGAATTCAAGCTTGGGCAAAGGAGGAGCAATTTTTTGTAGTGTAGCATCATGTAGTTTAGTTTCTAGAGAGAGAAGCTCCATCTTCTCTCTAGAATTAGGGTTCTTAGGATATTTCCATCTTAGATCTAGGTTTAATTCATGCTTTGATTTACTCTTCCTTTTGCAACTCTTCTTCTTCTACCCTTTCTCTTTCTAGTTTTGCATTTAATTCATGTAATTCTCTACTTTTATGTTGATGCATTTTTGTTCTTCTATTTTCAATTCAATGCAATTTATGACTCATGTTCCTTCATTGTTGATTTGATTTTGTTGTTGTTTAATTCCTTGCAATTGAGTAGTGTAGATTTACATTCCTTGCAATTTACTATGTTTTCCTTTTATGCCTTCCAAGTGTTTGATAAAATGCTTGGTTGGATTTTAGTGTAGATTTTAGTATTCTTGGCTTTGGTAGAGTAATTAGTGACGCTTGAGTTTTCTAATTCCCGTATTGATTAATAATTAGAAGTTGCTAATTGATTTGGATACCACTAAAGCTAGTCTTTCCCCTTGGGAGTTGGCTAGGACTTATGGAATCAAATCAATTCATCCACTTGACTTTTGTCCATAGTTAGAGGTTAACTAAGTGGTAGCGATGGACAATTGTGGTCTCAATTGAGGAGGATAACTAGGATAGGACTTCTAATTCTCATTCCTTGTCAAGAGCTTTCTAGTTGTTAGTTTATTTTCATTGCCATTTACCTTTCATGTCTAAGATCTCAAAAACCCCAAAACATAGCTCCAGAACCAATAACAAGGCACTTTGTTGCAATTCCTAGGGAGAACGACCCGAGGTTAAATACTTCAGTTTATAGATTTTAGGAGTTTGTACTAGTGACAAACAAATTTTTTGTATGAAAGGACTATTGTTGGTCTAAAAACTATACTTTACAACGAGAATTCATTAGTGGAATTCTAGACCACACAAAAGTTCGTTCATCAAAATGGCGCCGTTGCCGGGGAGTTGCAATGGTGCTATGTTATTGGCTATTGTATATATTGTGAATAGCTTGATTTTTAAATTGCTTGTTAGTTTTTGCTAGTTTTAGGACTTTGTTTCATTATTTCTTGTTAGATTTTGTTTCTTATTTTCACTTTTCACTATGAATTCTCACTTTGGCTATGAGTGTGATTACAACTATGTTGTAGGAAATGGAAACTTCAATGAAGATGTGCATCAAGGATGGGATAACCAAAGGTGGGAGGAGCCATATGCATATGATTAATTCTCTTGGCAACAACCTCCACCAATGCACTATGAGGAAGAGTTATTCTATGATGCATACCAATCCAATGGTTATGGTGAATCCCCTTGTGACTTCCAAGAACCACCACTATACACCTATGAGCCATATCCTCAACATAGCCATCAACCATACTCACAAGCCACTTTTCACCAACCATCTTCATATGACCCTAATCCATATCCATCCTACCAACAACCATATGAGCCATATGAACCACACATAGAGCCACCACTACTCCAACATCAACATTTTCAAGAGCCGCCCCCTCCATACTATTACCAAGATGAACCACCTCCAATGCATGTAAATTTTTAACCACAAGATGAATTCTACTTTCCACCACAACCTCCCATGGAAGAATACTCATTCCCATCAATCCAAGAGCCATATGATCCTACTCATGATATCCAAGAGGAGCAAGAGTCAAGGGATCGTTTCAAGGAAGCATTGGATCAATTTCAAGCAACCATGGAGTGTGTTGTGCAACAAATGGAAAGAAGGAAAAACATTAGACCACCACAACTCTACCAAGAAGAACTACCTTCCTACTATGAATCCTTCCCCCAAATTGATTAACCCTTCCATTCACCCCAACCTCTGATGGATGACATCCTTAATGTTCTTGTTCAAGGACAAGAGGAGATGAAAGGGGATGTAGAACAATTCACGGCTACCTTGGACGAGGTGGTAAACCGTTTAGCATCCCAATGCTTGAACACTCATGGAACTCCCATGACTACATGTGGAGAATCAAATGAAGAGCACAACATGAAGGAGAGATTGGTGGAGAATGAGGGAAGTTGCTTTGTTTTGGAACAATTGGAGGAAGCCATAATTGTTGAAGTAGAGGAAGAGATGGTTGAAGACTTAGGAGATGCGAAACCTCCTTGGGAACATAAAGTTGAAGAAAACCCCTCCAAGAAGATTGAAATTGATGCTAGGGAGGAAAGTGCACACCTTCCAAGGCATATTCCATATGAAGCCTTGGATGGGATAGAGCAAGAATTGAGTTTCCTTGGTGATGGAGATCAAGCATCAAGTCTTAGTGGTGAAGAATCCTTTGAGCATGAAGAACCTTCTCCCAAGGAGATGGAAAGCAATGTGGAGGTAAATCTCTCTTGTCCTCCCATTTATGATTTGAGTAAGGGAAAATGTTTAGATAAAATTGTCGAACAAACGATTGAAATTAAGAGATCTTGTGAAGAGGTGGAAGTCCTTAGAAAGAGAAGGATGGGAATTGAATACGCTTTGTCAAGACCCTTGGAATCACCTTTGCCTAGGTTGCCATGTACACGTTCATTTGAGTGGGTAAAACTTATTTCTATTAGCTTTATTATCCCACTTGAATATGGTTTGCTTGAAACGGATGGCCAACTTAGGATGCTTTATGGGATGAAGCATAAAAGAAAGATGTTTCGTGGTTGGCGTTGCAATTCAAGGCTCGTTATGGTTGATGCATCAAACATGAGATATAAAAGTTGGAGTAGTGCTCACCTAGATGGGTCTAGAAGGATTGTTGGTCACTTTATAGAGAATTCACCTTGTTCACCACCCGGATGGGCTAATAATGAGAGTCAACTTCAAGACGGGTGTGAAAACAAAGTGTGAGACCCCGGATTACAAGAAGAAGATCAACTTTGGGAGCCCATGGTTTGTGAAGAACTCCATCAAAGCTTGGAGTTATTAACTTTGAATGATGAAGCACAATGGAAGTCCAAGCATTGGTGGATGTTCAAGGATGGATTCAAGCACAAGCCACCTTGATAAGGACCTCCCCATAAGTCCAACTTAAGGACAATAAACAAAAGTGTTAGGTGGGAGACACCCCACCATGGTAACATCTTTCCCTTTTTCTCTTTGTAAATATTGGTAATTTAGGTTTAATTTCATGTTTTGTTTAGTTAGTTGAGTCTATTTGGGAGTCTAGTAGGTTAAATAAGGTTTTATGATGTTTTGGTAGCTGTTTGGAGGTTTGGAATGCTTGGTTTGGTGCAAAAATATAGAAAAATTTTGGAAAAAAAAATAGAGCACCATCCACGCGCACGCGCACTCTACGCGTATGCGTGCCCAAGTATTTTCGGCCATCCACGCGCACGCGTCATGTACGCGTACGCGTGGATTGAGTTTTTCCACCCCCTCCATACATTCACCCGAGAGTTGTGCCTGAAGTGTGCCAACTTTGTGCCCCAGGGCACGCGAATACGTACCTTGCGCATCCGCGTCGACTCTCTACCTTGCCATGCACGCGTACGCGTCGCTTCCATTTTCATCAATCCACGCTTACGCGCACATGACGCGCATGCGTGGATTGCCCTGTTTCACTCATCTTCCTTTCTTCTCTTCTTTCCATTTCTTTCCTTCTTCTCTCTTCTCTTCTTTTCTTTCCACCCTTCAAACATCATCCAACACTACCAAATATCATGTAACACCATTTCTTTTAGTTAGTTTAATTTTTGTTTAACTTTTGTTTTCCATTATAAGTGTTGGATTGCTAATCTTGTTTACTATTTACTGCTGCTGCTTATTGATAGGATGTTAGTTTAACATCATTGTTGTTAATTATACTTGTTGGATTTCTTTGTTGGGGTTGTATTTGGTTACTTGGTTGGGAATTTTTCATGCTTAACACTTTTGAATACCAAGTACTTGTTACATTGCCTTCATGCATCTTACCTCTTTAAATTGCATGTTTTGGCCACCATGCATTCATCACCCACTGCTAGGCAATTGTATATTATCATTGCATTTTTTTAGGTGATGCTTATTTATGGTTTACCCTTATTCACATCACTTATTCCATGCATTGAGATCATAGAATTGTGAAATTGGATCGAAAGCTTACCTAGTGACATATTTTTGAGCTTTGTAAAGCTTTGTGGGCCATGCTTGCTATGTGATTAATTTCCACTTCTATCTTCTTTTTCCTAAGTTCCATAGCATCCATGTGTTTCACCTCTATGTCACTTAGGTGTTGTAACAACTTCAATATGTATCATTGATTGTTGTGTGAGTTTCATATACCATTTTGTTCACTAAGTCTACCTACGCATCAATCAATGTCCATGCATTATCCAATTTCACAATTGCTTGATTTTTGCTTGAATGCTTTTATGCTTCTTCACTACTCGTTGGGTTGTTTTAGCCTACAAGTCTTTTAAAGTATCTCAAGCACACTAGAATGAGTGAAGTGCATGCTTTCTTTTGTATAATTGTGACATGATTTTTAAATACTAGGGTGTGAGTTCTAAACCGCATGCAAGTTAGGACCCACACACTTATTTTTCATTATTGTCACACCAATTCACTCACTCAATTCTAGTGATTTACCTCATTCCAACAATCCATGCTTCCTTACTTGTGCATTTACTTGTTTTCTATGTCCAGGATGAATCATCATAAGCAAAAACGGAAGTGGGAGAAGAACACGCAGCATCGGTTGACCTACCAACTGAAGGTAGCAACTAGGAAAGTCGCCGTACCCCCTTGTTCATCTTTGGATGCACCGAGGACGGTGCAAACTATTAAGTGTGGGGAGGTCGTCCGACCGCTTGGCATTTTTGGGTGACAAGTTTCTAATCCCAACACTTTTGCATTTCATTTTTAGGTCTTTTAGGATTTTTGGTTGTATTTCATATGTATATATTAAGCTTAGTCAAAACCATGATATTTTCTAAGGATTTTATCTATAGGGCACCCCAATTAAAAAAAAATTAGAACTTGCTTGAATTATACACTTGTGAAACATGATTTTTGAGCTAAGAACACAAGCATGTGAGATTTGAGCCTAATTGTGTGGTTACATCATATATAACCACTTATTTTCATTCTTGTGTGCATTATTCTCTTCCTATGATTGTAATCTTTGATTTGTTTAATTCTATATGTCCATTATTTTGTGTATACATACAATTATATGATTGAGGCCATTGTTCAATTAGCTCACTTACCCAAATAAGCCTACCTTTTATCTTCTATTGATAACCAATTTGAGCCTATGCTTAACCCATTTGTTCTTAATTGTATCACATTACAAGACTAAGTGAAAAATAATAAATATCCCTTAATTTGGATCTTTGATTAGCTTAGACTAGTGAGAGTGTTTATCATTTGATTTTGGGAGAGTTGGGAACATTGGGTAGAGATAAAAGTGTGTTTACATTTTTGTTAAAAAATCATGGGAATTGGGTACATACTCATGCATTAATCACGTGTAAACCATATGTATTGATGTTCTTGTATATATTTCTAAAAAAAATGAAAATAAATAATAGAAATAGAAAAAAAAAAGAAAGACAAAGAATTGCAATAAGAAGGGGACAAAATGCCGTAAAGCAAGGCTCAATAAAAGTCAATTGGTGGTGATCAAAAAGAGAATGCATGAGTGTGTGAAAAAGTGAAGAATGGGTTGTTAGGTTTATTTAGAATTGTATAGGTTGTCATAGGTTAGGTGGAAAGTTTAAGTTAATCAAAGATTCAAATCTCAAGTCCACTTGACCATATGCATCCTACCTTGACCCTAACCCCATTACAACCTATGGGAAGTCCTCATGATATTTGTATGCATGCATGAAATAATTGTTGATTGTTAGATGAAAAACAAATCTTGGAAAACATGATTAGGGGAGAATTGAGTGAATCAACCCCATACACTTGAGCGACTAAAGCGGATACACATCCGGTGAGGGTTCGATTGCTCAATTACATGTTTCCACCCATGATCATCTCTTTTCTTGCAAGTTTGTAAAATCTTTTTAGTAATTCAATTCAATTGTGGGTTAAGTGATTGCCATTGCCTTAGCCCTTGTGTTTGTATATGTATTCTTGGAAATTGATTTATTTTGACTAAGTGGATGCATTCATGTAGATAAATTGCATATAGATAGGTTGCATGTAGTTAGTTTGCATTGAATAAATGTTGATGTCCCTTTGCTTCTTTCTTGATTTTAGCATGACGACATGCTTAGTTTAAGTGTGGAGAGATTTGATAGACCCCAATTTTGTGGTTTATCTTGTGCTTAATTTGGGGGATTTTATCACCTTTTTCCACATTTATTCAATGAAATAGCATGGTTTTGTAATTCTCCCTTGATTTGTTCTTAAATGTGAAAACATGCTTTTTAGGCCTTAAAATAGCTAAATTCAATTCACTTTAATTCTATTCGATACCTTGATGTATTTGTTGAGTGATTTCAGGTTCATAGGGCAAGTATTGGATGGAAGAAGTGAGGAGAAAAGCATGCAAAGTGGGAGAACTCATGAAGAAATGAAGGAACCGTAAAGCTATCAAGCCTGACCTCTTCGCACTCAAACGACCATAACTTGAGCTACAGAAGTTCAAATGAGGCGGTTCCAGTTGCATTGGAAAGCTAACATCCGGGGCTTCGAAATGATATAATATTTGCCATATGTTTCTTCGCGTTCAGGGGCACGCACGCGCCATGTACGCGTGCGCGCCGATGCTGCTCGTGGCCCACTAAAGTGAAATCACCCCCAGCAATTTCTGAAGCATTTTGGGCCCAACCCAACTCATTTCTAATGCTATTTCATGCAGAATTCAAGCTTGGGCAAAGGGGGAGCAATTTTTTGTAGTGTAACATCATGTAGTTTAGTTTCTAGAGAGAGAAGCTCCCTCTTCTCTCTAGAATTAGGGTTCTTAGGATATTTCCATCTTAGATCTAGGTTTAATTCATGCTTTGATTTACTCTTCCTTTTGCAACTCTTCTTCTTCTACCCTTCCTCTTTCTAGTTTTGCATTTAATTCATGTAATTCTCTACTTTTATGTTGATGCATTTTTGTTCTTCTATTTTCAATTCAATGCAATTTATGACTCATGTTCCTTCATTTGTTGATTTGATTTTGTTGTTGTTTAATTCCTTGCAATTGAGTAGTGTAGATTTACATTCCTTGCAATTTACTATGTTTTCCTTTTATGCCTTTCAAGTGTTTGATAAAATGCTTAGTTGGATTTTAGTGTAGATTTTAGTATTCTTGGCTTTGGTAGAGTAATTAGTGACGCTTGAGTTATCTAATTCCCGTGTTGATTAATAATTAGAAGTTGCTAATTGATTTGGATACCACTAAAGCTAGTCTTTCCCCTTGGGAGTTGGCTAGTACTTGTGGAATCAAATCAATTGATCCACTTGACTTTCCTCCATGGTTAGAGGTTAACTAAGTGGTAGCAATAGACAATTGTGGTCACAATTGAGGAGGATAACTAGGATAGGACTTCTAATTCTCATTCCTTGTCAAGAGCTTTCTAGTTGTTAGTTTATTTTCATTGCCATTTACCTTTCATGTCTAAGATCTCAAAAACCCCAAAACATAGCTCTATAACCAATAACAAGGCACTTTGTTGCAATTCCTAGGGAGAACGACCCGAGGTTAAATACTTCGGTTTATAGATTTTAGGGGTTTGTACTAGTGACAAATAATTTTTTTGTATGAAAGGACTATTGTTGGTCTAGAAATTATACTTTACAACGAGAATTCATTAGTGGAATTCTAGACCACACAAAAGTTCGTTCATCAATTATTTAAATATCATTGGAACCCCTGAAGTAATTCCAATTATAAAACCTCTAAAAGAAGAGTTTGAGATGAAAGATCTTGAAAGACTAAATTTTGTCTCGACTTGCAGATCGAGCATACAAAAAATGGGATCTTTATTCATCAAACAACATACACAAAAAATATTTTAGAGAGATTTTATATGGATCAGTCACATCCCTTTAGTACCCCAATGATCGTAAGGTCTTTGGATGCGAAAAAGGATCAATTCTATCCTAAAGAAAAAAAAATAAAGATATCTTTGATCCTGAAGTACCATATCTCAGTGTCATTGGGCACTAATATATCTTGCTAATAATACACGACCCGATATATCATTTGCAGTGAATTTACTAATAAGGTATAGTTTCTCTCCAACCAGAAGACATTGGAATGAAATCAAACAAATTTTTCAATATCTTCATGTAACAGTTGATATGGGTTTATTTTATCCATATGAGTCCAAGTCACAATTAGTTGGTTATGCAGATGCTGGTTACTTGTCAAATCGACACAAAGAAAAATCTCAAACAGGATACTTATTCACATATGATGATATAGCTATATCATGGAGGTCCACGAAAGAGACGATAACAGCAACCTCCTCTAATCATGCTGAAATACTAGCGATACATGAGGCAAGTCACGAGTGTTTTTGATTCAGGAGTTTGATCCAATATATTCTGTTATCATGTGGACAGATTTATCATAAGATAGCTCCAACTATTCTGTTTGAAAATAATACAGCATGCATTGTGCAACTTAAAGGTGGATACATCAAAGGTGATAGAACAAAGCATATTTCTCCCAAATTCTTCTTCACTCATGATCTTCAAAATCAAGGAGCAATTGATGTCCAATAGATCCGCTCAAGCGATAATCTGGTACATTTATTTACAAAGACACTTCCAAAATCCTCCTTTGAAAGATTGGTAATATCAGATTGGAATACGCCAATTTCGAGATATAAAATAATATCGACAAGAGGGAGAGACTATACTCTATTTTTCCTTGGTCTGGTTTATTTCTCCCTATTAGATTTTTCTTGATAATGTTTTTAATGAGGCAGTTCTCATCACAATGGATATTGTACTCTTTTTTCTTCACTAAAATTTTTTTCCATTGGATTTTTCTTTAATAAGATTTTAATGAGACATATTCATAATGGTCATCCAAGAAGGAGTGTTACAATATGGATGACCATCAACCATTCCTCTAATTAAAATCACTTAGACGGTACAAATATTTAATTATAGACGGTGCTATTTTTACAAAGCTTGAAAAAGTTAAAACAAGTATAAATAGGAGGCTTAATTAGAGGCAATACACACACAGCCACAACCTCAAACTCTCCCTTCTCTCTTCATGTTACCACATATAATATATATATGAATCATCTATATACTACAAAAAATTCTTGTTAAAACTGCAGTTTTTTTGGGTATTTACGGTGGTTTGAACCGCCATTATTACCAAGAATGGCGGTTTTAGAAAACGACGTAATTCTGGGCGCCATTCCGGTTATTATGGCGGTTTTTGAATAGGTTAAAACGGCGGTTTTTGGATAGGTTAAAACGGCAATTCAAACCGCCGTTATTTCCAGGGTTAAAAGGCGGTTTTTGAATAGGTTAAAATGACGGTTTGAACCGCCATTATTACCCTGACAGAGTGACATTTTGGTTGGTTAAAACGGCATTTTTAAACCGCCATTTTTGCCCTGACAGTAGCGTTTTAGTTGGTTAAAATGGCATTTTGAACCGCCGTTTTACCCTGACAATGTCATTTTTATTGGTTAAAACGGCATTTTTACCAGATAAAAATGATATTTTTTCTCGTTTAGAAAAATAGTTTTTATCGCGTTAAATAAATAATTTTGTGATTAAAATTTCATAATAATAAAAAATCATAATCCATAAATGAATTATTATAACTCATAAACAAAATATTAATATAATATATAATTTTTTATTATTCAAAATCAAAAGTAATAACTCCTATACAAAACCTTGTCTTACTAAACTTACCAAAATACAAGCATTGCAATAAGCACTTATTAGTCAAATCTACCATCCAGTTCCCTAAACTATGTTAATATCTAATCATGTAAGATTTTGTAAGAGTAAATGCAAGCTTTTGATTTTTCTATGAGGCCAGCGATTGATGCTGAGTTCTCTGCACTCTCTCTTCAACAATGTCAAACTAGGAATTAAAAAGTAAACATTGCCTTCAAAGTTGACTTCTACTGCTTGTATTAGACACAACCTGACAATAATAAAAAGGGTTTAAATTTAAATAATATTAAGAAATAAGAACAAAAAATAAAAACATATCTTGCTCCTTCATGCTTGCTTAACTTAGATATACACTCACCTTCTTCCTAGCAGTAGCAAGTTCCTTCTTAATCCTAGCTGTAAGTAACAAGGTATCAAGTAAGCAATCAAATTTGGAAGATATTTTATCTTGAGTTCAGTGGAAAATTTCATTCATGATTATTAAAGAGATATTTATTACTTATTGTTCCAAACATAACCATTTAAGTCTTTTCATCTTTTAAGTATATATCCCCCCTCTTCATTTGGATTTTCTAACAAATTCAAATCTCAATAAAAAAAAAGACAGTTAATTTCATTCATGTTAAGATTTTATTGAAAAGGTGTTTCATATAAAGAAAATAATAATTGAATACTTCTGATAAATCATGAACCTAACAGATAGATGAGAAAATTAAATGTCCACCTATATAAGTACACTAGTAGTTCTTGTCTAACTAAGGCCTTATACAAAATCACAACTTACCATCATTTGGCTCTAAGACCAGTGCATTTTTAAAGCTTTTCTATTTAAGTATATTATGAAGAATTGAAACTAAATACCGCTTATACTACTTATAAATAATGTACAATCCCAATTCAACAAGAATAAAATAAATTCATGGAATTTGAACTTTGAACAAGCTAGGAAAGATGTTGCTACGAATAGTAAATAATATTCTCACTAGTAAATAATATTCTTAATAGAAAAGTCAAATTCAGTAGAGTTGTTTTCACTAGTAAATAATATTCTTAATAAGCATTATGGCATGAGATGACGCTGTCGAAATTAATAAACATAATGACAGTTCTTTTAACGGGCCATAAAATTAGTGCCATTTTTTCTAATATTTTTTGTAGTGTATTCACTTGAAAGTTTAAACAAAGACTGAAACTGAATATCTACAAAAAGGCTTTCTAGACATCCCACACTTCCCCTCTTCTGTGATGACAAACAAAGGCACGTATAGCTGATGTGCGGAAAACGATCCGACACAAAACTCACCGGCAAGTGCACCGGGTCGCATCAAGTAATAATAACTCACGGGAGTGAGGTCGATCCCACAGGGATTGAAGGATTGAGAAATTTTGGTTTAGTGGTTGATTTAGTCAAGCGAATCAAGATTTGGTTGAGTGATTTGTGATTTTCAGAATTTAGATTGCATGGAAAGTAAAGGGAATGGGTAAATTGCATTGAATTTAAAGAGAACTGAAATTTAAAGTGCTGAATCTTAAAGAACAAGAAATTAAATGGCAGAAACTTAGAACACAAGAAATGTAAATTGCAGAATCTTAAAGTGTAAGAAATGTAAATGGCTTGAATTGTAAAGGAAATTGGGAGTTGGATTTGCAGAAATTAAACAAGGAAAAATAAAATTCAACAAACAGAGAAATAGAAGATGACTTGGATTGAACCGGATCTAAAAACAGAATAGTAAATGAGCATGAAAAGCGTTAAACAGAGAAAGTAAAATGAGAATTCAGATCTCAGGACTCAAGAGACTAGATAACCAAGTCTAGATCTCAATGCCTTCCTAGATCCAACAAGAACAATTGCAAAGGAAATGTAAATTGCAAAGAAAGTAGATGAAGAAGCAATTAACCGAAACTGAGATTTAATTAAGCAGAGAATTAAACAAGATCCCAAGGTGAGATTGAAACAGAAGTTCTTCAATTCTCCACCCAAGATCCGAAGCAAGAAAATTAAAGAGTGCTGGGCAAGAACAAGGAAGAAGAGAGATCAATTCTCCTCCCCAATTCTCTTGAATTAAAACAACAATGCTAGAATGTAAAATGAGCTCTCTACTAAGTGCACTAATCAAACCGAAAGGAAAGCTCCCTTAAAACTTAAATCCTATGCTATTTATACACTTTCTTCAAATGGTCTTCAAGCCTTCAATTGGGCCTTTGCTCTTGATGAAATTGGGTTGATAGAGGCCTTGGTTGATTGCTCTTGGAGTTTGGAGAAGAACCGAAGTGAACCGGGTTTGGAATCATGAAAGCTTGAGTAAAAGTTGGAGTAAAAGTTTGAGGCTAACTTTTACTCCAACTTTTCACATCAGCCACCCTCTTTTGCTGATACCAACGTTGGGGCAAAAGTTAGGGGTCTAACTTTTGCTCCAACGTTGGCCTCCCCTTGCACACTCATGGCGCCAACGTTAGCCAAAAAGTTAGAGGCTAACATTGGCGCAAACTTTTGCTCTCCAGGGTGTGTTGTTCATGCGCCAACGTTAGCCAAAAAGTTAGGGGCTAACGTTGGCGCAAACTTTTGCTCTCCAGGGTGTTGTTTTGTGATGTCAAAAGTTAGCCAAACAGTTTGAGGCTAACTTTTGCTCCAGCTTTTTGCCCAAAAGTTTGCACAAAAGTTTGAGGCTAACTTTTGCTCCAGCTTTTTGCCCAAAATTTAGCCAAAAAATTTGAGGCTAACTTTTGCTCCAGCTTTTTGCCCAAAAGTTTGCACAAAAGTTTGAGGCAAACTTTTGGTCCAGCTTTTTGCTCCCTGGTTCATTTTCACTTATTCCAAAAGTTTGAGCTAAAGTTTGAGGCAAACTTTTGCTCAAACTTTTTGTCCTCTCTTCCTCCTAGCCATTCCTTCTTGCTTCAACCTTTCTCCAAGCTTTCTTCACCTATTAATCAACCAAACACATCAAAGCTATGCTCAAAATCATGAGATATTCATTCTTTCATAATATGTGACAATTATAGCATAAAACCTCATGAAATAGCATGAATTCATACATGGTTGATTAAATCGAAGGAAGCATGAAAATCTACCCAATTGGCTTGCTTATGGCTCAAGAAAGTGCATAATTCAATTGAAAACAAAAGAAAAAGGCTAGTGAAACTAGGCTAAAATGACTTGTCATCACAACACCAAACTTAAAGCTTGCTTGTCCCCAAGCAAGAAATGATTTATTGAGAAGAAAGAATGAAGTGGAAGAGGATGTTCATGCTAGTAGAGTGTTCTTGATAGTTCATGGGGTTTTATGTGGATATGTAAACACTCACCTCTTATTGACTCTTAAGCCTAGAAAGTCTCCTTCAAGCTTCAAGTAACATACTGCTATGACCTCTCATTATTCCTTTATCCTTGGCTATTATTTTGTTCATAAGCTTTATTTGAGTGTCATGTGTAGCAAGTTCATTTTCTTTTCTTTATACTTGACACATTATTCACTATAGACACTTGGCTCACATTCCTTCTTAAAACATTGATGCCCAGCACCTCTTTGGGCTACTAAATGCCTTGTAGTTAGGTTGCTCTTGATAGTAGACTTTCAGCTGATGATCCCGGGTTAGTTAACCCAAGTCACCAAGTGTTGATGCACTCCAAAGAGCTTAATAATCCAAGCAGATCCTAATACAAAGACACCACAGGCATATATTCTAAGGTTCAAGCTATTGGTGTCCAGCTTTGTTTCTTTTTGTTTTTCTTTTGTTCTGCCACTCTTTGGCTATTTCTTTTTCTCCCTTTTTTTTTCTGTCTTTTTATTTTTCTGTCTAACCAGGGACTTTTATTTGATTGAGATTCATAGACAGTAGGCCACTTTATACTTAGAAGGAGACATCCTAGTTTTTTTTTATTCACTAAAGTGAGCTATTATACAATCACACACACATACCACCACTTACTTTTATTATACTTCTATCTAACAGAGAACTATCTCACTTCACATTCAAACATTTCTTTTATTGAATTAAAGATGCAGGGGACAAAGCATGCTTTTTGTTCAGTGAAAGTAAACACACAAGCACACACATAGGCTAGCTTACTTATTTTAAATTGAAACAGAAATGATGCAAAGACTACTAAACTAACAGTTACTGTTAAGATGGGCATATTCACACTTTCAATTTAGAGCAATTCAATGCTGATGGAGTTAAGTGACAATACAACCTCTTGGTGGCTTCTTCTTCTTTTTCTCAGCTAATGGTGTGTAGTCCTCCCAAGAGAGTGATTTAATTCCTGCAGTGTTAATGGAAGTTGCTTGTTTCTCAAGCCCTTAGATGTCTGGTTAGTGTGCAAGACTTTCTTGTAGGCGTTTGAACTTACTTTGGTGTGTGAACACCAAACTTAGTCCCTTGCCATGTTTCTTATGCATTAAAATAACCATATGTGAAAGCTTAAGTCTTTGCTAAAGGTAATAAAACTAAAAACTAGAAACAGACAATGATTAAATGATTTATCAGATTGCTTGGAGCTAGTAACCCTTTGTGCAGAAGGTGAGAATGTGCTTTTAAATAGATTTTGGTGGAACACCAAACTTAGAATCCTTTATTCTCCCTTAAATTGTTTTGGTGTGAAACACCAAACTTAGCTCCTTGCAATAAATTCCAATCATTTAACCTTTTTATTGAAGTAGCTATGAAAAGAAAATTACCTCACGTTGGGTTGCCTCCCAACAAGCGCTCTTTTAATGTCACTAGCTTGACATCTTGTTCTTTTGATCATGGAGGTTGAAAATCATAGTGCCTCAGCTTTTCTCCTCTTACTGTGAACTTTCTTCCGGTCTCCTCTTTGATGATCTCTAGGTGTTCAAGTGAAAGGATCCGGTTCACAGTATAGCATTCAGATGATTGTGGGGACACCTTCATTGGTTGGGTGTTTAACACTACTTTATCCCCTGGTGAAAAGCCTTCAGTGGGGATTTTCTTGTTTTTCCACCCTTTTGGCATCTTCTTCTTCTCTTCTTTCTTAAGAGATGATTCATGCCTTGGTGGTTCTTTATCTGGAATGTTGAGGTTCTCATCTGGGGGTTTTGGATCTAGTTCCTCTTTGATTTCTTTGGTCTGTTGCACCATCTCTACTTCTTTCAAGCATGGATGTAGAAGTCTTGGAGTTAACTCATTGAATGCCTCCTTCAAGCTTTGATCCTTGGCCTTATCCTTCATACAATCTTCTTCTTGAGTGGGCTCATGCAGGATTTTAAAAACATGGAATGCTAGGTGCTCATCATGCACTCTTAACAACAATTCTCCTTTTTCAACATCTATCAATGCTCTGCCCGTAGCCAGGAAAGGCCTCCCCAGGATGATGGGAGTGTTAGGGTCTTCATCCATATCCAGGATGACAAAATCAGCTGGGAGAAAGAATTTTCCCACTTTTACCAACACATTCTCCACAACTCCCAGTGCTTGCTTAATGGATTTGTCAGCCATTTGGAGAACTATTCGTGTGGACTTCAGCTCAGAAATTTGAAGTTTCCTCATTAGAGACAAAGGCATCAAGTTTATACCTGCACCGAGGTCACAAAATGACTTCTCAATTGTTATGTTTCCTATGGTGCAAGGTATGTAAAAACTCCCAGGATCATCTTTCTTCTCTGGCAACTCTCTTTGGAGGATAGCACTACATTCCTTTGTCATCTCAACAATCTGTCCTTCCTTCAGGGATCTTTTCTTTGTGAGTACTTCTTTCATAAATTTGGCATATAATGGCATCTGTTCAAGTGCTTCTAAGAAAGGAATGTTGATGCTGAGAGTCTTGAATATATCCAGGAATTTTGAGTATTGCTTATCCTCGTTTTCTTTTTTGAACCTCTGAGGGTACGGAAGTTTGGGGACATCTAGCTTCACCCCTTCCTTCTTCTCTTGTAGCTGTGTTTCAAGGATGTCCACATCTTTCTTTGAGCTTTTTGCATTTTTGGTCTTTCTCTCCTCTTCACTTCTCTCTTCTGTCTCTTCTTGTGGAACTTCTCTGTTGTGTTCTTCTTGATTGATGGCTTCTTCCTCCCTAGTCTTTTCACTTCCCACTATGATTGCTTTGCACTCCTCCCACTTTGTAGCTTTTCCTTTGTCCTTTGGATTGGAGATTGTATCACTTGGGAGAACATTGGTTGGTCGTTCAGCTTGTTTGGCCAATTGTCCCACTTGTCATTCAAGACTCTTCATGGTAGCTTCATTTCTCTCTTGCATTTTGACCAAGCTTTGAGTGGACTGAGCAATTGCTTGTATGGCTGCCTCAAGACTTGAAATTCTACTTTCATGATGGTCTATTGGTGGTATGATGGGGGTGGAATGTGGTTGCTGGAAGTTATTTGTAGGGGTAGTGTGGCAGTTTTGGGGGTTAGATGTTGGTGCGGAAATGCTATTTTGATGAGTTTGTGGATTGTGGTGGGGTGGTTGATATGTATTTTGTGGTTTCTTGTATTGATTATTATTAGCGTTTTGCTGGTCGTGGTTTGAGTAAGTTGTGTTTCTTGAGTTGTTTTGGTTTGAGTTTTTCTGCCACGGTTGCTGGCTGTGGGTGTGGTTATCTCCCCATCTGAGATTTGGATGGTTCTTCCAGGATGGATTGTAGGTGTCACCATAAACCTCATTTTGGCCTGAGCCTTGGTTGTGCACATATTGAGGTTGTTCCTGCTGCTGATTTTCTTGGTTTTCTTTATTTTGTCCCCATGTGGTTGATGGTTGGCTTGTATTCACTGCTGCAACTTGTAAACTATCAATCTTCTTAGCCATCTGCTCAAATTGTTCTTGAATCTGCTGCTGCATTATCTTGTTTTGAGCTAGGATGGTGTCCACCCCTTCCATTTCTAACACTCCTTTCCTTAGTGATGGTTGGCGTTGTATCTGATGGCCAAAGAAATATTGGTTGTTAGCCACCATGTCAATGAGGTTCTGAGCTTCTTCAGCTGTCTTCATGAGTTGCATTGATCCTCCAGCTGAGTGGTCAAGTGATTCTTGAGCCTTTAGAGTGAGTCCTTCATAGAAGTTCTGTAGCTTGTCCCACTCAGTGAACATCTCTGGTGGACATTTCCTCAGCAGAGCCTTGTATCTCTCCCATGCTTCATACAATGACTCTCCATCCATCTGAGTAAATGTTTGAATCTCTGTTTTGAGCCTGATGATCCTTTGAGGAGGATAAAACTTTGCTAAGAACTTTCTCACTAGATCCTCCCAATTGTTGATGCTTTCTCTTGGAAATGACTCCAACCATTGAGTAGCTTTGTCCCTCAGGGAAAATGGAAACAACAACAATTTGTAACTGTCAGGATGTACACCATTGGTCTTCACTGTGTTACATATCCTCAGGAAGGTGGATAAGTGCTGGTTTGGATCTTCCAAGGGGCCTCCTCCATAAGAACAGTTGTTCTGCACCAAGGTGATGAGTTGGGGCTTCAATTCAAAGTTATTTGCATCGACATTTGGGGTAAGGATGCTACTCCCACAATGCCTTGGATTAGCAAATGTATATGAAGCCAAGACTCTCCTCTGGGGTTGACCATTGTTGTTAGCCATTCTCACTGGTGGATTTGTTGGATTTGTTGAGTGTTCCTCCAATTCATGATATTCTTCATCTGATTCTTCCTCTCCAGCAACATTTTTTTCTCTTGCTTCTCTTCTTAGCCTTCGGAGGATTCTTTCGTCAGTTTCATGAAAGGTAGGGATCTCTCTTCTTGTATCTGACATACAAGCAAAACACAAGAATCACACAATACCAGAAAAGCAATAACACTTCAATCCATGGCTGAAGTGAAATATTAGTTAGCTTAGGCAAAAATTCAAACAGTTAGCGTGTTAGTCAAAAGTTAAAGAAACAGAAAAGAAAAATGCTAGATCTAGATCACCACCTCACTTAATCATTGTCAATATAATCAATCCCCGGCAACGGCGCCAAAAACTTGATGTGCGGAAAATGATCCGACACAAAACTCACCGGTAAGTGCACCGGGTCGCATCAAGTAATAATAACTCACGGGAGTGAGGTCGATCCCACAGGGATTGAAGGATTGAGCAATTTTGGTTTAGTGGTTGATTTAGTCAAGCGAATCAAGATTTGGTTGAGTGATTTGTGATTTGCAGAATTTAGATTGCATGGAAAGTAAAGGGAATGGGTAAATTGCATTGAATTTAAAGAGAACTGAAATTTAAAGTGCTGAATCTTAAAGAACAAGAAATTAAATGGCAGAAACTTAGAACGCAAGAAATGTAAATTGCAGAATCTTAAAGTGTAAGAAATGTAAATGACTTGAATTGTAAAGGGAATTGGGAGTTGGATTTGCAGAAATTAAACAAGGAAAAATAAAATTCAACAAACAGAGAAATAGAAGATGACTTGGATTGAACCGGATCTAAAAACAGAATAGTAAATGAGCATGAAAAGCGTTAAACAGAGAAAGTAAAATGAGAATTCAGATCTCAGGACTCAAGAGACTAGATAACCAAGTCTAGATCTCAATGCCTTCCTAGATCCAACAAGAACAATTGCAAAGGAAATGTAAATTGCAAAGAAAGTAGATGAAGAAGCAATTAACCGAAACTGAGATTTAATTAAGCAGAGAATTAAACAAGATCCCAAGGTGAGATTGAAACAGAAGTTCTTCAATTCTCCACCCAAGATCCGAAGCAAGAAAATTAAAGAGTGCTGGGCAAGAACAAGGAAGAAGAGAGATCAATTCTCCTCCCCAATTCTCTTGAATTAAAACAACAATGCTAGAATGTAAAATGAGCTCTCTACTAAGTGCACTAATCAAACCGAAAGGAAAGCTCCCTTAAAACTTAAATCCTATGCTATTTATACACTTTCTTCAAATGGTCTTCAAGCCTTCAATTGGGCCTTTGCTCTTGATGAAATTGGGTTGATAGAGGCCTTGGTTGATTGCTCTTGGAGTTTGGAGAAGAACCGAAGTGAACCGGGTTTGGAATCATGAAAGCTTGAGTAAAAGTTGGAGTAAAAGTTTGAGGCTAACTTTTACTCCAACTTTTCACATCAGCCACCCTCTTTTGCTGATACCAACGTTGGGGCAAAAGTTAGGGGTCTAACTTTTGCTCCAACGTTGGCCTCCCCTTGCACACTCATGGCGCCAACGTTAGCCAAAAAGTTAGAGGCTAACATTGGCGCAAACTTTTGCTCTCCAGGGTGTGTTGTTCATGCGCCAACGTTAGCCAAAAAGTTAGGGGCTAACGTTGGCGCAAACTTTTGCTCTCCAGGGTGTTGTTTTGTGATGTCAAAAGTTAGCCAAAAAGTTTGAGGCTAACTTTTGCTCCAGCTTTTTGCCCAAAAGTTTGCACAAAAGTTTGAGGCTAACTTTTGCTCCAGCTTTTTGCCCAAAAGTTAGCCAAAAAATTTGAGGCTAACTTTTGCTCCAGCTTTTTGCCCAAAAGTTTGCACAAAAGTTTGAGGCAAACTTTTGGTCCAGCTTTTTGCTCCCTGGTTCATTTTCACTTATTCCAAAAGTTTGAGCTAAAGTTTGAGGCAAACTTTTGCTCAAACTTTTTGTCCTCTCTTCCTCCTAGCCATTCCTTCTTGCTTCAACCTTTTTCCAAGCTTTCTTCACCTATTAATCAACCAAACACATCAAAGCTATGCTCAAAATCATGAGATATTCATTCTTTCATAATATGTGACAATTATAGCATAAAACCTCATGAAATAACATGAATTCATACATGGTTGATTAAATCGAAGGAAGCATGAAAATCTACCCAATTGGCTTGCTTATGGCTCAAGAAAGTGCATAATTCAATTGAAAACAAAAGAAAAAGGCTAGTGAAACTAGGCTAAAATGACTTGTCATCAATAGCCTGTCAAACTATAAATATATGCTTCAACTTCTCAAAATATAAAAGTTGCATAGGTACCTAATACTTGTTTATATTTCTAAATACTTTTGCAAGCCTTTCTTTTAGTAGCATCAGCCACAAGGTGCGACATCTATGATTCTTGAACTCGATCACGCCAAGATCCTTTTCTCTTGGCCAGCACCTAAATCCAAATACAAGGATTACTTAAATGACTCATCATACTTATCCACATAAGTCTACAGTGAAACCACTTACCGTTTCACTTAAGAGGCTTGTAACAACAGCTTTTTTATCAACTTCTTTCTCATTCTCCTGTTCAGGTTCATTATCAGTACTGGTAGGAGGTGGAAGTGCTGAAGCACCAAACATGGCTTCGTCATGAGCAGCTTGGATTTGTTCCTTCCTTCTTGCCTTGATAAGAAAATGGATTCAATCTATGTTTAGTCTTCCATACATAGATGATGCATGTATGTTAACAAGGAACAAAACTGAATATTCATGAATATAAGAAGAGGAATATACCTCTATTTTAGAATACCGGAAACTCTGGCCAATTTGCTTGACCAAGGAAGCATCATCTTCAGCCACTGCAGATAGGTGGGCAAATACAATCAGTTCAATTAAGTTTCAGGCTTCAAGCCAAACCCTAAACCATTACTCATTATCATTTATAAGAAAAAATATCATTGGCATTCAATAATTAAAAGAATCACCATAACTAAGCAATGAACAATTAAAATCAGTAAGTATTGGTGGTATTAACAAGCACACAACAATAGTACTCAACATTGGATCAATTAAAAATGAAGTTTACATTATCAGGATTTAGGACCCTGTGTTGCATTATCAGGAAAACATAGGAAGATTAAAAAAACTGTCCATTTTAAAATAGATTGTATTTGCAATGAAGAAGTCTGGGCAAATTTATTTAGAATAGTGAAATTGGCAAACAAGTCCAACCTTCAATTTCCTCATCTTCAAGAGGCGCATCCTTGTCAAACTCAAATCGCTTCCAGCCCTTGCCTTTTTCTGATTCTTGAGCAGCTGCATTAAAAAATATCCACAAAATCAAGTTAGTACAACATGTATAAACCAGCACACTTGCTCAATAATAAGTAACTATTACTGTATTCTCTGGTGCAGTAATGGCTTCTTCAAATTTAAGTTTCATAACTGCCTTTTCATATTCCTTCAATTTCAATCACAAGACATCCTTAAAGTAATTACAAAATGGAAGTAGCAGGGAGGAAAGACATTACTAGTAGTAGAACTTGCCATAAAATTAAAAAAAAAACTTATAATTAAATCTGAAGACTCATGCCTATAAAGAAGAAACATATCAAAATAATATAAACATGAATTAAAAATGCAGAAAGATCAAGAGCATCATCATTATAAATATTAGGAAACAGGTTGAGCATAGTAACAACTATATTTGTGATAAAATTGTTAACATAACAAGTTCAATGCATGTACGAGTCTGCGAGCAGAGTTTACATGAGCTTGCATTACAAACAAGTGCATTTTTACGAGTAAAATCTAGGTCCTGGCTCAGTATAATAACAACCATAGTAATAGCTATAATTGAACCCTGTCATTTTATCAAACACAACATAAGCATTCATTCACACAGCAACGAGAATACATTTATTTTTTTAAATAAATAAAATCTAAATAATTATAGTTAGACAGTTAGTTGACTTAGCATTATATATGTCAATCTTCATATTCAAACCCGTTCACAAAAAGGCAAGAAAGGGGAAAAAAAGAAAGCGATCAAAAAATGAAAAGATCGACGGAGAAGTCACAAAAAAGAAAAGATCTATCTAATATAAGAGCTTATTAGAGCGAGGATTGCGAGTACCTGGTACTGGAGAAATCATAGAGTTAGTGCTGGAAAAGATCATAACCCCAACCTCAACATCGCACAAAATTGCAAGCTCCTTCACCTTCTTCAACAAACCGTTCCTTCGCTTTGAGAACTTCACTTGCCTGCTCGTGGAATTGTTGATCCTCCTTATCGCGATCTTCCCTCTCCTCGTCGCTCTCAATCAAAACCCTAACTCCTCGATCCAGAATCACCGTTTCTGTTCATCACAGATCAACAACCAAAACTTCAATTTCACCAAGAGTGAAGAAAAAAAAAAGTCAAAAACAGAAAAAAATGAACTAAAAAGACAGCTTAAGGAACATCTAGAAGAGAGTGAAAACTAAAAGCATCGATTCGTCAGAGAATGCCGCTGAAAAGATCGTCACCGGAGCAGCGCTGGAGAAGATCGTCACACAAATCGTCACACAGTTGGAGAGCGCTGCTAAAAAGATCACTAGAGTAGCTTCACTTTTGTAATTTATAGGGTTTCACTTTCACCAGATCAGCTTTAGGATTTTTCTTGGGTTTGGGCCTTTTTTTTTAAATAATGGCTACCATAATGGCGGTTGAAAACCGCCGAAATCACCAAAAAATATAATTTTAGAAAACTTAATTATGGCAACAGTATAAAATGCCATAATACCTGAATATTATGGCGATTATTTAAAACCGCCGTAATATAAATGTCGTAATAATATTGGTGGATATTAATATTAGAGTTATTTATTTACATCTTTATTTTATATATATTTCCTCTTCTTTATTTATTTTACAATATAAATTGATATATCTATAATATTTATTATATTTTATTAAAAAAATCTGTTTAATATAAAAAATCAAGAATTAAAATTTATTACTTTATTTTAATATATTATTAGTATAATGCTTTTAAAATAAGAGTTTAATTTTGACACATTGACAGTGTAAAGCGTTTTATACAGTCGTGCAATCACCTCCGTTCTTTTGGATGATTATTCACATGGTTAATATAAAAGATAATTTTTTTTTACTTATGTGACATTACGTAATTGGATACACCTGTAAAACTACCTTTTTTTCCCCAAAGGTAGGAGTGAAACTTGAATCCAATATTTCTAGGTGAAGATGGGAAGATTATGCCATTTGAATTATAGCTCATTTGCACGTGTAAAACTACTTTAAATTAACAGTACATCAAAAATAAATTTTTAAAATAAATAAAAATATTATTATAAAAAATTCTTAGGAAGAGTTAATTATTAAAAAAGACTGTTATATGAAAATTATTTTAAAATATTAATTTTTATAATATTTAAAAAAAGAACTAATGCAAGACCCATAATTTTCAAATAAATCTTATTATGAATTAATTTCAATTCATTTATTCATTAGATATTTTATTCTTAGAAATTATTTTATTAAAGTTAATTAAATCAAAAATTAAATAAGATTTTGATAATTAATTAGAATCTTACCTAATTTTATAATTATTGAATTATTTTCTATATTTAAATTATAAAATTGGTAGTTATGAAATAATAAGAATTTTATATGATTTGGTTTTAGATAATTTAATTTATATCATTTAATACTATAAGTTAAAGATAAAGAAAATTAATCATATTACCGTGTATTTTCAATTGGAGTAATTTATTGAGAATCAATTAGTATTTTTATACCACAAATAGTATTTTTAAAGTAATTTTAAAGGTTAAATTAGTTTTTCAAATATTAATACTTTATGCTCCAATTTTATTAAAATTACCAAACTATCCCTATACCTAATTTTTACCAAAACTCTAAATTCCCAAAATATCACTCTAACCCTAATTTCCCCTTTCCCTTCAGCCGCCTCACCCCTTTCAGCTTTCCCTTCCTTCCAAACAGACCCAGCACATAGCAACAAAAAAAAGGAAAGAAAAGAAAGAAAACGTTGAGGGAGAGAGGGATAAACGGAGATAGAGAAGAAAGAATAGGGTGAAAGGGAAGAGAGAAGAGGGAGATATGGAGGGACAAAAAGAGCGCCGGGGAGGGGGAAAGCTCACCGCCGCTAGGACACCCAGCTACCGTCGCGCCGCCACCTCCAGACGCCGTCGCCACCGCCGTTCGTGAAGAGGGAAGAGAGAGCTTGCGGGTGAGAGAGGAAGCGTCGCACCAGCCATTGACCTCGCGTTCGTCGTCGTCTTCGCGGGTTCCTGTCGCCGCCATCGTCCCCGCCGTGAAGCCTGTCGCCGTTGCTGCAGTTGTCAGCGCCGCCGTCGTCACCGAAGGGAGTCAGCATCGCCGTCGTCCATGGGTGAAGCAGAGGAGAGAGATCCGCGAGGAATGGAGGACTGCGCCTGTCCAGCCGCCGCGCATAGTCGTCGCTCATGTCGCCGGCACCATCCTTGTCAGATCTGCCGTTGCCGAAGCTTCTGGCCGTGCCTCTGTCGCCGGACAACACCGCTGCCGCCTGGAACCCCCATTGAAGTCTATATCTGTGTGGTAAGCGCTAAGCTTGCTTCAGCTTCTTTGTCTATTAAGTTGGTTTTTACCGTGAGGGTGGTTGCTGAGATTATCTGTGTCAGGACATATGATCACATGGTCACTGCAAGTTTTTCTGTCCTGCGCCTCCATTGGAGCCGCCCAACCGGTGCTGAAATCGCTGCTGCTCTGTGTTCTTTTATAGTAAGTATTTACGTTTTGAAAAACCTCCATGTTAGTGTCCTGTTACGTGTATTAAAGTCTTTGTGATATTGATGTGTTAGGGATCAATAGCCGAGCTTACATGTAGCGATTGAGGCTGTTTCTGCTTTTGGGAAAGCAAGCGGAGCAGAGGCTTCAATTGCCGCTGATTTTGGGCTGAGAGAAACGAGTTCAGTTGACGCTTTTGGATTATGGTTTCGCTTGTTGAGGTAGGGTTTTTCTTAAAATCTATTTTACATTACAGAGTTGTGATAAATAGATATTGATGCAAAAAGATTTACTTCTGTAATTATATTTGTCTTATGGATGTGATGGTTTGTTGGATTGAATTATTGGGTGCTTGATTGCGTGAGTGGTGTATGGTTGTGGATAAAAACCGGTTTGAAATGTCATTTACTTGATTATTAAGAAAGGTGGCTTTTCTTGGTTTTAGAGTTTACTTAGTAATTAAAAAGATTTGTTTTTTAAACATTATATGTTTTAAGATTGCTTTATTTATCAAAGAAAGAATTATGTTTTGAATTGGGATTGTTAATGAACGGGATAGAAAGAAGGATGATGAGGATTGATGAGGATTTTCTTTGAAATATGATTTTTGAATGAATTTGAAAATGAGATTTGGATTGATGAATGATTATGATGTTGAGAATGTTGAGATATGATCTTTGAATTATTCATATGGCTTATGAATTTGAAATATCTGAGATACGAGGTTCCCTGGATTAAGTGTCGTGGTTTGCCACCACGTGTACCAGGTTGAAAACTCGATACTCTGTTGACCCTACGACGTAAGTGTAACCGGGAACTATATAAATTCCCGGAAATGTTACCCCTATTGAGCAATATTGATTATTTGAGAAAAAACTATGCATAGACTCTTGGGGATGCACGTCGGGGGACAGTCTAAGGACAATTCAGACTTGTTGGGTTGGCTGGATAACCGACAGATGAGTCTCATCAGCCATAGGACAGGCATGCATCATATTTATTTGTATGCTTTGTTTGGGTTTGAACTTGTTTTGGTTTGCCTAATTGCTAAACTGTCCTTAACTGCTACTTGAACTATTTGCTGTGACTGCTACATACTTATGCTTTCCTTGTCTGTCTTGCCTGTGTTTGTCCTGGTGTACTACATTTGAGAATGAACGTTGATGCTGAATTAATGATTGTGTTGTTTGATTGCGTGGTTGGTTTTTGATTGAGATTTTCTTATAAGAAAGGAAAGGTTTCGGATTTCTAAAAGATTAAACATTGTTTCTTTGAAAAGGTTTTGAGCGATTTCCTATTGGTTTTTAAAATATTCATAAGGCATTGATAATTACCGAGCTTGAAAACAGTTTTCTTATTGAATATCTTCTTATGACAACTTTGAAACTCCGTGGTGAGACCGTGTGGTTAGGTTCTCACCCCCTACAGCTTTACCTTTTCAGGAACCGGATGAAGAAGCGTTAAGAAGAGTTATACTGCGTTTGGTTTATATATTGTTGTGTTAATTAGATTATTTTTTTCCCTCATTTTTGTTATTACAAGTTTGTAAGAGGGATAGGAGTTATATGTTTTATATGTTTATTATATTATGAAAAATTATGGAATGAGTCTTATATATGAATCTATGCTTGCTTGTATTTTTCTTAAGATAAAGTATTTATTTCCGGTTTTCAAAGGAATCAGCGATACAGTGTCGAGTCACAGGCTCCTATTTTAATATTTAGTATGTAAAGTAGTCGTAATACTTCTTGCTATCAGAGTAGCGCAGTCGAAAGCGTAATTTCTGATAATGAGAGTGTTACAACTAAATCTTTTTTAAAAAAACAAATATATCTTTAAATAATTATTTATTTATTTTTTATAAATATATTTTTTTAATTATCTATTATATTTAAATATGTATTTGCACACCTTCATCTATAACAATAATTTATATATCTGACCGTGTGAAGTGTTCTTGATTGGTGATACTTGATATTTTTGTCATTTCATATTGTACACTTGTCGTAAAGAATGATAATTTGACAATTGTATTCTTCTTCTTCTTATTTTTTTTGTAAGTAACTAGTATATATTCCCGTGTTCTATGTAAGACCCGGTTAATTAACGGCTAATTAACCCATATATGAGAATTTATTCTAGAAAGCCAAAAATGATATTTTTATGGCTTAATATGATAGAGGAAATTGAGACGAGAATTTCGGTACCAATTTTATAGAATTCGGACCAAGATTGGACCGAACGGGCCAAACCGGGCCAACCGGACCCAAAGTGGGCCCTTGGCCCAACATAACTAAACCAAAACCCTAGTTTTCAGCACTCTCTCTCCTCACAACACACTCAAACACGCTGAAATTGAAGAGAGGGGAGGAAGAACACTCTCTCAAGTTCTTTCTCTCACTTGATCTTCAAACCACCATAACTTTTGATCTAGAGCTCCGATTGCCGCTCCGTTTGCGGCCACGCGTTCACCGCGGAGAGCTCTACAAAACCCATACAATCAATCTTGAGGTAATCTACGTTTTACTGTTCGAAATTCCAGCCCTTGATTTCGAGTTTCATGAGCAAAAATGTTGAGATTTTGGGTTCTTTGATGTTATAGGACCCAACTCTCTTGAAGGAGAAGATTAATCTTGTCTCCTTGGACCTTGGGTGTGGTAAGATTCTCAACCCTAGTATAATTTGTTGTTCTATGATGTTTGGGTATTGAGATGTTGTGTATGGGTATGATGATTGTGGCTTAGGTTGTGTATATGTGAATATTGGAGCTTGATTGGTGATTTTGAAAAGCTTGGAAGAGGATTTTGTGTGATAAAATCTGTTCTTGGAGGTGTTGATACCTTGAGAGCTTGTGGACAAGTGGTTTGGAAGTGCTCCGGTTGAGCTTGGGGAATCGGCTAAGGTATGGTTTTGGTTTCCCGTATCTAATATGTAATGTGGTAGGAAATACTTAGGCTAGAGGCCCTAAGATAGGCATTGAATTGTTGGTGTTGTTGAATGGTTGAAATATATGATGTGTTCATATATGTGATTATGAATATTGATGCCTTGATTGTGTGAAATATGAGAAATGCATGTTGTGATATATGCTTGATGGATGATTGAGGTTGAATTGTGGGTTGAACCATGTTGATGGTGAGTATGATGTTGATTGTGTACAATAATAATTTATTGGAATTGGTGTTGTTGAGAATTGGCATGAGGAATAGTATATGATATGTCAATGTGTTTGAGTTTGAACCACTTGGGTGAAGTGGGGTAAAATGATGAGATAGTGATTTTGGTAATTTGTGGTAATGTGTGTCAATGTATGAGTTGAGGAGGCTTGATGTTGAATTTGATATATTTTGATTGATTTCAAAGAAAAGGGATGAACCTAGCATGTTTTGATTGGTTTTGAAAAGAGTTGGAAATGGCTTGTTTTGAAATTGGCACTTTGTGGTTTTGTATGAAAATATGGTTTTTGGGCACACTTTGGCGGGACATAACTTGGACTACGGATCTCCGTTTTGTACCAAATCTGTTTAGAAATGAAATTGGATCCGGGATGTCCATGCCGTTCAAAGAACGGGTGAAAAACGATTTAAAATGAGGAAGTTATGTCCGTTGGAAGATTGGGGTTTAAATCTGTGAATTCTGCAGCTTTTAACTTAGAAAATTTTTAGCAGAATGACCCCTTGCGCGTGGGCGCACCTGGCGCGTACGCGCCGATCTTCCAGAAAGCGCCATCCACGCGTGCGCGTGATGTGCGCGGGCGCGCCGATTGTGCTGCACCCAATGCCCAGCCATTTTCCAGAGAGTTATGCCAGAACTGTGCCAGTGTTGTGCCTGGGGCACGAGAACACCCACGCGTACGCGTGGTTGGCGCGTGCGCGTCGATTGGCAAATCTTTAATCCACGCGTTAGCGTGCATGACGCTTGCGCGTCGATGAGTTTTTGAGGCCATCCACGCGTGCGCGTGGAGTGCGCGTACGCGTGGCCCTGTTTTCATCCCAAAGTTGATTTTTGAGTTTTAAAAGCCAAATCTCATACTTCTAAGCCTCCGATCTCACCATTTATGTCTTAAATCATTATGACATGCCTAGCTATTAAAAAAGGGCTAGTGAATGTGGTAACTTGCGAGTGAAGCAAGGGAAAAATGAATGATCATTGAGGATCAAAGATGATTATGTGAGATGCGGAGGATGGTGGTGGAAGTGCTTGTTAAGCCATGGGCCGAAAGGCTATAATTGCTAATGAAACGGCTGGTTATGGATTTAACCGTGAGCCGGAAAGGCTGTGTATAATATGAATATTGGCTGGTTCTGGACTGAATTGTGAGCCGGATGGCTGATATGGATGTTGATCCATGGATGAGAATTCATGCATGCTTATGCTGAATTATTGATAATTGAGATTTGCACTTCCACTATCAGAGGCACGAGATCCCTGGGAGGAAGCAGTGGCTAGCCACCACGTGCTCCAGGTGGAGGCTCGAGACTCTGTTGACCCTATGTCGTAAGTGTGGCCGGGCACTGTGAAAGACCCGGATGAGCTCGCCCCCGAAATATTCACCAGTGAGGGTGATGGATATGGATCATGTTTATGATCAAGTTTATAACGAGTATAACTCGAGTTGGGGATGCGCGACAGAGGGACAGTCCAATGGTTAGCTACCAGGACTTGTCGGGTTGGCTCTATAACCGACAGATGATATCATCAGCCACTAGGGACAGGCATTCATCATATGCATACTATGTGAATTGTTTGAGATTGCCTATTTGACTGCATATTACTTGCTAATTGTCTAAATGTCTTAACTGCTCCTATTTGTTTATTCTTTGTCTGATATAACTGTGTTTGCTATAATATACTCCTGCTGGTGGTTGGGAGGTTTGAAGGAATTGGAAAGGGAAGTATTAGTTAGACTGAAGAATCTTTAGTCAGATACCCTTATATGGTTTAGCTTGTTTATAAGCTTTGATATTATCTGGAGGAAGTTCTAGGATTGCCTTTGGCTTTCCTCTATTATTATGTATTATATATGTGGAAGCTGTTACCGTGCTGGGGACCTCTGGTTCTCACCCATGCGGATTTTGTGGTTTTCAGATGCAGGACGCGAGGCTTCTCGTTGAGGCATGCTGGAGACTTCTGGATTAGCGAAGATCCTTTGTTCTTGGGACTCTGTTTTGGTTTATATATCTTGTTTAGATACTTTTATCTCCATTAAATAATACAAACTGTGATGACTCCTTCTAGAGGGGATTTTGGAGAATAGGTTGTATGTATTTGTGTCCCTTTGGGTTTCCTTTGGGGTTTCCTTATTTTATTATATGTATATATTATTATGCTCGGACCGGTTATCTTCGCAGCCGGATTTTGAGTCTTGATATTCCCGTTTTTGACACTCTTTATATATATGATCTTGCGTTAGCTTATCCTTTGCTCGTTACGTTATCGATCGGAGTGTTGCGCGTTCGAATTACGGTTTTTGTTTACCCCTTTTTCTACAAAGGCTCCTAGTTATAATCAATTATTCATACTACTATACGTACTAAATTTTTGTTTTAGAGGTCGTAATACCTTGCCATCTCTGAATTATGACTTAAGCATAAGACTCTGTATGGTAGGGTGTTACATTATGGTATCAGAGCAGTTCGTTCCTGTAGAGCCTGAGGAATGGACTGACTATGCTTCTGTGCATTCTCTGTATGTGTGTTATGTGCTGTTAGTATATCTACTTGATATAGTTGGCATAAACGTTCATGAGCATGCATTTGGGACTTTAAAGTACTAAACTTCCGATATTGAGACTGATCAACTTAATATCGATTGTTTGGTGTGTATAGGAACCAGATGGCGCCTCGTGGACGCGGTAGAGGCCGTGGGAGAGGTCGTACTAATGCTCGTGCGCCGGAGACTAACCCTAATGACCCGGTGAACTTTATGATTGCGTTGGAGAATATGGCTGCTGCTATGCAAGCCACTGCTGAGGCTCTTGGTCAACAGATGAACAACCATGGTAATGACGGAGGTGGAGTTCAGGGCCCGATGACACTGACAAACTTTTTGAAGGTTAATCCACCTAAGTTCAAGGGAACTACTAGCCCGACTGAGGCCGATACATGGTTTCAGGCTATAGAGCGAGCACTGCAAGCACAAGTGGTACCTGAAGGACAGCGTGTCGAGTTCGCTACCTATATGCTCACAGGTGAAGCGTCGCATTGGTGGCAAGGCATCCGACGTCTTCTGCAGCAGGGTGATGACTATATCACCTGGAATGTCTTTCAAGAAGAGTTCTATAAGAAGTACTTTCCGACTTCTGCTAGGACGGCTAAGGAACTTGAATTGTTACAGCTGAAGCAGGGTACTATGTCCATATCAGAGTATACTGACAAGTTTGAGGAGCTGTTCAGGTTCTCTCGTATGTGCCAAGGGACTCCGGTGGAATATGAGGAATGGAAGTGTGTTAAGTATGAAGGAGGACTCCGGAGTGATATCTTCAGTTCAGTAGGACCAATGGAGATTAGGACTTTCTCCGAATTAGTGAACAAGTGTAGGGTTGCTGAGGAGTGTGTGAAAAGGGCAACCGCTGAGAAAGGGAGTCACAAAGGTTCATTTCCACAGAACCGAGGGAAGGGCTTTGCACCTAGAGGTCCGTCTTTCAAGAGGGGGAGCTCTTTCAGGAGGCCCAACAACAACAACAATTTCCAAGGGAAGAAGTTTGGGAAGCAACCTCAGAATGAACAAGCTTGTACTAGGTGTGGGAGTCACCATCCGGGAGTACCATGCAAGGCCGGATGGGGTTTGTGCTACAATTGCGGAAAGGCGGGGCATAAAGCCGCAAGTTGTCCAGAGAAGCAAAAGCAAGGTGCTGGGAAAGCACAACAGACGGGTCGGGTGTTCACCACCTCAGCTGTGGGTGCAGAGGGATCCGAGACACTCATTCGAGGTAACTGTGAAATGGCTGGTCAAACTTTAAATGCTTTATTTGATTCGGGAGCATCGCATTCATTCGTTGCATTTGAGAAAGCCCATGAGTTAGGGTTGAAGATCGTAACCTTAGGTTATGACTTAAAAGTGTATAATGCTACCCATGAAGCTATGGTAACTAGACTAGGATGCCCGAAAGTTTCGTTCAGGTTCAAGCAGCGTGATTTTGTCCATAATTTAATCTGCTTACCGATGATCGGTCTTGATCTTATCTTGGGATTGGACTGGTTATCTGAGAACCATGTCCTGCTTGATTGTTCTACAAAGTCGGTGTACTTTATGCCGGAAGATGCAGAAGGGCCGGTCGTGGTGAATAATTATTACTTGAATTCGATGATGGTGAACTGTTCTGGAATCGAATGTCAGGGTATCCTGTTGTTAACCGCTGGTGTTTCGGGTGATGATCAAAGGTTGGATCAGATTCCGGTAGTGTGTGAGTTTCCGGAAGTGTTTCCCGATGATATTGAGGAATTTCCACCTAACCGAGAGGTCGAGTTTGCTATTGAATTGGTGCCTGGGGCGGGACCAATCTCAAGTGCTCCTTATAGGATGTCACCGTTAGAGATGGCCGAGCTAAAGTCTCAGTTAGAGGAATTGTTGGGTAAGAACTTTATCCGACCAAGTGTTTCCCCGTGGGGAGCTCCAGTGTTACTGGTAAAGAAGAAAGATGGAAGTATGCGACTCTGTGTGGATTACAGGCAGCTGAACAAGGTCACCATAAAGAATAAGTACCCATTGCCGAGGATTGATGATCTCATGGATCAGTTACAAGGAGCTGGGGTTTTCTCTAAGATTGATTTGCGATCCGGTTATCACCAGATAAGGGTGAGGGGTGAGGATATCCCTAAGACCGCTTTCAGGACTCGTTATGGTCATTACGAGTACACTGTAATGTCCTTTGGGTTGACGAACGCTCCTGCAGTATTCATGGATTACATGAATAGAGTATTCCGTCCGTTTTTGGATAAATTCGTTGTTGTCTTCATTGACGACATACTGATTTACTCCAAGACTGAAGAAGAGCATGCGGAACACCTGAGGACCGTGTTGCAGATTCTAAAGGAGAAGAAACTCTATGCGAAACTGTCTAAGTGTGAGTTTTGGAAGGATAAGGTGAAGTTTTTGGGTCACGTGGTGAGTAAGAAGGGAATAGCCGTAGATCCAACCAAGGTAGAAGCTGTAATGGAATGGAAGCAACCAACCACAGTAACTGAGATAAGGAGTTTTCTGGGTTTAGCTGGCTATTACCGAAGGTTCATCAAAGGCTTTTCGCAATTAGCTTTGCCGTTGACAAAGTTAACTCGCAAAGACACTCTGTTTGTTTGGACTCCTGAGTGCGAGGAGAGCTTTCAGGCATTGAAGAAAAAGTTGACCACTGCACCTGTGTTAGTGTTACCTGAGCCGAACGAGCCTTTTGAGGTGTACTGTGATGCATCGTTGAAGGGTCTAGGGTGCGTGCTGATGCAGCATCATAATGTGGTGGCGTATGCCTCACGACAGTTGAGACCTCATGAAGTTAGTTACCCTACGCACGATCTGGAACTCGCTGCGGTCGTATTTGCCTTGAAGGTGTGGAGGCATTATCTCTATGGGGTTAAGTTCCAAGTCTTTTCCGATCACAAGAGTTTGAAATACCTCTTTGATCAGAAAGAGCTTAATATGAGGCAAAGGAGGTGGATGGAATTATTGAAGGACTACGACTTTGAGTTGAATTACCATCCGGGAAAAGCGAATATAGTGGCGGATGCGTTAAGTCGGAAGTCGTTATATGCGTCTTGGATGATGCTTCAAGAGGAGAAGTTGCTCAAGGGATTTGAGAGTCTAAAAATTGGTGCTCGAGAAGTATCTGGAAACTTGTGTTTGAGCCGATTAGAAATCTCAAGTGACTTTAAGTCCAAACTCCTAAAGGCTCATGAAAATGATGAAGCATTATGGAAGGTGTTACCGGCTATCGAGCAAGGAAAACAGTGGAGAGTGTCGGAAGAAAAAGATGGGTTATGGAGATTCAAGGGTAGGATTATTGTGCCGGATGTTGGTACTTTGAGACAAGATATCTTAAGGGAGGCACACAAAAGTGGATTCTCCATTCACCCGGGAAGTACTAAGATGTACCATGATTTAAAGGTGATGTTTTGGTGGCCGGGTATGAAGAATGATGTGGCGGAATATGTTTCAAAGTGCTTAACTTGTCAAAAGGTAAAGATTGAACATCAAAGACCTTCCGGGATGTTGCAACCTTTAGAGGTTCCGCAATGGAAGTGGGAAAGTATTGCAATGGACTTTGTGTCGGGATTGCCAAGGACTAGGACTGGTTTTGATGCTATCTGGGTGATTGTGGACCGACTGACGAAGTCAGCTCACTTTTTGCCCATTCGGATGACTTACACCCTTGAGGAGCTAGCTCGGTTATACATAAAGGAGATTGTGAGACTCCATGGTGTACCTGCTACTATAATCTCTGATAGAGATCCTCGTTTCACTTCGAGGTTCTGGGGTGCATTTCAGAAAGCTTTTGGAACCCGATTAAGCTTGAGTACAGCTTACCATCCTCAAACAGATGGTCAATCTGAGAGGACGATCCAAACACTAGAGGATATGTTGAGAGCTTGTGTTTTGGACCAACCGACGAGTTGGGATCGGTATATGCCGTTAGTGGAGTTTGCATACAATAATAGCTACCATGCGAGCATCGGAATGGCTCCGTATGAGGCATTGTATGGGAGGAAATGTCAATCTCCACTATGTTGGTATGAAGCTGGAGAGAAAGGCTTGTTGGGGCCAGAAATGATAGCTGAAACCACTGAACAAGTCAAGAAAATCCGAGATAGGATGCTTACGGCGCAGAGTCGTCAAAAGAGTTACGCCGATCAAAGGCGGAAGCCCTTAGAATTTGAGGCAGGAGATCATGTTTTCCTGAAAGTTACTCCGACCACAGGAGTAGGTAGAGCGATTAAAGAAAAGAAGTTGAATCCTCGATACATTGGTCCATTTCAGACCTTGGAGAGGATTGGGCCAGTGGCGTATCGGGTGGCTTTACCACCCCATCTTTCAAACCTGCACGACGTATTTCACGTGTCGCAGCTTCGAAAGTACACTCCTGATGCTAGCCATGTGTTAGAACCCGAATCGGTTCAGTTAAGAGAAGATTTGACGCTTCCAGTGGCTCCAGTCAGAATTGATGATACTAGTATCAAATGGTTGCGTGGAAAAGAGGTTTCATTAGTCAAAGTGGCTTGGAGTCGAGGCGGTGTTGAGGAACACACTTGGGAACTTGAGTCGGAGATGCGAACGGATTATCCGCACTTATTCTCAGGTAATTGAATTTGAATTTGAATTTTGTGGGCAAAATTCCCAATTAGGTGGGTAGAATGTAAGACCCGGTTAATTAACGGCTAATTAACCCATATATGAGAATTTATTCTAGAAAGCCAAAAATGATATTTTTATGGCTTAATATGATAGAGGAAATTGAGACGAGAATTTCGGTACCAATTTTATAGAATTCGGACCAAGATTGGACCGAACGGGCCAAACCGGGCCAACCGGACCCAAAGTGGGCCCTTGGCCCAACATAACTAAACCAAAACCCTAGTTTTCAGCACTCTCTCTCCTCACAACACACTCAAACACGCTGAAATTGAAGAGAGGGGAGGAAGAACACTCTCTCAAGTTCTTTCTCTCACTTGATCTTCAAACCACCATAACTTTTGATCTAGAGCTCCGATTGCCGCTCCGTTTGCGGCCACGCGTTCACCGCGGAGAGCTCTACAAAACCCATACAATCAATCTTGAGGTAATCTACGTTTTACTGTTCGAAATTCCAGCCCTTGATTTCGAGTTTCATGAGCAAAAATGTTGAGATTTTGGGTTCTTTGATGTTATAGGACCCAACTCTCTTGAAGGAGAAGGTTAATCTTGTCTCCTTGGACCTTGGGTGTGGTAAGATTCTCAACCCTAGTATAATTTGTTGTTCTATGATGTTTGGGTATTGAGATGTTGTGTATGGGTATGATGATTGTGGCTTAGGTTGTGTATATGTGAATATTGGAGCTTGATTGGTGATTTTGGAAAGCTTGGAAGAGGGTTTTGTGTGATAAAATCTGTTCTTGGAGGTGTTGATACCTTGAGAGCTTGTGGACAAGTGGTTTGGAAGTGCTCCGGTTGAGCTTGGGGAATCGGCTAAGGTATGGTTTTGGTTTCCCGTATCTAATATGTAATGTGGTAGGAAATACTTAGGCTAGAGGCCCTAAGATAGGCATTGAATTGTTGGTGTTGTTGAATGGTTGAAATATATGATGTGTTCATATATGTGATTATGAATATTGATGCCTTGATTGTGTGAAATATGAGAAATGCATGTTGTGATATATGCTTGATGGATGATTGAAGTTGAATTGTGGGTTGAACCATGTTGATGGTGAGTATGATGTTGATTGTGTACAATAATAATTTATTGGAATTGGTGTTGTTGAGAATTGGCATGAGGAATAGTATATGATATGTCAATGTGTTTGAGTTTGAACCACTTGGGTGAAGTGGGGTAAAATGATGAGATAGTGATTTTGGTAATTTGTGGTAATGTGTGTCAATGTGTGAGTTGAGGAGGCTTGATGTTGAATTTGATATATTTTGATTGATTTCAAAGAAAAGGGATGAACCTAGCATGTTTTGATTGGTTTTGAAAAGAGTTGGAAATGGCTTGTTTTGAAATTGGCACTTTGTGGTTTTGTATGAAAATATGGTTTTTGGGCACACTTTGGCGGGACATAACTTGGACTACGGATCTCCGTTTTGTACCAAATCTGTTTAGAAATGAAATTGGATCCGGGATGTCCATGCCGTTCAAAGAACGGGTGAAAAACGATTTAAAATGAGGAAGTTATGTCCGTTGGAAGATTGGGGTTTAAATCTGTGAATTCTGCAGCTTTTAACTTAGAAAATTTTTAGCAGAATGACCCCTTGCGCGTGGGCGCACCTGGCGCGTACGCGCCGATCTTCCAGAAAGCGCCATCCACGCGTGCGCGTGATGTGCGCGGGCGCGCCGATTGTGCTGCACCCAATGCCCAGCCATTTTCCAGAGAGTTATGCCAGAACTGTGCCAGTGTTGTGCCTGGGGCACGAGAACACCCACGCGTACGCGTGGTTGGCGCGTGCGCGTCGATTGGCAAATCTTTAATCCACGCGTTAGCGTGCATGACGCTTGCGCGTCGATGAGTTTTTGAGGCCATCCACGCGTGCGCGTGGAGTGCGCGTACGCGTGGCCCTGTTTTCATCCCAAAGTTGATTTTTGAGTTTTAAAAGCCAAATCTCATACTTCTAAGCCTCCGATCTCACCATTTATGTCTTAAATCATTATGACATGCCTAGCTATTAAAAAAGGGCTAGTGAATGTGGTAACTTGCGAGTGAAGCAAGGGAAAAATGAATGATCATTGAGGATCAAAGATGATTATGTGAGATGCGGAGGATGGTGGTGGAAGTGCTTGTTAAGCCATGGGCCGAAAGGCTATAATTGCTAATGAAACGGCTGGTTATGGATTTAACCGTGAGCCGGAAAGGCTGTGTATAATATGAATATTGGCTGGTTCTGGACTGAACTGTGAGCCGGATGGCTGATATAGATGTTGATCCATGGATGAGAATTCATGCATGCTTATGCTGAATTATTGATAATTGAGATTTGCACTTCCACTATCAGAGGCACGAGATCCCTGGGAGGAAGCAGTGGCTAGCCACCACGTGCTCCAGGTGGAGGCTCGAGACTCTGTTGACCCTATGTCGTAAGTGTGGCCGGGCACTGTGAAAGACCCGGATGAGCTCGCCCCCGAAATATTCACCAGTGAGGGTGATGGATATGGATCATGTTTATGATCAAGTTTATAACGAGTATAACTCGAGTTGGGGATGCGCGACAGAGGGACAGTCCAATGGTTAGCTACCAGGACTTGTCGGGTTGGCTCTATAACCGACAGATGATATCATCAGCCACTAGGGACAGGCATTCATCATATGCATACTATGTGAATTGTTTGAGATTGCCTATTTGACTGCATATTACTTGCTAATTGTCTAAATGTCTTAACTGCTCCTATTTGTTTATTCTTTGTCTGATATAACTGTGTTTGCTATAATATACTCCTGCTGGTGGTTGGGAGGTTTGAAGGAATTGGAAAGGGAAGTATTAGTTAGACTGAAGAATCTTTAGTCAGATACCCTTATATGGTTTAGCTTGTTTATAAGCTTTGATATTATCTGGAGGAAGTTCTAGGATTGCCTTTGGCTTTCCTCTATTATTATGTATTATATATGTGGAAGCTGTTACCGTGCTGGGGACCTCTGGTTCTCACCCATGCGGATTTTGTGGTTTTCAGATGCAGGACGCGAGGCTTCTCGTTGAGGCATGCTGGAGACTTCTGGATTAGCGAAGATCCTTTGTTCTTGGGACTCTGTTTTGGTTTATATATCTTGTTTAGATACTTTTATCTCCATTAAATAATACAAACTGTGATGACTCCTTCTAGAGGGGATTTTGGAGAATATGTTGTATGTATTTGTGTCCCTTTGGGTTTCCTTTGGGGTTTCCTTATTTTATTATATGTATATATTATTATGCTCGGACCGGTTATCTTCGCAGCCGGATTTTGAGTCTTGATATTCCCGTTTTTGACACTCTTTATATATATGATCTTGCGTTAGCTTATCCTTTGCTCGTTACGTTATCGATCGGAGTGTTGCGCGTTCGAGTTACGGTTTTTGTTTACCCCTTTTTCTACAAAGGCTCCTAGTTATAATCAATTATTCATACTACTATACGTACTAAATTTTTGTTTTAGAGGTCGTAATACCTTGCCATCTCTGAATTATGACTTAAGCATAAGACTCTGTATGGTAGGGTGTTACATTCTACACGGGATAATACATAAAATTATATAAATTTTTTATTAAAATTTAAATAAAGAATATTTATAGTAATTATTATTATTATAAATATTTTACAACTTAAAAATATTAAAAATAATTAATATTTATTTTAATCAATTTAGATTGGGTGAATGGTCATTTTATTTGTCCGTTTAAGCAAGTATTTAGAGTTCGAATCTCGTCTTATGTATATAACAATCCATTAGTTAGCGACAGACCCTTAATAAACAGAGCATCAATATGTGATGGATTAGTCATCAACTTGTGCGCTGAGTTAGGAAATCCGTAGAAAAAAATTATATTTATCTTTAAAATAGATTAATTTTCCATTAATAGCAATACTTATGGACTTTTGTTTTGTTGAAATTTACTTGGAACAATTTTAATTGTTGATATCATATTCATTTTTGAAGTCAAAATAATATGGTCAGCATTGTTACTTGTTAAAACTTCACATTCTATGAAATGATTTCTAAATTTTCAAATTCATAAACTTATGTCATTACAAAAGTTATTAGATCGATCAATTAATATTTCTTGGTAACATAGTGTACCGAAACACTATCGTTGAGTATTAGTTAGTGTGAAGAGAAACCAATAATAACTTTTGTTATTCAATATATAATTTATTCTATTGAAAAATAAATTAATATTTTCTAAACTTGTAAATATATTTTTTTCTAATTTTTTACACTATTTTATTTGACAATATTTACCATTAAAAAATAGCAAATGACCATACTATTTTATAATATATATGATGTCCAAAATAATTTCTTATCTTAAAATTAATTCTGATTAGTGAGATAAAATTTAAAATATTTTTTATTTTCTTACTCAAATTTAAATTTAAATTTAGAATTGATTAACAACTCATTAATTTTTTTAATTTCAATAAAAAAATAAATTGGTTTGATACAAAATATTGAGCATTTAATAATTTCAATCATTTAAATTTTAATTACCAAAAATTGGATTAAAAATTAATTATAAACTTAATAATCGATAATATTATATTATATTAGTACGTAAATAATAATATCTAATGTATTAATTATTTATTTTTTTTGACAGAATTAATGTATAATTTATTGAGGATTGATTTATTATCCAAAATGTTTTTCATAAATTTTATAATATGTGAAAATAATGATCTTATTTTTTTATTATTATTTAAGAAATTCTTCATAATTTTTGAATTATGTAATTAACTTAATTCATAACCTTTATTATTGCTTTTATACTAAAAAAATATCAATTTATATTATTTACATATTTTTCACTACTAATAAATAAATAAGTATTTGCACTATTATACTTATTGTCTTACTTAAATTACTTATTTTGTATGTTAAATAATATTTTATATGTTAAATTTATTAAATATTAAGATGAAAAAATTGTTCAATAAATTATATAAAAAGTCATTACAGAAAAAAATTATATATCATATATAATAATTCTTGATATATATAGTGTCACGTATATATTAAGATTATCCATTTTAATTATATGAGTAATTATTGTTATTTTCACTTTTTTGTTACATTAGAAAATAATATTTAAAACTAAAAAATAGATAATTAATTTTTTTTTAATTTGAATTTAAAATATCTTATAAATATAATCCAACTTTTATATATACTAAGTGTTATAATATTAAATAGTATAGTATTTGCTATAACAATGACTTAAAATATTAATCCAAGATATATTTGGGTCTAGTAAGATCTCAATGCAAGTAAGATCAACTAAAATCCATTGTTAGGGTCCCAAATCCGACTTAGGTTCATTACCTTAAATGTCCAACGCAGATAAAGTCCATGCGTCCCCTCTTAAATCGGCTCAGATGGGATCCCGTTGCTAGTTAGATATGGTAATGAGTACTCAGGGGAGCGAGAGAAGTCCCCTTCCCATCCCTCACTCCTATTTAAAAAAAAATGCCCCGTTCCTTTTTTGTCATTGCAAGTTCCTGTTTAATTACCCCTTAGGGAATGCAGATCTCCTCGGGTATCTACGAATATTCTTTGAAAACTTTTGAAAAAAATTAACCCAAAAAGACATAATATAATAATCATAAAATAATCGATTCAATATAATTCAACACAATTTATAACATATTCGTTATGAAAAATAATATTTCAAAAGGAAAAAATATAAAACCATATTCCAACATAATAACATAACATAATTTTTTGGGACGATACTGAGCGACGTAGTGACGGACTTGAGAGACAGAGAAAGTGAGTTAGAGAGAGAGAGGATCGAGGCTGAGAATGAGTCTAGAAGACAAAGGAAGAATTTGAATTGGAGGCAGAAATTAGGGTTACTAAATTTAAGAAATGGATATATATATATATATAAATTAGGATAAATTAATAATTTTATATTCGCGTATATTTAATAGGTTCTATGGGGCAAGTACTTATGTCCATGTCTCCATTAAGGTTATAAATAGAAAAGTCCGCCCTGTCTTGCCAAATGCCCGCCATCTGGTGGGCTGGCCTGCCCCGCCTCGCCTAGTAAGGCGGTCTTGAATTTCTCTCCCGCTCCGCCTAATAGTACGCTGGTGGGTTGGCGGGTTCTCCTTTTTTTTTATAAACCATTAAATATTAAACAATATATATAATTTCACAATAATTTCAATAATTTATAATTTCTAAAAACATAAAAAAATTATAATTTTTAAATTCACACACATTAAAGTCTTTATAATTATAAATATGTAATAATCATAATTATAAACCAAATTATTGAAACAAAATAATAAAATTAACATTGTCCAAAACAAAATAAATATTGTCCAAAATATATAATTAAACATCTTTAAATTTGTAAATGGTTTATAAAAGTGATTTACCCCACATATTATAATTTGTGAAATCATAATATTTTGAGAAGTGATGTATAGACAACTTAAATGTTGATAAGTTTAAAAAATTAAAAAAAATAAAAATATAAAAAAATTACATGTTGACCTATAATATTTTTTTTTAAAAATTTGTCCGCAGTCTATAATTAATAACTTTAAAATTATATATATGTTATTTATTTTATATATATTTTTTATTTAATAGAGACATAATTTTGTTATCGGTGATGTTAGTGGTTATAAAGAGATTTTTATCTTTAAATAAATTATTGAGAAATTAAAAATAAAATTGGTTGCTATTTTTTTGACAACTTATTTATTTTTTAGTTGAAATTAAAATTAAATTATATATTCAATTTATATTTGTTTATTTATCCTAATGATTGTATATAATAGATAATATATTTAAGCATGTTTTGAAAGAAACTATTAAATTTTATATAATTAAAAATTAACTATGAAATTGAAACTAAGATAAAGTGAAATACAATAAACATATGAGGAGTGAAAGTAAAATAAATAATTAAAAATAAGATAATAAAATAATTAAAAAAAAGTAAAAAAGACAGAAAAATAATGCATGTAGTTGATGAAAATACACTGTAAAAAAATTAGTATAATTAATGAATATATGAAACACAAAATTAAGATATATTTTTGTTAAAAAATTCAAGAAAAACATTGTGAAGAAGAACCTATTAATTAATCAAGTTTTATGAAAATATTATAAAAAATTTAAAATGTTAGTAAATAAAATAGTAACTCCTTTAAGAACTATTAATCAAAATACATAAAAGTACATTCTGATTCATAGACATAAAAAATAATAAGAGAATGATTTAAATTAAATTTATTTATTTTATTTTTTATTTATTATTTATAAAATAGTTTAATGTTTATTTAATTTTAGTCAAATAAGATAATATAATTAATTAGTTATAATTAATATTGTTCACTCTAATGGTATAATTGTAACATAACGAAACTCTAAAGGTAAAATTAAAATTAAATATTAAAGATAAAATTAAAATCAAGTTGCATTTGCTATCTTATAATTTTTTTTAATAAAAATTTCATTTATACATTTTTAAAATGCTTCACTTTAATACAATGATATTTTTATTAAAAATAAAAATTATGATAAATATCTCATATATTTGTTAGTAAATTATATATAAATATTTTTTTGAAACATATCACTTTTATTATATGAAAATAACTTAAATATCTTTAAATGTGATTATGATAATTTATTAAGTATTATATCTTTTTTTACTAATTTATATTTAATAATTTACCTCTAACTTTTAATTATAATAAAAATGTAAGATATGATGCCGAAAAAAAAAGATAAAGCGACATAAATTTTTTATTAACAGAAAATTATATTTTTTTATTTTTTAGACACGTATCTATTTTTTTAAGTTATACATTTTAATTTATATAAATTAATGACAATTAAATGGACAAAAAAATACTAATTAATAAAGAAATAAAATTTAAGATAAATATGTCCTGAACAAATTGAAATAAAATAAAGACTTTTAATTATGATCATTAATTATAATCACATATATTTACTTCAAGATTTATACTTTGAAAAATCAGTATATTAATATTTTGTATTTTTATGTCTCAATTTTAGACTATCACAAACATTAGTTACTCTCCAATAATGACAGTACTTTTAAAAAAATAAACATAATTAAATGATCTTAAAATTATATAATAATTTTTAAAATAACAAAAAAATATACAATTACCTAAAATATAATATTTGTATAGTAACTGAAATTTAATTGCCAATATAAAAGTAACATATAATATCATTTCGTAATCAAATAAGTGTTTAATCAAAGAATTGAATATTTATATAATAATATGACAAAATAAATTAAAGTTTGAGTTTAACAATAGCAAACACTCAAGTTTAAATTTTCATAAATTAATTTATTTTTGATAAAGTGAATTGCGCAATAAAAAAATTCATATATTAAAGTGGAAAATAATTTATGTATAAATACAAAATTAAAAAAATTATTCTTAAAAGTTGAATATGCAGATAAAAAAATAAATTATAACTTGCAAAAATTATCTCTAGAATTTATTATGATAAATAATAAAACTGTAAAAGTCATGTATCTATATAAATTAAATTATATTAAATTATAAGATATCTAGATATTTCATCAATCTAATTAATTAGTTTGTAGCTGATTTGATTTAATAATTAAAAAAAATTGAATAACTCTTTTTAGAAATATATCAATCTAAATAATATAGATTGAAGATAAGAAAAATATAACTAAATTATATAATACAACATTCTATTCCAAAATTTTTTTTATAGCAGATTTAATGCCAAAATATTTATCATCATCTGTGGTATAATCTAATTTCACAATATTTAAACATTATTTTTATAAAAAAATTGTATTATTTATTTTGAAAAAAAATATTTACTCACTATTATAATTTAAATAGAGTATAAAATAGATATTAAACCAATTTCTTTTAATAATTACTCAGTCACAATATTCATCAAGAACATGAGATTTAAGAGCATACAAAATAAATATAATACCTACAACTTTTACACTACCACAATAAGATTATTATCATAAGTCTTTTTAGTATAAATTAAACAGAACAACATATAATAATAAAGAAACAATCAAATCCAAAAAAGTTATAGAACACCTATCATACATTACGATTGTTATTAGTATTGAGGAAGCTTTAACTATTTATTCTTTATTAGCTATCTTTTTATCTACTCTGCACTTTATCTACGAATATGTTAAGAATTAAACTTATGCTTCAACCTTAAAAATCCCATATATTCTTGCCAAACACAATATTATTATGTCTTTTTCTTTTTTGTTTATAGAAACCATTGAATAGAAGAACCGTTGGTAAAAAGATGAGGTTCTCTTATAATATGTATGACTTTTTATGATAATAAATTAAAAATAAAAAGCATGAAATAATATTGTGTATATTTAAGTTAATTTTAATCTTTTTTAATAACTAGATTTGTCATAACATAATTGATAAATAATGACAGTTAATACGGATTGGATATGTTTTGAGTATACTATACATTTTATAATTTTGTACGAAACAATATTAGTTTTAATTTATATATTTATTATTGGGTATTAAAAATAAAAATTATTTGTATTGTTAGCATTTTTTAAATTTTCATCAACTCGGACCGTGATTAGGCCTAAAAGATCATTTACCTCGTGGGAAATAAATGTAATCCAATCAATTTTCATCTGATAGTGCTATACATTTGCATAATCATAGGAGAATTAACTTTAGCAAGATAACAATATGGTATTTAGTTACTACATGAGTATTTTTATATATAGAATTATCAATTAATTATGTATGACTTCTGATAAAAATAATACAACAAGGATATTATTTGTTAGGTAAAAGATAATATTAACAAAGAAAATTAATTACAATGGGTATATTCATCTTAAAAAATATTTTTCTATGTAATACTATAAAAAATATCATGGTCACCCTGAATTATTAGAGGTTCAACTTCTATCGATAGCGGTAGAATGCCTAAATTGAGACATTTTCAGACTATAATATTTATCAAACAAACAATTATTAATGAAACACTCACTATACCTTCTCATTTTGAGTATATTTATACATAAAAAAAGAAAAAGTTGAAACAGCAAAAGCAATAAAAATGATGATTTTTATAATTTTGTGTGACTATCTATATATAGAACACCAGGAGACCATGATTATCTAACAAAATTAATTTTATTTATTGCATTCAATTTGAATAATTAAAAAATCATCTTATTTTAGTTTAGTCCTTAATTCACATGATTTAAATTTAGCTCAATAGATATGATTTGATTTGATTTAATTATTAATGAAAAATATCTCGAAAACCTATTTTATTCATAGATTTATTATTTTAATGATTAATTAATTAATCTAATTTAATTAATTAATACAGATAATTAGTATAATTAATTTGATTTAATAAATTAAAAAATACTAATAGAACATTAAAAGAAATAAATTAAAAAATACTATCAAATCAAATTGATATAAATTATAATAAATTATGTGATATTTAAATATCTAATCAAATTAATTAGTTGATATAGTTAATTTATCATAATAAATTGTATTTAATGAGTTAAAAAAAAACAAATTGCTAAACACCCTCATAAGCATGTCATGTCAATTTCATCATTAAGTGCAGAAACCTGATTTTTATATAATAGAATAGATAATAAATAGAATATATGAGAATATGATATGTGACATCTTTTAATTATGAGATTGGTATTATATAATAGATTTTTTTTTAATTCTTATTGCTTATTCGTTGATAATTTTTACGTAATTACTTAATAATTTCCGCCTATAAAACTATCAACTATCTAATATTATGATTTAATTAATAAAAATGATGACATTAATATTTTTTCACAAGTCTTGTTATTATTTATAATTAGAATATAGCCATAAATAAATTTATTTCCTTAATGAATATTAATTTTGTTGTCAAATTCTATATTACCTTTAAAATTTTAGCGTAATTGAGTCTAATTTCTACATTTTGAAATGAATTTATCCAAAAAAATTAATATGTAAATCACATTATTATTACAAAATTACTTTTTTAATATAATTAGTAGTGCTTATTTGAACCATTAAATTTAGCTTCTAATGATATTAAAGTCAACCTATTTTATTATCTTGTGCCTTCAAAGAATTTACACGACTGACATAAAAATATAACAATTGAAAAAAAAATCATTACAATGGATATATTCATTTTAATAAATATTCTTCTATCTAATACTATAAAAAAATACATTGGCCACTTTGAATTGCTACAGGTCAACTTCTATTCACAGTAGTAGAATGCTTAAATTGAGATATATTCATCAAATAAACAATCAATAAAATATCCATCCGTACTTTCTCATTTTGGATATATTTATATATAAAATAAATTATACATAAAGAAAAAAAGAAGAAGAAAAGAAGAGTTGAAATAGCAAGAACGATAAAAATTATGATTCTTATAATTTTGTGTGACCATATATATATATATAGTAGACCAGACAACTATGATTATCTAAAAAAATTAATTTATATTTATTGTACTCAACTTGAATAAGTAAGAAATTATCTTATTTTAATTTAGTCCTTAATTCACATTATTTAAATTTAGCTCAGTTGCCTATTTTATTCATAAATTTATTATTTTAATGAGTAATAAATTAATTAAATTAATTAATTAGTACACACAATAAATTTGGTTTAATAAATTATAAGAAACAAATTAAAAATACTAACAGAATATTAAAATAAATAAATTAGGAAATACTATCAAATCAAATTGATATAAATTATAATAAATTATATGATATTTAAATATCTAATCAAATTAATTAGTTGATATAGTTAGTTTATTGTAATAACTTGTATTTAATGCGTTAAAAAAAATATATCGAAAAACACTCTCATAAACATGTCACGTCAGCTATATTATTAAGTGCAGAAATTCGATTTTTATATAATAGAATAGAATAGATAGATAGAATAAATGTAAGCGAACAACAGAGTTCCGCAGACTATATATGTAAAATCATAAGAAACCATTTGGTCCATCTTAATAAATATCGTGATTAACGTGATAGGCTAGATCTTTCAATTCATGAGAACTTGTGACTATATATGGATACAAGGTTTGAGCAGCTAAAATTGCAACCGAACTCGAACATTGGAAGGTTAGTTGTGAAACACACGTTATTTTTACTAGGTTGACACCAAAAAGTTGTTAACAAATATAACATCATAAGTTGCTTACCCATTTGTAGAAAGCTTTTAGATTTTTTTGAATCAAAGGAGCTCAACACTAAAGTGGAGCATATAGCAATAACAGTACGAATAACACAAATAGAACTAATTGGCATCTAAGAGAACAGAACTATCCCATGTCATTTTTGACATAGCCATCAACAACACAAGGGATTTTTATTCTTCTACTCCTGGTAGCTAAGAAAGGACATGTCAATAATGTCATCTACGCCTTTTTCTTTATTCTAAAATATCCTCCTGTTTCTTTCGAGCCAAACGTTCCAGACCACCGCAAAATAGCAAATGAACTAATTTCTGGACTCCTCCTTTCTACTGGTTGCGCCTGTCCAACATAGGAAATGCTCCTTCACAGTACCAGAAAAAGACCATTTTCTACCCAGATGAACTAACCATGCACACCAAACCTGCCAAGTAAATTCACATCCCAGGAATAAGTGATGAATATTCTCAACATCCTTTTTACATAAAACACACATATTATCCTCCTGAGTAATTATCCCAAGTCGACATAATCTCTCTTTCGTATGCACCCTGCCAATCAAGGTAAACCACGCAAACAGCTCCACTCTTGGAGGAACTAAGCCCTTCCAAATAGTCTTGGTGAAACTATAACTTGTTATATCCTCTGGTAATGTTTCCTCCTGCAACACCTGCACAAATGAGTTAGTAGTAAAAACACCTTGTCTCTCAAACTTCCACACAAGCCTGTCATCTCTATCTGCCGATGGTTTAACCGGTCTCAAAGCATCGTGCAACTGATTCACAATTTCCAACTCCCATTGGAATAGCTCACGTCTCCAATGGAAGTTCCAGATCCGCTCTATCCCATCCCAAAACCCACAATCCCCAATGACTGATCCTTTTTTAAGAGAAACCGAGAAGAGCCTTGGAAACTTATTCTTCAGAGCACCACAACATAACCAAACGTCCTCCCAGAATCGGGTTCTTCTACCATCGCCAACCTCCATGGTGAGTCCAATTATCATCTTCTCCCTTACATGTTGCTCCTTGATCTGTAGTTGACAGATATCCTTCCATGGACCTCCTCTACTAGGTAATGTCTGAGTGGATAGTAGCTCATTAGGATTCAGATTATAAACAGAGCAGACCACTTTCTTCCACAGCGGGCATTCCTCTTTCGAGAACCTCCACCACCATTTTAAATAAAAGTGCTGTATTCCAGATCATTGCATCTCCAACACCTAAACCCCCTAACTTTTTTGGAGCCTGAACCACTTCCCATCTAACCAGCGCTATGCCATTACTACCATCCTCCTTACTCCACAAGAACTTTCTCTGTAATGAGATCAATTTTTCAGCAACTGCCTTCGGCATCTTATACAAACTTAAGTAATATACTGGTAAGCTATTTAAAACTACTTTGATAAGCACCAGCTTTCCCGCCTTGTTCAGCACTTTTAACTTCCATAAGCTTAGTTTCTCTTCCACCTTATCTATTATTGGCTTCCAAGTCTTCACCAATCTCGAATTAGCACCTAACGGAATTCCAAGGTATCTAACTGGTAATGTAGCTTCCTTGCACTCCAACAATCTGCGCATACGAACCACCCATTGTTGGTCACAATTGATTGGAATTAGACTGGATTTGTCAAAATTAATGCTCAATCCCAACATCAGCTCAAAGAAACGTAGCAGTCTCTTGTAGTTTTTGACAGACTCCTCCTCAGGCGGACAGAACAAAATAGTGTCATCTACGAACTGAAGATGCGATAATTCTATGTTGTCCCCCCCAACCAATAGAGGAGAAATACGACCGTTTCTAACTGCCTCGCCAATCATTCTATGTAGAACATCAACCACAAGTACAAAAAGGAAAGGAGATAGTGGGTCACCTTGTCGCAAGCCTCTTTCCATCATAAACGGCTTTGTTGGTGAGCCATTTATCAATACTGACATAGACGCTGTGCCCACACATTCCATAACCCAAGCCCTCCATCGGCTACCAAATCCCATTTTCTGCAGGACAATGTCTACAAAGCTCCACTTAACTCTATCATATGCCTTCTGAAAGTCTAACTTGATAATTGTTGCCTCCTTTTTTCTTAATTTGAGCCAATGCACTGTTTCACACGCAATGAGTGCCCCGTCGTGTATTTTGCGACCTTTGACAAACGCACTCTGAGTCTCCCCAACCAGCCCTGGCATCACTGCTCTCATCCTCCTGACTAGCACATTGGATATCACCTTGTACACACAACCAACCATGCTAATCGGGCGCAGGTCCTTGATTTCCTTGGCCTCGACAAACTTAGGAGCCAAAGCTACCCAAGTGATATTAGCATCCTTAGGTAACTTGGCTGTCTAAAAGAAAGCAACCACAGCTGCCGTAAATTCAGACTCAATCTCATCCTAGCACCTCTTAATGAAGTTCATGTTGTACCCATCACTACCTAGAGCTTTAGACATGTTGAAGAAATACATAGATTGATGTGCTTGGTCAAAAAGACGTCGAAGCCATCTTTGAAGGTTGTTTACTATGCTAAATTGGCATAAATATTTTGGATCGGCTCAAGTAATTTATATCACATATGCATATACATGCTTCATGCAATTTCCATTGCAAAAGAGCTTAATAAAAATCTTAGTAAGAAGATTTATTCACGACTTCTTAGATAAGTATAAAAAAATTATGTCATTTGAATTATAATTTGTTGACTATTTATGATTCTTAAAAATACGAAAAATTGTAAAAATATACTTAATTAGAGTAAGAAGAATATGAATAAGTGTTATATTTTCAAATCGTATAATTTCAAATAAATAAATATAAATAAGTAAGAAAAAATATGAAAAAGAAGGCTTACTAATAGTGAATTAGAGATTTGAAAATTCACAAATAAGAATTTATATAAGAAGACTTACTAATGAAAGTGTACAAATAAGGATTTGAATATAATAGAAAATCAAAGAAAATATATTTTAAAAAGAATATCACTTAAGAATATATTTGTCTCTTTAAAAATATATTTAGCTTTTCTTTTTAAATATTATAGAAACTAATATTTTTTAATAATTTTCATATTAATGGTCATTTTAATAATTAAATTTTTTTAATTATTCCTTTTATTTTTGAATTCTTTCAAATAATTACTAAAATTAAATAATTTTATTAAGTGGAATAATAACATTTTTTCAAAAAAGCTTAAGCTTTTTTTTTTTTAAATTATCTTCCAAAAATTTAATCAATATTTTACCGCAAATGAGAATATGAAATCGACTTTTGAACATGAAATAATGAAAATTTTATTGCTGTATAAGTGTTGGAAGTGAGTTAAGGCAGCTCATAATCTAGCTCGAGTTCGACTCGTTAATAGCTCAATAAGCTAAGTTCGTGAGTTAGTGAGACAAGCTTGAACTTGGAATTGAGCTCATAAATTAAATGAGTCGAGTTTGAACTTGGATAATTTCAACTTATTAACTCGTGAACTGGCTCGATTATATATATATAGATATGAATCTAATCTATACTTTTAATATTATATGTATACATATGAAATAGTAATATATAATTATTTAAAATTTTATATTTATTTTTTACATATAATTTTGATGTAGGACATAAATAAAAAATTTATAATTTATTGCTAGATAAATAATATATAAAATTGATCTTTTTAAATATTTTAAAAAATATATATCATAATTTATTAATATAGAATTATAGATTATGTATTTATGTTTGTATTATTTGAGTCAGTTCGTGAGCTTTCGGTGAGCCGAGCTTGAACTTATGAAATTAGCTCGATTCTTAATGAGTCAAGCCGTGAGTCAAGCTCAATTTTTACGAGTCGACCTTGAATTTGGTCTAACTCGACTCAACTCGGTTCACTTCCAACCCTAGTACAACTATGATTGGGCAATTGATAAGTAAATGTTTAAGGCAAATTTGAGTTCCATGCAATAATTGTACAAACACTGTTATCAATATTATCTTTGCGAGTAATCTATCAAAATAGTACTTAAAAATTTAGGTCGATGACAAAAAAAATTTAAAATATATTAATAATAAATAAATTTTTAAAATTTTAAAAATACAATAAAAGAACTAAATATTAAATATATATTCTAAAAAAATTTTAGAGACTGAATTTTGATACAAAATTTTAAAACTATTATTAAAAAAATAAAAATTTTTTATCCTTAAAATTTGATAATTTGATGTCTAGTAATTTTTTTTAATTTTTTATTGTGAATGGTCACAATTTTTTAAAAAATAAAAAAAAATCTAGATATCAAATTTTGTTTTGATTTTTTGTGTGCACCTTTTAAATATTTATTCAAATGTTGTCACAAAAATTCGGATCAAATGGATAAGTTATTTATTAAATACGAAAGTTTTTTTGTCACTTATAAAAAATAATTTTTATTAGTTAATTTTTTCTCATTTTCAAACTATTCAAAAATCGTTTTGTCGATAACATTTTTCAAAAAAATTTTTTTATTAGTGGCTGAATCTTTCAAATTTTGAATAAGTAGTTAATCCTATCTTTGATATTCAAGCCACCTAACCATAATTTTTTATTTTTTGTGCACCAATATGTTTCAATGTTCAATTTAGTTGCTAGATTCTATTTTCAAATAGATTAAACTATCAAAATTATCCATAAAGTTTACGAACGCTAACAAAAGTACCAATAAACTAAGGAAATTAACGTTATACCCATGAAAAATGGTTCCGTACGATAAAAGTATCTAAATCCTAAATTTTTGTAGACATTTTAATAAAATTCCCAAACTATCCCCACCCTCAACCTCAACTCACTTTGCCAATCCTCCATAACTCAACCTACACATTGAAAACCCTTGCCATAGAGTTCGAGACTACTACAACAGATGAGGCCGAAATCAATGATGGCTAGTAATGGTGGTCGTGAGAACCTCGACCGGTTCCTTCACACAAAGAAAGTCGCGTCTTGGCTGCCACCGGTGACAAATTCACCGTGAAAGCCACCAAATGGATCCTCGCTCATAAATCAAACCCTTCACCTTCCCCGCTGCCGGTGCCCACGCAACCCAAGATAGAACAGCTTTTCGTCTCGCACTCGAAGCACAACACAAGCCCACAAAAAGGCAAGCAATTGATGTTGAGCAACAATAACACAACGAGGCATCCTCGCTCTCAAAACGCCAAAGATCACAACCCTCCTCAAATCCCAATCTTCAATCTTCCTTCTTCAACCCTCTATGCTCTTCCAAAAAGAATACCCACGAGCCCTTATACGAGCGCCTCCGCCCCAAAACCCTCGACGATGTCATGGTCAGGACCATCTCCTCTCCCCCACTTCCCTCATTCGCTCTGCCATCCATCGTATCCGTCTCCCTTTATCCTCCTCTAGGGTCCCCCCAGGCACCGGCAAGACCACCATCACCAGAACCATCGTCAACTCCTTCCCCCCATCACCAATGCCCTTGTTATCGCGTTGTCTCTTTATCCGTTGTCACCAATGGAGTCAAATAAGATGTTAAGGATGCCGTACACGGGACTAGAAAGCTGAGAGTATAGAGCAACCAGAGAACTGTTCTATTCGTGGATGAGATTCACAGATTCAACAAGTCCTAGTAGATAGATAGTTGTGAAAGGTTGGGATTTCGAAAAGAAGAAGAGACGATGGAGTGAAAGGTTAAAGATAAAGGATGGAGGTAATCTGAAAATTTTATTAAAAAGTCAACAAAAAATTAGGATTTAGGTATTTTTATCATACAGAACTCATCTTTCATAGGTATAATGTTAATTTCTTTGTTTGATGGGTATTTTTGTCAGCGTTTCCAAAGTTCATAGGTACAAATAGTTGTTTTCCTTTCAAATATTTTGGAGCATTAAGCTTCATCTCAAATATTACTTGACGGGGAACTTGGTCCTTTGAAAAGTTCGTTATAAACTCAAAAGATCGGCTAAATTTTTTAGTTATTGGAAGTTATATAGTATTTTTTATAATTATTTTTTAATTGATGTGTTTTATATGCATGTGAATTTTTTTTAAATTTAAATACAATTCATCACTGACATTTTGCTAGTAAAGAGTCAAAACAACAACAACAACAACAACAACAACAACAACAATAAAGCCTTGTCCCACTAGGTGGAATCGGCTACATGAATCAAATGACGCTATTGTGCTCTGTTATGTAGCTAGTAAAGAGTTAAAAAAGTAGAAAATTTAAGTGACATTTTGTTAGAAAAACGTTAGAAAAATTCAATTCTTTAGTGTTGTTTTGTCAATTCGTCAGTGGCCTTTTGTATTGCCAGGATTTGAAAAAAAAAATTAAGGGTTAGTTACCAATTTGATGTCTGAAAGATGTAGTTGCTAACAAAAAGGTTCATGAAAGATATTATCGACGAAACATTCCTTAAATAATTTGAAAATGAGACAAAAATAACTAATAATTATTATATTTTTTGTAAGTGATAAAAATAATTTTGTATTTAACAAACGACTTATCCACTTGATCTGAATTTTTATGGCAATATCTGAATAAATATTTAAAATGTGTACAAAAAAATTTGGAACAAAATTTGATCTCTAGCTTTTATTTTTATTTTTCAAAAAAAGTGGTAATTCACAATAATTTTTTAAAATTCACTTAATATAAAATCACCAAATTTTAAGGATGAAAAGATCTTATTTTTCTAATAACGATTGCAAAAATTTGCATCAAAATTCGATCTTTAAAATCTTTTTTAGAATATATATTTAATATTTAGTTCTTTTTATCGTGTTTTTAAATATTTCAGAGACTTGTTTGTTATTAGCATCTTTTGGGATTCTTTTTGTCAGCTATGTAAACTTTCAGATACCATTTTAGTAGTTTACTCTAAAATTAAACTATCTATAAAGGGGGTGATGGTCTTATTAACCGCATTTAGAGTTAGAGTGTTTGTTTTATATTTTGAGTGAGAAAAAATCATTTGAGTGTACAAAATGAACGGTCATATTAGTTTAAAAATATATTACAATGATCAGATTTTACTTCAAATATATGAGCGTGTGAATTTTGTATGTTGAAATTCATATGTTATTGTTGTTCCTCTTGCAATAACATATGAAACACTTAAGAGTATACTTTTTTAAAGCGTGGATCATAAAGTAGAGCGATTAATATTTTGTACGTACAACCTATATTGGTATTTGATAGTTTCATTCAATTTCAAATATTGCATGTGGCTAATGAAATAAGTATGCAAGGAATATTTTCGACCCATCATCAAACTAGAGCACAAGTCTCAATTATCGAGTAATAAGTTGAGTTCGAGAAAATTGTCAGGGTTGATTTATCAAAACCTAACGTAGACTAGACATGTTATAATACTTAAAGTGAAGAAGAATTTGAAATCAATTATCAAATTGTTGGTCCATCTGAAGATCAGAATGAAGATGATATAATAGTTGAGATAGATGTAACAGATATTATAAATACACTAGCTAACCAGCATCCATTTGAAGGGTCATCTTTCATACATACTTTGAATTTTGATACCTTATGTATACCAATTTTTTTTTGAGTATGTCAATATAGCAGATAACTACTAATTGTAGTATGTTTTAAATTATAATTTTAGTAATCATGTTAATGAAAAATTTAGATATAATTAATTATTTTAATCAAGTATTAGTTTAGCTATTATTATTGTTATTGTTATTGTTATTGGATAATAAAATAGTATTCAAATTTACTTCGTTTTGTTATTGGTACAGCCTTTGTGTTAGTTTGATGTCGCTTCCTTTATGATCGTTCGATCCAGGTGCTGTGCTAAATTGGATAAGGCACTCATTCTCTAACCCTATTGCACTGTTATCAGTTATTCCAATTTCTAGTAGGCCACCAGTCTAGAGTCCCATGATCATTAAGATATCGTCCAATATGATCGTGCATTCACTGTGTGAAAGATGAAAAATGTGTATCTCATGACGTCATTTCTCAACCAGTGCATTTATCGTGGGCTAATGAGCCTTAATCTTGTCAATCTGAGATACATAGTAAAATTCGTTGTCTCTTAGTTTTTTCTCCACTCTGATATCATATATGATTCTATTTGGTTTAAGTGTCTCGTGTGTAAATTATTTGAAGTTTGAAAACACAAATCATGAATATTAGTCATAACAACAACAACAACAATAACAATAATTAATATGATTGTTAACTACTAATTAATAATTAATATACCTACTAATATATACACACTCTACTATATTGATAACAAATATGGACTAGTTCAAATTAAAACCTTTTATCCTAATCATAGGTGCTAATTTGAAGGTAGTGTATTGGTACACGGAATCGTGATTACACTTTAATTATGTAAAGTTCATTGCTCTTTCTTTCCCTGGAAATGGCCCCAAAAACATGATGCCAAAACCACGGTTCACAACTCCGTGTAACTGACCAGCAAGTGCACTGGGTCATCCAAGTAATACCTTACGTGAGTAAGGGTCGAATCCCACGGAGATTGTTGGTATGAAGCAAGCTATGGTCACCTTGCAAATCTCAGTCAGGCGGATATAAAACAGTTATGTGGTTTTCGAATATTAATTAATAGAATAGGGATAGAAATACTTATGTAAATCATTGGTAGGAATTTCAGATAAGCGAATGGAGATGCTTTCGTTCCTCTGAACCTCTGCTTTCCTGCTATCTTCACCCAATCAGTCTTACTCCTTTCCATGGCTGGCTTTATGCAAGGGCATCACCGTTGTCAGTGGCTACATCCCCTCCTCTCAGTGAAAAATATGCTCACATGCTCTGTCACAGCACGGCTAATCATCTGTCGGTTCTCGATCATGCTGGAATAGGATTCACCCTCCTTTTGCGTCTGTCACTAACGCCCAACAATCGCGAGTTTGAAGCTCGTCACAGTCATTCAATCATTGAATCCTACTCGGAATACCACAGACAAGGTTTAGACTTTCCGGATTCTCTTGAATGCCGCCATCATTCTAGCTTACGCCACGAAGATTCCGATTAGGAGATCTAAGAGATATTTATTCTAGCTTATTTCATGTAGAACAGAAGTGTTTGTCAGACACGCGTTCATAAGGGAGAAGGATGATGAGCGTCACACATAATCATCACCTTCATCACGTTCTTGGGTGCGAATGGATATCTTAGAAGCGAAATAAGATGAATTGAATAGAAAACAGAAGTACTTTGCATTAATCTTTGAGGAACAGCATAGCTCCACACCTTAATCTATGGAGTGTAGAAACTCTACCGTTGAAAATACATAAGTGATAGGTCCAGGCATGGCCGTGTGGCCAGCCCCCATGGTCTAAGAACAATGCATTCAAAGATACCTAATACAATAGTAAAAGGTCCTATTTATAATAAACTAGCTACTAGGGTTTACATGAGTAAGTAATTGATGCATAAATCCACTTCCGGGGCCCACTTGGTGTGTGCTTGGGCTGAGCTTGAGTGTTGCACGTGTAGAGGTTCTTCTTGGAGTTGAACGCCAGTATTTGTGCCAGTTTGGGCGTTCAGCTCTGGTTTCGGCTCCTTTTCTGGCGCTGGACGCCAGATTTGGGTAGAAAGCTGGCGTTGAATGCCAGTTTACGTCATTTATTCTTGGCCAAAGTATGGACTATTATACATTGCTAGAAAGTCCTGGATGTCTACTTTCCAACGCAATTGGAAGCGCGCCATTTCGAGTTCTGTAGCTCCAGAAAATCCACTTTGAGTGCAGGGAGGTCAGAATCCAACAGCATCAGCAGTCCTTCTTCAACCTCTGAATCTGATTTTTGCTCAAGTCCCTCAATTTCAGCTAGAAAATACCTGAAATCACAGAAAAACACACAAACTCATAGTAAAGTCCAGAAATGTGAATTTAACATAAAAACTAATGAAAACATCCCTAAAAGTAACTAGATCCTACTAAAAACATACTAAAAACAATGCCAAAAAGCGTATAAATTATCCGCTCATCACAACACCAAACTTAAATTGTTGCTTGTCCCCAAGCAACTGAAAATCAATTAGGAAAAAAAAAGAAGAGAATATACTATAAATTCCAAACTATCAATGAAACATAGCTTCAATCAAATGAGCGGGGCTTATAGCTTTTTGCCTCTTGAATAGTTTTGGCATCTCACTTTATCCATTGAGGTTCAGAATGATTGGCATCTATAGGAACTTCAGATTTTGAATAGTGTTATTGACTCTCCTAGTTCAGTATGATGATTCTTGAACACAGCTTCTTTATGAGTCTTGGCCGTGGCCCTAAGCACTTTGTTTTCCAGTATTACCACCGGATACATAAATGCCACAGACACATAATTGGGTGAACCTTTTCAGATTGTGACTCAGCTTTGCTAAAGTCCCCAATTAGAGGTGTCCAGGGTTCTTAAGCACACTCTTTTTTTTGCTTTGGACCTTGACTTTAACCGCTCAGTCTCAAGTTTTCACTTGACACCTACACGCCACAAGCACATGGTTAGGGACAGCTTGGTTTAGCCGCTTAGACCAGGATTTTATTCCTTTAGGCCCTCCTATCCACTGATGCTCAAAGCCTTGGGATCCTTTTTATTTGCCCTTGCCTTTTGGTTTTAAGGGTTATTGGCTTTTTCTGCTTGATTTTTCTTTTTCTTTCTATTTTTTTTCGCCTATTTTTTTTCTGCAAGCTCTGTTCTTTGCTGCTTTTTCTTGCTTCAAGAATCATTTTTATGATTTTTCAGATTATCAAATAACATGTCTCCTAGTCATCATTCTTTCAAGAGCCAACATATTTAACATTCTTAAACAACAACTTCAAAAGACATATGCACTGTTCAAGCATACATTCAGAAAACAAGAAGCATTGTCACCACATCAATATAATCAAACTAAGTTCAAGGATAAATTTGAAACTCATGTATTTCTTGTTCTTTTGAATTAAAACATTTTTTATTTAAGAGAGGTGATGGATTCATAGGACATTCATATCTTTAAGACAAAGTTACTAACTACTAATGATCATGTAATGAAGACACAAACATAGATAAGCACATAACATATAAAACGCAAAACAGAAGAAATAAGAACAAGGAATGAATCCACCTTAGTGATGGTGGCGTTTCCTTCTTGAGGAACCAATGATATCTTTGAGCTCTTCTATGTCTCTTCCTTGTCTTTGTTGCTCCTCCCTCATTGCTTTTTGATCTTCTCTAATTTTATGAAGGATGATGGAGTGCTCTTGATGTTCCACCCTTAGTTGCTTCCAATAATTGTGTGGAAGAAAATGTATCCCCTGAGGTATCTCAGGGATCTCTTGATTTGCAGTCAAATGTTCTACCACTGAGCTATAGACCCTTGATGGATGCTTTTGTCTTCCCTTTCCTCTTTCTAGAGGTTTCTCTGGCCTTAGGTGCCATCAATGGTTATGAAAAAAAAACAAAAAAAGCTATGCTTTTACCACACCAAACTTAGAATGTTGCTCGCCCTTGAGCAAAAGAAGAAAGAATAGAAGAAGAAGAAGAAGATATGGAGGAGATGGATAGAGGTGTGTATTCGGCCATATGGGTGGGATTGGGTGGGAGAGAAGGTAGTGGGTATATGGATGTGAGTGGTAGATGGAAAACAGAAGGGATGATCATGAATGGAAAGAGAGATGATGAGATAGGTGGGGATCCTGTGGGGTCTACAGATCCTGAGGTGATCCTGTGGGGTCCACAGATCCTGAGGTGTCAAGGCATTTACATCCCTGCACCAATTTAGGCATGTAAAATGCCCTTGCACACAACTCTGGGCGTTCAGCGCCAGGTTGGTGCCCATTTTGGGCGTTCAACGCCCCTTTGCTGCCTTTTCTGGCGTTGAACGCCAGAACCATGCTTGTTCTGGGCGTTCAGCGCCAGGATGCTGCCCATTCTGGGCGTTCAGCGCCAGAACCATGCTCTGTTCTGGCGTTTGAACGCCAGACAGATGCTCCTCCAGGGTGTGATTTTTCTTCTGCTGTTTTTGATTCCGTTTTCAATTTTTATATTTATTTTGTGACTCCACATGATCATGAACCTATAAAGACATATAATTAAGAAAAATATAGTTAGATAAATAAAAATTGGGTTGCCTCCCAACAAGCGCTTCTTTAATGTCAATAGCTTGACAGTGGGCTCTCATGGAGCCTCACAGATGTGCAGAGCTTTGTTTGGATATGGGAGTTCAACACCAAACTTAGAGTTTGGTTGTGGCCTCCCAACACCAAACTTAGAGTTTGACTGTGGGGGCTCTGGTTGACTCTGCTTTGAGAGAAGCTTTTTATGCTTCCTCTCCATGGAAGCAGAGAGAGATCCTTGAGTTGTAAACACAAGGTTGTCCTCATTCAATTGAAGGACTAGTTTTCCTCTATCCACATCAATCACAGCTCTTGCTGTGGCTAGGAAAGGTCTTCCTAGGATGATGGAATCATCCTCTTCCTTTCCAGTATCCAAGACTATGAAATCAATAGGGATGTGAAGGCCCTCAACCTTTACTAATACATCCTCTACTTGTCCATAAGCCTGTTTTCTTGAGCTGTCTGCCATCTCTAAGGAGATTTTAGCAGCTTGCACCTCATAGATTCCCAGTTTCTCCATTATAGAGAGGGGCATGAGGTTTATCCCTGAACCAAGGTCACATAGAGCCTTAAAGATCATGGTAACTATGGTACAGGGTATTATGAACTTTCCAGGATCTTGTCTCTTCTGAGGCAATGTCAGTTAATCCAGATCACTTAGTTCATTGATGAACAAGGGAGGTTCAACTTCCCAAGCATCAATGCCAAATAATTTGGCATTCAGCTTCATGATTGCACCAAGAAACTTGGCAGTTTGCTCTTCAATAACATCCTCATTCTCTTCAGAAGAGGAATACTCATCAGAGCTTATGAAGGGCATAAGGAGGTTCAATGGAATCTCTATGGTCTCTAGATGAGTCTCAGATTCCTTTGGTTCCTCAGAGGGAAGCTCCTTATTGGTCACTGGACGTCCCAGGAGGTCTTCCTCCTTGGGATTCACATCCTCCTCTCCCTCATTGGGTTCGGCCATTTTGCTTATGTCAATGGCCTTGCACTCTCCTTTTGGGTTCTCTTCTGTATTGCTTGGGAGAGTACTGGGAGGGATTTCAGTGATCCTTTTACTCAGCTGGCCCACTTGTGCTTCCAGATTTCTAATGGAAGACCTTGTTTCATTCATGAAACTCACAGTGGCCTTGGATAGATCAGAGACTAGATTTGCTAAATTAGAAGCATTTTGTTCAGAGTTCTCTGTCTGTTGCTGAGTGGATGATGGAAAATGTTTATTATTGTTAAACCTGTTTCTTCCACCATTATTAAAGCCTTGTTGAGGCTTTTGATCCTTCCATGAGAAATTTGGATGATTTCTCCATGATGAGTTATAGGTGTTTCCATAAGGTTCACCTAAGTAATTCACCTCTGCTATTGCAGGGTTCTCAGGATCATAAGCTTCTTCTTCATAAGAAGCCTCTTGAGTACTGTTGGATGCAGCTTGCATTCCATTCAGACTCTGAGAAATCATATTGACTTGCTGAGTCAATATTTTATTCTGAGCCAATATGGCATTCAGAGTATCAACTTCAAGAACTCCCTTCTTCATAGGCGTCCCATTATTCACAGGATTCCTTTCAGAAGTGTACATGAACTGGTTATTAGCAACCATGTCAATGAGTTCTTGAGCTTCTGCAGGTGTTTTCTTTAGGTGAATGGATCCACCTGCAGAAGTGTCCAGTGACATTTTTGATAGCTCAGATAAACCATCATAGAATATATCCAGGATGGTCCATTCTGAAAGCATGGCAGAAGGACACTTTTTGGTCAACTGTTTGTATCTTTCCCAAGCTTCATAGAGGGATTCACCTTCTTTCTGTCTGAAGGTTTGAACATCAGCTCTAAGCTTGCTCAGCTTTTGAGGAGGAAAGTACTTGGCTAAGAAAGCCGTGACCAGCTTATCCCAAGAGTTCAGGCTGTCTTTGGGTTGAGAATCCAACCATAATCTAGCTCTGTCTCTTACAGCAAAAGGGAAAAGCATGAGCCTGTAGACTTCAGGATCTACTCCATTAGTCTTAACAGTATCACATATCTGCAAGAATTCAGTTAAGAACTGAAAAGGATCTTCAGATGGAAGTCCATGAAACTTACAGTTCTGCTGCATCAGAGAAACTAATTGAGGTTTCAGCTCAAAGTTGTTTGCTCCAATGGCAGGAATGTAGATGCTTCTTCCATGTAAATTGGAATTAGGTGCAGTAAAGTCACCAAGCATCTTCCTTACATTATTATTATTTTCGGCTGCCATCTCATCTTCCTGTTCGAAGATTTCTGAAAGGTTATCTCTGGATTGTTGTATTTTAGCTTCTCTTAGTTTTCTTTTCAGAGTCCTTTCAGGTTCTGGATCTGCTTCCTCAAGAATGTTCTTATCCTTGCTCCTGCTCATATGACAAAGAAGAGGGCACAGAAAAATAATAATAATAATAGAGATCCTTTATACCACAGTATAGGGATCGCTGTGTGAGTAGAAGAAAAGGGGGAGACAAAGAATGTAATATAATGGAAGAAACACAACTGTGAGGAGGGTTGAGATGTGAGATGAGATGTTAGTAGATGAATAAATAATTAGAATAAGATGAGAGAGGGAGAATTTTCGAAAAATATTTTTGAAAAAGAGTTAGTGATTTTCGAAAATGGTTTTTGAAAAATGTTAGTATTTTTCAAAAATTTTTAAAATCAAAAATAAAAATAAGAATAATTAGTTAATTAAAAAGAAATTTTTGAAAAAGAGGGAAGATATTTTCGAAAATTAGAGAGAGAGAGTTAGTTAGGTAGTTTTGAAAAAGTTAAGAAACAAACAAAAAGTTAGTTAGTTAGTTGAAACAAATTTTGAAAAGATAAGAAGTTAGGAGGTTAGAAAAGATATTTTGAAACCAACTTTTTGAAAAAGGTAAGATAAGAAGATATTTTAGAAATTAGTTTTGAAAAAGATTTGATTTTTTTAAAATCTCAATTAATGACTTAATTCATAAGAAATCACAAGATATGATTCTAGAACTTAAAGTTTGAATCTTTCTTAACAAGCAAGTAACAAACTTCAAATTTTTGAATCAAAACATTAATTGATTGTGTTATTTTCGAAAATTTGATATAAAAATAAGAAAAAGATTTTTGAAAAATATTTTTGGAATTTTCGAAAATAACTAAGAAATTTGAAAAAGATTTGATTTTTGAAAAAGATTTTGAAAAAGATAAGATTTTCAAATTGAAAATTTGATTTGACTCATAAGAAACAACTTGATTTTAAAAATTTTTGAAAAAGTCAATCCAAATTTTTGAATTTGATGAGAGAAAATGGGAAAGATATTTTTTGATTTTTTGAAATTTTTATGATGAGAGAGAAAAACACTAAAGAGATGCAATGCATGAAATTTTTAGATCAAAACATGTGATGCATGCAAGAATGCTATGAATGTCAAGATGAACACCAAGAACACTATGAATGTCAAGATGAACATCATAGACACAATTTTGAAAAATTTTTAATGCAAAGAAAACATGCAAGACACCAAACTTAGAATTCTTTAATGCTTAGACACTAAGAATTCAAGAATGCATATGAAAAACACCATACAACACAAAACAAAAAATCATCAAGATCAAACAAGAAGACTTACCAAGAACAACTTGAAGATCATGAAGAACACTATGAATGCATGAGAATTTTCGAAAAATGCAAGATGCACATGCAATTGACACCAAACTTATAACATGACTCAAGACTCAAACAAGAAACACAAAAAATATTTTTGATTTTTATGATTTTATGATTTTTTTGTATTTTTTTTTCGAAAATTATTTGAAAAAAACAAAAATAAGGATTCCAAAATTTTTAATATGAATTCCAGGAATCTTATGTTCTTAATCTAAAGCTCCAATCAAAGGGTCAGGCATGGCTTAATAGCCAGCCAAGCTTTAGTATGTAACTCAGACATGACACGCCTGACATTCCTTACATTCAACAGCCAATTGGCTAAGAAAGATAAAGAAGCTCTTCTCTTGAGTATAAGAATTGAGACATGGCTTTACAGCCAGCCAGGCTTCAACATGCTTCATGAAACGCTAGAATTCATTCTTAAAAATTCTGAAGCCATAGAATAATTTATTTTTGAAAACATTTTTTTTTCGAAAACAGATAAGAAAATTTTTTTTGAAAGATTTTTGAAAAATTTTTTTGAAAACAAAACAAAAAAAAATTACCTAATCTGAGCAACACGATGAACCGTCAGTTGTCCATACTCGAACAATCCCCGGCAACGGTGCCAAAAACTTGGTACGCGGAATTGTGATTACACTTTAATTATGTAAAGTTCATTGCTCTTTCTTTCCCTGGAAATGGCGCCAAAAATATGATGCCAAAACCACGGTTCACAACTCCGTGTAACTGACCAGCAAGTGCACTGGGTCGTCCAAGTAATACCTTACGTGAGTAAGGGTCGAATCCCACGGAGATTGTTGGTATGAAGCAAGCTATGGTCACCTTGCAAATCTCAGTCAGGCGGATATAAAACAGTTATGTGGTTTTCGAATATTAATTAATAGAATAGGGATAGAAATACTTATGTAAATCATTGGTAGGAATTTCAGATAAGCGAATGGAGATGCTTTCGTTCCTCTGAACCTCTGCTTTCCTGCTATCTTCACCTAATCAGTCTTACTCCTTTCCATGGCTGGCTTTATGCAAGGGCATCACCGTTGTCAGTGGCTACATCCCCTCCTCTCAGTGAAAAATATGCTCACATGCTCTGTCACAGCACGGCTAATCATCTGTCGGTTCTCGATCATGCTGGAATAGGATTCACCCTCCTTTTGCGTCTGTCACTAACACCCAACAATCGCGAGTTTGAAGCTCGTCACAGTCATTCAATCATTGAATCCTACTCGGAATACCACAGACAAGGTTTAGACTTTCCGGATTCTCTTGAATGCCGCCATCATTCTAGCTTACGCCACGAAGATTCCGATTAGGAGATCTAAGAGATATTCATTCTAGCTTATTTCATGTAGAACAGAAGTGTTTGTCAGGCACGCGTTCATAAGGGAGAAGGATGATGAGCGTCACACATAATCATCACCTTCATCACGTTCTTGGGTGCGAATGGATATCTTAGAAGCGAAATAAGATGAATTGAATAGAAAACAAAAGTACTTTGCATTAATCTTTGAGGAACAGCAGAGCTCCACACCTTAATCTATGGAGTGTAGAAACTCTACCGTTGAAAATACATAAGTGATAGGTCCAGGCATGGCCATGTGGCCAGCCCCCATGGTCTAAGAACAATGCGTTCAAAGATACCTAATACAATAGTAAAAGGTCCTATTTATAATAAACTAGCTACTAGGGTTTACATGAGTAAGTAATTGATGCATAAATCCACTTCCGGGGCCCACTTGGTGTGTGTTTGGGCTGAGCTTGAGTGTTGCACGTGTAGAGGTCCTTCTTGGAGTTGAACGCCAGTATTTGTGCCAGTTTGGGCGTTCAGCTCTGGTTTCGGCTCCTTTTCTGGCGCTGGATGCCAGATTTGGGTAGAAAGCTGGCATTGAACGCTAGTTTACGTCGTCTATTCTTGGCCAAAGTATAAACTATTATACATTTCTGGAAAGCCCTGGATGTCTACTTTCCAACGCAATTGAAAGCGCGCTATTTCGAGTTTCGTAGCTCCAGAAAATCCACTTTGAGTGCAGGGAGGTCAGAATCCAACAGCATCAGCAGTCCTTCTTCAACCTCTGAATATGATTTTTGCTCAAGTCCCTCAATTTCAGCCAGAAAATACCTGAAATCACAGAAAAATACACAAACTCATAGTAAAGTCCAGAAATGTGAATTTAACATAAAAACTAATGAAAACATCCCTAAAAGTAACTAGATCCTACTAAAAACATACTAAAAACAATGCCAAAAAGTGTATAAATTATCCGCTCATCATGTATCCATATTTGCTATCCTGGAGAATTTTATTGGTACATTTTTTTCTTTAAAGACTAATCTGTCTGAAGTGTGAATCCTCAAGAGTTTATTTATCATTTTATTCTAAATAATAATACTAACAACAACTGCTTAATTATTTAGTATAACTAATTAATAACTACTATAATTCATAATTACTAAGACAATAATTGTAATTAATTATTAACTACTCTAATTAGTAACAACTATAATTAATAATTACTAAATTACTACTAATCCGCATTAACACAATTAATAACTAACATAATTACTTAACTGGTAATTATTAAATTATTTATGTATAAAGGATGATTAATATACTCTATAAGGGTTAAGTATGATTTTGGCCCCTAACGTAGAGGCCAAAAATCAATTTCGTCCCTAACTTTATTTTCACAACAAAATGGTCCCAAAGGTTCCAGTTTATTTTAAAATCGTCTTTTGCGCCAAAAATAAATTTTTAAGACAAAAATGCCCCTGCTGGTTGCTATTCCTTCCCGCGAAATCATTTCGCCTTCCACAAGCAAGCAATTGTCTGAGAAAAGGATTGTAGAGTGAAACGTGTGTGTGAAACCCTTCGAAGGCCTTCTTACGAGGATTGTCCGGCGTTGGTAGCTCGAGCGAGGTTGTCGGAAAACTTCCTGCATTGTTGAGTTGGCTTTGTTCCTACAGCTTGGCGAGATAAGCATTTTTTGAATGCAATTTCTCCTTTGTTGATGGGTGTAACGGATGTAGGGTTTAATGTGAATCGTGAGAAGCTGTGTGGAAGGCTAGGGTTTGCACTAATTGTAGTAGTTGTTGTTGTTAGTTGGTTTACTAATGCCCTGTGTTGATTAATAGGGTTGTTCGTGAAGGAGATGGCACTCTTTAACATGCGGATGCATCATGATGGTGTATTCGGATATGAGAACGATGTGCTCAAGTACTTGAAGGGTCAAGCTACAATAGTGGAAGACATTGACGATGATCGGTGGAGTGTGTTTGAGGCATACGAGGAGCTGAGGCAGCTTGGATACTTGAAGTCCACCATCGCCGTGTTATGGTACAAAGACCCAACTGAGGATGATTATGAGAGTCAGTTGAAGTTGTTGAAAGGTGACACAGAGGCAATTGAAATGTGTACCATAGCAGGGAAGAGAGGCTTTGTTGATCTGTTTGTGGTGCATGAGGTTGGGGATGCCGAGGGGTTTCCGAAAGCCGGTTATCTGGACGTGAGGGGAGAAACTAGAGGCGTCGAGAATGAGGAACCTTTACGTGGTGGTCTGGAGTTAGTGATGTTTGAAGGGAACGCACAAAAGACTGATGGAATTGGGGTTGCGGCTGAAGTCAAATGCCAGAATAAGGACGGTGGAATGGAATTAGGCCAAGAGGGACATGAGGGGGATAGTGACCATGATAGTAGTGGCAAAGACAGTGATGACCCAACATACTTGCCATCTAATGAAGAGGAAAGTAGTGTCGAAGACATCTACTTCACTGACAGTGAGGAGGTCTATGACTATGAAAGTGGATTTGGTGAAGATAATTCTGTGCCAAAGGACGCTAATGCGGAGAAGGGCAAAAATGTTGTGACAAGTGATTTGAATGATGAGGATGCAGTCGACAGTGATGAATTGGAGCAGGACCATATTATTGGAGGACATGAGTCGGGTGCTGATGATGTAGAGGAGGCTGTTGAGGGTGAGGGGCAGAGGTTTTCAGTGCATAAATCTCAAAACGACATGGAAAATTACCAATGGAAGGTGGGCACATTGTATGAATCTCGGCAAGAGTTTAAGGACACAGTGGCAGCCTATGCAGTCCACACAGCTAGGAACATTAAATTCAAGAAGTGTGACTTGGTGAGGGTCCCGGCTGTTTGTCAGAAAGGCTGCCCCTTTTGGTTATATGCACACAGGATTGGTGAAGAATTCACTTGGAAACTAAGAAGCATGAATCTCCAACATACCTGCATGCAGACCCACCGGGTTGGAATTATGCACAGTAAGTGGTTAGGTACCCAGTTTAAGAAGAAAGTTGAATCCAATCCAAGGATCAAGGTGAAGGAGCTGGTAGCAAGGGCACAAAAAAAATGGAACCTGACCGTTATGAAGGCAATGGCAGCTAAGACAAAACAAGAGGCTTTGAGTCAGATTCAGGGAGCCTTTAGAGAGCAGTACAAGCGGATAAACGACTACTGCCATGAACTCCTAAGAACAAACCCAGGATCAACAGTAATTCTAAAGGTAATTCGATCACCAAATTTTGCTCAAGAGAGACAGAATCCAGAGCTGATGAACTATTGTGTTTTCCAAAGACTGTATGTATGTTTTGATGCGTGCAAGAAAAGTTTCCAACACTACAGAAGGTTCATTGGGTTGGACGGATGCTTCTTGAAAACACCCCAAGGAGGACAACTGTTGACTGCAATTGGAAGAGACCCAAATGACCAGATTCTTCCAATTGCATATGCGGTTGTAGAGGCGGAGACAAAGGATTCCTGGGTCTGATTTTTGCGTCACTTGTCCGATGATTTAGACCCACACAATGTTGCAAAGTGCACGTTTATGTCTAATCAACAAAAGGTAGTTTTACATATATGAGCCTTTGCAGTTTTTCCATTCAAATATTTATAAATGCACTAATCATATGAAATCTTACCTTCTGCTAACAAGGCTTGTTGCCGGCGTTTGAAGAGGTCATTCCAGGGATGGACAACAGGTTCTGTGTCAGGCATCTCTACAGCAATTTCAGGAAGAAGTTTTCTGGTTTGGAGCTGAAGAACAGGATGTGGAGGTGTGCTAAAGCAAGTCATTGGCAAAGCTGGGAGAAGGAGATGAAATCTCTGCGAGGTCTGAATGAGGAAGCATTTCGACATCTGAATGGCATTCCACCCAGGTTCTGGTCAAGGTCCAGGTTCACTTTTCTATCTAAATGTGACAGTCTTTTTAACAATATGAGTGAGAGTTTCAATGCTGTCCTAGTAGAAGCAACAGAGAAACCTATTGTGACCATGTTAGAGGATATTAGGGTGTATATGATGACTAGATGGGCTGCAAATAGGGAAAGGGTTCTGAATTATCAAGAAAATATTATGCCAATGATTAGGAAAAAATTAGAGAAATGGGCAAGCTTAGCTAGGGACTGGAGGCCTTACTGGTCAGCAGCTAGTAAGTACGAGGTTATGTGTGGTCTAGATAAATACATTGTGGATCTGGCTGCTGGTGACTGTTCTTGCAGGAAATGGCAAATGAGTGGGATTCTTTGTCCTCATGCCATCAGCTGCATCACCTTCAAGGGCCTTGATTTGGAGTCCTATGTGGACGATTGCTACAAGAAGGAGGCCTACCTGAGGTGCTACCGGGAGGTCATACATCCTGTAAACGGCCCGGAGCTATGGGAGAAGACTCAATAAGATGATGTCATCCCACCTCCATATAGGAGGCCAAGCCACAGACCTATGAAGAAGAGGAAGCGAAGGCCTGCAGATGAAGACAACAGAAGCCTATAAACGGCCCGGAACTATGGGAGAGGACTCAATAAGATGATGTCATCCCACCTCCATACAGGAGGCCAAGCCACAGACCTGTGAAGAAGAGGAAGCGAGGGCCTGCAGATGAAGACAACAGAAGCCAGACTCATTTGTCAAGGAGGGATCAAGTCCAAAGGTTCTCTAACTGTGGTGGAGTGGGACACAAGAAAAGTGGCTGCACCAAGCCGAAGAAGAGGGTTTGTGACATCCTGTTCTAGGGTTCACTTACTATTATGCTGGCTATAAATTTAACTACTATATGATATGTGTGTAACTGTCTGTCTGATTTTCATTTTTTTTATAGGCCCAAACTTCAACCAAAAGAGGGAAGAATGATACACCTAAGCTGGCACCTGGTCAAACAGTTCGGGGAGGGAAAAAGAGGAAGACTACACCATCACCAACCAACCTGCCAGCAGCTCAGCCCAGGAAAACCCCCCAAGGCCCAAGAAAAGTGCAGGCCGGCCCACCACACTAGCACCTCAGCCCAAGAAAGGTTCCACTCAGCCCAACATCCTGGCCTATCCCAAGAACAAGGTTCCAGCAGCTGCAACCTCCACCTGCAACAAACAGCCCCTTAGCCAGCCATCTGTGAGGAAGAGACATTTTTCTGTCATTCAAAGCAGTTCACCTCATATCCCACTGCAGAAGTTGAGGTTGATGGCCAAATTACCTCCATCTCAGTGTGGGAATCTTTAGGATTTGGATGTCAAGTCTTTTGTTAATTATGTCTTAGTGCTTTGCAAGCAATGTTTATATTTTGGTATTGGCTATTTAGTTTCAGAACTTTGCCTTAGTTACATTGTTTTCATTACTGTATTTTGGTATTAACTGCTTGAGGACACTTTTGTTGAGTGTTGCTTCTCTGTCTTTTGGTATTATGCCTGTGGAGGCAAACAGTTAACTTGTGTTTATTTTAACTACTCATCAAATGAAATATGACATTAGTTAATTACTGAATTTTTAGGTCATGTATTCAATGCTTTTGTGGTTTACTCATGAACTACATTTAGATTACAAAATAACACAACTTCATTGTTAAACAAGGTCACATTTTGGGCAACATTAAACATCACTTTCCTTCATTAATTCAAACAGCTTCAAACATGCTACACACCTAAACCATTGTAACATCACAAGATACCCTCAAACTCTACCCCTACAACACAACAAATCTCATAACTTTCCCTACCAAATCATCTATAACCTAGGTGCATTCCATTCTGGTGCTTTAAGGTATATTGATTCTGCAGCAATAAGAACAAAAACCCCACCCAGCCAGTAATACATAGAGCAGCAACAACCCAAAATTTCGTTTCCACCTCCTTCAATCTTGTCTTTAATTTCATTATCTTCCTCCTATTTCTTGCAATTTCAACCTCTTGCTGAGCACCTCCAGGTTCCGAATCTGCCCATTTGAAGAAATCACAGCCATCCTGAACCTGATAGAAGCCACAGAGACATATCAATAAACCCCAAATTCTCAGACCCACAACGACAAAATAGGAAGAACACCTTACCTCATAGTATACGCAACCCCAAAATCTTCGTCCCGTGTTATCCTTCGTGGATGAAGTTCGCAAAATCGGCCTCTCACCATGGCCACAGAGCAACTCCTTTGCAGGTGAATGAAAACGTGAAGCTCTTGAACTCTGGGAAGCCATTGATGCTGTTTCCTGAACCCCAGCGCTGCTACTCTTCATCGACCTTCAGCAGAAGCCGCTGCCGTTCAACTGCCCGTGCACTTCACCTTCATTCACTTTCATTATTTACATATTTATTATTTTCCTTACTGCTTTTATTATTATTTATATTAATTAATATTATCATTATCTATTAAAACGGTCGTAACGGAAGCTAACAACCACAGGGGTAAAATCGTCTGAGGGATGATTTTAAAACAAACTGGAACCTTTGGGACCATTTTATTACGAAAAAAGGCTAGGGATGAAATTGATTTTTGGCCCCTACGTTAGGGACCAAAATCATACTTAACCCTTATAGTTTTCAGGTTGTGTGATGTCACAAGCTTTCGTCTTTCTGAAGGATTTCAGTTTATTATTTTTGTTGTTATTGTTATTATTGTGTTATATAAAGCTTTGATTGTGTGTATTATGCTGAACTAGATGCATATTTGTAAAGGATTTGAATATGTGTTCTAAAGTATTTGTTATAATTGTAGTACTATTTTAATTTATTATGTATTTTGAGGTTGAAATGATTAATTTTAAAGGCTTAGATCTAAGTAAATATATGTTTTAAAAAAATTTGTGAGAGAGAGAGAGAGAGAGAGAGAGAGAGAGAGAGAGAGAGAGAGAGAGAGAGAGAGAGAGGTGGAAGAGGAAGGATGACGCAAGAAGTTGGGAGGAAAAGGATAAACAAATAGGATATAAGAAGGACAAAGATAGAAAAGAAATTGAAAATAAGGTAAAAGTAGGAGAAGAAGAAAGGATTAGGAAAGGAGAGGATAGAGAGGGGGAAGGGCCACTACTATCTAGTAAGACTTGTTGCTACGACAGCTTTATAAACCGATGTAAGGTTTTCTTTCAAAAGCAAAACCTTAGAGAAATGGAAATTTGAGATAGAGAGAGAAATGCAAACTTATTCTATCATCTATTCTACTGTTTAGAAAGTTGAATTTGAGCTCAACAAACACATTATTGTATGGAAAAATCTCCCATTCAAATTGCAATTATATTGAATTTTATTCTCATTTACTTTATCACACATCTAGTTAATATTAACACATGATAGGTTATTCCAAATTTATGGGTATGTCGTTGTGATATTTGTTCTATATGCCATTAATTAATGGTGAAGCCTCAAATAAAGGTAACAATAAGAATAATAATGGTGGAAAGATACTATTTACATGAGAATAAGTTCTGTAAAAGATTCAGCATGCCAAATTGGATGCACTTAAGGATTTAAAATGATTACAAGGCAATGATTCCTTATACTATGAGGGCTAACAATAACTTTCTTTAGAGTAAACTATTATTTCTACTTACTAATATTGAGAATGATGATAAATTTACTCACGAAAAAATAAAGTTATTTTTGTATCTATAAAAAAATGTCTTTCAATTGATAAGGCTATCCTAATTCTAAAAAAATATTCAAAATTTTTAAACTAACCTCCTAATCTAATCTATCCCACCCTAGTCTCCAACTCTTTACCATTACCATAATTTTCAATAATTTATTATCACCATCCAAATCCTTTCTCATCCCAAGCTACCACCAGCAGCAACAGAAATAGAACAATTCATACAAGCTCAATTAAATAATTTCTTTAACAGGAATTTCTAAAATTATCCACCAGTGTCATGAATCCAAAATACCAAATTTTATTAAATTTGTCACAAATTCACAAAATAATTTACCATAACACAAATTATTTTATCTCTATGAAACTTAATCTAACACAGTTACTCCACAACCACAACAAAAAACAAACTTCAAATAAACCCTAATTATAAAAATAAAAAATAATTAAAGGAAAAAAGTATGAAACCTTAAGAGAGAGACTTGTGAAATCATGGGAAGAGTTGGACTTCATCTCCTTAACCTCTTTGAGAATGCATTTGACGGTGAGGTTCTTTATTTTTACTTTTACGCCATCTCAAGCGTATAAGAAAAATTTCTTAGAGGGAAGAGAGTTTGGGGTTTGAAATTTGGGGTTTGTAAAATTGTGATCATTAGACAGTAATTGGAGGAGAATGGAAAATTGGAATGAATGACAAGAATCTGATTCAAGATGAAAATATCAACGGCCTTCTATGTCCATAATTATTGACATATAATCTTTCACTCTTTCCACCAGGATATCAAAAGGAGGCTATCAAAGCACAGGTATAAATCAACCCAAAACAAGTAAAAAACAAATGATCAGTCCACTCAAAAGAACAAAGCCAAAGTAACTAAATGACAATTCATACATTTATTGCTTTTCTATTAGTTGCATTCATACCATCTTTAGGAATAAGTTAGTTTGATAAGTCACCAATTCTGTTAGCATATGATAGTGTAGGAGCACATGCATATATATATTGTACAAACTTATTCTTCCCTATTGATGAGCGGATAATTTATACGCTTTTTGGCATTGTTTTTAGTATGTTTTTAGTAGGATCTAGTTACTTTTAGGGATATTTTCATTAGTTTTTATGTTAAATTCACATTTCTGGACTTTACTATGAGTTTGTGTGTTTTTCTGTGATTTTAGATATTTTCTGGCTGAAATTGAGGGACTTGAGCAGAAATCAGATTCAGAGGTTGAAGAAGGACTGCTGATGCTGTTGGATTCTGACCTCCCTGCACTCAAAGTGAATTTTCTGGAGCTACAGAACTCGAAATGGCGCGCTTCCAATTGCATTAGAAATTAGACATCCAGGGCTTTCCAGAAATATATAATAGTCCATACTTTGGCTAAGAATACATGACGCAAACTGGCGTTCAACGCCAGCTCTCTGCCCAATTCTGGCGTCCAGCGCCAGAAAAGGATCCAAAACCAGAGTTGAACGCCAGAAATGGATCAAAACCTGGCGTTCAACTCCACAAATGGCCTCTTCATGTGGAAAGTTAAAGCTCAGCCCAAGCACATACCAAGTGGGCCCCGGAAGTGAATTTATGCATCAATTACTTACTCATGTAAACCCTAGTGACTAGTTTATTATAAATAGGACCTTTTACTATTGTATTAGACATCTTTGAACACATTGTTCTTAGACCATGGGGGCTGGCCATCTCGGCCATGCCTGGACTTTCACTTATGTAATTTTAACGGTAGAGTTTCTACACTCCATAGATTAAGGTGTGGAGCTCTGCTGTTCCTCAAAGATTAATGCAAAGTACTACTGTTTTCTATTCAATTCATCTTATTTCGCTTCTAAGATATTCATTCGTACTTCAATCTGAATGTGATGAACGTGACAATCATCATCATTCCCTATGAACGCGTGCCTGACAACCACTTCCGTTCTACCTTCGACTGAATGAGTATCTCTTAGATCTCTTAATCAGAATCTTCGTGGCGTAAGCTAGAATGATGGCGGCATTCAAGAGAATCCGGAAAGTCTAAATCTTGTCTGTGGTATTCCGAGTAGGATTCAATGAATGAATGACTGTGACGAGCTCCAAACTCGCGATTGCAGGGCGTTAGTGACAGACGCAAAAGGATAGTAAATCCTATTCCAGCATGATCGAGAACCGACAGATGAATAGCCGTGCCGTGACAGGGTGCGTTGACCATTTTCACTGAGAGGATAAGATGAAGCCATTGACAAGGGTGATGCCTCCAGACGATTAGCCGTGCCGTGACAGGGCATTGGATCATTTTCCCGAGAGATGACCGAAAGTAGCCATTGACAGTGGTGATGTATCACATAAAGCCAGCCATGGAAAGGAGTAAGACTGATTGGATGAAGATAGCAGGAAAGCAGAGGTTCAGAGGAACGAAAGCATCTCCATTTGCTTATCTGAAATTTCTACCAATGAATTACATAAGTATTTCTATCCCTATTTTATTATATTAAATTCGAAAACACCATTATCAATTTATATCCGCCTAACTGAGATTTGCAAGGTAACCATAGCTTGCTTCATACCAACAATCTCCGTGGGATTCGACCCTTACTCACGTAAGGTATTACTTGGACGACCCAGTGCACTTGCTGGTCAGTTACACGGAGTTATGAACCATGGTCTTGGCATCATGTTTTTGGCGCCATTTCCAGGGAAAGAAAGAGCAATGAATTTTACATAATTAAAGTGTAATCACGATTCCGCGTACCAAGTTTTTGGCGCCGTTGTCGGGGATTGTTCGAGTTTGGACAACTAACGGTTCATCTTGTTGCTCAGATTAGGTAATTTTCTTTTTATTTTATTCTCAAAAAAATTTTTCAAAAATTTTCTCATCTGTTTTCAAAAAAAAAAAATATTTCTCCTTTGTTTTCGAAAAAAAAAATTTAAAATAAAAGTGTTTTCAAAAATATTTTTTTCTTCAGAATTTTTAAGAATGAATTCTAGTGTTTCATGGAGCATGTTGAAGCCTGGCTGGCTGTAAAGCCATGTCTAATTCCTTTGGGAATGAGTATGTCAGGCGTGTCATGTCTGAGTTACATACTAAAGCTTGGCTGGCTATTAAGCCATGCCTGACCCTTTGATTGGAGCTTTAGAGCATAAGATTCCTGGAATTCATATTAAAAATTTTGGAATCCTTATTTTCTTTTTCAAAATAATTTTTTGAAAAATATAAAATAAAAATCCAAAAAAAAATTTAGAAAATCATAAAAAAAAAATTATTTTGTGTTTCTTGTTTGAGTCTTGAGTCATGTTATAAGTTTGGTGTCAATTGCATGTGCATCTTGCATTTTTCGAAAATTTCATGCATTCATAGTGTTCTTCATGATCTTCAAGTTGTTCTTGGTAAGTCTTCTTGTTTGATCTTTGCATTTGCATGTTTTGTATCTTTTCTTGTTTTTCATATGCATTCTTGAATTCTTAGTGTCTAAGCATTAAAGAATTCTAAGTTTGGTGTCTTGCATGTTTTCCTTGCATTAAAAATTTTTCAAAATTATGTTCTTGATGTTCATCATGATCTTCATAGTGTTCTTGGTGTTCATCTTGACATTCATAGCATTCATGCATGCATTCATTGTTTGATCCAAAATTTTCATGCATTGAGTCTTTTTGTTGTTTTTCTCTCTCATCATAAAAATTCAAAAATAAAAAAAAATATATCTTTCCCATTTTTTCTCATCAAATTCGAAAATTTGAGTTGACTTTTTCAAAAATTTTTAAAATCAAGTTGTTTCTCATGAGTCAATTCAAATATTCAATTTGAAAATCTTATCTTTTTCAAAATCTTTTTCAAAAATCAAATCTTTTTCAAAATTCTTAGTTATTTTCGAAAATTCCAAAAATATTTTTCAAAAATCTTTTTCTTATTTTTATATGAAATTTTCGAAAATAACATAATCAATTAATGTTTTGATTCAAAAATTTGAAGTTTGTTACTTGCTTGTTAAGAAAGATTCAAACTTTAAGTTCTAGAATCATATCTTGTGATTTCTTATGAATCAAGTCATTAATTGAGATTTTAAAAATAAAATCTTTTTCAAAACTAATTTCTAAAATATCTTCTTATCTTACCTTTTTCAAAAAGTTGGTTTCAAAATATCTTTTCTAACCTCCTAACTTTTTATCTTTTCAAAATTTGTTTCAACTAACTAACTAACTTTTTGTTTGTTTCTTAACTTTTTCAAAACTACCTAACTAACTCTCTCTCTCTAATTTTTGAAAATATCTTCCCTCTTTTTCAAAAATTTCTTTTTAATTAACTAATTATTCCTATTTTTATTTTTGATTTTAAAAATTTTTGAAAAATACTAACATTTTTCAAAAACCATTTTCGAAAATCACTAACTCTTTTTCAAAAATATTTTTCGAAAATTCTCCCTCTCCCATCTTATTCTATTTATTTATTCATTTACTAACATCTCATCTCACATCTCAACCCTCCTCACAGTTGTGTTTCTTCCATTACATTACATTCTTTGTCTCCCCCTCTTCTTCTACTCACACAGGGATCCCTATACTGTGGTATAAAGGATCTCTATTATTATTATTATTATTTTTCTGTGCCATCTTCTTTGTCATATGAGCAGGAGCAAGGATAAGAACATTCTTGTGGAAGCAGATCCAGAACCTGAAAGGACTCTGAAAAGGAAACTAAGAGAAGCTAAATTACAACAATCCAGAGACAACCTTTCAGAAATTTTCGAACAGGAAGAGGAGATGGCAGCCGAAAATAATAATAATGTAAGGAAGATGCTTGGTGACTTTACTGCACCTAATTCCAATTTACATGGAAGAAGCATCTCCATCCCTGCCATTGGAGCAAACAACTTTGAGCTGAAACCTCAATTAGTTTCTCTGATGCAGCAAAACTGCAAGTTTCATGGACTTCCATCTGAAGATCCTTTTCCGTTCTTAACTGAATTCTTGCAGATATGCGATACTGTTAAGACTAATGGAGTAGATCCTGAAGTCTACAGGCTCATGCTTTTCCCTTTTGCTGTAAGAGATAGAGCTAGATTATGGTTGGAGTCTCAACCCAAAGACAGCCTGAACTCTTGGGATAAGCTGGTCACGGCTTTCTTAGCCAAGTACTTTCCTCCTCAAAAGCTGAGCAAGCTTAGAGCTGATGTTCAAACTTTCAGACAGAAAGAAGGTGAATCCCTCTATGAAGCTTGGGAAAGATACAAACAGTTGACCAAAAAGTGTCCTTCTGACATGCTTTCAGAATGGACCATCCTGGATATATTCTATGATGGTTTATCTGAGCTATCAAAGATGTCACTGGACACTTCTGCAGGTGGATCCATTCACCTAAAGAAAACGCCTGCAGAAGCTCAAGAACTCATTGACATGGTTGCTAATAACCAGTTCATGTACACTTCTGAAAGGAATCCTGTGAGTAATGGGACGCCTATGAAGAAGGGAGTTCTTGAAGTTGATACTCTGAATGCCATATTGGCTCAGAACAAAATATTGACTCAGCAAGTCAATATGATCTCTCAGAGTCTGAATGGAATGCAAGCTACATCCAACAGTACTCAAGAGGCTTCTTATGAAGAAGAAGCTTATGATCCTGAGAACCCTGCAATAGCAGAGGTGAATTACTTAGGTGAACCTTATGGAAACACTTATAACTCATCATTGAGAAATCATCCAAATTTCTCATGGAAGGATCAAAAGCCTCAACAAGGCTTTAATAATGGTGGAAGAAACAGGTTTAACAATAATAAACCTTTTCCATCATCCACTCAACAACAGACAGAGAACTCTGAACAAAATGCTTCTAATTTAGCAAATCTAGTCTCTGATCTATCCAAGGCCACTGTGAGCTTCATGAATGAAACAAGGTCTTCCATTAGAAATTTGGAAGCACAAGTAGGCCAGCTGAGTAAAAGGATCACTGAAATCCCTCCCAGTACTCTCCCAAGCAATACAGAAGAGAATCCAAAAGGAGAGTACAAGGCCATTGACATAAGCAAAATGGCCGAACCCAATGAGGGAGAGGAGGACGTGAATCCCAAGGAGGAAGACCTCCTGGGACGTCCAGTGATCAATAAGGAGCTTCCCTCTGAGGAACCAAAGGACTCTAAGGCTCATCTAGAGACCATAGAGATTCCATTGAACCTTCTTATGCCCTTCATGAGCTCTGATGAGTATTCCTCTTCTGAAGAGAATGAGGATGTTACTGAAGAGCAAACTGCCAAGTTTCTTGGTGCAATCATGAAGCTGAATGCCAAATTATTTGGCATTGATACTTGGGAAGTTGAACCTCCCTTGTTCATCAATGAACTAAGTGATCTGGATCAACTGACATTGCCTCAGAAGAGACAGGATCCTGGAAAATTCATAATACCCTGCACCATAGGCACCATGATCTTTAAGGCTCTGTGTGACCTTGGTTCAGGAATAAACCTCATGCCCCTCTCTGTAATAGAGAAACTGGGAATCTATGGGGTGCAAGCTGCTAAAATCTCATTAGAGATGGCAGACAGTTCAAGAAAACAGGCTTATGGACAAGTAGAGGACGTGTTAGTAAAGGTTGAAGGCCTTTACATCCCTGCTGATTTCATAGTCCTGGATACTGGAAAGGAAGAGGATGAATCCATCATCCTAGGAAGACCTTTCCTGGCCACAGCAAGAGCTGTGATTGATGTTGACAGAGGTGAAATAGTCCTTCAATGGAATGAGGACTCCCTTGTGTTTAAAACTCAAGGATCTCCCTCTGCAACCATGAAGAGGAAGCAGAAAAAGCTTCTCTCAAAGCAGAGTCAACCAGAGCCCCCACAGTCAAACTCTAAGTTTGGTGTTGGGAGGCCACAACCAAACTCTAAGTTTGGTGTTGAACTCCCATATCCAAACTCTAAGTTTGGTGTTGGAGAGTCTCAACAAAGCTCTGCACATCTGTGAGGCTCCATGAGAGCCCACTGTCAAGCTATTGACATTAAAGAAGCGCTTGTTGGGAGGCAACCCAATTTTTATTTATCTAACTATATTTTTCTTAGTTATATGTCTTTATAGGTTCATGATCATGTGGAGTCACAAAATAAATATAAAAATTGAAAACGGAATCAAAAACAGCAGAAGAAAAATCACACCCTGGAGGAGCATCTGTCTGGCGTTCAGCGCCAGAACAGAGCATGGTTCTGGCGCTGAACGCCCAAAATGGGCAGCTTCTGGGCGCTGAACGCCAGAACAGGCATGGTTCTGGCGTTCAACGCCAGAAATGGCACACAAATGGGCGTTGAACGCCCAAAATAGCCACCAACCTAGCGCTGAACGCCCAGAGTTGTGTGCAAAGGCATTTTTACATGCCTAATGGGTGCAGGGATGTAAATCCTTGAACACCTCAGGATCTGTGGACCCCACAGGATCCCCACCTACCTCCACTCACTTCTTCTCACCACTTTCTTTCACACAACCCCATAAACACTCTTCCCAAAAAAACCCTTCACCAATCACCTCAAACTCTCTTCCCCATCACCTCTTCACCACTCACATCCATCCACTCTTCCCCATAAACCTACCTCATAAACTCCACCTACCTTCAAAAATTTAAAACCAATTTTCCACCCAAACCCACCCATATGGCCGAAACCTTTCCCCCCTCCTTCTCTATATAAAGCCCTCTATTCTTCATCAAATTCACACAACACACCCCTCTACACCCTTCTTGGCCGAAACACTTCCCACTCTCCCTCTCCTCCATTTCTTCTTCTTCTTCATCTATTCTTTCTTTTATTGCTCGAGGGTGAGCAAAACTCTAAGTTTGGTGTGGTAAAAGCATAAGCTTTTTGTTTTTCCATTACCATTGATGGCACCTAAGACCGGAGAATCCTCTAGAAAGGGGAAAGGGAAGACAAAAGCTTCCACATCCGAGTCATGGGAGATGGAAAGGTTCATCTCCAAAGCCCATCAAGACCACTTCTATGATGTTGTGGCCAAGAAGAAGGTGATCCCCGAGGTCCCTTTCAAACTCAAAAGAAATGAGTATCTGGAGATCCGACATGAAATTCAAAGAAGAGGTTGGGAAGTTCTAACAAATCCCATCCAACAAGTCGGCATCCTAATGGTTCAAGAGTTCTATGCCAATGCATGGATCACCAAGAACCATGATCAAAGTAAGAACCCGGATCCAAAGAACTATGTTACAATGGTTCGGGGGAAATACTTAGATTTTAGTCCGGAGAATGTGAGGTTGGCGTTTAACTTGCCCATGATGCAAGGAGATGAACGCCCCTACACTAGAAGGGTCAACTTTAATCAAAGGTTGGACCAAGTCCTTATGGACATATGTGTAGAAGGAGCTCAATGGAAGATTGACTCCAAAGGCAAGCCAGTTCAACTAAGAAGATTGGACCTCAAGCCTATAGCTAGAGGATGGTTGGAGTTCATTCAATGCTCAATCATTCCCACTAGCAACCGGTCTGAAGTTACTATAGACCGGGCCATCATGATCCATAGCATCATGATTAGAGAAGAGGTGAAAGTTCATGAGATTATACCTCAAGAACTCTACAAGGTGGCTGACAAGTCCTCCACCATGGCAAGGTTAGCCTTTCCTCACCTCATTTGCCACCTATGCAATTCGGCTGGGATTGACATAGAGGGAGATATCCTCATCAAAGAGGATAAGCCCATCACTAAGAAAAAGATGGAGCAAGCAAGAGAGCCCACTCATGGAGCTCAAGAGGCGTATGAAGCTCATCACCATGAGATCCCGGAGATGCCTCAAATGCACTTTCCTCCACAAAACTATTGGGAGCAAATTAACACCTCCCTAGGAGAATTGAGTTCCAATATGGGACAACTAAGGGTGGAACATCAAGAGCACTCCATCATGCTCCATGAAATCAGAGAAGATCAAAAAGCAATGAGGGAGGAGCAACAAAGACAAGGAAGAGACATAGAAGAGCTTAAGGACATCATTGGTTCCTCAAGAAGGAAACGCCACCATCACTAAGGTGGATTCATTCCTTGTTCTTATTTCTTCTGTTTTTCGTTTTCTATGTTATGTGTTTATCTATGTTTGTGTCTTCATTACATGATCATTAGTAGTTAGTAACTATGTCTTAAAGTTATGAATGTCCTATGAATCCATCACCTCTCTTAAATGAAAAATGTTTTAATTCAAAAGAACAAGAAGTACATGAGTTTCGAATTTATCCTTGAACTTAGTTTAATTATATTGATGTGGTGACAATGCTTCTTGTTTTCTGAATGAATGCTTGAACAGTGCATATGTCTTTTGAAGTTGTTGTTTAAGAATGTTAAATATGTTGGCTCTTGAAAGAATGATGACTAGGAGACATGTTATTTGATAATCTGAAAAATCATAAAAATGATTCTTGAAGCAAGAAAAAGCAGCAAAGAACAAAGCTTGCAGAAAAAAAAAGGGCGAAAAAAATAGAAAAAAAATATAGAAAGAAAAAGCAAGCAGAAAAAGCCAAAGCTCTTAAAACCAAGAGGCAAGAGCAAAAAGCCAATAACCCTTAAAACCAAAAGGCAAGGGCAAATAAAAAGGATCCCAAGGCTTTGAGCATCAGTGGATAGGAGGGCCTAAGGGAATAAAATCCCGGTCTAAGCGGCTGAACCAAGCTGTCCATAACCATGTGCTTGTGGCGTGTAGGTGTCAAGTGAAAACTTGAGACTGAGCGGTTAAAGTCAAGGTCCAAAGAAAAAAAAGAGTGTGCTTAAGAACCCTGGACACCTCTAATTGGGGACTTTAGCAAAGCTGAGTCACAATCTGAAAAGGTTCACCCAATTATGCGTCTGTGGCATTTATGTATCCGGCGGTAATACTGGAAAACAAAGTGCTTAGGGCCACGGCCAAGACTCATAAAGAAGCTGTGTTCAAGAATCATCATACTGAACTAGGAGAATCAATAACACTATCTGAACTCTGAGTTCCTATAGATGCCAATCATTCTGAACCTCAATGGATAAAGTGAGATGCCAAAACTATTCAAGAGGCAAAAAGCTATAAGTCCCGCTCATTTGATTGGAGCTATGTTTCATTGATAGTTTGGAATTTATAGTATATTCTCTTCTTTTTATCCTATTTGATTTTCAGTTGCTTGGGGACAAGCAACAATTTAAGTTTGGTGTTGTGATGAGCGGATAATTTATACGCTTTTTGGCATTGTTTTTAGTATATTTTTAGTAGGATCTAGTTACTTTTAGGGATGTTTTCATTAGTTTTTATGTTAAATTCACATTTCTGGACTTTACTATGAGTTTGTGTGTTTTTCTGTGATTTCAGGTATTTTCTGGCTGAAATTGAGGGACTTGAGCAGAAATCAGATTCAGAGGTTGAAGAAGGACTGCTGATGCTGTTGGATTCTGACCTCCCTGCACTCAAAGTGGATTTTCTGGAGCTACAAAACTCAAAATGGCGCGCTTCCAATTGCATTGGAAAGTAGACATCTAGGGCTTTCCAAAAATATATAATATTCCATACTTTGGCCAAGAATAGATGACGCAAACTGGCGTTCAACGCCAGCTCTCTGCCCAATTCTGGCGTCCAGCGCCAGAAAAAGATCCAAAACCAGAGTTGAACGCCAGAAATGGATCAAAACCTGGCGTTCAACTCCACAAATGGCCTCTGCACGTGGAAAGTTAAAGCTCAGCCCAAGCACACACCAAGTGGGCCCCGGAAGTGAATTTATGCATCAATTACTTACTCATGTAAACCCTAGTGACTAGTTTATTATAAATAGGACCTTTTACTATTGTATTAGACATCTTTGAACGCATTGTTCTTAGACCATGGGGGCTGGCCATCTCGGCCATGCCTGGACTTTCACTTATGTAATTTTAACGGTAGAGTTTCTACACTCCATAGATTAAGGTGTGGAGCTCTGCTGTTCCTCAAAGATTAATGCAAAGTACTACTGTTTTCTATTCAATTCATCTTATTTCGCTTCTAAGATATTCATTCGTACTTCAATGTGAATGTGATGAACGTGACAATCATCATCATTTCCTATGAACGCGTGCCTGACAACCACTTCCGTTCTACCTTCGACTGAATGAGTATCTCTTAGATCTCTTAATCAGAATCTTCGTGGCGTAAGCTAGAATGATGGCGGCATTCAAGAGAATCCGGAAAGTCTAAACCTTGTCTGTGGTATTCCGAGTAGGATTCAATGAATGAATGACTGTGACGAGCTCCAAACTCGCGATTGCAGGGCGTTAGTGACAGACGCAAAAGGATAGTAAATCCTATTCCAGCATGATCGAGAACCGACAGATGAATAGCCGTGCCGTGACAGGGTGCGTTGACCATTTTCACTGAGAGGATAAGATGAAGCCATTGACAAGGGTGATGCCTCCAGACGATTAGCCGTGCCGTGACAGGGCATTGGATCATTTTCCCGAGAGATGACCGAAAGTAGCCATTGACAGTGGTGATGTATCACATAAAGCCAGCCATGGAAAGGAGTAAGACTGATTGGATGAAGATAGCAGGAAAGCAGAGGTTCAGAGGAACGAAAGCATCTCCATTCGCTTATCTGAAATTCCTACCAATGAATTACATAAGTATTTCTATCCCTATTTTATTATATTAAATTCGAAAACACCATTATCAATTTATATCCGCCTAACTGAGATTTGCAAGGTAACCATAGCTTGCTTCATACCAACAATCTCCGTGGAATTCGACCCTTACTCACGTAAGGTATTACTTGGATGACCCAGTGCACTTGCTGGTCAGTTACACGGAGTTGTGAACCATGGTCTTGGCATCATGTTTTTGGCGCCATTTCCAGGGAAAGAAAGAGCAATGAATTTTACATAATTAAAGTGTAATCACGATTCCGCGTACCACCTATTTTTATTGTTCATCTTCTGATACCCACCATTTCTTATGGCTAAAACTTCAAATCCAGATAAGCAATCTTCTTCTCCTTCCTCCTCCATGGATAAAACTTTTATCAATATTGCTACAAACACCACTAGCCCATATTGTATATATCCAAGTGAGAATCCCCCTTCTATCCTTGTGTTTCCAATTCTAACTGGGAATAACTACCATTCTTTGAGCCGTTCTTTTTCAATGATTGTCATATCTAAGAACAAAATTGTTTTTCTTACTGGTTCTATTCCTCTCCCATCTCCGGATGAGTCCCTGATTTCAATTTGAAAAAGATGCAACAACCTTGTTTTTTCATGGCTCTTTCACTCCTTGTCTCCCTTAATCACCCATAGTGTCATTTACTTATCTTCTCTCTCCACCGTCTGGTTAGATCTTAGGTAACACTTCTCATAGTCTGATCTCTTTAAAATTACAGAACTTCAAGAAGAAGTCTACGCTTTGAAACAGAAAACTCTTTTAGCCCCTGAGTTTTATACATCTTTAAAGTCTCTTTAAAAAGAATTGGAGAACTCAAAAGCTCTACCTGCTTGTACTTGTCTAGCCAAAACACACAGATTCCAATATTTTATCATCAGGTTTCTTAAGGGCCTTGATGAGTGTTTTTCAGTGATTTGCTCTCAAATCCTTCTATTCGATCCTCTTTCTCTCGTCAACAGAGTCTTTGCCCTTGTCATTCAGCATGAACGACAACTGCAGTTGGCCTCGGGACTACTCAACGAGCAGCTCACACTCACCGCTGTCGTCGATACTTGTCGTGCCTCCATGGGACGTGGCCGAAGCTCTCCTTCCTCTAGTTTGAGTTGTGGCAGTATCTCCTACTCCAAAATATGCACTCATTGTGGCCAAACTGGACACACAGTAGAGGTATGTTATGAAAAGCATAGCTACCCATCTGGAGTCTGGACATCTGCGCTTTCCTGGTCGTCCTCGTCAACTTGGTAGCAGCAGTGGCTTCATCAACAATGTAATCTTTACACCATTCTCCCTCTTCCGTGCCCTAGTGAATGAAGAAAGGACACCGATAAAGTCTTCAACAGAATCACAATTGGGCCTCACTCCAGCCCAGCATAGCTTCCTCTTAGTTCTTCTTAAATGGGTTGAGACTCAAGACTTAGCTTGCAATGGTAACTCTAAAGTTTTCACTTCTTTTTAAATTGGACTTCTTCTTAGCCTAAGTTTGAATACACACTTACTTTGTTCTTCATATTACTTTTCTGTTTTGAATAATGCTTCATCTAATTTCAATTTTAATGATGCTTGAGTCATTGACTCAGGATCTACGGATCATTTTACTTCCAATTTATCATGGTTTTCATCATATTATTCTATTAAACCCATCATTGTTTACATGCCTAATGGTTCACATGTTATTGCTCATTACACAGGGGTGGTCAAATTTTATTCTTCATTAATTATTCACTATGTTAGCAATGAGCAAACTCTAGATAATGGTCCATCTTTTACATTTCACAAAATAAACTCCATACAAACTTCACTTATCACATCTAATTTGTGGCATTTTCGCTTAGGACATATTTCTGGACAATGACTTAATATTTTACACAAGCAGTTTCCTTTTATTTTCTCACACCATATAAAAACTTGTGGTGTATATTATATTTCAAAGTAAAAAAACATTGCCATTTTCTTAAAATTTTAATAGAGCTAATACTATTTTTGAGTTATTGTATTTAGACATATGAGTCCTTTCAGACAAAACACAATACCCAATTACAAGTATTTTTTTAACCATTATGGATGATTTTAGTTGTTCCACTTGGGTAATTTTGCTAAAAACAAAAAGTGAATTTTCACAGCATGTTAAAAATTTTATTGCCTTGGTTGAAACAGAATTTAATTCAAAAGTCAAAAGCATAGTTCAGATAATGGTCTAAAATTTATCTTACATGATTTCTTTTCTTTTAGAAGTATAATTCACCAACTTAGTTGTATTGAGATTCCCCAACAAAATAGATGAGTCGAATGTAAACATTAACATATCTTGAATGTTTCTATAACCCTTATGTTTCAATCGAATTTTCATTTTTTATTTTTTGGTCATATGCCATTAATCATATATTTTATTTAATAAATAGGGTATCTTTTTTAATTTTAAATTCCAAAACATTCTATAAAATTTTATTTAATAAAATCCCAAATTAGGAAGAAATCAAAGTTTTTAGTTGTTTATGTTTTGTATCTACTTTAATTTCACAACATTCCAAATTTGATCTAAGAGCTTCTAAAGCTGTTTTTTTATATTCAAAACTGGAATAAAAGATTTTATTGTCTATTCATTAGATGATAAAAATATTAAGGTGTCCAAAAATATTATTTTCTATGAACATATTTTTCTTTCACAAAAATAAGCCATATCCCATATCAGCCCAATAACCCACATGTACCCACAAATTTTTTGCCTAACCATTCCAACATTCAACACCCTCATTTTAATAATTAAAGGCCACACTTCACACTCCACATCATTACCCGTCGGGCCTCCCTCCCTCCCAACTAACCCAAACCCATCTCCACCATCTTACCCAATTGTCTCTTCAACCCCAACATCCTCTCACTCTTCAACCCCATCCTCTACATCCACCGAGTCTTCATCATCTTCAACACCACCTTCCACAACATCATCACCGTCTACCTTTATCCCCACTCTTTCAACACCTCCAACAATCACCATAATACCTCCACCACCTCGACGAAGTCTTCGTCAATCTCATCTCCCACCACATCTATCAGACTATATATGCTCCTCTCTCACCTTCTCAAATCCATCTTCTTCAAAGTGTCGCTACCCACCTTCTTCTGTCCTCTCAATTTTTTCTCTCTTTATTTCATAAAAATTTTATTTTATCATCGCACTTTAATGTTGAACCTAGGTCGTTCAAGGAAGCCAATACAAATCCACACTAGCGTGATGCTATGAGGGCAAAACTAGCGGCACTAAAGTTGAACCAAACGTGATTTCTTGTTGAATGCCCTTCTCATGTGAAGCCAATTAGCTGTAAATGAGTTTATCGGATCAAGCAATGTCCAGATGGATCCATTGAATGCGACAAAGCTATATTAGTAGCAAAAGGTTTGTTCAGACTGAATGAGTGAATTTTCTTGAAACATTTTCTCCTGTTGTGAAGCCAGGAACAATTAGAATAGTGCTAGCCTTAGCTTCTATTAAACACTGGCCTATTCAAAAGGTTGATGTGAATAATGCTTTTTCCATAGTAATCTAACCAAAGACGTGTATATGTCTCTGACACCGGTTCTGAATTCGATTCATCCCAATCAATGTTACAAAAATTCATATATGGCCTACGACAATCTAGCAGAATATGGTATGAAAAGCTATTTATCCTTTTGCTTTCTTGTAGATATCAACAAATTTTCTTTGATTATAGCCTTTTCATCAAAATTTTGGGTAATAAAATTTGCATTTTATTAATTAATATGGATGACATTGTAATTGATGCATGAACATCTTTAATTGTTTTTAGTTATTATTTCTTTGAATAAAGTTAGTGATTTTCTTATTTTTATTAAGATTCTCACGCTTTTAATCAATATTTCTTGGAGTTGCTTTGAGCTTTAATATGTGTAGGAAAGTGTTAAAAATAAGCAAGAACAAGAATGAAAAGATGCAATCAAGAAAAGCACTAGAAGCAAGAAGGAAGGAAAGACAAAAGACACCAAATCAACACCTCTCAATAGCCAAATGAAGTGCTCATGAGTGTAACACATGGAACTTCACATCACACTTGTAAGCCAAAAGCCACTTTCACCTCTTCATACTCCAACGAGCATAACTTGAGTTAGAGAAGTCCAAATGACACCGTTTTAACAATGTTAGAAAGCTGACATTCAGAGCTTTCCAACGATATATAATAGTTTAGAGTAGATATGCATCTAAGGCAGCCAAACTCAAGTCACAAAAAGCACTCCAGGACTGCCATGAATCTATTGCGTGCAACGTGGGAGGTCATACGTGCAACATGAAGCATTAGACCCCTCTGACCTCTTCACACTCCAATGAACATAACATGAGCTAGAAATGTCCAAATGACGCGGTTTTAGCGATGTTAGAAAGCTGACATCCAGAGCTTTCTAACGATGTATAATAGTTTATGATAAACATGCGTTTAAGGCAGCCAAACTCAAGCCATAAAAAAATACTCCATGGCTGCCATGAATTCATGCGTGCAACATAGGGAGAGTGTGCGTGCAACGTATGGAACCAGATCCCTCTGACCTCTTTGCACTCCAACAAGCATAACTTGAGCTATAGAAGTCCAAATGATGCGGTATATAATAGTTTATATATTAGTTATTAGAAAGCTAATATCCAGAACTTTTTAACGATATATAATAGTTTATAGTAGACATGCGTCTAAGGTAGCCAAACTCAAGCCACAAAAAGTACTCCGTGGCTACCACAAGCTATGCATGCAATATGGAAGATGGGGTATGCAATGTGAAGATTGAAATAGAGGCCAATTGGTGCAAAGGAAAGCCATGCGTTGCACGTGGAGAGAGTGTGCATGCAACGTGAATAGTTTCAAAGAGTGTGCAACACTTTATAAGCTTCAATTATTTAGGACTAGTTTGGATAAGTGACATATAATTCAATCTAAGGACTATTCTTGAAAGTTATTTGAAATTAAATCAGAATTGTGCTTCATCTCTTTTCTTAAATAATTGACTACGAAATTAGCGATTAATTAGAATAAAGAGAAATTGAATTGTCCAGGAATTAGAATTTGATTATTTATGATTTGTCGTGACTGATCTTTGCATGCCTCAAATAAATGAACACAAGGATTGTTTTCCTAAAGAGTGAATATCTCTGAAACCTTAACATTCTCATCATTATTATTTTCATTCACTATTTGCTATTTCTTTTTCCTTTTTACACATTTGAATTCTCATCTCTCTGATTTTGTTTTGTCTAATTAGAATAGTCAATTAATCATTATTTATTAGTCCATTAATCCTCGTGAGAACGATAACCCACTCACCGTGGTATTACTTGATACGATTCGGTACACTTGTCGAGTTGTGGTTTTATAAAACTCCATATCAAGTTTTTGGCGCCGTTGTTGCAGATTAATTATGATTACTACCACATTAATTGATTCTATAAATTATACTTTTTATTATTTTTTTTGTTTGCTACTCATTGAGATTCCTTTCACTATGACGTTGAGAATTTCACTTTTTTTTTTTATTTTTTCCTATTTTGCATGCAAGACAAAGACAAAGAACCACTCCTCTTTGATCCTGAAATTGAAAGAACACTCCACTAATTGAGAAAAATGTCTCAAAATTAGAGGTTGTTAGAAGAAATTGAGGAGTCAAAAAGCATGGCAAACAACAATAACAATGCTAATGCTAGGAGGACTCTTGGAAATTTTGTTACCCCCACAAATAATAGTTGTGGAAGTAGCATGGTGAGGCCCACCGTGGAGGCAAATAACTTTGAGTTGAAGCCTTAACTCATCTCTTTGGTGCAATAAACTTGTCAATGCAGTGAGAGTCCTTAAAAAGATCCTAATTTGTTCATCTCTGGCTTCCTACAAATATGTGATACCGTCAAATCCAATGGTGTCTCTGCTGAAGCATATCACCTGATGTTGTTCCCATTCTCTATTGATGGTTTTCAGTGGCTAAGAGAATGGGGGTTGAATCTTAGCCCCTTTTTCGCTTATTAAAACTTGTTGGTCCTTGAAACAACTTCTGGAGACTTTTTGATTTTTGTCTCGTACCCAGCCACGAGACTTTTTCTTTTTATCTCGTAACCCGGCACGATATATTTTTCGGTTTTATCTCCTATGCAGCAGAAACAGAAATGGAGTAGAAGAAAGAGAGAGAATCATACCACGATATATCCTGGTTCAGCAATGTAGCCTACATCCAGTCTCCATCACAACAATGATGGAATTTCACTATAATCTTCATGATTACATACACCAATTCTCCCTAGGAACTACCATTCCTATCCGGGACAAGTCCAGAATCTAAACCCCAATCCTGAACTTGACTTGGTCACAGCCAAGCTTTCAACTGCTAAGTGCTAACCCAACTTGCAAGGAGATTCCCACAGAATCATGAAACACAACACAGATGTACAAAGGACCTCTAAGGACATCTATGGCTTTTTCTTTTACATTTTTCACTCTCTGCCTTTTTTTGCTCTATGGCTTTTTCATACAAACCTCACTGTTTGCCTTTTTCCATGAGACTCAAGACAGACAAAATTAAACAGAAGATTACAAAATAAAGAACATTGAAGGAGAAGAACTTCTGTTAGCTTGGGTATGAGAATTTTGTGCCTTGCACTCTCACTCCTTACTTCAAGCCCTGGCTGTTCTCCCTTATTTATAGAAGGGGAAGCCTCCAAGGTTGAAGTTCTTGAACCGAGCTAACTTCTTCTTCTTCATGCAAACCGGTTCGGCCAGAGAGAGAGGAGAGGAAACTGAATGTAAAACCCAACATGTAATTACCTCTGTATCTTTCCTTTACACCAAGCTTCACCAATTCGAGCCATCCATCTTGACTTGCACTCCAAGAAGGATCCCTAGCTCTTGATGAGTTCTTGATGATGACAGCTTCTTCTGCTCTAACTTCTGCATCTTACCCACGTAGCTACAGTAGCTACCTCCTGTGGTGGTTGATCAAAAGTTGAGACAAGCCATCCCTTAAGGATCTTCTTCCTCTGACCGAGATCATCTTCTTCCATTTTTGGTATGGAGAGCATGAGATCTCTTCACCAAATCTTACCATTTGTGATGAAAATCTCAGCCACAACATACTTTTTGTTTTCTTTTTCTTTTTCTTGCCATCATTACAATGGTCTTTATCTTGCTTCTAGCTTCTTCTTCATCACTCTGATAGCTTGCAAAAGCTTCTATGATTTCTTTGTGAAGTGACCGAATGAAGAAGAGGGGTGAGAGAGAAGAGAGAGTAAAAGGAAAGCATTCAATGGATTTGATAAATTAAAATGAATTAATTTACTTTCCTTTGCTTTAGGTAGCGTGTATCATTAAGGCAGCAGTCAAATTAATTATCATTTCTCTCTCATGGTTCCAATGCAGTTAATGTTAATTGAATTAAATTTGGAATCCATCAAGTTGAGAGTGGGATCCGTTGGAAGCATGGAACTTGCTTTCTTTCCATATTGGTTTCAGACCAAGCAAGTTGGTTTCCAACCAAAATTGAATTGGGCTAATAATAATGATTAAACAATCTGGCCCAATAACAAGATATTGCTTCAGCCATAACATTTAAACATTTTTTAATAAGGCTGAAAACTTGAATTCATATTGGGCTTGCAATGATTTTCTTTTCTTTTTGGCCTAGCATCAAATTCTGCATAACAAAATTATTAATTAGTAAATATAATCATGAAGATCAAATTAATAATTTTGTAATTGATTGTATTAATAATGTTTGATCATCACAAATTTGTAATCTCCTCCTTGATGACAAACATTATTAAAAATTGAAATGGAAAGAAATTAGAGTACTCCCTTTGAATATTTGGATTCCTTCTCTTTCCAATTGTTAGATGGCTCCCCCTTAATGTATGCTATTTTACCAAGGGAAGCTTCACCCGTAACAAATGTCATCAAGCCTAAGGCAACTATGTTATTCAACATATGTAATCTTGAGATGTTGAATGGCTTGATTTATGAGCAGAAATGGCATGATGAACACAACTTTGACTTGTTATCATAAAAAATGACTTTCTGCTCAATCCAATCAAAAAAATATTTTGAGTATAGAGTACATAAAAATAAAGAAAAACACTTGATAATTCCAAAAATCTGTTTGCCAAAAACATTTGATTAAAATAATATTTTCCAGCCACCATTTCAGAGCAAATTAATTATCAGTTTATAGCAAGGAAAACATTTTAATCAAACATGATTAGTGCACGAAATTGTGATCATCAACAATGGCGCCAAAGACTTGGAGCTCTCAAACGTGAATCACACTTTGTCACAATTCCGCACAACTAACCAGCAAGTGCACTGGGTCGTCCAAGTAATACCTTACGTGAGTAAGGGTCGATCCCACGGAGATTGTCGGCTTGAAGCAAGCTATAATCATCTTGTAAATCTCAGTCAGGCGGATTCAAATGGTTATGGAGGATTGATAATTAAAAGATGAATAAAGCATAAAATAAGATAAAGATAGAGATACTTATGTAATTCAGTGGCAGGAATTTCAGATAAGCATATGAAGATGCTTTGTTCCTCTCGAACCTCTGCTTTCCTATTGCCTTCTTCCAATCATTCATACTCCTTTCCATGGCAAGCTTTATGTTGGGCATCACCGTTGTCAATGGCTACTTCCCGTCCTCTCAGTGAAAATGTTCTACGCACGCTGTCACCGCACAGCTAATCATCTGTCGGTTATCGATCATGTTGGAATAGGATCCATTGATCCTTTTGCATCTGTCACACGCCCAACAATCACGAGTTTGAAGCTTGTCACAGTCATCCCTTCCCAGATCCTACTCAGAATACCACAGACAAGGTTTAGACGTTCCGGATCTCAGGAATGGCCGCCAATAATTCCAACCTATACCACATAGGTTCTAATCTTAGATTAGAAACCCAAGAGATATACATTCAAGCTTGTTTGCATGTAGAACGGAAGTGGTTGTCAGTCACGCGTTCATAGGTGAGAATGGTGATGAGTGTCACATAATCATCACATTCATCATGTTCTTGGGTGCGAATGGATATCTTGGAGAAGAAATAGACTTGAGTTGAATAGAAAAACAATAGTACTTTGCATTAATTCATGAAGAACAACTGATGAGATGCAGAAGCTGGTGAATTAAAAATTATTAAAATGGTTACGTTGCAAGTATAGTTCTTAACTCACCGAAAATCTGCCTATCAATTTAGAAATATGTCACAGAGAGTTTAAATTAAAAATTACTGGGAGTTTTAAGTCCCAGGTCGTCTCCCAACGAGTTGCAGAAAGTGTGCTATTTTATTAATCAGATGTTCCAAGAAGTTGAGTTAAGTAAATTGAAAATTAAATTGAGGAAATTTAAACAATATGAATAAAAAGCCTTGACTGGGAGTTGATTAGTTGGAACTTCTATTGTTGATGGAGTGATTTTAAGATTAATTTGTAATTAATGGTTGTTCTGTTTGGTTATCCTTTACTAGGTTAAGGAAAGTAAAACAAGTTGGAATGCTAGATCTGTTCACAAGTTGCAACCCACTTAGTTCAAAGGGATTGGTGTTAGCGATTAGATACAATCCAATAGTTAACCCAATTACAATTTTTCTTTCAATCCTTCCAACTCAAGAGTTCCTTTTAATCAACTCCGCATCAAGTGAAGAAACTACTCACTCATTGTAAATAATAAATCCATAACACATGAAAGGGAATTGAAAGAAGACATGATTATTGGAATGGAGAAATAGATTAAAAGGAAGAAATAATTCTCGTATTAAATAGTCATAAAAGTATTCAAATAACAAGATTGAGCAAAGCAAAGAACATGGAAGAATGAAACCAAGTTAAGAGAATGAACTAGAATGACGAAGTCTTGATGAGGAAATAACTCTTCTCAATGTTCCAATGCTAAGACCAATTGAAAATTAAAATTCTAAAACCTAGAGAGAAAAACCTCAGGGAGTAAAACTATATCTAAAACTGTTAACTGTCTAGAATGAATATTCTCCTTTTGTTTCTGCATATTCTCTGGCTCTAGTCTGCTGTTTCGGGCCAAAAACTGGGTCGAAATAAGGTCCAAAATCGCCCCCAACGAATTCTGCAGATTATGCAGATCGCACATGTCACGCGATCGCGTCATCCATGCGGACGCGTCATCCGTGTTTTTCCTTGCCACGCGTTCGTGTCATCCCCGCTACCGCGTCGCCAGAACTTTTCCAATCCGTGCGGCCGCATGAGCCATGCGGCCGCGTCACTGCGATTCGCTCTCCTTCGCGCGGTCGCGTGAGCCATGCGACCGCGTCACTTCTCGCTGGTCATCTCCTCAAATTCTTGTGTTCCTTCCATTTTTGCTAGCTTCCTTTCCAATCTCCAACTCGTTTATGCCCTGTAAAGTCTGAAACACTCAACACACAGATCACGGCATCGAATGGAATAAAGAAGAATTAAAAATACATAAATAATTAAAGTATCTAGGAAGCAGTTTTCAAACATGTAATAAATTCAGGAAGGAAATCTAAATGCATGCTGATTTAATGAATAAGTGGGTAAGGATCATGATAAAACCACACAATTGAACACAATATAAACCATAAAATAGTGGTTTATCAATCTCCCCACACTTAAACATTAGCATGTCCTCATGCTTAATTGAAGGAGATAAGGAAATAAGTATGAACATGTAGAAACTCATGAAATGCAATGCAAGCCTATATATATATATATATATATATATATATAAATAAATGCAACTATATGATTCTTGCCCACTTGATCAAAAGTAAATAAGCTCTTCAAAACAATTACAAATCAAATTCCACTAATTTTATCATTATATAATAAAACAGATAAAAGTGCAAGGAGATAGCTCATGAAAGCAGGGAACATGAAAATTCAAGCATTGAACCCTCACTGATAATGTATGTACGCTCTAATCTCTAGTGTATAGGGTAATCACTCTATCCTCCTCTAATCATGCTTTCTAACTTTTGTTCTTCTCCTAACCAATCAACAACAGTTAATATACTAATGCAAACATCATGAGGTCTTTTCAAGGTTGTAATGGGGCTAAGGTATAGGTAGCGGTGTATATTTGGTCAAGTGAGCTAATAAATTGAATCTTTAATTAACCCAAGCTCCAACCTAACTTGTATTCACTTAATGTAATCTTTAAAGTTCATATCTAGCTACCCAGAGTTCCCTTTTTCAATCCCTACTCATGTATCAACTTTATATTTTGATTCTATTATATGTGCATTGATCTTTGAATATCGAATTTAATATTGGGGTAATTTTGTCCCCTTATTTATTTATTTTTCATATATTTTTTTTAGACATTAAAATAAATAAAGCTTATCAATGCACATAGATTTTTTTCATTCTTATATTTTTACATGAGTAGGTATCCAAATTTCCCTTAAATTTTCATGACACATTCCCTTAACAACTTTTGTTCCCACAATTTCCCATACTTAACTAGCACACACAATTCTATCTTAAGCTAACCAAAGATTCAATTTGGGATATACAATTGTTTTTCGGCTTAAGGTTAGTAATGTGGTAAAATATCGAACAAATGGGATTTAAAGGCCCAAAGTGGTTAACAAAGGTAATTGAAAAGGGTAGGCTTAATTTGGATAAGTGAGTTTAAACAAATAATGGCCTCAATCATGTGCAAGCATGTAAATATAATAAATATTGGACATATAAGATAAAACAAAATATAGATCACAATCATAGAGAAGTAAACACACAGAAATGAAATGATTATGGTTAAATAATGTAACCATACATAAAGGCTCAAATCTTTCACAGGCTGTGTGTTCTTTAGCTCAAATATTATGTTCCAAATACAACTCAAGCAAATTTATCATAAAAATTTTGAAAAATTAGTGAAATTTTGTTCCAAAGATAGAGTCTTAAAAGAAACTTATTGTCTTTTCAATCAAGTAGAACATGCATGCAACTATCCTAACCTATGCAATTTATTCTATTTTATAAAGGAAAGAAAATATAACTAAAATATCCTAATTATTGGTGCTAGAGAAGAGAAATTACCTCCGGAAGTCAGGTACTGACCGATCTCCCCACACTTAAGGCTTTGCACCGCCCTCGGTGCCATCTGTCAAGAACAGGGGTGGGCTGGTAGCAGTATCTCCACAATCGGGACCGTCATGGCTCCCTGTGCTGGTAAAAGAAGTGGAGTCCGGGGTATCTGAGTCCTTGAAGTGTCCCTTGAGTAGTTCCTTGAGGTGTTTGAATCGGCGCTCGTTACGGCGCTCTCTCATCTTAGCTTTCTGTTCTTGCTGATCCAACCGTTCGATTATCTGCTGGAGCAATGCATCAGTTGTAGGTGCTTGTGGTGCTGAAGAAGGATTGTCTTCAACTAGAGCAGTAGGAAGATTTGTAGTGGCTGCTGGAAGTCTGAGGTATTTTCCGTTAGGGACATACTGATCATCCCGTGGAAGCACTGCTTTGGTGTCCCCAGCTCTGTAGGAGACTCCGGCTGCTGAGACAAGATCTGAGACCAAGGCAGGAAAAGGTAAATTGCCCGCAATTTGTACGTGTCCCATAGCATTCCGGATATGTCTTGAGAGATTTAGAGGTTGGTCTGTAAGGATGCACCATAGTAGAACAGCCATGTCCACAGTGAAGGAGGACTCGTGGGTGCTCGGGAAGACGTAATGGGACATGATCTATGCTCATACGCGAGCCTCCAAGGTGAGTGCTGAAGCCAAGATTCTCTTAGGGCGGGTACGGTGGTATCCGTAGATCCAACGACTGCCAGGTAATGCGATGACTCCGAGAACGGAGTCCCAGTCAAATTGGTACCTCTGGCGCTTAAGTGCGGCTTCTTGAAAGGCGTCCATTCCTTCTGGAATAGGGAGAAGATTCAGAGCTTGCTGAATGACCTCTTCTGTGATGGGGACTTGCTTCTGCCAGACATAAACAGACTGTAGGGTCGGTATGTAGAAGTTGGAGTAGAACTCAACTACCCAAGAAAGATTGACCTGCCTTGGCTGTCTCCGTAGGAAATCCCATTGTCGTCGTTCAATTTGCGGCTCAACAAAGGTAGCAATATTGGATGGGAGGATAAGAAGGTATTCATTGTTATAGTTCCTTTCTGCCAGGATAGGGAATATCTGCTCACAGTAGCGATTGGGAAATCGCGCAGTGTCCTTTGCTGGAAAGGCTTTCTTCTTTTCATAAACCTTTATTATCCTCTTAACTCTTTTTGTTGAGGGCTTAACTGCGGTTGAAGAAGGCTCTGCCACTAATGCTCTTTTAGTTCCTCTTCTTGCTGGTGGTTTGGAAGTTGCTTTCTCCTTTCCTTTCTTGGTGGCCATCCTGAAAGAAGGGAAGAGAAAGGAAATTAAATTCAAGGAGATATACAGCAAGGAAGGAAACGGAAAAGAGGGTGAAGGATGCACAGTAAAATGTAAATGACATGAACACATGCTCTCGAGTACATATGAAAAGCCATCAATGGAAAATAGCTAGTGCAGATAAAGACAAGTGAATGCAAGGTGTTTATTGGCATGCCGGCAAAGGGCATGAGTAGCATAGACCAAGCAATACTTTGTAACAAACCATCACGTTTGTATTGACAATTAAATTCAATTAATATAATAGTAAGGGAAAGTTGTGAAAAGCAAGCATTGAATAGTATAACAACATAGAGGAGTGCATAATGCCATATGAGCTTTTTCACAAACACATAGCATGCATGGTGAATAAGGTATAGAAAATATGAAGATGAACATGCAAGCAATCCGGTAACTAGGATAAAAATAAATGTCAAATAATTTGCAATAATCCACAAGTATATAATGAGGGATGATGACTCAAAAGAAAATTTCTAACACCATGTAAAAAGGAAAAGAAAAAGAAGGAAAATATGAATAATGAAAAGAAAAAGAAAAGAAAAGAAAATACATAGAAAATAGTAAGAATGATGGAAAAAGAAAGGGGGAAGAAGAAAATAAAACCTTGTTAATATAGGTGAGAGAGATAGAGAGTGAAAGGTGAGATAGAAGGGGGGAGGGGAAGGAATAAGGAGGGAAAAGAAAAACTAGGATTTGGGAGAGAGAAAGATAAGATAATTTGGCAATTTAGGTTGAGCTGTGCGGTGCATGCGACGCGGCCGCGTGGGGCACGTGTTTGCGTGAATGTGCTTCAGGTAAAAGGACGCGATCGCATCGGTCACGCGGTCGCGTGACCCATGTTATGCTTCTGGCGCGAGTGCAGCCTCGCTCCAGCACAACTCTCTGTTCAATTTAATTTAATTGCCAAAATCGGGGTGACGCGATCGCGTGGGTCACGCGATCGCGTGAGTGTGCGTCAGAAAATGGATGACGCGGTCGCGTGATAAGGATTGTGCTTCCAGCACCAATCCAGCATCACTCTCGCACAATATTTCATTGTGCACCCTTTTACATTGAAAATTCAGGGCACACGACTGCGTGGAGCACGCAGTCGCGTGGGAGGCCATGGTTCCCAAGCGACGCGGACGCGTCAGCGACGCGGTCACGTAGGTCAATTTGTGCCATTGGCACGCCTCCAGCCACGCTCCAGCGTGACTCTCTGTTCGTTTTTTTTTTTAAAAAGAAGAAATAAAGACATGTAAATGCAAATGCACGAAAGTACTAATAAAGAGAAGAGTTATTGAATAGGAAAAAACAAAGAAAAGAACGATCATACCATGGTGGGTTGTCTCCCACCTAGCACTTTGCTTTAACGTCCGTAAGTTGGACGCTCCACTAGCTCAATCTTCTACTATGTGGGGATCTTCCAAGAGGAAGATCTCAAGCTCCTTGTTTTCTGCACCTTCTCGCCATGGTATAGCTTCAGGCGTTGTCCATTAACCTTAATAAGTTCAGAGCTTGAGGGACGGCTTAGGTGATAAACTTCGTACGGTTCGGCCTTCTCTACTTTGTATGGACCTTCCCATTTTGATCTCAACTTACCTGGCATAAGCCTTAGTCGAGATTTGTAAAGGAGGACTAAATCCCCAGGTAGGAACTCTTTCTTCTTGAGATGCTGATCATGTACAGCCTTCATCTTTTCCTTGTAAATTCTGGAGTTCTCATAAGCTTCTAGGTGAAGGTTCTCCAGTTCCTGCAGTTGCAACTTCCTTTCAGCTCCGGCTTTCTCAATTCCCATGTTGCACTCCTTAACTGCCCAGAAGGCTCTGTGTTCTACTTCAACTGGGAGATGACAAGCTTTTCCGTAAACCAAGCGGAAAGGACTCATCCCAATGGGTGTCTTGTATGCTGTTCTGTATGCCCACAGTGCATCTTGTAGCCTGGTGCTCCAGTCTTTTCTATGAGGCTTTACTATCTTTCGCAAGATATGCTTAATTTCTCTGTTTGACACCTCAGCTTGCCTATTAGTTTGGGGATGGTAAGCTGTTGCAACTTTATGAATTATCCCATGCTTCTTCATCAATTCTGTCAGTCTCCTGTTACAAAAATGGGTGCCTTGATCGCTCACGATCGCTCGTGGTGATCCAAAGCGACATATAATATGGTTTTTCACAAAGGAAACAACAGTGTTAGCATCATCAGTGCGGGTAGGAATTGCTTCCACCCATTTGGAAACATAATCCACAGCTAACAATATATAAAAATATCCATTAGAATTTGGAAATGGACCCATGAAGTCAATGCCCCAAACATAAAAAATTTCACAGAAAAGCATATATTGTTGAGGCATCTCATCCCTCCTGGATATATTACCAAATTTCTGGCATGGGAGACAAGATTTACAAAACTCAGCAGCGTCTCTAAAAAGAGTAGGCCACCAGAATCCATAGTCTAAGATCTTTCTAGCTGTTCTTTGAGGGCCAAAATGTCCTCCACTCTCAGATGAGTGACAGGCCTTTAAAATGGACTGGAATTCTGATTGAGGCACACAACGTCTAATTATCTGGTCAGCGCCACATCTCCATAAATATGGGTCATCCCATATATAATATTTAGACTCACTTTTCAGCTTTTCTCTTTGATGCTTAGAAAAATTTGGAGGAAATGTGCGGCTAACTAAATAATTAGCAACAGGTGCATACCAAGGGACTACCTTAGATACTGCTTGCAGGTTATCAAAAGGAAAATTATCATTTATAGGAGTAGAATCATCCTTAATATGTTCAAGGCGACTCAGGTGGTCTGCTACTAAATTCTGATTACCATTCCTATCCTTTATTTCTAAATCAAATTCTTGTAACAGCAGTATCCAACGTATAAGTCTTGGTTTGGACTCCTTTTTAGCTAATAGATACTTTAAAGTTGCATGGTCCGAATACACTACTACTCTAGTACCAAGTAAATAAGCCCAGAATTTGTCCAGAGCAAAAACAATAGCAAGAAGCTCTTTCTCAGTAGTAGTATAATTGGACTGGGCAGTGTCTAAAGTCTTAGACACATAGGCAATAACAAAAGGATCCTTACCTTCACGCTGAGCCAGCGCTGCTCCTACTGCATGGTTGGAAGCATCGCACATGATTTCAAACGGCTGGCTCCAGTCTGGTCCTCTCACAATTGGAGCTTGAGTCAGAGCAGTCTTCAGCTTATCAAACGCTTGTTTGCAATCCTCACTGAACTCGAACTCAATATCCTTCTGCAGTAATCTGGATAAGGAAAGTGCCACCTTACTAAAGTCCTTAATAAATCTCCTGTAGAAACCTGCATGGCCAAGGAACGAACGGACTTCCCTCACAGAAGAGGGGTAAGGTAAACTAGAAATAACATTCACCTTTGCTGGGTCTACAGAAATGTCATTATTAGATACCACATGTCCTAATACAATCCCTTGTTTTACTATAAAGTGGCATTTTTCGAAATTTAATACAAGGTTTGTATTAACACATCTATCTAATACTCTAGATAATCCATCTAAGCAAAGGCTAAAAGAATCACCATAAATGCTAAAATCATCCATAAAAACTTCCATACAGTCCTCAATAAGATCAGAGAAAAGACTCATCATGCACCTTTGGAAAGTAGCTGGTGCATTGCACAAGCCAAAGGGCATTCTCTTGTAAGCATAAGTTCCAAAAGGACATGTAAAAGTAGTCTTTTCCTGATCCTCAGGAGCTATATGAATCTGGAAATAACCTGTGTAACCATCTAAAAAGCAATAATGTGATTTACCTGACAGGCGATCCAGCATTTGATCAATGAATGGAAGTGGGTAGTGATCCTTACGGGTAGCTTGGTTGAGACGCCTGTAATCAATGCAGACTCTCCAAGCATTCTGAACTCTAGTTGCTATGAGCTCTCCATGCTCATTCTTAACTGTAGTGACTCCAGACTTCTTGGGCACCACTTGTACTGGGCTTACCCATTCATTGTCTGAAATGGGATATATGATACCTGCTTCCAATAGTCTGGTCACTTCCTTTTTGACAACTTCCAAGATGGTGGGATTCAATCTTCTTTGGGGTTGACGGACAGGTCTTGCTCCCTCTTCTAAAAATATTCTGTGCTCACATACTTGAGGGTTGATTCCAACTATGTCTGCCAAACTCCACCCAATTGCCTTCTTATGCTTCCTCAGTACATCAAGTAACTGCTCTTCTTGTTGAGAGGTCAGTTCCCTTGCGATAATAACTGGAAGCCTCTGCTCATCCTCAAGATACGCATATTTGAGATGTGGAGGGAGGGGTTTCAATTCTAACTTTTGATCATGGGTAGGCTCTGGATTATCTGGGGCTTGTGAAAATGGCGAAGTGCCTTCACTGTCAGTTAAGAGGGTCCCCACACTTGGACCTTGTCCAGTGTGCCTCTCTTCCAACTCTTCCTTGTGAACTTCAGCTACACTTTTGTCTATGACATCACACTGGAAGATAGAACGATCCTCTGGGGGGTTGTCAATGACTCCATTCAGATTGAAGATTACTATGCGGCCATCTATTTCAAAGGAGTATGTTCCTGAAAAAGCATCCAATTTGAATTTTGATGTCTTCAGGAATGGTCTTCCAAGTAGGATTGATGATGGCTTATCTGAATCATTATGGGGCATCTCCAAGATATAAAAATCAGTGGGAAATGTAAGCCCTTTAATGTTCACCAAAACATCTTCAGCAACTCCAGCCACTGTAATAATGCTTTTATCTGCTAACACAAAATGAGCTGCCGACCTTTTTAAGGGAGGAAGCCTCAAAACATCATATATAGACAAAGGCATTATACTAACACATGCTCCTAAATCGCACATGCAATCATAAATTACTACACCACCAATAGTACAGCTAACTATACAAGGACTTGGATCACTACATTTTTCAGGTAATCCTCCCATTAGAGCAGATATAGAACTACCTAAAGGAATAGTTTCTAATTCATTAATTTTGTCTTTATGGATACATAAGTCTTTTAGAAACCTTGCATATTTAGGTACCTACTGAATAACATCAAAAAGAGGAACAGTTACCTCAACCTTTTTAAATATTTCTACCATTTTGGGGTCGAGTTCTGGCTGCTTCCTGGGCTTCTTTGCAAGTTGTGGAAAGGGAATAGGAGTAGTGTTTTCTATGGCGTCTGCACCTTTTGGTGCTTCCTCTTGTGGTTGAGCTATTTCTTCTTCAGCTGTGTCCTGTATATCCTCTTCCTCTTCAACATCTTCTATTTCTACCACCTCTTCAGCTGAGGCGTATTCTGGTGAGCTTGGTTCCTCCTGATTCCTCTCCTGCAGTGTGGTTCCGGACCTCAGGGTGATGGCATTAATGCCTCCCTTTGGATTGGGTAATGGTTGAGAGGGGATTCCAGTGGTGCTTGAAGGTTGGTTACTGGAATTTTGTGTTGATCCAAGCTGTGTCATAAAAGCTTGCAGAGTAGAGGTGAGACCATTCAGACTGGCATTAATACTATTCATGATGTTATTTTCCATGGTCTGTTGTCTTCGCTCAAAAGATTGTAGTAGCTCTTCATTAGAAGATAAAGAAGAATGAGTAAATTGAGAGGTCTGCTGTTGATTGTTCTGTGGTCCTTGGTTTTGCCTCAGGTGAGGTGCTTTGTAAGGTTGATTTTACTGCCTGCTGTTGTTATTATTCCACCTCTGATTTCCCTGATTATCTCTGCCTCCTCTGTTATTGTTGTCCCTCCAATTCTGGTTTGAATTGTCCTGCCATCCATGGTTATTATTTTCACTCTGATTGTACCCTTGGTTGGGGCGGTCATAGAAGTTGTGAGTGGATGCCACCATGTTGTCTTCTTGTTGGAGCTGCGGGCATTCATCAGTGTAATGGCTATAATCAGCACAGATTCCGCAAACTCTTTGTGGGACTAGTTGTTGGTTTTGCTGTGGTGGAGGAGGTTGAGCTTGCTGAGCTTGGTGTTGATTCAATTGCATTTGCTTCAGCAAGTTGGTCATTTCACAGATGCTTTGAGTTAGAGCAGCAGTCTCTCTGCTAGAAGATGCTTCTGCAACAGCTTTTGAACGGCCTTGCTTCTGTCTGTGGTTCCTAGTAGATTCAGCTAAATCACTGATCAATTGCCAAGCCTCATCCGTGGTCTTGTACTTCTTCATAGACCCATTGCTGGCACTTTCTAATGTGGTCTTATCTTGGGGCCTCATACCCTGTGTGATATAGCTGAGTAGCACTATCTTGTCAATCATGTGGTGGGGGCATGCTTCCAGAAGATTATTGAAGTGCTCCCAGTATTCAAAGAGAGTTTCATTGTCATCCTGAACAATTGTGGAAATATCCTTCCTCAGTTTATCAGTGACTTCAGATGGAAAGAATTTCTCCAAAAACTCCTTTCTGAGTGTATCCAGTTGGATACATTTGCTAGAGGTTGAGTGTAGTACCACTCTCTTACTTTTCCCTCAAGAGAAAATGGAAAAGCTTTCAGTAGAATTGAAGTTTCATCAGTACCGTCACGCCTGACAATAGAACAGGCTGCCTGGAAATCTCTCAAGTGCTTGATAGGCTCTTGAGCGGGTAGGCCATGAAACTTGGGCATCAAATTTAGCAGTGCGGTCTTTATTTCGAAATCTGTAGCTACCGCTGGATGATGCGCTTGAAACGGTTGCATTGTAAAATCAGGAGCTCCTTCCTCCTGGATGGTAACTCTCCTAGCTGCCATGTCTTTTGCACGTAAAACAACCGAATCAGTAGAACGGGGGCTGGTTTCTTCCTCAAGTTTACTTTCAGATCCGCCCTCAGAGCGGGCTAACCGACGCTGTTCTCGCCTTATTCATGAAATAGTCCTTTCAATTTCAGGATCGAATATTAGCAAGCGCGGATCAGGAAGTGAACGCGTCATTTGACGGAAGAAACATGCAGCTCATAGTAGCAAAATAAAATAAAATGCAAAGAAATAAATTCTAATTAATAAATTTAGCACTCTATTGCAACTCCCTGGCAATGGCGCCAAAAATTGATGAGATGCAGAAGCTGGTGAATTAAAAATTATTAAAATGGTTACGTTGCAAGTATAGTTCTTAACTCACCGAAAATCTGCCTATCAATTTAGGAATATGTCACAGAGAGTTTAAATTAAAAATTACTGGGAGTTTTAAGTCCCAGGTCGTCTCCCAACGAGTTGCAGAAAGTGTGCTATTTTATTAATTAGATGTTCCAAGAAGTTGAGTTAAGTAAATTGAAAATTAAATTGAGGAAATTTAAACAATATGAATAAAAAGCCTTGACTGGGAGTTGATTAGTTGGAACTTCTATTGTTGATGGAGTGATTTTAAGATTAATTTGTAATTAATGGTTGTTCTGTTTGGTTATCCTTTACTAGGTTAAGGAAAGTCAAACAAGTTGGAATGCTAGATCTGTTCACAAGTTGCAACCCACTTAGTTCAAAGGGATTGGTGTTAGCGATTAGATACAATCCAATAGTTAACCCAATTACAATTTTTCTTTCAATCCTTCCAACTCAAGAGTTCCTTTTAATCAACTCCCTATCAAGTGAAGAAACTACTCACTCATTGTAAATAATAAATCCATAACACATGAAAGGGAATTGAAAGAAGACATGATTATTGGAATGGAGAAATAGATTAAAAGGAAGAAATAATTCTTGTATTAAATAGTCATAAAAGTATTCAAATAACAAGATTGAGCAAAGCAAAGAACATGGAAGAATGAAACCAAGTTAAGAGAACTGATAAACCCATATTTCATGAGTTCTTTTGTGCTTAATTTGAGTAATTTATACAATCCTTCACCTACTTATTCACATTAATTACATGATTTCACTTTCCCTTCCTTATTATTTCATATTGTGAAAAACATGTTTCCTAAGCTTTAAAAATTAATTATTTTAATTACCTTTATTTCCATTCGATGCCGTGATCGGTGTGTTGAGTAGTTTCAGATTTTCTAAGGCAGAATGACTTAAAGGATGGAAAAGGAAACATACTAAAATGGAAGGAGAAAGCAAAACGGAGCTTTAAGGAAACTGGTATCCACGCGATCGCATGGACGACGCGATTGCGTGCCAAGCACGAATTAGCAGCGACCGGCCGCATGACTGACGCGACCGCGTGCCTTAAGCAAAACACATATGATGCGGTCGCATGACTGACGCAACCGCGTGGCAAGGAAAAGCTCCAAATGACGCGACCGCGTGACCCACGCGGACGCGTGACAGAGGCCACGCATCAGAATTTACAGAATACGCCCCCAGCAAATTTTGAAGCCCTTTTTGGCCCAGATCCAAGTACAGACAGCATAGACCAGAGGTTATAAAGTGTGGGAGTGCACCCATTCAAAAGGAGCTCGCATATTTTACCTTTCAATGATTTAGATTTAGTTGAGAGGGAGATCTTCTCTCTCTCTCTCTCTTTTAGGATTTAGGATTTCTTCTTGTTTTAAGAGTAACTCTGGATCCCAGGTTTAATGTTCTTTTATTTTAGTTTTACTTCTATTTATTTATTCCAACATTTGAATTGATTATTATAATTTGATTTAAGAATTCTTCCATGTTACAGACTGTTATTTGAATTAATGATAATTGAGGTATTTTCAGTTCATGATTGTTCTCTTCAATTTAAGTTACCATTGCTTCCCAGCTAAGGATATTTTTATTATTCCAGCAATTTTACTTTTTCCCCTTTTGGTTCTGGTTAAGAATTTAGTAACTCAACATTTATTAAACTCAACATAATTGATAATCGTTATCTTGCTAATTGAGCTGAACTTGAGTAATCCCAACCTTTTCTTAGGAAATAAATAGGATTCAAAGGTCAATTTAATTAGTCCCTTGACTTTCCTTGCCCTGGTACAGGTTGATCAAGTAGAGTTTAGATTCAACTTTCATTATAGTTGAGAGAGATAACTAAGTTGGACCTCCAACTTCTCTTACCTTGCCAAAAGTCTGCTTTATAGTATTTATTTATTTTAATTGCCATTTACTTTACTTGTCATTTAAATTACTTGATTCTCATCTTCTAAACCCCGATTACAACCTTTATAGCCAATAGTAAGAACATACTTCCTCGCAGTTCCTTGAGAAGACGACCCGAGGTTTGAATACTCGGTTAACAATTTCTAAAGGGGTTTGTTACTTGTGACACCCAAAACGTTTGTACGAAGGGATTTTTGTCGGTTTAGAGACTATATCTACAACGCAACTGTTTCTATGAATCTCTTTACTGGTAAAAATCCTCTCGTCAAGAACGAACTAGAATGACGAAGTCTTGATGAGGAAATAACTCTTCTCAATGTTCCAATGCTAAGACCAATTGAAAATTAAAATTCTAAAACCTAGAGAGAAAAACCTCAGGGAGTAAAACTAGATCTAAAACTGTTAACTGTCTAGAATGAATGTTCTCCTTTTGTTTCTGCATATTCTCTGCCTCTAGTCTGCTGTTCCGGGCCGAAAACTGGGTCGAAATAAGGTCCAAAATCGCCCCCAACGAATTCTGCAGATTATGCAGATCGCACATGTCACGCGATCGCGTCATCCTTGCAGACACGTCATCCGTGTTTTTCCTTGCCACGCGTTCGCATCGTCCCCGCAACCATGTCGCCAGAACTTTTACAATCCGCACGGCCGCGTGAGCCATGCGGCCACGTCACTGCGATTTGCTCTCCTTCGCGCGGTCGCGTGAGCCATGCGACCGTGTCACTTCTCGCTGGTCATCTCCTCAAATTCTTGTGTTCCTTCCATTTTTGCTAGCTTCCTTTCCAATCTCCAACTCGTTTATGCCCTGTAAAGTCTGAAACACTCAACACACAGATCACGGCATCGAATGGAATAAAGGAGAATTAAAAATAAATAAATAATTAAAGTCTCTAGGAAGCAATTTTCAAACATGTAATAAATTCATAAAGGAAATCTAAATGCATGCTGATTTAATGAATAAGTGGGTAAGGATCATGATAAAACCACACAATTGAACACAATATAAACCATAAAATAGTGGTTTATCAACAGCAGAGCTCCACACCTTAATCTATGGTGTGTAGAAACTCCACCATTGAAAATACAAAAGTGATAATGGTGGTCATTGGCTTCGGCCCCAGAGAGGGAACCCGAAGAACCAAGATGAAAATACAATAGTAAAAGGTCCTATTTATAGAGAACTAGTAGCCTAGGGTTTACAGAAATAAGTAATTAATGTAGAAATCTTCTTCCGGGTCCACTTGGTGTGTGCTTGGGTTGAGTATTAAAGCTTTCATATGTAGAGACTTTTCTTGGAGTTAAACGCCAGCTTTTGTGCCACTTTGGGCCTTTAACTCCAGCTTTTGTGCTAGTTCTGGCGTTTTGACACCAGAATTCTTGATCTGACTTGGAACGCCTATTTGGGTCATCAAATCTTGGGAAAAGTATAAACTATTATATATTGCTGGAAAGCCCAGGGATGTCTACTTTCCAACGCAATTGAGAGCGCCCCAATTGGGCTTCTGTAGCTCCAGAAAATCCACTTCGAGTGCAGGGAGGTCAGAATCCAACAGCATCTGCAGTCCTTTTTCAGCCTCTGAATCAGATTTTTGCTCAGGTCCCTCAATTTCAGCCAGAAAATACCTGAAATCGCAGAAAAATACACAAACTCATAGTAAAGTCCAGAAAAGTGATTTTTAAATAAAAACTAATAAAAACATAATAAAAACTAACTAAAACATACTAAAAACATACTAAAAACAATGCTAAAAAGCGTATAAATTATCCACTCATCACAACACCAAACTTAAATTGTTGCTTGTCCCCAAGCAACTGAAAATCATATAAGATAAAAAGAATAGAATATACAATGAATTCCAAAAATATCTATGAAGATCAGTATTAATTAGATGAGCGGGACTTTTAGCTTTTTGCTTCTGAACAGTTTTGGCATCTCACTTTATCCTTTGAAGTTCAGAATGATTGGCATCTATAGGACTCAGAATTCAGATAGTGTTATTGATTCTCCTAGTTAAGTATGTTGATTCTTGAACACAGCTACTTTATGAGTCTTGGCCGTGAACCTAAGCATTTTGTTTTCCAATATTACCACCAGATACATAAATGCCACAGACACATGACTGGGTGAACCTTTTCAGATTGTGACTCAGCTTTGCTAGAGTCCCCAATTAGAGGTGTCCAGAGCTCTTAAACACACTCTTTTTGCTTTTGGACCACGACTTTAACCGCTCAGTCTCAAGTTTTCACTTGACACCTTCACGCCACAAGCACATGGTTAGGGACAGCTTGGTTTAGCCGCTTAGGCCAGGATTTTATTCCTGTGGGCCCTCCTATCCACTGATGCTCAAAGCCTTGGATCCCTTTTTTTTTATTTTACCCTTGCCTTTTAGTTTAAAGGGCTATTGGCTTTTTCCGCTTGCTTTTTTTTTTCTTTCTTTCTCTCTTTTTTTTTTGCATATATATATTTTTTCTGCAAGCTTTTCACTGCTTTTTCTTGCTTCAAGAATCAATTTTATGATTTTTCAGATTATCAAATAACATTTCTCCTTTTCTATCATTCTTTCAAGAGCCAACAATTTTAACATTCATGAACAATCAAATTAAAAAATATGCACTGTTCAAGCATTCATTCAGATAACAAAAAGTATTACCACCACATCAAAATAATTAATCTGTTATAAAATTTGAAATTCATGCACTTCTTTTTCTTTTTCAATTAAAAACATTTTCCATTTAAGAAAGGTGATGGATTCATTTTCATTACTTTAAGGCATAGACACTTAGACACTAGTGATCATATAATAAAGACACAAGCATAAATACACATAAAGCATAAAAATTCAAAAAACAAAAAATAAAGAACAAGGAGATTAAAGAACGGGTCCACCTTAGTGATGGTGGCTTGTTCTTCCTCTTGAAGATCTAATGGAGTGTTTGAGCTCCTCAATGTCTCTTCCTTGCCTTTGTTGCTCCTCTCTCATGACTCTTTGGTCTTCTCTAATTTCATGGAGGTGGATGGAATGCTCTTGATGCTCCACCCTTAGTTGTCCCATATTGGAACTTAATTCTCCTATGGAGGTGTTGATTTGCTCCCAATAGTTTTGTGGAGGAAAATGCATCCCTTGAGGCATCTCAGAGATTTCATGATAAGGAATTTCCTCATGCTCTTGTCCATGAGTGTGATCTCTTGTTTGCTCCATCCTTTTCTTAGTGATGGGCTTGTCCTCATCCATGAGGATGTCTCCCTCTATGTCAATTCCAACTGAATTGCAGAGGTGACAAATGAGGTGAGGGAAGGCTAACCTTGCCAAAGTAGAGGATTTGTCTGCCACCTTGTAGAGTTCTTGGGATATAACCTCATGAACTTCTACTTCCTTTCCAATCATGATGCTATGGATCATGATAGCCCGGTCTATAGTAACTTCAGACCGGTTTCTAGTGGAAATGATTGAGCGTTGGATGAACTCCAACCATCTCCTAGCCACGGGCTTGAGGTCATGCCTTATTAGTTGAACCGGCTTCCCTCTTGAATCTCTCTTCCATTGGGCGCCTTCTTCACAGATGTCCATGAGGACTTGGTCCAACCTTTGATCAAAGTTGACACTTCTAGTGTAGGGGTGTGCATCTCCTTGCATCAAAGGCAAGTTGAATGCCAACCTTACATTTTCCAGACTAAAATCTAAGTATTTCCCCTGAACCATTGTAAGCCAATTCTTAGGGTCCGGGTTCACACTTTGATCATGGTTCTTGGTGATCCATGCATTGGCATAGAACTCTTGAACCATTAAGATTCCGACTTGTTGAATGGGGTTGGTAAGAACTTCCCAACCTCTTCTTCGGATCTCATGTCGGATCTCCGGATACTCATTCTTTTTGAGCTTAAAAGGGACCTCGGGGATCACCTTCTTCTTGGCCACAACTTCATAGAAGTGGTCTTGATGCACCCTTGAGAGGAATCTCTCCATCTCATATGACTCGGAGGTGGAAGCTTTTGCCTTCCCTTTCCTCTTTCTAGAGGTTTCTCCAGCCTTTGGTGCCATAAATGGTTATGGAAAAACCAAAAAGCTTTAGCTTTTACCACACCAAACTTAGAAGGTTTGCTTGTCCTCGAGCAAAAGAAAAAAGAAGAGAGTAGAAGAAGAAAAAATAGAGGAGATGGAGGGGCTTAGTGTTTCGGCCAACGGGGAGAAGTAGTGTTTATGTTGTGTGAAAATGAAGGAGTGAAGATGGGTTTATATAGGAGTGGAGAGGGGGGTAAGGTTCGGCCATTATGGGTGGGTTTGGGAGGGAAGGTAGTTTGAATTTGAATGGTGGGGTAGGTGGAGTTTTATGAAGGATGGATGTGAGTGGTGAAGAGAATGGTGGGATTTGATAGGTGAGGGGTTTTTGGGGAAGAGGTATTGAGGTGATTGGTGAATGGGTGAAGAAGAGAGAGCGAGGTGGGGTAGGTGGGGATCCTGTGGGGTCCACAGATCCTGAGGTGTCAAGGATATCTCATTCCTGCACCAAGTGGTGTGCAAAAATGCCCCTTTCTGCCAATCTTGGCGTTAAACGCCAGGCTGCTGCCCATTTCTGGCGTTTAACGCCAGCTTCTTACCCATTCCTGGCATTAAACACCAGTCTGGTGCCCATTTCTGGCGTTAAACGCCCAGAATGGTGCCAGACTGGGCGTTTAACGCCTATTCTGCTACCCTTACTGGCGTTTAAACGCCAGTAAGTTTCTCCTCCAGGGTGTTCTGTTTTTAATTCTGTTTTTGCTTTTTCAATTGTTTTTGTGACTTCACATGATCATCAACCTACAGAAAATATAAATTAACAAAAGAAAATAGAAATTTAACATAGATAAGTAAAAATTGGGTTGCCTCCCAACAAGCGCTTCTTTAATGTCAATAGCTTGACAGTGGGCTCTCATGGAGCCTCACAGATGTTCAAAGCAATGTTGGAACCTACCAACACCAAACTTAGAGTTTGAATGTGGGGGTTCAATACCAAACTTAGAGTTTGGTTGTGGCCTCCCAACACCAAACTTAGAATTTGACTGTGGGGGCTCTATTTGACTCTGTATTGAGAGAAGCTCTTTATGCTTCCTCTCCATAGTTACAGAGGGATATCCTTGAGCTTTAAACACAAGGGAGTCTTTATTCACTTGAATGATCAATTCTCCTCTGTCAACATCAATCACAGCTTTTGCTATGGCTAGGAAGGTCTGCCAAGGATGATAGATTCATCCACACACTTACCAGTCTCTAGGATTATAAAATCAGCAGGGATGTAGTGGTCTTCAACCTTTACCAAGACATCTTCTACAAGTCCATAAGCTTGTTTCTTTGAATTGTCTGCCATCTCCAGTGAGATTCTTGCAGCTTGTACCTCAATGATCCCTAGCTTCTCTATTACAGAGAGAGGCATGAGGTTTATGCTTGACCCTAAGTCACACAGAGCTTTCTCAAAGGTCATGGTGCCTATGGCACAAGGTATTGAGAACTTTCCAGGATCTTGTCTCTTCAGAGGTAATCTCTGCCTAGTCAAATCATCCAGTTCTTTGATGAGCAAAGGGGGTTCATCCTCCCAAGTCTCATTACCAAATAACTTGGCATTTAGCTTCATGATTGCTCCAAGATACTTAGCAACTTGCTCTTCAGTAACATCTTCATCCTCTTCAGAGGAAGAATACTCATCGAAGCTCATGAATGGCAAAAGTAAATTCAATGAAATCTCTATGGTCTCAGTGTGAGCCTCAGATTCCCATGGTTCCTCATTAGGGAACTCCTTGGAGGTCAGTGGACGTCCATTAAGGTCTTCCTCAGTGGAAATCACTGCCTCTTCTCCTCTCCAGGTTCGGCCATGTGAGACGTGTTTATGGCCTTGCACTCTCTTTGGATTCTTTTCTGTATTGCTTGGGAGAGTACTAGGAGGGAGTTCAGTAATTTTCTTACTCAGCTGACTACTTGTGCCTTCAAATTTCTAATGGAGGACCTTGTTTCAGTCATAAAACTTTGAGTGGTTTTAATTAGATCAGAGACTGTGGTTGCTAAGTCAGAGGGGCTCTGCTTAGAATTCTCTGTCTGTTACTGAGAAGATAATGGAAAAGGTTTGCTATCGCTAAACCTGTTTCTTCCACCATTACTGTTGTTAAAACCTTGTTGAGGTCTCTATTGATCCTTCCATGAGAGGTTTGGATGATTTTTCCATGACGGGTTATAGGTTTTTCTATAGGGTTCTCCCATGTAATTCACCTCTTCCATTGCAGGGTTCTCAGGATCATAAGCTTCTTCTTCAGATGAAGCTTCTTTGGTACTGACTGTTGCTACTTGCATTCCAGACAGACTTTGAGAAATCATATTGACTTGCTGAGTTAATATTTTATTCTGAGCCAATATGGCATTCAAAGTATCAATTTCAAGAACTCCTTTCTTCTGATTTGTCCCATTATTCACAGGATTCCTTTCAGAAGTGTACATGAATTGGTTATTTGCAACCATTTCAATGAGTTCCTGAGCTTCTGCAGGCGTCTTCTTCAGATGAAGAGATCCTCCAGCAGAGCTATCCAATGACATCTTGGATAGTTCAGACAGACCATCATAGAATATACATATGATGCTCTATTCTGAAAGCATGTCAGAAGGACACCTTCTGATCAATTGCTTGTATCTTTCCCAAGCTTCATAGAGGGATTCACCTTCCTTCTATTTGAAGGTTTGGACTTCCACTCTAAGCTTGCTCAATTTTTGAGGTGGAAAGAACTTTGCCAAGAAGGCATTAACTAGCTTTTTCCAAGAGTTCAGGCTTTCTTTGGGTTGTGAATCCAACCATGTCCTAGCTCTGTCTCTTACAGCAAAAGGGAAGAGCATAAGTCTGTAGACCTCAGGATCAACCCCATTGGTCTTGACAGTGTCACAGATTTGCAAGAATTCAGCTAAGAACTGATGAGGATCTTCCAATGGAAGTCCATGAAACTTGCAATTCTGTTGCATTAGAGAAACTAATTGAGGCTTAAGCTCAAAGTTGTTTGCTCCAATGGCAGGGATTGAGATGCTTCTCCCATAGAAGTCGGGAGTAGGAACAGTAAAGTCACCAATCACCTTCCTTGCATTGTTGGCATTGTTGTTTTCGGTTGCCATGGCTTCTTCCTCCTCGAAGAGCTCTGTTAGGCCCTCTAGAGAGAGTTGTGCTTTAGCTTCTCTTAGCTTTCTCTTCAAGGTCCTTTCAGGTTCAGGATCAGCTTTAACAAGGATGCCTTTGTCTTTGCTCTTGCTCATATGAAAGAAAAGAGAACAAGAAAGTATGGAATCCTCTATGTTACAGTATAGAGATTCCTTGAGGTGTCAGAGGAAAAGAAGAATAGAAGGAGAAGGTAGATAGAAGAGAATTCAAACTTATCAAGAAGGATAGAGTTCGAATTGCACCTTGAGGAGGAGTGTTAGTCCCTTAAATAGAAGGATGTGAGAAGAGGGGAAGAATTTTCGAAATTAAAGTAAAAGATTTTGAAATAATTAAAATAAATTTTGAAAATTTGGTAAAGGTTTTTCGAAAATTAAGATTGGGAAAGAAATTAAGTGATTTTTGAAAAAGATTTTGAAATTAGAAATAAAAAAGATATGATTGAAACTTAATTTTGAAAAAGATGTGATTGAAAAGATATGATTGAAAATCAAATTAAAAAGAGAAAGTTTTAAAATTAAAGTTGATTACTTGACTAACAAGAAATTAAAAGATATGATTCTAAAATTTAAAATTTGATCATTTCTTAATAGGCAAGTAACAACTTGAAAATTTTGAAGTAAATCATTAATTGTAGCAGGGATTTTCAAAAATAGTAATAAATAAAAAAAATTGAAAAGAAATTGATTTTGAAGAGATATGATTGAAAAGATATGATTTGAAAAAGATTTGAATTAAAAACAAAATCTTCCCTCTAGTGTCATCCTGGCGTTAAACGCCCAGAATGGCATCCATTCTGGCATTTAACGCCCAAAATCCTACCTTTTTGGGCGTTAAACGCCCAGCCAGGTACCCTGGCTGGCGTTTAAATGCCAGTTTTCCTTCTTCACTGGGGGTTTTGAACGCCCAGCTTTTTCTGTTTAATTCCTCTGCTGAATGTTCTGAATCTGCAATTCTCTGTATTATTGACTTGAAAAGACACAATTTTGAAAATATTTTTGGATTTTTAATGATGAGAAACAATAAAAAATGCAACTAAGATCAAATAAACAATGCATGCAAGACACCAAACTTAAGAATTGGTACTAAGATACATAAAATATTTTTTATTTTTATGATTTTATAAAAAACATTTTTGTGATTTTTCAAAAATTATATGGAAAAGAGAATAAAGAGATTCAAAACTTTTAATAAGAATTCCAAGAATCATGCAATGTTAGTCTAAAGCTTCAATCTAAAAAGATTAGACATGGCTAGCCAAGCTTCAGCAGGACATTACATTCAGCAGCTAAATTGATGAGAATCAATCAGCTTTTGTGATGATAAGAACATCACCTTGAAACTCTAGAATCCATTCTTAAAAATTATGAAAAATAAAAAGAAAAGTACCTAATCTAAGCAACAAGATGAACCGTCAGTTGTCCAAACTCGAACAATCCCCGGCAACGGCGCCAAAAACTTGGTGCACGAAATTGTGATCATCAACAATGGCGCCAAAGACTTGGAGCTCTCAAACGTGAATCACACTTTGTCACAATTCCGCACAACTAACCAGCAAGTGCACTGGGTCGTCCAAGTAATACCTTACGTGAGTAAGGGTCGATCCCACGGAGATTGTCGGCTTGAAGCAAGCTATGGTCATCTTGTAAATCTCAGTCAAGCGGATTCAAATGGTTATGGAGGATTGATAATTAAAAGATGAATAAAGCATAAAATAAGATAAAGATAGAGATACTTATGTAATTCAGTGGTAGGAATTTCAGATAAGCGTATGAAGATGCTTTGTTCCTCTCGAACCTCTGCTTTCCTATTGCCTTCTTCTAATCAGTCATACTCCTTTCCATGGCAAGCTTTATGTTGGGCATCACCATTGTCAATGGCTACTTCCCGTCCTCTCAGTGAAAATGTTCTACGCACACTGTCACCGCACGGCTAATCATCTGTCGGTTCTCGATCATGTTGGAATAGGATCCATTGATCCTTTTGCGTCTGTCACACGCCCAACAATCACGAGTTTGAAGCTCGTCACAGTCATCCCTTCCCAGATCCTACTCAGAATACCACAGACAAGGTTTAGACGTTCCGGATCTCAGGAATGGCCGCCAATAATTCCAGCCTATACCACGAAGGTTCTAATCTTAGATTAGAAACCCAAGAGATACACATTCAAGCTTGTTTGCATGTAGAACGGAAGTGGTTGTCAGTCACGCATTCATAGGTGAGAATGGTGATGAGTGTCACATAATCATCACATTCATCATGTTCTTGGGTGCGAATGGATATCTTGGAGAAGAAATAGACTTGAGTTGAATAGAAAAACAATAGTACTTTGCATTAATTCATGAAGAACAGCAGAGCTCCACACCTTAATCTATGGTGTGTAAAAACTCCACCGTTGAAAATACAAAAGTGATAATGGTGGTCATTGGCTTCGGCCCCAGAGAGGGAACCCGAAGAACCAAGATGAAAATACAATAATAAAAGGTCCTATTTATAGAGAACTAGTAGCCTAGGGTTTACAGAAATAAGTAATTAATGCAAAAATATTCTTCCGGGCCCACTTGGTGTGTGCTTGGGCTGAGCATTGAAGCTTTCATATGTAGAGACTTTTCTTGGAGTTAAATGCCAGCTTTTGTGCCAGTGTGGGCGTTTAACTCCAGCTTTTGTGCCAGTTCTGGCGTTTTGACGCCAGAATTCTTGAGCTGACTTGGAAAGATTGTTTGGGCCATCAAATATTGGGCAAAGTATGAACTATTATATATTGCTGGAAATCCCAGGATGTCTACTTTCCAACGCAATTGAGAGCGCGCCAATTGGGCTTTTGTAGCTCCAGAAAATTCACTTCGAGTGAAGGGAGGTCAGAATCCAACAGCATCTGCAGTCTTTTTTCAGCCTCTGAATCAGATTTTCGCTCAGGTCCCTCAATTTCAACCAGAAAATACCTGAAATCACATAAAAACACACAAACTCATAGTAAAGTCCAGAAAAGTGATTTTTAAATAAAAACTAATAAAAACATAATAAAAACTAACTAAAACATACTAAAAACATACTAAAAACAATGCCAAAAAGCATATAAATTATCCGCTCATCAATGATCATATCACAACACAAAATAGATTTATCCATCATTGATTCAACTATCAGAGCATAGGGAATATGTCAATGTATCAAAGCTTAAAGGATTTTATCAAGTCACAACTAAATCCCAAATTCAACAAATACTTCAATCATGAAGTATGAATACAGCAGAACAAAACAGAGCATAAATCATCAACATCAAAAAGCATCAATACAATGTATGAACCAATCAGACCATAACACATATGTACAGGGGTGATCATGAATCACAAGAGATTTCAGCCCCTGTTTCTTTTAACTTTTCAATTTCAATTTTTCAACTCTCCTCCCCCTTTTGTCATCAAAGGGGACCTGCAAAAAATGATATGCATAATATCCAAAATATAACCAGCACCAAAACAACCAAAAGTGTAACAAAGTGTCACAGGTCTAAAGTATCCAAACAACCTACAAAGTATCAAAATAATCCAAACATAGCCAGAAATCAACAAGAAACATAGTGATCAATCATCAGATAAATTATACTCAGAGCCATTTGCATCATCATCATCGGCAGCCCCAAATTCTTCTTCAAAATTCTGAAGCATCAGTCCCACTCTTTCTTGGCATTTTGTCCAAGCCTTTTCATTTTCGAATGCAAGCTTACGAGTGGCCTTGTATGATTGCACCATCAGATTGGACATGTTGGAGACTTCAGTAAGGACTTTCTTGATCGATTCTGCCATCTTGGACGGCTCGGCTGGGCGACTCTCAAGATCACTGTCAAAAGGCATTGATCATTTCCCTTTGGTTCCTTTCATTGTACCTGAAACTCCTCCTCCCTTAATTGATGAAACTTTGTTCCCAACCTCTTCATTAGTTAGATCAACATTGAAGTGCTCAAAATATAGGTGAGAAATATGCCATAGGGAAGGTTAGCCTTTTTGGTGCTTCTAACACAATCCCACATATGTCTAATCATGAGGTATGCAAATGAAATGGGAGAGGAAGTAATAATAGCAAAAAGTACAAAGGTATCAGAAACGGTTACTCTATTGTGTGAGCCACTCTGTGGAGTCAAGATGTGAGTGATGATTCGGTGAAGAAGAGCTCTCTCAGGTCCAAGAGCTTTGTGAGTGAGAACCGTACCATCCAAAGCAGAAAAATTCTCGCATGTTTGATTCAAGGCAATCTGAAGAGTGACTCCCACTTGTGAGTCCCATTTCTCTGACATGTAGGCTGCTAGTCCTTCATCAACGTACCCAAGGGCAGCGCTTATTGTCTCTCTGCTTAGAGTCAAATAAACCTTCTTCACAAAGGAGTGAATAGCACCGTCGATCAGCCTCATGTTTGCATAAAATTCTTGGACCAGGGCAGGGTATACTGGTTTCTGAATTTTGAACAAAGGAGACCACTTCATATTCTCAAAAAGGGTGGTAAAGTTGATCCCTTTGGCAGCCAGAGAATCCAGATTCACCAAGTATGAAGCACATAGATGACGTTTCTTTAATACTTCTTTTAAGAACTTATAGGAAGCACAAGAATTAAACCTCCCTGGAACAAATGAGAATGGCTTTTGTTGTACTTGTTCTTGAAATTCAGGGATTCCAGATTCAGGGGCTCCCTAGTATCACGTAAAGTGTAGCCTTTTGCCTTGTGAGAGCTGCATCCAGGGGTAGCTTTCTTTGGTGGGGACTGAGGTAAGGACGTATGAGACTCATCTTCTTCCTCAACCACAGGTTCCTTCTTTTTTCTTGATGAAGTCTTCTGAGCAATGACCTTTCTGCGCATGGTTTCAATTGATTGAGAGGTAGGAGATTGATAAACCACTATTTTATGGTTTATCTTGTGCTCATTTGAGTGGTTTTTATCAAGTTCTTACCCACTTATTCATATGATTTGCATGATTTTACAATTCCTTCCTGATTTTGTGCTATGATTGAAAACATGCTTCTTTGGCCTTATATTTGCTAATATTAATCTTCTCTTATTACCATTCGATGGCTTGATATGTGCGTTAAGTGATTTCAGAGATTACAGGGCAGGAATGACTCAGAGGATGGAAAGGAAGCATGCAAAAGTGGAAGGAATACAAGAAATTGAAGGAACTGCAAAGCTGTCAGCCTGACCCTCTCACACTAAATTGATCATAACTTGAGCTACAGAGGTCCAAATGATGCGATTCTAGTTGCGTTGGAAAGCTAACATCCGGAGCTTCGAAATGATATATAATTTGTCATAGCGGCCATACATCTAGGCGACGCGAACACGTGCTTCACGTGGACGCATCGCAGTGGTGAAAATCAGCGTGTTTGAATTCAAAACCAGCGATTTCTGGACTATTTCTGGCCCAGTTCTCGGCCCAGAAAACATAGATTAGAAGCTATAAAGTGAAATAATACATCCAATCATCATACAACAACTCATACAACATTTATATTCATTATTTTAGGATTAGATGTAGTTTTTAGAGAGAGAGGCTCTCTCCTCTCTCTTAGGTTAGGATTTAGGATTTCTTCTTCTCAATTTCCAGGTTCAATGTCCCTTTTATTTATTTTTCCAATTTAATTTATGAATTCTTATGTTAGATTTGATTTCTTTTATTAATGCAATTTGAGGTATTTCATATTTATGATTTTTATTTAGCTTTTTACATTCTTAGCTTGAATTGATTAATTGGAGACACTTGAGTTATCAAACTCCTTGTGATTGATAATTGTTATCTTTGCTGATTGATTTGGATCCCTCTAAAGCTAGTCTTTACATAGGAATTGACTAGGACCAGAGGAATCAAATTGATTCATCTACTTAACTTACCTTCATAGTTAGAGGTTAACAAGGTGGGAGCAAAATCCAATTCTCATCACAATTGATAAGGATAACTAGGATAGGACGTCCAGTTTTTATACCTTGCCAAGAGCTTTTATTATTATTAATTTATTTTTCTTGTCATTTAAATTACTTATTTCTTATTTTCAAAAACCCAAAAATATATCTCTTTACATAACCAATAATAAATCATACCTCCCTGCAATTCCTTGAGAAGACGACCCGAGGTTTGAATACTTCGGTTATAAATTTTATTGGGTTTTGTTACTTGTGACAACCAATTTTTTGTACGAAAGGATTCTCTGTTGGTTTAGAAACTATACTTACAACGCGATTATATATTTGTGAAATATTTTTACTGACAGAAAATCCAGATCGTCAGAGATGAAGAGGATGTAGAATGAATGTGTATATGAGTATGGATTTAAGGGGTGGAAGATTGTTTGGAGAGGAGAATTCGTTCACTTTTCCTTGGAGCAGTTTTCTTTTTCATGATATTAAAGAGATGAAGAAGTGGAGGGGGGAAGGTGAAGAGAGGCCGAAGAATGTGGTGAGAGGAGGGAGGTTAGGGAAGCATTTAATGTTGAGTGGAGAGAGAATTGAGGGAGTTAATACCCACTAATGAGCGCGGTTATTAACCAAGGAAGGGTTTTAAAAAAACTGAAATGTTAGCTCCTAGAATCAAGAGATGAGGGAAGGTAGATTTGATTTGACAATCACTTCTTCCTACAAGTTTTGAAATGATAACTTCCCAAAAGTATTATTAAAAAATGAGGAACTCAAAAATGGATCAAATTAAGGTAAAAAGATTTGGTGGGGCCCAAGATAATTGACATCAGTTCAGTCTCCCCCTGAATCATGGCTCGTTCATCACAGCCTGAAATTTGTCTCCTGCTTTCTTACGAGACAAAACCAAACAGAATAAAAAATTCACAAATTTTCAATAGAGCTTAATTCTATCATTCCCAAACTTTTTCTTAAAGAGCAGAATCTGTCTTCACATAGGGGTTTTGTAAAAATGTCAGCAAGTTGGTCTTCAGATTTTACAAATTGAATATCAACAGTTCCCTTTTGCACATGCTCTCTAATAAAATGATATTTGATTTCAATGTGCTTGGTTCTTGAGTGCAGAACAGGGTTCTTAGAAATGTTTATAGCACTCATATTGTCACAAAATAAGGGTATACTACTAATTTTTAATTTGTAATCTTCCAACTGTGTTTTCAACCAAATTAATTGTGAACAACATGCAGATGCAGAAATATATTCAGCTTCGGCTGTGGATAGAGCCACTGTGGCTTGTTTTTTGCTTGACCACATGTTGAGTGATCTTCCAAAGAAGTAACACATGCCAGATGTGCTCCTTCTATCCACCCTATCTCCCGCATAATCTGCATCACAAAACCCCACTGCACAAAAATCATCAGATTTTGGATACCATAAGCCATAATCACTAGTTCCCTTAATGTATCTAATGATGTGTTTAACGACCGAAAGATGGGATTCTTTTGGGTGAGATTGAAATCTTGAACATACATCCATACTTTGAACAATATCCGGTCTAGAGGAAGTAAGATACATGAGTGAACCTATCATTCCTCTATACTTTGTTTCATCCACATCTTTGCCATTATCATCCTTTTCAAGTTTAGTGTTTGGATGCATTGGAGTTCCTATTGGTTTGGAATTTTCTAGGTCAAATTTCTTGATTAATTCTTTGGCATACTTTCCTTGGTGAATAAAGGTGCCACTAGGAGTTTGTTTAATTTGGAGGCCAAGAAAGAATGTTAGCTCTCCCATTAAACTCATTTCAAACTCACTAGTCATGAGTTTTCCAAACTCTTCACACAAGGATTCATTGGCCGACCCAAACACAATGTCATCCACATAAACTTGAACTAGGAGAATATCATCATTAGATGCTTTAATGAATAAAGTGGTATTGGTAGTACCCATTTGAAATTGATTTTCCAACAAGAAGGCACTAAGCCTTCATACCAAGCTCTTGGAGCTTGTCTAAGGCCATAAAGAGCTTTAGAGAGTTTGAAAACATGGTTTGGAAATTCTTTATCTTCAAAATTGGGGGGTTGTGCCACAAATACCTCTCTATCTATAAAGCCATTAAGGAAAGCACATTTGACATCCATTTGAAACATTATAAAACCCTTATGCGCAGCATAGGCAAGAAGCAACCTAATTGCTTCCATTCTTGCTACCGGAGCAAAAGACTCATCAAAATCTATACCCTCTTCTTGATCGTAACCTTGGGCCACTAATCTAGCCTTGTTACAAACAACTTTTCCATCCTCACCAAGTTTATTTTTGAAAATCCACTTAGTACCCGTTATCTTCTTACCATCCGGATGAGGTACTAATGTCCAAACCTCATTCTTGTCGAATTGAGCTAGCTCTTCTTGCATGGCTTTGACCCAAGAAGGATCTTCAAGAGCTTGCTTTACATTATTAGGCTCTATTTGTGACAAGAGAGCAAGATTGCTTGGTTTGGTTTGCCTTTTGGATGAGGATCTTGTTGTTACACCTTGTGAGGGATCACCAATGATAAAGTCGTGAGGATAACCCCTTATGGACTTCCATTCTCTTGGTTTCTGAAGTGGTGTTGAGCTTTGATGAGTTTCAGTGGGTTGTTCTGTTCCAGATTCTCTTGCTGGCTCAGGAGACAAAACAGAAATGTCTCCTCCATCCTGACGAGACAAAACTGGACGGATAGATTCTTCATTTTGAACAGACTTGGGATTTTCTTTACTGGTTTCCTTATTGATAGCATCTTCACAATCTGAATAATTTTCTATCACAGTACTGGAAATTGAATTAGAATTACAAAAAGTTACATGTATGGATTCCTCTATAGTTCTATGTTCTTTGAGGTAAATTCTATAAGCCTTGCTAGTGGTGGAGTATCCAACAAACATTCCCTCATATGATTTTGGATCAAATTTACCAAGGTTTTATTTATTGTTAAGTACAAAGCATTTGCATCTAAAAACATGGAAATACTTAAGATTAGGAGGGGTTCCTTTCCATAGCTCATAAGGAGTTTTCTTCAACCCTTTTCTAATAATGGTCCTATTCAGAATATAACAAGCTGTATTCACAGCTTCAGCCCATAGAAATTTTGGAATCTCATTTTCACATAACATAGCCCTAGTCATCTCTTGAAGGATTCTATTCCTTCTTTCAACAACCCCATTTTGTTGGGGGTTCTAGGACATGAAAAGTTATGAGCAATTCCAAAATTATCACAGAATTTTTCAAAGTCTTGGTTTTCAAATTCCTTTCTGTGATCACTTCTCAAATGGGAAACTTTTAAATCTTTTTCATTTTGAATTCTTTTGCAAAGGGTTGAGAAAGTATGAAAGGCATCATTTTTGTGAGTAAGAAAAAGTACCCAACCGAATCTAGAGTAATCATCCACCACCACTAGACCATAGTGTTTACCTCCTAAACTTTGAGTTCTTGTTGGACCAAAAAGGTCAATGTGTAACATCTCTAATGGTCTCTTAGTAGAAATTTCATCTTTTGGTTTAAAAGAGGTTTTTACTTGTTTGCCTAATTGACAAGCATCACAAGTAATATCCTTATCAAATTTAATATTTGGAATTCCTTTTACTAAATTTTTCTTAACAAGTTTAGAAATTTGGTACATACTTGCATGACCTAATTTGTCATGCCATAGCCATTTTTCATATTCAAGAGAAGTAAAGCATGTTACATTTTGATCTTTTAAATCTTCAAGAGTCAATCCATACACATTATTACATCTCTTAGCTTCAAATAAAATATCCCCAGATTTTTCACAAATAACTAAGCACACCAATTTTCTAAAAACAACTTCATATCCAAGGTCACATAATTGGCTTACACTTAGTAAATTGTGTTTCAAACCATCAACAAGAAGAACATCATTTATACAAGATGAGAAACTTTTACTAACTTTTCCAATGGCCACTATTTTTCCTTTACCATCATCACCAAAAGTGACAAACCCTCCATCATACTCATCAAGCTTTATGAAGAAGGTTGTCTTTCCAGGCATATGCCTAGAACATCCGCTGTCCATGTACCACATATTGTCCTTCCTCTTGGATGCTAGGCATACCTAAAAAATAAGCTCAAGTGACCTTAGGTATCCAAATCTTCTTGGATCCTTTCACGTTAAACCATCTCCTCTGTCCCAATCCATTATAGTCAAAAACAACTTTGCAAACTTTGTCACCAATCATTCTCTCACCAAAAAAGCATTGAATGGGAAAATGGCCATTTCGGTTACATAGTCTGCAAAATCTTAGAGTTGCTGTTTTGTTAAAGCTTGCTGGGTTTTGAAACCTTGTATCATTAGAAGATGAAGCAATATTTTCAAAAGAAGGTTTCTCAACAGATTTGAGGAAACCCAAGCCAGCTTTATCATAAAGAGGTTTTTGACTAGCCAAGATTTGATTTAGATTTTCAGAACTTTGAGTGAACTTGGCTAAGTCTTCTTTAAGCTTATTAACCTCTTTAAGCAACTCTTCATTTCTTTTAAAATAGTCCACATATGCAACAACACAATGATCACTTTCACAACTTTTAAGTTGGGCTTTCAGCTGCTTGTTTTCTTCAACAAGTTCAACAGCAGTTTCAGCCTCCCTTAATTTATCTTTGAAAAAACCATTTTCTGCTTTAAGAATGGTGATTTGTTGTTCAAGATCTTGGTTATCAAGCAAGAAACATCTAATTTTTTCAGAAAGGTGGTCTATCATAAGATGAAGAGCTTCAGTATCAAGGTTATGAATGACTACTTATTCAACGTGGTCTGCCATAGGACATGGTTGAGACTTAGTTTCTGATTCTTCATCATCTTCTGAATCGTTTTCCAAGTCCTCTCAAGAAGCCATCAGACCTTTCTTCTTTCCCTTCTTTGGCTTCTCTTTTTTCTTCAACTTAGGGCAATCTGATTTGACATGCCCAATTTCTTTGCAGTTGTAACATATCACCTTGCTGAGATCTTTTCTTTGTTTCCTAGAGCTGCTTCTCTTGCTTCTCTCCTTGAACTTCACAATTTTCCTGAATTTTTTGGCAAACAACACAAATTCATTTTCAGAGGAATTATCACTGGATTAATCATCTAGAGGGTTAGTAACAGATGTAAAAGCAATTCCTTTCTTTTTTGAATCTTTTTTCAAATAAGTGTTTTCGAAAGCAAGTAAGTTTCCTCTCAAGTCATCATATGTCATAAAATCAAGACCACTACTCTCAGATATTATCAATGCTTTTGTTTTTCACTCTTTAATAAGACATCTTAGAACTCTCCTCACAAGCACAGAATCAGGATACGTTATTCCCATAGCATCCAAGTCAACAATGATAATGTTAAATTTTTCGAACATTTCATCTATTGATTCTCCTTCCTTCATTGAGAACATTTCATATTCTCTGTTCAGCATGTCTATCCTGGTCTTCTTCACTATGGTGGTTCCTTCATGAGTGATTTGAAGTTTGTCCCAGATTTTCTTTGCCGTTGTGGATCGTGATACCCGTCGATATTCCTCGAAGCTGATAACATAGTTGAGCAAGTTGACAGCCTTGGCATTGAGCTCCACCTTCTTTCTGTCTTCTTTGGTCCAGCTTGCTTCGGGTTTAAGAGAAACTACTCCTTCAGCACTTGTGGTGGTTGGAAATTGAGGACCCTCCAGGATAATCTTCCAGAGTCTATAGTCTACTGCTTGCACAAAGATCTTCATTCTCTCCTTCCAATAGGTATAGTTTTCCCTTTGAAAAGAGGAGGTCTGTTGCTTGACTGTCCTTCTGTCAGGTTGTAAGACACCAGGTTTGAGCCACTGTTTTCTTCCATCTGGATCTTTTCTCCAAGCTGCAAAGCTTGATCTCTTTGAGACCAAGCTCTGATACCAATTGATGGTTTACAGTGGCTAAGAGAAGGGGGGTTGAATGTTAGCCCATTTTTTGCTTATTAAAACTTGCTGGTCCTTGAAACAACTTCTGGAGACTTTTTTATTTTTGTCTCATACCCAGCCACGAGACTTTTTCTTTCTATCTCGTAACCCGGCACAAGATATTTTTCGGTTTTATCTCCTATGCAGCAGAAACAGAAATAGAGTTGAAGAAAGAGAAAGAATCACACCACGATATATCCTGGTTCAGCTGCCAAGTGCAATGCAGCCTACATCTAGTCTCGATCACAACAATGATGGAATTTCACTATAATCTTCATGATTACATACACCAATTCTCCCTAGAAACTACCCTTCCTATCCGGGACAAGTCCAGAATCTAAACCCCAATCCTGAACTTGACTTGGTCACGGCCAAGCTTTCAACTGCTAAGTGCTAACCCAACTTGCAAGGGGATTCCCACAGAATCATGAAACACAACACAGATGTACAAAGGACCTCTAAGGACATCTATGTCTTTTTCTTTTACTTTTGCACTTTCAACCTTTTTTCACTCTATGGATTTTTCATACAAACCTCACTGTTTGTCTTTTTCTATGATACTCAAGACAGACCAAATTAAATAGAAGATTATAAAATAAAGAACATTGAAGGAGAAGAACTTCTGTTAGCTTGGGTAGCTATGAGAACTTTGTGCCTTGCACTCTCACTCCTTACTTCAAGCCCTGGCTGTTCTCCCTTATTTATAGAAGGGGAAGCCTCCAAGGTTGAAGTTCTTGAACCGAGTCAACTTTTTCTTCTTCATGCAAACCAGTTCGGCCAGAGAGAGAGAGAGAGGAGAGGAAACTAAATGTAAAATCCAACATGCAATTACCTCTGTGTCTTTCCTTTACACCAAGCTTCACCAATCCGAGCCATGCATCTTGTCTTGCACTCTAAGAAGGATCCCTAGCCCTTAATGAGTTCTTGATGATGACAGCTTCTTCTGCTCTAACTTCTGCATCTTCCCCACGTAGCTACAGTAGCTACCTCCTGTGGTGGTTGATCAAAAGTTGAGACAAGCCATCCCTTAAGGATCTTCTTCCTCTGACCGATATCATCTTCTTCCATTTTTGGTATGGAGAGCATGAGATCTCTTCACCAAATCTTACCATTTGTGATGAAAATCTCAGCCACAACATACTTTTTGTTTTCTTTTTTTTTTCTTGCCATCATTACAATGGTCTTTAGCTTGCTTCTAGCTTCTTCTTCATTACTCTGATAGCTTGCAAAAGCTTCTATGCTTTCTCTGTGAAGTGACCAAATGAAAAAGAGGGATGAGAGAGAAGAGAGAGTAAAAAGAAAGAATTCAATAGATTTGATAAATTAAAATGAATTAATTTACTTCCCTTTGCTTTAGGTAGCGTGTATCATTAAGGCAGCAATCAAATCAATTGCCATTTCTCTCTCATAGTTCCAATGCACTTAATATTAATTGAATTAAATTTGGAATCCATCAAATTGAGAGTGGGATCCATTGGAAGCATGAAACTTGCTTTCTTTCCATATTGGTTTCGGACCAAGCAAGTTGGTTTCCAACCAAAATTGAATTGGGCTAATAATAATGATTAAACAATCTAGCCCAATAACAAGATATTTCTTCAGCCGTAACATTTAAACATTTTTTAATAAGGCTGAAAACTTGAATTCATATTTGGCTTGCAATGATTTTCTTTTCTTTTTGGCCCAGCATCAAATTCTACATAACAAAATTATTAATTAGTAAATATAATCATGAAGATCAAATTAATAATTTTATAATTAATTGTATTAATAATATTTGATGATCACAAATTTAAATTGGAGTTTTCCAAACTCATCATCTATAAAGGACCGAGCCAAGTATAAGGAGAGCATTGCAACATGGGATGATTTGGTCAATAAGTTCTTAACTAAATTTTTCCTACCACAGAAGTTGGCAAAGTTGAGACATAATATCCAAACTTTCACTCAGAAAGATAAAAAATCTCTTTATGAAGCTTGAAAAAAGTACAAAGAGATGTTGAGAAAGTGTCTCCAAAATATGTTTGGTAATTAGGTACAACTCCAAATTTTTTACGATGGACTCGCTCATGCCTCTAGAACCTTATTAGATTCCTCAGCTGGAGGATCCATGCATATGAAGACTACTGAAAAGGCCTTGGAATTAATTAAGATTGTGGCTAACAATCAGTATTTGTATTCCTCTAAAAGAGCCATGAAGAGAAGTGTAATAAAAGTTGATACGATTCGATGCACTTGCTGAGTTGTGATTTTACAAAACTCCGCATCAATAATCACCGGGAATTTTATGTATGAAATTGCTAATATTAAAAGAATTTTGGATACAAATTTTAGTATTAAGGATTTAGGTACCCTTAAGTATTTCATAAGAATTGAGGTTGCTTATTCTACTAAAGGTATTTTTTTATCACAACATAAATATATTTGGATTTGCTGGACGATTCTAGTCTTTTGGGGGACAAAACTGGCCTCAGTATCAATGGATAGTGCTACTCGTTTATATTAGGATGATAGTCCATTGCTCGTGACCCTTTTGTTTATTGACGTCTTGTTGGGCGTCTTCTCTACCTCACTACTATTCGATCAGATATTACCTATGCTACTCAGCAACTAAGCCAATTTATGGCTTCACCAACTCAAAACCATACTTAAAAGAAAGTCTAGGAAAAGATTTTTTATTCTCAAGGAATTCTATAATTCAATTGAAAGGATTTAGTAACTCTAATTGGGCTAGATGTCCAGATAGTTGCCACTCTCTCAGCGGCTATTGTTTCTTTTTAGGAGACTTTTTGGTTAGTTGAAAAGACAAAAGCAAACTACCGTGACTCATTCATCTATCCAAGCTAAATATTGCGCTTTGGCAAGTACCACTTGTGAACTTCAATGGATCTTTAACTTGTTAGGTGCTCTTCACATCACTTGTGGCCAACCACTTATTTTTTTATTGTGACAACCAAAGCGCTCTTCACATCGCGGCCAATCCGATTTTTCACGAGTGCACTAAATATTTGGAGGTTGATTGTCATGTTGTGCGCTAAAAGGCACAAGTTGGTGTCCTGAAACTTCTTTCTATCACTTCTTCTAAACAATTGGCTAATATTTTGACTAAGTCGCTATCTCCACACCCATTTTATCTCAATTTATCCAAATTGAAAATTTTAGGCATCTTTTATCCTCCAACTTGTGGGAGCATATCAGAGCACAAGCATAAATCAACCCAAAATAAATCAAAAATAAATTATTAGTCCACTCAAAAGAACAAAGCCCAATCATCTAAATGACAATTCATACATTTTATTGCTTTTCTATTAGTTGCATTCATATCATCTTCTAGAATAAGTTAGTTTGATAAGTCACTAATTTTATTATCATATGAATAATTTTTTGTAGAATTAGAAGATTTCATGATGATTCACTGAGTTGTACATATGATAATGTCAGAGCACATGTATATATATTGTACAAACTTATTCAAATGATAAGCAAAAAATATACAATCAATTTTGCTTCAGCTTCTTCTTTCCTATTTTTATTCTTCATCCTCTGTTTTATTAGAGGCGGTGGCAATGGTGGTTGTGGTAGCGACAACAATGACAATGACCATGTAATAGCTAAGGATAGAAAAAGATTAGAATTATCATAATTGAACTGATGATTGAATTGGTCAAATTATTGGTTCACTAATTTATTAATTTAACAAATGAGTCATTGGTTGAATTGGTTGACTCAAGTTTATATAAATAAAAAATAATAAAAAATTTAAAATTAAAATTTAAAATAAATATATTAAATTTTTATTTATTTTATATTAGTAAAGATATGTATTCTAAATTTTAATTTTAAATTTTTTATTATTCTATATTTTTTATTTATATAAAACTGAATTAACCGATTCAATCAATGATTTACTAGTTGAATTAATGAACTAATAAATTAATAGTTTGACTGATTCAATTACCAATTTGATTCTAATAGCTATATTGGTAGTGGAGTAAAATGCTGAAGATTGAAACGGTGGTGGTAGACTGGGAGTTAAAGACTTGGGTTGGAGATCGAAATAGGATAAATTCTGTTTGAGTTAATTTAAAAAGTTCTAATATTTTTTTATAGTTTTAGTAGTTTTATACTCATCTTTTTCTTTATTTAATATATAGTTAGTTTTATTTTGTCTAGTAATATTATTATTAATATTTTAAATATTTATAAGTAAAAATGATTTTTTTTTAATTACCATTACCCATTGGATAATTAGCCCTGAATAAATTTCATGTGTAATTATTTCACTTTACTTTGATTTTCTCTCTGATTTTTTATAGTAGTGATTTTTTTTTCTATTTTTGTGCTCCTCATCAGGATTTCATGCTAAAAAATGGATGTGTGTATGCAAAATTAAATTAAGGACCAAAAGGTTCGTTAAGGGCTTGTGGGTTGGGCCAACTGGGCTTATGCATCCTTCAATGAGATATACATGTGATAATGATTCTTTCTTTCCACCGTTTCACGACTAAAAAAGAAATTAACTTGGATTATTTTAAAAGTTAGCTCATTAATTTAATTAAATAGGTATTAAAAATTTAAATTCAATTTTATATATACAATAATTTATTAAACAATGATAAATCTTCAAATAGAATTTTAATAAATAATAAACTAATTTTTGACCGACTAAATTAAAAAAAATTCTGTGCAAAATAAACCATCAATATTAAGTATTTGTTGCAAAATAATTAAAAAAGATATAATATAAAATAAGAAAGTGTAAATAGAAATATAATTAGCTCAATAAAGATGATTCATATATGTGTTTACTTAATATTATATGAAGTAATGTGTATATATATATATATATATATATAAGTGAGAGAGATATATATTATAGTAGAGAGATATTGCTCAGTAAAAAAAAGAGAGAATTATTATTGCTTGCTTGTTGTACATCAATTCTTTCAGACTTCTCTATTTATAGAGAAAAAGTATTGACTATTCCAAACGTCATTTAATTTCAGTTTGGCTTGGGAGCTTCATTTCTACATAGGGAAAATTAGCCGCCTATATAATAAATGGGCATTGACGAACGGATTTTTGCTAGTAATGAATTTTACAATAAATTCTCGTTGCAAGTATAGTTTCTAAACCAACAAATAATCCTTTCATGCAAAAAAATTGTTTATCACAAGTAACAAACCCAATAAAAATAAACCAAAATATTTAAATCTCGGGTCATCTTTCAAGAAATTGCAGGGAAGTATGTTACTATTGGTTATGAGATAGTATATTTTTGGGTTTTTGAAAGGTTGAACAAAGAATGTAAATGATAAGAAAATAAACTAATAATTATGAAAAGTCCTAGCAAGGATTGATAATTAGAAGTCCTATCCTCATTATAATCCTCAATTGTGACATCAATTGTCCATTGCTCCCACTTAGTTAACCTCTAATTATGAAGGAAAGTCAAGTGGATGAATAAATTTGATTCCTCAAGTCCTAGTCAACTCCTAAGGAAAGACTAGCTTTAGAGGGATTCAAATCAACTAGCAACTTTCAATTATCAATCAACAAAGGAGTTTGATAACTCAAGAGTTTCCAATTACTCAACCAAAGCCAAGAGGAGAAAAATCTATTCTAAAGTCCAACCAAGCATTTTATCAAACACTTGGGAGGCATAATATAAAAACATAGAAAAGCAATAAGAGATAATAAAATCCAAATAACCAATTGCAAGCATCAAGAACATAAACTGAAGAAAGCAATCATAAATATGAAATACCTCAAATTGCATTAAATAGAAAATCAAATCTAACATGAGAATTCATAAACTAAAGTGGATAAATAAAGTAATCAACAAGAGACATAGACAAACTAGAAAGCTAGAACAAATAAAAGTAGAAGAGAAACTAAGTTAAACTAAGATAGAAATCTCAAATTGAAAAGAACTAAAAAGAACCCTAAAACCTAGAGAGAGGAGAGAGCCTCTCTCCCTAGTAAACTACATCTAAAACCTAAAATTATGTGTATGAATGTTGTGTGAATGAATGCATGAATGATTCCCCCACTCTGCAGCCTCTAATCTGTGTTTCCGGGCTTGAAATTGGGCCAAAAGGAGCCCAGAAATCACCCCCATCATCTTCTGCAATTTCTGCACGTGGCAAATGTCACGCGTACGCGTACGCATGACGTACGCGTACGTCACGCGTACGCGTCGATAGTCTTCTGCGCGTATCACGCGTACGCGTACATCACGCGTGTGCGTTGCCTAACAGCATGGCAACTATTGCAAATTGCATCTCATTTCGAAGCCTCAAATGTTAGCTTTCCAACGCAACTGAAACTGTCTCATTCGGACTTCTGTAGCTCAAGTTATGATTGATTTAGTACGAAGAGGTCAGGCTTGACAGCTTAGCAATTCCTTCAATTTCTTGTATTCCTTCCACTTTTGCACACTTCTTTTTCATCCTCTAAGCCATTCCTTCCGTATAAACCCTGAAAACACTTAACACACATATCAATGCATCGAATGGAAATAAAAGAGGATTAATAATTAGCAATTTTAAGGCCAAAGAAGCATGTTTTCAATCAAAGCATGGAATCAGGAAGGAAAAATGTAAAACATGCAATTTATATGAATAAGTGTGCAAAGACTTGATGAAAACCACTCAATTTAGCACAAGATAAACCATAAAATAGTGATTTATGAATCTCCCCACACTTAATATTAGCATGTCCTCATGCTAAGTTCAACGAGATCAAAAGAATAAATGGGGGGGAGGGGGGAAGTAAGACTCATGTAATGCAACCTATGTATGTGAATGCAACTAAATGCTAAGATGTTTCTATCTACTTGGTCAAAAGTAAACAAGTTCTCCAAGACAAATATAAATTAGATTTCACTAATTCAAATCATACAATAAAAGACAAGTAAACTTGTAAGAAGATAGCTCATGAAAGCAGGGAACATAGAATCAAGCATTGAACCCTCACTGGTAGAGTATATGCACTATAATCGCTCAAGTGTCTAGGGTTAATCCGCTCTACTCTTCTCTAGTCATGGTTTCTAAAATCTTGTTCTTCATCTAACCAATCAACAAATATTTAGTGTACCAATGCAAACATCAAGAGGTCTTTTCAAGGTTGTAATGGGGCTAAGGTAAGGGTGAGGATACATGTATGACCAAGTGAGCTATAATATGAATATTTGACTAACCTAAGTTTTCACCTACATACACACACTCTATATATATGAAATTATTCCTAGCTACCCATAATCTCACTTTTGTATGTTTCACATACTCATGTATCAAATTTTCTTTAATTTCACCACATATGCATTGATTTTTTATTAAACTTAATATTGAGATAATTTTGTCTCCTATTTATTTATTTATATTGAAATAAAAAAATTTATTTTTTTATTTTTTTATGGACATGAAAGCAAACATAACATATCAATGCATATGGTTTTTCTGGTCTCACATGAGTATGCACCCAAATTTCCAATAATAAAATATAACACTTTTCTATCAACCCAAGTTTCCACAAATTTCTACACTTGGTTAACACACAATCTCTATCTTAAGCTAACCAAAGATTCAAATGGGGTAATTAATTATTTTTTCGCTTAAGGCTATTGATGTGGTAATGTAAAGAACAAATGGGGATTAAAAGGCTCAAAGTGGCAACAAGGATAATTGAAATGGTAGGCTATTTGGGATAAGTGAGCTAATGACAATTAATGGCCTCAATCATATGTATGCATGCAAATACACTAATGGACATATAGAATGGAACAAACCATAGATTGCAATCATAGAGAAGAAAACACACAAGAATAAAAATCATGGTTAAATAATGTAACCATATAATTAAGCTCAAAATCTCACAGGTTGTGTGTTCTTAGCTATAAAACATGTTCCAAATTACAATTTTCAAACAAGTTTAACAAAAAAATTTTAAATTAAATTAATGAAATGCTATAAAAAGGTTCTTGAAAAAGAACTTATCACTCCAACTGAGTAGTGGTAGAAGAATATGCACAAAATCAAACAAACATGCAATCAAACATGCAAATGCAACAACTAATTTAACAAGAAAAATTAAACATTGGTGTTAAAATAGGAAGTAACTAACCCACGAAAGTCGGTATCGACCTCCCCACACTTAAAGATTGCACCGTCCTCGGTGCATGCTAAGATGTGCAAGTGGACAGGCTGCTACAACTGATGCTTTTCTCCAAAGATTGTGCAGATGGACTTGTCGGTTGCCCCATTAAGAAGCTTTTCCTCTCCCTTCTTGGTGGCCATCCTGAAAGAAGAGAAAAAAGGAAGAAAAGTAACCCAGAAATAAAGATAAGAAAACAAATAAAGTATGGGTGGGTTAATGCCAAATAATAAGGGTCTCAATTACATGGTAGCTACAACATGCAAGTGAGAAAATAGTAGAAGCAAATGGCATATCAATAGTGCAAAAATTTCAACAATGGAGAAGAGATAGTAGGTAATGAAAGACAGTATAAATTCATGTAAATGCAAAAGAAACACATGTATCATAAAATATTGGCATTGACAGATAAATAATATCACCCAACAGTATAAAACAAGTCACTAAGCACCAAAATAATGTAAGAAAAGATGCAATAGTTGAATAAGAACATTCAACACCGAAGAAAAAGTATCAGATTTATAAAAGAAAAAGAAAACATGCACAAAATTAAAATGCAATGAGTGAAGGTATGCAAATGCAATAAGGAAAATAGAATGAAAGAGAGTAAGGGTGAGAGGTTAAAGAAATGAATAAGAAGAAAGTAAGAAAGGAGGAAGAAAGAAGGAGAAATGAGAGAAGAAAGAAATAAGAATTGAAAAACAGGGCGTGACGCGCGTGTGAAAACGGACACGGCCATGCGAAGCGTAAGCGTCTGGCACGCGTACGCGTGGGTGGTCTGAAAGCGAAAAGATGCGCACGCGTCAGGGACGCGTACGCGTGGGTGATTTTGTGCCTCTAGCACAGTGCCAGCCCCAGACCATCACAACTCTCTGTTCAGCACGCTATTTACGCCGATTGCCATATCCACATGTGCGCGTTCTTGACGCGTACGCGTGGATTGCCAAGGTTGCAAGTGACGCGCACGCGTGATGTACGCGCACGCGTGATGTACGCGTACGCGTGATGTATGCGTACGCGTGGTCTTGCTTGTGCATAGAGCACGCTTCCTGACCCACTCCCGCGCAACTCTCTGTTCAAACTTAATGTTTTTCGCACTCACATATGACGCGTGCGCGTCCTAGACGCTTGCGGGTCGAATGAGTTTTTTTTTTTAATATACAGACAGCAGGTGATGATGCAGAAATTATGAATGAACACTGATAAAAATAAAATAAAATAAAACTAAGAATAAAAATAAAAGATCATATCATGGTGGGTTGTCTACCACCTAGCACTTTTAGTTAAAGTCCATAATTTGGATATTTGGTGAGCTCCTTGTCATGGTGGTTTGTGCTTGAACTCATCTTGAAATTTCCACCAATGCTTGGACTTCCAATAAGCTATAACATCTCCAAGTGAATTCACCAAGCCTTGATGAAGTTCTTCACAAGCTTCGAGCTCCCAAAGTTGATTCTCTTGTATGCCGGGATCCCAAATTTTGTTTCTGCACCCGTCTTTAAGTTGATCATCATGATTCCATCTGGGTGGTTTAGCCTTGGAATTCTCATTTAAGCACCCAAACATCCTCCTAGACCCAATCAATTGAGAATGATGCCAACCCTTACAATTAGGCCTTGAGCTTCCAATCATAACGCACTTAGGATGCTGTTGCCAACCATTAACCATCTCCTTTTTACTCTTAAAACCGAAGATAGCTCTAAGTTGTCCATCCGTTTCAAGTAGACCATATTCAAGTGGGAAGATAGAGTTTAAGGATAAGAACTTTACCCACTTGAATGTTGTGTTGGATGGTAATGGCTTGGGGGAAAGTATCTTTAGTGCTGGCCTTGCCAATGTATGCTTCACTCTCTTAGGCTCCTCTTTGATTATCTCCACCTCTTGACACACTTCTGCAATATTAACATCTTCCTCTTCAACCATGATATGCCTTGGAGGTTGTACACCCTCTTCAACATCAAATTCAAATGTCTTGGACGGAGGCTCTATGACTTGAGTTTCCCATGGAGGTTTCGCATTTACTAAGTCCTCAACCACTTCCTCTTCCTCGATAAGTTTGATTTTCTCCACTTGCTCTAGTACAAAATTCAACTCCTCCTTGATAACTTCCACCTCTTGACAACTTTCTTCAAGGGTCTCTCCTACCTCCACCTTTTGGGCCTCCTCTTGCTTCTCTTGAAGTATGTATGCGTGAACCCGATCCATTACGTCCCTAAGACGATCCCTTCTCTCTTGTTCTGTGTCAATAGCGTAATTGGAATCATGTTGCTCTTGGCTTACTGGAGATGGGTGAAAAGTAAGTGCACCAGAGCTTGGAGATTGAGTATTGGGGGTAAAGGATGGATCCATACGGGATATAAGAGCTTGGAGAGTAGAAGTGAGACCGGTGATAGTAGAGATGAGTGTGGTTTGAAGCTCCTATTGTCCTTGGCGAATAACACTAAAGGTATCATCCATGGGAGCTTGGGGTGGATAGGAGGGTTCATTTGTTGGGAGAAAGGGCTCATAATAGGAAGGTGGTTCCCCTTGGTAAGGATATGGAGATGGTGTATATTGAGGTGGTGGTTCTGGGTATGGTTCATATGGTTTGTATGGTGGTTGGTGTGGTGGATGAGGGTTAGGATCATATGGAGGTGGATGGTGGAAAGGGGCTTGTGAGTATGATGGTTTAGAGCTATGTTGAGGAGGGGGTTCATAGGCATATATGGTGGGGCTTGTTGGTAACTACAAGGAGGTCCACCATATCCATTGGATTGATATGCACCTTGGAATGGTTCTTGCTCATAGTAAGTTGGTGGAGGTTGTTGCCAAGAGGGTTGATCAGATCCTTGTGGCCCCTCCCATCTCTGATTGTCCCAACCTTGATGCATGTTCTCATTGTAGCTTCCATTCCCTACAACATAATTGTGACCAAACTCATAGCCAAAGGGGTGAGAATTCATAGTAGCAAGTAAAAATAAAAACTAATAAGAATTAATGAAAATAAACTCCTAAAACTAGAAACACTAACAAAGAAACGAAAAAGCAAAATTATTCACAGTATTCACAATAACCAATAATAAGGCACACGTTTGTAATTCCCCGGCAACGGCGCCATTTAACGAATGGATTTTTGCTAGTAAAGAATTTCACAATAAATTCTCGTTGCAAGTATAGTTTCTAAACCAACAAATAATCCTTTCATGCAAAAAAATTGTTTGTCACAAGTAACAAACCCAATAAAAATAAACCGAATTATTTAAACCTCGGGTCGTCTCTCAAGGAATTGCAGGGAAGTATGTTACTATTGGTTATGAGATAGTATATTTTTAGATTTTTGAAAGGTTGAACAAGGAATGTAAATGATAAGAAAATAAACTAATAATTATGAAAAGTCCTAGCAAGGATTGATAATTAGAAGTCCTATCCTCATTATCATCCTCAATTGTGACATCAATTGTCCATTGCTCCCACTTAGTTAACCTCTAAAAATGAAGGAAAGTCAAGTGGATGAATGAATTTGATTTCTCAAGTCCTAGTCAACTCCTAAGGAAAGACTAGCTTTAGAGGGATTCAAATCAACTAGCAACTTTCAATTATCAATCAACAAAGGAGTTTGATAACTCAAGAGTCTCCAATTACTCAACCAAAGCCAAGAGGAGAAAAATCTATTCTAAAGTCCAACCAAGCATTTTATCAAACACTTGGGAGGCATAATATAAAAACATAGAAAAGCAATAAGAGATAATAAAATCCAAATAACCAATTGCAAGCATCAAGAACATAAATTGAAGAAAGCAATCATAAATATGAAATACCTCAAATTGCATTAAATAAAAAATCAAATCTAACATGAGAATTCATAAACTAAAGTGGATAAATAAAGTAATCAACAAGAGAAATAGATAAACTAGAAAGCTAGAACAAATAAAAGTAGAAGAGAAACTAAGTTAAACTAAGACAGAAATCTCAAATTGAAAAGAACTAAAAAGAACCCTAAAACCTAGAGAGAGGAGAGAGCCTCTCTCCCTAGAAAACTACAGCTAAAACCTAAAATTATGTGTATGAATGTTGTGTGAATGAATGCATGAATGATTCTCCCACTCTGAAGCATTTAATGTGTTTTCGGGTTTGGAATTGGGCCAAAAGGAGCCCAAAAATCGCCCCCAGCGTCTTCTGCAATTTCTGCACGTGGCGCATGTCACGCATACGCGTACGTCACGCGTACGCATACGCGTCAATGGTCTTCTGCGCGTGTCACACGTACGCGTACATCACGTGTGCGTGTCGCCTAACAGCATGGTAACTATGGAAAATTGCATATCATTTTGAAGCATCGGATGTTAGCTTTCCAACGCAACTGAAACCGCCTCATTCAGACCTCTGTAGCTCAAGTTATGATCGATTTAGTACGAAGAGGTCAGGCTTGACAGCTTAGCAATTCCTTCAATTTCTTGTATTCCTTCCACTTTTACATGCTTCCTTTCCATCCTCAAAGCCATTCCTGTCATGTAAACTCTGAAAATACTTAACACACATATCAAGGTATTGAATGGTAATAAAAGAGGATTAATAATTAGCAATTTTAAGGCCAAAGAAGCATGTTTTCAATCAAAGCACAGAATCAGGAATGAAAAATGTAAAACATGCAATTTATATGAATAAGTGTGCAAAGACTTGATGAAAACCACTCAATTTAGCACAAGATAAACCATAAAATAGTAGTTTATCAAGCATCCACATCCTTTGAACTTATCACAACACTCCTACTTGGATGACCATTTAGGATTATTGCCTTGTTAAAACCTTACTAAAGAAAAACCCTGTGGGAAAAAACCTTAGTGAAGGAAAAAGAGTACAATATTCTTTAGTGATGGGGACTGCCTCATTAAAAACCTTGTCAATAAAAATCTAATGGGAAAAAAACCTGACCAAGGAAAGAAAGAGTACAATCTCCCCCTCTTGTCGACATCAATTGATGTCTTGAAATCGGCGCATCCCATTCTCATGTACCAATCTTTCAAAGGAGGATTTTGGGAGTGACTTTGTAAATAAATCTGCCAGATTGTCACTTAAGCAGATCTGTTGGACATCAATTGTCTATTGATTTTGAAGATCATGAGTGAAGAATAATTTAGGAGAAATATGCTTTGTTCTATCACCTTTGATATATCTGCCTTTAAGTTGAGCAATACATGCTGCATTATCTTCAAACAGGACCGTTGGAGCTATCTTCTGATCAATCAGTCCACATGATGACAGAATATATTGGATCAAACTCCTCAACCAAAAACACTCGCGACTAGCTTCATGTATCGCTAGTATTTCAGCATGATTAGAGGATGTTGCTGCAATCGTCTGTTTTGTGGACCTCCATGATATAGCTGTACCACCATATGTGAATAGGTATCCTGTTTGAGATCTCCCTTTATGTGGATCAGACAAGTATCCAGCATCTGCATAGCCAACTAGTTGTGACTTGGATCCATAGGGATAAAACAATCCCATATCAACCGTTCCATGAAGATATCGAAAGATTTGTTTGATTCCACTCCAATGTCTTCTGGTTGGAGAGGAACTATATCTTACTAGTAAATTCACAGCAAATGATATATCGGGTCGTATATTATTAGCAAGATACATTAGCACTCTAATTGCACTAAGATATGGTACTTCAGGACCAAGGATATCTTCATTTTCTTCTTTAGGACAGAATTGATCCTTTTCCACATCCAAAGATCTTACGATCATTGGGGTACTCAAGGGATGTGATTTATCCATATAAAATCTTTTCAAGATCTTCTCTGTATATGTTGTTTGATGAATAAAGATCCCATTTTTTATATGTTTGATCTGCAGGCCGAGACAAAATTTAGACCTTCCAAGATCTTTCATCTCAAACTCTTCTTTTAGAGTTTTTATAATTGTTGGAATCTCTTCAGGAGTTCCAATGATATTTAAATCATCAATGTACACAGCAATTATAATGAATCCAGATGCAGATTTCTTTAAGAAAACACATGGACAGATATCATCATTCTTGAATCCATTTTTGGCTAGATACTCAGTAAAACGATTATACCACATTCGTCCAGATTACTTTAGACCATATAAAGATCTTTACAATTTAACTGAGTATAACCCCTGCGAATATTCTTTGGATGGTTTAGATATCTTCAGTCCTTCAGGAACTTTCATATAGATATCACGATCTAATGAGCCATATAAATAGGCTGTTACCACATCCATTAAATGCATATGCAGTTAATAAGCTTCTCCGGACCATACAAGTGCACGCCGAGCCCGCCAAAAGGTTTGGTTAAAATATGCCAAATTTCACCAAGTATACAAATCGAACCCAACCATACATACCCCCCAATTATATCTTCCAAATCGTCCACACTAACAATCCATCCCTCTCTTCCAAAAGGTGATTTTAGTAAATAACCAAATATAATACTTGGACTAAGGGTCAAGTTGGTAATTTTTCTTAACGCAATGTTATCGCATCCACTACAGGGGAATACGTTTCTTCATAATCTATACCGTGCCTTTGTGAAAAACCTTGTGCCACAAGTCGGGCTTTGTAGCGCACAACTTCGTTTTTCTCATTTCGTTTTCTCACAAATACCCATCGGTATCCAACAGGTTTTACATCTTTTGGTGTACGAACTACAGGTCCAAAGACTTCACGTTTTACAAGTGAGTCTAGTTCAGCCTTCATGGCTTCTTTCCATTTTGGCCAATCATTTCTTTGTCGACATTCTTCGACTGATCTTGGCTCAATATCCTTACTTTCATGCATGATATTTAATGCCACATTATATGCAAATATTTCATTGACAATTGTCTTATTTCGGTCCCATTTCTCTCCTGTAAAGACATAATTTATCGAAATCTTGTCATTTTCACAATTTTTAGGTACCTGAACGTCTTCTGGCGTTAAAACTATATCAGAATTTTAGACAACTGTAGGTGCCTTTACTGTGTCTTTGTCAACAGGGATAGTATTTACCTCTTTTCTCTTTCGAGGATTTTTGTCTTTGGAACCGACAGGCCTGCCACGCTTCTGGCATGAATTTGTTTCAGTGGTTATTTGTCCTATTGAGACATCAATTTGAATTGGGGCATTTTCCGCTGGTATATACGACTTGGTTATCCTCTTTGTATCAGAAAATGCATCAGACAATTCATTTGCTATTCTTTGCAAATGTATAATCTTTTGAACTTCTAGTTCACATTGCCCTGATCGAGGATCTAAATGCATCAACGATGATGCATTCCAATTTAGTTCCTTTTCAAGAAGCTTACTCTCTCCCCCTAATGTTGGAAATTTTGATTCATCAAAATGACAATCCACAAACCGGACTTTAAATACATCTCCAGTTTGTATCTCAAGATACCTCACTATAGAGGGAGAATCATATCCAACATATATCCCCAATTTTCTTTGGGGTCCCATTTTGGTGCTATTAGGTGGTACAATGGGAACATATATCGCACTCCAAAATATTCTTAAATAGGAAACATTTGGCTGCTGGCCAAAAGCTAATTGCATAGGAGAGAACTGATGGTAACTCGTTGGCCTCAAACGAATAAGTGATGCGGCATGTAAAATAGCATGCCCCCAAACCGAGGTTGGGAGATTTGTTCTCATAAGTAAGGGTCTAGCAATTAATTGGAGGTGTTTAATAAGAAATTCTTCTAACCATTTTGTGTGTGAACATAAGCTACTGGATGTTCAACACTTATTCCATTAGCCATACAATAAGCATCAAAAGCTTGGAAAGTAAATTCACCAGCATTATCAAGATGAATTGCTTTGATTGGATTTTCTGGAAATTGTGCTTTTAATCGAATAATTTGAGCCAGTAATCTCGCAAATGCCAGGTTGCGAGAAGACAATAAGCACACATGTGACCATCTCGAAGATGCGTCTATCAGGACCATAAAATATCTAAAAGATCCACATGGTGGATGAATAGGTCCACATATATCGCCTTGAATCCTTTCGTTCTAGGAATTCAGGGGACTCAAATCCAATCTTTACTAGTGATGGTCTTAAAATTAACTTCCCTTTAGAACATGCAGCACAACAAAATTCACTAGTTTTAATAATCTTTTGGTTCTTTAGTAAATGTCCATGAGAGTTTTTAATAATTCTCCTCATCATGGTTGTTCCCGGATGACCCAATCTATCATGCCAAGTTATGAATTCATTTGGGCTAGTAAACTTCTGGTTTACAATGGCATGTGATTCGATTGCATTAATGTTGGTATAATACAACCCAGATGAAAGTGAGGGTAATTTTTCTAATATAACTTTCTTATTTGAATCATGAGTTGTGATACATAAATACTCATGATTTCCCTCATTCATTGTCTTAACATGATATCCATTTCGGTGAATATCTTTGAAACTCAACAAGTTCCTCAGGGACTTGGTAGATAATAGTGTATTATTTATTATAAATTTTGTTCCTCCAGGAAACAAAATTATAGCTCTTCCAGAGTCTTCTATCACACTGCCTGAGCCAATAATATTATTAACATATTCCTCTTTTGGCACAAGATGGGTAAAATATATATCACTTTTGAGAATGATGTGCGAACTTGCACTATCCGCAAGGCATATATCTTCATTATATATCCTTGCCATTTCTTCAAAGACAAATAATAATAATAAAGTGATTAGTATGCACAGTTAAATTGAATACTTGATTGAAATTTTTTTCTAAGAAACACTGTACATAAAAATAATGTCATATACTAAAATTTTATTTTAAAACTTGACACATTTAATGATTTCAAAATTCATAAACATTAATATTTCATTATTTATATACATCACATTTGAAACTTAAATACATAGAAAATAAAACTTAACAATAAGTTCTTTACATTATTTATTTACGTAGATACTGTTCATACCCTGGGTCGAGCTGTCCGACCCGGGATGTTTAGCGACAAGGCGACCGACCTCTTCAGGTCAGACTATCCGACCTCTTCTCAAAGAGCTCGGCCAAATTTCCAGGAAAGCCCAATAAAGGGCTCAGATAGAAGAACACGACCCAAATCCAAAGGCAGCCCAAGCCTATAGAGATAAGGGCAGTTCCCTTGAAGATAAGATAAGATAAGATAACTATCTTATCCCCAGAAAGGTCATCCTCTACTATTATAAATACACTGGAGCACCCAGGTATAACTCATACTCTGATTCCACAAAAAACCTGCTTAATACCCTTGCTAACTTAAGCATCGGAGTCCCTTGCAGGTACCACCACCCTCCGGTAACAAAGGATCAGCAGCATAGCCAGTTCAACAAGCCAAACACGTCAGCTCCGACCAGTACAGAAGATCTCGTTCGAGATCGACCTACAGTTTCAGGTAACCCTCGGAATATTGGCACCGTTGCCGGGGACTCTGGAAGTCATTCCACCACCATGGCAGACGACCATGACAACGACCACGACTCGGATCTAGAAGATAGAACGCCGCACAAAAATGCAGACACTACACCAAAAGATATCCCGCAACCTAACGGAGATAAGAGTTCACCAAACCTGGGAGCCCTGGAGGCGCTTCAAGACCATTTAAAACAACTTGAAAAAGAAGCCCAACATCAACGAGAAGCTGGGAAAGACTTACAAAGGGAAATAAGGCGACGCCGGGAATTAGAAGACAAACTTCTAAAACTTGAAGCCGATCTCAAGGCCAAAGCTACTTGATCCACTCATGAGGATAGCTCCCGCAAGGACCAAGATCCATTCACCAAGGAGATCATGAAGACCAAAATTCCAAAAGACTTTAAACTCCTGGATATGACTTTATACGATGGCACGGCAGATCCCAGCCATCACATCAGTAATTTCAGGAGTCGAATGTACCTCACCGACGCCTCAGACACAATCCGCTGTAAAGCCTTCCCGACAACCTTAACAAAAACGGCGATTAAGTGGTTCGAAAATCTACCCCCTAGGTCCATCTCAAGCTTCAACGACCGACCTAGCCAAGAAGTTTCTAGCCAGATTCTCTATCCAGAAAGACAAAACCAAGCACGCCCCAAGCCTACTAGGGATCAAACAAGGAGATCAGGAGAGTCTCCGCAGCTACATAGAAAGATTCAACAAAGCACGTCTAGACATACAAAGTCTACCAACAGAGGCCGCCATTATGGGTCTTATCAATGGCTTGCGAAAGGGAGCTTTTAGCCACTCTATATCGAAAAACATCTCATATCTCTGAACGAAGTGCAAGAACGAGCAGAGAAGTACATCAACATGGAGGAAAACTCTCGACTAGGAGAGACCTCAAAATCCAGATTCTCCAACTCCTCCCGAAATAAGGACAAAGAATTTAAGAAAAAAGAGGATCAACATGGGGAAAAGATCAAAAAATACCACAATTATACCCCTCTTCGGGTGTCTCTTGTGGATGTCTATAGAGAAGTATGCCATACTGAAAAGATACCTCCAGCTCGACCACTCAAAAGCAAAAAAGGAGGAAGAAACCGGGCTTAATATTGTGAATATCATCGAATCTATAGACATTCCACCAACGAATGTTTTGACCTAAAAAATATCATAGAAAAACTGGTAAGAGAAGGAAAGTTAGATCGGTATTTAGCCAGCCGAGCAGACGATCCAAGAAAAAGAAGAAGGGACGAAGATGTCAGACGGTCTGAACGACCATCTCGTTCGCCCGAGAGACATGTTCACATGATACACGGAGGATTTGCGGGAGGAGGTATCTCCAAATCATCTCGCAAAAGACATCTTAAAGATGTATATCATGTCGAGGGAAAAGAGGAAGCACCCGACATCCCCACAATCACTTTTACCAAAGAGGATGCAGCTGGCATTATCTTGGGACATGACGATCCCATGGTCATCACATCATATTGGCCAACGCAAATCTCCACCGCACACTGGTAGACCAAGGAAGTTCGGCCGACATCTTGTTCAAAAGAGCATTCGACAAACTCGGCCTGGAAGAAAAAGAGCTCAGAGCATATCCAAACAACCTGTTCGGGCTGGGAGATACTCCAATCCTACCACTTGGGTACATCTCATTACACATGAACTTTGGAAAAGGAAATTGGTCAAGGACACTTAATATAGACTACATCGTGGTCGACGTGAGTTCAGCCTACAATGCCCTAATAGGTCGGACAACGTTAAATCAGCTCGGCGCAGTAGTCTCAACCTACACCTGTGCATGAAATTCCCAACCACAGAAGGAATAGCTACAATAAAAGCAGATTAGAAGACGGCGCGCCGCTGTTATAACGAAAGTCTAAACCTCAGGGGCAGAGGAGAAGAACTCCACACCATCGAACTTGGTGGAGTTCGAGAAAGGGAAGAACTCCGTCCACAACCTGAAGGCGAAGTAGAAAAAGTCCAAATCGGAGATGTCCCAGACAAAACAACCAACATTGGAACAATCCTAAAAGGAGATATAAAAGAATCACTCGTACGGTTCTTACGAGATAACGTCGACCTCTTTGCATGGAAGGCTGCAGACATGCCGGGCATAGACCCTAAGTTAATGTGCCACAAGCTGGCAATCTACCCAGGATCTCGGCCAGTACAGCAGAGGCGTAGAAAGCTCAGACCAGAATGATCCCAAGCTGTGGAAGAGCAGGTACAAGCCCTATTGGAGGCAGGATTCATAAGAGAAGTCAAGTACCCACTATGGTTAGCTAACGTCGTCTTGGTGAAAAAATCAAATGAGAAGTGGCGGATGTGCACCGACTACACTGATCTCAACAAAGCCTGCCCAAAGGATCCATATCCACTCCCAAGTATCGACGCTCTGGTGGATGCCTCCTCTGAATGCAAATACCTCTCGTTTATGGACGCTTACTCAGGATACAATCAAATCCCGATGTACCCACCCGATCAAGAAAAAACCTCATTTTTAACCCCAAAAGCAAACTACTGCTACATCGTCATGCATTTTGGACTCAAAAACGCGGGAGCTACTTATCAGAGATTAATGAATAAGGTCTTTACAGACCACATCGGGAAAATCATGGAAGTCTATGTGGACGACATGTTAATAAAGACCCAAAGTGAAGAGACGTTACTGTCCGACCTAACCCAAGTATTCAACACTATAAGAAGGCATGGCATGCGACTTAATCTTGCAAAATGCACCTTCGCAGTAGAAGCTGGCAAATTCTTAGGTTTTATGCTCACACAAAGAGGAATCGAGAAAAATCCAGATAAAATTCGGGCCATACTCGACATGAAGAGCCCGACTTGTGTCAAAGAGGTACAACAACTCAATGGAAGGTTGGTAGCCTTGTCCAGATTTCTAGCTGGATCGACAATAAGATCTCTCCCCTTCTATGCCACTCTAAGAAAGGGAAAGAGATTTGAATGGACAACGGAGTGCGAGCAAGCTTTCCAAGATTTCAAAAGATTCCTGGGACAACCACCTATTCTAACTCACCCACGGGAAGGAGAACCATTTATATTGTACCTCGCAGTAGGAAATCGGGCAGTAGCCTCAGCACTGGTCCGAGAAGATGACCGCGGACAACAGCCCATATACTTCATCAGCAAAGCACTACAAGGATCCGAGCTGAACTACCAAAAAATAAAAAAATTCGCCTATGCTCTCATATTAACATCTCAATGACTTCGCCCATATTTTCAAGCCCACACCATTAGGGTTCGAACCAACCAACTCATAAAAGGGATCTTACAGAAAACAGACTTAGCAGGCAGAATCTTGCAATGGGCAGTCGAATTGTCCGAATTCGACCTTCAATACGAAGGTCAGACAGCCATCAAATCGCAATATCTGGCCGACTTCATTGCAGAATTTACAGACACCCCGGAAATCCCTACAGAATGGAATCTCTATGTAGACGGTTCCTCAAATAAAACTGGAAGTGGTGCAAGTGTGATAATTGAAAGTGACCAGGGAACCCAAATTGAACTTTCCCTCAAATTCGGGTTCCCTACCTCAAACAACCAAGCTGAATATGAGGCGCTACTAGCTGGTTTGAAGCTGGCTAGGGAGGTTGGAGCTCAAAAGCTTATCATCTTCAGCGACTCGCAAGTAGTCACCTCACAAATAGCAGGGAGCTACAAAGCCAAAGATCCCACCATGAAAAGGTACTTGGACAAAACTAGGGAACAGCTCGGACAACTCGGGGAATATGAGGTCCGCCACATACCCCGAGAACAGAATGCCCGAGCTGATGCACTCTCAAAATTAGCCAGCACTAAACCAGGGGGCAACAATAGAAGCCTCATCCAGGAAATGCTGCAGAACCAATCAATCTCGGAAGAAGAAAAAGTCCTAGCCATAATAGATCTGGATCAAGGATGGATGACTCCCATAATTAACTACCTCAAAACAGAAATACTCCCTACAAATGAAAAGGAGGCAAAGAGGTTAAAACGGGAGGCACAATACTACACTATCATAAATAATACTCTATACAAAAGAGGGGTTTCAATACCATTGTTAAAATGTGTGCCGACTTCCAACACAAAGGAAGTTTTAGAAGAAGTACATAGTGGCATCTGTGGCAATCATCTCGGAGCGCAGGCACTTACCAAAAAAGTATTCCGGGAAGGATTTTATTGGCCAACTCTACAAAAGGAAGCCACATAGTTCGTAAAGACATGTCCACCATGTCAGAAACACGCCAATTTTCACATCTCCCCGCCAGAAGAACTCATCAGTGTAACCTCACCTTAGCCATTCGCAAAATGGGGACTCGACCTTTTCGGACCTTTCCCTCAGGGATCGGGACAAGTCAAATTTCTCATAGTAGGGGTAGACTATTTCACAAAATGGATCGAGGCAAAACCTCTAGCTAACGCCACTGCTCAAAGAAGTCGAAAATTCCTATATAGAAATATTGTCACAAGGTTTAGGGTTTCACACTCCATCACCATGGACAATGGCACTCAATTTACAGATACAGGCTTCAGAAAATTGGTGGCCGATCTGAACATAAAATACCAATTTACATCCGTAGAACACCCCCAGACCAACGGGCAAGCGGAAGCTGCTAACAAAGTCATATTGGCCGGGTTAAAACGGAGATTACAGGATGCAAAGAGAGCCTGAGCCGAAGAATTTCCACAAGTCCTATGGGCATATCGAACAATGCCACATTCCACCACAAAGGAATCACCTTTCCGACTAGCCTACGGAACGGAGGCAATGATCCCAGTGGAGGTCGAAGAAGGGTCGCCCAGAGTAATCCACTATAATGAAGAAGCAAACTCCCAACTTCAAAGGGAAGAACTCGACCTACTTCCAGAAATCCGAGAAAGAGCTCGGATCAGGGAAGAGGCATTAAAACGTCGAATGGCTTCAAGATACAATCAAAAGGTAGTGCCGCAAGGTTTTGCCGAAAACGACCTCATCCTAATCCGAAATGATATCGGAACAACTCGACCTGGAGAAGGAAAGCTGGCAGCAAACTGGAAAGGACCATACCGAGTCATAGAAGTACTTGGAAAGGGCTACTATAAACTGTCCGAAATCGAAGGGCGGGAGCTTCCTAGGTCATGGCATGCCTGCAACCTAAGAAGGTACTATAGTTGAAGGTAATAAAGATCTTAGGATAAGGTGCACTCTTTTTCCTGTAAAGGTTTTTTAATGAGGTGCCAAGCCAAGATCTACAAACTGCCCGACTTAGAGGGATAAAACTCCTACATGTATATATCTGCATTTTCTTTTGAATAAAGTTTTTAGATTTTCTACAAATTCTCAAGACGCATTAGTCTGAAACGCTAAAAAATTCATCGCCCGATTATAAAGCTACAAGATCGGTAGAAAGTGAAGATCAAATTCACTGTCCACAATAAAGACCAAAGAAGATGAAAACCAAATTCATCAAAAGATCGACCAAACAAGGATCAAACCTAACTTCGACAAAATCGGCAAAGATGAAAAAGCGACGAAAACAGAATAATGTAAGAAGTTATCGAAAGTGATCCATAGAAAGGACCTGACGAGGTCCTAATAAAATGGGTTGCTAAAAATAACTTAAAAGACAGGCCGATATAAAGAAGTCGGACCAGTCGACCACAATAACCAAAGTTATAAAAAGTCAATCCCTGGAAAGAGGCCTAGCCAGCCCTAAAAAAGAGGATTACTAGAAATAACTTAGAAGAGACCGACATGATGAAGTCGGCCTCCCACAAACAAGTTATAAAAAGTAATCCCTAAAAGAGACCTGACAAAGGTCCAAAAAGAGGATTACTAGAAATAACTTAGAAGAGACCGACATGATGAAGTCGGCCTCCCACAAACAAGTTATAAAAAGTAATCCCTAAAAGAGACCTGACAAAGGTCCAAAAAGAGGACTACTAGAAATAACTTAGGAGGGACCAACGTAAAGAAGTCGGCTCAAAAACCTTAACGTTATAAAAAGTAATTCCTAACAGAGACCTAACAAAGGTCCAAACAAAACGGATTACTAGAAATAACTTCAGGCAGAAATGAGGAAGTCGGCATACAAAGTTGGATCCAAACATCCACAACCTCAAAAGAATCAAGCCACAAGTATGAAAATACAAAGGCAATCAAAAGAGGTCGGACAACAAGGCTCCAACACTCCCAAAAACCTAAAAAGGTACCATACAGATGCAGACAAACATGTAATGAAAAGCATAAGTTATAATAATAACAAACCCAAGAGCTTGAGAAACTACTTTGTTTTTCAAAATAAAGTTGCTAAAAAAAGCAACTAAAAGAGTATCAAGAAGTCAGAACCACAAAACTTCAAAATATAAAAAGTTCAAAGCCCACAAGCCGGGCTATATACAAAACATAATCATAGAGGATCCAAAGAGTTCCCAGTCGTAGTATCACGAGGAGAAGGAGGACGAGTCTGAAGAGGCACCGCATCTACTGTCCCATCATCCCGGTTCAGGACCTGATAATCAAGATCCGACTCAGGATGACCAACCTCAGCTGCAGGAGTTGAAGAAGTCGGTGCAACAGAAACTTTGGCAGCAGGCACAGGAGGAGGCTCGACATCGTCATCATCATCAGGATCATCAGGGATAATTTTACCATCCTTCACAATGTTGTCCAAGCTGAACAGAGTAAGGTCGAGCTCGGGCGCAAGAACTCGAACCTGCTCCTTCAAATTCTCATAAGCAGCATTAACACTACCTACAAGATGACCTTGAAGCTCGGCATAATCAGCTCGGACAAACTCCAAACTCTCCCTAAGATCTATCATCTCCCTGTAAGTGGTGACGTAGCTCTCCTTATGCTTCAACGCTGTATCCTCAGCCAACTTTGCAGAAGCCGCCAAAGCAATAGCTCTAGTCTTCTCACCCTCCAACTCTTTCTCCAACTTAGCCACTTTTATCTTAAGCTCTTCCTTCAAACCCTTCATCCGATCGAACTCTGATTTGGCCTCCTCCATGAAGGCCTTCGTTGCATGGATAGGAAGATCCTGGGTAGTTCGGTACAGAGCCGCCCCCATATGTGCCATTTTAATACTACTACGGGTAATGAAGTCCAAGTGACGAAGAAGAGAAACATCATCAGTAGGAATGACACCATAGGGACCGATCTGCTGGTCGACAAACCCAACAGCGTCAAAGTCAGGAGCATCTAAATTGAAGGGCTCAACGGTCCGAGGTCTTTTTGAAGGAGGAACGGCCGTAGGAGAAGAGACAGCAGCAGAAGCCTGGGAAGGATCAAGCACATGGACCCGAGGGGTAGGAATCATTCTCCTCGGTCCAGGAGAACTCGGCACCGGCTGTTTGGGAGGAACACGAGAAGACCCTTCCCCAGCCACTCTGGCCGAGATGTTTTGGCCACAGTAGCCTTCCTCGCCTTTTTAAAGGCTTTCATAGACTCATTATTCTTGTCCATCTCTGAAAAACAGAATCAACCATAGAAGCAGATTACAAACTGGAAAAAGAAGCAAGCAAAGTAAAAACAGAGCAAAATATATTGATCAATACCCAGCGCAGTTCGGACGAGGAATGGATCCCCCAAAAACTTCTTGGTATCAAGATGGGGAGGTTCCCCCCAAATATCCTCCAAGACATTTACAAAAAACTGCTCGACCTCGTCAAGCATATCCCACGTGTATTGAGATACTACCACTTTCTTTTGCCAACACAAGGGGAAGTCAGGCTCATTATTTGCTTCTAAGAAAAACGGTCGAGCTCCCTTAACAGCTCGGACCTTAAAAAAGTAATACTTAAAATCCCTAAAGGACTCATCATACATAGCAAAAACTTTATGTCCCTGGGCAGACCTAAAAGAAACCCAAGAAGCTTTCTTTTTGGTAGTCCCAGGCTTGGTTAAAATAAAGAGATATAGAAAGGGAGTCTGAGAAGGTGTAACGTCCAAATCTTGGCAAAGCAACTGAAAGATCTTGATAAAATCCCAAGAGTTCGGATTGAGTTGGAATGGATCTACGTTACGTGACCATAACAAATCGGTCTCAAAGGAAGTGAAAGGAAAAGTAATATTCAATTGGCTGAAAAAATGGTCATAAGCATAAAAGAAAGGGAACTCCCCTCGGGTCAGAGCAGGAAAGCAAACCCTCTCCTCAGAATCAGGCACCACCAATTCATAGTTCTTTTCCTAATCTCTACTCTTACAGAGACGATGATGTTTCCTAAGTTCCACACAAAACTCAGCATTCACCACAGAAACACACATTAACACAAGGGAGTCCAACCAGTCGGACATCCCCTCAGGAACCTTAGAAGACGTCTCAACAATATTTCTGTGAGAAGACATGGCCAACTAGTCCTACAAATAAGAAAATAAAATGGATTACTAACCAAAAATAGCTCGGGTGAAATCAGAACAACTCGGACAAACATGACACAGAGCAACACAAACAGCAAAAGGAAAACCCCAAGACACACACCAAGGTCCAGGGGCATCCTTTGGAAGCAAAGACAAAAGAAGAAAGACTCAGGAAAGGGCTATGAAGCTACACCCCAAAACTTTCAGCAAAGAAAATCCCCTTTCAGACAAACAACAACACGAGAAAAAAAATCAAAGCTACCCCAACAAGATGAATCTTCTTTCAGTCAACACTCCGAAATAAAAGCTACAAACCAAATAAGCCACCTCTCGAACTACAGTTTCAATCTATCAGCAAAGGAACTACCAAGTAACAAAACATGCCAAGTGGAAATCATCAAAGACGCAAACCTTTTTTTCAGAATCAAAACGAGCCACCAGAAAAATCGTTACTTTCTACAAAATTCATCAACAAAATTACCAACATGGCAAAAGTCATCAAAGGAGCAATCTTTTGGAGAAAGCAAACAGGTTCATAAAAGCCCCAGTAACAACACGCAGAGGAGCACTAAAAACAAACACACAAAATTCTCAGCTGACAGGGAACCCACTCAAGAGCATACACAAGACTAAAAAACCAGAAAAACATGCATCACATCAACAATCGAGCATAACAAGCAAAATCAAAACTTTACTGTTCCGAGGGTTACCTGAAACTAGAGGTCGATCTCGGATGAGATCTTCGGTACTGGTCGGAGATGGTGTGTCCGGCTGGCTGGTGGCGGCCGGAGCTGTTGTGTCCGACTTGTTGGACTTGCTGCACTGCTGATCCTCGGCCACCGGAGGGTGGGGGGTACCTGCAAGAGACTCCGATGCTTAAGTTAGCACGGGTATTAAGCAGGTTTTATGTAGAATCAGAGTATGAGTTATACCTGGGTACTCCAGTGTATTTATAGTAGTGTGGGCTGACCTTTCTGATAAGATAAGTTAGTTATCTTATCTTATCCTGTTTTGGACGAAGTCAGCTTATCTTCAAGGGAACCGCCTTTGTCTCTATAGGCTGGGATTGCCTTTGGATTTGGGTCGTGTTCCTCTATTTGGGCCCTTTATTGGGCTTTTCTGTCGATTTGGCCGAGCTCTTTTAGAAGAGGTCGGGTAGTCTGACCTGAAGAGGTCGGTCGCTGTGTCGCCGATCATCCCGGGTCGGATAGCTCGACCCAGGGTATGAACAGTGCCCCTGCTTGAGCTCGGTCTTCTTTTGAGGTTGAGTTCTTTGACTTCGGTCTAGTGAGGCTGAACTCAAGCATTTTGTCGATTCCTTTGAAACAGCTTTTGAATGTAGAACGTTTCCTCTAAAAGCGCGCTTTTATATCGGCGCTTTAGAAACGTGCAAGGGTTTAATGCTTTCATTAATTTTGTCATTAATTGCCCCGTTTCCCTTTGGCTCTTTCATTTTGATTTTGAAAACCCCAAAAATAGTTTCTCTCCTTCGCCCTTTTCGTAACTTCTTTCTCTGCTCTCTTCGCTCTCTGTTTTTTATTTTGTTCTTCTGCTTCCTTGCGTTGCGACGTTGCTTGGTTATTTTCTTGGGTAGCTTTTATTTCTGCGCTTCCGTCTTTCTCCTCGAAGTTTCTCATTGTCTCCAGGTTAGTCCCGTTTCATATATTCTTCTTGTTTTGCTTTGATTTTGACCCTTTCTTTAGAGAAAGTGATCTTTTGTTTTGTTATGCCGTATTGTTGTGCGTTCTGGGAGTTTCTTCATTTTTTGCATGGTCCTTTTTGCCTTTGCTTAATGCTTTTAGGGTTTTTCATGTTCTTTGTTGTTTCCGTTCTGATGCCGTTTATCCAGAAAAAACTCGTATCTGTTTCTTGCTTTTATTTGACGATTGCTTTGCCTGATTCTGAAAAAGTTCGCACCTTTGATGGTTTCTTCTTGGCGTACTTGATTTTGGGAATGCTTTTGCTGATAGATTGTGATGACTTTTTCTTTTGACACTACTTGCTATTTAAAGTCTTTTTCTTGTTTGAAAAATGCTGGGGTGGGAGCTGTAGATTTTCCTGGAAACCTTGCTTTGTTACTGCCTCCAAAGGATGCCCCAAGATTTTGGTTTGAGTCTTGGGGTTTTCCTTTTCTGTGTGTTCGCCTGCATCGTATTGAGTTGTTTTCTTCCCTTGTCCGAGATGTTTTTAGTAATCCCATATTCTTTTCTTACTTGTAGGATTAGTTGGCCTCATGTCTTCTCGCAATAACATTGTAGAGATGTCTTCCAGAGTTCCCGAGGGGATGTCCGATTGGCTGGACTCCCTTGTTTTGTTGTGTGTTTCTATTGTGGATGCTGAATTTGGACAGAGCTGAGGAAGCGCCATAGGATTTGTGATAACCGTGCCCGCGAGAGTGATTACGAGCTTGTTGCTCCTGATTCCGATGAGAGAGTTTGTTTTCCGACTTCCGTCGAGGGGGAGCGTCCCTCTTTCTATGCTTATGAATACTTCTTCAGCCAATTAAACGTTACTTTCCCTTTTACTGCTTTTGAAACTGACTTGTTGTGGTCCTGCAATATTGCTCCGTCCCAGCTTCATCCTAACTCCTGGGGTTTTATCAAAATATTTCAGCTTCTTTGTCAGGAGTTGGACATAACACCTTCTGAAACTCTTTTCCTTTATCTTTTTGTCTCGGCCAAACCTGGAGGTTCCTCCAAAAGAAAGCTTCCTGGGTTTTCTTCAGGTCAGCCCAGGGGCATAAAGTTTTTGCCATGTATGACGAGTCGTTTAAGAATTTTAAGAACTATTTCTTCCGAGTCCGTGCCGTTGAAGGGGTTTGCCCCTTTTTTTTTATGAAAATGATGAGCCTGCTTTTCCTCTGGAGTGGCAAAAGAATGTAAGAGTGCCACGTTACACATGGGAAATGCTTAGTGAGGTTGAGCAGGCCTTTGTAGTTGTTCTTGAAGATTTGTGGGGGAAGCCTCCCGCTCCCTACTTGGACACGAAGAGATTTTTGAGTGATCCATCTTTGGTTCGGGCTGCTTTGGGTACTGTCTGATTTGTTTTTGTACTTGCTCCCGAGCTTTGCTTCTTCTGTGTTGTAACTTATCTTTGATTTTTGTGTTTTTCAGAGATGTTGAAAAATAATGATTCCATGAGGGCCTATAAGAAGGCGAAGAAGGTGACCGCTACTTTAAACATCTCGGCCAAGGCGGTTGGAGAGGGATCTTCTCAGCCTCCAGTTAAACCCCCTATATCGAGTTCTCCCGGGCCGAGAAAAGCAATTCCTACTCCTCGGGTCCGTCTGGCCGATCCTCCACAATCTTCTGTTGCAACTTCCGGTGCCCCTCCTAGTAAAAAGCAAAAAACAATTGAGCCTTTCAACCTTGATGCTCCTGACTTTGATGCGGTTGAGTTTGTAGATCAACAAATCGGCCCTTATGGTGTTCTTCCTATGGATGACGTGTCGCTTCTTCATCATTTTGATTATATCACCCGAAGTGGTATCAAGTTGGCACACATGGGGGCAGCCCTATATCGAACTGCTCAAAGTCTTCCTCTCCATGCCACTAAAGCTTTTATGGAGGAGGCCAAGCAGGAGTTTGATCGGATGAAGGGCTTGAAGGAGGAACTTGAAGTAAGGGTGGCCAAGTTGGAGAAAGACTTGGAGAATGAAAAGGCTAGCTCTACTTCTCTGGCTGGTTCTCTGAGACTGGCCGAGGACACGGCTATGCGGCATAAGGACAGTTATTTGACGTCTTACCGGGAGGTGTTGCGTCTGAGAGAAGAGTTGGAGAATGCCCGGGCTAATTATTCCGAATTCCAAGGTCATCTTGTTGGCAGTGTAACTGCTGCCTATGAGAACCTGAGGGAACAAGTTCGGGTTATTGCTCCCGAGGCCGACCTAACCCTCTTTAGCTTGGAGAACGTTGTCAGGGATGGCAAGGTTGTCCCTGATGACGAGGATGAGGATGATGTCGATCCTCCCCCTGTAGCCTCTACCAAGGTGTCGATTTCTGCTGTCCCTGCCGAGGTTGGTCCTTCCGCTTCTGACCCCGACTGCCAGATCTTGAACCGGGATGACGGTACTGTAGATGCCGTTCCTCTCCAGACTCGGCCTCCGTCTCCTCAGCCTGATGCTGCTAAAAAATCTTCTGACCCTTAGTTTTAATCTTTATTCTAGATATGTAGTTGGCCCGGCTTGTGGGCTTTTTTAAACTCTTTATGTTTTGTTAATTGCTGACACTTTCCCGTTGCTTGCCCAGCAACTTTTGTTTTTTATGAAAAACAAATGGTGGCATGCTTTAGCTTTTTTGAGATAGGTTTTGGTGGCCTCTGAGGCTTTTATAACCTTGTGGATGATATCTCGCTTTTGTGCTTGACTTGGTATCTCTTTTGGATTGCTTTGTACTTTGTATCTTGAATCCTTTGTGGTTGTGACTAGGTAGGTCTAACTTGATTTTTGGTTTGTTCTCGCTTCGGTTTGTATTTCTGACGATTTGTAACCGATTTCTTCAAGTTAGTCCTCCGAGTTGTTTTCGCAGCCCTTTTCTAAGTTATCTTTGTAATCCTCTTTTTTGGATGTTTGTCCGATCTCTTTCAGGGATTACTTTTATAACTTTTTAGTTGTAGGAGTCCGACTTGGTTATATTGGTCTCCTTTAAGTTATTTGTAGTCCTCTTTCTTGGATCTTTGTCAGATCTCTTTCAGGGACTACTTTTATAACTTTTTAGTTGTAGGAGTCCGACTTGGTTGTATCGGTCTCCTTTAAGTTATTTGTAATCCTCTTTCTTGGATCTTTGTTAGATCTCTTTTAGGGACTACGTTGATAACTTTTTAGTTGTAGGAGTCCGACTTGGTTATATCGGTCTCCTTTAAGTTATTTGTAGTCCTCTTTCTTGGATCTTTGTCAGATCTCTTTCAGGGACTACGTTGATAACTTTTTAGTTGTAGGAGTCCGACTTGGTTATATCGGTCTCCTTTAAGTTATTTGTAGTCCTCTTTCTTGGATCTTTGTCAGATCTCTTTCAGGGACTATGTTGATAACTTTTTAGTAGTAGGAGTCCGACTTGGTTATATCGGTCTCTTTTAAGTTATTTGTAGTCCTCTTTCTTGGATCTTTGTCAGATCTCTTTCAGGGACTACGTTGATAACTTTTTAGTAGTAGGAGTCCGACTTGGTTATATCGGTCTCCTTTAAGTTATTTGTAGTCCTCTTTCTTGGATCTTTGTCAGATCTCTTTCAGGGACTACGTTGATAACTTCTCATTTTGGGCTGACTTTGTCATGTCGAGCCCTTCTAAGTTAAAGTAATCCTCTTTAATAGGGTTGGCCAGACCTCTTTCCAGGGTTTACTTATAACTTGGGTTGACTTGGTCCGACTTCTCAATGTCGGCCAGTCTTTAAGTTATTATTTTAGCATTCCACAAGACCTCGTCAGGTTCTTTTTTTGGATCGCTTTCGATAACTTCTTACATTATTCTGTGTTCATCTTTGCCGATCTGTAGAAAGTGGTTGTCATTTCTAGATCGTCCTTTGGGTGAATCGCGTTTTCACCTTTATCGGACGGTTGTCTTTATCGTGATCGTGCAGTGAAATTGTTTTTCACTTTCTGCCGATCTGTTGCTTTATAATCGGACGATGAATACTTCAGATTAATGCGTCTTGAAATCTTTGTAGAATATCTAAAATATATTTTATTTAAAGGAAGAGTGCAAGTATATACATATGAGATTGTCTGAGTCTCAACTTGGTGCCTCATTTAAAAAACCTTTTCAGGAAAAAGAGTGCATCCAATGATGAGATCTTTTATCTTTTCTAACTGTAGTACCTTCTGAGGTTGCAGGCGTGCCATGACCTGGGAAGCTCTCGTCCATCGAGTTCAGACAGTCTGTAGTAGCCCTTTCCAAGTACTTTTACAATTCGGTAAGGCCCTTTCCAGTTCGCTGCCAGCTTTCCCTCTCCTGTTCGAGTTGTTCCGATGTCATTTCGGATTAGTATGAGATCATTTTCTGTGAAATTTCTCGGCACTACCTTTTGATTATATCTGGAAGCCATTCGGCGTTTTAGAGCTTCTTCCCTGATCCGAGCTCTTTCTTGGATTTCGGGTAGCAAGTCGAGCTCTTCTCTCTGAAGTTGGAAGTTTGCGTCCTCATTATAGTGAACTACTCTAGGCGACCCTTCCTCAATCTCTATTGGAATCATCGCCTCCGTTCCGTATGCTAATCGAAAGGGGGATTCCTTCGTGGTGGAATGTGGCGTTGTTCGATATGCCCACAGGACCTGTGGGAGCTCTTCTGCCCAGGTTCCCTTTGCATCTTGTAATCTCCGTTTTAATCCAGCCAGTATGACTTTGTTGGCAGCTTCGGCCTGCCCATTGGCTTGTGGATGTTCGACGGAGGTGTACTGGTGCTTTATACCCAAGTCGGCTACTAGTTTTCTGAAGCCTGCATCTGTGAATTGGGTGCCATTGTCTGTGGTTATTGAATATGGAACCTCGAACCTTGTGACAATGTTCCGATATAAGAACTTCCGGCTTCTTTGAGCGGTGGCATTGGCTAGGGGCTCTGCCTTGATCCACTTTGTAAAGTAATCTACTCCCACTATGAGAAATTTAACTTGTCCTGATCCCTGTGGGAAGGGGCCGAGAAGATCGAGTCCCCATTTTGCAAACGGCCAAGGCGAAGTCACGCTGATGAGCTCTTCTAGTGGGCGATGTGAAAGTTGGCATGTTTTTGACATGGTGGACATGTCTTTACAAATTCTGTGGTTTCTTTCTGTAGAGTTGGCCAATAAAATCCTGCCCGAAGTACTTTTTTGACCAGGGCTCGTGCTCCGAGATGATTGCCACAGATGCCGCCGTGTATTTCTTCTAGCACTTCTCTTGTGTTGGAGGTCGGCACGCATTTTAGTAAAGGTATTGAGATTCCTCTTTTGTACAGGATATTGTTTATGATAGTGTAATACTGTGCCTCCCTTTTTAACTTCTTTGCCTCCTTTTTTTCTACGGGGAGTGTTCCTTCTTTGAGGTATTTGATTATGGGGTCATCCATCCTTGGTCCTGACTTGTTATAGCCAGGACTTTTTCCTCTTCCGAGATTGATGGGTTTTGCAACATTTCCTGGATGAGGCTTCTATTGTTGCCCCCTGGTTTGGTGCTGGCTAGTTTTGAGAGTGCATCAGCTCAGGCATTTTGTTCGCAGGGTATGTGGCAGATCTTATATTCCCCGATTTGTCCGAGTAGTTCCTTGGTTTTATCCAAATATTTTTTCATGGTGGGGTCTTTGGCTTGGTAGCTCCCTGTTATTTGTGATGTGACCACTTGTGAATCGCTGTAAATGTTGAGTTTTTGAGCTCCGACCTCTTTAGCCAGCTTCAAACCAGCTAATAATGCTTCATATTCCGCTTGGTTATTGGAGGCCGGAAACCCGAACTTAAGGGAGAGCTCAACTTGGGTTCCTTGGTTGCTTTCTATTATCACGCCTGCGCCGCTTCCAGTTTTATTTGAGGAACCGTCCACGTAGAGATCCCATTCTGTGGGAGTTTCCAGGGTATCTGTGAATTCTGCGATAAAATCGGCCAGATACTGTGACTTGATGGCCGTCCGGGCTTCGTATTGGAGGTCGAATTCTGACAACTCGACTGCCCATTGTAGAATTCTGCCTGCTAAATCTGTTTTCTGTAATATTCCTTTTATGGGCTGGTTAGTTCTAACCTTAATGGTGTGAGCCTGGAAGTACGGGCGGAGTCGTCGAGATGTTAGGATGAGAGTATAGGCAAATTTTTCTATTTTCTGGTAGTTCAGCTCGGATCCCTGTAGTGCTTTACTAATTAAGTAGACGGGTTGTTGCCCATTTTCGTCTTCTCTGACTAGTGCTGAGGCTATCTCCCGGCTTCCTACTGCGAGATATAATATGAGTGGTTCTCCTTCTCGTGGTCGAGATAGGATAGGTGGCCGTCCTAAGAACTCCTTGAAGTCTCGGAAAGCTTGCTCACATTCTGTCGTCCATTCGAACTGTTTTCCCTTTCTTAAAGTAGCATAGAAGGGGAGAGATTTTATCGCAGCTCCTGCTAAGAATCGGGATAGGGCGGCTAGTCTCCCGTTGAGTTGTTGTACTTCTTTGACACAGGTTGGGCTCTTCATGTTGAGTATAGCTTGACATTTGTCTGGATTTGCTTCAATTCCCCTTTGTGTGAGCATGAAGCCTAAGAATTTGCTTCTTCAACTGCGAAGATGCATTTCGCGGGGTTGAGTCGCATGTTATGCTTCCTTATAGTGTCAAACACTTGAGCCAGGTCAGATAATAGTGTATCTTCGCTTTGTGTTTTTATCAACATGTCATTCACATAGACTTCCATGATTTTTCTGATGTGATTCGAGAAGACTTTATTCATTAGCCTTTGATAGGTAGCTCCCGCGTTCTTGAGACCGAAAGGCATCACGATGTAGCAGTAGTTCGCCTTTGGTGTTAAGAACGAGGTTTTTTCTTGATCTGGTGGATACATGGGAATTTGGTTGTATCCCGAATAGGCGTCTATAAACGAGAGGTATCTATATCCAGAGGAAGCGTCTACCAGAGCGTCAATACTTGGTAGTGGGTATGGATCTTTTGGGCAGGCTTTGTTGAGATCGGTGTAATCGGTACACATGCGCCACTTCCCGTTTGATTTTTTCACCAAGACGACGTTGGCTAGCCATAGTGGGTACTTGACTTCTCTTATGAATCCTGCCTCCAGTAACGTTTGTACTTGTTCTTCCACAGCTTGGGATCGTTCTGGTCCGAGTTTTCTTCGCTTCTGCTGTACCGGCCGAGATCCTGGATAGACCGCCAACTTGTGGCGCATTAGCTTAGAGTCTATGCCTGGCATGTCTGCGGCTTTCCATGCGAAGAGATCGACATTATCTCGTAATAATTGTATCAGTAATTCTTTTGAGTCTCTTCTTAGGACCGTGCCGATATTAGTCGTTTTGTCCGAGGTGTCTCCAATCTGAACCTTCTCTACCTCACCTTCTGGGTGTGGACGGAGTTCTTCTTGATGCTGAGCTCCGCCAAGCTCAATTGTATGAAACTCTTCTCCTCTGCCTTTGAGGTTTAAGCTCTCATTGTAACAGCGACGTGCCATCTTTTGATCTGCTTTTATCGTGACTATCCCTTCTGTAGTTGGGAATTTCATGCATAGATGCGGAGTTGAGACTATTGCGCCGAGTTGATTGAGTGTTGTCCGACCTATGAGCGCATTATAGGCTGAACTTACGTCGACCACAATGTAGTCTATTTTGAGGGTTCTAGTTTGGTTTCCTTTTCCAAAAGTAGTGTGTAGCGATACGTATCCCAATGGTTGTATCGGAGTGTCTCCTAGTCCAAACAGATTGTTCAGGTATGCTTTAAGTTCCTTTTCGTCTAAACCGAGCTTGTCGAAAGCCGTTTTGAATAAGATGTCGGCAGAACTCCCTTGGTCTACTAGTGTGCGGTGTAGATTGGCGTTTGCCAGTATAACAGTGATGACCATGGGATCGTCATGTCCCGAGATGATGCCGGATGCGTCCTCTTTAGTAAATGTTATCGCCGGGAGGTCGGGTGCTTCCTCATTTCCCTCGACATGATATACTTCTTTGAGATATCTTTTTCGGGACGATTTGGAGATCCCACCTCCTGCGAATCTGCCGTGTATCATGTGGACGTGTCTTTCTGGTGTCCGAGGTGACCGTTCAGCTCGTCCATCATCTTCGTCTCTTCGTCTTTTTCTTTGGTCATCATCCCGGGTGGCCAGAAATCGATCTAATTTTCCTTCTCTTACCAATTTTTCTATGATATTTTTCAAGTCGAAGCATTCGTTGGTAGAGTGTCCTCGAATTCGATGGTATTCGCAATATTCCTTTCGATTTCCTCCTCCCCTTTTGCCTTTGAGTGGTCGTGCTGGGGGGATTTTTTCTGTATGGCAGACTTCTTTGTACACGTCGACCAGGGATGCTTTGAGAGGAGTGTAGTTGTGGTATTTTTTTATTTTCTCACCCTGTCGATCTTCTTTCCTTTTGGAGTCCTTGTCTTTGTCTCGGTAGGAGGTTCCGAATTTTGAGGTTTCTCCTAGCCGAGCGTTCTCTTCCATGTTGATGTATTTTTCTGCTCGCTCCTGTACTTCGTCTAAGGAGGTGGGATACTTTTTTGATATAGATTAGCTGAAAGGTCCCTCTCGTAAGCCATTAATAAGCCCCATGATGGCAGCCTCTGTTGGTAAACTTTGTATGTCCATGCATGTTTTGTTGAATCTTTTCATGTAGTTGCGGAGGCTCTTCCGATCTCCTTGCTTGATCCCTAGCAAGCTGGGTGCATGCTTGGCCTTATCTTTCTGGATGGAGAATCTGGCCAGGAACTTTTTGGCCAGGTCGTCGAAGTTTGAGATGGACTTCGGAGGTAAGTTGTCGAACCATCTGATCGCCGTTTTCGTAAGACTTGTCGGAAAAGCTTTGCAGCGAACGGCATCTGAGGCGTCGGTAAGGTATATTCTGCTTCTAAAATTGCTGAGATGATGGTTGGGATCTGTAGTGCCCTCATACAAAACCATATCCGGGAGCTTGAAATCCTTTGGGATTTTGGTCTTCATGATTTTCCTGGTGAATGGATCTTGTTCTTTGCATGAATTTTCCTCAGGAGTGGTCCGAGGAGCTTTTGATTTGAGGTCGGTCTCTAACTGCTGTAGTTTTTCTTCTAGTTCTCGACGTCGCCGTACCTCTCTTTGTAGATCCTTTCCGATCTCTCGTTGTTGCTGGATTTCTTTCTCAAGTTGCTTTAAGCGATCTTGAAGTGCTTCCATGGCTCCCAGATTTGATGAGCTTTTGTTCCCGTTGGATTCCGGAGTATCCTTTAGCGTAGTGTCCGCGTTCTTGTGCGGCGTTCTGTTCTCCAGATTCGAGTCGTGGTCGTTGTCATGGCCGTCCGCCATGGTTTTGGGATGACTTTAAGGTTCCCTGGCAACGGCGCCAATGTTCCGAGGGTTACCTGAAACTAGAGGTCAATCTCGGATGAGATCTTCGGTACTGGTCGGAGATGGTGTGTCCGGCTGGCTGGTGGCGGCCGGAGCTGTTGTGTCCGACTTGTTGGACTTGCTGCACTGCTGATCCTCGGCCACCGGAGGGTGGGGGTTCCTGCAAGAGACTCCGATGCTTAAGTTAGCACGGGTATTAAGCAGGTTTTATGTAGAATCAGAGTATGAGTTATACCTGGGTACTCCAATGTATTTATAGTAGTGTGGGTTGACCTTTCTGATAAGATAAGTTAGTTATCTTATCTTATCTTATCCTGTTTTGGACGAAGTCAGCTTATCTTCAAGGGAACCGCCTTTGTCTCTATAGGCTGGGATTGCCTTTGGATTTGGGTCGTGTTCCTCTATTTGGGCCCTTTATTGGGCTTTCCTGTCGATTTGGCCGAGCTCTTTTAGAAGAGGTCGGGTAGTTTGACCTGAAGAGGTCGGTCGCTGTGTCGCCGATCATCCCGGGTCGGATAGCTCGACCCAGGGTATGAACATTTACCAAGAACTGAATGCAAAGCGACGAAGGAAGTAAAGAAGCGGAACAAGAACCAACCTGAACAAAGGAGAAAACTTCGAAGAGATTGAAGACGGAGAGACGGAATCGCCTTTCGAGCAAAGAAAAACACCAAGAATCACCAGATGACGTCGCGAAAAGAAATGCGAAAATGCAAGTCTCAGGCAAAAACTGAAAGTGAGAAAGAAAAGGGGAAGTTACAGCAAAGAAACAGAGAAGAGAAACTGTTTTTGTGAAAAGTTCAAAATGAACGAAGAAACGGAGCATTTAAAAAAATTAATGAGGTTATTAAACCCTCACGCATTCCCAAAGCAAGGAGACGCGTGTTTTCAAAAGAATAAAAATTCAAAAGAAAACGTTCCGCATTCAAAGGAGAACTCTACAAAGAAGAAGTCGACAAAATGCTCGAGTTCGGCTTCACCAGAGAAGGATCGAAGTCCTAAAACTAAGACTCGACCTCAAAAGAAAGACCGAGCTCGAGAAGGGGCATTGTTCATACCCTGGGTCGAGCTGTCCGACCCAGGATGTTTAGCGACAAGGCGACTGACCTCTTCAGGTCAGACTATCCGACCTCTTCTCAAAGAGCTCGGCCAAATTGCCAGGAAAGCCCAATAAAGGGCCTAGATAGAGGAACACGACCCAAATCCAAAGGCAGCCCAAGCCTATGGAGATAAGGGCGGTTCCCTTGAAGATAAGATAAGATAAGATAACTATCTTATCCCCAGAAAGGTCATCCTCTACTATTATAAATACACTGGAGCACCCAAGTATAACTCATACTCTGATTCCACAAAAAATCTGCTTAATACGCTTGCTAACTTAAGCATCGGAGACCCTTTCAGGTACCACCACCCTCCGGTGACAAAAGATCAGCAGCATAGCCAGTTCAACAAGCCAGATACGTCAACTCCGACCAGCATAGAAGATCTCGTCCGAGATCGACCTACAATTTCAGGTAACCCTCGAAACAGATACTTAACAATCCTACATATTAAACTATTCCATCATTGATCAAATGACCAATATTTCCTTCAGGGTCCTCAAAGAAATCAGATACATCATAATGAGTGGTGGAGTTTTCAGCAACATCATTTGAAACGAAATTCGTCTCCTTTCCTTTGTCGTCTTTTTTCAAAGATGCTTGATAAAGATCGACTAGGTGCCTTGGGGTACGACAGGTACGCGACCAATGACCCTTTCCACCACAACAGAAACACTTATCCTCTGTTAATTTATTTTGCCCAATATCTCTTTCTTTATCCCACTTCTGGTGAGATCCTCTCTTTTGAATATAATTTTTTTTCTTCTATAATTTTTCTTGTTATTAAAACCTTGCCATTTACCTCTTCTGGGGTAATTTGCCGCATTTACTTCAGGAAATGGGGCGGCGCCAGCTGGGCGCGCTTCATGATTTTTCAAGAGCAATTCATTGTTGCGTTCAGCAACAAGAAGACAAGAAATTAACTCAAAATATTTTTTAAACCCTTTTTCTCGATACTGCTGCTGCAGGAGCATATTCGAGGCATGGAAGGTTGAGAAAATTTTCTCTAACATATCATGATCAGTTATCTTTTCCCCACATAATTTCATTCGTGAGGTGATTCGAAACATTGCAAAATTATATTCATTTATGGATTTAAAATCCTGTAGACGCAAGTGCGTCCATTCATATCGGGCTTGAGGAAGTATCACCGTTTTTTTTATGATTGTACCTTTCTTCAAGGTCTTTCTAAAGATCTGTAGGATCTTTTAATGTGAGATATTCATTTTTCAATCCTTCGTCAAGATGACGACGAAGAAAAATCATGGTTTTGGCTTTATCCTTCTGGGATGCATTATTTTCAGCCTTAATGGTATCTCCAAGATTCATTGAATCAAGATGAATTTCAGCATCTAGTATCCATGATAAATAATTGTTTCCAGATATCTCAAGAGCATTGAATTCAAGATGAGAGAGCTTCGACATAATGAAAATTTGTTACCTGAGTCTTCCTAAAAATTTGATCAGAGTCTCGTGATAACGTGTTGTAAAATAATTAAGAAAGATATAATATAAAATAAGAAAGTGTAAATAGAAATATAATTAGCTCAATAAAGATGATTCATATATGTGTTTATTTAATATTATATGAAGTAATATATATATATATATAGTAGAGAGAGATATTGCTCAGTAAAAAAGAGAGAATTATTATTACTTACTTATTGTACATCAATTCTTTTAGACTTCTCTATTTATAGAGAAAAAATATTGACTATTTCAAACGTTATTTAATTTCAATTTGACTTACGAACTTCATTTCTACATAGAGAAAATCAACCGCTTATATAATAAATAAGCATCCACATCCTTTATACTTATCACAAACAGTATTTAAGTGTGCTTGGCTAAGGACTTAAGGTGCATATTGACCCAACAAAAAATAGGATAAGGATGCAATGATGCATGTTGCTAAATGTTATTGAAATATTATTATGTATATTTTAAAATTTCAATATAATTTGTATTGATTACTTTTTTTTTTTCCTTTTATGGATTATGATAATGTTTCCGGACGAAGACTACTGAGCAATACAAAATGATATTTTGAATTATGAGAGCCACCTCTGTCATTAGCAAAAATGTTCTGCGATGCTAGTGGAATGACGAAAGGATTGCAAAATCTTAAAAAGATTTTATAATTTTCATATTGGGTCATAAGTTTATAAGTGAAGCATAATAAAACTGAAAATATAACTTATTTACTGCTAGACAAACTTCATTATTTAATTTAAATTTGTCATATATATATATATATATATATTATTTAATTTTAATATTAAATTAAATAATAATATATCAATAAAAATAATTATATTTTATATTAATTGTGTAAATAATCATAAAAAAATAAATGTGATTAAATCAAAGTTAAACATATATATATTCTCCAAATTAGACAAATTTTCACCCTCGTGTGTGGATTTAATATGCTATAATTATAAGAAATAGTGATCATCAAACTCTAGTCACCACTCACCACTTATCTTGATTGCATTCAGCATAATTGACTAGTCCCAACTTGTAAGATGGTTTGATCTTCATGGATATGTATGATTTGACCTTGTCATAAATAACCTTTCCCACAAAATATTGGATTAAAATGAATAAAGTTGATAGTTAAAATTTCATTTATAATAATCTAATTTTTTATTTTTATAAAAATTTAATTTTAATATATTAATCATATAAAAAAATTTATAAAATTATCCAATTAAATTTATGAATAAATTTTTACATCTAAATCATAATCCTAATCAAATCCAACAAAATATCTTGCTGTTATCTTTCTCTTTCGTTATCGTGATCACTAACAACACTAATATTTTGTTAACATCTTTATTAGTTCTAATTTTTTCTGGTGCTATTATTAAATAATTTTAGTTCATTTTTTTTGTTTATTTGAGATTCATTTGGATCCAGAAATGAATTTGATGTTTTTTTGTTGATGATTGAGTTTTTGTACTATTTGTTCAAATCTAAACTAATTTCGATTCATTTGTGAATTAACTGAGGTTTACTTGATGCTGCTGTTAAGTATTAATCAAATTTTTTATTTCTTAAGAAATTTCGGTTCATTTCTTAGTTTAATTTAGGTTCATTTGGTTTCGTTTCGCTTGAATTTGCTGAACTTGTTCATGTGTGGTTGTTTAGTTAGTTTTTATTCAAATTTGAATTAATTTTAGTTCATTTGTGAATTAACTAAGGTTCATTTGATGCTGCTGTTAAGTATTGACCAAATTTTTTATTCCTTAAGAAATCTCGGTTCATTTCTTAGTTTAATTTAGGTTCATTTGGTTTCGTTTCGCTTGAATTTGCTGAACTTGTTCATGTGTGGTTGTTTAGTTAGTTTTTATTCAAATCTGAACTAATTTCGATTTATTTGTAAATTAACTGAAGTTCACTTGATGCTGTTATTAAGTACTGACTAAATTTTTTATTTCTTAAAAATTTTTGGTTCATTTCTTAGTTTAATTAGGTTCATTTGATTTCATTTCGCTTGAATTTGATAAACTTATTCATGTGTGGTTGTTCAGTTAGTTTTTGTTTAAATCTGAATTAATTTTGGTTCATTTGTGAATTAACTGAGGTTCACTTAATGCTGCTGTTAAGTATTGACCAAATTTTTTATTCCTTAAGAAATTTCAGTTCATTTCTTAGTTTAATTTAGATTCGTTTGGTTTTGTTTCACTTAAATTTTTTCTCCTCATCTTTCGCTTCGTCTTCTTTTTTTTTTTTATCTTTTTTTCTTTATCTTCTCCTTATTTCATTTTCTCAAAATTATTTTTTATTTAATCTATTGAGAGGAATAAAACCAAGAAGAAGAAATGCAAAAAAGAAAGAAGAAGAGGAATACTAAGAAGGGGGAGGAGAAATGTGAAGAAGTGAAGAAGTAGAAAAAGAATAATAGAGAATAATAATTCACAAAAATTAACTGAATTCATAAGGAAGATAGAGAATAATAGAGAATAGATTTTACAATAGATCATTCACTTTAATTTTTTATTATTTTGATTGACTATGTTCCTAGAACAGAACTAGTTACTAATGATATTAGAAATTTGATCTTGGTCTTCCCATATATATCATTAAAACTTCCAAACATGGCAGGATTCAAGACCACCATTAAAAGAAACGTTTGTTTGAAATAAGGCAAAAACAAGATTGATCCAACAGGTAAAAAAAAAGTTGAAAAGTCTTCACTATTTTTTCTTAAAGTAGTAAAAGTGAAATCACAAATGTGAAAAATGAAAACTTATTTAAACTGCCTTTACTTTGGCAATAAAAATGGGGTGGAACTATTTTTAAGTTAGATAACATCTAAATGGTATGGATTTTACAAAGAATATTAAACACAGTTTTTTTTCTTTTTTCTTTTCTTTAGACATAGTTCATTGGTTGGTGGTCATTATATTCTTAACCAAGTCAAGAATACGGCAGTAATAAAAAAAGAGAGAAGATTTTTTACCCTCTAATCCATCTCTGCTTACCCTATTGCTCCCACCAAGGTTGTTGCAAGGGCTGTCACCAACAATGAGATCGAAACCCCCAAATGTGTTCATCAGCTTCTCGATCCAATAATTTAATCCTAAATATTCTCTGAGTTCAATAATCTCGATATCACTCTATATTATTATTTTTATTTGCTCTTATATACATATAACAAACTTTTATACACAACAATAATAATCTGTAGAACAGCAAAATCAGATACCAACAAATCAGAGAATAGCAAAATAATTTACTAACTAAAAATTAAAATCTAACTAAACTGTAATGAATTAATTCAGAGAACATCAAAATCAGTTTTCTCAAATACCTGAAAATGGAGAAACAGAGGAAGAACGAAAAGGAGAAGAGAAAGGAGAAGGGTTTCTCGAGATTGAGCACCGCGTCCGTCGTGGAGAGCATTGCACCGTCGCCGTACGTGGAGGAGTGCACCACGATTGAGCACCGCTGTCGCTGTTAGGGCTTCTGGAGAAACGGTCCGTGAATTGTTGCAGTAGCTATGTTATGGCTTCTGAAGAACAGCACGCCGTCGTTCGTCGAGGATAGCACCGCACCGTCGCCGTACGTGGAGGAGTGCACCGGCGATTGAACGTTGCTGACCGGATGTCACCGTTAGGAAGGGGAGAAAGGGTACAATAGTGTTGTTGCAGGGGAGAAAGGCTTCACTTTGTGTGTGTGGGAAATGGAACTGAAGCATTCAATTTTCAAAGTTTTGTTTTGTTTAAGTTTTTTTTTTTATTGAAAAAATAATGGGTAGGAATATGATTAAAAGTTTTCTTTTAAAATTTTTAACCATAAATAATTTTAGGCAACATTTTATAAATGTTATTTGTTTAATTTTTTTGACAACTCCTATAAAGTGTTGTATTTTTGTTTATAAATGTTGTTTTAAAGTTTTTATTTTGTAACATTTTATAAATGTTGTTTTAGATATCAAAGACAACTCTTTTTATGGGTGGCTAAAAATTTTGTTATCTTTGCCTTATTCAAAGGTAACTCGTAAAAAATGTTGTCTTTGTCTATCTAAGGTAACTTTTGTTAAATGTTGCTTCGAATAAGGGTTATTTTAGGCCAAAAATATTGTAGTGAGAGGAGAGAAATGTGAAAACATTTACATAGTTAGATAGTGTATTCATGCTCCACTAATGAAACTAATTTTTGTTGAATTTGGACCAATTTAATTGGATTTGATTACAAAAAAAATTGAATGTGTAATAACTCTTTTAAATTTATATATTTAAATAATGTTTTATACAGTGAGTCTAAAAAAATTATTTTTATTAATTAAACAATATATATTAATTGTTTGTACAAAATTCGTTTATATTAATAATACATAATAATTAATTTTTTATTTAAAAAATATTATGAAAATAAAAAATTAATTATATAATAAATTATTATATATTATATATAACTATATATTATTTAATTTATTTTTAATATATATTTTATATTTTAATATATTTTATGTCCTTTGGTAATTTAGTAGCAATATACTCGTTGATTTTAAAATGACTCCATACATATCGGTAAGATTTAAATTCCGTTATCATTACTTATCAAAGAAATCAGAAAAACAAAATATCCCCCCGGGGGTATGCAGCACCAAACTTAAAAGAAATTCGGTTATCGTTGAGAAATGTTAGGGACAGTAATTTTTGGAATTTATAATCATTAAATAATTATTAATAAAACTTTTAATGATGTAAAATTAATGTAAGATTTCATCTAATCACTTACTTTTTTTTAATGATTACATGCTGACTAGAATTTGATAAAATTACTGTCCCATAAATTTTTCCGTTATCATTACTTATCAAAGAAACCAGAAAAACAAAATATCCCCCCAAGGCGTATTAAGCACCAGACTTAAAAGAATGAAGCTAAGGTAGGTACGTGGCCATTTAACAGCCAAATGATCTGTAACGAGTTTTTGATATCATTAATTTGTTCCTACATGATAAATTGGTAATGGCGGTTGCAAACCTATAATTTAGATGATATAATTTTTTTATATTTATTTAAAAATTTTAGATTTATATTTTATTTTTAATTTTAAAAATAAAATAAATTAATAATGACTGTTATAGTCTTGAATAGATTTTTTCATTTTTTTAATTATTAAATAAAAAATATTAAATAATAAAAAAATTATATTTTATTTAATAATTAAAAAAAATTGAGAGAATTTACTTAGAGTATGATCACAGTAAAAGCACCAATGGCATCCTGCAAAAATGCTATGTTAACCTGAAGTCCCACCAAACAAAAACAAGAGATACCGTAATAATTGACTTCAATTTTGTAAATGTATGCACGTATTCCCACTTGGTAATCCATTTCAAAGCCTTCTGTCCCCATTTGTCATGATTTTTTTGAGTTGCAGTGTTTCAAGTTTTTTAGGTATTATTTATCGACACTTATTTAATACACGTATTTATTATATATAAAAATTTTATTTAAATATATTTAAATATTATTATAAATTAATGTATTTAATTTTATTTTTAATATATATTTTTAAAATAAATTTAAAAATAATATATATTATAATTTATTAAAATAAAAAATGTTTTAAATATTTTATATAATTAAAATAAAATATTAAAATTTTATTATAATTTATTTAAAAATATTATATATATATATATTATAAAATTTTAAAATTTGTCCGATATTATATAAACCCTCGTGTCCAAGTGCTTTCTAACGTTGTTTACATTGCCAAAAATGGTGAAGCTATTATACCAAATTCATCTCTTATCTTGTCATCAATAATTACATTAAGGATTAACGTCATGATCAAAGATTAAAGCGCTTTATATACACCTATCCACATACTTTCATCTATCCTGAACCAAACTTTTCTTGATTCTTAGAACTTGGAACTATCAATTATAGGTTATGGAGTTGGACAAGCTTCTAGCCATGCCAGCACTATTAGCACTCCTCCTCCTCTATCTTCATTTCATGAGAAGGAAGATTCGGAATGGGATTCAGAATCTTCCTCCAGGAAGCTCAGGATGGCCAATTGTTGGAGAAACCTTCAAGTTTATCAGCGCGGCTCGTGAGGGAACCCCGGTGAGGTTCATACAAGAGAGAATGGAGAGGTATGATTCAAGGGTGTTCAAGACTTCGTTTCTTGGAGATCCTATGGCAGTGTTTTGCGGCACGGCGGGGAACAAGTTCTTGTTTAGCAATGAGAACAAGAATGTGCAAGTATGGTGGCCAAGCTCTATAAAGAAGCTGCTAAGGTCTTCTTTGGTTAATAAGGTCGGTGATGAAGCAAAGATGACTAGAAGGTTGCTCTTGACCTTTCTCAATCCTGAAATTCTCAGAAATTTCGTGCCTAAAATGGATACCATTGCTCAAATCCACATTAACACTCATTGGCAAGGTAAGAAATTAACTCACTCACTTGAGAATGATACTTAATTAGGACTTTGTTGGTCACGTTTATGTATATGATTGAAATAAATTTTAATTTTATTTATACACGTTAAATTGTAAAACTTAAAAACTTGTAATATTTTTTGTTACTACTAACTAAACTACAAAAAGTTATAGGAGCACCTGAAAAATCAACTATGAAATCGTTTATTATATATTTGGATATAAATATATATATTATTTAATTTATTTTCGAAACATATTTTATATTTTTATATATATTCTATACGAATATCTAATGTAGGATTTATTTTTAATGAACACATGGTATGATGATTAGCATGGTCATGAGCTCAAGACATAGAAATAAGAGGAGTGTTAGGCGAGTAGAATTTGTGATGTTTAATCATCAATTAGTTATTATCAATATTTTTTATGGTGTGAAATGACATTATCTAATAATGTAAGATTAATCATTTTTTTTTTTATGGTTAAGTGCTGGTTAGATTTCAACAAAAGTGCTCGCCTCCTAGAATTTCTCTAAAAAGTAAAATTAAAACTTATTATTCCCTTTTAATAGGAAAGGAACAGGTGGTTGTTCATTCCACAGTCCAGAAATACACTTATGCTTTGGCTTGTTCCTTGTTTCTGAGCATTGAAGATCCTCTCCACGATTCAAAGTTTTCGTCGAGATTTCACCGATTCTTAAAAGGCTTGGTTGGCTTCTCCATCAACTTGCCCGGAACAAGATTTCACCAAGCAATGAAAGCTGCCAACGAAATAAGGGAAGAAATAAAAAAGATCATAAAGCAAAGAAAAGTGGATTTGGAAGAGAAAAGAGCGTCACCAAGCCAAGACATTCTCTCACATTTGCTTGCAACACCTGACTCCAATGGAAGGTTTCTAACTGAAATCGAGATCATGGATAACATACTCCTCCTCCTTTTCGCCGGCCACGATACTTCTAGATCCACTCTGTCATCTCTCATGAGGTACCTGGCGCAGCTTCCTCATGTTTATAACAAGGTTTTGGCAGGTTCGCAATGAAATCCTTAAGTCCAGGTTCGGATACTTTTGCCTATGATAGTTTGGATCAGAATGAATGATGATGGAGTTTGTTGTAACTGTGACTTGCAGAACAAGTTGAAATTAGCAGAGCAAAAGGGGAAGGGGAATCCCTGCAATGGGAGGATGTTCAGAAAATGAAGTATTCTTGGAATGTTGCATCTGAAGTCTTGAGACTATCTCCACCGGTCACCGGTGCTTACAGAGAAGCCTTAAGGGATTTTAGCTATGCTGACTATACCATTGGAAAGGGCTGGAAGGTATGTCCGCTAATATGAATGGACTTAGTTATAAAGATTTTAAAGTATGTATTAATGGTATTTTTTGTGTTGTCAGTTGCATTGGACAACCTGCTCTTCACACGTGGATCCCAGGCTCTTCGCGAATCCCGAGGCTTTCGACGCGTCGAGGTTTGAAGGGGCAGGCCCTGCGCCGTATTCGTATGTTCCGTTTGGTGGAGGGCCTAGAATGTGTTTGGGGCTAGAGTTTGCAAGGCTAGAGATACTTGTGTTCATGCATCATATTGTGAAACAGTTCAAATGGGATTTGGTTAATCCTAATGAGAAGTTCAAGTATGATCCCATGCTTGAACCTGTAGATGGACTTCCGGTTCTGCTTCACCGTCACCATTGATTAATACATTATTAGAAGCTTTCTTTTGAAATTTGTTATAACATTATGATATTAGATTTGACTTTTCGTAGTGTTTAAAGGGTTATAATGTCATTTGATCCCTTTAAAAAATGATTGTTTTGGAGATTGAGACATTCGCGTGCCAAAAGTGGTTTACTATGTTATTAAATTGTTATCAGTTAGGTTGTTTATACTATCATAGTGGGTTTATGCCCGGTATAATTCCCAAAAAAAAGAATATTAAACTACCATAGTTGGATGGAATGACGCTCATGTTGTCATCACTTGCAATTAAGATTAATATTAAATGAAGTCAAAAAGTTTATGAGTGTGACACTAACCTCTCAAGTCTCAACCATAACATGATGAGTTAGATCATTCACACATACATCTGTTTATGGAATTTGGATGCTCAAATAACAAGATTCATAGAGTTTAGAACATAAAGCTACTACTAAAATGGAAGTGGCCAAGTTTCTAGCCTTGCCAACAATTTTGGCACTCTTTGTCCTTTGTCTTCATTTCATCTCAAAACTTGTGAAACTGAGAAAGGATCCAAGCCTGAATCTTCCTCCTGGAAACTTAGGATGGCCTATTGTTGGAGAAACCTTCGAGTTCATGCTCGCGGCTCGGGGGGGAACCCTGGTAAGGTTCATAAAAGATAGAATGGAGAAACATGATTGCAGGGTGTTCAAAACTTCATTTCTTGGAGATCCTATGGCAGTGTTCTGCGGCCCGGCTGGGAACAAGTTCCTGTTCAGCAATGAGAATAAGATTGTGCAAGTGTGGTGGCCAAGCTCCATAAGGAAGCTATTAAGAACATCTCTTATTAGTAAGGTTGGTGAAGAAGCAAAGATGACTAGAAGGTTGCTATTGAGCTTTCTTAGTGCTGAAGTGCTCAGAAATTACTTGCCAAAAATGGATATCATTGCTCAAAACCATATCAAAACTCATTGGCAAGGTAAGGAATGTATGTATTTGTGTTTGCTAAGTAAGGAGTTCCTTTCCATTTTATTCAAACAAGTACTAATTCACTTGCCGCAACCGAATATTTACAGTTGTATTAGTTCATACACAATAGATTAATCAATATTTTGCTTATTAAACTTGGGATAAATTTCACCGAATTTATCCTTAAATTTATAATTCAATGATCAAGAAAACTTTAGCCAAGAATCGAAAGTATGAATTGACCACTGCATAATAAGGTTGCTTTTTTACCTTTGTTTAGCACTATCAGTCTCAGATAGGCACAAAAGGTTCTTATGCAGAAGGTAGCAACTTTTCTTTTTCTTTTTCTTTTTCTCTCAATTTCTAAATAATTTTACCCTCTCTACTATTTTCAAATGTTGAAGGAAAAGAGCAGGTGATTGTCTATTCCACAGTGCAGCTATACACATATTCCTTGGCTTGTTGCTTGTTCCTAAGCATTGAAGATCCAATTCATGCATCAGAATTTTCATCAAAACTTGATGACTTCCTGAAAGGCTTGCTTGGCTTCCCAATCAACCTGCCTGGAACGAAATTTCGTCGATCCATGAAAGCCGCAGACGAAATAACCAAAGAAGTGAAGATGATGATATTGAAAAAGAAACTTGAATTGCAAGAAAAGAATGTGTCACCTACACAAGACCTTCTTTCGCATTTGCTTGTCACACCTGATTCCAATGGAAGATTCATGACTGAAACGGAGATTAGTGACAACATGCTACTGCTTCTTTTCGCTGGCCACGACACTTCTCGGTCGGCTTTATCATCTATCATGAAGTATCTTGGGGCCATGCCTCAAGTTTATGAACAAGTTTTGAAAGGTTTGCAACAACATCCTTCAACATGTTTTCAATTTTCCAACTTGTTCTTACATTCTAACCAAGCACACTGATATCAAAGTCTTGTCATCATGACAGAACAAGTCGAAATAAGCAGAGAGAAAGAGGCAGGGGAGTTGTTGCAATGGGAGGATATTCAGAAAATGAAGTATTCTTGGAATGTTGCATCTGAAGTCATGAGGCTGTTACCACCTGTTGCGGGTACTTACAGAGAAGCAATAAAGGATTTTAACTATGCTGGCTATACCATTCCCAAGGGCTGGAAGGTATGTTCCAAACCCTTCATTTTTCTGTTGTAAGATAGAAACTCAGGTGGTGTAATTAACTTCATGTGAACCGTTAGATGACAATTTAGTCAAACCTGTCAAATTATTTAAAGACTCTCAACAAGTGTTTTATGTAAGTTTTGAATTGTACATGGTTTTTATTGGCAGTTGCGCTGGCTCCCTGGCTCGACACACATGGATCCGGCGTATTTTCCGAATCCGGAAGCTTTTGATGCATCAAGATTTGAGGGAGAAGGTCCTGCAGCCTATTCATATGTTCCATTTGGAGGAGGGCCTAGAATGTGTCTGGGACTAGAGTTTGCAAGGATAGAGATACTTGTGTTCATGCATCACATTGTGAAATGGTTCAAATGGGATTTGGTGAATTCTGATGAGAAGTTTAAGTATGATTCCTTGCTTGAGCCAGTCAATGGACTTCCAATTCGGCTTCACCCTCATACTATTATTGATTCAAATTAGAGGCTACAGTCAATTTTATAAGCTTTCTTCTAAGTTTGTCATGTTTTCAAATTTCAAGAGAACTTTGATTAATTGGATAATGTAATCATTGTTCGTTGTTGGTATAATCCTCTTCAGTGAGAAAAAAATTGGATGGTATTCAGTGTTCAATTTAACCATTCATTATTCTCTCTCTTATTTATTTCTGATCCTGCTCATAAAATCAAAGGTGAGAGATCACACTATATTCTATCAATTGTTAAAAAAATTAGAGAGAATCATTTTCCTAATTGTAATTGCTTATGTATGCTTATGGAGACGGTTGAGATTCAATACTTTTAAGGTACTGAACTATATTAGGATGAAGAAGAAAACTCTTCGATTCAGAAGGGTAAGATGCTTATAATATTAAAATAAAATAATTATAAAGAATCAATTTTTAATATTTTATTATTAATTAATACTTTTTATTATAAAATTATTTTGTTAATTTCAAATTTCGAAAAATTTAGGATTTAATATTTAAAATTTAAAATAAAAATATAATTTTTAAAAATTAATTAATATTATAATAAAGTTTAACATTCAAGTTATTTAACCAACTAAATTCAACCAAGTTGCTATAACTTAATTCACTTTCACGCTCCACTGCTTTTAACAATTTTTTTACTTAACATGCGAATATATATAATTGCATTCTCTTTATTCTCTGTGTTTTTTTCATCGTCGTCTTCTTTTTCTCTTCCTTTTTTCTAATCTTTTTCTTTCATTATCGTCGTCGTCATTACCACCACTTCCATCTCCTTCTCATCTTTCTTTTTCTCATTTGAATTTCTTCTATCTCCTCCTTTCTTTTCCTCCTCCTCCTGCTTCTCCTCCATCATCATTATTATCATCATCATCGTCTTCTTTTTATATGTATAACAGAAAAAAAAAGAAAGAAATAAAGAAAAAAAAGAAGAAAAAATGCAACATTAAAGAAGATATTTTTGTACTTTTGTAGCAAAATTTCGGTGTAAAAACCAAGAAATTTTTGTATTATTGTTAAGAAATTTCGGTGTATTTGTATTCTAATAAGTTCTACACAATTCAAAATTTTTTCTCTTCCCACTCCTCATCTTGTGTTGCTTCTTCTTATTCTTTTTCATCATCATCATCATCTTTTTTTTCTTATTCATCTTTTACTTCTTGTTTTATCTTATCAAGTTTCTTCTTGTTTTACTCTATTAATAAGAATAAAAACAAACAAAAAAAATCAAACAAAAATAAAACACATAATGTTGCAAAATTACTAGGAAGAGGATGAACCTACGTTCATTCAACTAAAAGAAAGAAAGAAAGGAAGAAAAAAGAAGAAAAAATACAGCATTAAAGAAAATATTTTTGTGCATTTGTAGCAAGATTTCGGTGTAAAAACTAAGAAATTTATGTGTTATTGTTAAGAAATTTCAGTGTATTTTTATTCTGTTAAGTTCTGCATAATTCAAAACCCTTTCTCTTCTTCCTCCTCATCTTTTGATGCTTCTACTTCTTCTTTTTCATCATCTTCATCATTTTTTTTATTATTCATCTTTTCTTTCTTGTTTTACCTTCTCAAATTTCTTTTTGTTTTATTTTATTAACCAAAATAAAAACAAAAAAAAAAAATTAAACAAAGAAAAAGAAGATACACATAATGCTATAAAATTATTAGGAATGAGATGAACCTATATTTTTTGTGCATTTGTAGCAAAATTTTGGTATAAAAACTAAGAAATTTATATATTATTGTTAAGAAATTTTGGTGTATTTTTATTCTAATAAATTTTGCATAATTCAAAACTCCTTCTCTTATGTTTCTTCTTTTTCATCTTCTTCTTCTTATTTTATTTTCTTGTAATTCTTCTTGTTTCACTCTCTTAAAAGGAATAAAATTTAAAAAAAAAAAGAAAAAAATTAATGCTATAAAATTATTAGAAAGAAAAAGAGGAAAAGAAAAAATGCAGCAACAACAGCAGCAATAAAAGAATCACGATGGAGAGAAAACACGCGAAGAAAAAGTAGAAACATGAAAAAGAAGAAAGAATGCGACAAAGATATTTGCATTAGTGAAGCAGTGTGTAAACGCTGCTACGTGTAATGAAAGTGATTTTTATTAAATTTGGATCACCTTAATTAAATTTTATTATCAAAAAGACTTAAATATGTAATAGGACTATTAATATTAACTGATAAAAATTCTTTAATTAAACTCTTAAAATAAATACATTAAATTAATCTCTCAATTATTAATTCCTAAGCTTACTATTATATTTTATACTGTTGTTCAACCCTATATGAACAGATAAAAAATTATTAAAATTTATTTGGCGGTCTTGGGTATTGGAAATTTATTATTAACCCTCCAACAATAATTCAACATTAAAAATATTATTGTAAAATAAATAAAGAAGAGAAAATAAAAATAAAAAAATATAAATAAATAAATATAGTATTAATATTTACCATAATTAATATCTCAATATAATAGAAATAATATATATATGTATGTAGTAATGTATAAAAGAGAGAGAAGAATGTTTGTATATTATCGTAATATATAAAAAAAGAGAAGAGTACTTTGTTATTGTTATGTAAATTGCATCAAATTGTACTTCTATTTATACATATATAAAGTCCTTATTTTTCACTTTCATTAAATGTGATTTCTCTTGGTAATATGACATTTTACCATGGAAAAGTTGAGCCACCCATGTTAAATGGGCATCCATCTCATACTTATCACAATACTCCTCCTTGGATGACCATTTAGGATTATGCCTCGTTAAAATTTTACTAAAAAAAAATTTAATGGGAAAAAACTTTAGTGAAGGAAAAAGAGTACAATATCTTTTGTGATGGAGACTGCTTCATTAAAAACCTTGTCAAGAAAAACACAATAGGGAGAAAAATCTGACCAAGGAAAAAAGAGTATAGTCTCCTCCTTTTGCCGACATTATTTTATATCTCAAAATCGGTGCATCCCAATCTGATGTACCAATCTTTCGAAGGAGGATTTTGGAAGTGACTTTGTAAATAAATATGCCAGATTATCGCTTGAGCAGATCTGTTGGATATCAATTGTTCCTTGATTTGGAAGGTAATGAGTGAAGAAGAATTTGGGAGAAATATGCTTTGTTCTATCACCTTTGATATATCCACCCTTAAGTTGAGCAATGCATGCTGTATTATCTTTAACAGTTGGAGCTATTTTATGATCAATCAGTCCACATGATGACCGAATATATTGGATCAAACTCTTGAGCCAAAAATACTCGCGACTTGCTTCATGTATCGCTAGTATTTCAGCATGATTAGAGGATGTTGCTGCTATCGTCTGTTTCATGGACCTCCATGATATAGCTGTATCACCATATGTGAATAGATATCCTGTTTGAGATCTCCCTTTATATGGATCAGACAAGAATCCTGCATCTGCATCTACATAGCCAACTAGTTGTGACTTGGATTCATATGGATAAAATAAACCCATATGAAATGTTCCAATAAGATGTCGAAAAATTTGTTTGACTCCATTCTAATATCTTCTGATTGGAGAAAGACTGTACGTCGCTAGTAAATTCACCACAAATCATATGTCAGGTCGTGTATTATTATCAAGATACATTAGTGCTCCAATGGCACTAAGATATGGTATTTCAGGACCAAGAATACCTTCATTTTCTTCTTTAGGACATAATTGATCCTTTTCCACATCCAAAGACCTTACGATCATTGAGATCATTGAGGTACTTAATGGATGTGACTTATCCATATAAAATCTCTTCAAGATCTTTTCTGTGTATGTTGTTTGATGAATAAAGATCTTTTTTTTTTGTATGTTCGATCTGTAGGCCGAGACAAAATTTAGTCTTTTAAAGATCTTTTATCTCAAACTATTCTTTTAGAACTTTTATAATTATTGGAATATCTTCAGGGGTTCCAATGATATTTAAATCATCAACGTACACAACAATTATAATGAATCTAGATGCAAATTTCTTTATGAAAACACATGGACAAATATCATCATTCTTGAATCCGTTTTTAGCCAGACACTCAGTAAGACGATTATACCACATTCATCCAGATTGTTTTAAACCATATAAAGAACTTTGCAATTTGACTGAGTATAATCCCTTCAGGAACTTTCATATAGATATCACAATCTAATGATCCGTATAAGTGATGAGCGGATAATTTATACGCTTTTTGGCATTGTTTTTAGTATGATTTCAGTATAATTTAGTTAGTTTTCATTATATTTTTATTAGTTTTTAATTAAAAATCACATTTCTGGACTTTACTATGAGTTTTTATGTTTTTCTATGATTTCAGATAATTTCTGGCTGATATTGAAGGACTTGAGCAAAAATCTGATTCAGGCTGAAAAAGGACTGCTGATGCTGTTGGATTCTGACCTCTCTGCACTCGGAATGGATTTTCTGGAGCTACAGAACTCCAAATGGTGTACTCTCAATTGCGTTGGAAAGTAGACATCCAGAGCTTTCCAGCAATATATAATAGTCCATACTTTGAATAAGGATTGACGATGTAAACTGGCGTTCAACGCCAGTTCCATGGTGCATTCTGGAGTCAAACGCCAGAAACAGGTTGCAAAGTGGAGTTCAACGCCAGAAACAGGCTACAAACTGGCGTTCAACTCCAAGAGAAGCCTCTACACGTGTAAAGCTCAATGCTCAGTCCAAGCACACACCAAGTGGGCCCCAGAAGTAGATTTCTACATCATTTACTTATTTCTGTAAACCCTAGTAACTAGTTTAGTATAAATAGGACTTTTTACTATTGTATTTACATCTTTAGTTTCATCTTTAGATCATGTTTGGGGGCTGGCCATTCGGCCATGTCTGAACCTTCATCACTTATGTATTTTCAACGGTAGAGTTTCTACACACCATAGATTAAGGTGTGGAGCTCTGCTGTTCCTCAAAGATTAATGCAAAGTACTACTGTTTTTCTATTCAATTCAACTTATTCCGCTTCTAAGATATTCATTCGCACTTCAATATGATGGATGTGATGATCGTGACAGTCATCATCATTCCCAACTTATGAACGCGTACCTGACAACCACTTCCGTTCTACCTTAGATTGAATGGGTATCTCTTGGATATCTAATATAGGGGACCGAGTCCGAGTTATTAGTGTCTTCGTGGTATAAGTTAGAACCCATGGATGGCCATTCCTGAGATCCGGAAAGTCTAAACCTTGTCTGTGGTATTCCGAGTAAGATCTGGGAAGGGATGGCTGTGACGAGCTTAAAACTCGCGAGTGCTGGGCGTAGTGACAGACGCAAAAGGATCAATGGATCCTATTCCAGTATGATCGAGAACCGACAGATGAATAGCCGTGCCGTGACAGAGCATCTTGGACCATTTTCACTGAGAGGACGTGAAGTAGCCATTGACAACGGTGATGCCGAACATACAGCTTGCCATGGAAAGGAGTAGGATTGATTGGATGAAGACAGCAAGAAAGCAGAGATCAGAGGAACGAAAGCATCTCTATACGCTTATCTGAAATTCTCACCAATGAATTACATAAGTACCACTATCGTATTTTATATTTTGTTTATTTTCATCCACTATAATTTCTTAATACAATTTAATCCGCCTGACTGAGATTTATAAGGTGACCATAGCTTGCTTCAAGCCGACAATCTCCGTGGGATCGACCCTTACTCACGTAAGGTTTATTACTTGGACGACACAGTGCACTTGCTGGTTAGTTGTACGAAGTTGTGAAACAGATATAAGATCATGAACGTGCGTATTGAGTTATTAGCGCTGTTACCAAGGAATGAAATCATCACGATTTCGCACACCAAGTTTTTGGCGCCGTTGCCGGGGAATGGAATGATCACGATTTCGCACACCAAGTTTTTGGCGCCGTTGCCGGGGATTGTTCGAGTTTGGACAACTGACGGTTCATCTTGTTGCTCAGATTAGGTAACTTTATTTTAATTTTAACCTTTTGATTTTATTATTCTTATTTTCGAAAAAAATAAAAAAATTCTTCTTTTTCGTTTTTCCCAAATAATTTTCGAAAAATACAAAAAAATTTTACAAATCCATAAAATCAAAAATATTTTTGTGTTTCTTGTTTGAGTCTAGAGTCAATTTTTAAGTTTGGTGTCTTGCATGTGTTTCTTTTCTTTTCAAGAATTTTCGAAAATTCATCATATGTTCTTCATGATCTTCAAGTTGTTCCTGGCCAGTCTTCTTGTTTGATCTTCATATTTTCTTATTTTGTGTCTTTCCTAGTTTTTCATATGCATTTTTAATTTGTTAGTGTCTAATTATTGAAAATTTCTAAGTTTGGTGTCTTGCATGTTTTTCTTTTCTTAAAAATTTTCAAAAATAAGTCTTGATGTTCATCTTGATCTTCAAAGTGTTCTTGGTGTTCATCTTGACATTCATAGTGTTCTTGCATGCATCACATGTTTTGATCCAAAATTTTCATGCATTGTGTCAATTTTATGTTTTTCTCTCTCATCATAAAAAATTCAAAAAATAAAAAATATATCTTTCCCTTTTTCTTCTCATCAAATTTGAAAATTTGAGTTGACTTTTTCAAAAATTTTTAAAATTTAGTTGTTTCTTATGAGTCAAATCAAATTTTCAATTTGAAAATCCTATCTTTTTCAAAATCTTTTTCAAAAATCAAATCTTTTTCATTTTTTCTTATTTTCAAAAATTATAAAAATATTTTTCAAAAATCTTTTTCTTAATTCTATCTCATAATTTTCAAAAATATTACTAACAATTAATGTGATTGATTAAAAAATGTAAAGTTTGTTACTTGCCTAATAAGAAAAGTTCAATCTTTAAATTTTAAAATCAAATCTTTTTGTTTCTTGTTAGTCAAGTAATCAACTTTAATTTTCAAAATCAAATCTTTTTAAATTTCTTTTTCAAACCTTTTTCAAAATAATTTTCAATCATATCTTTTTCAAAATCAAATTTAAAATCTTTTTTTAACTTCTTTTCTAACTTCCTATCTTTTCAAAATTTGACTTTCAAATTTTTTTCAATCAATCTTATCTTTTTGTTTCAATCATATCTTTTTCAATTTTAATCATATCTTTTTCAAAAACAAATTTCAAATCTTTTCTAATCAATCATATCTTTTTGTTTTAATCATATCTTTTTCAAAACTACCTAACTAACTTTACCTCTCTAATTTTCGAAAATCCTCCCCTCTTTTTCAAAATTCCTTTTAATTAACTAATTGTTTTAAATTTTAATTTAATTTAATTTCAAACTTTAATTTTCGAAATTTAACTTTAAACTTTAATTTTTATTTTAATTAATTTTCGAAATTCTCTCACCTCTCATCTCCTTCTATTTATTTATTCATCTACTAACACTTCTCTTTCACCAAAAAATTCGAACACCATCTCCCTCTTTGTGTTCGAGTTTTTCCTCTTCTCTTCCTTACATTACATTCTTTTCTTCTTCTACTCACATAAAGGAACCTCTCTATTGTGGCAAAGAGGATCCCTATTATTTTCTGTTTTCTTCTTTTTCATATGAGCAGGAACAAGGATAAGAACATTCTTGTTGAAGCTAATCCTGAATCTAAAAGAACTCTGAAGAGGAAGCTAAGGGAAGCTAAAGCACAACTCTCTGGAGAAAATCTGACAAAAATTTTTGAAAAAGAAGAAGATATGGCAAAAAATAATAACAATGAAAGGAGGATGCTTGGTGACTTCATTGCACCTAATTCTAATTTACATGGAAGAAGCATCTCAATTCTTGCCATTGAAGCAAACAACTTTGAGCTGAAACCTCAATTAGTTTCTCTGATGCAGCAGAACTGCAAGTTTCATGGACTTCCATCTGAAGATCCTTTTCAGTTCTTAACTGAATTCTTGTAGATCTGTGATACTGTTAAGACCAATGGGGTTGATCCTGAGGTCTACAGGCTTATGCTTTTCCCGTTTGCTGTAAGAGACAGAGCTAGAGTGTGGTTGGACTCTTAACCCAAAGATAGCCTGAACTCTTGGGATAAGCTGGTCACGACTTTCTTAGCCAAGTTCTTTCCTCTTCAAAAGCTTAGTAAGCTTAGAGTGGATGTTCAAACCTTCAGACAGAAAGAAGGTGAATCCCTCTATGAAGCTTGGGAGAGATATAAGCAACTGACCAAAAAGTGTCCTTCTGACATGCTTTCAGAATGGACCATCCTGGATATATTCTATGATAGTCTGTCTGAATTAGCTAAGATGTTATTGGATACTTCTGCAGGTGGATCCATTCACCTAAAGAAAACGCCTGCAGAAGCTCAAGAACTCATTGACATGGTTGCTAATAACCAGTTCATGTACACTTCTGAGAGGAATCCTGTGAGTAATGGGACGCCTCAGAAGAAGGGAGTTCTTGAAATTGATACTCTGAATGCCATATTGGCTCAGAATAAAATATTGACTCAGCAAGTCAATATGATCTCTCAAAGTCTGAATGGATTGAAGGAATCATCCAACAGTACTAAAGAGGCATCTTATGAAGAAGAAGCTTATGATCCTGAGAACCCTGCAATAGTAGAGGTGAATTACATGGGTGAACCCTATGGAAACACCTATAATCCCTCATGGAGAAATCACCCAAATCTCTCATGGAAGGATCAACAAAAGCCTCAACAAGGCTTTAATAATGGTGGAAGAAACAGGTTTAGCAATAGCAAGCCCTTTCCATCATCCACTCAGCAAAAGACAGAGAGTTCTGAGCATAATCTATCTAGCTTGACAAATATAGTCTCTGATCTATCTAAGGCCACTCTAAGTTTCATGAATGAAACAAGGTCCTCCATTAGAAATTTGGAAGCACAAGTGGGCCAGCTGAGTAAAAGAGTCACTGAAACTCCTCCTAGTACTCTCCCAAGCAATACAGAAGAAAATCCAAAAGGAGAGTGCAAGGCCATTGAAATGACCATCATGGCCGAAACCACAAAAGAGGAGGAGGACGTGAATCCCAGTAAGAAAGACCTCCTGGGACGTCCAGAGATCAATAAAGAGTTTCCCTCTGAGGAACCAAAGGAATCTGAGGCTCATCTAGAGACCATAGAGATTCCATTGAACCTCCTTATGCCATTCATGAGCTCTGATGAGTATTCTTCTTCTGAAGAGAATGAAGATGTTACTGAAGAGCAAATTGCCAAGTACCTTGGTGCTATCATGAAGCTGAATGCTAAATTATTTGGTAATGAGACTTGGGAAGATGAACCTCCCTTGCTCACCAATGAACTGAGTGATCTGGATCAACTGAGATTGCCTCAGAAGAAATAGGATCCTGGAAAGTTCTTAATACCTTGTACCATAGGCACCATGACCTTTGAGAAGGCTCTATGTGACCTTGGGTCAGGGATAAACCTCATGCCCCTCTCTGTAATGGAGAAATTGGGAATCTTTGAGGTGCAAGCTGCCATAATCTCACTAGAGATGGCAGACAACTCAAGAAAACAGGCTTATAGACTAGTAGAGGACATGTTAGTAAAGGTTGAAGACCTTTACATCCCTGCTGATTTCATAATCCTAGACACTGGGAAGGAAGAGGATAAATCCATCATCCTTGGAAGACCCTTCCTAGCCACAGCAAGAGCTGTGATTGATGTGGACAGAGGAGAGTTGGTCCTTCAACTGAATGAGGACTACCTTGTGTTTAAAACTCAAGGTCCTCCTTCTGTAACCATGGAGAGGAAGCATGAAAAGCTTCTCTCAGTACAGAGTCAAACAAAGCCCCCACAATCAAACTCTAAGTTTGGTGTTGGGAGGTCTCAGCCAAACTCTAAGTTTGGTGTTGAATCCCCACATCCAAACTCTAAGTTTGGCGTTGGGAATCTATAAAATTAACCTGATCACCTGTGTGGCTCAGTGAGAGCCCACCAATAATAAGGAACACGTTAGCAGTTCCCCGACAACGGCGCCATTTTAACGTCGGGATTTTTGCCAGTAAAGAAGTTCATAAAAACAGTCGCGTTGTAGATATAGTCTCTAAATCGACAAAAATCCCTTCGTACAAACGTTTTGGGTGTCACAAGTAACAAACCCCTTTAAAAATTGTTAACCGAGTATTTAAACCTCGGGTCGTCTTCTCAAGGAACTGCGAGGAAGTATGTTCTTATTATTGGCTATAAAGGTTTTAATCGGGGTTTAGAAGGTGAGAAGCAAGTGATTTAAATGACAAGTAAAGTAGATGGCAATTAAAATAAATAAATATTGTAAAGTAACTTTTGGCAAGGTAAGAGAAATTGGAAGTCCAACTTAGTTATCTCTCTCAACAATAATGAAAGTTGAATCTAAATTCCACTTAGTTAACCTTTACTAAAGTAAAGGAAAGTCAAGGGACTAATTAGTTTGACCTTCAAATCCTATTTATTTCCTAAGAAAAAGTTGGGATTATTGAAGTTCAGTTCAATTAGCAAGATAACGATTATCAATTATGCTGAGTTGGTAACTGTTGGGTTACTGATTTCTTAACCAAGACCAAAAAGGGAAAAAGTAAATTGCTGGAATAAAATATCTTCAGATCGGAAACAATGATAACATAAATTAAAAAGAGCAATCATAAACTGAAAATACCTCAAATATCATTAATTCAAATAATAATCTGTAACATGGAATAATTTATAAATTCAATTATAAAAGTAATTAATCAACTCAAGTGCTGGAATAAATAAATAAAAGTGAAAAAAGAAAGCTTAAAACAAAGAAACATAAAACCTGGATCGAGAGTCACTCTTACAAACTAAGAGAAGTCCTAAATCCTAAGAGAGAGAGGAGAAGATCTCCCTCTCAAACTAAATCTAAAACATGAAGAGTAAAAATTGGCGAGCTCTCTTTTGAATGGATGCATTCCCACACTTTATAGCCTCTAGTCTGTGTGTTCTGTACCTGGATCTGGGCCAAAAGGGCTTCAGAAATCGCTGGGGGCGTATTCTGTAAATTCTGATACGTGGCCTCTGTCACGCGGTCGCGTCATCTGGAGTTTTTCTTGTGGCGCGGTCGCGTCGGTCACGCGTCCGCATCGAATGCGCTATGCTCAAGTCGCGCAGCCGCGTCAGTCATGCGGCCGCGTCGTTACTTCTTCGCTCCTGGCACGCAATCGCGTCGTCCATGCGATCGCATGGATGCCAGTTTCTTCAAAACTCCGTTTCGTACTTTCCTTCCATTTTAGTACGTTTTCTTTTCCATCCTTTAAGTCATTCTGTCTTAGAAAATCTGAAACTACTCAACACACTAATCACGACATCGAATGGAAGTAAGGGTAATTAAAATAATTAATTTTTAAAGCTTAGGAAACATGTTTTTCACATACATCACATAATAAGGAAGGGAAAGTAAAACCATGCAATTAATGTGAATAAGTGGGTGAAGGATTGAATAAATCATTCAAACTAAGCACAAAATAACTCATGAAATATGGGTTTATCAACCTCCCCACACTTAAATAATAGCATGTCCTCATGCTAAATCCAAGATAAAGAATAAGGTAAGGTTAAAGTGGTGGAATGTTATGCAATGCAACCTATTCTAAATGCATCTACCTAAATGAGTCATGCAATTCCAATTTATCTACTCATATATAAAGCTTACATGTAGTCAAATTAATTCACATTCTCAAGGAGTCATATATATATATATATAGCCAACCCTTAAATAATAAAGCATTTTAGCAAATAAGATGGGAAACAAAAATATTGTACAAACTTGCAAAACAATTAGTAAATTAAGCACATATATATGTTGATGAGTTATTGAACCCTCACTGGATTTTGTGTTTACCCTCTAGTCACTCAGTGTTTATTGGGTTTATTCACTCTACTTTTCTTTTTATTCTTACTTTCTATAACTTTGTTCTTCATCTAACCAATCAACAATTATAGAGTACAGTCATACCAAAAGTCATGAGGTCTTTAATTAAGGTTGTAATGGGGCCAAGGTAAAGGTACGGATATATGTATAAGGTTAAGTGAGTTAATAAGTGAATCCTTAATTAGACTAAGATCTCACCTAACATACATATTTAGTAGAACAAGCTTCTTTACCAATTTTCCCATATTATCCCACTTGTTGTTACATACTCATGGTTCAATTTTATTTTTATCCCATGTGCATTGCTTTTATTTTGCATTGGGGAATTCTTTTGTATCCCCTTTTATTAAATGCTGAAAAATAACTTTTTTTTTGCACATGGTAATTGAATCACTTTGATTTCTCATGAGCATGCTTCCCAAATTTTTTTTTTCTTTTAACTTTTCTACCTTTTGTTTCTATCATCCATGTTCCCAATAGGTTCTCCACATTTTAATCTATTCATAATTTTCTATCTTAAGCTAACCAAGGATTCAACTTGAAATTTTATTTTGTTTTTCTACTTAAGGCTAGTAGTGTGGCTAAATAGTATAAAAAGGGGTTTTAAAGGCTCAAGGGGGCTAACAAGGGTGATGTGAAAGGTAGGTTATTTTGGGGTAAGTGAGCTAAAATCAAATGATGGCCTCAATCATTCTTTTGGTATGTATCTATATTCTATATTCTATATTCTATAATTGGACATATAGATTAAAGCAAAGTAAAGAACAACAGAATAAAAAGAAGCAAAACACACAGGAATGAAATTATGGTTTGAATACAACCATACAATTAAGCTCAAGACTCACAGGCTGTGTGTTCTCTAACTCAAGCATCATATATCATTCATATATGTTATGCAGGTTTAGTTAAAAATTTCCATTATTCTCAAAAAAAAATTATTTAGGGTAGCCTTTAAAGTTTTAATGTTCTTCCTTGATGAAATGTTGTCAACTTAACTATATGATGTAATGCTATATATACAAGGTTTATGGATTTAAATCTGTTATGTTCAATTTCCTAGCTTACTTCCTTTTTATATTTTTCAATTTAACTATGCTATCTTATGCTAAAAAGGGTAAACTATACTAATTAATCCACTAATAAGTCAGAATTGCAAACTAAACTAAATAACTAAAAATATGAACTAAAAATGCAAAATGTAGAAATAGAGTAAAAATACATAAAAGTAGCAATGTATAAGTACTCAGAAAATAACAGTAAAAAAGAAAAATACAGAAAAATATCCAAAATAAAAGAAAAAAGAGATGTAGTGGTTCACCAAAATAAAACGCCAGAGATGGCGACCTCCCCACACTTAAAATGAAGCATCGTCCCTGATGCTCAGTCAAGCCGGGTGTGAAGGGGTGTCATCACTGGTAGGGATGGTAGCTGGAGGCTCTGTGGTGATGGTGAGCTGAGCGTCTGGCTGCTGTAGAGGCGGTGCTGACTGGATCGGGATCTCCGGATCTGCAGCCTCGATCTGATGCGTAACCTCCTGATGTGGTGCAGTCTGCTCTGTGCCTGCCTGCTGATGGGTCTCCTCCTGGGGCTCATCCTCCTCCTCCTCTGAAGGCTCTGATGGTGTGTCGGGCTCGGAGGGGATGTCACCACCCTGTCGGATCATCAGCTTTAGATGCGAATAGCGTCGCTGGCTGCGACGCTCCAATCTCTCATACCGGCGCCGGTTACGGCGCTCCATCTGATCAAGCTGTCGGAATAGGCGATACACGAGGCGGTATACGGGCTCAGAGGCAGGTGGAGGTGCAGTGGTGGCAGCAGGGGCAGCCGTGGATGAAGAGGGTCCAGCAGACAGTGGGGCTGTCTCATCAGTAGCAGTGAAGGGTGGTGGTCTGTAGCCCAAAACTAGGAAGTTCCTGCTGTGAAGAATGATCTTCCTGCAGTCCGCCGCTGGTGGTCTCTCATCGGCATCCTCCCATGGCACGTCAGCTCGACGGCCTAGTTGTGTAACCAGATACGGAAAAGGGAGGGTGCCTCGGACGTGGACCCTGGCCATATAATGCCGGATAAAGCGTGGTAGATAAAGGTTCTTACCCTCCATCACACACCATAGGAGGGTAATCATAGCAGCTGGGATCTCCGTCTCATGAGTACTCGGCATCACATAGTTGCTCAAGATCTGGTGCCATAACCGAGCCTCATCATTTAAGTACGCCCTCTTGATCCCTCTAGGCATGGTGGTGTCCTGACCCATCTCCCAAGGAACCGTCGGGTCGAGAGCTATCCGTGCCTTCACAGCATCCCAATCAAACTGCATCAGGCGCATGTCCTCCTCAGCCTTTTGATAACCATCAGGCTGATCGGACTTGGCTGGGAGCTGGAGAATGTCCTCTATGGCCTCCTCAGTGACCAGAATCTGCTTTCCTCTCAGGTTCACTGCATCGAAGGTGGTGATGTAGTAGTTGCAGTAGAATTCCCTGACCCAAGATGCATTGACCTCTGTCAGTGCTCTCTCCAGAAAGAACCAGCCTCTTTGCTTGATTTGCTCAGTGGTGTACTGTTGGAGTGCTTCTGGAATCCTCAGAGTTCTCTCTAGGTATAGATTCCTGGAGTTTGCAAATGCCGGATACTTCAGCTCACAGTATCGGTTTGCAAATTTTATTGAATCATTTGCAGGGAGCAGCTGGTCAGCTTTTTTCTGCTGTGTAAAGTTCTTCTCCCGTCATGAGGAATCATGCATTAGGTCAATGATGGACTGGGAGGAATCTCCTCTCTTGCACTTGCCAGTAGCCTTGCCTTTTCCTTTCCTTTGTGGGGCAGACATCCTGAAAAATGGAAAACCAGGATATGGATAAAAATAGGGAAGCAAATAGGTAATTTAAACAAAAAAAACTCAAAGCGGCAAAGGAGAATGGGAAATAGGTAAATGAGTTAAGTAATGGCGTATTAAGGATTGTATAGTAGTTTAAAAGTTGAAAGGAAGAATTTACAATCCAAAATGTATCAGAATTCAAGTTAAATAGAAAAATTGTCATTATGCCATGGTTAGAAAGTTAGAGGAAAGTGAAAAATCAGAAAAGAGATTTTAAAAGGTTAATATGGTTAGAATTTGAAAAAGAAGTTAGTAAATAAAATTAGTGAGTCAGTAACATGCAGGTTAAAGTAAGTGGCATAAAGAAAATAGTCCATGTAACAAGGATTCACAATTATGACTAGAAATAACTCATAACCGAACAAGGAAAACAGGGTGATGTTGATTCAAATAGATATAAAGAAAGCAAGAATTGGAATCAGAATATCACAAATGCAGTTTATAAACCAGGAAATCAAAGAGGATAAGAAAGTCTGCCATAGCATTCATGAAACGGTTTGGTTAAGGCAGAGGACAACAGAGTTCAGATTGCCAAACCAAAACATGAATGAAAACAACAATAAAAAAAATTTGGGCAGCATTCTGGCTAAAATTGGATTATCCCAGAAAATAAACAGCAAACAAGGCAGTTCATATTAAATAAAAAACTTGCTGCAGTTACCTATAATTAATAGAAACATGAAAATTCAGAGTAACAAGCAGCAAATGCAGGAAATCACAGCATATGAATAAGGTCACAGGAACAGCAGAATTGCAGTTTTGATAAAACAGAAGCATGAACAGTGCAAGTAAACAGACCTAAATCCACTAACCACAGCCTAATCTACCTAACAACCTAAAATCCACTACAACATGCATATCTAGCTATCCTAAACATGAACATAAACGGAGAAAAAATAAGAAAAACTACGAACGGATAAAAGGGCTTGCGTGCTGCGGAACCTGGAAAGCGAAAGAAGTAGAACGGGGCAGAAAAGCGGCTGGGTGGTGACGGCGGCGGCGTCCAGCGCGGTGGCGGGCACGGCGGCGCAGAGGGGGGTGGCAGTGGCAATTCGGTTAGGGGAAAAAGGGAAAGTGATGGGGGTAGGGAAGGGGGGGTTGTGGTTGGATGGTGGCGGCGGTGTGTGGTGGCGCGAGGGGGGGAGGGGTGGCGGAGGGGGAGGGAGGAAGAAGAAAGAGGAAGAAAGAAGAGGGGGTTGGGTGCGGCTGGGGGCGGGCGGCGGCGGTGGTTTCCGGCGGTGGTTGGTGCAGCGGTAATGGTGGCTGGGTGGTGGTTTATGAGGGTTAGAGAGAGAGAGGGAGGGGAAGGAAGGGGGGTTCAGGGGGGCGGCGCGATAATAGGGTTCGCGTGATCTGGGAGGGTTATATTTTGAAATCCACGCGGCCGCGTGGGGCACGCGGTCACGTGGTGGGGGTGAAAATGGGGGTGACGCGATCAAGTAGGTCGCGCGATCGCGTGAGAGGGGTAGGAGAGGGGATGACGCGATCGCGTGGGTCGCGCGATCGCGTCGCTGGAATTTGTGCTAGACGCACGACTCCAGCGTCGTTTCGGCGCAACTCTCTGTCTCCTCCTAGTGTGTTGTGCAATCCATGCGACGCGATCGCGTCGCTCACGCGGTCGCGTGGGATTGTTTTTGTACAAGGGACGCGATCGCATGGGGCATGCGATCGCGTGGGCCAATTTGTGCAAAACGCACAAGGGCCGCACGATTCCAGCCTAACTTTCTGGACGTTGGATTTTGACACCGATCTCTAGGTCACGCGGCCGCGTGGGTGATGCGGTCGCGTGGATAGTGTTTTCGCAATATGACGCGATCGCATGAGGCATGCGGTCGCATCGTGCATCCCCTTTTTTTTATGTAAGATAAATGCAGAATGCAATGATTAATATGAATGCTATGCATGATTCCAGGTTCAATAAAGTAAAATGAAAAGAAAATAAAAATGAAAGCAATTAACAAGAATTAAATTGAAAAAGAAGCGACCATACCATGGTGGGTTGTCTCCCACCTAGCACTTTTAGTTAAAGTCCTTAAGTTGGACATTGGAGGAGCTTCCTGCTATGGCGGCTTATGTTTAAATTCGTCCAAAAATCTCCACCAGTGCTTGGAATGCCAATAGCCTCCGGGGTCCCAAACTAGGCATGTAAAGCTTCTGAATAGCTTCAAACAGATTGTTAGGCTCCCGGGGTGACGAATGTCAGAATAGATTTCAGGATCCCAAGCTTTGCTATTAAATCTGCCTCCGTCTTGATCTATATGTTTCCATCCGGGCGGTTTAAATTGTAGAATCTCACCATGGTGACCAAACGTTCTCCGCGATCCATGCAATTAAGCATGATACCAATCCGTGTACTTCGAGGTGAAGCGTGGAACCTTATTGAACCTTGTGTACCAGCTCTGAGTACGAGCCATTTCCCTCTTACTCTTAAAGCCGCAAAGAGCTCTAAGCTGGCCATCTGTTTTAAGCAAACCATATTCAAGTGAATAAGTAAAGTTATAGGTTAAGGATTGTACCCACTTGAAGCTTGTATTAGGTGGTAATGGCCTTGGGATAGGTGTTTCCGGTGGTTCTGTAAGTTCTACTCCCTTGTGCTCTTCTGTGAATTCCTCCACTTCCTTGCAAGGTTCTACAATTGTATCTGTATCCTGGTCAAAGTCTTCTATGTCTTCCTCATCACTTGAGTCATAGATTGGAGGTTGAGAGAAATCTACCTCCGCATCGTCTTCATATTCACTTGGGGAAGATTCTTCGACCTCAGAGAATTCACTTGCGGATGCCAGTTCATTACTAAGAGAATTTGACTTGTGACTATCATCATCAAGGGAATTTGTGTCCTGGGTTATTTCGTCTGATTCTTCATAAACAAGTTGCCTTGGAGATTGTACAATATCCTCCTTAGCATCAACTGTAGCGTCCTTGACGTAGTTCTCCTCAGTTCTGGATTCCCATGGAGGTTCAGCGTCTCCTAGATCTTCAACCAACTCTTCTTCTTGAACAATGACAGCTTCTTCTACTTGTTCTAGTACAAATTCATTCTCTGTCTTGTCCACTGGAGTTTCTGGTATCTCCTTCATGCTACGCTCTTCGTTAGACTGTTCACATGGGGTTGTGGCTGATCCTTGTGTATTTGAGCGTCTAGAAACCCATTGAATTACTACTTGCTCCAGTTGTCGAATGGTTATTTGAAGTTTATTTACTGTTTCCTTTAGGCAAACCTCTGCTTCTCGGGTTGCCGGATTTGGACATGATACATAGAAAAGTGGCGGTGATTGGGAGTGATTGGATTGGTACTGGGGTAAGGAAGGATCATATGGTGGCGAATGGTGAAGAGAAGCTTGTGAGTGTGGTGGTTCGAGGTTATGTTGAAAGGATGGTTTATATGCACGGGGTGGGGCTTGTTGGTAGTTACAAGGTTGTCCACCATATCTTTCAGCTGGGTATGCACGGTAGAATGGTCTTTGTCCAGGATATCTCGGAGGGTGTTGTTGCCTAAAGGATTGATTAGATCCTCTTGGATCCATCCATCCTTGATTGGTCTGACCTTGATGCATATTCCTGCTGTAACTTCTATTTCCTTCAACAAAGTTAGAACCAAACTCAAAGCGAGAGGGATGAGAATTCATGGTAGCAAATGAAAAATAAAAAGGAAAAACAGAAATAAATAAACAAGTAAAAGGAAAATATTTACAATAACCAATAATAAGGCACACGTTAGCAGTTCCCCGGCAACGGCGCCATTTTGACGTCGGGATTTTTGCCAGTAAAGAAGTTCATAAAAACAGTCGCGTTGTAGATATAGTCTCTAAACCGACAGAAATCCCTTCGTACAAACGTTTTGGGTGTCACGAGTAACAAACCCCTTTAAAAATTGTTAACCGAGTATTTAAACCTCGGGTCGTCTTCTCAAGGAACTGCGAGAAAGTATGTTCTTATTATTGGCTATAAAGGTTGTAATCGGGGTTTAGAAGGTGAGAAGCAAGTGATTTAAATGACAAGTAAAGTAGATGGCAATTAAAATAAATAAATACTGTAAAGCAACTTTTGGCAAGGTAAGAGAAATTGGAAATCCAACTTAGTTATCTCTCTCAACAATAATGAAAGTTGAATCTAAATTCCACTTAGTTAACCTTTACTAAAGTAAAGGAAAGTCAAGGGACTAATTAGTTTGACCTTCGAATCCTATTTATTTCCTAAGAAAAAGTTGGGATTATTGAAGTTCAGTTCAATTAGCAAGATAACAATTATCAATTATGATGAGTTGGTAACTGTTGGGTTACTGACTTCTTAACCAAGACCAAAAAGGGAAAAAGTAAATTGCTGGAATAAAATATCTTCAGATCGGAAACAATGATAACATAAATTAAAAAGAGCAACCATAAACTGAAAATACCTCAAATATCATTAATTCAAATAATAATCTGTAACATGGAATAATTCATAAATTCAATTATAAAAGTAATTAATCAACTCAAGTGCTGGAATAAATAAATAAAAGTGAAAAAGGGAAGCTTAAAACAAAGAAACATAAAACCTGGATCGAGAGTCACTCTTACAAACTAAGAGAATTCCTAAATCCTAAGAGAGAGAGAGGGGAGAAGATCTCCCTCTCAAACTAAATCTAAATCATGAAGAGTAAAAATTGGCGAGCTCTCTTTTGAATGGATGTATTCCCACACTTTATAGCCTCTAGTCTGTGTGTTCTGTACCTGGATCTGGGCCAAAAGGGCTTCAGAAATCGCTAGGGGCGTATTCTGTAAATTCTGATACGTGGCCTCTGTCACGCGTCCGCGTGGGTCATGCGGTCGCGTCATCTGGAGTTTTCCTTGTGGCGCGGTCGCGTCGGTCACGCGTCCGCATCGAATGCGCTATGCTCAAGTCTCGCGGCCGCGTCAGTCATGCGGCCGCGTCGCTACTTCTTTGCTCCTGGCACGCGATCGCGCCGTCCATGCGATCGCGTGGATGCCAGTTTCTTCAAAACTCCGTTTCGAACTTTCCTTCCATTTTTGTACATTTCCTTTTCCATCCTTTAAGTCATTCTGCCTTAGAAAATCTGAAACTACTCAACACACTAATCACGGCATCGAATGGAAGTAAGGGTAATTAAAATAATTAATTTTTAAAGCTTAGGAAACATGTTTTTCACATACATCACATAATAAGGAAGGGAAAGTAAAACCATGCAATTAATGTGAATAAGTGGGTGAAGGATTGAATAAATCATTCAAACTAAGCACAAAATAACTCATGAAATATGGGTTTATCAATGGCGTTTACATGCCTAATTGGAACAGGGATGATTAAAGTCCTTGGCCCCACTGGATCCGTGGACCCCACAGGATCTCCTCAGGATCTGTGGACCCCACAGGATCCCCACCTACTTCTTCTCTCCTCTTCACACCTTTTCATAACTCTCTTCCCCAAATACCCCTCACCAATCAACTCAATCACTCTTTCCCATCACCTCTTCACCACTCACATCCATCCTCTCTTCCCCAAAAACCCCACATACCTTTAAATTAAAAATAATTTCCCTCCCAAACCCAACCCTAAATGGCCGAACCTTAACCCCTCCCCACTCCTATATAAACCCCTCATTCCTTCTTCATTTTCACACAACACAACCCTCTCTTCTTCCCCTTTGCCGAATCCACCTTCTCCCTCCATCTCCTCTATTTTTCTTCTTCTTCTACTTCTTTCTCTTTTCTTTTGCTCGAGGACGAGCAACCGTTTTAAGTTTGGTGTGGTAAAAGCATTGCTTTTTGTTTTTCCATAACCATTTATGGCACCTAAGGCCAGAGAAACCTCTAGAAAGAGGAAAGGGAAGGCAATTGCTTCCACCTCTGAGTCATGGGAGATGGAGAGATTCATCTCTAAGGTTCATCAAGACAACTTCTATGAAGTTGTGGTCAAGAAAAAAGTGACCCCTGAGGTTCCTTTCAAACTCAAAAAGAATGAGTATCCGGAGATCCGACTTGAAATCCAAAGAAGAGGTTGGGAAGTTCTAACCAACCCCATTCAACAAGTCGGGATCTTAATGGTTCAAGAGTTCTATGCAAACGCATGGGTTACTAGGAACCATGATCAAAGTGTGAACCTGAACCCAAAGAATTGGCTCAGCATGGTTTGGGAGAAATACTTAGATTTCAGTTCGGAAAATGTAAGGCTGGCGTTCAACTTGCCAATGATGGAAGAAAACGCACGCCCCTACACTAGAAGAGTCAACTTTGATCAAAGGTTGGACCAAGTCCTCATGGACATATGTGTGGAAGGAGCTCAATGGAAAATTGACTCAAGGGGCAAGCCGGTTCAACTAAGAAGGCTTGACCTCAAACCAGTGGCTAGAGGATGGTTGGAGTTCATTCAACGCTCAATCATTCCTACTAGCAACCGGTCTGAAGTTACTATAGACAGGGCCATCATGATCCATAGTATCATGATTGGGGAGGAAGTGGAAGTTCATGAGATTATACCTCAAGAACTCTACAAGGTGGCTGACAAGTCCTTCACTTTGGCAAGGTTAGCCTTTCCTCACCTCATTTGTCACCTCTGCAATTCTGCTGGAATTGACATAGAGGGGGACATCCTCATTGAAGAGGATAAGCACATCACTAAGAGAAAGATGGAGCAAACAAGAGAGCATGGACCTCAACATGAGCATGAGGAAATTCCTCACCATGAAATCCCTGGGATGCCTCAAGGGATGCACTTTCCTCCACAATACTATTGGGAACAAATCAACACTTCCCTAGGAGAATTAAGTTCCAACATGGGACAACTAAGGATGGAGCACCAAGAACACTCCATCATCCTCCATGAAATTAGAGAAGATCAAAGAGCTATGAGGGAGGAGCAAGAAAGACAAGGAAGAGACATAGAGGAGCTCAAAAGCACCATTGGTTCTTCAAGAAGAGGAAGACGCCACCCTCACTAAGGTGGACTCATTCCTTAATCTCCTTGTTTATTTTCTGTTTTTAGTTTTATGCTTTATGTTTGTCTATGTTTGTGTCTTATTACATGATCATTAGTAGTTAAGTGTCTATGCCCTAAAGTTATGAATGTCCTATGAATCCATCACCTCTCTTAAATAAAAAATATTTTAATTACAAAAGAACAAGAAGTACATGGTTTCGAATTCATCCTTGAAACTAATTTAATTATTTTGATGTGGTGACAATACTTTTTGTTTTCTGAATGAATGCTTGAACAGTGCATATGTCTTTTGAAGTTGTTGTTTAAGAATGTTAAATATGTTGGCTCTTGAAAGAATGATGAACAGGAGAAATGTTATTTGATAATATGAAAAATCATAAAAATGATTCTTGAAGCAAGAAAAAGCAGTGAATACAGAAAGCTTGCGGAAAAAAAAATGGCGAAAAAAATTCGTGAAAGAAAAAGAAAAGCAAGCAGAAAAAGCCAAAAGCTCTTAAAACCAAGAGGCAAGAGCAAAAAGCCAGTAGCCCTTAAAACCAAAAGGCAAGGGTAATAAAAAGGATCCAAGGCTTTGAGCATCAGTGGATAGGAGGGCCTAAAGGAATAAAATCCTGGCTTAAGCGGCTAAACCAAGCTGTACCTAACCATGTGCTTGTGGCGTGAAGGTGTCAAGTAAAAACTTGAGACTGAGCGGTTAAAGTCAAGGTCCAAAGCAAAAGAAGAGTGTGCTTAAGAACCCTGGACACCTCTAATTGGGGACTTTAGCAAAGCTGAGTCATAATCTGAAAAGGTTCACCCAGTTATGTGTCTGTGGCATTTATGTATCCGGTGGTAATACTGAAAAACAAAGTGCTTAGGGCCACGGCCAAGACTCATAAAGTAGCTGTGTTCAAGAATCAACATACTGAACTAGGAGAATCAATAACACTATCTGAATTCTGAGTTCCTATAGATGCCAATCATTCTGAACCTCAATGGATAAAGTGAGATGCCAAAACTATTCAAGAGGCAAAAAGCTACTAAGTCCCGCTCATCTGATTGGAGCTATGTTTCATTGATATTTTGGAATTTATAGTATATTCTCTTCTTTTTATCCTATTTGATTTTCAGTTGCTTGGGGACAAGCAACAATTTAAGTTTGGTGTTGTGATGAGCGGATAATTTATACGCTTTTTGGCATTATTTTTAGTATGATTTCAGTATAATTTAGTTAGTTTTCATTATATTTTTATTAGTTTTTAATTAAAAATCACATTTCTGGACTTTACTATGAGTTTTTGTGTTTTTCTGTGATTTCAGGTAATTTCTGGCTGAAATTGAAGGACTTGAGCAAAAATCTTATTCAGGCTGAAAAAGGACTGCTGATGCTGTTGGATTCTGACCTCTCTGCACTCGGAATGAATTTTCTGGAGCTACAGAACTCCAAATAGCACGCTCTCAATTGCGTTGGAAAGTAGACATCCAAGGCTTTCCAGCAATATATAATACTCCATACTTTGAATAAGGATTGACGATGTAAACTAGCGTTCAACGCCAGTTCCATGCTGCATTCTGGAGTCAAACGCCAGAAACAGGTTGCAAAGTGGGGTTCAATGCCAGAAACAGGCTACAAACTGGCGTTCAACTCCAAGAGAAGCCTCTACACGTGTAAATCTCAATGCTCAGCCCAAGCACACACCAAGTGGGCCCCAAAAGTGGATTTCTACATCATTTACTTATTTCTGTAAACCCTAGTAACTAGTTTAGTATAAATAGGACTTTTTACTATTGTATTTACATCTTTAGTTTCATCTTTAGATCACGTTTGGGGGCTGGCCATTCGGCCATGCCTAAACCTTCATCACTTATGTATTTTCAACGGTAGAGTTTCTACACACCAAAGATTAAGGTGTGGAGCTCTGCTGTTCCTCAAAGATTAATGCAAAGTACTACTATTTTTCTATTCAATTCAACTTATTCCGCTTCTAAGATATTCATTCGCACTTCAATATGATGGATGTGATGATCGTGACAGTCATCATCATTCCCAACTTATGAACGCGTGCCTGACAACCACTTCCGTTCTACCTTAGATTGAATGAGTATCTCTTGGATATCTAATATAGGGGACCGAGTCCGAGTTATTAGTGTCTTCGTGGTATAAGTTAGAACCCATGGATAGCCATTCCTGAGATCCGGAAAGTCTAAACCTTGTCTGTGGTATTCTGAGTAGGATCTGGGAAGGGATGGCTGTGACGAGCTTAAAACTCGCGAGTGCTGGGCGTAGTGACAGACGCAAAAGGATCAATGGATCCTATTCCAGTATGATCGAGAACCGACAGATGAATAGCCGTGCCGTGACAGAGCATCTTGGACCATTTTCACTGAGAGAACGGGAAGTAGCCATTGACAACGGTGATGCCGAACATACAGCTTGCCATGGAAAGGAGTAGGATTGATTGGATGAAGACAGTAGGAAAGCAGAGATCAGAGGAACGAAAGCATCTCTATACGCTTATTTGAAATTCTCACCAATGAATTACATAAGTACCACTATCCTATTTTATATTTTATTTATTTTCATCCACTATAATTTCTTAATACAATTTAATCCGCCTGACTGAGATTTACAAGGTGACCATAGCTTGCTTCAAGGTGACAATCTCCGTGGGATCGACCCTTACTCACGTAAGGTTTATTACTTGGACGACCCAGTGCACTTGCTGGTTAGTTGTACGAAGTTGTGAAACAGATATAAGATCATGAACGTGCATATTGAGTTTTTAGCGCCGTTAACAAGGAATGGAATGATCACGATTTCGCACACCAAGTTTTTGGCGCCGTTGCCGGGGAATGGAATGATCACGATTTCGCACACCAATAAGTAGGTTGTTATCATATCCATTAAATACATATGTAGTTTATGGTATGCAGATAAACTGACCAAATAACGCAATATTATTGCATCCACTATAGAGGAATATATTTCTTCATAATCTATACCGGGATATTGTGAAAAACTTGATAACGGAAAATCTGTATCGCTATAAATCCCCTTCGACAAGTTTACCGAATTGTCGTCAAGTACTCACAGTAGAGTGAGGTCGAATCCCACAGGGATGGATTGGTTGAGCAACTTTAACCAGAGGAGTGTTCTAGTTGAACTAAACAGAATTGAGTTGAGATTTGCAGAAATTAAATGGTTGGAAACGTGAATAGCAAGAAATGTAAATGGCAGAATGTAAATGGCAGAAAGTAAATTGCAGAAAAGTAAATTTGCAGAAAACTAAATGGGAATGGGGGGATTGAACATCAAAGTAAATAACATTATATAGAGAATGGTAAGATCAGAAATGGGAAAATCATTGTGTTCAGGAGATGTTGCACTCTCCAAATCAAGTTTATTCTCAACTCTTACTCAATCCATGCAACTCATTGATCTCTTGGCAATCTTAGGTGATTGAATCCCAATTCCTTGGCAATTCAATCTCTCTAAGCTTGAACAATTACCCAATTCCTTGATCTAATTGCTCAAGAAAAGAGATGAAGTATGATCACTGATTATACCACATGTTCTTCTAGATCAAAGCATCGGTAGGATTATATGTCACTATATCCATTCAACCCCCAATCCAGTCCAACATGAGAAAGCGTTTCTAGCATGATTTCTTCATTCTTCTTTCAAGAAAACCAAAGAGAATGGAAAGAAGGAGAACAATAAGAACTATAATTGATCCATTGAATTATAACAGAGCTCCCTAACCCAATGAAGATGGGTTTAGTTGTTCATAGCTCTGAGAATGGAAAATGGAAATGTAAATTGCATTGCAAGTAAAACTGAATTACAGAGAAAAGTAAAATTGGGGTGTTTATAATCCTGGATCCCCCAGGTCCCAATTCTCCTTTTCTAGTTTAAAACTACCTCTATATATACTACTTCTCTGATCTTCAGTTAAGTCTGCAAGTCTTTGGATGTAGGCCCTTGAGCTTAGTTGAAGCAGTTACAATCTCAGTGGGCTTTGCTCAGCTTGCTGGAAAAGTTTGACTTGGGTGGCTTTCACGTTAGTTAGGCCATTAGTGTGGTTAACGTTAAGTATAAATTCCTGGTTCAAAGACGTTAGTGACACTAACTTGGTCACTAACGTCCCCAACCCCTTTGAGTCACGTTAACCTCACCGTTAGTGGAACTAATGTGGCCACTAACGTAGCCTTTCCTAACCCTTGATCACGTTAATGGTGTTAACTTCACCATTAACGTCCAAGACACCCTTTCTTCCACGTTAATGGCCCACGTTAGTGGTATTAACATGGCCATTAACGTGGGCAAACCTTGGCTTCGAACATGTTAGTGGTGCTAACTTCACCACTAATGTTGCAAACTCCCCCTTTATCCATGTTAGTGCCCACTTTAGTGGCACTAACATGGGATTCCTTGGCCATTCCTCACGTTAGTGGTGTTAACTTCACCACTAACGTCTTGAGCTCTTCCTTCTTCCACATTAGTTCCCACGTTAGTGGCACTAACGTGGGTTTATTTGGCCTTCGAACACGTTACTGGTGCTAACTTCACCACTAACGTTGCAAGCTGTCCTTTCTTCCACATTAATGGCCACGTTAGTGGCACTAACGTGGCTCTTCTCTGCTTCTTCTTACCTGAAATCAATCAAACAAATTGCATTAAAGCCTTGCTCTAATCATGAGATAATGCATTACTCATTACATCATCAGTCCTTGCCTTATTCTCATGAAAATGTTTAGAATTCACAATGTTTAATTGAATCAAGATATGAATGCATACTCAACCAAATACTTGCTTATTGCCTAAGAAATTGCATAAAACTATCCTAAAACAAACTAAAAATGGCTTGTGAAACTAGCCAAGATGCCCTGGCATCACAACACCAAACTTAAATCTTGCTAGTCCTTAAGCAAGTGATGAAATCATAAGAAGAATGAATGAGAATATAAGAGATACAAGTCCTTATTCAGAGAATTCAAATCCTTGGTTCATGGGGTTTCATGCATGACAACTTAGGTTCATGTTCTTGCTGGTTTCTAGGTTGTCACATGCTCTTGAATTCTCACTCTATTGCCTTCAATAAGACTCTTATTCTTGGTCCTTAACTTAGCTCTGTTTTTGTTTTCTTTCTTCCTTAGAGCTTATTGCTTTCTTCAGCTAAGTGTTTTGTGTTGAGACAACTCTTTAGGATAAGCTTTCAGCCAACACTTCCGAACCAGTTGGTTCAAGGTGCTAGGTGTTAAAACACCCCTAAGGACTTAATCACTCAAGTCTCTCCTCAGCACATACACACCACAGGCACATGGCTTATTATTTCATTCCTGAGACCTTGGTGTCCAGCACCACTTTAGGTTACTAAATATTTTGTAACTAGGTTGCTTTTGATGGTGGACTTTCAGTTGACAATCCCGGGTTAGTTAACCTAAGTTATCAAGTGATGAAGCACTCCTCAGAACTTACTCATCCAAGCATATCCTTGTACAAAAATACCACAGACACATGCCTCAAGGTTCATGCTATTGGTGCCTAGCTTTATTTCTTTCTCTTTTCAGTTTCTTTTTCTTTCTAGGATCTTATTGATTATCTAAGTCTCATAGAATGCACTTCAAGCTCACAATTCAAGAGATATCTTAGCCTTGTATCTTATTGATGAACCAACTTAACTAGCAAACACCACCACAAACACTAGGACTTTATTCTACAACATTAGACTTCACTCTTGTTTTTCAAAACATTTTCTTATAATTTCTTTTATTGAACTCAAGGACACAGCACACAATTTAAAGAATGATGTAGTGGCCTAAACAACTAAGCTAGCAAGCAAAAAAGATAACTAAGAAACTAAATGCAGAATTGAAATTCAAAAGCTACTTATGGAAGCATGTTCTATTTCATACATAATTTTCCTTATTCAAAACTAAAGAAAGAAACTCCACCCTGTTTCACTCTTTGATGTGCTTTTCTTTTTGTCCTCTTGTTTCTGGGTTTTGTCGGCCAGTTGAAGGGTTATGTTTGTGGATTTCAACTCATTGATTTGCAGCTTCCTCATGAGAGATAGGGGCATTAAATTTATGCTCGCTCCAAAATCACAAAACCCTCTGTCAATCATTGTATCCCCTACAGCACAAGGGATGTGGAAACTCCTTGGGTCCTTCTTCTTTGCAGGTAAATCTTTTTGGATAAGGACACTGCACTCTTTAGTCATCACTACTATCTGCCACCCTTCAAGGGATTCTTCTTGGTTAGCAACTCCTTCATGCATTTTATATATGAAGGCATCTGTTGGAGGGCTTCAATGAAGGGAATGTTGATATGAAGAGACTTAAATGTGTCTAGAAACCTAGAATACCTCTTCTCTTTCTCACCACCCCTGAGCCTTTGAGGGAATGATGCTTTTGGCACATATGGCTTCAAGGTTTCCTCCTCCATTGGATCCTTCCCTTGTGCAGGGCTAATGCCTTGTTCTATCTCTTTCACTTTCTCCTTTGGAAATCCTTGGTTGTGCTCTGTTGGCATGCTGGTTTCTTCCTCTAAGGTCTCTTTATTTCTTAGAGTGACTGCCTTACATTCTTCCCATCTCACATTCTTTGTTTCTCCTCTTGGATTCTTCTCAGTATCACTTGGGAAGCTATCTGTGGACTTAGAAATTTGATGAGAAAGAAATCCTACTTGGGATTCAAGCTTCTTGATGGTATCTCCCTGGTTCTTCATATTAGACCTTACTTCATCCTTGAATGCTTTGTTGTCTTGAAACTCCTTGCAAAGATTTTCAAGCAAGGCTTCAATCCGGGAGATTCTATTCTCAGATGGTGATGGTAGGTTAGAATTTGGAGGTTGAGGATGGCTATTTTGTGCTTGATATGGAGGCTAAAAAAAGTTGTTGTGTGGAGGTTGATATGGTCTTTGGTTGAAGTGTTGGTAAGTGGAGTTGTTGTAATGGTTGAAGTTTTGGGGCATATGATCTTGGGTTTAGTTTTCCTGGTTTCCCCACCCAAAGTTTGGGTGGTTCTTCCAACTAGGATTATAGGTTTTGGAGTGTGGATCATAGGGTTGTCTTGATGAGTTTCCAACATAATTGGCTTGTCTCCAATCACCTCCTTCCTCTGCATTCACCCTTCTTGAGTTGGTAGTTGAGTATTGACTGCTGCAATTTGGTTCCTCTCCATCTGCTTGGTGAGGTCTGCCAATTACTTGGTAATCAACTTGTTTTGAGTTAGCAATGCATCCATGTGACTCAACTCCATCACTCCTCTATTGGTGCTCTGATCTGAGGCATAGAAGTACTCGTTATTAGCTACTGTTTCAATGATATCTATGGCCTTTTCTATGGTCTTTTTAGTATTGAGAGAGCCTCTTGAAGAGTGGTCCAGGGCCTTCTTTGCTTCTCTAGAAAGACCTTCATAGAAAATGTGCAGCTGCACCCATTCGTTGAACATATCAGGGGGACATCTCCTTATTAGCTCTTTGTATCTCTCCCACGCTTCATACAAAGTTTCTCCATCCAACTGCCTGAAGGTTTGCACCTCTATTCTCAACTTGATTATCCTTTGTGGAGGGTAAAACTTTGTTAGAAACTTGTTGACAACATCCTCCCAGGTGGTAAGACTCTCCTTAGGAAATGACTCAAGCCACTTAGATGCTTTGTCCCTAAGAGAAAATGGAAACAAAAGCAATCTATATGTGTCAGGATGAACACCATTGGCCTTCACAGTATCACATATTCTCAAGAATGTGGTTAGATGTTGGTTGGGGTCTTCTTAGCCACTTCCTCCAAATGAGCAATTGTTTTGAACCAGGGTGATGAGTTGTAGTTTTAGCTCAAAGTTGTTGGCATGAATAGTTGGTTTTAGGATGCTAATTCCACAATTCCCTGGGTTTGGGTTGATGAAAGAGTCTAGAACTCTTCTCTCTTGCCCAACATGGTTACCAGCACCCTCTCTAACATGATTGTGTACTTCCTCCTCCATAGTAACATCTAGATCTTCTTCCAACTCTTCCTCACCGACTATTCCTTTACCTCTTGCTTCCCTCCTTAGTCTAAGGAAGGTCCTCTCAGGTTCACTATCAAAAGAAGTTGAAGCTCCTCCTCTTCTACCTGTCATACATACAGCAAAACAAACAAGCAAAAGGCAAGTGAAGGAATCACTCTTGTTAAGACTTATGGCTAGAGTGATTGGTGCAATTTGTCAAACAGTTAGTGGATTAGTGTGCAGGAATGTAAATAAACAACGAAAACAAGTGAAACCTCTAAGAATGAAAGTAAACAAACTGAAATAAAGACTAATCAACAGAAGAAAAGAAAAGTGTTCAATCTAGTTATCCTCTGATTTAATCATTGTCAATGCAAAATCAATCACTGGCAACGGCGCCATAAACTTGATAACGGAAAATCTGTATTGCTACAAATTCCCTTCGGCAAGTATAAACTCACAGTAGAGTGAGGTCGAATCCCATAGGGATTGATTGGTTGAGCAACTTTAACCAGAGGAGTGTTCTAGTTGAACTAAACAGAATTGAGTTGAGATCTGTAGAAATTAAATGGAGGGAAACGTAAATAGCAAGAAATGTAAATGACGGAAGGTAAATGACGGAATGTAAATAGCAGAAAGTAAATTGCAAAAAAGTAAATGGGAATGGGGTGATTGAACATCAAAGTAAATAACAGAATATAGAGAATGGTAAGATCAGAAATGGAAAAATCATTGGGTTCAGGAGATGTTGCACTCTCCGGATCAAGTTCATTCTCATCTCTTCCTCAATCCATGCAACTCATTGATCTCTTAGCAATCTTAGGTGATTGAATCCCAATTTCTTGGCAATTCAATCTCTCTAAACTTGAACAATTGCCCAATTCCTTGATCTAATTGCTCATGGAAAGAGATGAAGTACGATCACTGATTATACCACATGTTCTTCTAGATCAAAGCATCGGTAAGATTATATGTCACTATATCCATCCAACCCCCAATCCAGTCCAACATGAGAAAGAGTTTCTAGCATGATTTCCTCATTCCTCTTCCAAGGTTCAGAGGAAATTCAAGTATGAGCAATTTCTCTTCCGAGACAATTGCTCAATTGGATGAAGAGCGAAAGCTTTCAAGCAAATAAAAGAGAATATAAAGAGGAAGAAGAATAAGAATTATAATTGATTCATTGAATTACAACAGAGTTCCCTAACCCAATGAAGAGGGGTTTAGTTGTTCATAGCTCTGGAAATAAAAAATAGAAATGTAAATTGCATTGCAAGTAAAACTGATTTACAGAGAAAAGTGAATTTGGGTATTTACAATCCTGGATCCCCCAGGTCCTAATTCCCCTTTTTCTAGTTTAAAACTACCCTTATATATACTACTTTTCTAATCTTCAGTTAAGTCTACAAGTCTCTGGATGTGAGCCCTTGAGCTCAGTTGAAGTTACAATTTCAGTGGGCTTTGCTCAGCTTGCTAGAAGAGTTTGAGTTGGGTGGCTTTCACGTTAGTCAGGTCGTTAGTGTGGTTAACGTTAAGTATAAATTCCTGGTTCGAAGACGTTAGTGACACTAACTTGGTCACTAACGTCCCCAACACCTTTGAGTCACATTAACCCCACCGTTAGTGGCACTAACGTGGCTACTAACGTAGCCTTTCCTAACCCTTGATCACGTTAATGGTGTTAACTTCACCATTAACGTCCAAGACACCCTTTCCTCCACGTTAATGGCCCATGTTAGTGGCATCAACGTGGCCATTAACGTGGGCAAACCTTGACTTCGAACACGTTAGTGGTGCTAACTTCACCACTAACGTTGCAAACTCCCCCTTTATCCATGTTAGTGCCCACGTTAGTGGCCACTAACATGGGCTTCCTTGGCCATTCCTTACGTTAATGGTGTTAACTTCACCACTAATATCTTGAGCTCTTCCTTCTTCCTCATTAGTGGCACTAACCTGGGCTTATTTGGCCTTCGAACACGTTAGTGGTGCTAACTTCACCACTAACGTTGCAAGCTATCCTTTCTTCCACATTAATGGCACTAACGTGGCCACTAACGTGGCCACTAACGTGGCTCTTCTCTGCTTCTCCTTACCTGAAATTAATCAAACAAATTACATCAAAGCCTTGCTCTAATCATGAGATAATGCATTACTTATTACATCCATCAATCCTTGCCTTATTCTCATGAAAATGTTTAGAATTCACAATGCATAATCAACCAAATACTTGCTTATTGCCTAAGAAATTGCATAAAACTATCCTAAAACAAACTAAAAATGACTTGTGAAACTAGCCAAGATGCCCCGGTATCAAAACTTTGTGCCATTTGTTTCGACGTGAATTTGTTTCGGTGGCCATTAGTCCGACTGGAATTTCAATTCGAATTGGAGCATTTTTAGCTGGTATATAGGATTTAGTTATCCTTTTCGTATCAGAAAATGCATCAGGCAATTCATTTGCTATTTTTTACAAATGTATAATCTTTTGAACTTCTAGTTCATATTGCCCTGATCGTGGATCTAAATACATCAAGGATGATATATTCCAATTAAGTTCTTTTTCAGAAAGCTTATTCTCTCTCCTTAATGTTAGAAATTTTGATTCATTAAAATGACAATCTGCAAATCGGGCTTTAAATATATCTCCAATTTGTATCTCAAGATGCATCCTATAGATGGAGAATCATATCTAACATATATCCCTAATTTTCTTTGGGGTCCCATTTTGGTGCGAGAAGGTGGTGCAATGGGAACATATATCGTACACCCGAATATTCTTAAATGAGAAATATTTAGCTGTTGGCCAAAAGCTAATTGCATAAGAGATAACTGATGGTAACTTGTTGGTGTCAAATGAATAAGTGTTACGGCATATAAAATAGCATGTTTTCAAGCCGAGGTTGGGAGATTTGTTCTTATAAGTAAGGGGTCTAGCAATTAATTGAAGACATTTAATAAGTAATTCTGCTAACCCATTTTGTGTGTGAACATGAGCTGTTGGATGTTCAATGCTTATTCCATTAGCCATACAATAAGTATCAAAGGCTTGAGAAGTAAATTCACCAGCATTATCAAGACGAATTATTTTGATTGGATTTTCTGAAAACTGTGCTTTTACTTGAATAATTTGAGCAAGTAATCTCACAAATGCCAGGTTGCGAGAAGACAATAAGTACACATGTGACCATCTTGAAGATGCGTCTATTAGGTCTATAAAATATCTAAAAGATCCACATGGTGCATAAATAGGTCCACATATATCGCCATGAATCCTTTTTAGAAATTCGGGAGACTCAAATCCAATCTTTACTACTGATGGCCTTAAAATTAGCTTTCCTTGAGAACATGCAGCACAACAAAATTCACTAAATTTAAGAATCTTCTGGTTCTTTAGTGAATATCCATGAAAATTTTCAATAATTTTTCGCATTATAGTTGTTTCCGGATGACCCAATTGGTCATGCCAAATTATAAAGTCATTTGGGCTAATAAACTTCTGGTTTACAATAGCATGTGATTCAATTGCACTAATTTTAGTATAATATAACCCATATGAAAGTGGGGGTAACTTTTCTAATATAACCTTTTTATTTGAATTATGAGTTGTGATATATAAGTACTCATGATTTTCCTCATTCATTGCTTCAATATGATATCCATTTCGGCAAATATCTTTAAAACTTAATAAGTTCCTTAGAGACTTAGTAGACAATAGTGTATTATTTATTATGAATTTTATTCTTCTGAAAAATAAAATTATAGCTCTTTTGGAGCCTTCTATCACATTGTCTGAGCCAATAATAGTATTAACATATTCTTCTTTTGGCACAAGATGAGTAAAATATATATTACTTTTGAGAATAGTATACGAACTTACACTATCTGCAAGGCAAATATTTTCATTATATATTCTTGTCATTTTTTTCAAAGACAAATAATAATAATAAAATGAGTAAAAGTATATGTGCATTAAAATTATATTTCTAATTGAAATTATTTTCTAAACAACATTTAAGTAATTTTGAAATTCATAAACATAAACATTAATATTTTATTAAATATTATTTATATACATTATACTTAAAATTTAAATTCATAGAAAATAAAAATTAACAAAAAATTTTTTATATTATTTATTTACATAAATATTTAATAAATTCTTATATTAAATTTTTTTTATCATTGATCAAATGATCAATATTTTCTTCGAAATTTTAAAAAAAATCAGGTACTTATCACAACAAACATCACCACTGAAAAACTACTTTTGCCCGCAACATGTTTAGGGAAAATTATGAATACAGTCCCTTTCAACATTTCAACATTAGTGATGATAGCACAACCAAGTTACAATGGGACACTTGTGTGGCGGCTTCATAACATATTAAGAATTTAATTTGTAAAAATAATTTTCATAAGCACTCAATAACGATCATATTTTATACTATTTACTTATAAATCATAGTCCTTGTCATTTGAACCTTCGAAGAACAAGCTAAGCTTTGCACCCGTTTCCTTTGAACATTATTAACGACAAACATGAGATAGACACTTCCGTTTTTAATCATTTTTTATTATTCTAAAAATCCTTGAGATGAATAAGTATTTTTGTAAAAAAAATATTTAATTATTTTGTAATATAATTTATTAAAAATTTATTTGTCATATATATTAAACTTTTTTATTAAAACAACCGAAGAATTAAAATATTTATTTGTCTCACAGAAGTAATTTTAAAATATTTAAAATAATAAAAATTTATTAAGAATAAAAAAATTTTTAGAATCAATTTTATTATTGATTATTATTTTAATTTATCAATCATCATCCTCCAATCAAATTTACATTTGGAGTAGCAATTAAACAGTGTAATTAGATAATATACATAAATTGAACCTATTTTTGTTTTACATGTAAAATAATAAAGTCAATAGCAGTACATGTAAGAATAATCGCAATAATATAACTAATTTAATAAAATAATCCTACTTAGAGATCCGAATCCTTGACAAAGAGGGATGTGTAATTTTTTTTATTCTAGAAGGACGTGTAGTTTATTGATTTATTCATAAATCAATCGGTGACATCAACAGGTACAACTTTACAAGCGCCATTTGAAGAGATTTGGTTCTTCTAAGAATAGAACTATTTGCTTGGTTTGTACTAGGAGGAAGGGTCAACACGAAGGAACGGCTGAGTAGATTTGGCATTATTAATCATCATGACAATATTTGTGTTTTGTGTAAAAAGGACATAGAATATGTACATCATTTATTTTTTGTTTGTGAGTTTACGTGACAGGTGTGGTGTGCTTGGTTGACGTTTACTGATAGAGCATGGGTCATCCCGGAAACCGTTAAGGAGTTCTTTGAAAGTTGGACTGGAGTAACAGGTGGCAAGTCTGAGCAAAAGAAATGGCTGGTAGGATTTTGTGCCGTTGTTTGGAATATCTGGTTGGAGCGGAATAGCAGAGTCTTCCAGAGAGTAGAGACAAGTGTTGAAGGAGTGAAGATTCTGTCCTTCTTAAGTTACAAAGAATGGTGTGGAGTTGATCCGTTTGGTTGTTGATGGCAATGCCGGAGATGACAACGGAATTCAACTTTTTATTCATGTTTATGTTTTGTCATTTTGTTCCTTCTGCTCCACCTTATTGTGTTGAGCTACCTATGTTCAAAAAAAAAAATTCAATAAGCGTTGCAACGACTTATATATGGGTTATGTTAAGTAATCAATAATTTTCTTGAACAATATGAATAATTATTAATTAAATTAAAATATATTACATCTTTAAATTATTCACCTAAATTTTAATATTAGAATAATCATCTGCACACTTAGTGAAATGAACATCCAATATATTCATTGTTCACATTGTTTGTATCAATATTTCAATTTGGAGAGCAATATGACTCCTCTAAAAAAGAATGAGTTTGACTCGAAAATTATTTAGCGTTTATGTCGAAATGTACGAGATGCTTGAATTGTGACAAATAATAAAAAATTACAATAAAACAGATAAATCTTTAAAATTAAAATTGAAAGAAAGCAAAATGCTTAAAGAACAAAAGTAAAAAGAAAATATATAAAGCAAATAATGAAAAGAAACGAAAAAAATAAATAAATAAAATAAAAGCAAATAAAAGTGGACTTCTAAGGGTGTGTTTGTGAAACACGTTGGAGAGGATAAAAGTGCGTTTCAATGCTTTGAACGCTGTTCTTTGATGTTTGGCCATTTTTCTTCTTTGAACGCCAACTGCATCCCAAAAACTCGTTCACTAGAAGCAAGAAATTATAACTTCTGCGTTTACTCAACGTACGTTTAAGTTTGTTGCTAGTTATTATTGGTTTTTCCATAATTTTTTTTAAATAAATACTGAGAATATTAAAACAATTATTCTAATTTTTGTGCACTGTTTACTATTTTAATTTTTTATAATATGTATTATTGTTCCAATTAGAAATGATAAATTAAATAAAAAATTAATTATAAATAATAATAAAAATAAAATTATTAAAAGAGAATACTAAAATATGTTATTTTAAATATTTTTTAATTTAATAAATAAATAATAATTTTATTATAAAAAAATACTTAAAAAGTTGTCAATTTTTATGTTATTTTTAATTTTATAAATAAATATTAATTTTATTATAATAATAAAAAATTATAATATACTAAAATAGAGTACTATAAAAAAATATTATATAAAAAATACTAAAAAAATATAAAAAAAGATTAAATATACTTAAAAAATAATATTATAATTTAATATTATAATTTTTTTAGTAATTAATTAATTATTTATTTAGAAGTGATTTTAACTAATATTATCCAAACAATATTTATTTTATCAAAATCAATTTTAATAAAAATTACCAAACATAAATCATGTTAGCACAAACTCACTTCTACCTAAAATCAATTTACAAAATCACTTCTATTCAAACTCCAGTTTGCCCAACATAAATCCAAACACACACTAACACTTACTTGCACTTGTGCTCCATGATCTTCTGTTGCATCGCTGGGATTGGAAATTTGGCGAGACTTATATGTGATGATATGGTGTTTTCGATTGGAACATGGTCTTCTGTTGCATCGCTTGGATTGGAAATTTGGCGAGACTTATATGTAATGATATGGTGTTTTCGATTGAAGTTTCAGAACTCTTATGAATTTTTCTTATCAATCTTACTTCCTCCTTTTTTTTCACCCATGATCTTGCCATGATCATGAAACATCTTGACTCCCAAGTTTTGACACTCACGTCTTCTTTAGTCTTTAAGTCACACGTTTTTTTAGCTTACTTCTCAAATCTTGTACTTATATTCTCCACTCAACTTGAAAATCGAGTAGCAAGTGTTACTGTCAATAACTACCTTTCGACTTCGACGTTTTTTACATCATCTTTCTTCAACTTCAGTTTATATGTCTCTATTTCTGTAGTTAAAACATTGTTTTTGTAATCAAAATTATTGGCAGTCGAAACACTCTTTTCAAAAAAATTAATTTTTTATACTCACATACATAAAATACAATAATTTATTTAATGACAAAATTTTTTATGTGCACGTACCATTTTTATAATCAACGATGGAGTCATACAATGTGGCACATGATTTTATCACGTGCCAGACTCGTCGTTAAATCCATATATAGTTAATGGTTAAAATTCGAAGTTTTTAGACAATAATTTATATTTTATACTTTTAATATAAGGTCAGATACAATAAAATCGTTTTACTTAGGTGGTCTATTAAATTATAACACTAGCAGCAGAAACCTAGAACTAGAAGGAATAAACTAGGGATGTTAACGGGGCAGGGGTGCCTCCATGCTCTCCATCCTCGCTTTCAGATTTGTTCTCCATTTTTATTTTCGTTCTCTGCCGTGAGAGAATATTGCTCCTCATTCCTATTTTTCACAGGACCCCATCATTCTTTGTGGGGATCCCGTTCCCCATCTATCTAATAATTTTAACTAATTATTAATTTTCATATGAATAGAGTTGGAAGTATCTATCTTATACAAAAACAGTAAGATTTTATACAAAAAGTCTAAATGACAAGATGATGACTTTTTTCGAAATGACGCAGTAGGAGAACGCAACAGCAAGTCAGAGAAAAGAGCAATGGACGAGGTGGGAGACGCGGCAACAGAGAAAAAAATGGACACGATGACAAAGTTACGGAAAGGGAAGCCGCAAATAAAGAGCACGATGCGGTGAAAGTGATGGCACTGTGAGGTGTGACGATGCAGTGAGAAGGAATAGTGGCAAAAAAGTGGCTGCAGACTGCAAAGAAGTTGGATGGAGAATGAACAGCGTTAGAAATCTCTGAATTGAAGAAGGGTTATGCAAATGAGGACTAGAAATTTTGGGTTCTATATATATATATATGTGTGTGTGAAATGACTAAAAAACATATATGAAAAATAAACTATTAAAGATAATTCAGTAAATTTATAAATTTCGGGGATTAGTGAGAATGGGACTGAGATTTCCACTCGAATTTCTGCACCTACTTCAAAAGAATTTTATCCTGCATTTCTATCCCTGTAAATAAAATTTTTTACAGTCAAATCTCCATTTGAATTGAAATAATTTTTGCAGAAATTCCGGGGAGAGTTTTGCCATCCACAGAATAAACATTTCATCATTACCGTCACTTAGCTTTAAATAAGGATGATTAGTGGATTTGTGAGTCGACAAAGTATCCAATCCTCCATCCATAAAATTTGATACGTGTGTCTCCTTTAAGTTTTAATCTATGACGAATGCATAATTAACTTGTTATCTATATCTATCTATATACATAGAAAATTTTTAATTTTTATAATTATGTATATTACTATAGTTATTAAATTTAACTAATTCAATATCAATCAATTGAAGTGTGTAAGCTCTTAGAAATAATTCTAATTATTGTAAGAGAATCAAATATCGTATTTTAAAGATATAAAACATGCTTACATATAAGCCTTAATTACTAAAATATGATTGATTTTATGTTTTTATATTATATATAAAATATATACATCTATATATATACCTATTTGTAGTCAATGAGTTATAGTTTAAATGGCATAATCTTCTCATACTCAATTAAGAAATTGTAGATTCGAGTCTCCTATCTTTAATATATATATATATATATATATATATATATATATATATATATATATATATATATATATATATATTAAAATATTTTAAAATAAAGAAATCAATTTTAATACACTGACAAAAAAATTATATATATATATATATACTCTCTTGGTTTGTGGTTTGCAACAATAAAGAGATACTAACATGGAGGTGGCCAAGTTTCTAGGCTTGCCAGCACTTTTGTTTCTCTTGGTCCTTTGTTTTCATCTGATAAGAAAATTTGCGAAACTGGGAAAGAAGCCAAACCTTCATCTTCCCCCTGGAAGCTTAGGATGGCCGATGGTCGGAGAAACCTTTGAGTTTATGCGGGAAGCTAAGAAGGGAAACATGTCAAGGTTCACACTAGAGAGAATGGAGAAATATGACTCCAGGGTGTTCAAGACTTCATTTCTTGGAGATCCAATGGCTGTGTTTTGCGGCATGGCCGGGAACAAGTTCTTGTTCAGCAATGAGAACAAACAAGTCCAACTATGGTGGCCCTCTTCAATAAGGAAGCTGTTAAGGACATCTCTGGTTACTAAGATTGGTGAAGATGCAAAGTTGACTAGAAAGTTGCTATTGAGCTTTCTTAGTGGAGAAGCACTCAGGAATTTCGTGCCCAAAATGGATAGCATTGCTCGGAGCCATTTAAACACACATTGGAAAGGTAAGAAAATGCAACCACTACTACTCTTTTTTATTGAAACAAGTAATTTAAGTTCATATTTATAATGTTGAAGGAAAGGAGCAGGTGATTGTGTATTCCACAACACAGCTATACACATATTCATTGGCTTGTTGCTTATTTTTGAGCATTGAAGACCCTGCCCATGTATCAAAGTTTTCATCCAAGTTTGAAGAGCTTGTGAAAGGCATGCTTGGCTTCCCCGTCAACTTGCCCGGAACAAAATTCCATCAAGCCATGAAAGCCGCAGATGAAATAAGGAAAGAGATTAAAATGCTTGTAAGGCAAAGGAAAGTGGATTTGGAAGAGAAGGCGTCTCCATCACCTAGCCAAGACCTTTTGTCACATTTGCTTGTCACACCTGATGCCAGTGGAAGATTCATGCCCCAAGAGGAGATCATTGACATCATGCTACAGCTGCTTTTTGCGGGCCATGACACTTCTCGGTCGGCCTTATCGTCTATCATGAAGTATCTTGGCGAAATGCCTCAAGTTTATGAACAGGTTTTGGAAGGTAAGGTTTGCAGCATAATCCTTGAACATGTTCCAATTTTATATAGCCCTTTGCTGAGAAGTTTTTGTTTTGGAGACAGAACAACTTGACATAAGCCGAGGGAAAGGGACAGGGGAGTTGTTGCAATGGGATGATGTTCAGAAAATGAAGTATTCTTGGAATGTTGCATCTGAAGTCATGAGGCTATCACCACCTGTTGCTGGTGCTTACAGAGAAGCAACAGGGGATTTTACCTTTGCTGGCTATACCATTCCTAAGGGATGGAAGGTGAAGCTTTTCTAAACTCACAGCATCCTTGTCATTTACATTTTCTAATTCATCATAGCAATTTCTTCTTTTCTGACAGTTGAACTGGACCACTTTCTCGACACACATGGATCCGGCACACTTTCCGAATCCCAAAGTTTTTGATGCATCGAGGTTTGAAGGGGAAGGTCCTGCACCCTATTCATATGTTCCATTTGGAGGAGGGCCTAGAATGTGTTTGGGACTAGAGTTTGCAAGGCTAGAGATACTTGTGTTCATGCATCACATTGTGAAACAATTCAAGTGGGATTTGATGAATCCAAATGAGAAGTTTAAGTATGATCCCTTGCTTGAGCCAGAAAATGGACTTCCAATTCGGCTTCACCCTCGCCCTCTCTAACCAAGTTGTCATCTGTTTTGTCAAAACTTATTTGGATCTCTCTGTATTCAGCAAATACTCTATTTTTCATAATGCTATTGTTTAAGTTTATGGCAATATCTTTTGTTGCATGATGTATACAATGGCAATTACTATGGCGGCTTTTGTTAAGTTAGGGTCCACAATTTAATTTTTTTATTATATAACAACCAGCTGGACAATAATTTATATTAATATCCTGCTATTTGTTTAAATTCTACTACCACTAACCAGTGACAGAATTCAAAAATAAATGAGATATAATAGTAACAGTAAGATAACTTGCCTCTTCAAGTGTTCATTTCTCATTTTATATATATATGGCTCCTCTTGCCTATAGCTGAGAACAACATAAACTCATCCATTGATTATGGAGGTGGTCAAATTTCTAGCATTCCCAGCAGCTGAACTCTTGTTCCTTTGTCTACATTTCATCACGAAAATTGTCAAACTTAGAAAGCATCCAAATCTGCATGTTCCTCCTGGAAGCCTAGGATGGCCTGTTGTTGGAGAAACCTTCAGCTATTTGCGAGCTAAGGGCAGAAACACGGTGCGATTCGTTACAGAAAGAATGGGAAAGTATGACTCAAGGGTGTTCAAGACTTCATTTCTTGGAGATCCTATGGCTGTGCTTTGCGGCCTGGCAGGGAACAAGTTCTTGTTTGCAATGAGAACAAAGATGTCCAAGGATGGATTCCATCCTCGGTAGAACAAGTTCTTGTTAAGGTCGTCTGTGGTTAACAAGGTTGGTGAAGATGCAAAGATGGCTAGAAAGTTGCTCTTGAGCTTTCTTAGTGCAGAAGCACTCAGGAATTTCGTGCCAAAAATGGATACCATTGCTCAGCTCCACATAAACACTCATTGGCAAGGTAAGAAAAATGTCCCTGAAACAAAATGATGGCTAATTAAAGTACAATTGTGTTTACACTTTCTATTGTTTACAATTTTGATGGAAAGGAGCAGGTGGTTGTGTATTCCACAGTGCAGCTATACACATATGCATTGGCTGCTTGCTTATTTTTAAGTGAAGAAGATTCTATCCATGTGTCAAAGTTTTCATCAATGCTTGATGAATTTGTGAAAGGCTTGCTTGGTTTCCCCATCAACTTGCCCGGAACAAATTTCGTCGATCCATGAAAGCTGCAGATGAAATAAGGGAAGAAATTAAAACGCTTATGAGGCAAAGGAGAGCTGATTTGGAGGAAAAAAGGCATCACCTACCCAAGATCTTCTGTCACATTTGCTTGTCACACCTGATGCCAGTGGAAGATTCATGACTGAAACCGAGATTATTGACAACCTGCTGCAGCTGCTTTTCTCTGGCCACAACACTACTAGATCGGTTATATCGTCTATCATGAAGTATCTTGGCGACCTGCCTGAAGTATATGAACAGGTTTTGAAAGGTTTACAACAAAATCCTTCAACATTTTACATTTTTTCTACTGCTATTCCTGATAAACCTTCTTGTCCAGAATTTAGATCAAAACAAATGTTGTTTTGTTTTGTCTTCATGCCAGAACAACTCGAAATTAGCAGAGGGAAAGGGACAGGGGAATTGTTACAATGGGAGGATGCTCAGAAAATGAAATACTCTTGGAATGTTGCATCTGAGGTCATGAGGCTATCCCCACCAGTGAATACTAATTTCAAAGAAGCAATAAGGGATTTTAACTATGCTGGCTATACCATTCCTAAAGGGTGGAAGGTATGTTATTTTAAAAAGGTTTGCTAAACTTTCATCACTCTTCATTCTGGGGTTGTACTTTGGATGTTTACAAGAATGTTGCACATCATGACATCATGAATTTTAAACCGAGCATCATGTTTTCCGACAGCTGCGTTGGGCCACGTGTTCAACACACATGGATCCAGAATACTTCCCGAATCCGGAAGCTTTTGATGCATCAAGGTTTGAAGGGGAAGGTCCTACAGCCTATTCATATGTTCCATTTGGGAGAGGGCCTAGAATGTGTCTGGGAATAGAGCTTGCAAGGTTGGAGATACCTGTGTTCATGCATCACATTGTGGAACGGTTCAAGTGGGATTTGGTGAATCCTGATGAGAAGTTTAAGTATGATCCCTTGCTTGAGCCAGTAAAAGGACTTCCGGTTCGGCTACACCCTCGCCATGTCTAGCCGAGCACCTTATTGGTTGTCACCTGACTGTTTGGATATATGTGTACTTGGCATTCACTCTATGCTTCAATAATGCTATTGTTTAGAGTTTAGGGTTTAGGAATTAGCTTCTACAATATCAATAACAAAAGATATTTGGATGAAAAACAGAATTATTAATAGGAATGAAACCTTGTCACACAAGAAATAAAAGCAATAACAATTGAAGTTATTGATTGCAGAGAAGGACAATTTTATTGATCACAAATTTCTTACACATTGGCCTGATTATAACAGTATATAATACAATGTATCCAAGCTATGGGGAAAAAATTGACTTGCAGAAGAAAAGAGAGAGACCTGTAGTTTACTATGAAGTTATACACGGCAAATAAAAATGTGAAAGATATCATATTGCTCTTAAAGCAACATCTTAGTCAGCTCCACTATATGCTTTGCTCCAAATACCGAATCCATCATTTTGTAATGGCAAGAATTTAAGACACTTGGTTATTTCTTACCAAAGCCGAAAAGAGATTTAATGGCATTGATGGCATTCTCATTGATAAACGATTCATCAAATCTTTTCACGAGTGGATCGAACTCCTCCGATGCTCTTACATTGGCCAGGTCAGGATCATTTCTGATTCTCTGTTGAAACAGCAACAATGTTAGACAGCTCAGCTATTGCACGAAGAACTTTATCACATAACTTACAATAGGTTGATCACCTTGAAGTCTTCAAATCCAGCATTCAATGCTTCTTCAAGTGAAGAAAGTGCAGCTTGAATCTGTTAGAAAAAAGTCAATACCTACTATTATGCATATAAATATAAATTTAATAACAAAGAAAGAAGAGTATTAACCTGGGAATAAATGCACTAAACAAGCATAATCAAAGATCAAATTGTATGTTTCAAGTAGTGCAAGGCAATGCATATAATTTGTAATGTGAACAAACATGTACCTGGTTTAGCTTAGAGTAACAACAAGCTACATTATAACTTGCTACTGCTGCTTCTTCGGGTTCTGGTTTAGACCCCAAAACAGACTCGAATTTCTCCAGCGCTTCCTCATATTTGCCGTTCCTTCAACATTTAATCCAACAATAGAGTGCGTAAAAAGAATATCGACCAGAATATTCATCACTTTATCATATGTCCTTAATTCAGATACAATAAGAAAAGAAAGAAAGACTAGTAAACTAGACAAACCAAAGGGGTTATTATAAAGAACATGATTTTTGAGCAGCCATGTCTTACTTGTATAGCAGTAATCCTTCTCTCAAATCATTTTCTCTGCGCGCTTTCTGTTCCTTTTTCCTCATGTAGTTTTGCATCTGAAATTTTGACAAGTTTGATGAATGACTGTAGTTGTACTTGAAAAACCCCCATGGAAGTAAAGTAGATATCTATCTATAGAAGAGAAAAGATCTTGCACACTAAAAAAGTTTGAAAATTGAAGAGTAAGGTTTTCCAATTTTCCAAATTTAACAACATGACATTATACATACTTGAATTTCCCTGACTCTGTTACTGATTACACCAGAGTTCCTCTCAGCTCTGATAATCTCCTTCTCAGTTAATTCACCACCATAATCAATCTTTCCTGATGAATAGAGTAGCCCCAGGTCAGGGATCAGCTGGCAAAGTTTACAAGTAACTATTGGACACGGTGAAACAAACATGTGTACATAAAGAACTAACCATATCTCTTCTGCATTTTCATAAGCAACGGGCCAATTCTTTGGCGAATTGTGTACATTGTCCTTCCATACTCCGCGGCTGGCCAAATTTCAGTCCCAAAAACTGCACTGCAAATATTGAGCTTTTTCGTCACATATCAACCAACCAATCAAATGTAGAGTTGATGAGTTTTCAAAAGAATTTCCAACTTGGTAATAATGTAAGGGTTAATCTTAGGGGGGATTGGTTAAGGATTCAAAGACACAAGGTTTGTCTTGAAATTTTTCTCCTTTTGGAATCCTAATCCTTAATTTCAAATGCAATACCAAAATCCACAACCACAAGTATAAGAACTTAAAGCATATAAGATAAAAGTTGCAACCGAATTCAAATCAGAGAAGAAAGAACAAACCTGGTGGCAATAACTTTATCACCAACAGTGAAGACACCAGCCCTATCAGCAGCTCCACCTGGTGCAATAGCATCAATGTAAGTGCCACCATCTCTTCCCTTTGCAAATTTGATTCCATATGGCTGCTCCAGCTCTACTTCATACTCCTCATATTTCTCCTCCTCTTCGTCTTCTTGTTCTCCTTCTCCTTCACTCTTGGCTGATGATGCTTCTGACCCAACCTCAGATGATGCCTTAGCCACAAAAAGGAAGGGCTTTGACAAAAGGGGGTTTGAGGAAAAGCAAGAAACACCTGAGAAAGAGGGGTTTCTGGAAGAAAGGAACTTGGGTTTGGTGTAAAGAACTTGGTGGGTGGTTCTTGGCAATGTGAGTGAAGAGTAAAGAGAAGACGAAGACAAAGACATAGTTATTGTTTTATGGTTTAAGAAGATAATGAAGAAAGTGTGTTACCTTGTTAAAGGAAAGTTGGCATAGCATAGCATGCATCATGGGACACAGAGACATTAGGATGAGAGGTTGTGAATGTAAGTGAGATTGCACAGAGTGGTTCTAAACTCACCACCATCCATCCATTCAGTTCACTAGTGTGCTGCCACGTGTATCTTAGTATGAGTTCTTAGAGACATGGAAGCCAAGTAATCAATAAGGAATAATAATAATTCTTTTTTTTAATTCTTGAAATTCCTTTTTTGTTCTTGGATGTTCTTGAGTGATAAATAACTAATAACTATTTTAACAAGAGTTCTATTTTACAAAGAAAAGTTTTCAAGTTTTCAGAAAAGGAAAGTCTTTATTCATTAGATAAATTGTTGATATTAAATATCAAACATGTATTATATTATTATTGTTTTAAAAATCATATTTATTTCAATTCAGTATTCATATACAAAATTAACTATTTTTATTAAGAAAAATGAGCTTATTATAATAGCAAGGAATTAAGCTACGGAAGTCACAGAATATCCTGTTTGCAACTCAACAATCAGAAATCAAATTATTTTCATTAATAATAATAATAATAATAATAAGAATAATAATAATAATAATAATAATAATAAAACAAAACAAGAGAGTTAAAGAAAAGCTGTTATAAAACCATCCAGGCATCCACTGATGATGAAAAATTCTTGTTGAGCTGCTATAACTTGTTTTATAGAAACTGATTATTTTATTTCATTCAGGAATCCAATTTCCGCAGTAGCACCTTCATGAACATTAGATACAGCAATTCAATTGCAGATGGCAAACATGTTAAAAAAAGAAGTGAGAGAAAAAGAAATGCCTATATATTTCTTGTTAATAAACACAAATAGTTAAGGCAAAACCTCTCCCTATGAACATTAGATGGAAAACCTGAAACAACCTAAAAAACAATTCATTCAGTGATTCTGCATTTTTCCTTTTCTTAAATCAGCTTCAGCAACTTCACTAATTATGGTCAATGTTTTTTGGATAGGGATCTCATTGTGTGCCTGCAAAGGCTCCAATGAGTCCACAATATCTCGCATTAGCGGCCGAGCCTTTGGATTGCGGTTCAAGCAATGGTAAGCAAGCATTGCAGCCTTGTGAACACCTTTTATTGGATAGTCACCTTCAAGCCTTGGATCTATGATGTTTAGAAGTTTTTTCTTCTCCTTCAGCAGAGGAAGAGCCCAATCTGCAAGGTTCTGTTCTCTTGCTGGCCTTAACTTGTCTAGCGATTTTCTTCCCGTCAGAAGTTCCAGAAGAACAACGCCAAAGCTGTAAACATCACTTCTGGGGGTCAAATGACCTGCACAATCGATCACATCATATTATTTTTCAGCGTTTAATTATGATGCACTAACATATTCTTCTGCCATAACGATGGATCATGAAATTTTGACACTAGGGGCAAAATATAAGTAACATAATAATAAAATATAATGTATACATAAAAATCAGCTATCAAATTATCCATTAACCATTATATATTTGTATATAAATACATGTGTTTAATTCATTTTCAATGCATACTTTGTATTTCAATATATATTTTATACTGATGGTTATTTTTTATGTACATATAATATAATTATTGTTATAATTATATTTTGTTATTGTAAAATATGATTAGTTTTCAAAATATCTAATTTACAAATTAAAACACTAAAATAGTAATTTAAATAATAACATACAATTTAGAATTCTACTTTTAGGTTTTATATCTTGAAAATATTGAGAATTTTTTTTCTTAACAATACAATCAAATGTCTCTCTTTTTATATATATTAATAAACAATTATTTAAAAATTCACTTCTCGTACAATTAGAAGCCAACTCTTATTGATATTCATAGTTGAAAAAGTTCTTTCAATTAATACAGTTGCTACAGGAAAAACTAAAGCTAATTTCAAAAGAAGATAAATAATACTCTTTCGAGTCGATTTGTAAGAAAGGACAACAATCTGATTTAAATTGAGAATTGATCATTCTAATGGATATTTAATATAATTTTTAAATTGACTATTAAGTATCAAAAGTTGAGTTAAAAATTATTGTGCGGTCAAATTCAATAATTTAATAGAGACAAATAAATATTATTATCATATATACAACTCAAAAAAAATTTAAATTTCAGTGAGGGCAACTAATGTACATAGATCCATCCCTATGTTCTGGTAGGTGAAATTCAATGATAATAGCTGATGTGACAGTTTTTTATTGGATTTTTTTACTACTTCAATCAAATTGTATTTTCATACTTTACCTGTCATTATGTACTCCGGTGCAGCATAGCCATATGTTCCCATTATGCGAGTCGAAACATGGGATTCGTCTCCAACTGGCCCATCTTTAGCAAGGCCAAAGTCAGAAAGTTTTGCATTATAGTCCTGTTTACGGCACATGCGAAATAAGAAAAGGGGAAAATAATTAAAAGATGGTTAGTTTCATTTGATGTACACTATCGTTTATACAAGAATTTCAGGCTTGTGACTAGTTTGTTTTGATCTTGTGATGCGTGTTGTTTATGTTTAAGTGCATTTTTGGTTAAGCAGAACAAAAAGAATAGATGAAACAAGCACAAATCATAGTACAAACGAAAACGAAATAAAATTCTATGCATGAATCCTCCACTAAATCATGTTACTTGAAAGGTAGGTATACCGTATACATCAATTGTTTTGTCAAATTGAGAAACAAGACATTAATGATCAATGAAAAGAGAATTTGCTAAGCTGGATATAGATACATTCTGTTTTAACAAGCATGTGATGACCACACTTGCCAATAAATGGTTAAATAGTAAAATACTTATTGCTCCAATTTCAGCATATTTTCACTGTAAATAGAAAGTTCACAAATAAAATGGTATATTTAACATAAATCTATATTACTGACCAGGTCCAATAAAATATTTGATGTTTTGAAATCACGATAGATGACAGGTTTCTCTGCCTCGTGAAGAAATGCAAGTCCCTTTGCAGCTCCAAATGCAATATTCATTCTTATGGACCATGGCAATGGAAGCAATATTTCTGAAATATATATGAGAAACTAATTGATTAGATATATAATAAAAATAAATAAATAGTTGAGTAAAATCATTGGTCTGAATTACATTCTTAGATGTCAAATATTGCAGAACAGAACTTAGCTTTTACAAACATCAACAACAAAGAATAAAGAACACAAAATTTCAATGTAGAAAGAAATACTAACTGGAGAACAAATTGTTTTCGACACTTCCACGGGCCATAAACTCATAAATTAGCACCCTATGTTCATCTTCACAGCAGTATCCAATTAATTTGACTAGATTCGGATGTGATAGCTGCCCCAAAAATATGACTTCTGCCTAGAAAGCAAGCAACCAACCTCAAATCAGTGTCACAGCAAACTAAGTTATATCCAGATAAGTTGATCCGCAGATGTGACCAATAAGCGACATTGAGACATCAAAGACGATGAAGGGAGTCGATATAAACAATGTAAGAGAATGGTTATAAAAGAGTACTACTAACCAACCATTCTCTGTGGCCTTGATGACTGTTATCACCATCATGAACCTTAACAGCCACAGGAAGAGTAGGAAGACCCTGCCTTAACTCCTCAGAGATGAACCCTTTATATACACTTCCAAATCCGCCACCCCCCAACACACGATCCGGCCTAAAATTTGCAGTTATTATCTTTAGCTCATCATAACTGAATACAATCAATGGATTCGCAGCTGAATCACGGCGTAATAGTAGGTTTTCCACTTCCTCAGGATTTGTTGGTAACCTACTATTATCATTCCTTTGTTTCATTGCCTGGTTTTCCTCTCTTGTTGAATCTATATCAAAAATCACAACAAAATAATGTACCCGAATTAAATTGTGCCAAACACAACATATTATCCACATGAGTAATGCTACACATCCAAGTCTTTTTATGAACCAAGTCCAATCAAGTTAAACAATAAGACTTGGAATAATGCTAGTCATAATTGATTTTTGTTATGTTAAATCAACTTGGTTGGTCTTAGTTAATAAAAAGACTTAGATATGTAGCATTATTCTATTCACATTTACAAATATTGCAACAATCACCATATTATTCAAATGCTATATGAAACAATCACCATCACAACAACATTTATCATTAAAATAACAAATACTGCAGCTTTATTATGTAACATAAACTAGGGAGCGTAGACAAACTAATTTGTATTTCATATTCCACCATTAAGAGACAGAGAAGACAAACACAGAGAAAAAGACAATTCAAAAGCAAGGGAATAAATAATTATTGAGAAAGCAAAGAATAATTTTTTAGATTTTTAAAACCAACCACCAAATTTTCGATGAAGATAATACTTAACGCACTAAACTTTTGAGGTTTTCCACTATGATGATATCATCCAATTAAGAGCTACAAATTGAACCGACCTACTTTTGAAGCAGACAAAGGGAAAGGTGATGAGGACTCATTCACAAAAAAGAATTTACACCCCAAGTTATTACTTTTTGTAAAGAGATACATATAACTCAGATATGCATATTCTTGTTTCCTCTTTCTTTTCTTCTTCTAATGATTTGCATAATCTTTACTTGCCTACAAGTAAGACTTTATATATGAATCTAACACTGTATTAAAGTAAGTTTCTTTCTTTCTTTTTCTTTAACAATAAACTGAAAGCCACAACAGTATCATCATCATCATCATCATCATCAGATATATGATAATAAAAATAGAAGAAACATATAAGAGAAGGAAGAAAAAGGATTATGATGTGATCAAATAGAGTTGGCTCCAATAGAAAAATAAAGGCAAGTTTTGTTATTGGATACGAACCTGGCTTTGCATTAGAAGAGACTCTATAATCTGAAGATTCCAACCTACACAAGCAATTCCCCATAGTACTACTATACAAAGCAGTTTTGCACCAACTACTATCCTTCACCTTCACCTTCACCAGCACCCCATCTACAAAAATGGAAAGAAGACAGAAACTTTTCTAGTGTATATACGAAAAGATTCTGCCTTTTCTTTCACACGTAGATTTCAGACCAAGGAAGAGGCAGAGACAAGAGCAACAAAAGCAAACAAGGCCAAAGGGAAAGGAAGGAAAAACATGGGCAAGAGTTGTTTTATGACATGGATTGATTCATTCAAATGATGGTAGTGGGAATGCGAATGGGGACATGTTTGGTTTTGTGTTTTGGTGATGGAGAAGAAAAAGAAAGAAAGAAAAGGGGGAGGAAGAGTGGGATATAATTCAGTAAAAGCAATGATGGTTTATGAGTTAGTGAGTGTGATGAGGTGGTTGTTGTCTATGGAGGAAGATAGCATGGCATGGCCCACACACCCACACACCCACACAAGGAAACTCTCTATGCTTCTTCTTCCTCTGTTTATTTTTGTGCCTTCTTTCCTTTGTGCACTTTCTTCTTAGTGCGCTTATTACATGGATACCCTCCATATTTTATGTTTATGTTTAATTTCAGAAGAATTCTACTAGGAAACCAACTTGGACTATAATCAATTATAGTCAATTAGTTAAAAAGTATATTAGTTATATAAAAAGAATAAAACAAATTTTTATTATTTCTATTTTTTAAAATTTCAAAATTAAAAATAAAAAAATTAATTGAATTAGCTTATGTTACCGTTAATTTTTTTAAAATTCTTTATTTCAAAATTATAATTATAAGAATTTAATTTTGAATAAAAAATTAGACAAATAGTTAATTATAAATTCTCACTTCATTAAAAATATCTAATTTTAACTTTATTATTAAAGTTATTTAAATAAACAAATCTAGTTATATAATTATATAAAACTCTATAAGTTATTAATATATCAAAATTAAATTTTAATTATAATTATACAATAAAAATTTAATTTTTATATACAAACAAAATATAATTTATATAAAAATTAATTTATATATTATCATATCCACAAAAAATAATTACTTTTAAGTTTATTATTTAAAGAAATGTTTAAATATTTGAATTTATAAAATAAGATTACTAATTGAGAAATGATAGTATCTTTTTCATTTTTTATAACGTCATTTTATATATAATTTTTTAATTATATATTTGTAGAAATTTGTAAAAAAAATGACATTATTAAAATTATTCTGCTAAAGATTTTTGTTATACTTCCATATATATATATATATATTTAATCTTAATTCTCTAATTCTCTTCTTATTCTTCCAAATTCTTTTTTTATCTGAATCCATTCCTTATAACTTTCTCTCCTTCTTTCACTTTTTATTTTTCTTATCTTTCTCTCATTCTATTATTATCACACCCTCATTCGTATCATGAATTCAAAAGGAAGATGAAATCCACATCCGAACCTAAAGAGCATAGAAGAAGAGGAGAAATTAGTGTTTGCATTAGAGGAAGATTTTTTTAAAGAACTGGAGACATGTACTAAGAGTCTATTTGGTCACGTGTTTGCTGATAAGGTCTTTTCAATATGAACTATTGGCAATGCATTGAAGGCTATCTGGAGGAGACCAGATGGATTAGATCAGTGAAATTATGATCAAACCAATTCCAATTCTTCTTTGAGAATAAGTTAGATGTACTCAGAATTGAGAAGGGATCTCCATGACTTTTTAAGGATTATATTTTGCATGTTCGGAGATAGACAGATGTTGACTCTCAGGACTATGAGGGAATTAGTTCTTTTTCTATTCAATTATGGGGGATTCTAGAAAATTCAAGACAGTTGAGGTTGGTCATAAATTGGATGAGAAAATTGGTGAGATTATTGATATTGGCTTTTTTTCTGTCAGAAAAAAAATCCAAAATCCTTAAATCTAGCTGATCAATGGTGATAAAAAGTGAAGAACTCGATTCAGATGGTTACTCCAGGAGGTAAAGTGCTGAAAATTAGATTGAGATATGAGTGTATTGGGATCTTCTGCACCTATTGTTCTCACCTTAGACATGATTTAAAGAACTGCCAAATCTTCATGTCAGACTCTACTTCAGGTGATATTAAAGTGGAAAGCATTGGCGACTGGGTTAAGACTGATCAGGTAGGGAAAAGAATTGACAATGACAGTAGTATAATGCAAGCAATTTTAGCAATCAACAATCTAAGCCTTCACAACTAAGGAAAAGCCTGCTCCTTCTTGGTTGATTGAGAGCTTCTCTAAGTAAGTTGAATATGAAGGATGAAAGGAATGAAGTCCCAAGGAGTACAGACTCTCCCAGCCAAGTTTCAAAGTTAGCTTAGTAGTTAATGAAAAAATTTGGTTCTCCTATTATGTTAGAAGATATTACAGGCTCCATGAATGAAATCCAGGAAGATAATCAGATGATAATAGAAGAAGTTAGCAGCAAAAACTGAATCTAAAACAGATGGCAAGACAGAATCATAATTCACTTAACCAATTGGGTGGGACAAAGCGAAGAGTCTCTGATAAAGAATATGAGCTTGTGGCCAAGAAAATATGTGTTTAACAAGAGCTAATTGCTAATCAGAAGGTGGAGGGTGCCAGCCGATCAATGGCAATCCAAGACCCATGAGAGTGTTATCGTAGAATTGTCGGAGTTTGAGGAGATCCCTGACAGTTCACAACCTTAAAGGGATTGTTCAATCCCACTCCCCCGAGTTGGTTTTTCTTTGCGAAACAAAAAACCAATCTCGACAGGTGAAAAGAAAAGTAAGGGCTTGTGACTACTCTAATTGGCAAATTGTTAATCCTTTTGGTAGTGCGGGTAGACTTGCGTTGACATGGAAGGATAATTTTGTTATTCAGATTATCAGTTGTTCTGAGTTCTACATTGTTGTCTTGATAAAAGATGTCCCTTTTAACATTGAATAAAACTTTGTAGGCATTTATTTAAATTGCGATGAGAATATTCGGCTATCCCAATTTCAAGAAATCTCTTTGGTGCTCTCCCAACTCCAAGGTAAATTGGTTATTGTTGGTGATTTCAATTCCATTATTTATCCAGGTGAGAAACTTGGTGGTAATCCTAAATCTCATTCTTCTATTTCTGCCTTTAATTACTTTATTGGAGATAACTCATTGATTAATTTGGGAATGGTGGGTAGACCATTTACTTGGAGTAACAGACGCAGAAAAGGTGAACTAATCCCGAAATGCTTGACATAGTGCTTGTTGATGAATCTTAGTCCTAATTATACTCTCAACCCACGACCTTTTGACTATCAGAGATAGGTTTTGATCATGCCCCCTCCATTTGGAAACTAACTACCAATCGGAGAGATGAAAAAGGAGATTCAAATTTCAATCCTACTGGTGTGGTGAAGAAACAAATTCGTAACTTCATCAGTGAGGTTTGGAACTCAGATATAGAAGGTTCAACAATGTTCAGATTATTTCAGAAGCTTAAATTGGTTAGATACGAATTGGTTCTCTGGTAAAAGAACATATTTAGTAATTCTAAAAAGGAGATTGTAGAAGTTACTGCACTTCTAGAACAAAAATGAACATCAGGAATCATGGGAGATATTGAATTACTTGAGCTTGAACAACGGCTTAAAAAGGTATATTTGTACGAGAAACTTTATTGAAAAGACAAATCTAGAATTAAATGGCTAAAAGAAGGAGAACCAAATATAAATTTCTTCCATCGAAAAATTTAAATCTAGAATCAGAAGAAATAAGATATGGCAACAACCAATACTGATATTGCTAAGGTGGATGAGGGCTACTTTAAGAGTATTTTCACATCTTCCAATCAGGCGGATTCTGGGTCTTTTTCATAGACTTTTAGCCTAAGATTACAGCTAACATGAACTGTAGGCTCAAAATACCTGTTTCTATAGATAATGTGAAAAGAGCTACTTTTAGTATCCACCCTTGGAGTGCACTGGAAGAGGATGGTATAACGGCTAAATTCTTCCAATTCTACTGGAATATAGTGGGAGAATATGTGTTTCGAACTATGAGGAGTTTCTTTGATGGGGGTAGAATTTTGAAAATTTTTAACCATACCAATATCTGTCTAGTGCCAAAGATCCCAAATGTGAGCAATATGACTCAGATAAAACCCATTAGTTTGTCCTCTGTTGTCTACAAAATCATTTCGAAGGTGCTGGTCTACAGACTCCAAGAGTATATGAACAAGGTAATTAGCCCTACTCAGAGTGCATTCTTAAAATGTAGACTTATTTCTAATAACATTCTTATAGCACACAAATATATGCACTACCTTAAACAAAAGAAACAAGGCTTAGAATACGAAATAACACTCAAGCTTGATATGAGTAAAGCCTACGACAGGGTGGAGTGATATTTTCTATAGTTTATTATGGAGAAGTTGGGCTTCGAATTGAGATTCATTGACTGAATTCGTGAATTGATGATAATCGTTTCTTACTTTATTTGTGTGGAAGGTTAACCCTATGATTTTTTTAAACTAAATAGAGGCATCCGTTAAGGTGATCCTCTATCCCCTTTTCTTTTCTTATTATGTGTAGAAAGTCTTTCCTTTTTGCTACATAAAGTAGAGCAAAACAATCTCATTCGGGGAATTTAGATAAACAGAAAATGTCCAACTATAAATCACTTGCTATTCGATGATGATTCCATTTTATTCGGTAAAGCCTCGAAAATAGTTATGCCTTTATTCTAGAATTATTGGAATCTTATGATAGCTTTAGTAGGCAAAGAGTTAATCTTAATAAATTGGCCTATTTTTTAGTAAAACAGTCCAATGCCAATTAGAGCTTTCCTAGCAGCCCAGCTGAATATTTCTCACATAGGTGCATAGGATAAATATTTGAGTCTACCTTTCCTTGTCAACCGCTCAAAGAAAGCCACCTTCAACTCAATCAAAAATAAGGTTTTCAAAAGGACACAAGGATAGAAAAGGTGCTTGTTATCTAATGGAGGAAGATAGGTATTACTCTGAGCAGTTGGTAAAGCCATACCAATCTATACCTTGTCATGTTTTAAACTTTCGGACAACTTGCTAAATGAAATTCGTAATATTCTAACCCAGTTTTGGTGAAGGCAGCAAGGTTTTGAAAGGCGAATGCTATAGATTAGCTAGGATAAGATGACTAAGGCTAAGAAAGAAGGCAGGCATAGTTTCAAAGATCTCAAGACTCAAAACCTGGCTCTTTTGGGTAAATAGTACTGGAAAATCGTGACTCAACCTAACTCTCTTCTTTCTAGAATACTTAAAGGTAAATACTTCAGATTTAATTCTATCCTTATAGCAGAAGTAGAAACCTTACCTTCTGGGAGTTGGCAAAATATTCTTAAAGAGAGGCAAGTTGTAGAGAAAGGCATTAGTTGTAAATTAAGTTTTGGTGATATATGAATCTTTAGTGAACTATGGCTCACTCCTCCTTACCCCCTTCATTGTTCCATATCCGCGACACTATTATTAGATAGTTACCATCTGTTATGGGTGAAAGACCTGTTTTTGTCAAATAAATAGTGGAATCCTCTCCATAACCCCAGTAGAAGGTGAAGACATAATTCAATGGGTGATAAACAGAGCAAAAACATATGATGATGTATTAGGGTACATGATTGCTTACCAAATTTACCATACTTTCATTGAATTTTGTTCGAACTTCATGCAATAGAAGCCAGTTTGGAGCCATTTATGGAAGTTGAAAATTCCTCACAAGATTTTGCTCTTTGCGTGGAAAATCATCCATGGTAAGCTTCATGTTCTGCTTCTCATCTGCTAGCGATTTTCATCTACTCTGACAACTTGTCCAATCTGCAAGTCAATACCATAATCACTCATGCACTGTCTATTTTTCTGTGGAAATGCTAATCTAGTGTGGAAGAAGAGTCCTTTACCTTACCTCATTCCATACCCTAGATTTTCTTTGTTCTTCGATTGGTGGAGAAATTCGGTGTTACAAACTAGACTTCAGGGAACAAGCTCTCACAGAACTCGATTGGATTTTATTATAACTTGGAATATTTGGAAGGAGAGGTGACGGCGAGTCTTCGAGCATATCCAGGAGCCTCCGGAGAAAGTACTAGCAATATCGCTTAAGTTAAACCAAGAGCTATTTATTTTGCCTTATGCATAATGCCCTAAGATTTCTTTTCCTATTTACTTTTTTATGTTTTTTTTTTCTTATAATTTCACCTGTTCGTGAATATTTGGAAATCTTCTTTTTCTATTTTTCTTGTCCTAACTTTTTGACATTGTATTTATTTCTCTATTGAATAAGATACCACTATTATCTTTGAAAAAAATGACATTATTATTATAAAATAAGAGTGAAAATATTCATAATATTTTATTTATTAAATTATAATAGCAAATGTTACAAAAAATATTTTATATTCTAATTAATAACTTGGTCCTTAAAACTTGGCAGCTGAGCCGAATCACTTTTTGGACCAAGACGCTTCCTTTCGGTTATGTTGAGAGAAGTTGGGAGGAGCTAATTTTCTTTCAAAAAAAAAGTTTCAATTAGCATCTAAGAAATAATAAAAGATATCTTGGAAGATATCTTGAAGATTTCTAAGACAAGAGATTTTCAATCTCTCAGGTTTCAAAGAGCAAAAGGAACTTGGAAGATATTTTGGAGCCTTCAACACCAATAATAGGAGGAGCATAGATAATTTTAAAGAAATCTTGGGAAGAGTTCATAACAAGCTTATAGGGTGGAAGGCTAAATATTTGTTTTTGGCAGGGAGACTTATGCTAACTAAAACCATACTAAATCCAGTATTGAACTACAATATGCAACATGAGAGGATACCCAAAGAAATATGTTTGGAGGTGGAAAAGACTTAAAGAAGTTTTATTTAGGGAGATGAACCTAATCAAAGATGAGTGTACCTGATTGGATGGAAAATCCTCTATCAATCGAAACACCTGGGGTCTCGAATTCAGGAAATTTCAACCATAAATGATTCGCTTATGTTCAAGATCATATGGCAAGCAATGAAAAATCCAGAAGCTCTTTGGGTGAAAGTGTTATCACATAAATACTGTAATGGGAGAAGATTGAACAACAATGCACTCAAGTTTGTGGAAGGAGCTTAAAAAGATATGGCCTATTTTCTAAGAGCATTATGTTCACTATGTTAGCAATGACTTATCCATTTATTTCTGGAGACATCAATGGGTGGAAAGAGAAGATGTTTTAATAGAAAAGGCTATTAATCCTGCCAGTGTGGATTTGGACAGCTTTGTGTGGGAATGGACATCTACAAATATTGAGTGAGATTTAGAAAAGCTCAGACTCCATCTGTCGCATGACAGTGTTGAAAAGATCTGTGACATGAGCCCTCCAAAGGTAGAAAATGAGGATGACAAGTTTGGTTGGAAGCTTTCAATTGATGGAAATTTTACAGTCAACATAACATACAAAGTCTCTCAAATTGGCCAGAAAAAGAAAAAACTATTTGGACAACGCTATGGAGTTGGAAGGGACCTCAGTGAGAAAAAGTTTTCGTCTGAACAGCTATGCATAACAGAGTCATGACAAATTATAGAAAGACAAAATTATTTGGAAGAAATGGGGAATGTCAATTATGTAAGGGGGTCAAGAATATCTAATGCACGCTTTAAGAGATTGTCCTAAAGTTTCTACCATATGGATAAAACTCATTAAAATAACAGAAATTTCAAGATTTTTCCATTTCAATTGGGAAAGCTGGATTGAAGTCAATTTCAGGAAACAAATGGGTAATAATCAGAATTTTGAGTGGAGGGACATCTTCATTCTAACTACCTAGAGACTATGATATTGGCGCAACAGATAAATTCACAAACAAAACTACAAGAGTCCCCCAACCCACAAACAGAAATCATCAAACAAGTGACTGAAATTAAAGCTATGGAGAGGTCTTACAGGTTAGTCGCCAAGGAAGGAGAATAGAGAAGCTTGTCAATTGGAAGTCACTGCCAGAGGGATGGGTGAAGTTAAACTCAGACAGAAGTGGACGTAGCAGTCTCTTGAGAAACAATAAAGGGCGATGGATCGCTGGTTTTTCGCATCAAACTGGAGAAGCGACGGCGTTCACTGCAGAACTATGGGGAGTGGTAAAGGGATTAGAGCTTACATGGACGATGGGCTTTAGGAAAGTGGTTGTGGAAGTAGATGCTGTGGCGGTGGTTCAGAGACTCAACGTAGGAAAGAAATTGGCCTCCCATCTTGTAATTAGAAAAGTGAATGAGTGGAAAAGGAAGGATTGGAGTATATTTTTTGTACAAATTTATAGGGAAGGCAATAGATGTTCTGATTGCCTAGCAAAAAAGAGTTTAAGTTTAGATGATGATTTTGTGTTTTGGGATTTACCTTCCCCGAAACTAGTTAGTATCCTCAGTGATGATGAAAGAGGGGCCGCCTTACCCCGTCTAGTTTGTATCTAGGTCTTTGTTTTCTAAGTTCTTTAACCCTGTTTCAATACCAAAAAAAAAATATATTGTAGATATATAATATAAAGATCAAATTCCTCTAAAATGTAGAGATTGATAAATTAACAAAAAATATTTTAATCATTTTAAATTAAATAGTGAGATTCGTAATAATAAAAATGATAAATTTAAAAATAATTAAAATATTATTTTATTATTTTATTAACCTTCTCGACCAAGTGATTTTTTAACATAGTCCAACGAAGTTCTATTTATTGTATGTGCGCGCTTCTTCAACATCGTCTTCGTCGTCATCCTAGTTATTCTTCTTCTTCTTGCTTCTTCCTTAAAAACATTGTCGACATCTTCTTCTTCTTCTTTTCTTGTTTGATTCCTTCTCGTCCTTATTTTTCATCATCATCATCATCATCATCATCATCATCATCATCATCTTCTCTTGGTACACAATAAAAAAATATTTGTGGTTGCATTATGGATTTAGCATCCTTCTTGGTGCACGAAATTGTGATGTCCAGGCTCAAACAATCCCCGGCAACGTGAGCAACTTGGTGCTCTGATCTCAATACATAATTGTCACAACTTCGATACAACTAACCAGCAAGTGCACTGGGTCGTCCAAGTAATACCTTACGTGAGTAAGGGTCGAATCCCACGGAGATTGTTGGTATGAAGCAAGCTATGGTCACCTTGCAAATCTCAGTCAGGCGGATATAAAATAATCATGGAGTTTTCGAATAATAAATAATAGAATAGGGATAGAGATACTTATGTAAATCATTGGTAGGAATTTCAGATAAGCGAATGGAGATGCTTTTCGTTCCTCTGAACCTCTGCTTTCCTGCTATCTTCATCCAATCAGTCTTACTCCTTTCCATGGCTGGCTTTATGCAAGGGCATCACCGTTGTCAGTGGCTACATCCCCTCCTCTCAGTGAATAATATGCTCACGCACCCTGTCACGGCACGGCTATTCATCTGTCGGTTCCCGATCATGCTGGAATAGGATTCACCCTCCTTTTGCGTCTGTCACTAACGCCCAGCACTCGCGAGTTTGAAGCTCGTCACAGTCATTCAATCATTGAATCCTACTCAGAATACCACAGACAAGGTTTAGACCTTCCGGATTCTCTTGAATGCCGCCATCATTCTAGCTTATGCCACGAAGATTCTGGTTAGGAGATCTAAGAGATACTCATTCTAGCTTATCTCATGTAGAACAGAAGTGTTTGTCAGGCACGCGTTCATAAGGGAGAAGGATGATGAGCGTCACACATAATCATCACCTTCATCACGTTCTTGGGTGCGAATGGATATCTTAGAAGAGAAATAAGAAGAATTGAATAGAAAACAGTAGTACTTTGCATTAATCTTTGAGGAACAGCAGAGCTCCACACCTTAATCTATGGAGTGTAGAAACTCTACCGTATGAAAATACATAAGTGAAGGTCCAGGCATGGCTGAGATGGCCAGCCCCCTTGATCTAAGAACAATGCGTTCAAAGATGATCCTAAGATCCTAAGATGATCAAAAGATGGTCAAAAAGACGCCTAATACAATAGTAAGAGGTCCTATTTATAATAAACTAGTCACTAGGGTTTACATGAGTAAGTAATTGATGCATAAATCTACTTCCGGGGCCCACTTGGTGTGTGTTTGGGCTGAGCCTGAGTGTTGCACGTGCAGAGGCCATTTGTGGAGTTGAACGCCAGTTTCTGTGCCAGTTTGGGCGTTCAACTCTGGTTTTGGATCCTTTTCTGGCGCTGGACGCCAGATTTGGACAGAAGGCTGGCGTTGAACGCCAGTTTACGTCGTCAATTCTTGGCCAAAGTATGGACTATTATATATTGCTGGAAAGCCCTGGATGTCTAATTTCCAACACAATTGGAAGCGCGCCATTTCGAGTTCTGTAGCTCCAGAAAATCCACTTTGAGTGCAGGGAGGTCAGAATCCAACAGCATCAGCAGTCCTTTTTCAACCTCTGAATCTGATTTTTGCTCAAGTCCCTCAATTTCAGCCAGAAAATACCTGAAATCACAGAAAAACACACAAACTCATAGTAAAGTCCAGAAATGTGAATTTAACATAAAAACTAATGAAAACATCCCTAAAAGTGATTAGATCCTACTAAAAACATACTAAAAACAATGCCAAAAAGCGTATAAATTATCCGCTCATCACAACACCAAACTTAAATTGTTGCTTGTCCCCAAGCAACTGAAAATCAAATAGGATAAAAAGAAGAGAATATACTACAAATTCCAAACTATCAATGAAACATAGCTTCAATCATATGAGCGGGACTTATAGCTTTTTGCCTCTTGAATAGTTTTGGCATCTCACTTTATCCATTGAGGTTCAGAATGATTGGCATCTATAGGAACTTCAGATTTTGAATAGTGTTATTGACTCTCCTAGTTCAGTATGATGATTCTTGAACACAGCTTCTTTATGAGTCTTGGCTGTGGCCCTAAGCACTTTGTTTTCCAGTATTACCACCGGATACATAAATGCCACAGACACATAATTGGGTGAACCTTTTCAGATTGTGACTCAGCTTTGCTAAAGTCCCCAATTAGAGGTGTCCAGGGTTCTTAAGCACACTCTTTATTTTTGCTTTGGACCTTGACTTTAACCGCTCAGTCTCAAGTTTTCACTTGACACCTACACGCCACAAGCACATAGTTAGGGACAGCTTGGTTTAGCCGCTTAGACCAGGATTTTATTCCTTTAGGCCCTCCTATCCACTGATGCTCAAAGCCTTGGGATCCTTTTTATTTGCCCTTGCCTTTTGGTTTTAAGGGTTATTGGCTTTTTCTGCTTGCTTTTTCTTTTTCTTTCTATTTTTTTTCTATTTTTTGTTCGCCTATTTTTTTTTTTCTGCAAGCTTTGTTCTTTGCTGCTTTTTCTTGCTTCAAGAATCATTTTTATGATTTTTCAGATTATCAAATAACATGTCTCCTAGTCATCATTCTTTCAAGAGCCAACATATTTAACATTCTTAAACAACAACTTCAAAAGACTTATGCACTGTTCAAGCATACATTCAGAAAACAAGAAGCATTGTCACCACATCAATGTAATTAAGCTAAGTTCAAGGATAAATTCGAAACTCATGTACTTCTTGTTCTTTTGAATTAAAACATTTTTTCATTTAAGAGAGGTGATGGATTCATAGGACATTCATATCTTTAAGACAAAGTTACTAACTACTAATGATCATGTAATGAAGGCACAAACATAGATAAGCACATAATACAGAAAACGAAAAACAGAGAAAGCAAGAACAAGGAATGAATCCACCTTAGTGATGGTGGCGTTTCCTTCTTGAGGAACCAATGATGTTCTTGAGCTCTTCTATGTTTCTTCCTTGTCTTTGTTGCTCCTCCCTCATTGCTTTTTGATCTTCTCTTATTTCATGAAGCATGATCGAGTGCTCTTGATGTTCCACCCTTAGTTGTCCCATATTGGAACTCAATTCTCCTAGGGAGGTGTTGATTTACTCCCAATAGTTTTGTGGAGGAAAGTGCATTTGAGGCATTTCCGGAATCTCATGGTGATGAGCTTCATACGCCTCTTGAGCTCCATGAATGGGCTCTCTTGCTTGCTCCATCTTTTTCTTAGTGATGGGCTTGTCCTCTTTGATGAGGATATCTCCCTCTATGTCAATCCCCGCTGAATTGCATAGGTGGCAAATGAGGTGAGGAAAGGCTAACCTTGCCATGGTGGAGGACTTGTCAGCCACCTTGTAGAGTTCTTGAGGTATAATCTCATGAACTTCCACCTCTTCTCCAATCATGATGCTATGGATCATGATGGCCCGGTCTATAGTAACTTCAGACCGGTTGCTAGTGGGAATGATTGAGCATTGAATAAACTCCAACCATCCTCTAGCTATAGGCTTGAGGTCCAATCTTCTTAGTTGAACCGGCTTGCCTTTGGAGTCAATCTTCCATTGAGCTCCTTCTACACATATGTCCATAAGGACTTGGTCCGACCTTTGATCAAAGTTGACTCTCCTTGTGTAGGGGCGTGCGTTCTCTTCCATGTATGGCAAGTTGAACGCCAACCTCACATTCTCCAGACTAAAATCTAAGTATTTCCCCCGAACCATTGTAACATAGTTCTTTGGATCCGGGTTCTTACTTTGATCATGGTTCTTGGTGATCCATGCATTGGCATAGAACTCTTGAACCATTAGGATGCCGACTTGTTGGATGGAACAAACTTCCCAACCTCTTCTTTGAATTTCATGTCGGATCTCCGGATACTCATTTCTTTTGAGTTTAAAAGGGACCTCAGGGATCACCTTCTTCTTGGCCACAACATCATAGAAGTGGTCTTGATGGGTTTTGGAGATGAACCTTTCCATCTCCCATGACTCGGATGTGAAAGCTTTTGTCTTCCCTTTCCCTCTTCTAGAGGATTCTCCGGTCTTAGGTGCCATCAATGGTAATGGAAAAACAAAAAAGCTATGCTTTTACCACACCAAACTTAGAATATTGCTCGCCCTCGAGCAATAAACAAAAGAATAGAAGAAGAAGAAGAAGAAATATGGAGAGGGAGAGGGAGATGTGGTTTCGGCCAAGGAGAGTGTAGAGGGGTGTGTTGTGTGAATTTGGTGAAGAATGGAGGTCTTGATATAGGGAATGGAGGGGGGGTTAAGGTTCGGCCATATGGGTGGGTTTGGGTGGGAAATTGGTTTTGAATTTTGAAGGTAGGTGGAGTTTATGAGGTAGGTTTATTGGGAAGAGTGGGTGGATGTGAGTGGTGAAGGTTTAGTGGGGAAGAGAGCTTGAGGTGATTGGTGAGGGGTTTCTAGGGAAGAGTGTTTATGGGGTTGTGTGAAAGAGAGTGGTGAGAAGAAGTGAGTGGAGGTAGGTGGAGATCCTGTGGGGTCCACAGATCCTGAGTGGATCCTGTGGGGTCCACAGATCCTGAGGTGTTCAAGGCATTTACATCCCTGCACCATTAGGCATGTAAAAATGCCTTTGTACCCAACTCTGGGCGTTTAGCGCCAGGTTGGTGGCCATTTTGGGCGTTCAACGCCCATTTGTGTGCCATTTCTGGCGTTGAACGCCAAAACCATGCCTGTTCTGGCGTTCAGCGCCCAGAAGCTGCCTATTTTGGGCGTTCAGCGCCAGAACCATGCTCTGTTCTGGCGCTGAACGCCAGACAGATGCTCCTCCAGGGTGTGATTTTTCTTCTGCTGTTTTTGATTCCGTTTTCAATTTTTCTATTTATTTTGTGACTCCACATGATCATGAACCTAAGAAAACATGAAAAACAATGAAAATAAAAGTTAGATAAACATTGGGTTGCCTCCCAACAAGCGCTTCTTTAATGTCAATAGCTTGACAGTGGGCTCTCATGGAGCCTTACAGATGTGCAGAGTTTTGTTGAGACTCTCCAACACCAAACTTAGAGTTTGGATATGGGAGTTCAACACCAAACTTAGAGTTTGGTTGTGGCCTCCCAACACCAAACTTAGAGTTTGACTGTGGGGGCTCTGGTTGACTCTGCTTTGAGAGAAGCTTTTCAAGCTTCCTCTCCATGGTTGCAGAGGGAGATCCTTGAGTTTTGAATACAAGGGAGTTCTCATTCCATTGAAGGACTATTTCACCTCTGTCAACATCAATCACAGCTCTTGCTGTGGCCAGGAAAGGTCTTCCTAGGATGATGGATTCATCCTCTTCCTTTCCAGTATCCAGGACTATGAAATCAGTAGGTATGTAAAGGCCCTCAACCTTTACTAATACATCTTCTACTTGTCCATAAGCCTGTCTTCTTGAGCTGTCTGCCATCTCTAGTGAGATTTTAGCAGCTTGCACCCCATAGATTCCCAGTTTCTCTATTACAGAGAGGGGCATGAGGTTTATACCTGAACCAAGGTCACACAGAGCTTTAAAGATCATGGTGCCTATGGTACAAGGTAATATGAACTTTCCAGGATCCTGTCTCTTCTGAGGCAATGTCAGTTGATCCAGATCACTTAGTTCATTGATGAACAAGGGAGGTTCAACTTCCCAAGTATCAATGCCAAATAATTTGGCATTCAGCTTCATGATTGCACCAAGAAACTTGGCAGTTTGCTCTTCGGTAACATCCTCATTCTCTTCAGAAGAGGAATACTCATCAGAGCTCATGAAGGGTATAAGGAGGTTCAATGGAATCTCTATGGTCTCTAGATGAGTCTCAGATTCCTTTGGTTCCTCAGAGGAAAGCTCCTTATTGATCACTGGACGTCCTAGGAGGTCTTCCTCCTTGGGATTCACGTCCTCTCCTCTCCTCACAGGTTCGGCCATGGCGCTTATGTCAATGGCCTTGCACTCTCCTTTTGGATTCTCTTCTGTATTGCTTGGGAGAGTACTAGGAGGGATTTCAGTGATCCTTTTACTCAGCTGGCCCACTTGTGCTTCCAGATTTCTAATGGAAGACCTTGTTTCATTCATGAAACTTACAGTGGCCTTAGATAGATCAGAGACTAGATTTGCTAAATTAGAAGCATTTTGTTCAGAGTTCTCTGTCTGTTGCTGAGTTGATAATGGAAAAGGTTTGCCATTGCTAAACCTGTTTCTTCCACCATTATTAAAGCCTTGTTGAGGCTTTTGATCCTTCCATGAGAAATTTGGATGATTTCTCCATGTTGAGTTATAGGTGTTTCCATAAGGTTCACCTAAGTAATTTACCTCTGCTATTGCAGGGTTCTCAGGATCATAGGCTTCTTCTTCAGGAGAAGCCTCTTGAGTACTGTTGGATGCAGCTTGCATTCCATGCAGACTCTGAGAGATCATATTGACTTGCTGAGTCAATATTTTGTTCTGAGCCAATATGGCATTCAGAGTATCAACTTCAAGAACTCCCTTCTTCATAGGCGTCCCATTACTCACAGGATTCCTCTCAGAAGTGTACATGAACTGGTTATTAGCAACCATGTCAATGAGTTCTTGAGCTTCTGCAGGCATTTTCTTTAGGTGAATGGATCCACCTGCAGAAGTGTCCAGTGACATCTTTGATAGCTCAGATAAACCATCATAGAATATATCCAGGATGGTCCATTCTGAAAGCATGTCAGAAGGACACTTTTTGGTCAACTGTTTGTATCTTTCCCAAGCTTCATAGAGGGATTCACCTTCTTTCTGTCTAAAGGTTTGAACATCAGCTCTAAGCTTGCTCAGCTTTTGAGGAGGAAAGTACTTGGCTAAGAAAGCCGTGACCAGCTTATCCCAAGAGTTCAGGCTGTCTTTGGGTTGAGAATCCAACCATAATCTAGCTCTGTCTCTTACAGCAAAAGGGAAAAGCATGAGCCCGTAGACTTCAGGATCTACTCCATTAGTCTTAACAGTATCACATATCTGTAAGAATTCAGTTAAGAACTGAAAAGGATCTTCAGATGGAAGTCCATGAAACTTGCAGTTCTGCTGCATCAGAGAAACTAATTGAGGTTTCAGCTCAAAATTGTTTGCTCCAATGGCAGGAATGGAGATGCTTCTTCCATGTAAATTGGAATTAGGTGCAGTGAAGTCACCAAGCATCTTCCTTATATTATTATTATTTTCGGCTGCCATTTCCTTTTCCTGTTCGAAAATTTCTGAAAGGTTATCTCTGGATTGTTGTATTTTAGCTTCTCTTAATTTTTTTCTTCAGAGTCCTTTCAGGTTCTGGATCTGCTTTAACAAGAATGTTCTTGTCCTTGCTCCTGCTCATATGACAAAGAAGAAGGCACAGAAAAATAATAATAATAATGGAGATCCTTTATATCACAGTATAGGGATCCCTGTGTGAGTAGAAGAAGAGGGGGAGATAAAGGATGTGATGTAAAGGAAGAAACACAACTGTACGGATGGAAGAGATGTGAGATGAGATGTTAGGATATGAATGAATAAATAGAATAGGATGGGGGAGGGATAATTTTCGAAAATTATTTTGAAAAAGAGTTAGTGATTTTTGAAAAATGGTTTTTTTTTTTTTTGAAAAATGTTAGTAATTTTCGAAAATTTTTGAAATCAAAAATAAAAAATAAAAATAATTAGTTAATTAAAAAGAAATTTTTGAAAAAGAGGGAAGATATTTTCGAAAATTAGAGAGAGAGAGTTAGTTAGGTAGTTTTGAAAAAGTTAAGAAACACACAAAAAGTTAGTTAGTTAGTTGAAACAAATTTTGAAAAGATAAGAAGTTAGGAAGTTAGAAAGGATATTTTGAAAAGATTTTTTTTGAAAAAGATAAGATAAGAAGATATTTTTGAAAAGATATGATAGGAATTAGTTTTTGAAAAAGATTTGATTTTTTAAAATCACAATTAATGACTTGATTCATAAGAAATCACAAGATATGATTCTAGAACTCAAAATTTGAATCTTTCTCAACAAGCAAGTAACAAACTTCAAATTTTTGAATCAAAACATTAATTGGTGATGTTATTTTCGAAAATTTGATATAAAAATAAGAAAAATATTTTTGAAAAATATTTTTGAAATTTTCGAAAATAACTAATAATTTTGAAAAAGATTTGATTTTTGAAAAAGATTTTGAAAAAGATAAGATTTTCAAATTGAAAATTTGATTTGACTCATAAGAAACAACTTGATTTTAAAAATTTTTGAAAAAGTCAACTCAATTTTTCGAATTTGATGAGAGAAAAAGGGAAAGATATTTTTTTGATTTTTGAATTTTTATGATGCAAGAGAAAAAACACTAAAAGGATGCAATGCATGAAATTTTTAGATCAAAACAATGAATGCATGCATGAATGCTATGAATGTCAAGATGAACACCAAGAACACTATGAAGATCATGATGAACATTAAGAACATATTTTTGAAAAATTTTTAATGCAAAGAAAACATGCAAGACACCAAACTTAGAATTCTTTAATGCTTAGACACTAAGAATTCAAGAATGCATATGATAAACATGAAAAGACACAAAACAAAAAATCATCAAGATCAAACAAGAAGACTTACCAAGAACAACTTGAAGATCATGAAGAACACTATGAATGCATGATATTTTCGAAAAATGCAGGATGCATATGCAAGTGACACCAAACTTATGATATGACTCAAGACTCAAACAAGAAACACAAAAATATTTTTGATTTTTATGATTTTCTAATTTTTTTGGATTTTTTTTTTCGAAAATTATATGAAAAAGAAAAAATAAGGATTCCAAAATTTTTAACATGAATTCCAGGAATCTTGCTTTCTTAGTCTAAATCTTCAGTCCAGGAATTAGACATGGCTCACTAGCCAGCCAAGCTTTCAATGAAAGTTCCGGTCCAAAACACTAGACATGGCCAATGGCCAGCCAAGCTTCAGCAGGTGATCATGGATCAGCAGCGGGTGGATGAGCAACAACTAAATTGCTCTTGATAACAAATTGCAAGCCTCAGTCCAAATGAATTTAGACATGGCTTTACAGCCAGCCAGGCTTCAACATGCTTCATGAAACACTAGAATTCATTCTTCAAAATTTTGAATAAATTTTTGAAAACATTTTTATTATTTATTTATTTTTTTTTGAAAATATTTTTGAAAGATTTTTGAAAAGAAAACGAAAATAAAGTTACCTAATCTGAGCAACAAGATGAACCGTCAGTTGTCCAAACTCGAACAATCCCCGGCAACGGCGCCAAAAACTTGGTGCACGAAATTGTGATGTCCAAGCTCAAACAATCCCCGGCAACGTGAGCAACTTGGTGCTCTGATCTCAATACATAATTGTCACAACTTCGATACAACTAACCAGCAAGTGCACTGGGTCGTCCAAGTAATACCTTACGTGAGTAAGGGTCGAATCCCACGGAGATTGTTGGTATGAAGCAAGCTATGGTCACCTTGCAAATCTCAGTCAGGCGGATATAAAATAATCATGGAGTTTTCGAATAATAAATAATAGAATAGGGATAGAGATACTTATGTAAATCATTGGTAGGAATTTCAGATAAGCGAATGGAGATGCTTTTCGTTCCTCTGAACCTCTGCTTTCCTGCTATCTTCATCCAATCAGTCTTACTCCTTTCCATGGCTGGCTTTATGCAAGGGCATCACCGTTGTCAGTGGCTACATCCCCTCCTCTCAGTGAATAATATGCTCACGCACCCTGTCACGGCACGGCTATTCATCTGTCGGTTCCCGATCATGCTGGAATAGGATTCACCCTCCTTTTGCGTCTGTCACTAACGCCCAGCACTCGCGAGTTTGAAGCTCGTCACAGTCATTCAATCATTGAATCCTACTCAGAATACCACAGACAAGGTTTAGACCTTCCGGATTCTCTTGAATGCCGCCATCATTCTAGCTTATGCCACGAAGATTCTGGTTAGGAGATCTAAGAGATACTCATTCTAGCTTATCTCATGTAGAACAGAAGTGTTTGTCAGGCACGCGTTCATAAGGGAGAAGGATGATGAGCGTCACACATAATCATCACCTTCATCACGTTCTTGGGTGCGAATGGATATCTTAGAAGAGAAATAAGAAGAATTGAATAGAAAACAGTAGTACTTTGCATTAATCTTTGAGGAACAGCAGAGCTCCACACCTTAATCTATGGAGTGTAGAAACTCTACCGTATGAAAATACATAAGTGAAGGTCCAGGCATGGCTGAGATGGCCAGCCCCCTTGATCTAAGAACAATGCGTTCAAAGATGATCCTAAGATCCTAAGATGATCAAAAGATGGTCAAAAAGACGCCTAATACAATAGTAAGAGGTCCTATTTATAATAAACTAGTCACTAGGGTTTACATGAGTAAGTAATTGATGCATAAATCTACTTCCGGGGCCCACTTGGTGTGTGTTTGGGCTGAGCCTGAGTGTTGCACGTGCAGAGGCCATTTGTGGAGTTGAACGCCAGTTTCTGTGCCAGTTTGGGCGTTCAACTCTGGTTTTGGATCCTTTTCTGGCGCTGGACGCCAGATTTGGACAGAAGGCTGGCGTTGAACGCCAGTTTACGTCGTCAATTCTTGGCCAAAGTATGGACTATTATATATTGCTGGAAAGCCCTGGATGTCTAATTTCCAACACAATTGGAAGCGCGCCATTTCGAGTTCTGTAGCTCCAGAAAATCCACTTTGAGTGCAGGGAGGTCAGAATCCAACAGCATCAGCAGTCCTTTTTCAACCTCTGAATCTGATTTTTGCTCAAGTCCCTCAATTTCAGCCAGAAAATACCTGAAATCACAGAAAAACACACAAACTCATAGTAAAGTCCAGAAATGTGAATTTAACATAAAAACTAATGAAAACATCCCTAAAAGTGATTAGATCCTACTAAAAACATACTAAAAACAATGCCAAATTCCTCATGCAATAGAAGCCAGTTTGGAGCCATTTATGGAAGTTGAAAATTCCTCACAAGATTTTGCTCTTTGCGTGGAAAATCATCCATGGTAAGCTTCATGTTCTGCTTCTCATCTGCTAGCGATTTTCATCTACTCTGACAACTTGTCCAATCTGCAAGTCAATACCATAATCACTCATGCACTGTCTATTTTTCTGTGGAAATGCTAATCTAGTGTGGAAGAAGAGTCCTTTACCTTACCTCATTCCATACCCTAGATTTTCTTTGTTCTTCGATTGGTGGAGAAATTCGGTGTTACAAACTAGACTTCAGGGAACAAGCTCTCACAGAACTCGATTGGATTTTATTATAACTTGGAATATTTGGAAGGAGAGGTGACGGCGAGTCTTCGAGCATATCCAGGAGCCTCCGGAGAAAGTACTAGCAATATCGCTTAAGTTAAACCAAGAGCTATTTATTTTGCCTTATGCATAATGCCCTAAGATTTCTTTTCCTATTTACTTTTTTATGTTTTTTTTTTCTTATAATTTCACCTGTTCGTGAATATTTGGAAATCTTCTTTTTCTATTTTTCTTGTCCTAACTTTTTGACATTGTATTTATTTCTCTATTGAATAAGATACCACTATTATCTTTGAAAAAAATGACATTATTATTATAAAATAAGAGTGAAAATATTCATAATATTTTATTTATTAAATTATAATAGCAAATGTTACAAAAAATATTTTATATTCTAATTAATAACTTGGTCCTTAAAACTTGGCAGCTGAGCCGAATCACTTTTTGGACCAAGACGCTTCCTTTCGGTTATGTTGAGAGAAGTTGGGAGGAGCTAATTTTCTTTCAAAAAAAAAGTTTCAATTAGCATCTAAGAAATAATAAAAGATATCTTGGAAGATATCTTGAAGATTTCTAAGACAAGAGATTTTCAATCTCTCAGGTTTCAAAGAGCAAAAGGAACTTGGAAGATATTTTGGAGCCTTCAACACCAATAATAGGAGGAGCATAGATAATTTTAAAGAAATCTTGGGAAGAGTTCATAACAAGCTTATAGGGTGGAAGGCTAAATATTTGTTTTTGGCAGGGAGACTTATGCTAACTAAAACCATACTAAATCCAGTATTGAACTACAATATGCAACATGAGAGGATACCCAAAGAAATATGTTTGGAGGTGGAAAAGACTTAAAGAAGTTTTATTTAGGGAGATGAACCTAATCAAAGATGAGTGTACCTGATTGGATGGAAAATCCTCTATCAATCGAAACACCTGGGGTCTCGAATTCAGGAAATTTCAACCATAAATGATTCGCTTATGTTCAAGATCATATGGCAAGCAATGAAAAATCCAGAAGCTCTTTGGGTGAAAGTGTTATCACATAAATACTGTAATGGGAGAAGATTGAACAACAATGCACTCAAGTTTGTGGAAGGAGCTTAAAAAGATATGGCCTATTTTCTAAGAGCATTATGTTCACTATGTTAGCAATGACTTATCCATTTATTTCTGGAGACATCAATGGGTGGAAAGAGAAGATGTTTTAATAGAAAAGGCTATTAATCCTGCCAGTGTGGATTTGGACAGCTTTGTGTGGGAATGGACATCTACAAATATTGAGTGAGATTTAGAAAAGCTCAGACTCCATCTGTCGCATGACAGTGTTGAAAAGATCTGTGACATGAGCCCTCCAAAGGTAGAAAATGAGGATGACAAGTTTGGTTGGAAGCTTTCAATTGATGGAAATTTTACAGTCAACATAACATACAAAGTCTCTCAAATTGGCCAGAAAAAGAAAAAACTATTTGGACAACGCTATGGAGTTGGAAGGGACCTCAGTGAGAAAAAGTTTTCGTCTGAACAGCTATGCATAACAGAGTCATGACAAATTATAGAAAGACAAAATTATTTGGAAGAAATGGGGAATGTCAATTATGTAAGGGGGTCAAGAATATCTAATGCACGCTTTAAGAGATTGTCCTAAAGTTTCTACCATATGGATAAAACTCATTAAAATAACAGAAATTTCAAGATTTTTCCATTTCAATTGGGAAAGCTGGATTGAAGTCAATTTCAGGAAACAAATGGGTAATAATCAGAATTTTGAGTGGAGGGACATCTTCATTCTAACTACCTAGAGACTATGATATTGGCGCAACAGATAAATTCACAAACAAAACTACAAGAGTCCCCCAACCCACAAACAGAAATCATCAAACAAGTGACTGAAATTAAAGCTATGGAGAGGTCTTACAGGTTAGTCGCCAAGGAAGGAGAATAGAGAAGCTTGTCAATTGGAAGTCACTGCCAGAGGGATGGGTGAAGTTAAACTCAGACAGAAGTGGACGTAGCAGTCTCTTGAGAAACAATAAAGGGCGATGGATCGCTGGTTTTTCGCATCAAACTGGAGAAGCGACGGCGTTCACTGCAGAACTATGGGGAGTGGTAAAGGGATTAGAGCTTACATGGACGATGGGCTTTAGGAAAGTGGTTGTGGAAGTAGATGCTGTGGCGGTGGTTCAGAGACTCAACGTAGGAAAGAAATTGGCCTCCCATCTTGTAATTAGAAAAGTGAATGAGTGGAAAAGGAAGGATTGGAGTATATTTTTTGTACAAATTTATAGGGAAGGCAATAGATGTTCTGATTGCCTAGCAAAAAAGAGTTTAAGTTTAGATGATGATTTTGTGTTTTGGGATTTACCTTCCCCGAAACTAGTTAGTATCCTCAGTGATGATGAAAGAGGGGCCGCCTTACCCCGTCTAGTTTGTATCTAGGTCTTTGTTTTCTAAGTTCTTTAACCCTGTTTCAATACCAAAAAAAAAATATATTGTAGATATATAATATAAAGATCAAATTCCTCTAAAATGTAGAGATTGATAAATTAACAAAAAATATTTTAATCATTTTAAATTAAATAGTGAGATTCGTAATAATAAAAATGATAAATTTAAAAATAATTAAAATATTATTTTATTATTTTATTAACCTTCTCGACCAAGTGATTTTTTAACATAGTCCAACGAAGTTCTATTTATTGTATGTGCGCGCTTCTTCAACATCGTCTTCGTCGTCATCCTAGTTATTCTTCTTCTTCTTGCTTCTTCCTTAAAAACATTGTCGACATCTTCTTCTTCTTCTTTTCTTGTTTGATTCCTTCTCGTCCTTATTTTTCATCATCATCATCATCATCATCATCATCATCATCATCATCTTCTCTTGGTACACAATAAAAAAATATTTGTGGTTGCATTATGGATTTAGCATCCTTCTTGGTGCACGAAATTGTGATGTCCAGGCTCAAACAATCCCCGGCAATGTGAGCAACTTGGTGCTCTGATCTCAATACATAATTGTCACAACTTCGATACAACTAACCAGCAAGTGCACTGGGTCGTCCAAGTAATACCTTACGTGAGTAAGGGTCGAATCCCACGGAGATTGTTGGTATGAAGCAAGCTATGGTCACCTTGCAAATCTCAGTCAGGCGGATATAAAATAATCATGGAGTTTTCGAATAATAAATAATAGAATAGGGATAGAGATACTTATGTAAATCATTGGTAGGAATTTCAGATAAGCGAATGGAGATGCTTTTCGTTCCTCTGAACCTCTGCTTTCCTGCTATCTTCATCCAATCAGTCTTACTCCTTTCCATGGCTGGCTTTATGCAAGGGCATCACCGTTGTCAGTGGCTACATCCCCTCCTCTCAGTGAATAATATGCTCACGCACCCTGTCACGGCACGGCTATTCATCTGTCGGTTCCCGATCATGCTGGAATAGGATTCACCCTCCTTTTGCGTCTGTCACTAACGCCCAGCACTCGCGAGTTTGAAGCTCGTCACAGTCATTCAATCATTGAATCCTACTCAGAATACCACAGACAAGGTTTAGACCTTCCGGATTCTCTTGAATGCCGCCATCATTCTAGCTTATGCCACGAAGATTCTGGTTAGGAGATCTAAGAGATACTCATTCTAGCTTATCTCATGTAGAACAGAAGTGTTTGTCAGGCACGCGTTCATAAGGGAGAAGGATGATGAGCGTCACACATAATCATCACCTTCATCACGTTCTTGGGTGCGAATGGATATCTTAGAAGAGAAATAAGAAGAATTGAATAGAAAACAGTAGTACTTTGCATTAATCTTTGAGGAACAGCAGAGCTCCACACCTTAATCTATGGAGTGTAGAAACTCTACCGTATGAAAATACATAAGTGAAGGTCCAGGCATGGCCGAGATGGCCAGCCCCCTTGATCTAAGAACAATGCGTTCAATGATGATCCTAAGATCCTAAGATGATCAAAAGATGGTCAAAAAGACGCCTAATACAATAGTAAGAGGTCCTATTTATAATAAACTAGTCACTAGGGTTTACATGAGTAAGTAATTGATGTATAAATCTACTTCCGGGGCCCACTTGGTGTGTGTTTGGGCTGAGCCTGAGTGTTGCACGTGCAGAGGCCATTTGTGGAGTTGAACGCCAGTTTCTGTGCCAGTTTGGGCGTTCAACTATGGTTTTGGATCCTTTTCTGGCGCTGGACGCCAGATTTGGACAGAAGGCTGGCGTTGAACGCCAGTTTACGTCGTCAATTCTTGGCCAAAGTATGGATTATTATACATTGCTGGAAAGCCCTGGATGTCTACTTTCCAACGCAATTGGAAGCGCGCCATTTCGAGTTCTGTAGCTCCAGAAAATCCACTTTGAGTGCAGGGAGGTCAGAATCCAACAGCATCAGCAGTCCTTTTTCAACCTCTGAATCTGATTTTTGCTCAAGTCCCTCAATTTCAGCCAGAAAATACCTGAAATCACAGAAAAACACACAAACTCATAGTAAAGTCCAGAAATGTGAATTTAACATAAAAACTAATGAAAACATCCTTAAAAGTGATTAGATCCTACTAAAAACATACTAAAAACAATGCCAAAAAGCGTATAAATTATCCGCTCATCACAACACCAAACTTAAATTATTGCTTGTCCCCAAGCAACTGAAAATCAAATAGGATAAAAAGAAGAGAATATACTACAAATTCCAAACTATCAATGAAACATAGCTTTAATCATATGAGCGGGACTTATAGCTTTTTGCCTCTTGAATAGTTTTGGCATCTCACTTTATCCATTGAGGTTCAGAATGATTGGCATCTATAGGAACTTCAGATTTCGAATAGTGTTATTGACTCTCCTAGTTCAGTATGATGATTCTTGAACACAGCTTCTTTATGAGTCTTGGCTGTGGCCCTAAGCACTTTGTTTTCCAGTATTACCACCGGATACATAAATGCCACAGACACATAATTGGGTGAACCTTTTCAGATTGTGACTCAGCTTTGCTAAAGTCCCCAATTAGAGGTGTCCAGGGTTCTTAAGCACACTCTTTGTTTTTGCTTTGGACCTTGACTTTAACCGCTCAGTCTCAAGTTTTCACTTGACACCTACACGCCACAAGCACATGGTTAGGGACAGCTTGGTTTAGCCGCTTAGACCAGGATTTTATTCCTTTAGGCCCTCCTATCCACTGATGCTCAAAGCCTTGGGATCCTTTTTATTTGCCCTTGCCTTTTGGTTTTAAGGGTTATTGGCTTTTTTTGCTTGCTTTTTCTTTTTCTTTCTATTTTTTTTCTATTTTTTTCGCCTATTTTTTTTTCTGCAAGCTTTGTTCTTTGCTGCTTTTTCTTGCTTCAAGAATCATTTTTATGATTTTTCAGATTATCAAATAACATGTCTCCTAGTCATCATTCTTTCAAAAGCCAACATATTTAACATTCTTAAACAACAACTTCGAGTTCTGTAGCTCCAGAAAATCCACTTTGAGTGCAGGGAGGTCAGAATCCAACAGCATCAGCAGTCCTTTTTCAACCTCTGAATCTGATTTTTGCTCAAGTCCCTCAATTTCAGCCAGAAAATACCTGAAATCACAGAAAAACACACAAACTCATAGTAAAGTCCAGAAATGTGAATTTAACATAAAAACTAATGAAAACATCCCTAAAAGTGATTAGATCCTACTAAAAACATACTAAAAACAATGCCAAAAAACGTATAAATTATCCGCTCATCACTTCTCAAGTAAAATCTTGTGCATACACATAGCCAGACTTATCCTTTTCAAGTCACTAATGGTCCACCCAAGAGCTATTTTGTGGCTTCTAAGTACCTATATCAACGCCTCCTCTTCATCATGACTCAGAGAGGAGCTAATGATCACTGGATAGGAATTCTGCTCGCCTAGAAAGGCATACTTAAGAGAGGGAGGCAAAGGCTTCAACTCAAGCTTGGGTGGCCTTTCCTCCTTAGTATGCATGTTTGGTTCCCCCTTTTATGGTGGTGGATCATTCAAGCACATTAAGAACAACCTCTTCATCATTGACTTTCAGAGTTAACTCACCCTTTTGCACATCAATAAAGGCTCTCCCTGTAGTTAGAAAAGGTCTTCCTAAAATAATGGAAGCATTCACATCTTCTTCCATATCCAGTATTACAAAATCAGCAGAAAAAATAAAGGGTCCTACTTTTACTAGTAAATTCTCAACAACTCCAAGAAGAAATTTAATTGATCGATCGGAAAGTTGAAGAAAGATTTTAGTGGGTTTTACCTCATTTATTTGGAGTTTTCTCATAAAAAAAGTGGCATGAGATTGATACTTGTTCTAAGATCACATAATGCCCTCTGAATAGTGATATCTCCAATGGTGCAAGGAATTAAAAAGCTTCACAGATCTTGCATCTTCTCAGGGAGATCCTGCTGGATAATTGCACTGCATTCCTTGGTAAGCACTACGGTTTCACTCTCTTTCTAATTCTTCTTATTAGTTAACAATTCCTTCATAAATTTAGCATAGAGAGGCATTTTTTCCAAAGTCTCTGCAAAAGGAATGTTAATCTGTAGCTTTCTGAAGACTTCCAGGAATCTTGAAAATTTTTTGTCTTTGGATGCATTCTAAAGCCTCTAAGGATATGGAATTTTTGGCTTGTACTCAGGCACTAGAGACTTCACTTTGTATTGCTCAACATTAACCGAAAAAGGGTTGTTTGGGTGCCTCTCAGGGGCGTGCTCCACCTTGTCCTAAGCCTCCTCTGGAGCTTCTTTTTCAACCAGCTCCTCACTAACCTGTGCTTCTGTATGTGCTATCTTACCACTTCTTAGATGTATGGCCTTACACTCTTCTCTTGGGTTGGACACTGTATCACTGGAAAAGGTGTGAGGAGGCCTCTCAGCTACTTGCTTGCTTAACTGACCCATTTGAACCTCTAAGTTTTTAATTGAAGCTCTGGTTTCCTGCATGAAACTATTAGTGTTCTTGGAGAGTTTTGCAACTAAAGATTCCAAGTTAGAAGGTTTCTGAGAAGGAGGGGGTGCATGGTATTGCTGAGAGGACTAAAACTGATGGTTGTTGTTGTTGAAATTATTCTGATTGAAATTACCCTGGGGAGAGTTGTTGTTGTTGAATTGGCCATGTAATTAACCTGTTCAAAGTAGAATTGACCATAATTATAATTCTCACTTTGAGAAAATTCACCACTCATATTATAAGGAGCATCTTGGATATTAATAACTGAAACTTGTAATCCACCCAAGTGTTGAGTAATAGCATTTATCTGTTGACACATGGCTTTATTCTGAGCAAGAATAGTATCCAAAGCTTCTAGTTTCATGACTCCCTTCCTCATGGTAGTTCTCTCAAAAGAGTATAAATACTGGTTGTTAGCAACCATCTCAATCAACTCTAGAGCTTCTTAAGTAGTTTTCTTCATGTGAAGAGATTCTCCTGTAGAATTATCCAAAGAAGTTCTGGCGGCCTGAGTAATCCCATCATAGAAGATTTGTAATTGTATCCAATCAGAGAACATGTCGGGAGGGCACTTTCTGAGTATAACCTTGTACCTCTCCCAAGCTTCATAGAGAGATCCACCCTCTTGTTGCCTGAAGGTCTGAACATCGGTCCTTAGCTTGGTCAGCCTCTGAGGTGGAAGAATTTAGTCAAGAATCTACTGACCATATTGTCCTATGTATCGAGGCTTTTCTTGGGTAGTGTTTCAAGCCACTGCTTGGCTCGGTCCCGTACAACAAACGGAAAGAGCAACAACCAATAAATATCAGGATATACTCCATTAGTCTTGAATGTATCAAAATTCTGTAGGAAATTAGAGATGAACAAGTTTAGGTCTTCTTGTAGGAGTCCATGAAATTGACAGTTTTGTTGTACAAAAGTAATGAGTTGAGACCTCAACTCAAAATTATTAGCATTCACAGGGGCACAACAATGCTACTGCCATAGAAAGTGGGATTTGGAGCAGTGTAAGAGCCAAGAGTTCTCGTAGGTTGCTCAGGAGCATTAGGGGCAACAACGTTGTTGTTGTTAGGCTCCATAGTGATTTTCTTCAATTTCTTTCTCAAACTCGTCCTTGAAACTTTCAGTAGTTCTATAAGCTCTAGCCTGCTGTTGGCGTCTTCTAACAATCCTTTCAATCTCAGGATCGAAATCAAGAAGAGGTTCCTTATCCCTGTTCCTACTCATAAACAAAAAAAAAAAAAAAAAACAAAAATAAGTGGGAATCTCTACATTAGAGTGAGGAGAATTTCTAATAAGGTAAATTGGATGAAACAAAATTTTCGAAAATAGGAAAAATTTTAAGCAAAAATTTCGAAACTAAGAAAGAAAAATAAGAAAATAAAATGAATAAAAATAAGGGAAATTAACATAAAATTTCGAAAATTAAGGAAGAAAAATAATCAAATTAAAGCAAAAAAACATCTAATCTAGGTAATCAAACAACAAGTTGTTGTCAATCATAGTTAATCGCCGGCAACGGCGCCAAAAACTTGATGCGGATTTTGAATACCATAAATTAACTGGCAAGTGCATCAAGTCGTACTAAGTAATAACTCAGGTGAGTGAGTGTCGATCCCACGAGGATTAATGGACTAAGCAACAATAGTTGAGTAATTAGACTAGTTAGACAAGTTAAAATGAGTGTTTTGAATTACAAGTAGCATAAAACAGTAAATTAGTGAGCTCAAAAAAGCAAATTGTGAATGATTGGTGAAAATAATATGAGAAAATAGTTAAGACTTTGGAGATGTTTAAATTTCCGGATTAACAATTCTTGTCAACTACTTTAATCATGCAAAGATACAATTCATGATAAATCTTAAGCGATTAAATCCTAATTCCTTAGTAATTTAATCTCCTCTAACCCAATCAACCGCCAATTCCTTGGTCACTTAATTTAAATTAGAAGATTAAGTCCAATTCTAGTTCATGAGCCATGCAAACTCTAAATACCCAAAAATGAGGCAATTATATGTCACGTATCGCATTAAATCTAGATAATTAGATAGTTGTGAGGAATTGATTTCAAGCTGTAATTCTAGTGATATAGCCTTTCCAAGATTCAACAAGCATTCAAATAGAAAAAGAGTTATCTTCTAATATATTCTAGCTCCTAGGATGAAGAATGAAATTAATCCTTGAATTTAAAGTAATGCATTAATTAAGAGTAGAATGACAATAGTATTAATTCATTAAAATAAACAAAGCTCCTAACCTTAACAATAGAGGTTTAGTTGCTCATGGTTCAGAGAAAAACCTAGAATTGTCAAAAGTGTAAAAGTACAGAATGAGGAAGAAGAAGAAAAGAGAGCCTGAAAGGCTGAATCTTTTTTCCTTTTATATATAATCCTAATTGATACAAAATTAACATTCTAAAACCACATAATATCTTTTCATAATTCAAAAATTAAATAAAAAACCAAAAATTGTCTTCTGTGGATTTGCTTGACACATGTGGTCCCCACTTGAAAATGCGGGCCTGGTGCTAAACGCCGAGTAGTGGCGTTTAGCGCCACCAAAACAGAATGCAATTCTAACTTTTTGAGGCACCTGGCGCTAGTGGCGTTTAGCGACACCTTCACAGAATCATTGCACATATTACGAGGCTCTTGGCACTAAATACCGAGTCATGGCGTTTAGCGCTATCTTCACATAATGCTGGCACGAATTTCGAGGCTAGCGGCGCTAAATGCCGGGTAGTGGCGTTTAGCGCTAGCTTGTCAACAACTATTTTTCTCGCTTTTCTTTTACACGAATTCTGTCAAATTCGGCCGAATTTTACCTGTAGTCAACAAAATAGCAATTTAACTCAAAGTAGCATTCATGATGGTTTAAAACACCAAAATCTCATAAAAACTCAACAATTCCACATCGAATTTATAAGAAAAGATAGGGAAGATGCTCATGCATCAATTGCTCATGTCAAGGATTCATCAAGGTCTGCAAATATATTATCGATGTATTTCAATTCCGTTTCAACACCATTAGCTTCAACTTCATCTCCTTGTATAGTTAAATTGGCCTCTTATTTTTGTTCTTTCCTTTTAATAGGTTCTTGATATAGCTTGACAAAATGTTCAGGGGTACAACATATATGCGACCAATGACCTTTTAATTCACATCAATAGCACAAAATTTTCACATTATGGCTTGAAGCACACTTCTCATATTTATTTCACTTTTGGTTATGAGTAGGAATCCTATTGTTCCATTTGCCACGTCCACGTCCACGACCACGACTACGACCACGATTTCAACCGTTATTCTGACCATGGTTTCTTTTATGTTCACGAAATGCTGCATTCACTTCAGGAAAAGTGGTCGAGCCAGTTGGACAGATTTCATGATTTTTCATTAATAATTCAGTATTTTGTTCTGCCAATAGGAGACAACCTATTAGGTCAGAATACCTTTTAAAATCCTTTTCATGATATTGTTGTTGTAACAGCACGTTGGATGCGTAGAATGTGTAAAAAGTTTCTTCCATTAAGTCCTCATCAGTGACTTCTTGGCAATACAATTTCAATTGATAACTTATTTTGACTGTTTTAAAATCTTGCAGCCTTAAATGTATCCACTCATAACTAGCTTTAGACAATAATACAGTTTTTTGATGTTTATACATTTCTTTTAAATTTGCCCATAATCTTTGTGGATCTTTAACAGTCAAGTATTCTACTTTCAACCCCTCATAAAAGTGATGATGTAGAAAAATAAGTGTCTTAACCTTATTTTCGCTTGAGGATTCTAATTCTTTCTTTATGACTCCCTAAGTTTTTTGGATACCAAATGGGTTAGCATCAAGTGTCCATTCTAAATAATTTTTGCCCGTTAAATCAAGAACGAAAAATTCAAACTTTTACAAATTTGACATGATAGATTTATTAACAAAAATAAATAAAAGTAAGTAAATAATTAAGAATAATAATATTAATAATTCATATAAAAAAAGAAAGATAAGAGAAGAAAAATAAATCAATTTACTTTATTTCAGAAAATTAATAAAATATATTATTCCTTTTAAGATAATAACAGTAAATTACTAAAGTTATACATTTATCGCTGAGAATGTAAATAAAATTGTGATACGTACTAATACTACAAGTGCTATATCTTCACTTTAAAATAATATTTTTAATATATATTTTCTTTAAAAAATTGTTTTTCATTCACTTCGAAAAATAAGTATTTATATGATTAATTATTATTCACTTCAAAGAATGATTATATTTATAATTAATTGTTATTTACTTTAGAGAATAATTATTTATATAATTAATTATCATTCATTTTGAAAAATGATATTAATATTAAATAAAATATTATAAAAAATTTAAATAACAATAATAATGTAAGAAATAAGAGAAAAAATAGGGAGGGAAGAGAGGTTCAATTTTATGGATATGGAAGGGTAGGGTGTGTTCTTCTCAGATATGGAGCTATGGTGTATAAGACAAAAATGTGGGATAGTTTTTTCTGAGTCCAAGGTAGAACAACTCGGACCGTACGAGTTCTTCAGACATAAAAATTTGCTGCACAAATCGCATGGTACGATTTGCAGTTAGAGAAAATTTGGTGTCTGAAGGAGGAATTTGGACCCTCCGTTTTGCTTGTAATGGGAAATTTTTTTGAACGTTATGGGGGATGAAATCGGAGGGTACGAGTTGATTTTTTATTATTTTGTTATATGGACATATATAAAAGTGTGTAACTGAGAGAAGAGATCTAGTCGCGTTTTCTTCTCCTTCTTCAACGTCTTCTTCTCCTTCTTCAACGCCTTGTGTTCTTGGTTTTTTTTACTGCGTTTTGAGGGATGCAACTCGGACCGTCCGTTTTGAGAGATGCAAGTCGCAGGGTCCGAGTTCTGCTTCCTCTGATTCCACAATGAGGTAAAGCACCCCTCCTCTCTATATGCGAGTCCAACACATACTTTGCTTTCATATACAAATTAAAAAGTGGGAAAGAGAAGTAACAAACTAAGAAAAAAAATTGAGAGACGATCGAAGAAAAAAAGAAAAAAAAATAGCATACGCGTCATGGATTAAGAAGTAAAGCATACGGATTCTTCGTAAAAATTACTTTAAAAGAATGCATACAGTAATATGTTCAGGATATACTTCATATTTTTTTTTTGTGACTTCAGGATATACTTCATATAATAATTAATAAGTACTGTTACGATGGGTAACCGGAGATTATTGGGTTGGATTAGTTTGGCTGGCCCAATCGTCTGAATGAGGAAGTATCCAAGCGGATTGATGATCCAAGGCCCCCGTCCAACTTCGGTATGAGAAAATGGGGGGTGGTACCTGCAAAGACACTCCGATGCCAAAAGTCAGCAAAGGGAGCAAAACAGGTCTAGAGAGTATTGGGTCTCTGTTATACCTGAGTCGCGTCAGTGTATTTATAGTGGTGAACCCATAATCACCGTTGGAGTAGTTCCGCCATTTAAGGTGGATAACCGTCCCTTTATCTTAGGGAAGTTGAGGTATGGCTCCTGGAAGTGGGTAGAGAGATTTTAGGGGCAGTTACTCATTTGAATGAGTGCTTATCTGCCAGCTAATCCTTGTCCCTGACTTCTTTAGGGCAAGTCGTGGTAAGAACCGACTTCATAGAGAGAAGGTCGGTGTAGTGCGAGGCTCAATCCTTCGGATTGGGCCTTTCATCTGGACCTGGGGCCTTATCATTGGGCCAGGGTATGAACAGTGCCCCTACTCAAGCCCAATTTCTTTCAAGACTTGGGTTCGAGTATTCTACTCGGGGTCGTAGCCGACTTGTGAGGGAACCGACATGATTGTTCGGAACCGACGTGATTGTTCGGAACCGACGTGACTTTCGTGACTTTTGGTTTTTACAGTTACGTCTAATCAAACGTCGCATCCGTTAGAGGTTTGCGTAGGTATTAATTACCTTGGTAACGGTGCACCCATTAATGACCGCTTTTCGTTTTTACCATTATGCCCCTAACGTATCTATAAATACTTTCCCTCTCTTTTGTTATTTCGTTTCTGCGATTTTCCAAATTTTCTTCTCATCCGTTTGTGGAACATTTTTGCTTGAAGGCTTTCATTTTTTTCTACCTTTTTCCAGGAAAAGGTTGGTTCTTTCTCCCCTTCTCTTTTACTAAGTGCTTCTGTTTGCATGCTTTTTATTATTTAGAGGGAGAGAAGGTGACGTCGTAGGCTTCTGTTTAATTCCATGCCCCCTTAGGAACTCTCGTTTTTTATTCTTTCCCTTTTCCTTTGTAGGTTTTCATCATACCTTAGGAAAGAATGTCTTCTATAGAAGTTCTTGCTCAATGGGTCGATGTCACGGTCTTAGGAGAGGAACCTTTGGTCGATACCGAATTTATCACCAACCTTCGCACTCATCACCAAATTTGTACTTCTGAGGAGGATGAGCCGAAGTATGAATTGGTGGTCCCGGGTCCGGAAGACCGGGTTTGTTTCGGGAGGGCTTCTGAAGTAGCCCCTCATTTCTTTTACATGTATGAGAGTATGATCACCTGTCTGGGCGTTTTTCTCCCTTTTTCTGATTTTGAGGTTGCCATCTTACGTCACTGCCGAGTTGCTCCTACCTAACTTCACCCCAACTCTTGGGGCTTTCTGAAAATCTACCAGTTTATCAGCCATGTTTTAGACTTTCCGACTTCCTTGAGGATTTTCTTTTATCTCTTCCACATGACCAAGCCCTTCAGTGGGCAAAATAACAAGCAACAATGGGTGTCTTTCCAAGCTATACAAGGTCGGAGAGTTTTCACCCTTTTTGATGAATCCTTCCAAGACTTCAAAAATTATTTTTTCAAAGTTCAAGGTGTAGAGGGTCACCACCCCTTTTTCCTGGATGAGAATTCTTCTCCTCGCTTTCCTCTATACTGGTTGGAGGCCTCCCCCTGTGAGAAATATAGTTTGGATGATCTGGATGAAGTGGAGGCAGCCATTGTGGGGTTCCTCCGAGAAGTGTGGGGGAGGCCCCATATCTGGATACCAAAAAATTTCTTCAGGGGTCGCCAACCTTTGTCCAGGCACAACTAGGTAGCTTTTATTTTTCTACTTTGTTTCCGACTTGCGATTTGTTTTTACCGACTTGTCTGACTTTTTGGCTACTAATTGTTTGTTACAGAGATGGCGAATAAGAACTCCAGTGAGTCTTTCCAGAGAGTCCAGGAGGCCAAGGCGAGGTCCCGTGCCAGGACCGGCGGCGCCAGGGTAACTGGTCCTCCTCTTCCTCCTCCTCCTCCCTCTTCCCAAAATTTGGGGACTCCTTCTCAACCCATCGTCATTTCCTCCTCGGCTTCTTCTCAGCCGCCCCCTCCTCCCCGATCTTCTCTTGAGCCAGAGAAGAAGAAGCGCAAGACTTTAGAGGCTAGCTCTTCTTTTGAAGGTGAGGCTAAGGTGGATGCTCCTGCATTTATCCGGAAATACATCTATCCCCATACTCGTATAGGTATGGATGATGTTTCTATCCGGAACCACCTCACTATTCTGGCTCAGGAGAATGTCAGGGCGGCGGCGGTGTGCACCAAGTTTCTTAATATTTTTGAGAAGACTCCTCTTAGCTCTCTGGGTTCAACTTCGAGGGTTGAAGAGTTGGAAGAAAGGCTTCTCATATATCAGAAACATGAGAAGGAGTTGAAGAAGGAGGTCGCTGAGTTGAAGGAGGAGAGGGATGTCCTTCGGGAGAAGGAGAGCAAGTTACAAGCCCAATGCAATATGGAGGAGGGCTTGAGGAAGAAGGCCCAGGAGAGTTATTCGAGCTTGTTCGAGGACCTCGTGGCGGTGAGGAAGGACTTGTTGAATTCTCGAACTGCTTATGCCGAGTTGGGGGACTCTATTGCTGAAGGAGCCGAGGAGGCCTGGAGGATTTTTAAGGAGCAGGTCGGAGTCCTTGCTCCCGACCTTGATCTCACTCCTTTGGATCCTGACAAGATTGTCATTGATGGTGCCATAGTTTATCCTCCTCCCTCCCCTAAGCCTGTCACTGATTCCGATCTGAAGACTCGGGGATAGAGGATAATCGAGTCCCCTCCTCGTCCAAAGGATGCTCCGAGTTCCTCAAGGCCTCATTCAAAGGATGCTCCGAGTTCCTCAAGGCCTCATGGAACCTCCTCTCCGTCTCCTATGGACACTTCTCTCCCTGGTACTGATGGCGCTCCGACTACTCTTCCTGGCTCTGGTGGTGATCCGACTACTCTTCCTGGCTCTGGTGGTGATAATCTCTGAAAATTTGTTGGGTATATGAGGGCCCAGCCTGTGGGTCCCCTCTTTTTTTAAACTCTTTTTATGTTTATTGTGGTGATTTGGTTGACATTTCTCTTGGCCTTTTGAGGCCGTAAACAAAATATTTATAAATACCCTTTTTTGGATAAGGGTTTAAGTTACCTTTTGTGTGCATGCTTTTCTGTTTTTGATACTTTAGGGAATTTCTTTGACCTTTTTGAAAACCTTTTTCTTTGGCTTGTCTGTCCTCCTGAGCTTTTCACTTTTAGGACAGTCTTTTGGCTTTTTGATAGGTTTTTCGATCTCTTTTTCACTATTCCTTATACTCAACTTTGTGATTTATTGAGTTTCTATGACTTAGGTTATTTTTGCGATGCGTTTTCCTTTCTACTCGGTTTTTCACTCCGACTTATGAGTCGGTATGTTTCCGAGTCTCTTACCATCAACTTTTATAACCTCTTTACACCGACTTGTACCTCGTTGTTTTATCCTGACGACCATCTAGGTCAGTTCATGGGATTTTTATGCTTTGTCGAGCTTAAGTCGGCGCGTTTCGTAAAATGAAAAATAAACGAAAAGGAATTTATAAGAGATATTGTAAAAGATCTTTATTTATTTGGGAAGGTACTTTACTGCTACTAAGGGTTTTTAATAGTCTATTCCCCCTTAGCCTCTACTATGATGCCTCATTAAAAACCCTTCTTCAGAAAAAACCTTTTGACTTTTGGAAAAAAATCGTGAAATTGAGAAAAGAGTACATCAGTGAGTAGAGTTCGCTTTTAACTATAGTACCTTTTCATGTTACAAGCATGCCACGATCTTGGTAACTCGGTGCCGCTTAGGTCGGTCACCTTATAATAGCCTTTTCCTAAGACCTCGCTAACTTTGTAGGGTCCTTTCCAATTGGCAGCGAGCTTTCCTTCCCCCGATTTGTTGACTCCAATGTCATTTCTGATCAAGACCAAGTCGTTTGGGGTGAAACTCCTTCGAATGACTTTTTTGTTATACCTGGTAGTCATCCTTTGTTTCAATGCTGCTTCTCTTATCTGGGCTTGTTCTCGGATTTCGGGGAGCAACTCAAGCTCCTCTTTGTGCCCCTGTATGTTCCCGATTTCATCATGGAAAATCACCCTTGGGCTTTGCTCACTGATTTCCACTGGTATCATAGCTTCTACGCCATAGACAAGTCGAAAGGGTGTTTCCCCAGTGGCAAATTGTGGCGTCGTTCGATAAGCCCATAACACTTGGGGGAGCTCTTCTGTCCAGGCTCCCTTTGCTTCTTGTAATCTTTTCTTTAGTCCTGCCAGTATGACTTTGTTGGCTGCCTCGGCTTGTCCATTTGCTTGTGGATGTTCCACCGAGGTGAACTGGTGTTTGATTTTCATACTGGCTACTAGGCTTCTGAAGGTAGAGTCAGTGAACTGAGTTCCGTTATCTGTAGTAATGGAATAAGGTATTCCATACCTTGTGATGATATTTTTGTAGAGGAACCTCCTACTTCTTTGGGCTATGATGGTGGCTAATGGTTCTTCTTCTATCCACTTTGTGAAGTAATCTATTCCCACGATCAAGTATTTGACTTGTCCTGGCGCATGGAGAAAAGGACCTAACAAATCCATTCCCCATTTTACAAAGGGTCATGGAGAAGTTATACTAATGAGCTCCTCGGGGGGAGCCACGTGGAAATTTGCATGCATTTGGCAAGGTTGGCATTTTTTCACAAATTCTGTGGCATTTTTCTGCAAGGTCGGCCAGTAGAATCCAGCTCGGATTACTTTCCTGGCTAGCGACCTGGCTCCGAGATGGTTTCCGCAGATCCCATTGTGGACCTCCTCTAGCACTTTTGTGGTCCTTGAGGTCGGTACGCATTTCAACAATGGCGTTGATATTCCTCTTTTATAAAGGATATTTTTCACCAGAGTGTAATATTGTGCTTCCTTCCGGACTTTCTTAGCCTCTTTTTCCTCTTTGGGGAGGATGTCGAATTTTAGGTATTCGACCAAAGGATTCATCCATCCGAGGTTTAGCCCGAATACCTCAAGGACATCTTGTTTGCCCTCTGCTTTCACTGCAGAGAGCTCTTGGAGAGTTTTCTGGATCAGGCTTCTATTATTCCCTCCTAGCTTAGTACTTGCTAGCTTGGAGAGGGCATCTGCTCTGCTATTGAGATCCCGAGTTATATGCTTAACCTCGGTTTCAGCAAAGTGCCCGAGGTACTCCAGAGTTTTTTCCAGGTATCTCTTCATGTTTGGATCTTTGGCCTGATACTCTCCATTTATCTGGGAGGTTACCACTTGAGAGTCACTGTATATCATTACTTTCGTTGCACCGACTTCTTCTGCCAGTTTCAATCATGCAATCAGGGCTTCATATTCTGCCTGATTATTTGAAGCTGGGAATTCAAATTTGAGGGATACCTCTATTTGAGTTCCCCTTTCATCCACCAGTATTATGCCTGCGCCGCTTCCTGCCTTGTTTGAGGATCTATCTACATAGAGTTCCCATGTAGTTGGCTTTTCCTCTTGGTCTCCTGCGTACTCTGCTATGAAGTCGGTAAGGCATTGGGCTTTGATTGCTGTCCGAGTTTCATACTTCAAGTCGAACTCGGAGAGCTCTATTGCCCATTGAACCATTCTCCCTGCAACATCCGTCTTCTGGAGGATTTGCTTCATGGGTTGGTTCGTTCGGACTCTTATTGTATGTGCTTGGAATTAAGGCCGTAGCCTTCGTGAAGCTATTACTAAGGAGTAAGCAAACTTCTCTAGTTTGTGATACCTTAGGTCGGGACCCTGGAGAACTTTACTGATGAAGTAAACTGGATGCTGTCCGACCTCGTCCTCCCTTATCAGGGCTGATGCGATAGCTTTGTCTGCTACGGACAAATATAGGACGAGATCTTTCCCGACTAGAGGTCGGGTTAGGATTGGTGGTTGGCTCAAGAACCTTTTGAACTCCTGGAATGCTCCTTCGCATTCTGGAGTCCATTCAAACTGGCGTCCCTTTCTTAATAAAGAAAACATTGGAAGGGATTTGAGTGCTGATCTTGCCAAGAACCTGGAGAGGGCTGCAAGTCGGCCATTTAATTGTTGAACCTCTCTTAAGCAAGTTGGGCTCTTCATTTTCAGGATAGCTTTACACTTATCGGGATTTGCTTCAATCCCTCTCTGTGTTAGCATAAAACCTAGAAATTTTCCAGCCTCTACCGCGAAGGTACACTTTGCGGGATTTAGCCTCATCCCGTGTAACCTTAGGGTGTCGAAGACTTGCGAGAGGTCTGACAAAAGGTCGACTTCTTCCCTAGTTTTCACTAGCATGTCGTCGACGTAGACTTCCATTAAACTCCCCAGGTGAGAAGCGAACACCTTATTCATCAGCCTTTGATATGTGGCCCCTGCATTTTTTAATCCAAATGGCATGACCACGTAGCAAAAATTGGCTCTGGGCGTGATGAATGATGTTTTCTCCTGGTCCGGCTCATACATCGGAATTTGGTTATATCTCGAGTAGGCATCCATGAACGACAAGTATCGATATCCCGAGCTAGAGTCTACTAGGGTATCAATACTTGGGAGTGGATAAGGGTCCATGGGACATGCCTTATTTAAGTCAGTGTAGTCGACACACGTTCTCCATTTACCATTTTGCTTCTTGACTAGCACTACATTTGCTAGCCATGTTGGATATTTGACTTCTCTGATAAAGCCGGCTTCTAGGAGTGCCTGTAGTTGCTTTTCCACCGCTAGAGCTCGTTCCGGGCCGAGCTTGCGCCTCCTCTGTTGTACAGGTCGCGACCCCGGATATACCGAGAGTTTGTGGGACATGAGCTCGGGGTCTATCCCAGGCATGTCAGAAGTTTTCCAGGCAAAGAGGTTAGAATTGTCTCTTAGGAGCTTAGTCAACCTTGCTTTAGGGTTTCCCCCAGGTTGGCTCCTATGTTGGTATTCCTCCCTTCCTCTTGGCCGACCTGTATTTCCTCGGTTTTTTCTCCTGGCTGTGGTCGTAGCTCTTCTTTGGCCCTTGCACCACCGAGCTCTATGGCGTGAACCTCTTTGCCTTTTTTCCTCAGGTTCAGGCTTTCATTGTAGCATTTTCTTGCCAACTTCTGGTCTCCCCGCACCGTTGCTATTCCCGCAGGTGTCGGAAATTTCATGCAGAGATGGGGGATAGACACCACCGCTCCGAGTCGATTTAGGATAGCTCTGCCGATTAGGGCATTATATGCTGACCCTACGTCGATGACTATAAAGTCTATGCTCAGAGTTTTGGATTTTTCCCCCTTTCTGAAGGTAGTGTGGAGGGGTAGAAATTCCAGTGGTTTTATTGGCATGTCGCCTAGCCCGTACAAGGTGTCGGGGTAGGCTCTTAACTCCTTTTCATCCAACCCTAGTTTGTCAAACGCCGGCTTGAAAAGGATGACTGCCGAACTTCCTTGATCTACTAGGGTTCTGTGGAGATGGGCATTGGCTAGGATCATGGTTATCACCACTGGATCATCGTGTTCATGGATTACTCCTTGCCCATCTTCCTTTGTAAATGAGATAGTAGGGAGGTCGAATGATTCATTTCTGACCTGGTAGACTCGCTTGAGTGTCTTTTGCAAGCGGACTTAGTGAGTCCCCCTCCCACGAATCCGCCTGAGATCATATGTATATGTCTCTCCGGAGTCTGCGGTGGTGGGTCTCTTCTATTTGTGTCGTCTCGCTTTCTCTTCCCATGATTGTCCGACCTTTCTATGAGATATCTGTCTAGTTGGGTTTCTCTGGCCAACTTTTCTATCACATTTTTAAGGTCGTAATAATCGTTTGTTGAGTGCCCATATATTTTATGGTACTCGCAGTAGTCGCTGCGACTCCCCCCTTTTTTATTTTTAATGGGCTTGGGAGGTGGTAGCTTTTCAGTATTGCAGATCTCTCTATATACGTCCACTATGGAAACCTTTAGAGGAGTATAAGAGTGATATTTCCTGGGTCTGTCGGGACCGAGGTCTTCTTTCTTCTTGGGCTCCCTTTCCCTCTCTTTTATCGAGGGAATGTGCCCAGATCGCCAACTCGACTCTCTCAGTCTGGCATTTTTCTCCATGTTGATGTACTTTTCAGCTCGTTCTTGTACATCACTTAAGGAGGTGGGGTGTCTTTTTGATATGGACTGTGAGAAGGGACCTTCTCTAAGTCCGTTGACCAGCCCCATAATAACTGCCTCGGTGGGCAGGTCTTGAATCTCTAAGCATGCCTTGTTAAACCTTTCCATATAATCTCGTAGAGGTTCTCCGACCTCCTGCTTTATTCCCAGGAGGCTCGGTGCATGCTTTAACTTATCTTTCTGAATGGAGAACCTCATTAGAAACTTCCTCGAGAGGTCCTCGAAGCTGGTGACTGACCTTGGAGGGAGGCTATCGAACCACTTCATCGCTGCTTTCGATAAGGTGGTCGGAAAATATTTACAGCGCGTCGCGTCAGAAGTATCAGCCAGATACATCCGACTTTTAAAGTTGCTTAAATGATGCTTCGGATCTGTGGTTCCGTCATAGAGGTCCATATCGGGGCTTTTAAAGTTTCTTGGAACTTTTGCCCTCATTATGTCTTCACTAAAAGGATCCTCCCCTCCTGGGGGCGACTCTTCTCGATCGTCACGGGAGTTCCGACCTTTGAGGGAGGATTCTAACTTTAAGAGTTTTTTCTCTAACTCTTTTCGTCGATCCATCTCCTCTCTTAGGTGCTTTTCTATCTCCCTTTGTCGCTCCCGTTCCTGTTTTAGTTGTTCCAAGCGACTTTGGTGGACGTGGACTAGCCCCATTAGTTCAGTTGCGTGGGGTGGTCCATCCTTTTCTGATTCACGCCCCTCCGAGGAATTTGTCTTCGGATTTTTAAATCTGGAGGTTCCTTCCCTGTGTTGGTCGTTGGTTTTCTGGTGGAGGGTCAGGTCTGCGTCGTTGTTTCCGGTATCCAGATTCTCTTGTTCAGAATCCGACGCCACATGACCATCTTCAGGGGATACATCCGCCATTACTGGCTGATCTCTCGGGTCCCCGGCAGCGGCACCAATGTTACGATGGGTAACCGGAGATTATTGGGTTGGATTAGTTTGGCTGGCCCAATCGTCTGAATGAGGAAGTATCCAAGCGGATTGATGATCCAAGACCTCCGTCCGACTTCGGTATGAGAAAATGGGGGGTGGTACCTGCAAAGACACTCCGATGCCAAAGTCAGCAAAGGGAGCAAAACAGGTCTAGAGAGTATTGGGTCTCTGTTATACCTGAGGAGCGTCAGTGTATTTATAGTGGTGAACCCATAACCACCGTTGGAGTAGTTCCTCCATTTAAGGTGGATAACCGTCCCTTTATCTTAGGGAAGTTGAGGTATGGCTCCTGGAAGTGGGTAGAGAGATTTTAGGGGCAGTTACTCATTTGAATGAGTGCTTATCTGCCAGCTAATCCTTGTCCCTGACTTCTTTAGGACAAGTCGTGGTAAGAACCGACTTCATAGAGAGAAGGTCGGTGTAGTGCGAGGCTCAATCCTTCGGATTGGGCCTTTCATCTGGACCTGGGGCCTTATCATTGGGCCAGGGTATGAACAAGTACGTACAAGCAGTGTGACGCATCTAGAAAATTTTGATAGTTGGGGCAAATATATATATATATATATATATGTATGTATGTATATAATATAATAATAATTTTATAATAAAAATATTATGTGTACATAAAAATTAGTTATCAAATTATTTATTAATCATTATGTATTCGTATATAAATATATGTATTATTGTTTAATTTACTTTTAATGTGTATTTTTTATTTCAATATATATACAAGTAATTATTTTCGATGTAAATATAACATGATTAGTTTTTATAATATCTAATTTTACAAATTAAAACACTAAAATAATCATTTATAAATAGGGTAAAGTATATTTTTTGTCCTTAAAGTTTGACAAAAGTTTCAAAAATATCCCTAAATTTTATTTTGTTTCAATTTTGTCCCAAAAAATTTTCGATTTGCATCAAATATACCCCTGACGGCTAATTTTTCAAAAAATTTAAGATCGATTCAACAACAATTTCATAAGAACAACCCCTCAACATAAGCAAATCAAGTATAATTTTCATGCATTATTGTTATATTGGTCTTAAATTTTTTGAAAATTTAGCCTCCAAAGATATATTTGAGAATTAATTATTCTAATGACATTTAATATAAAATTTTTAAATTGACTATAAAGTACTAAAAATTGAGTAAAAAATTATTATGGGGTTAAATTTAATAATTTTGTGAGGACAAATAAATATTATTATCGTATATTACTCAAAAAAATTTCAAATCGTAGTAGAAACGATTATCCCACACTTATGTACATACATCCGTTCCTGCGTACAAGATGTGTATATAATAAAGCAAAGCATGTCAGGCATAATAAAAAAAAATTGATGCAATGTTATGGATATAAAATAGTTTATGTGTGACATATACAAAAGAAACTTGAAAGTATAAAAAAAATTAACAATGAAGTTTAAGAATAAAGGAAGAGGAAAGCAATATGTTGTGAGGGTCATTAATTCATTATTGTGGTGTAGAAAAAGAAAATGAGAAAGATAAAGTAGATATAAAAAAAAAATTATTTAATCTTAGAATAGAATTTTGTGCTGATAATATATTATAAAAATAAAAAAAATATTATTTGTATAATAAAATTTAATTTTTAGCCAATTTTTAATATTATTTAATTATTTTTTAATTAAAACATATTTCTATTTTTTAGGATACACATTTATAATTAAGATTAATTTAAATTTTAAAAACTAAAATTTCTCTAACTTTCTACTCACTTCATAATTAGTTATTATTTTCTTTAGGGGTAGCAACGGGGGCGAGTTTTTGCTCTACCCAACCCCGCCCCGCCTTACAGTAACACGCATAAAACCCGCTCCGCTCCTATCCGCGGGTAGTAAATGATTGGACCCTAACCCGCCCCCGCACCCGTCCCGCCCCTATAATTATTAATATCTAATAAATAAAATTAAATTTCAAAATTTATATAACCATCATCACATACATAACATAAATTCAAGTAAATTTTTAAATATGATACAATATTATCAATCATTTTACTAATTATTTTACGTATATTACACATATTATATATTAAAATTATATATCATATATATACCGGGGCGGGTAGGGTGGAGTGGGTACCCGCGAGTTCGGGTGGTGTTGCCATCCCTAATTTTCTTCTTTCTTCTATTCTGCTGAAATATTTCAATTTGTATATGCAAAAAAAAAAAAAATTCAAAGTCAGTGCATTTAGAAAAAAATTAACCTCTTATTTATTATACCTTTGATAAAATGCAGGATCTGTCTTATGACTTTCTAGTGATGAATGGTCGAATATAATTATATACACAAACTATTTTTAATACTATAACAAACTCTAATAAATCGAACGACATAACTTAGAATTCCAAAAGATTCAGAACGATCGGAATGTAATTTTAGAGTTTATTACAACCCTTGCAGTGGCCGTAATTTCTTTTTCAATTGTAACACATCTAAAATTATTAAGTTATACAAAAAAAAAATATTTTTGAAACACATCTAAAATTATAAATCTAAAATTTAAATTTAAACATCAAAAAAATAATTGTAACACATCTAAAATTATGATGTTATACAGAAAATGTTTTTGAAATATATCCAAAATCATAAATCTAAAATTTAAATTTAAACATTAAAAAATAATTATAACACATTTAAACATTAAAAAACAATTGTAACACATCTAAAATTATGAAGTTATACAAAAAATATTTTTAAAACACTTATAAAATACAGAAATACGCATACAAAAATAATTTCACATTGTAATATATATAAAAATCTCTTCAGACCATTTTATTTTTGTCAGACCTATTCAAACCTTAGGAAGAAGCACAAGTTGGAGCTTCCTCTTAGTAAAAAATGTTGATAAATGCAGGATGTGGTTGTTGTGAGGTTCATTGTGAAGAATGCAGGTAGCAGAATTGAAAGAGGGGAATGAGAAGAAGGTTCTGGAAGAAGAGTGTTGTGAATGGTGGAGAAGAGTGAAGCAAGTTTTCAAAGCCATTGGCACGGGGAGCAAGTTTCCATACTTCATGTGTTTGGGTTAAAGCCTTAAAGGGAAAAAAAAGGTAAGTAAATAAATAAAAATTGTTTGGGTTAAAAATTGGCGATGAAGATGAGCGTTGACAAAGGAGAATGCGGCGTTATAAATGAGTGTTAAGGAGGAGGAAGGCAGTGTTGAGGATGAGCGCGGAAGAGGAAGGTGGTGTGGATGAACGGTGGCGGAGGGCAGAGGATGATTTTTTTGGATTTTCGATGTGCGCCTCTGAGTGTTTGATGTGCGACTCTGGATTTTGAATGTGGGATAAACGTGACTAAGAATTTACAATCCTCTTTGCTGAGCGAGACTCTACTCAAATCTTTTTTGAGTGTTTTGTACGGATTTAGTTAATAATTAGAAAGTTTAAGGTTTATTTTAGAATTTTAAAATTAAAATTTTGAATTTTGAATAATTTAATTTTTAAATATGTATTTAAATTATAATATATTAATAATTAAATATATTAAATCACAGAAATTTAAATTTTAAATTTTAAATTTCAGTTTTATTTAGTTTATATTTTGAATGTGTATTTAATTTTAAAAAGACACTAAATCTATTTATAATTTTTAGATATATTTGTTTTAATTTTTTTAAAATTATTGTAATAAAAAGCTGAATATTGTACCATTTTTAAAGGATATCTAGTTGAATTGTAAAAATAAAGATTAGAATTTGAGAAAAGAAAAAAGATGAAAAAGAATAAAGAGAATAAAAAATGGCTTTATTAATAATTGATGTAGTACACAGAACATCAACTATTTATAACCAAAAGTTCAACTATTAGCTGACTCAACTATGTTACATTTATAACTGACTCTATTTACTTGAAATTTAAATTATGACTCTATTTACTTGAAATTTAAATTATGATTATAATCTAGAACATTCATAATAAATATATTTATAACAAGTTACTTAAATTTAAATAAAAAGTTTTAGGTTCAAATGTTAAAATTATTTAAAAGAAAAAATTAAAAATATATAATAAAAAATATTTTAAGAAAAAATTTGTACATCAATTCAACTAGACGTATCAATGGTTTAGGCAGAGAGTGGGTGAAGAGAATCAAGATGCTGTTGCTTCACCCAAAGAAACTTGCGGGGGTGGAGGAAGCTGAGCAGAGAATTTTGCCATGGGGAGAAGACATGTGAAAGGGAAGGGAAAGGAGAGAGTTTCGGTTTTTTTTTTAACTGAGTGAGAGATAGAAAGTGCACCAATAAAGATGGATTAGTTTGGGTTGATTTGGATGTTTTTTTTTTTTTTTTATTGGCTTGTTTATAGCTCAACTAATAGTTAAGTGTTTGCCTAGTTCCTTAATCAGTTACTTAGCATAATTGTATTTTTATATTTGTAAAGAGAGGGCATGAACTAATAAAATCAAGCCTAGCTTAAACTTATGATTGCAAGGAGAGAGAGAGAGAGAGGCCAATGACTACGAATTACAATAATGTGAATTATATATTCAAAACAACATTTTGTTATATTGAAAAGTTTTTGTTTTGTTTATGTAGATGATTTACGACTCTTAGCATAAAGGGGGGGACACAAACATCACACCTTTTTTTTTTGGGTTCAAATATCACTTCTAAAATTACACACACACACGCGTATATATTGTAAACAGTAATATTTTTAATAAAATCAATTAATCCTATATAAGGGTTAAGAAGAGTGACCTATATATGGCTAAGAAGAGTGTATCTTATACATTTGCAATATTAATAATTGGAACAATGGTTACTTATTCCACCATTGCCGAATTCCCTGGCAATGTTGTTGTTGGTCCTTGGAAAACGGAGAGTGAATGTAGAGAACAATGCTGGATGAGCCATGCACACAATGAGACCAAGTTGAAAGAATGCAACAAAAAATGTTGTACCTTTCAATGTCGCAGACGCTATTCATATAGTAGATCAAGGATGCTTACATGCTTTAGTGTATGTTATCTTGAACATGCCTAATACTTTATTAATTAATGGTAAGCAAATATTTCTTAGTTTTCTAAATTTAAAGTATTTGAAGATGTTTTTATATATGTAAAGTTTTTTTTTTTTAATAGTTGTTCACTCACCAGATCTAAACCAAGGAGGGAAATAATAATTACAACCAAAACAAGAAAGCAAAATACAACATTATTTAAACATAGAAACATGACATTGTTCATCATACTTAAGTTCTAATGGATATCATAGCAACATGCACAGCAGCACCATGATCCTCATATTAAGCCTCCAACTCCTTTACTTAAACACTGACACCTCCTTTTAGTTAAGCAATTTAGCTTCCTACAGCGAAATCTTAGTAACCGACACCATTCGAACTAATTTGTCGCGGATTTGAGCTCCACTTACCAACAGATTGTTGCATACACAAGACAAGATTCGAATCCCGACACTTGCTTAAGCAAACGAGTGAGTTGACCCAAATTGGTGTAGTACCACTCCTTTATCAGACTCCAATTCATCCTCCACTTCATTATAGATATGGCAAGGCCCGAATCCAGGAGGGAATGGACAAGTGCTACTAGATATTTGATCACTTTCTTTACTTCTCTGTCTAAAATTTTGGCCTACGCAATTTCCATTAAGTATACCCATATCAATTTTCTATTTGGATCAATTCACATAGTGGTCCAAATTTATTCACCATAAACCATTTCAGATACCTTTGCCTCATAACATTCTCACTGTTTATACTTCAGATATAGACAAATTTAACAATTACGATCTCATCTATCGTCTTTATACATATGAAAATATTTTTTTTACCGTAGTTATACATATGAAAATATTTTGTTGTAGTTATACTTTAATTATCTTTGACTTGAATAGTATAATTATGGTTTTGCTGATTCGGTTGCTGATGATTCACAGAGTACTGCACAATAAGATCACAACCCAGGAAAACGATGACATGAGATTAGAGAAGGAGAAGCAGATGATTTTGAAGAGAGTGAAGAGTCTAGTTTTAATAACTTGGATTAATTATGTGTAAAACTGACCATTTTATTATTTTTTTCTGGGTCAATATTTATTTTTTTCATTAAAAGAAAACATTATTAACCCACATTATTAGTTAGGCAAAAGAAATTAATGGTGCACTGTGAGAGATTAGTTCCAAGAGAATCTAAGAACCACTCTTATATAGGGCAATTTTAGTAACTACTTAATTAAGGGAAGATCAGATGTAGTAACATTTTTGTGACGAACTTCTAATGTTCTTATACGAACTTCTAATATTTATTTAAACATACGCATGTTGAGTGGACCACTTGTCAATCATCGAAAGCTTTCCTTTTCATGAAAGTTTTCCAAAAAAATCTCATTAATAGTCTAATTCATAAACCTAATTTTCCAATTTCGATACGCCACAAAATATCCTTCTACCCCAAAAAAAATTTTCAATTTTCTTTTCATGTGTAGTGGATTTCTTTTTGACATATATGCTCCTTTATTCTGTGTTAGATATAATAATAAACAACATTTAAGAATATAAAATTTTCAATATGTAGGAAACTTTTTAGCTAACAGCTGGGTAATACGTAATAAAACGGTGAAAGAATAAAAAAAAATTTATTTTTTTTAATATAGAGAACAATGTTATCTATTTATATTAAATTGATTATAAATTTTAAAATAGTTAAAACAATTAAATTCTCTAAATAATTCTATTAAAAAAAAATTAAGTATAACAAACTTAAAAAAAGATAAGCACGACAAATTTTATTTATAGAAAAAAAATAATAGTTTAATAGGCTCCTGTAAACTGGTGGATGAAAGATGTCAATAATCCACAATTTGGATGAGTTTTGATAAAATGGTTGAGTAAGATGCATGCAGTAGTGTGGTGACGTAGAGGGAGATGCGGTAGAGCTAGGGTTGCCGGCGGTAAAAACATAGAAGGAGATGGTGTGCTTGAGGGAGAGAAAGCAAGCAGCGATCTTGAGAGAGTGTGTAGAGCACAGTAAGAGTGATCTTCAAAGAGCACGTAGATCGCAGTAAGAGTGATATTCAGAGGGTGTGTAAAGCACGGTAAGAGTGATCTTCAGATGGCGCGTAGAGCACGGTAAGAGTGATCTTCAGAGGACGCGTAGAGCGTAGTAAGAGTGATCTTCAGAGGGCGTGTAAAGCACGGTAAGAATGCAGACGAAACCACTGGAAAGAAGCGTAGATGGAACTGCTGTAAGAGTGCTGACAGAATTGGCGGAAAGAAGGGCAGTGCTGTAAGAGTGCAGGCGGAACTGTCGGAAGGAAGCGCTGCGAGAAGGAGGAGGTGCATGGCGGCATGTTGCAGCTCCAACGGTGATAATTTTGGGTTCATTGGACTGGGAAGAATGAGATAAAAAGAATGGATTATTTGTTGAGGTGAGAAAGTATCAAATCAATAACAATAACGAAATTATTTTTTATCAGTAAAAAGAAGTATGGTGATTTCTCACTGAAGAGATGATAGTTTATATGATACCATGACTTTGATACTATAATAAAACTTAAAAAATACGTAAAGAGTACGCAAAGATAAAGAATGTTGTGTTGTGTTTTTTGGTTAAAAAATTATAAAGATAAAATTAAATACATATGCTAAAATTGTAACTAAATTTATATATTCTGTTGGATTAAATTTATAAGTCTGTACGCTTTTTTTATTATTATAATGGATTAAAATGAAAGAGTGGTTTAATAGCACCTCAAAAACGAACTGCAAAACAAACTCATATCCTTAAAAATCATATCATAATTAAATTAATAATAACTTTTTAAATATATTATAAATAGAAAATTGAAATAGAAATCATAAATTTAAAGTTCTCAATGAATTATATACGTCAATAATACATTAAAAGAGTAAAAAAATATTATTTTAATTTTTTAACCAATACTCTTAGAGCATTCTTTAACTAATTCCATTTTTGAAAAGTTATATATGAGATATTTCATTATGGAAAAATATAGGTAACTAATAATATTTTTAAATAATGTATAAATAATGTGAATTTATAGGGTTAAAAGAGTAAATTAATTTTAAATTTAATTAGTAGCATTAGATTAGGATATAGTATATTTTTATTTGATTAGTAATTATTCATGTTGTTCAAAATGATCATTGTTTACCTAGCACTCTCCACTCATTATATATCATTCTAGATTCTTTCATGATCAAGTAACAATGAACCTCAATATATATGCAATGCAACAATCATGAAAAGAAAAATATCATCTATTGTTTGAAAGGGGGTTCAGGTAGTATGCATGAGATTTTAGCTCCAAAGATCTTCGCTATTATTAATTAATTAACCAAAAATAATTCCACCGCTTATGATGAAGAAATGATCATGCTAGATAATTTTTTTTTCAAAGATAATAGATTATATTTTATTAATTATTAAAAAATAAAATACAAAGATGTCCAAAAGCAGAACAGCATAATAAAAGATGGAGATTTCCCAAAAACACTACACTGAAGATATTCATCCAACGGTGCGTGGTCGAAAAACGAAGAAAAATCTTAAAGAAGAAATAATGATAAATCAAATTGAATGCAACTAAGAGCTTGTCTCATGGAGATGACGACCTAAACTGGGAGTTCTTTGGATTTCACGAAGCAACTTGATAGAACTAGCTAGAATGGCAGACAGCATAGAAGTAGAACCTTCAAAAATCAACTGGTTGTGAGCTTTCCAGCAGTTCCAGCAAATGATGGCAAGCAATTGAGGATTACGGTCAACATTCTTCAACGGGTTAAGTATCTCTATTGATGCAGTCCACCATGTCCAAAAGTCGTTAGAACTCTGAGGGGGAAGACAGTCACGAAGATAACTCTGAGACCATACGTCTTTAATTCTAGAGCAATCGATCAAACAATGAGTGACTGTTTCCATTGCTTCATGACAGCAAGGGCATATTGGTGATATAGATGGGATGCGGTGATGAATCTGAGCAAGCACCGGAAGTCGGCCATGGAGAGCTTTCCAGATAAATAGCTTAATTTTGTGAGGCAAGTTCAACTTCCATAGATCAATCCACGGCTTTTTCTGCTGCATATAATTAGGGCAATGCTCCAGAGGCGGATGGTAAAATAAATAGCCAATTCTGTAACCTGAAGCTGTATCATATTGCTTGAATTTGTTCAAATCCCATTGCAATTTGTCCCTACTCTGCTAAATTTTAACTGACAAAATCCTGTTTGCAACGTCTTGGGGAAATAATTCTTGAATGAGATTCTGATTCCAATTTCTATCTTCAGTAATTAGATCTTTAACTCTCGGAATCAACTCAGAAATAGCCTGTCTATTTGGCATGTCAGAAATCATTAAAGGATACGGAGGAGGCAGCCAAGGATCCTCAAAGGTTCGGATATTCTCACCAGTACCCACAGCCCAATTAAGACCTTTTTCAACAATCTTTCGGCCTTCTAGTATGCTCCTCCATCCCCAAAAAGGTAAGACTCCAATTTTTGCCGTTATAGCATTACCATTGCTAAAGTATTTACCTCTTAAGATTTTGGATAATAAGGAAGTAGGCTGTGTTACAAGTCGCCAAAACTGTTTGCCTAAAAGTGCCAAATTTTGGATTCTGAGATCTTTAAATCCAAGGCCTCATTCTTTTCGTGAGCGAGTCATAGTGTCCCAACTAATCCAAGCCATCCTCCTTTCAGAACCTTTTTGTTCCCACCAGAACTGAGAAAGTAGAGAGTGAATTTCTGAAATTAAACCATCAGGCAACTTGAAGCAAGACAATGTATAAATAGGAATAGCTTCTCCCACTGCCTTAAACAATACGTGTCTACCACCTGACGAAAGAAGATTGCGCTTTCACCCTTGGATTCTTTTCCGAACCTTTTCTTTGATCATACTAAAAGAAGCCTTTTTCGATTTAGAGACTGTAGAAGGCAAACCAAGGTATTTATCCTGAGGCCCAATATGATTAATATTCATAGAGTTAGCCAGTAGTGTACGAGTAGTTGACGGAGTGTTGTGGCTAACGAATACAGCAGATTTATTAAGATTTACCCTCTGGCCACTGATGCTTTCATAAGAATTCAATAAATGCAGGATATTTGAACATGCTTCAGGATTAGCCTTACAGAATAAAATGGAATCATCAGCAAACAGGAGGTAGTTGACCTTGGGACATCGCCTATGTATCTGAAGACCCTGAATTAGTCTGTTTTGTTCTGCCTTGTGTAGCAAGAAGGAGAGACCTTCTGCACAAAAAAGAAAAAGATTGGGGGATAGAAGATCTCCTTGTCGAATACCTCTATTTGGTTTGAAGAAACTATAAGGTTGTCCTTCCACAATAACAGAATAAGAAATAGTTGTCACTAATTCTCGAATCCACATGATCCATCGGGAGTCAAAACCAAACCTCTCCAATATAAACCAAAGAAAATGCCATTCCACCCTATCATGCTAGATAATTAGAATTTAGAACAATCAATAATTCATGTTATTTTTGTCTCTTATAAATGCACTCTACATCCTTTTTTCTTTTATAATGATTTCATCGTACATGTAATTTTTTACTCTTTATAACCCGAATTTAATATTTAGCATTATCTAACGACCAATATATCATATAAATTTTTTACACAAAATCAAGTAGCATTTTTTTTTATATATATATTTGTCAAATTCAAGAGACAATCAATCTTAACATAAATCATAACTCTCTTACTAGGATTATAATTCATTATCTTTCGCTATGGTTTATGAAGTTATTTGGTTAAAATTTCATAAAAATTTGCAAGTTAATTTATTATTATTAACTAATAGTACAGTGTCAGATAAATAAAAAGTGATATTTATGTAATTTTCAACTTACATTGAAAGCGAAATTAATTAAAGAAGCTCAATTTCAAATGCCAACTCATAGTAGATGCACTTGATTTTGACTAGAAAGGGGATAAAACATGCAAAAATTCATAAAATATACATGATTTTCATTAAATTACCGATGTAATGTCATAAAGGTCAAGATAATCAAGTTGCCAAATGAGAATTACAATCAAATTTTGTAAAAATTCAAAGATTTGCAGCAGCTACAATCACATTTTCTTCAAATCATGCATGTTAAGAGTTAAAAATTATGCATTCTTTGTTCTGTAAAAGGAGAAATCACTTAGAGCTTTAAGCCGGGAGTTTTATAGAGAGTTTTTAGTGAGAAATGTACTCAAAAACAGAAATACATTTTAGAGAAAAGATAGTAAAAGAAGATTAGAGTTTTGAATCAACAATTCAATTTCATTTTTTAATAATGTACAATTTTTTCTTATCCTTCATTTATATTTTTTATTTTATTTGTGTTATTATGAGCTAATCTTATTATTAACTAGGATAAAAATGTATTTTTTTATGTGAATTATTAGATAATTATAGATCAATATCATTCACTGATACTTGTTTTAAATCATATGTGTTTATAATCAATCTTAATGCTTTTAAATGCTTGATCAAATGATGTGTTGATTTACAATATACTTAGAAAAGAAGTTGTAAATGAAGCTACTTAGCTACTAATTATAAACATCTAATAAATTGAGTAAAAATTAGAGATAGATAAATCCGATTTATGTGATTATTATACAAGTTTTACAAAATAGAATCTTTTATTCATATAAGTTGTAACTAAAAGAATAATACATCTATATGAGTTTAAGAGAATTTCTTGACCTTGACAAAAATTAAAAACTATATTAAAAAACTTAACCAATTTGAACTTACAACTAAGAAATTGAATGACATAATCATAAATATCCAATTCTGTAATATGGTGAAATTAATTATCCTAGTATTCATTTTTATTTTATTCAAACTCTCAATTATGAATTATGAAACTAATGATATTTGTGAAGGGCCTTGGCCAACAATGGATGAATGTCTAAGAAAGTATTTGTATAATGGAGATAAACATTACAATATTTTAAATCTATGCTCACGATTTTTTTAGTTACAGTAAAAAATTATAATTATAGAAGGTCTATGATCACGATTTTTTACCGTGACAAAAAAAATCTATGGTCGTGATTTTTTAAGAAATGGTGACCATAAAGTACTTATAGTCACGCTTTTATAAAAATGGATAGTCTAAAAAGACCTATGATCACGATTTTCAGAGTGACCTAAAAGAATCTATAGTCATAATTTTAGGAGTGACCTAAAAGGGTCTATGGTTATAATTTTAGAGAGTGGCCTAAATAGATCTATAGTCACAATCTTGGAGGGTAACCTAAAATGATCTATGGTCATGATTTTTCAAAAAAAGGTAACCTAAAAAAGTCTATGGTCACAGTTTTAGGAAGTGACCTAAAAGAGTCTATGGTCATGGTTTTGGAGGTGACCTAAACGGGTCTATGGTCACAATTTTTTGAAAGGGTAACCTAAAAGGGTCCATGGTCACGATTTTGGAGTGATCTAAAATGGTCTATGATCACGGTTTTAGGGGGTGACCTAAAGGTATCTATAGTCATGATTTTTTATAGTGACCTAAAAGGGTCTATGGCCACAGTTTTTCGAAAGAATGACCTAAAAAGGTCTATGGTCACGGTTTTAGAGGGTGACCTAAAGGAGTTTATGGTCACGGTTTTGGGGTGACATAAAAGGGTCTATGGTCATAATTTTACGAAAGAGTGACCTAAAAGGGTATCTGGTCATAATTTTGGTGGGTGACTTAAAAGGGTCTATGGTCACAGTTTTGGAGAGTGACCTAAAAGTATCTATGGTCACGATTTTGGGAAGTGACCTAAAAGCGTCTATGGTCATGATTTTTCAAAAAAAGGTAACCTAAAAGGATCTATAGTCACAATTTTAGTAGCTGACTTAAAAGGGGTCTATCGTCACGATTTTACAAAATGGTGACTCAAAAGGGGTTTATGATCACAGATTTTTAGAATAAATTTTTTAAACTAAATCAAGTTTTGATCATTTAAGTTTAAATTAATTAAGGTTCTTATATATATATTTATGATTTTGAATATTTCATATATTTAAAATTTAAAAATTTTAATAATTAAAAACTAATGAGAATTTTATATGATTTAATTTAAATATTAAAATTTAAAATCTAATTTTAAAAATAAAAAAATAAGTAGAATACTTTAAATTTAAATTAAAATTTATTTAAAACATAAAACTAATTAATAAGTTGACAAAATAAATATTATACTTTTAAAATAATTTAAATAAATTATTATTGATTTTCAATTACTATTGTATCTTCTAATTTTATTAAACTTCCTACACTATTCTAGTCGTAATCCTAACCATAACCCTAATTACTATTCAAGAACTTTTTTGTAACTAAATCAGGTTTTGATCATTTGAGTTTAAATTAATTAAGATTTTTATATATTTTTTATATGATTTTGGGTATTTATATATTTAAAATTTAAAAATTTTAATAATCGAAAGCTAATGAGAATTTTATATAATTTACTTTAAATATTAAAATTTTAAATTTAATTTTATAAATAAAAAATTAAGTAGAATACTATTATCTTTAAATTAAAAAATTATTTAAAACTTAAAACTAATTAATAAATTGACAAATAAATATTATAATTTTAAAATAATTTAAGTAAATTATGGTTGATTTTCAATTATTATTCTACCTTCTAATTTTATTAAAATTTTTACATTACCCTAGTCCTAACTAACCCTAACCCTAATTATTACTCAAGAATAATTTTGTAACTAAATCAAATTTTGATCATTTGAATTTAAATTAATTAAGATTCTTATAAATTTTTTATGATTTTGGGTATTTCATATATTTAAAATTTAAAAGTTTTAATAATTGAAAACTAATGAAAAATTTATATGATTTATTTTAAATATTAAATTTTAAATCTAATTTTATAAATAAAAAATTAAGTAGAATACTATTAACTTTAAAGTAAAAAATCATTTAAAACATAAAACTAATTAGTGAGTTGACAAATAAATATTATATTTTTAAAATAATTTAAGTAAATTATGGTTAATTTTCAATTACTATATTACCTTCTAACTTTATTAAAATTTTTATACTACCCTAACTAGTCCTAACCCTAATCCTAACTCTAATTACTATTCAAGAATATTTTTGTAACTAAATCAAGTTTTGATCATTTGAACTTAAATTAATTAAGGTTTTTATATATTTTTATAATTTTGGGTATTTCATATATTTAAAATTTAAAAATTTTAATAATTAAAAACTAATAAAAATTTTATATGATTTAATTTAAATATTGAAATTTTAAATTAGAGTACTTGATTAAAAATCAATCAGCAAATTGATAATTAAATAATATTTTTAAAATAATTTTTAAAAGATTAAATTTGATCTTAAATTAATACTCTATATCTTAATTTGATTAAAATTACCAAACCCTAACTCAAAAATTCAAAACACACACTAACCCTCACAACTCTATCCGTCACTCACCCCTTTACCCCCAGAAAGAAAGAAAGAAAGAAAGGGAGTACGAAGAAGAAGAGAGAGATGATGATGACGCCGATGAAATTGGGTGTTGTCGTCACCGTTGTCATTGTCAGAATCGAGAAGAAGAGGGAGAAGACATTGAGAGAGAAGAACGTCGTCGAGTCAAATGCAACAGAGAGAGGGGGCCGTCGCAATCTATGCTGCCGCTGGAGAGATTCTCGCACGTCGTTGCTGCCGTCAAAATCGTCATCGTAAGTCAAAGAGACTTCCAAATTTAAAAATATACAGAAAAATAAAACAATGCAATCAAGATACATATCTTATATCAAGAAGTTTAATTTATCTATGTGTATCGTAAGTTACATAAACATCAATATTAAAAAATAAAAAAACTAAAAACTATTAAATTGTAGATAAGCTTCTTAATTTAATTTTCAAAAACAAAATTATAATTCATAAATAAAAAACAAATCAAAGTTTCGTGTTCTATAAATTTATAATTATCATTCATAAATAAAAAGCAAATTAAATTTTTATGTGTATACAAGTTAATGCTAGTTGAGTACCTCTTGATTATGTTTGTAGTTGACTAGTTGATATGAAAAATTAATGGTGGATTATCAACCATTTCTTATAGAATATGTGTTGTCAACCATTTTTTATAAAATATGTGTACTAATTTTAGTTTTAAAGTTAATTTGGTATTATTATGTTCTGTTGTCTAAATGAGTATCTTTACAATTATGTGAGTAAAATAATCTAATTTGTAATAATTTTTTTAGTTTATTTCTCATTGTCTTACTAAAATTATACGATGCATGATGTTCAAAATTCTTTGATGGTTTTGTCTTGGAACTTTCATGTAGATGTGTTGTTGATTGTGATTAGCATCACCTTTCTTTTCCTTCATTGTCATTGAAATTTTTTTATAGTACCTTTCTATTGTTAATTAACTTGTTAATATAGTCTTTTCTAATGTTGATTGACTTATTAAATATGTGTCACATATTCATTATTTAACTGTATTGTATCATCAAAAGCATTTTTGCTCTATTCTAATATGTTTATTTCTTTTGCTAGCAGGAAGACTTGATGTGAGAAAAATATTATTTTTCATAGAAATATGAGATGGGATGGGTTTCATATATACTTTAGTTATCTAAATAAAATATTTTTATGTCTTCTATACTTTTTTTTAAGAGACTTTATCCGGTATTAGTATTACATGTAATGGATAAATTACGCCCTATTTTAAATTGTGTTGTTTGGACTGAAAATATATCTAGCTTATAATGTAAATTCTATGATTTAGATTTCTTGAATTTCTCCTTTTTAGACTTATTCTGTGATTATCATAATTTTGGGATGTGATTATACTTTAAAAATAAATAAAGATCAGAAAACAGAGTAAGCTATGGTCACAGTTTAGATAAGACTATTGTCACGATTTTTCAAAAGAGTGACCATAGAGTGAGCTATGATCATGGTTTAAAACAGGAGTGGTCATAGAGTAAGCTATGGTCATGGTTTTAAAATAGGATGACCATAGATAAGTTATGGTCACGGTTTTTTAAAAGGGTGACCATAGATTGAGCTATGGTCACGATTTTAAAATAGGGTGACCATAGGTAAGCTATGATCACACTAAAACCGTGACCATAGATCATCATATGGTCACGGATTTATAAAAGGGTGACAATAGCCTAATCTATAGTTACAATTTTTATAATTTTTTGTTATCTTTCTCTTTCGTTATCGTCATCATTAATAAATCCAATATTTTGCTAACATCTTTATTGATTTTTATTTTCTCTGATACCATCGTTAAATAATTTCAGTTCATTTCTTAGTTTATTTCGGTTCATTTGTGTGTTAATTGAGGTTCACTTGATGCGGCTGATAAGTATTGACCAAATGTTTTATTCCTTAAGTAATTTCGGTTCATTCTTAGTTTAATTGAACTTCATTTGGATTCAGAAATGAATTCGATATATTTTTGTTAATGGTTGAGTCTTTTTGACTGTTTGTTCAAATCTGAACTAATTTCGATTCATTTGCATACTAATTGAGGTTCACTTGATGCTGCTCATAAGTATTGACCAAATTTGTTAGCAAAGAAGAATGAAATTATTCATTATCACTTTATAAAATTACATTAGATTCCACTTTATTCCATTCAATTAGTTCAGTTTTAAACAAGTAGTCAAAAAGACTCAATCATCAACAATGAAAAAATACAACGAATTCATTTTTGAATCCAAATAAACCTCAAATAAACTAAGAAATGAATCAAAATTACTTAAGAAATAAAAAACTTTGTCAATACTTAACATCAGCACCAAGTGAACCTCAATTAATTCACAAATGAATCGAGATTAGTTCAGTTTTGAACAAGCATTCAAAAAAATTCAATCATCAATAAAAACACATCCAATTTATTTCTGGATCCAAATGAACCTCAATTAAACTAAGAAATGAACTAAAATTACTTAACAAATAAAAAATTTGGTCAATACTTATCAGCAGCATCAGGTGAATCTCAATTAACACACAAACAAACCGAAATTAGTTCAGTTTTGAACAAGCAGTCAAAAAGACTCAATTATCAACAAAAACACATACAATTTATTTTTGGATCAAAATGAACCTCAATTAAACTAAGAAATGAACCGAAATTACTTAAAGAATAAAAAATTTAGTCAATACTTATCAGCAGCATCAAGTGAACCGCAATTAATTTATAAATAAACCAAAATTAGTTCAATTTTGAACAAGCAATCAAAAAGACTCAATCATCAACAAAAACACATCAAATTTATTTCTGGATCCAAATGAACTTCAATTAAAAGGAGAAAAAAAAATGCAGCAATAATAGTAGTAATAAAATAATGAAGAAGAGGAAGAAGAAGAAGAAGAAGAAGAAGAAGAAGGAATGTGAAGACGAACAAAAATATGTTTGCCTTATTGAAGCGGGTATATGTATGTGCTGATATAAAAAAAATGATTTTTATTGAGTTCATATTAACTTAATTGTACTTAATTGTTAAAAAATCTTGAATGTATAGCTGGAATGTAATATATTTTTCTTACCCCAGTATCATTATACCTGGCATACCATGCATTCATAGTGTTTTCAAGATTTTCCAAGTCAGGTAACTTTTCACTTCTTTAATCATCAACCCATATTTATTAGTAAAGTAATGCTAGGGAACCAAGAGGGAGTCCAGTCAACTCCTGCCAACTCCCTAATGGACTGGACTCCCAAGCCCAATTCAACAAAAAAATCATTTCCTAATTACCTAGCATTTACCCTAATATTTTAAAATTCACCATTGCAGCCAGCTGCCTTTTATTACCACGGCTTATCACCTCCCACCTCAATTCCATCAGTGAGTATCCCCCAACGGCGGCACATCACCCTCCCAACCTAACACCTTACGTCATCGCTGGCATCTTCAACAACCACTATATGCGCCGTGTAGTCCGCCGAGCTCGACAACAGCACCATCAGACGCGAGTCTAACCCTATTTGACCTCGCTGTCGCGGGTTCGTCTTCACTGTTGGCTTGGTCGAAGCTCCACATCGTGCACTAGTCAACGCCTCCGTGTGAAGGCCAGCAGTGGTTTCTGGACGCGTGGACCCAACTCCTCCAGTTACATCCCTTACTGCTGCTCCACAACCTCCTCAGGCAGCTGTAACAGGTAAATGGATTGGTATGGTTTCGTTTGACAGTGAATGTTACTAATCTGTGCTAGGGTCCATGAACTGTAGTGGTAGTCAATGTGATTTAATTTTGCTAATTTGGTGTATGGTGCTGAATTGTTGTAATTAGAAATTGGATGGTGTTAAAATTAGGATTGGATGTTGCTGTTATTAGGGGTTGGATATGGTAATTGTTAAAGATTGGATGTTTCTTGTAACACCCTACCACACAGAGCATTACACCTAGGATGTAAAACAGAGGTGGCGAGGTGCTACGACTTTTAAAATTAAAACACATACATATAATAGCAGAAAGAATATAATAAACTAGGAGCCTTAAAAAACGAGTAAAACAAAATCGCGAAACTAAAAGCACATCGCTCCGGAAACGGAATAACTTACGTGTGAAAAAAACTATAACTATCAAACATAAGATGATAAAAGTAGGAATAGAGAGCCAAAGATACAAAATAACAAGCTCCTAACTCAGCCTGCGAAGTTAAGGCTGGCCGGAGAAATATTTACACATATATATATACATATCCAAAACCCAAATGTACATAAACAAAATCCTGTCTCTCCATAAACCTCTAAGAGGATCAAAAGAACAAGTTATGCGGAGAGAAAGCTAAGTACATATATATACATCACTGTACAACAAAATAACCCAGTAACCACTTTGCTTCAAGAGTCCAGACGCCTAACAAGATACCTCTTGACTTGCATCTGAAAAATAACAATATAGCATGGGGGTGAGAACCAGAGGTTCTCAGTATGGTAAAGGTGCCATACACATAATATATAAGGTCCTGGGAATTCCAGAGGCAATTTTAGAACGCCGACACTCAGATTATAGAGCTTAAAGTATTAAGCAAAAGCCATAAAAGGTTGTTTTCTAAGAGTATCTAAGCATAACTTAACTTAACCTTAAAATCTAAGTCCCATATTGCCATTCCTCCATACCTCCATCTCCGTCAGCATTTCACAGACAAATAAACAGATAAAAGCAAGCACACGAAGGTTACAAATACTGCACGTAATAAATATACATTTAACATGGCAAGTACACTTAGGCACACCCAATTAATGCACAAACAAGTAATTCAAGTAGTATGCATATGATGCATGCCTGTCTTATGGCTGATGAGGCTCATCTGTCGGTTATTCAGCCAACCCGACAAGTCCGAAAACCTTAGACTGTCCCTCGACGTGCATCCCCAAGAGTCTATGCATAGTTTTTCTCAAATAATCAATATTGTTCAATGGGGTTAACATTCTCGGGAATTTATAAGTCCCCGGTCACCCTTACATCGTAGGGTCAACAGAGTATCGAGTTTTCATCCTGGTACACGTGGTGGCAAACCACGGTACTTTATCCAAGGAATCTCGTATCTCAGATCATTTAATCATTCAAGCCAAATATCATACATGATCATTCATTTAATTATCAAGTCAAGTATCATACATGATTATCCGTAACATCTCATAATCAATTCATCACTTTTCAACTTTACTTTATCTCCAAGTTATCCATACTTCCTAGCTTCATCTGGTTATCAGGTTTAATATTACTATTCATGACTAAAGGAATGAAAATAGAGATTTAGAAGCTTAAAGTGCAGTTTAAAATTCTAAAATCCATGTTTGCTGAAATAGAGGCCACGCGTACGCGTGGGGTGTGAAAGTGCAGCTCGCGCACGCGTCCCTTATCATGTGTACGCGTAGGTGAAAACTTCACGTCACGCGTGCGCGTGGGTCACGTGTGCGCATGGACATGCTTGTTAGCTCCTTACGCGTATGCATAGAACTAGATGCGTACGCATCGCCAAAATTCAATACCACGCGTACGCGTGGATGCGCGTTCTTTGAAAAAGAGGATCAACCAGAGAGTTGCACAATCCGGGAATGAAACCTGCATAATTACATACTCTTCACCTAAATTTCTGACGGGCATAACTCAATCATTTTAAATTGTTTTTCTTCCCTTCTTTGAACGGCATAAACCTCACGAACCCAATTTTACTTTAAAACAAGTTGGAAACAAATTGAGGGTCCGAAAGCCAAGTTATAGTCCGCCGAAGTTCAGCCCAAAAACCAAGTTTTGCCAACCTTCAAACCTCATTTTCAATCCAAACAATTCCTAGGCCATTAATCATCAAACGTACACCTCCAACATAATATGTCCTACTTCAACCACCACAAAATAAATTATGTCTCATACCAACCACAATTACATAAACTCTTCTCAAATTCAACCACCAAAACCATAATTTACCATTCCTAAGCTTATATGCTTATAACCTCTAATGACTAGTCAATAATCCACTAAGCCATCAACCAAGGAGCAATACGAATCAAACATATTCATTAGCCAGCTACTAAACAATATACATGCACATACATTCCAACCTATCCTATATGGTCATCTAGCCTAAGTTTTCACAGAACATTATATATTAAATGCAAGAAACCTAAACCATACCTTGGCCGATTCCCACATAACAATCTAGGCAATTTAACTAAAACCAACACAGCCCCAAAACCTCAACTAAACAGCTTCCTCCAAGTTTCGGTATTCACAATTTTAAGTCCCAATTATTTATTCACAACCTAATACACATTCAGAACACATATATACCCAATTTAATTTCCAAAACACAAATTCAGAATATTTAGATAGAATTATTATATCCTAACCTTACCCAAGCTTCATATAAGCAAGAGTGGACATTTTTCTCAAACTAATTGGATCCTAAAACAACAAAGAGTAAAGAAATTCAATATCTCCACTTAATTTTCCAAAATTGGGGGAAGAGGAGGCTGAGGGTGAATAAGCGAGTTACCTATGAAATTGTTCTGGTAGAAACATAGAGCTCGATGATAAACCCCAATTTTGTGGTTTATATTGTGTAGAATTTGGGGGTTTTTGTCAATATTTCTCACACTTATTCACAAGAAATGCATGGTTTTGTGTTCCTTTCCTAATATTGCTCCATGATGAAAAACATGATTATTTTGCCTTAAAATTGCCATATTTTAATCCTCTTTTATTGCCATTCGATGCCGTGATGTATTTGTTGAGTGATTTCAGGAATTATAAGGTAGGAATGGCCTAGAAGAGAGAAAGAAAGCATGCACAAGAGGAAGGAACATGAAGATTTGGATTTTGGAAAACTCAGCATTGGCGCGCACGCGCACTCCACGCGCATGCGTGGATGAGGATAGCTAGAAGTGGCGCGCAAGGATGGACGCATCCGCGCGGATCAGAGGATTCCCATCGACGCGCACGCGCACTTGGCGTGCACGCGTGGATCTCAAAAGCAATCGGCGCGCACGTACACATGGCGCGCACGCGCGGAAAGCTGCACGTGACCTTATTAAAGGAAATCGTGCCTGGCAATTTCTGAGGCTCAAGAGGCCCAAATTCAAGCTGTTTCTGCATGGAAAAGACCCAAGGATGCTAGGGGAAAAGGGGGGATCATTCATTTTACACTAGACATTTTTTTTAGCTAGTTTTTTGGTTCTTTGTTCTTCTAGAGAGAGAAACCCTTGTTCCTCTCTAGATCTAGTTTTAATTTGATCTTCCCTTGTTGAATTCTGATTTGGATCTTGTTAATTACTAGTTTTAATTGTTCAATTTGAATTCCTTAGTATAATTTTGCTTAGATCTTGTGTTAGTTTTATGAATTCTTGTCAATTGTCATTTTATACCCATTTCATGAATGTTGTGAATCTTAATTTGTTGATGCTACATTGATGATTTCTATGATTAATTGTGTTGTTTTAGTGATTGTATGTTGATAACTGTTAGTGGGTACTTGTTAATTTCAATTTAATTGCAATTTGAACATGTCTTTTATTAATGCCTACCATGTGTTTGATGAATTATTTACTTTGATTATGGAGTAGTTCTCTTTACTCTTGGCCTAGGCTAAGGGAATTGGGTAAACTTGAGTCATTGGGTCTAATGGATTTGATAATTTGGGAATCCTTAGTGGTCAATTTGATAACCATTGACACTAACCTACTACTAAGTCAATTAGTAGTGAGGTTAGAACTTATGAGTTGATGTTGACCAAACCATTTGACGTACTTCAAGTATAGAAGTAGACTTAATGAGTTTGGTTCCTCATAATTGTCAAGATATGGTTATTAGACAAGGATGGTGACCCCAATTCCCATGCCTAGCCAAGAGTTGCTTTTATCATTTATATTTGAAAACCCAAAATTCTTGATTACTTGTCTTAGTTATAGTTATTTGTTTAGTTTAGAATAGAATTATATTAGATGTTACTTTGTTAGTTTGGAATTGCTCATATCTTGCTTAGTTATTTGAATTAGTTTCTTGCAATTTAAGATTACTTGCTTGTTAAGATTCCTAGTTTGAATTCTTGCTCATGACTCACAACCCCGGATTTCCAACCAATGTTGAAGCACATGTTTGCCCATTCCTTGTGAGATGACCCGAGGTTTAAATACTTCAGTTATTTCTATTGGGGTTGAACTTGTGACAACCAAATCCCTTTCTAAATTTGATACTCGAGGATTGTTGTTGGTAGAGCTATACTTGCAACGCAACTTTATTGAGAAATTCTTTACCAACACAACCCCGAGCTCAAATCAAAATTTTGGCGTCGTTGCCGGGGAATGGTTGTAACATATGCTTTGATATTGGTTATGTGAATATGTGAATATTGTAGATAGTTTGATTGCTTTCAATACTTAGCTATAGTTTAGATTTCTTTTATATTTGTGCTATGACTCTCAAGTTTGATGACTTGGTCTCAACCAAATTCTAGCTTAGCCGATTTTGATCCCGAGATTGAAAGAACTTTGTTACATACTCGGCAAGCTAGACGGCGGTTGGATTATACGGCTAGTACTTCGGCCTCTCTTGAGGAACACACCGAATCACTAGGCGATACCGAGAGTGACTTGGAGTCCGCTATTTCATATTCTTCTGTTGGCACTAATAATACATCTTTGCATCCTACAGGTGAGCCACACATGGCAGAGCCACGACGGATCACTTTGCATGAGCAAGGAGCTCCGGATATCATACTTCAACCGTTGCAAGCAAGGTATCCTAACCTTGATCCAAACTTTGAGTTGAAGAGTAGCTTGATACATCTACTTCCTAAATATCATGGGTTGCCAGGTCAAGACCCCATCCGACATCTAAGAGATTTTCAAGTTGCTTGTTCTACGGCTCGAAGGCATGGAGCCGATGAGGTGGCTATCATGGTTTTTGCCTTCCCTTTTTCTTTTGAAGGGCAAGCGAAGACATGGTTTTATTCACTACCGGATGAGATTGTGAACAATTGGGATTTCTTGAGAAGAGAGTTTCTAGATAAATTCTTCCCACCGGAGAAGACCGACTACATCTGGAAGGAGATTTCGGGCATAATGCAAAAAGACCAAGAGAGTTTGTATGAGCATTGGTCTCGATTCAAGAGGCTATTAGAATCTTGTCCACACCATGGAATGAACACTCACTTGCTCATTAGCTACTTCACCGGAGGTCTTTGTGTGGAAGATAGAAGATTTCTCACCACTTCTAGTAGTGGTTCCCTTTCGAAAAACAAAACGGAGGGAGAAGCTTGGAATTTGATAAAGGATATTGCAGAAGCTACACAACATACAAGGGTGAGAAGTAATCCTCTCAAGGGTGTGGTAGAACCGTCCCTTTCCGAATCAAGCCTAACCAAAGCACTTGGGGATATGACCACCATCCTTACACAAATACAAAAGGATCAAAAGGAATACTACTCCATCCAAGCCGTCCAAGCCCCACCTCCAATTGCTCAACTTGAAGGCCTTCCTAGGATTTGTGGTTTGTGCTCTAGCACCACACATTACACCGATCAATGCCATCAAATTCAAGAGGAACATGCTCTTGTAGTAGCCAATGTGAATTATAACAACCGTCCACCCTATCCTTCTCAAGGCCAAAATAACTACCCTCATGGTAGTAATCAACATCAAGGGTGGAGGGATAATGCACAAGGGAGCAATCAAAACCAAAGATGGAATAACTCTTCTTCTCATCACAACAACAACCAATCTTCATCCCAATACCACTAAAACAACACCAATTACCAAGCCAACCAAGGCCACTCTAACCAAAACCAAAACAACTACATCAAATACCAAGCACCACACCATAGACAACAATCCAACCAAACTCCTCCATCTTCCAACAATCAAGTTGATGAGCTTAGAGCCGCCATAGAGAAACAGGACAAGAGCAACAAGGCTCAATTTGATGCCTTGGGCGCTCAATTGGCTAACCTCACCAACATGCTTTCAAAGATGGCCATGTCAAACCAACCCTCAACCCCCAACAACAACACTAACCAACCTTCAAGCTCTTCTAACCTTCCATCCCAACCCCAACCAAACCCAAAGGGCGGTCTCAACGCCATCACTCTACGGTCAGGGACTACATTGGAGGAGATACCTCCAAGGGTCATGGGAGACATTCATGAGGAAGAAGTGGTTGTTGAAGCTCCACATAAAGAAGAGGTGGTAGACAAAAGGCATGAGGAAGAAGGAGTAAGCCTCAAGGAACCCAAGAGGAAAGCTATAGTGGATGAGTCCATTCCTATTCCATTCCCATCCATGGTGAAGAAAGCAAAGAAAACACCAGAATTTGATTTGAACATGCTTCAAGTGTTCAAGAAGGTTGAGGTAACCATACCACTTCTTGATGCTATTCAACAAATTTCAAAGTATGCAAAATTTTTGAAAGACTTGTGTACACACAAGGATAGGATAGGAGAATTGGAGACATTATCCTTGGGAAGTTCAATTTCTTCCTTGATGGAACCTATTCCAAAGAAATGTGGTGACCCTGGACCTTGTTTGGTGTCTTGTTGTATTGGTGGCGCACTTTTCATGATTGTATGTGTGACTTGGGATTTTGTGTAAGCATCATGCCGCTTTCTATCTATGTGCGGTTGAATTTAGCTCCATTAAAGAAGTCGGCGGCAAGGTTTGCCTTAGCCGATAAAAGTATGATCACGGTGATGGGAATAGCGGAAGATGTACTTGTGGCGATCAAGGATTTGGTTTTTCCGATTGATTTTTACATCCTTGAAATGCCTCCAACAGAAAATAGAAGCTCATCCTCCGTTCTACTTGGTAGACCCTTCCTCAAGACCTCTAAATTCAAGTTAGATGCCTTTACTAGCACATATTCTTTTGAGGTTGGAGACAAGACTATCAAGTTCAATTTGGAAGAAGCCATGAAGCATCCTCCCGAAGAACATTCCGTGCTCCGATGTGATGTAATTGATGAAGTGGTGGCGGAAGTGCAAGAAGAAGATCACAACAAGTTGTGCTACCCTATTGTTGAGGAGACGGATGGCCAAGAGGATGAACATGAGAAAGTTGTCAAGAATAAACTCCATGAGCTTGATGAAAAGGAACCTCAGCTTGAGGCAAAGAGTGAACTGAAGCCCCTTCAATCTCATTTGAAGTATGCTTTCTTAGAGGACAACCAAAGGTTTTCGGTCATTATTGCTAGTGAGCTTTCAAGTGATGAGGAAGAAAAGCTCCTAGATGTTCTAAGAAAGTACAAGAAGGCAATTGGATGGAGCCTAGCGGATATTGTGGGAATTGACCTCGGCAAGTGCATGCATCGTATATTTCTCCAAGAGGGAGCTAGGCCGGTTAGGCAACCGCAAAGAAGCCTCAACCCAACTATCCTCGATGTGGTAAAGAAGGAGGTCACTAGACTACTTGATGCGGGTATCATATACCCAATTTCTGACAGTGAATGGGTGAGCCCGGTCCGGGTTGTTCCCAAGAAATTGGGCATCACTGCGGTCAAAAAGGATGATGGTGAAGTGGTCACCAAGAGAATACAAAATGCGTGGCGCGTGTGCATCGATTATAGGAGATTGAACGCCGCTAGAAGAAAGGACCACTACCCTTTGCCCTTTATCGATCAAATGTTGGACCGTTTGGCGGGTAAATCACATTATTGCTTTCTTGATGGATTCATTGGTTACTTCCAGATTCACATTGCTCCTGAAGATCAGGAAAAGACCACATTCACTTGCCCTTTTGGCACCTTTGCCTATAAAAAGATGCCATTTGGACTATGTAACGCACCTGCTACTTTTCAGCGGTGTATGACCAGTGTCTTTTCTGATCTAATGGAGAATTGTCTGGAAGTCTTTATGGATGACTTCAGTGTTTATGGAACTTCATTTGATTGTTGCTTAGAGAACTTGGCCAAGGTCTTAGCTAGATGTGTTGACACTAACCTTGTCTTGAATTTTGAAAAGTGTCACTTTATGGTAAGACAAGGTATCGTGTTAGGACATGTAGTATCTCATGAAGGCATTTCTGTAGACCCGGCCAAGGTCGATGTTATCACCACTTTACCTCACCCCTCATCTGTGAGGGAGGTTCGCTCGTTCTTAGGACATGCAGGATTTTATAGGCGCTTTATCAAAGATTTCAGCAAGATTGCTTTTCCATCGTCGCGCCTACTCCAAAAAGATGTGGATTTTGAGTTTGACAGTGAATGTGTGAAAGCTTTTGAAGAGCTAAGGAGACATCTTACCACGGCACCGATTGTGCGAGGCCCCAACTGGACATTGCCATTCGAGATAATGTGCGATGCATCAAACCATGCTGTAGGTGTCGCGCTTGCACAGCGCGATGGTAAACTCCCTTATGTCATTGCTTACTCTTCTAAAACACTGGATGCAGCACAATCCAACTATACCACTACTGAAAAGGAACTCCTAGCTATTGTTCATGCTTTAGATAAATTCAGATCTTATTTGCTAGGATCAAAGATAGTGGTATACACGGATCATGTCGCTTATTTGCTTTAAAGTACTTATTGACAAAGAATGAGTCAAAGCCTAGACTCTTACGTTGGATCTTGCTTTTGCAAGAATTCGACATTGAGATTAGGGACCGGAGTGGATCTCAAAACCTGGTTGTGGATCATTTAAGCCGTATTGAGAATTTAAAATTTGACCCATTTCCGATCAATGACTCATTCTCATTGGATAGTTTGCATGCTGTGTCAGATAGTTTTCCTTGGTTTGCCCCAATGGCGAACTACTTGGTTGCGAAACACTTCCTTCCCAACTTTTCTAAACACCAAAGGAATAAGTTGAGGAGTGATTCCAAATACTATATTTGGGATGACCCTCACTTATGGAAGAGGGGAGTAGACCAAGTAATTCGAAGATATGTCCCGGAGTCTGAAATCCAACCCATTCTTGAAGCTTGCCATTCGTCCGAATGTGGTGGCCACTTTGGCCCATAAAGGACCGCTAAAAAGGTGTTGGATTATGGATTCTGGTGGCCAACCTTATTCAAGGATGCTAACCGGTTCTGTTTGTCTTGCCATCAGTGTCAGAAGTTGGGAAACACATCCCAAAGGGATGAGATGCCTCAGCAACCTATGCTGTTCTGTGAGATATTTGATGTATGGGGCATTGACTTTATGGGACTATTTTCCAACCCCAGTAGGTATCTGTATATTCTGTTAGCGGTTGACTACGTGTCAAAGTGGGTAGAAGCAATACCTACCCGCCTTGACAACGCCAATACCGTTGTTCCTTTTATTAGGAATAACATTGTATGCCGTTATGGGTTGCCACGAGCAATCGTGAGCGACCAAGGATCCCACTTTTGTAACAGAAAAGTAGATACATTGCTCAAGCGCTATGGAGTATCGCATAAGGTTACTACTGCTTATCATCCGCAAACCAATGGACAAGCGGAAGTGTCCAACCGGGAAATTAAGAGAATCTTGGAGAAAGTGGTCAATCCACAAAGGAAAGATTGGAGCCTCTGGTTAGGAGATGCACTATGGGCGTATAGAATGGCCTACAAGGCTCCGTTAGGGATGAGTCTCTTCCGGATCGTCTATGGTAAGGCATGCCACCTTCCAGTAGAAATTGAGTATAGAGCCTATTGGGCGATAAAGCAGTGCAACATGGATCTGACCAAGGTGGGTGAAGCTAGAAAATTACAGTTAGAGGAGCTTGAGTGTTTGAGGAATGAGTCATATGAGAATGCCCGGATCTACAAAGAAAAGACTAAAGCATTTCATGACCATCACATCCGGAAGAAGGACTTTCAAGAAGGTGATGAGGTTTTCCTCTACAAATCGAAACTTCGATTCATGCCTGGCAAGCTCCGCTCTAGATGGGAAGGACCTTTTAAGGTGAAGGAGATAAAGCCCTATGGAGTGGTGGAGTTGTTTGATCCAAAAAGTGAAGCAACTTTCAAGGTGAATAGACATAGAGTGAAGAAGTATCATGGCTACAAGCTCCCAAAAGAGTTAGAGGTGTTCCTATTGGAGGATGCACCAAGGAGAGAGGAAGCTTAAGCAAAAGACCGTCCAACTTAAGGACGTTAAAGAAAAGTGCTTGGTGGGAGGCACCCCACCGTAGTAAGATCTTCCTTGTGTATACCATCTTGTTTGTAGCCTTAAATTCTTGTAATTTTTGTGATTTCTTGATTATTGTTGATTGCATAGGAATGCTAGCTTTGTTAATTTTGTTGGATAACTAGGATGTTTAGATTGATTTCATCATTTTGATATGGATGAATTATTGAAGTAGAGAGAATGCTATGTTTTTAGTAACGCATGAATTTGTGAAGTGTTCTCTTGCCTACTAGCTTAAGAACATACCAAAAATGTGTTAGAATAGGTCTTGTTATGTTATGAAAAAAGAAAAAAAAAAAGAGGAGAGAAAAAGGAAAAATGGGCACCGACGCGCAAGCGCACTGCGCGCGCGCCGGTGGTGCATTTCTAACTCTTGGGCCAAAAACCATCAAGAAAGATCTAAAAGATGCCAAGGTATATAAGCACTTCCTATAAATCTAGCTCTTGTTGTTATGCTTGATCAATTCTGTGATGCTTAATTGCTCAGGAAGGCACAACAATGGAGCATGTAATCAAGCTTTTGCAGGTTTTCTATTATGGAGGTGCGGCGTAAATGATGCCTAATTTATTTTACGAGAATTTACAGGCTTTATGAAGACTTCAACTTCCCTTATTTTTAGCGGCAAATTTCTTCACAAATTTAGCATTACACTTTCACGTCTCTTGGTTGTTCCATTATATCTTTTATCCTCAGCATCTGCAGGCTAAGTAGCTCATGCATTTTTCTTCAGCTACACAGTAAAAACAATGAATCTTAGTAGTTAATTAGTTTCAACCAATTGCAATTATATCATATAACAGTCAGTTTACCTTGGTCTATTGACAAGTTAATAAGAATTTCCTTAACTCAAGAATACACCCTTTTTGTATACGTGTACCAAACCTATTCCAGACCAATAAGGTTCTGATCTATATATCTAACTTGCATATAGGAGCAAAAGCAGCTACATCAACAAAGAACTTATAGCAGTTCACGGAATTATGAGCCAAATATGAAACCACATGGAGCGTTAGCCCATTTTACCTTGGAGTAAAACTCAACTTAATTATGGAAAATAAAGCAACAAGGGTTAAACTTTAAACCAATTTATCAGAGCCTTTAATACCATCTCAATAACTGACCTTTCTAACAAATTAGGCTATTTGGTGGACGAGTAGAAGAACTTACAGAAGTTATTTAAGACCAGCCTTTTTAACAAATCTGCATCCATCATGTCCTCAGCAGAAATCAAAATATTTAACCATACTCAGTACTGTATTAGTAATTATGCAAAGTTAACTAGTACATTTATGTAAAGAGATAAACAAAAACAATAAAATCATCCACTTACAAGGGATAAGAGCAACTTTAGAGTTGATTTGGATAACGTGTAGTCTAAAGATGATGCTAGTGTAACCACTGCAGCTAATCTGGATTCTTTTTCTTCAGAAGCTAGAATGAAATGATAAAACATGCTAATTATCAATTTGATATCTAATAAGAAATTGAATGAAGGTATTTTTAGTCAACCCAACATTGAGATAGAGATAACTTTACAGCTATACATAAACAAAGAATATGTTAACAAAGCAAAAGATATAATTGTTAATACTAGGTAGAAGAAAGTGATTGCAAAAGATATAATTATTAATAACTATCAACACAATAAACATGAGCAATCAATATATAACTTTCAAGCATGATAAGAAGTCACCTCACCGCAGCAGGAACATCTTGGGAGCGATGTTGTACTAGCGGGGTTGCAGCAATGATGGGGAGGAGGGCTGCGGCGGTGATTTGTGAACCACGAGGGGAGGAGGGCTGCGAAGGTGATTTGCAAACCGCAAGGGGAGAAGGGCTACGACGGTGGTGGCGGCGTCACAATCGCACGAGATCGGCGATGCTGTGCTGACGGGGCTGCGAATTGCAACGAGGATGGCGCTGTGGTGGTTGGCGGCGCTTCGAATCGCGACGAGAAGGACCCTGCGGTGGTGGACGACACTGCAAATTGTGAGAGAGGCACTGCGGTGGTTGGAAGTAGTGCAAAACGCGAGGGACCACGATGGGGGAGGGGATTGATACGGGATCAATTGCTTTTTTTTTTAATCCTTATAATTCAAATTGTTAATTAATGCTAATTACTTGGATTTTTTTAAATAAAAAATATTAATTATAGTTGTTTAAAAAATTGGCTGGTTTGAGTTGTGTACTTATACTTTTCCTTATTAGTATTATCTAACAACCAATTAGGCTACTCAAATTTAATCGAAACTAGTGTATGTTTTTGTGTCCTACCCGGGATAATACATAAAATTATATAAATTTTTTTATTAAAATTTAAATGAAAAATATCTATAGTAATTATTATTATAAATATTTTATAATTTAAAAATATTAAAAATAATTAATATTTATTTTAATTAATTTGGATTGGTTGAATGGTCATCTCATTTGTCCGTTTAAGCAAGCATTTGGAGTTCGAATCTCGTCTTGTGTGTATAACAATTCGTTAGTTAGCGACAGACCCTTAATAAATAGAGTATCAATATGTGGTGGATTAGTCATCGACTTGTCGAGTTAGGAAATCCGTAGAAAAAAAATTGTATTTGTCTTTAAAATAGATTAATTTTTCATTAATAGCAATACTCATGGACTTTTGTCTTTGTTAAAATTTACTTTGGACAATTTTATTTGTTGGTATCATATTCATTCTTGAAGTCAAAATAATATGATCAACCTTGTTACTTGTTAAAACTTCACATTTTATGAAATAATTTCTAAATTTTCAAATTCATAAACTTATGTCATTACAAAAGTTATTAGATCAATTAATATTTCTTGGTAACATAGTGTACCGAAACACCATCGTTGAGTATTAGTTAGTGTGAAGAGAAACCAATAACAACTTTTGTTATTCAATATATAATTTATTCTATTGAAAAATAAATTAATATTTTCTAAAATTGTAAATATATTTTCTTCTAATTTCTTACACTATTTTATTTGACAATATTTACCATTAAAAAATAGCAAATGACCATACTATTTTACAATATATATGATATACAAAATAATTTCTTATCTTGAAATTAATTCTGGTTAGTGAGATAGAATTTAATTTTTTTTTTATTTTCTTACTCAAATTTAAATTTGATTAACAACTCATTTTTTTTAATTTCAATAAAAAAATAAATTGATTAAATACAAAATATTCAGCATTTAATAATTTCAATCATTTAAATTTTAATTACCAAAAATTGGATTAAAAATTAATTATAAACTTAATAATCGATAATATATATATATATATATTAGTATGTAAATAATAATATCCAATATATTAATTATTTAATTTTTTTACAGAATTAATGTATAATCTATTGAGGATTGATTTATTATCCAAAATTTTTTTCATATTAAATAGTGATTTTTTTATTATTATTTAAGAAATTCTTCATAATTTTTTAATTATATAATTAATTTAATTAATAACCTTTATTATTGCTTTTATACTAAAAATATATCAATTTATACTTGATGAGTTTAGAAAACTCTATTTCTAAATTAGTGATGATCAAACATTATTAATGTAATTAATTTTAATTTTCATATGTTGATTTAAATATTTTTGCAATGCAGATTTTAGTGTTGGACCGAAAAACATTAGATAGCCCAATTCATATACTCAGCCTTGGAATTAAATTTATATGGCTAAAATAATGGTTGTGGGCCAGAATTGATGAATTAAGCCCAATTGATCTTATCATTAGAAGTGTGGCTGAATTATTTTGAATGGGCCAGATTCAATTCACACTATCATTAGCCCAACTCAAAATCTTGGTTGGATACTCCAATGCTTGATCCGAAAATATTTCATCAGGAAAGCAAATGTTGATATTTGCCTATGCCTTCCAACGGATCTCAATTCTAACCATGTGATGGATTTCAAATTCATTCAATTATCATTTATTGCATGGGAATTATGAGAGAGAAATTGACAAATTGATTTGATGGTGATTATCAATACTACACGCTACTCCACCTAAGGGAAGTAAAAGCAACTCACTTTAATTAATTTATTCAAACACACTTGATTGCTTTTCTTCATTATTTCTTCTCTCTCATCACTTTCCTTCTCTTCTTCGGTCCTTACACAGCAAATCATGGAGATTTTGAGCTATCAAAAAGAAGGGAAGGCAAGCTACAAGACCATCACAATGATGGCAAGAAAACATAAAAATTGTAGTGGCTAAGATTTGCAACCATGAAAGGAAAGATATGGTGATGAGATCTTGGCTCCTCCATACCAAAAATGGAGAAGGAGATTCGGCCAGCAAAGAGAAGATCTTGGAGGAGATGGCTTGTCACTACTTTTGAGTTCACTCATCACAAAAGGTAGCTAGGGTGGCTACGTGAGGAAGGAAGCAAAAGTGGAACAGAAGAAGTCATCATCATCATGAAGCATCAAGGGCTAGAAATCCATCTTGGAGAGCAAGCCAAGGATGGAGAGCTCGGATTGATGAAGAGTGATGACCAAGAAAGGACTAAAGGTAATTGCATGTTGGTTATTGCATGGATTATCTCTTCTCTCTCTCTCTGGCTGAACCGGTTTTGTTACTTGGAGAAGAAGAAGTTGGCTTGGTTTTTGGCTTCAAAAGTGGAGGCTTCCCTCTTCTATAAAAAGAGAGAACAGCCACTGTTTGGAGCAAGGAGAAAGTGTGAGAGTGCAAGGCACAAAGTTCTCAGAGTTACCTGAGCTAACAGATTTCTCTTCTCCTTCAATGTATTCTATTTTGTAATTTTTTTGTTTAATTTTGTCATGTCTTGAGTCTCATGGAAAAAGGCAAACAGTGAGGTTTGTATGAAAAAGCCATAGAGTGGAAAAAGGCAGAGAGTGCAAAATTAAAAGAAAAAAAAACCATAGATGTCCTTAGAGTTCCTTTGTTCATCTATGTTGTATTTCATGATTCTGTGGGAATCCCCTTGTAAGTTGGGTTAGCACTTTACAGATTGCAATCAGGAAGATTATAGTGAAATTTCATCATGGTTGTGATGGAGACTGGATGTAGGCTGCACTGCACTTAGCAGCTGAACCAGGATATATCTGGGTGTAATTTTCTCTTTTCTCTACTCCATTTCTGTTTCTACTGCACAGGAGCTAAAACTAAAAATATCTCGTGACAAGTGACGAGACAAAAATAAAAGTCTTGTGGCTAAGGACGAGACAAAAATCAAAAAGTCTCCTGAAGTCATTTCAAAGACCAGCAAGTGTTACTGAGTGAAAAGGGGGCTAAGATTCAACCCCCCTTTTCTTAGCCACTGAAAACCATCAATTGGTATCAGAGCTTGGTCTCAAAGAGATCAAGCTTTGCAGCTTGGAATAAAGATTCTCATGGCAGAAAACAGTGGCTCAAATGTGGTGTCCTACAATCTGACCGAAGAACAATCAAGCAACATACCTCCTCTTTTCAATGGAAAAAATTATACCTATTGGAAGGAGAGGATGAAGATATTTGTACAAGTAGTAGATTACAGACTTTGGAAGATCATCCTGGAAGGGCCTCAATATCCAACTGTTACAAGTGCCGAGGAGTTGTTTCTCTTAAACCAGAAGCAAGTTGGACGGATGAAGATAGAAAAAAAGTGGAGCTCAACGCCAAAGCTATCAATCTGCTCAACTGTGCTATCAGCTTTGAGGAGTACCGATGGGTATCACGTTGCACAACAGCAAAGGAAATCTGGGATAAGCTCCTAGTCACTCATGAAGGAACAACCATTGTGAAAAAGACCAGGATTGATATGTTGAACAGAGAGTACAAAATGTTTGCAATGAAGGAAGGAGAATCCATTGATGAGATGTTTGAACGCTTCAACACCATTATTGTTGGCTTGGATGCTATGGGAATCAAGTATCCTGAATCTGTGCTAGTGAGAAGAGTGTTGAGATGTCTCACAAAAGAGTGAGAAACTAAAGCTTTAATTATCTCTGAGAGTAGTGGTCTTGACTATATGACTTATGATGATTTGAGAGGAAATTTACTTGCTTTTGAAAACACCTACTTGAAAAAAGATTCAAAAAAGAAAGGAATAGCTTTTTCTTCTGTCACTAACCCTCTGGATGATGAATCCAGTGATAACTCATCTGAAAATGAATTTGTGTTGTTTGCAAAAAAATTCAGGAAAATGGTGAAGCTCAAAGGCAAAGGCAACAACTCAAGGAAAATGAAGAAAGACCTTAGCAAAGTAACTTGTTACAACTGCAAGGAAATATGGCATTTCAAATTTGATTGTCCCAAGTTAAAGAAGGAAGAGAAGCCAAAAAGAGGAAAGAAGAAGGGACTAATGGCTTCATGGAAAGATTTGGAAAATGACTCGGATGATGATGATGAGGAATCCGAGACCAAGTCACAACCTTGTCTCATGGCAGATCACATAGATCAGGTAGTCTTTCATAACCCTAACACTGAAGATCTTCATCTTATGATAAACCACCTTTCTGAAAAAATAAGATGTTTCCTGCTGGAAAATCAAGAACTTGAACAACAAATCACCATTCTTAAAGCTGAAAACAGTTTTCTTAAAGAAAAAGTAAGGGAGGCCGAAACTGCTTGTGATCTTGTTGAAGAAAATAAGCAGTTAAAAGCCCAAATTAAGAGCTGTGAAAGTGATCATTCCATTCTTGCATATGTAGACTGTTTTAAAAGAAATGAAGAGTTGCTTAAAGAGGTTAAAAGGCTTAAGGAAGACTTAGCTAAGTTCACCCAAAGTTCTGAAAATTTGAATCAAATCTTGGCTAGTCAAAAACCTCTTTATGATAAGGCTGGGTTGGGGTTTTATAAATCTGCTGAAAAATCTCATTTTGAAAACTTTGCCTCATCCTCTAATGATACAAGATTTCAAGACCCCACCTACTTTAACAAAACAGCAACTCCAAGATTTTGTAGACTATGCAATCGAAATGGACACTTTCCTATTCAATGTTTTTTTGGTGAAAGAATGATTGGTGATAAAGTTTGTAAAGTTGTTTTTTATTACAATGGCTTAGGACATAGGAGATGGTTTAACGTGAAAGGATCCAAGAAAATTTGGATACCTAAGGTCACTTAAGCTTGTTTTGTAGGTGTGCCTAGCATCCAAACGGAAAGAAAATATGTGGTATATGGATAGCGGATGCTCTAGGCATATGACCGAAAAGACAACCTTCTTCATAAAGCTTGATGAATATGATGGAGGACTTGTCACTTTCGGTGACGATGCAAAAGGAAAAATAGTGGCTGTTGGAAAAGTTGGTAAAAATTTTTCATCTTGTAGAAATGATGTTCTTCTTGTACATGGTTTGAAACATAATTTACTTAGTGTTAGTCAATTGTGTGATTTAGGCTTTGAGGTTATTTTTAGGAAGTTTGTTTGTTTAGTTGTTTGTGAGAAAACTGGGGATATTTTATTTGAAGCTAAAAGATGCAATAATGTGTATGGATTGACTCTTGAGGACCTAAAAGAACAAAATGTGACATGCTTTACATCTCTTGAATCTGAAAAATGGCTATGGCATAGAAAGTTGGGTCATGCAAGCATGTACCAAATTTCTAAGCTAGTTAAGAAAAATCTGGTTAGAGGAATTCCAAAAATCAAATTTGATAAGGATCTTACTTGTGATGCTTGCTAATTGGGCAAACAATTAAAATCCTCCTTTAAACCTAAAGATGGAATCTCAACCAAAAGGCCATTAGAGATGTTATATATTGATCTTTTTGGACCAACAAGAACTCAAAGTTTAGGAGGTAAACACTATGGTCTTGTGGTGGTAGATGATTACTCTAGATTTGGTTGGGTACTTTTCCTTGCTCATAAAAATGATGCTTTTCATGCCTTCTCCACTCTTTGCAAGAAAATTCAAAATCAAAAGGATTTAAAAATTGCCCATTTAAGAAGTGATCACGGAAGAGAATTTGAAAACCAAGACTTTAAAAAATTATGTGATGACTTAGGAATTTCTCATAACTTTTCATGCCCTAGAACCCCCCCCCCAACAAAATGGGGTGGTTGAAAGAAGGAATAGGAGCCTTCAAGAGATGACTAGGGCTATGCTTTGTGAGAATGAGATTCCTAATTTTTTATGGGCTAAAGCTGTGAATACAGCTTGTTACATTTTGAATAGGACAATCATTAGAAAAGGGTTGAAGAAAACCCCTTATAAGCTATGGAAAGGAACCCCTCCAAATCTTAAGTACTTTCATGTTTTTGGATGCAAATGCTTTGTTCTTAATAATAAAGAAAACCTTGAAAAATTTGATCCAAAATCTTATGAAGGAATGTTTGTTGGATATTCCACCACAAGCAAGGCCTATAGAGTTTATCTCAAGGAACATAGAACTATAGAGGAATCCATACATGTTACTTTTTGTGATTCTAACTTAATTTCCAGTGCTGTGATAGATAATGATTCAGATGGTGAAGAGGCTGGAACAAGTAAAGAAAATCCCAAATCTGCTCAAAATGAAGAATCTGCTAGTCTAGTTTTGTCTCGTCAGATTGGAGGAGATATTTCCATTTTATCTCCTGAGCAGATACGAGAAACTAAAACTGTGAGACCACCAGAAACTCATCAAAGCTCAACACTACTTCGGAAGCCTAGAGAATGGAAGTCTATGAGGGGTTATCCTCATGACTTCATAATTGGTGATCCCTCTCAAGGAGTAACAACAAGATCCTCTACCAAAAGGCAATCCGAACAAAGCAATTTTGCCCTCTTGTCACAAATGGAGCCCAACAATGTCAAACAAGCTCTTGAAGATCCATCTTGGGTCAAAACAATGCAAGAAGAGCTTGCTTAATTCGACAAGAATGAGGTTTGGACACTAGTACCTCATCCGGATGGTAAGAAAGTTACGGGTACTAAGTGGGTGTTTAAAAATAAACTTGGTGAGGATGAACAAGTTGTTCGTAACAAGGCTAGATTAGTGGCCCAAGGTTACAATCAAGAAGAGGGTATAGATTTTGATGAGTCTTTTGCTCCGGTAGCTAGAATGGAAGCAATTAGGTTGCTCTTTGCCTATGCTGCCCATAAAGGTTTCAAAATGTTTCAAATGGATGTTAAATGTGCTTTTCTTAATGGCTTTATTGATAGAGAAGTGTATGTGACTCAACCCCCCGGTTTTGAACATAAAGATTTCCCAAATCATGTCTTCAAACTATCTAAGGCTCTTTATGGTCTTAGACAAGCTCCAAGAGCTTGGTATGAAAGGCTTAGTGCTTTCTAATTGGAAAATCAATTTCAAAGGGGTACCTTCGACACTACTTTATTTATTAAAGCATCTAATGAAGATATACTCCATGTTCAATTTTATGTTGATGACATTGTATTTGGATCGGCCAATGTATCCTTGTGTGAAGAGTTTGGAAAACTTATGACTAGTGAGTTTGAGATGAGTTTAATGGGAGAGCTAACTTTCTTTCTTGGCCTCCAAATCAAACAAACTCCTAGTGGTACTTTTATTCACCAAGGAAAGTATGCAAAAGAACTTATCAAAAAGTTTGGCTTAGAAAATTCCAAATCAATGGGTACACCAATGCATCCTAACACAAAACTTGAAAAGGATGATGATGGTCAAGATGTGGATGAAACAAGGTATAGAGGAATGATAGGTTCACTCATGTACCTTACCTCCTCTAGACCGGATATTGTTCAAAGTGTAGGTGTATGTTCAAGGTTTCAATCACACCCAAAAGAATCTCATTTTACGGCCGTTAAGCGCATCATTAGATACATTAAGGGGACTTATAATTTTGGATTATGGTATCCTAAATCTGATGACTTTTGTGCAGTAGGGTTTTATGATGCAGATTATACGGGAGATAGAGTGGATAGACGGAGCACATCCGGCATGTGTTGCTTCCTTAGAAGCTCACTCAACATGTGGTCAAGCAAGAAGCAAGCCACAGTGGCTTTATCCACGGCTGAAGCAGAATACATTTCCGCATCTGCATGTTGCTCTCCATTAATTTGGTTAAAAACACAATTGGAAGATTATAAATTAAAAATCAATAGTATACCTTTATTTTGTGATAATATGAGTGCTATAAACATTTCAAAAAATCCTGTTCTGCACTCAAGAACTAAGCACATTGAGATAAAATATCATTTTATTAGAGAACATGTGCAAAAGGGTACTATTGATATTCAATTTGTAAAATCTGAAGACCAAATTGCTGATATTTTTACAAAACCCCTCTGTGAAGACAAAGTCTGCACCTTGAGAAAAAGTTTGGGAATGTTTGATTTAAGTTCTATTGATAACTTGTGAATATTTGACTCTGTTCAGTTTTGTCTCGTAGGTTTGGACGAGATAAAAATGAGGGCATGATGTAAGAGCTATAATCAAGGGGGAGGCAACGCAGAATTCAATTTTCATGGGCCCTACCAAATATCTTTGACCCCACCATGACAGTTTTGTTAGTTTCTCATTTTTTTGAAAAATAAAATCACAAAATCTCTTGGTTGTCTTATCAAATCTTGTTGGAAGAAGCATGTTGTCAAATCAAATCTTTCCTTCCAACTAATCCCTTGATTCAAGGAAACTCCTTTTCAGTTTTTTTTTAAAACTTCCCTGGTTAATAACCGCGCCCTTAATGGTTAATAACTCCCTCCACTATCTCTTTCCAATCAGCATTTAATGTCCCTCTAACCTCCCTCCACTCACCTCACCATTCGGCCACCTCTCTCTCTCCAACTTCCATCACCATTCATCTTCCTCATAATGAAAAAGAAAACAGCACCAAGGAAGAGTGAAAGAATTCGTCTCTCTCAAAAGCCTTCCACTCCCCAAACACATACACACATACACATTCACTCCACTTCTTTATCTTCTCCTTCACCTCCCACCAAGAAAACCGAATCCATGAGGCACAAAGTTATAGCCCAGAAATCTTCTGGAAGGAGAAAAAGTGACAAGAACAAGGAACCAAGCATGGAGGAAGAAGAAGAGGAATCTCATACATCACCTCCTCCATCACCACTGATGAAGTCCACCCCTCATGCGTCTAGAAAAAGCTATCAGAAAACCAAAGGTTTCGTGCTTCATGAGACCCGGGAACCCGCAAACCTTGGATCAATGGATTTCAAGAACAAATTTCATAAGCCACATTCTCATTTTGACCCTTCAAGGTTTTCTACATGTGCATTCTATGAATTCCACAAAGAGGTTTTGGAAAAGCGGCATCTGTGTCCCTCATACTTGGTGAATCTTGATTCTCTGGCCTCCAAAGGGATTGATTTACATCCTCTGTTTGACAATCTCAAATGGTCCCCATTGCTCCTCATTCACAAAATGGTTTACCCAGGGTTGGTAAGACAGTTTTATGCGAATCTTTAGATTGATTGATGGTAGTCTTCACTCCTACATGAAGCGTGTGCATATTACTCTGAATGCTGAAACCATTGGCTCTGCCCTTGGTTACACTGATGAAGGGTCGAGGGTTTATATGACTGACAAATGGGATGCGCACGTTGGGGTCGCATACAAGCAAGTTCTTCATCAAATTTGTGAAAATCTGTCTGGACTAGACGGCACCGTTCCTACTCACAAGGCTCTTGGACCAACCAACTCACTACTGCACCACATCATAACTCACATTCTTACCCCCACAGAGTGGCTCTCATAACAGGGTAACTGTATCTGATTGTCTCATAATATTTGCCTCGTTACTTCATCTTCTATTTCATTTAGTTATCTCATGATTAGACATATGTGGGAGTCTGTAAAGAGTACAAAAAAGGCTAATTTACCTTATGGAATGTTTCTCACATGCATCTTTGAGTACTTTAAGGTAGATTTAACAAATGAGGATGTAGAAAACAAAGTCTCTATGATCAAAGGAGGCGGCGCTGTTAAAAAGGGAAAGAAATCTATGGCTTTGGATGATGATTTTGAAAGCCGGCTAGAATCCTCAAAGGTGACTGATTCCCTAAGAGACATTCTCACAGAATTCTCAAACATGTCCGATCTCATGGTTCAATTTCATAAGTCTACTCGTAAACTTGCATATGAAAATGAGTCGGCCTGGAAGAAATTCCAAGAAAGGGTCGGTCTAATGCTAGAAAGCCTGGATGATGAAGTGGGTAGTTAAGCAGGGGCCGAGGGATCTGACTTTAATCTCTCTGATGATTAAACTTATGTTTACTGTTTGATATTGGCACACTTAGGCTCAATTTGGTACTTTGTTTTGGCTTGTTTCTGTTGGAACAATAACTCTGTGATACTTTGTAGACATTTTTGGGTTATATTTTGCATATTATGTTTCCATGTTAAATCTTCTTGCAGGTGCCCCTTTGATGACAAAAGGGGGAGAAAGTGCTGAAAATTGAAATGAAAAACAGGGGATGAACAGGGATAAAATTTTCCTTTGAAAATTCATGATCACCCTTGTTAAAAGAATACATGATTGATAATATTTGATGCATGTTGATAATATTTTGTTTCACTGTGATTACTGGTGCTGGAAATGCATTTGGTTTATGATGTTTAGGAATGCATTTGTCTTGATGAATGCCTAGTTGTTGAGTTATCTTGATAAATATGCATGCCTCTATTGAAATAAGAATCTTCTGATTCATCTTGGTAAACATGCTGGCTTGATAACTTATTTTTTGGCAGTTCCTTTAAACTATATAAAATATAACAGCTGCCTGTTTGATGTGATCATGTGTGTTTCAAAAAATATTTTTCTTACCACAATAATATTGCTCTGATATTTTGACTGAAAAATATTTGAAAATCTTTTGAACATCATTTTTCTTTGTACTCAATTGATGTGTGTAAAATTTGAGCAGAAAATTAATTTATGATAACAAATAAGTTTTTAATTATCAATTCAAATCTGATCATAAATCAAGCATTTAGCATCATGTAATGAATATGCTAAATAACATTGTTACTTGAAGCTTGATTAAAACTGTTACAGGTTAGTGCTTTCCTTGATTAGAATGGCATATATTAAGGGGGAGCCTTGTGACAATTTGAAAGGGGGAGAAAAACAAATCTTCAAAGGGAGTACTCTATACTCTAATTTTTAAATTTCTTTCCATTTCAATTTTAATAATGTTTGTCATCAAGGGGGAGATTGATGAGTTTGGAAAACTCTATTTCTAAATTAGTGATGATCAAACATTATTAATATAATTAATTTTAATTTTCATATGTTGATTTAAATATTTTTGCAATGCAGATTTTAGTGTTGGGCCGAAAAATATTAGCTAGCCCAATTCATATACTCAGCCTTGGAATTGAATTTATATGGCTAAAATAATGGTTGTGGGCCAGAATTGATGAATTAAGCCCAATTGATCTTATCATTAGAAGTGTGGCTGAATTATTTTGAATGGGCCAGATTCAATTCACACTATCATTAGCCTAACTCAAAATCTTGGTTGGATACTCCAATGCTTGATCCAAAAATATTTCATCAGGAAAGCAAATGTTGATATTTGCCTATGCCTTCCAACGGATCTCAATTCTAACCATGTGATGGATTTCAAATTCATTCAATTATCATTTATTGCATGGGAACCATGAGAGAGAAATTGACAAATTGATTTGATGGTGATTATCAATACTACACGCTACTCCACCTAAGGGAAGTAAAAGCAACTCACTTTAATTAATTTATTCAAACACACTTGATTGCTTTTCTTCATTCTTTCTTCTCTCTCATCACTTTCCTTCTCATCTTCGGTCCTTACACAGCAAACCATGGAGACTTTGAGCTATCAAAAAGAAGGGAAGGCAAGCTACAAGACCATCACAATGATGGCAAGAAAATATAAAAATTGTAGTGGCTAAGATCTGCAACCATGAAAGAAAAGATATGGTGATGAGATCTTGGCTCCTCCATACCAAAAATGGAGAAGGAGATTCGGCCAGCAAAGAGAAGATCTTTGAGGTGATGGCTTGTCACTACTTTTGAGTTCACTCATCACAGAAGGTAGCTAGGGTGGCTACGTGAGGAAGGAAGCAAAAGTGGAGCAGAAGAAGTCATCATCATCATGAAGCATCAAGGGCCAGAAATCCATCTTGGAGAGCAAGCCAAGGATGGAGAGCTCGGATTGATGAAGAGTGATGACCAAGAAAGGACTAGAGGTAATTGCATGTTGGTTATTGCATGGATTATCTCTTCTCTCTCTGGCCGAACCGGTTTTGTTATTTGGAGAAGAAGAAGTTGGCTTGGTTTTTGGCTTCAAAAGTGGAGGCTTCCCTCTTCTATAAAAAGAGAGAACAGCCACTGTTTGGAGCAAGGAGAAAGTGTGAGAGTGCAAGGCACAGAGTTCTCAGAGCTACCTGAGCTAACGGATTTCTCTTCTCCTTCAATGTATTCTATTTTGTAATTTTCTGTTTAATTTTGTCATGTCTTGAGTCTAATGGAAAAAGGCAAACAGTGAGGTTTGTATGAAAAAGTCATAGAGCGGAAAAAGACAGAGAGTGCAAAATTAAAAGAAAAAAATCATAGATGTCCTTAGAGTTCCTTTGTTCATCTATGTTGTGTTTCATGATTCTGTGGGAATCCCCTTGTAAGTTGGGTTAGCACTTTACAGATTGTAATCAGGAAGATTATAGTGAAATTCCATCATGGTTGTGATGGAGACTGGATGTAGGCTGCACTGCACTTAGCAGCTGAACCAAGATATATCTGGGTGTAATTTTCTCTTTTCTCTACTCCATTTCTGTTTCTACTGCACAGGAGCTAAAACTAAAAATATCTCGTGACAAGTGACAAGACAAAATAAAAGTCTCGTGCCAAGTGACGAGACAAAAATAAAAGTCTCGTGGCTAAGGATGAGACAAAAATCAAAAAGTCTCCTGAAGTCATTTTAAAGACCAGCAAGTGTTACTGAGTGAAAAGGGGGCTAAGATTCAACCCCCCGTTCTCTTAGCCACTGAAAGCCATCAATACTATTTACATATTTTTCACTACTAATAAATAAATAAATATTTGTACTATTATACTTATTGTCCTAGATAATGACTTAAGTTACTTATTTTGTATGTTAAATAATATTTTGTATGTTAAATTTATTAAATATTAAGATGAAAAAATAATTCAATAAATTATATAAATAGTCATTACAGAAAAGAAAAAAATTATATATCATATATAATAATTCTTGATATATATAGTGTCATGTTAATATTAAGATTATCTATTTTAATTATGTGAGTGATTATTGTTATTTTCACTTTTTCGTTACATTAGAAAATAATATTTAAAACTAAAAAAGAGATAATTAATATTTTTAACTTGAATTAAAAAATGTCTTGTAAATATTAAGTGTTATAATATTAAAAAATTTCTAACTTTTACATATAGTAAGTGTTATAATATTAAATAGTATAGTATTTGCTATAATAATGACTCAAAATATTAATCCAAAATATATTTGAGCCTATTAAGACCTCAATGCAAGCAAGATCAACTAAAATCCATTGTTAGGGTCTCAAATCCAAGTTACATTCATTACCTTAAATGCCCAATGCAGATAAAGTCCACGTGTCCCCTCTTAAATCGGCTCAGATTGAATCCCGTTGCTAGTTAGATATGGTAATGAGTATTCAGGAGAGCGTGAGAAGCCCCTTTTCCATCCCTCACTTCTATTTAAAAAAATGCCCCCGTTCCTTCTCTGTCATTGCAAGTTCCTGTTTAATTACCTCTTAAGAAACGCAGATCTCCTCGAATATCTACGAATATTCTTTGAAAACTTTTGAAAAAAATTAACACAAAAAGACATAATATAATAATCATAAAATAATCAATTCAATATAATTCAACACAATTTATAACATATTCGTTATAAAAGATAACATTTTTAAAGGAGAAAACATAAAAACATATTCCAACATAATAACATAACATAATTTTTTGGGACGATACTGAGCGACGTAGTAACAGACTTGAGAGGCAGAGAAAGTGAGTTAGAGAGAGAGAGGATTAAGGCTGAGAATGAGTCTGAAAGAAAAAGGAAGAATTTGAATTGGAGGCAGAAATTAGGATTACTAAATTCAAGAAATGGATATATATATATATATATATTAGGATAAATTAATAATTTTATATTCTCGTATATTTAATAGGTTCTATACAGCGGGTACTTATGTTCATGTCCCATTAGGGGTGACAAACGGAGACCGCCCTGTCTAGTAAGGTGGTCCTGAATTTCTCCCCCGCTCCACCTAATGGTACGCTGGCGAGTTGGTGGGTTCTCCTTTTTTTATAAACCATTAAATATTAAACAATATATATAATTTCACAACAATTTCAATAAATTTATAATTTCTAAAAACATAAAAAAATTATAATTTTTAAATTCACACACATTAAAGTCTTTATCATTATAAATATGTAATAAATATAATTATAAACCAAATTTATTGAAACAAAATAATAAAACCAACATTGTCCAAAGCAAAATAAATATTGTCCAAAATATATAATTAAACATCTTCAAGTTTATAATCAATCAAACATAAAACATAATCCAAAATATAATAGAAAAATTATATATAATAGAGTAAAATTATATTAATATTTTTATATATTATATATAAATTATAATTCAAATGGTAACTCTGTATTTTTATACATGTTTGTACTTTTATATCAGTTTTTTTCACAACTTTAAAGAGAAAAAATTTACATGAACTCCACATACACTTTTATGTTTTCCATTCAATTTATTGTTGATCCAAACAATGAAAAAAATAATTTTTTTTGTCCATTTTCTTCTCCAACATTTTATTTTCCTACAAATTCTTCTAATCCAAACAATGCATAAATAAGTCACATTTTTTATATAACAATAACTTATATTTCACTTGTAAAAACATACGCTAATTAAAAAATTCTATGTAAATTCTATAATTTCACTTGTAATTCCACGTGTATATAAAAATATTTTTATTATAAAAATAAAAATTATGATAAATATCTCATATATTTGTTAGTAAATTATATACAAATATTTTTTGAAGTATATCACTTTTATTATATGAAAATAACTTAAATACCTTTAAATGTGATTATGATAATTCATTAAGTATTATATTTTTTTACTAATTTATATTTAATAATTTATCTCTAAATTTTAATTATAATAAAAATATAAGATATGAAACTAAAAAAAAGTTAAAGCGACATAAATTTTTTACTAACAAAAAAATATATTTTATTTTTTATTTTTTAGACACGTCTCTTTTTTTTAAGTTATACATTTTAATTTATATAAATTAATGACAACTAAATGTACAAAAAAATATTAATTAATAAAAAAATAAAATTTAAGATAGATGAACAAATTGAAATAAAATAAAGACTTTTAATTATGATCATTAATTATAATCATATATATTTACTTCAAGATTTATACTTCGAAAATTCAGCATATTAATATTTTGTATTTTTATGTCTCAATTTTAGACTATTACAAATGTTAGTTACTCTCCAATAATAACAATGTTTTTTAAAAAATAAACATAATTAAATGATCATAAAATTATATAATAATTTTTAAAATAACAAAATAATTATACAACTACCTAAAATATAATATTTGTATAATAACTGAAATTTAATTGTCAATATGAAAGTAAAATATAATATCATTTCGTAATCAAATAAGTGTTTAATCAAAGAATTGAATATTTATATAATAATATGAAAAAATAAATTAAAGTTTGAATTTAACCATAACAAGCGCTCAAGTTTAAATTTTCATAAATTAATTTATTTTTATTAAAGTGAATTGCGCAATAAAAAAATTCATAAAAAATTCATATATTAAAGTAAAAAATAATTTATTTATAAATAAAAAATTAAAAAATTATTTTTAAAAGTCGAATATGCAGGTAAAAAATAAATTATAACTTGCAAAAATTATCTCTAGAATTTATTATAATAAATAATAAAACTATAAAAATTATGTATCTATATAAATTAAATTATATTAAATTATAAGATATTTAGATATTTAATCAACCTAATTAATTAGTTTCTAACTGATTTAATTTAATAATTTAAAAAAATTGAATAACCCTTTTTAGAAATTTACCAATCTAAATAATATATATTGAAGATAAGAAATATATAACTAAATTATATAATACAACATTCTATTCATAAAAATTTGTTTGATCTAATACAAAAATATTAATCATCACCTGTGGTATAATCTAATTTCACAATTATTTAAACGTTATTTTTATGAAAAAATCGCATTATTTATTTTGAAAAAAAATATTTACTCACTATTATAATTTAAATAGAATATAAAATAGATATTAAACCAATTTCTTTTAATAATTACTCAGTCACAAATATCTATCAAAGACATGAGATTTAAGAGCATATAAAATAAATATAATACCTACAACTTTTACACTACTATGATAAAATGATTATCATAAGTCTTTTTAGCATAAATTAAACAGAACAACATATAATAATAAAGAAACAATCAAATCCAAAAGAATTATAAAACACCTATCATACACTATGATTATTAGTATTGAGAAAATTTTAACCATTTTTTTTATTAGTTGTCTTTTTATCTACTCTGCACTTTATCTACGAATATGTTAAGAACTAAACCTATACTTCAATCTTTCAAAATCCTATATATTATTGCCAAACACAATATTATTATGTCTTTTTTCTTTATAAAAATGAAAAGTATGAAATAATATTGTGTATATTTAAGTTCATTTTAATCTTTTTTAATAACCAGATTTATCATAACGTAATTGATAAACAACGTCAGTTAATACGGATTGGATATGTTTTGAGTATGCTATACATTTTATAATTTTGTATAAAACAATATTAGTTTTAATTTATATATTTATTATTGGGTATTAAAAATAAAAAGTATTTGTATTGTTAGCATTTTTCAAACCTTCCTCAACTCTTACCGTGATTGGGCCTAAAAGATCACCTACCTCAATGGAAATAAATGTAATCCAATCAATTTTCATCTGATAGTGCTATACATTCGCATAATCATAGGTGAATTAACTTTAGCGATATAACAATATGTTATTTAGTTACTATATAAGTATTTTTATATATAGAATTATCAATCAATTATGTATAGCTTATGATGAAAATAATACAACATGGATATTGTTTGTTAGGTAAAATATAACAGATTGATAAAGAAAATTAATTATAATGGGTATATTCATTTTAAAAAATATTTTTCTATGTAATACTATAAAAAATATCATGGTCACCCTAAATTATTAGAGGTTCAACTTCCATCGACAATAGTAGAATGCCTAAGTTGTAAGATCCCGAATTTTTAAAAATTAAATAATTAGTTATTTATGAGATATTATGTTTGTTGAGATTTTGTTTAAAAAAAATTATTTTACTAAAAATAATTAAATAAAATAAAATTGATTATTAAAATTTAATTTTAATTATAACTTATTTTATTAATTTAAATTATTTATTAAAAATTATTTTGATAGAGAAAAACTAAATTTATTATTATTATTATTATTATTATTATTATTATTATTATTATTATTATTATTATTATTATTATTCAAAAGAAAAAGAAAACTTGGCCGAAGCCATTAGGGGGAAACAAAAGGAAAAGAAAGATTGGCAATGTTATATATACCATGCATTAACATAATAATGACACATACACATATTCATTTCCCTTGATAAATATTTTGACACCTAACCACCATTGGCTTGCCAAATCATCATCAAATTCATTAAGCATCTTCTTTAATACATTATGGTAATCACTGAACGTTCATTTTATCAATATGAAGAGAGAGACCGAATTGCATGGTGAAACCGTGAGCTCCTCTCATTTCTTTCCTCTTCGATTTCTTTTAATTCGCAGTTTCAATAAAAAATCTAATCCGATAAAAGTGTTCGTATCTTTCTCCTCTACATGTTGATGTCACTTTAGTTTGGTAGAAGTTGACGGTGACGTAGCTCCTCTTTTTTAAGAATTCGGCCAATTGGAGTTCTAGGAGACACAGACGATTTCTGACGTTTTCTTCTTCAGTAGTTCAATCAGAAAGCTTCTCCAAAATTTTTATGGATTCTAATTTTGTACGAATGTAGGGAATTTATTTTAAAATTAACTATTCTAATTTACGAATGCTATTGAAGTTTAGTGAGTAAATGCAAATAATTCATAAATGTCTCGTTTGATTAACTGATGAAAATAGATGAGATTGAGATTGTTGGTGATTGTGAATATAATTGAATGGTGATTAATCTGGGATTATTTATTAATTTGAATATGTTGAGTTGATTATCGAAAATCTGTTGTATGAGTAATTGCTTAGTTGAGTTTGGATTATGACCGTAATTATGACTGGTTTCGTTGTTGTGAGTGATTAACTGGGGAGATTGATTTTGGTTTGATTTGTTGGTATTGAACTGAGATTTGAAAATGATTTCTGATTTTGGAAATGTTTGAAAAGAGATTGAGAATGGTTCGGTTGGGACCCAAAAAGGATAGCAAAGTCCGAGTTTTAGGGGAGATGTTACCGAAATTTTATAAAATTTGAGATTTTATTTGAAAAGTTATTTTAGAAGATTTGGATTTGGAAAATGATATTATTTAAGTTTTATTTAGTTAAGAAAAGATTATGTATTGAGTTTTTACTCATTAAAGAAGACTTTATGTTTTGAGTTTGATTAAAGAATTACATTTTAAGGAATTATGATTCAAGGAGTTTATTAATTTTAAAGAACAAGTTTGATTGTCGTCCTCCCCAAAGTGTCGAATCTCTGTCGTGAGATTTACTTAATAAATGATTCTTTTTAGTCTTTTGAAGGAGGTTTAAATCTGAAATAGTTTTGGAGTTATTGTTGGTTTTAAATAAAAATGATTTGAGTTCGGTTTGTTAAGAAGAAGAAAGAAAGAGAAAAGAGAACACGACACGTGTGATTTATGAAATGATTAAAAGGTCACGAGAGGGTGACAGAAAGTAAGTGATTATGGTGCGGATGTGAAAATGTTAAGCCGTGGGCTTTATATGTGAATGATTGTGCGGGGATTCCCGTGTGTATAGAATGGCTTCTAGGAGAAAGTGGCACATGCTTCAGCTGGAGAATTAGTGCCTGCAAGTACTTGCAGAGGTCATGTTCAACATACTTCAGCTGGAGAATCAGCGCCTGCAAGAAGTAAAAACTTGCAGAGGTTATGCCGCTGGAATGCCTTATCTGGCTTGCGAGTCGAATTGCGTCGGGTGCGGGTCGAAACCGACAAATGAGCTCATTACCTGCGATAGGACTAGACAAGTATCATCATTGTTTGCACATTTACATTTGATTGTGTTTGCTTATCTTGTCTCTCTATGATTGTGCTATTTGTCTTATTGCTATTTGTTTGTGTGTTGATCTGTTTCTTGTGCTATTAGTTTGTGTATTGAGGTGACTAAGAACTGAGGTTGTGATTGAGATTTGTCTTGAGTTCGGAATTTAAAGAAGGTAATTAATTATATAAAGTAATAGTAAAAAGCATTTTCAAAAGGTTTGATAAAAATATAGTTTTATTGAGTAAAGTTAATTATTTGCAATTTATTTCATTACTCTTACGGCATTCCCATTCCCTACTGAGGATGCGTGGTTTGTTCTCACCCCAAAATCTTTCACCCTTTCAGTGACACAGGTTCGAAGACTCAATTCGAAGCTGCGGGCGATTATTAGTCTTATTTGAGTTAAGTTTATGTGTTGAGTCGCTTTTCTAGAATTCCCTCGCCTTTGTTAGTTAAGATTTTATTTTATATAGAGGGATAGGAGTTGTATATGAGTTTCATTTGAATTCTTTGTATGATGTTTACTATTATTAATAACTATGTGACTAGTATTGCTTGGAGATATCTTTGATATATGATTTTAATTAGTAGAAACATAACTTTTTGGCTTTCTTAAAAATTGAAACGCGAAGTCAAACTAAAGGCTCAATATTAAATAGTAAATACAGAGAACAGGTCAGTAACACATCACTTTTGGTATGATCATGACGTGCTAAAAGATAGGGTGTTACATTATGGTATCAGAGCAGTTCGTCCCTGTTAAAGCCTTGGAAATAGACTGACTATGCTTAACTGCATACTCTGAGTGTCTGTCATGCGATAGGACTTGTCCTAATGACGAGTTTAAGTTTTAGATGCATGACTGTCTATTGATTAATACTGTTAGTCGACCGTTGCATTTCTCATAGTATTAAGTCTGGCCAACTTAATTCTAATGACTTATGTATATGAGAATACTAATGGGTTATCATGGACGAAATAGAAGTAATAGGTAATGCGAATTACGGGATTTGAGAACGTTAGAAGTTAAGTTTTAGGGATTAGCTCCGTTCTATCGTATAATCCTTATTCGTGCTAATGAGGTTTGAAGTCATCTCTTCCTTGATTACTTGCAGTGGAATCCTTTGTTTCGAATCTTCATCTTGGGATGTGTTTTGAATATCTTTTAACCATACCTTGTCATTCATACATATCCTTACTTGAGTATGCTCCTAGTTATTGTTTGATCCTTTCATAATATTCATCCTTATTGCTGTTTACCTATCATTATTATGTGTATTCTTGTTAGAGTCTAATCTTAAGAATTCTTCCAAATTTTCGCAATACACTACACATTCTGTGTCATATTCATAAGATATGGTTTCTTTTCTGTTACGGCCTGGCCCAAATTTACGCGGGTCAACCCGACCCGAGTTCCCTCCGGCTCGGCAATGCGTCCTCCACCCGACCCGGACACGCGTCCCGTACGGCTTGCACACAGCCGTGGGACAGCGTCCTTGTGGGTATGGGCCTGTCCACTTGAGGGGCCCACTATTGACATGTATATAAGGGGGAGACTGGCTCTCCCCCCGAAGTACGTCACATTCTTACACCACCTCCCTTCCGCCTGCACATATTCTGACAAGAGCGTCGGAGTGTCTTTGCAGGTGGCACCCCCCTCTCCATGCGAAGTGCTCGGGACCTCACACACCCTAGACCAGGAGACCACGACCAGACGAGCCTCTCCACCATCCCAAGCGTTGATCTCAGGGTCCTGACCCGAACCGTCCAGTAGCCGACCTACCGAACATTGGCGCCGTCTGTGGGGAAAAAACATCGTCCATGGATTTCGTGCTGGTCCAAACTGGGACAGGCTCCGAGGTAGCGCCTCCCGTGCTCGGGGGAGGCGCCGTTGCGACGGAAACCCGGCAACAACAGAGGTCGCCCCCAAGGGATGCGACGCAAACTTACGAGAGACGCCCCTTCGGGGGGATAGGTGACAACCACGCCAGGATAATGCAAGAGCTACGCCACAGAATGCAGGACTTAGAGCGCAGGCTAGCAGAGAGAGAGCGCGACTGGTGCACGAAATTGTGATCTCCAGGCTCGAACAAATCCTGGTAAAGGCTCCAAAGCTTGGTGCTCTGATCTTAATTTATAATTGTCACAACTTCGATACAACTAACCAGCAAGTGCACTGGGTCGTCCAAGTAATACCTTACGTGAGTAAGGGTCGAATCCCACGGAGATTGTTGGTATGAAGCAAGCTATGGTCACCTTGTAAATCTCAGTCAGGCGGATATAAATTGATAATGGAGTTTTCGAATAATAAATAATAGAATAGGGATAGAGGTACTTATGTAAATCATTGGTAGGAATTTCAGATAAGCGAATGGAGATGCTTTTCGTTCCTCTGAACCCCTGCTTTCCTGCTATCTTCATCCAATCAGTCTTACTCCTTTCCATGGCTGGCTTTATGTGATACATCACCACTGTCAATGGCTACTTTCGGTCATCTCTTGGGAAAATGATCCAATGCCCTGTCACGGCACGGCTAATCGTCTGGAGGCATCACCCTTATCAATGGCTTCATCTTATCCTCTCAGTGAATAATATGCTCACGCACCCTGTCACGGCACGGCTATTCATCTGTCGGTTCTCGATCATGCTGGAATAGGATTTACTATCCTTTTGCGTCTGTCACTAACGCCCTGCAATCGCGAGTTAGGAGCTCGTCACAGTCATTCTTTCATCGAATCCTACTCGGAATACCACAGACAAGGTTTAGACTTTTCGGATTCTCTTGAATGCCGCCATCATTCTAGCTTACGCCACGAAGATTCTGATTAAGAGATCTAAGAGATATTCATTCTAGCTTAATTCATGTAGAACAGAAGTGTTTGTCAGACACGCGTTCATAAAGGAGAAGGATGATGAGCGTCACACATAATCATCACCTTCATCATGTTCTTGGGTGCGAATGGATATCTTAGAAGAGAAATAAGAAGAATTGAATAGAAAACAGTAGTACTTTGCATTAATCTTTGAGGAACAGCAGAGCTCCACACCTTAATCTATGGAGTGTAGAAACTCTACCGTATGAAAATACATAAGTGAAGGTCCAGGCATGGCCGATATGGCCATCCCCCTAAAGCGCGATCAAAGGATCATAAGGTAATCCAAAGATGCCTAATACAATAGTAAGAGGTCCTATTTATAATAAACTAGCTACTAGGGTTTACATGAGTAAGTATTTGATGTATAAATCCACTTCCGGGGCCCACTTGGTGTGTGTTTGGGCTGAGCTTAAGTGTTGCACGTGCAGAGGCCATTTGTGGAGTTGAACGCCAGTTTTTGTGCCAGTTTGGGCGTTCAACTCTGGTTTTGGATCCTTTTCTGGCGCTGGACGCCAGATTTGGGTAGAAAGCTGGTGTTGAACGCCAGTTTACGTCGTCTATTCTTGGCCAAAGTATGGACTATTATATATTGCTGGAAAGCCCTGGATGTCTACTTTCCAACGCAATTGGAAGCGCGCCATTTCGAGTTCTGTAGCTCTAGAAAATCCACTTTGAGTGCAGGGAGGTCAGAATCCAACAGCATCAGCAGTCCTTCTTCAACCTCTGAATCTGATTTTTGCTCAAGTCCCTCAATTTCAGCCAGAAAATACCTGAAATCATAGAAAAACACACAAACTCATAGTAAAGTCCAGAAATGTGAATTTAACACAAAATCTATTAAAAACATCCCTAAAAGTAACTAGATCCTACTAAAAACATACTAAAAACAATGTCAAAAAGCGTATAAATTATCCGCTCATCAGCGACCAACGCTCCCCAGAGCGGAGCCCCACCCGTTCCCGTTCAAGGAGCCGCTCGAGGCGCACGCCCAGCCCCCAATACGAGTCGGAGAGCACTGGGGGACGGGTACGCCCCAGAAGAAGAAGTCGGGACCCCATCATCTACGCCCGACACGAAAGGCGGCGTGCGTCGAACAGGGGCGACGAAGAGGTGCGCCGCGAGAACGACGAGTCGAGAAGAACTGCCCGAGGACCCGTCATAATAGGAGCGACTCCTTTCCACCGTTCCGTACTCGAGGTCCGGCTACCGAAACACTTCGACAAGCCGACAGACATGAAGTATGACGGAATGCAAGACCCCCTGGAACACTTGACGGCCTTTGAGGCCAGGATGAACCTAGAAAGAGTGGGAGACGAGGTCAGATGTTGCGCTTTCTCGGTCACCTTAGCGGGCCCGGCAATACGGTGGTTCAACAACCTCCCGCAAGGCTCGGTGACCCAATTCTCCGACATCAGCCACGCCTTCTTGGCTCAATTCACAACTAGGATTGTCAAAGCCAAACACCCAATCAATTTGCTAGGGGTGACACAGAGACTCGGGGAGCCGACCAGGAAGTACCTAGACCGTTTTAATGACGAGTGCTTGGAAATTGACGGTCTGACGGACTCGGTGGCAAGTTTGTGCTTGACGAACGGGCTCTCAAATGAGGACTTCAGGAAACACCTCACCACAAAGCCCGTCTGGACAATGCAAGAGATCCAGTGCGTGGCCAAAGAATACATCAATGACGAGGAAGTCAGTCGGGTTGTGGCTGCCAATAAACGGCAGCCCGCCTACAACCAAGCCCGGCACTTCGAAGGCAGAGAAAGACCAAAGGAGCACGCCAGGGACGGCGGTCCGAGTAAACCACCCAAACCGTTCCCCCGTGTTGGGAAGTTCACCAACTATACCCCCCTCACGGCATCAATCACTGAAGTTTACCAACAGATAGCAGAAAAGGGTATACTGTCGAAACCCCGACCACTGAAGGACAGGACGGGAGGAAACAAGAACCTCTACTGTGAGTATCACAAGGGTTACGGGCACAAGACCCAAGACTGCTTCGACCTAAAGGACGCCCTCGAGCAAGCTATCAGGGATGGCAAACTCGCCGACTTCTCCCACCTTATAAGGGAACCAAGGAGACGCAACCAGGACCACGATGGCGAAGACAGATCCCGACCAACAAGGCGACGACAAGAACCAGAGGGTGACGACCACGGTCTCACGGTGGTAAACGTGGTGACGGCCAGGAATATCACCCCGAGGTCAAAATCGGCGCAGAAAAAAGATGCCAAGGTCCTAGCGGTCTCCACCTCATCTGTTAGAAGTCTCAAGGGTCTCCCACCTATCTCTTTCGGCCCGGAGGACCAATGGTTTGACGAGGTGCCGGAAAGTCCGCCCATGGTCATCATGGCTAGGGTCGGAACTGGCATCGTCAAACGAATCCTGGTAGACACGGGGGCAGACTCAAATATCATGTTTCGAAACGTTTTCGATGCCCTGGGACTGAGAGATTCCGATCTGGCGACCCACCAGCACGGTGTGGTAGGGTTAGGGGACCACTTCATCAAGCCGGACGGAATCATCACGCTCCCGACCTCTGTGGGACAAGGGCAGAGACGGAGAACAGTCATGGCAGACTTTGTAATATTACGAGATTCCACGGCTTATAACATCATCCTAGGGAGAAAGACCATTAACGACCTGGGGGCAGCTATCAGTACGAAACTACTAGTGATGAAGTTCATCACCGATGACGGATCCGTGGGATCCCTCAGGGGCGACTTGGAAACGGCGGTCGCTTGCGACTACGCCAGCCTTTCTCTCAGGAAAAAATCCAAAGAAGCGTCAGGGGTCTTCCTGGCCGACCTGGATGCCAGGGTAGACGACAAACCCAGACCAGAGCCAAAAGGAGACTTGGAAAAGTTCAGAGTCGGCGAGGAGGACGATAAATTCACATTCACAAACAGAAACCTCCCCCATGAGATAAAGGAGCCTTTGATGGAAATGATCAGGGCCAATGCCGACCTCTTTGCCTGGACACCTGCTGACATGCCCGGGATAGATCCCCAGCTCATGTCGCATCACCCGGCCGTTAAGGCAGGAGCCAAACCAGTGGCCTAGAGAAGGAGAAAAATGTCGCAGGAAAGGGCGGAAGAGGTGGCCAAGCAAACGGCCAGCCTCCTAGAAGCGGGATTCATCCGGGAACTGGACTACTCGATTTAGTTGTCGAATGTAGTTCTGGTTAAAAAACACAATAGGAAATGGAGAATGTGTGTGGACTACTCTGACCTCAACAAGGCTTGTCCCAAGGACTGCTACCCCTTGCCTAATATTGATGCACTCGTCGACGCAGCGGCGGGGTACAGGTATCTAAGCTTCATGGATGCCTACTCAGGGTACAATCAGATACCGATGCACCGACCCGACGAGGAAAAAACGGCGTTCATAACGCCATGGGGCATCTATTGTTACAAGGTAATGCCCTTTGGTTTAAAAAATGCTGGGGCCACATACCAAAGGCTGATGAATAAGATATTCAGCGAACTCATGGGCAAGACAGTAGAAGTCTACGTGGATGACATACTCGCAAAGACCGCACGACCCGACGATCTTCTGAGCGACCTTAACGGCGTTTTCTCGTCCCTCCGGCAACACGGCATGAGGCTTAATCCGCTCAAATGTGCGTTCGCCATGGAGGCCGAAAAGTTCCTGGGTTTCATGATCACCCAAAGAGGAGTGGAAGCCAATCCCGAGAAGTGCCAAGCGATCCTTCAGATGAAGAGTCCGGGTTGCATCAAAGACGTCCAGAGACTTGCCGGAAGATTGACAGCTTTATCCCGTTTCCTCGGCGCATCGGCAGCAAGAGCCCTACCCTTCTTCAATCTAATGAGAAAGGGAATGACGTTCGAATGGACCCCAGCGTGCGAAGAGGCATTCAACCACTTCAAGGAAATCTTGGCGGCACCACCAGTTCTCGGGAAACCCAGGGCCGGAGAACCGCTCTACCTCTACCTGTCAGTAACCGAGGAAGCGCTTGCCGCAGTCCTCGTTACAGAAGAAGCAAAGACCCAACAGCCCGTTTACTTCATGAGCAGGGCACTCCAGGGACCAGAGCTGAGGTACAGCAAACTGAAAAGACTGGCGCTGGCGCTCCTAGTGTCCTCCCGAACGTTAAGACAATACTTCCAGAGTCACCGTATAGTCATGAGGACGGATCAGGCGATTCGACAAATACTGCAAAAACCTGACTTGGCTGGTAGGATGATGACCTGGGCCATCGAGCTCTCACAATATGACCTACAGTATGAGCCCCGACATGCAATCAAGGCCCAGGCAATGGCAGACTTTTTGGTGGAGGTAACAGGAGACCCTCCCGAAGAAACGGGCACACGGTGGAGGCTTCATGTGGACGGAGCCTCCAACCAAACGTCCGGAGGAGCATGGGTCATCTTAGAAAGCCCAACAGGGGTCATCTATGAGCAATCGACCAAGTTCGAGTTCCCAGTGTCGAACAACCAAGCAGAATATGAGGCTCTCCTGGGCGGACTAATGCTGGCTCGGGAAGTCGGGGCGACGAGGGTCGAAGTATGCAGCGACTCCCAAGTCGTCACCTCGCAGGTAAACGGAAGCTACCAAGCCCGGGACCCCCTCCTCCAAAAATACTTGGAAAAGGTTAAGGAAATGACAAGCCAGTTCCAGGAGGTCATCGTCCAGCACGTTCCAAGAGAAAGGAACACACGGGCAGACCTCCTGTCGAAGCTGGCGAGCACAAAGCCAGGATCGGGTAACCGGTCGCTCATCCAAGGCATGGTGAAGGAACCAACGGTCGCCCTCCACTTGACGAAGTCGAGCCCCTCATGGCTGGACCCCATCACCAACTTCCTGGAACTCGGCAAGTTGCCCGAAGATGAGAAAGCAGCCAAAGCTTTAAGAAGGGAGGCGGCCAGATATGCAATCATACAGGGACAACTATTCAAAAAGGGACTCAGCCAGCCCCTATTGAAGTGTTTTCACCCCGACCAAACGGACTACGTGCTTAGAGAAGTCCATGAGGGGTGTTGCGGACACCACATCGGGGGCAAAGCCCTAGCAAGGAAGCTCATCCGAGCAGGATACTACTGGCCGACAATGATGAAGGACTCAAAGGAATTTGTCAGAAAATGCACACAGTGTCAACAAAACGCCAACTTCCACAGGGCACCGGCCTCCGAGCTAAGCTCGCTAACGACTACACGACCTTTTGTACAATGGGGAATCGACCTCCTGGGACCTTTCCCGGTCGGCCCAGAACAAGTCAAATACCTCATTGTCGCCATTGACTACTATACCAAATGGGTGGAGGCTGAACCACTAGCCACGATATCGTCCTCCAACTACCGGAAGTTCATGTGGAGGCAGGTGATAACCCGTTTCGGTATCCCGGAGGTCGTTATCTCAGACAACGGGACCCAGTTCACAGACAAGAAGTTCATGGAATTCCTCTCTGGCCTAGGGATAAAGCAAAAGTTCTCCTCAATAGAACATCCCCAAACAAACGGGCAGGTAGAGGCCGCAAACAAAGTCGTCCTTCTTGGTCTAAAGAAGCGCCTAGATAGTAAGAAAGGAAACTGGGCTGACGAACTCTCCTCCGTCTTATGGTCTTACCGGACAACCGAGCAAAGCGCTACGGGGGAAACTCCCTTTCGCCTAACATACGGGGTCGATGCGGTGATACCAGTCGAAATCGGCGAACCAAGCCCCCGACTACTACTCGCGGGCATGAGCGAAGCGGTCGAGAAAGACCTGATTGAGGAAACAAGGGAGATGGCTCACCTAACAGAAACGGCGCTGAAACAAAGAATAGCCCTGCGTTACAACGCAAAAGTCCTCAAACAAGATTTCGAGGAAAGGGACCTCGTCCTGCGACGCAACGACATCGGTGTCCCGACCCCAGGGGAAGGTAAGCTGGCGGTAAATTGGGAAGGTCCCTACAGGGTAAGGGAGGTACTCGGCAAAGACGCTTACAAACTTGAAAGACTCGACGGCAAGGAAATACCCAGAACATGGAACGCAGGTAACCTAAAGAGGTTCTACTCTTGACCCACCGGCTCACCGACCAGGGAGCCTAGCCAGATAGTTGATATTTGCCCTATCCACATGTTAATTCATCTTGTTTACTTACTTTGTCAAATACTTGCCCAGCTGATGATTAATTTTCACTTGTTCAAATTTGAATTGCTCTTGTTCAAATTTTTTACTTGTTAAAATTTTCTTACTTCACATCTGTTTCACACGACTGATACCTAAAACGGCACCCCGGGATTGATCACCCCAGGAGCCAGACGGGTCATAAGCCTTAACCAATTCGACGACGACGCGACCAAATCGGTCCGAACCGTTGCCAAACGTGAAAACGGCGAGACGGGCACAAGAAATAAGCCCGCCCAGAATAAACGGTAAGACGATAACGGCAACACGACAAGACAACGAAACGAGCGTAAATCACAGCAACCAAATGAGGATAACTTATAAAGTGTCAAAATATGGAACGGACAAGCAAATTGTTCAAAACAAACAAACGACAAATACACAAAGTTACAAGGAATCACTTCCTCGGCATATCTACAACCTTGCCATCATGAATCATTTTGAAGACCCCAATAGCAGAGGTGTCGAAGTCGGGAGCCACAATCTTCATTTGAGCCTTCAAGGCATCCTCAGTCATAGTAATTGCATGCTTTCCCTGATCCTTGGTCGCCTTCAGCTTCTTTTTGAGCCCCTCAACTTCCGACCTAGCGACCTCGGCCAACGAGACAGCTTCGTCACGCTCTTTCTCCAAGGTCGCCACACGGCCCTGGGCAGAGTTCAGCTGGCCCTCCAAGGTCATCTCCCGCTCGATTAGGCGGGCCACCGACTCATCCGAAACTTTCAACTTCTCGGCAGCGGACGCCGCCTTCTCCTCCAAAACCTTGAGCTTCTCCGTCATTTCGGACAACTGACCTTGGAGCTGCTCAACTTGGACTTTGAAATCATTATTGGCTTTAACGGAGGACTCGAGCTTCCTCCGGAGAGCTTGCATCCCCGACAACTCGAACTCAGCCTTTCGGGCTATTACGGCTCCCCGGAGCGAAGTCCGATACATCCATCTAGCCTGCCCAGCCAGTTCAGTGCCAAGGAAATGTTCCTCCGTCCCGGGGATCAATTGGGAATCTATAAACCTTGTTGCATCAAAATTCCTCTCCATGATACTAAGGGCCCCCTCCGGGCTGGCTGACGACCTCCGCCTCTTGGGGGTGTGAATAAGCTCCACGTCATCATCTTCTTGGTGAGAAGCGGTTGAGTGCCCGCCAGTTGCCTCCTCGGGAACAGGGGAACCCTGATCCCCGATAGGCCTTTTCCCCGCCTTAACGGCCTCCCGAGAAGAAGCCTCACCCTAACCTTCAACCTCCACGGCCGGACCCTCTGACTTCCCGGTCTGATCCTCCGCCTCCCCAGCATCCTTCTCCATTTTCTCGTCGTCACTTTCCTCAAAAAAGGTCTTCATCAAGTTTTCAAGTCCGACCACAGTGGCAGACATTTCCACTACAACAAACAACAAACGCGTTAGTCGTCAAAACGGATAAACAAAACAACAGTAAACGCAAAGACAAGCAAACAAGACAACTCACGGATATAGCTCCTGCCGGCCTCCCGTTCACCCATAAGAAGATGAGGGTTCACGGGGTTCTTTTCAAAAATAGCAAAAAGAACGTCAGCTATTTGTTTATCTACAGGCGACAACCTTTTGTACGTCACCTTGATGAAGGAGTTCGACCCCGCCCCGAAACTCCAATACGTCGGGATAAGGCGCTCCCCCTTTAACGACAACCAAAAGGGGTGACGACCTTTGACGGGGCGAACTTTGAAATACTTGTCTTTGAAGCCATGGTAGGAGTCCTCAAAGAGGCCAAATATCTTCCTACCCTGGGCAGAACGGAAAGAGAGAAACCCCTTCCTCGCCTTCCCCTGCTTGGAAGGGTTGGTAAGGGTAAAGAAGAAGAGAAAGACGTCTACTGATACCAGCAACTCCAGGTACTCGCAAACCATCTCGAAACAGCGGATCGAAGTCCAACTGTTCGGATGGAGCTGAGAAGGGGAAACGGATATCCGGTTGAGGAGCGCCATTTGGAAATCCGAGAACGGTATCCGTACGCCGACTTGTGTGAACATGGATTTGTAAAACCAAATCCAATCGGGGACCCGAGGAGAATGGAAGTTGAGATCATAAATACGCTCGCGGGGGGCAGGAACGGAGACCTCATAGTTGGCTTCCTCGTCCGTCCCACCGCACAAGTGGCCGGCTTGCCGGAACTCGGTCAACTCTTCCAAACTCATTTGGTTGGGCGACTCCTTTATATCGTCAGTCACCCAAGCATACGGGTCGTAAGCCGCACCAGATCCAGAAGACCGGGAGACAACGCGAGGCATACCTACAGCGGGGTACCACTCCGTTAGTCTATGAGATCAGGAGCCCGAAAAAACTCAGAAACTACGCCTTTTCAACTCAATCGTGACCAAACACGGCTAAAAACTACGCTACCACATAAACCACCCAAAAACCTATCCTAGAATGGTACCCCTCCCCTAACTCACCTACCCCAACATTGAAAAACCTTTCGGCAAAAATAAACTAGCCATGCAACAAACACAGGCAGCAATCGCACAGCAGCAGGACATAGCACAGATACCAAAGGATAGAGACCGAAAAATTACCTGGAATGATGAAAGAAACTTGGACTGAAAGTTGAAGCAGGAGGGAGTTCGCACTGGAAGCTTTGGATGTTAGGGAGAGAAGGAGTTGGAAATAGCAAGAGTGGGAGGTGGATAGGGAGAAAACTGTTTAAAAACCACCGCCAGAAGCGCGAAAGGAAGCAGGGGCAAGATAGTCTTTGCGCGCGGATTTTTTCAAATCATTATGTGCATTAAATGCCCAGCGCGAAGAACGAAACGGCAAACGGATGCCACAGCAAACCAAGACACACGCGCGCAAGAGACGCGTCTCTTCCACGGTCAGCCGACCCGACGACAACGCACGAACGAAGACATCACGTGCCACCAATGGTCTTCACGGCCATCGTTGACGCGTCGGGGGCACTATTACGGCCTGACCCAAATTCACGCGGGTCAACCCGACCCGAGTTCCCTCCGGCCCGGCAATGCGTCCTCCACCCGACCCGGACACGCGTCCCGTACGGCTTGCACACAGCCGTGGGACAGCGTCCTTGTGGGTATGGGCCTGTCCACTTGAGGGGCCCACTACTGACATGTATATAAGGGGGAGACTGCCTCTCCCCCCGAGGTACGTCACATTCTTACACCACCTCCCTTCCGCCTGCACATATTCTGACAAGAGCGTCGGAGTGTCTTTGCAGGTGGCACCCCCCTCTCCATGCGAAGTGCTCGGGACCTCACACACCCTAGACCAGGAGACCACGACCAGACGAGCCTCTCCACCATCCCAAGCGTTGATCTCAGGGTCCTGACCCGAACCGTCCGGTAGCCGACCTACCGAACATTTTCCATTTGCAAAACTGAATGTGCCACACCTTTCTATTCCATTCTTTTGATATTTTGAAAATTGAGTTGATATGAATCTTTTTTATCTTATATCAATTTTCGAGGACGAAAATTTTTATAAGTGGGGTAGGGTGTAAGACTCCAAATTTTTAAAAATTAAATAATTAGTTATTTATGAGATATTATGTTTGTTGAGATTTTGTTTAAAAAAAATTATTTTACTAAAAATAATTAAATAAAATAAAATTAATTATTAAAATTTAATTTAATTATAACTTATTTTATTAATTTAAATTATTTATTAAAAATTATTTTGATAGACAACAACTAAATTTATTATTATTATTATTATTATTATTATTATTATTATTATTATTATTCAAAAGAAAAAGAAAACTTGGCCGAAGCCATTAGGGGAAACAAAAGGAAAAGAAAGATTGGCAATGTTATATATACCATGCATTAACATAATAATGACACATACACATATTCATTTCCCTTGATAAATATTTTGACACCTAACCACCATTGGCTTGCCAAATCATCATCAAATTCATTAAGCATCTTCTTTAATACATTATGGTAATCACTGAACGTTCATTTTATCAATATGAAGAGAGAGACCGAATTGCATGGTGAAACCGTGAGCTCCTCTCATTTCTTTCCTCTTCGATTTCTTTTAATTCGCAATTCCAATAAAAAATCTAATCCGATAAAAGTGTTCGTATCTTCCTTCTCTACGTGTTGGTATTACTTTTGTTCGGTAGAAGTTGACAGTGACGTAACTCTTCTTTTCTAAGAATTCGGCCAATTGGAGTTCTAGGAAACTCAGACGATTTCTGACATTTTCTTTTTCAGTAGTTCAATCAGAAAGCTTCTCCAAAATTTTCATGGATGTTGATTTCGTACGAAGGTAGGGGATTTATTTTAAAATTAACTGTTCTAATTTACGAATGTCATTGAAGTTTAGTGAGTAAATGCAAATAATTCATAAATGTCTCGTTTGATTAACTGATAAAAATAGATGAGATTGAGATTGTTGATGACTGTGAATATAATTGAATGGTGATTAATTTGGGATTATTTATTAATTTGAATATGCTGAGTTGATTATCGAAAATCTGTTGTATGAGTAATTGCTGAGTTGAGTTTGGATTATGGCCGTAATTATGACTGGTTTCGTTGTTGTGAGTGATTAACTGGGGAGATTGATTTCGGTTTGATTTGTTGGTATTGAACTAAGATTTGAAAATGATTTCTGATTTTGGAAATATTTGAAAAGAGATTGAGAATAGTTCGGTTGGGACCCGAAAAGGGTGGCAAAGTCCAAGTTTTAGGGGAGATGTTACCGAAATTTTATAAAATCTGAGATTTTATTTGAAAAGTTATTTTAGAAGATTTGAATTTGGAAAATGATATTATTTAAGTTTTATTTAGTTAAGAAAAGATTATGTATTGAGTTTTTACTCATTAAAGAAGACTTTATGTTTTGAGTTTGATTAAAGAATTACATTTTAAGGAATTATGATTCAAGGAGTTTATTAATTTTAACAAACAAGTTTGATTGTCGTCCTCCCCAAAGTGTCGAAATTCTGCCATGAGATTTACTTAATAAATGATTCTTTTTAGTCTTTCGAAAGAGGTTTAAATCTGAAATGGTTTTGGAGTTGTTGTTGGTTTTAAATAAAAATGATTTGAGTTCGGTTTGTTAAGAAGAAGAAAGAAAGGGAAAAGAGAACACGACACGTGTGATTTATGAAATGATTAAAAGGTCACGAGAGGGTGACGGAAAGTAAGTGGTTATGGTGCGGATGTGAAAATGTTAAGCCGTGGACTTTATGTGTGAATGATTGTGCGGGGATTCCCGTGTGTATGGAATGGCTTCTAGGAGAAAGTGGCACATGCTTCAGCTGGAGAATCAGTGCCTGCAAGTACTTGCAGAGGTCATGTTCGGCATACTTCAGCTGGAGAATCAGCGCCTGCAAGAAGTAGAAACTTGCAGAGGTTATGCCGCTGGAATGCCTTATCTGACTTGCGAGTCGGATTGCGTCGGGTGCGGATCAAAACCGACAAATGAGCTCATTACTTGCGATAGGACTAGACATGTATCATCATTGTTTGCACATTTGCATTTGATTGTGTGTGCTTATCTTGTCTCTCTGTGATTGTGCTATTTGTCTTATTGCTATTTGTTTGTGTGTTGATCTGTTTCTTGTGCTATTAGTTTGTGTATTGAGGTGACTAAGAATTGAGGTTGTGATTGAGATTTGTCTTGAGTTCGGAATTTAAAGAAGGTAATTAATTATATAAAGTAATAGTAAAAAGTATTTTCAAAAGGTTTGATAAAAATATAGTTTTATTGAGTAAAGTTAATTATTTGCAATTTATTTCATTACTACAGCATTCCCATTTCCTACTGAGAACGCGTGGTTTGTTCTCACCCCAAAATCTTCCACCCTTTCAGTGGCACAGGTTCGAAGACTCAGTTGCAGGCGATTATTTGTCTTATTTGAGTTAAGTTTATGTGTTGAGTCGCTTTCCTAGAATTTCCTCGCCTTTGTTAGTTAAGATTTTATTTTATATAGAGGGATAGGAGTTGTATTTGAGTTTCATTTGAATTCTTTGTATAATGTTTACTATTATTAATAAATATGTGACTAGTATTGCTTGGAGATATCTTTGATATATGATTTTAATTAGTAGAAACATAACTTTTCGGCTTTTCTTAAAAATTGAAACGCGAAGTCAAACTAAAGGCTCAATATTAAATAGTAAATACAGAGAACAGGTCAGTAACACATCACTTTTGGTACGATCATGACGTGCTAAAAGATAGGGTGTTACATAAGTTGAGACATTTTCAGACTATAATATTTATCAAACAAATAATTAATGAAACACTCATCCATACCTTCTCATTTTGAGTACATTTATACATAAAAAAAGTTGAAATAGCAAAAGCGATAAAAATAATTATTTTTATAATTTAGTGTGGTTATCTATATATAGAAGACCAAAAGACTATAATTATCTAACAAAATTAATTTTATTTATTGCATTCAATTTGAATAGTTAAAAAATTATCTTATTTTAATTTAGTCCTTAATTTACATGATTTAAATTTAGCTTAATAAATATGATTTGATTTAATTATTAGTAAAAAATATCTTGAGAACCTAGGGCAAATCACTATATTAAGCCAAGGAAAACAAAATTTTTCACAAATCCGCCAAACCAAAATCTGGTTCATGAATCCATCAATGCACATTTCTATATAGTTCGAACCAGGTCAATTCGAATTCAAACTACATGTAATTCGAATCAATGTGATTCGAACTATGTACACACGCATACACCCACTAATTCAAATCAACATGATTCGAATTACACACAGTAATTCGATTCAGGATGATTCAAATTACACCCACGCACGCGTTCTCAAGTAATTCGAATTTGACTGATTCGAATTATTCATGGTATAATTTGAATTATGCTGTTAAAATATTAATAATTTATTAAAAAATTTTAATAAAAAATGTAATAATTTAAAAATTAAAAAAATATATATTTTATTTCATACATTAAAAAAAAGCTAACAAAATATTTAATTACGAGACTTCTTTAAAATATTAATGAGTTATCAATTTGATTTTTATACAATACTCTTTTGTCCATTTTTAATAGCTCATGAATATTTTTTAATAAATTTATTTAAATTATACTACAAAAAATATTTTATTCTATGCAAAATAATTTTAAAAAATGACTTAAAAAATATTATGAGTACTATAAAAATTTGTAATGTTCTAATGATTAGGTAAATACATGCATGTACTCAAATTTTAAATAAAATACTCTACATAGTCAATAATAATTTAGAAATTAAAGAAAATATTTTATTCCATACAAAACAATTAAAAAATATATTTTATTCTATACAAAATAATTTAAAAAATGGCTTAAAAGATGTTATGAGTATTATAAAAGTTTGTAATATTCTAGTGATTTAAGTAAATATATGATAAAAATATATTTTTTTAATTTCTAAATTATTATTTACTATGTAGAGTATTTCTTTAATGTCCTAAGTCATTAGGACATTACAAATTTTTATAGTACTCCTAACATCTTTTAAGCCATTTTTTAAATCATTTTGCATAGAATAAAATATTTTTTTGTGGTATAATTTAAATAAATTTATTAAAAAATATTCATGATAATTTTTTAAGAAAATTATTTAAATTATATGGTGAGATATTACATGATTCGAATTACCATTAGGAAGTTCGAATCACTCTGATTCAAATTATACAATGAGTATGTAGAGTATTTTAAATTATTATTGACTATGTAGAGTATTTTATTTAAAATTTGAGTACATGCATATATTTACCTAAGTCATTAGAACATTACAAATTTTTATAGTACTCCTAACATTTTTTAAGCCATTTTTTTAAAATTATTTTGCATAGAATAAAATATTTTTTGTAGTATAATTTAAATAAATTTATTAAAAAAATTTGTTAAAAAATATTCATGAGCTATTAAAAATGGACAAAAGAGTATTATATTGCATTCGAATTGATAGCTCATTAATATTTTAAAGAAGTCTCATAATTAAATATTTTGTTAGCTTTTTTTAATGTATGAAATAAAATATATCTTAAAATTTTTTTTAATAAATTATTAATTTTTTAACAGCATAATTCAAATTATACCATGAATAATTTGATTTTTTTAAATGAATAATTCAAATTATACTATGAATAATTTTTTTAATTAATTATTAATGTGTGGGTGTAATTCGAATTACCCTGATTCGAATTAGTGGGTGTGTGCGTGTGTATATAGTTCGAATCACATTGATTCGAATTACATGTAGTTTGAGTTCGAATTGACCTAGTTCGAACTATATAAAAATGTGTATTGGTGGATTCATGAACTAGATTTTGGTTTGGCGAATTTGTGTAAATATTTTCTCCCCTTGGTTTATATCAGTGATTTGCCCTATCTTATTCATAGATTTATTATTTTAATAATTAATTAATTAATTTAATCTAATTAATTAATACAGATAATTAGTATAATTAATTTTATTTAATAAATTAAAAAAATAAATTAAAAAATACTAATAGAATATTAAAAGAAATAAATTAAAAAATACTACCAAATTAAATTGATATAAATTATAATAAATTAAATGATATTTAAATATCTAATCAAATTAGTTAGTTGATATAGTTAATTTATCATAATAAATTATATTTAATGAGTTAAAAGAAACAAATTGCTAAACACTTTCATAAACATGTCACGTCAACTCCATCATTAAGTGCAGAAATCTGATTTTTATATAATAAAATAGATAAAATAGATAATAAATAGAATATATGAGAATATGATATGTGACCTATTTTAATTATGAAATTGGTATTATATGATAGATTTCTACTTCGAAATTTCAGCATATTAATATTTTGTATTTTTATGTCTCAATTTTAGACTATCACAAATATTAGTTACTCTCCAATAATAACAATATTTTTAAAAAAATAAACATAATTAAATAATTTTAAAATTATATAATAATTTTTAAAATAACAAAATAATTATACAATTACCTAAAATATAATATTTATATGATAACTGAAATTTAATTGTCAATATAAAAGTAACATATAATATCATTTTGTAATCAAATAAGTGTTTAATCAAAGAATTGAATATTTATATAATAATATGACAAAATAAATTAAAGTTTGAGTTTAACCATAACAAGCGCTCAAGTTTAAATTTTCATAAATTAATTTATTTTTGTTAAAGTGAATTGCGCAAAAAAAAATTCATAAAAAATTCATATATTAAAGTAGAAAATAATTTACTAATTAAAAAAATTATTCTTAAAAGTCGAATATGCAGGTAAAAGATAAATTATAACTTGCAAAAATTATCTCTAGAATTTATTATAATAAACCATAAAACTGTAAAAATTATGTATTTATATAAATTAAATTATATTAAATTATAATATATCTAGATATTTAATCAACCTAATTAATTAGTTTGTAACTGATTTAATTTAATAATTTAAAAAAATTGAATAACCCTTTTTAGAAATATACCAATCTAAATAATATATATTGAAGATAAGAAATATTTAATTAAATTATATAATACAACATTCTATTCCTAAAAATTTGTTTTATAGCAGATCTGATACTAAAATATTAATCATCATCTGTGGTATAATCTAATTTCACAATTATTTAAATGTTGTTTTTATGAAAAAATCGCATTATTTATTTTAAAAAAAATATTTACTCACTATTGTAATTTAAATAGAATATAAAATAGATATTAAACCAATTTCTTTTAATAATTACTCAGTCACAAATATCCATCAAAGGACATGAGATTTAAGAGCATATAAAGTAAATATAATACCTACAACTTTTACACTATTACGATAAAATGATTATCATAAGTCTTTTTAGCATAAATTAAACAGAACATATAATAATAAAGAAACAATCAAATCCAAAAAAGTTATAGAACACCTATCATATACTATGATTGTTAGTGTTGAGGAAGTTTTAACCATTTATTCTTTTATTAGCTGTCTTTTTATCTACTCTGCACTTTATCTACGAATATGTTAAGAACTAAACCTATGCTTCAATTTTTTAAAATTTCATATATTCTTGCCAAATACAATATTATTATGTCTTTTTTCTTTATAGAAATTATTGAACGAAAGAACCGTTGGTAAAAAGATAAGGTTCTCTTATAATATATATATATATATATATATATATATATATATATATATATATATATATGACTTTTTATGATAATAAAATAAAAATGAAAAGTATGAAATAATATTGTGTACATTTAAGTTCATTTTAATCTTTTTTAATAACCAAATTTGTCATATCGTAATTGATAAACAATGAGAGTTAATACGGATTGAATATGTTTTGAGTATGCTATACATTTTATAATTTTGTATAAAACAATATTAGTTTTAATTTATATATTTATTATTGGGTATTAAAAATAAAAAATATTTATATTGTTAGCATTTTTCAAACCTTCCTCAACTCTTACCGTGATTGTGCCTAAAAGATCACCTACCTCATTGGAAATAAATATAATCCAATCAATTTTCATCTGATAGTGCTATACATTCGCATAATTATAGGTGAATTAACTTTAGCGAGATAATAATATGGTATTTAGTTACTACATAAGTATTTTTATATATAGAATTATCAATCAATTATGTATAGCTTATGATGAAAATAATACAACATGGATATTGTTTGTTAGGTAAAAGATAACAGATTGACAAAGAAAATTAATTACAATGGGTATATTCATTTTAAAAAATATTTTTCTATGTAATACTATAAAAAATATCATGGTCACCCTGAATTATTAGAGGTTACACTTCCATCGACAGTAGAATGCCTAAGTTGAGACATTTTTAGACTATAATATTTATCAAACAAATAATTAATTTTATACATAAAAAAAAAGTTGAAATAGCAAAAGCGATAGAAATAATGATTTTTATAATTTTGTGTGGTTATCTATATATAGAAGACCAAAAGACCATAATTATCTAACAAAATTAATTTTATTTATTGCATTCAATTTGAATAATTAAAAAATTATCTTATTTTAATTTAGTCCTTCATTCACATGATTTAAATTTAGCTTAATAAATATGATATGATTTAATTATTAGTGAAAAATATCTCAAGAACCTATTTTATTCATAGATTTATTATTTTAATAATTAATTAATTAATCTAATCTAATTAATTAATACAGATAAATAGTATAATTAATTTTATTTAATAAATTAAAAAATACTAATAGAATTTTAAAAGAAATAAATTAAAAAATACTACCAAATTAAATTGATATAAATTATAATAAATTATGTGATATTTAAATATCTAATCAAATTAATTAGTTGATATAGTTAATTTATCATAATAAATTATATTTAATGAGTTAAAAGAAACAAAGTGCTAAACACTCTCATAAACATGTCACGTCAACTCCATCATTAAGCGCAGAAACCTGATTTTTATATAATAGAATAGATAATAAATAGAATATATGAGAATATGATATATGACCTATTTTAATTATGAAATTGGTATTATATGATAGATTTTTTCTGAATTCTTATTGCTTGTTCGTTGCGAATTTTTACGTAATTACTTAATAATTTTCGCTTATGAAACTATCAATTACCTAATATTATGATTTAATTAATAAAAATGATGACATTAATATTTTTTCATAAGTCTTGTTATTATTTATAGTTAGAAAATAGCCATAAATAAATTTATTTCTTTAATAAATGTTAATTTTGTCGTCAAATTTTATATTACCTTTAAAATTTTAGCATAATTGAGTCTAATTTCTACATTTTGAAATGAATTTATACGAAAAAATTAATATGTAAATGACATTATTATTACAAAATTATTTTTTTAGTATAATTAGTGGTGCTTATTTGAACCATTAAATTTAACTTCTAAGGATATTAAAGTCAACCTATTTTATTATCTTGTGCATTCAAAGAATTTACATGACTGACATAAAAATATAACAATTGAAAAAAAAAATCATTACAATGGGTATATTCATTTTAACAAATATTCTAATATCTAATACTGTAAAAAAAATACATTCCCCACTTTGAATTGCTACAGGTCAACTTCTACCCACAGTAGTAAAATGTCTAAATTGAGATATATTCATCAAACAAACAATCAATAAAACACTCATCCGTACTTTCTCATTTTGGGTACATTTATATATAAAATAAATTATACATAAAGAAAAAAAAGAAGAAAAGAAGAGTTGAAAATTTGAAATAGCAAGAGCGATAAAAATCATGATTCTTATAATTTTGTGTGGCCATCTATATATAGTGGACCAGACAACTATCATTATCTAACAAAATTAATTTGTATTTATTGCACTCAACTTGAATAAGTAAGAAATTATCTTATTTTAATTTAGTCATTAATTCACATAATTTAAATTTAGCTCAATATATATGATTTGATTTGATTTAATTATTAGTTGAAAATATCTCAATTGCCTATTTTATTCATAGATTTATTATTTTAATGACTAATAAATTAATCAAATTAATTAATTAGTACACACAATAAATTTAGTTTAATAAATTAAAAGAAATAAATTAAAAAATACTAACAGAATATTAAAATAAATAATTTAAAAAATATTACTAAATCAAATTGATATAAATTATAATAAATCATATATCTAATCAAATCAATTAGTTGATATAGTTAGTTTATCGTAATAACTTGTATTTAATGAGTTAAAAGAAATAAATCAGAAAACACTATCAGAAGCATACCACGTCAGCTCTATCATTAAGTGCAGAAATCTGATTTTTATATAATAGAATAGATAGATAGCTAACAAACAACTCTAAAACAACGCTTTTTCCCCTAAGCGAGCAATGAATATAATAATTTTGCTGTGGTGGTTGAGCAAATAATATTAAAGAATAGGGTAAAATATACTATTTAATTTGTTTTTAAAAATTACGATTTTTTTTAATATTCATAATATTTAATTTTATTTCTAATATCTTTAATTTTATCTTTAATATTTTTTATTTGTATAATAAAAACTATTATTAAATATTTTTTATTTTATCGTTAATATTTTAAATAAATTTAACGTCCAAAGATAATTTTAACATAAATTAAAAATTTTAAAAATTAAATTAAATATTAAAAATATTTTTAAAAAAATTATATATAAAATTTTTTTATTAATTAAATTCAACCAAATTATTCTAACATAATAAAAAAATTAGCATTATTCAAAGTCATATTATCAAAGCTAAGGGCCTTGGACAAATGTTGACAGATTGCCATGAACAATGTCGTAAAAAATATTTACAAAATCATGATAAATTGAAAGAGTGCTATTTAAAATGTTGTATCACATACTACGATGAATAGGGTTAAGAGTGAGTCAAGCTAATTCATAAGTTAGTTCATCGATTCATTAATAGTTTAATAAGCTGCACTCGTGAGCTGGTAAGCCAAGTTTAAATTTGAAATTGAGCTCATAAATTAAATGAGTTGAGCTTGAATTTGGATAAACTCAACTCATTAGCTCGTGAGCTCGCTCGATTATATATATAATATTAAAAGTATAGATTAAATAATATAGGATATGTGTGTTAATAATTTAATATATATATAATAATAATATATAATTTTACATATATATTAATGTTCTTAATTATTTAAAATTTTATAGTAATTTTTTATATATAATTTTGATGTAGGAGATAAATAAAAAATTTATAATTGATAGATAGATAATATATAAAATTTATCTTTTTTTAATATTTGTTTAATATATATATATATATATATAATTTATTGATATAAAATTATAGATTATGTTTCTATTATTTGAGCTAATTCGTGAACTTTTATTGAGTCGAACTTAAACTTACGAAATAGACTCAATTGTTAATGAGTCGAGTTATGAGCCAAACTTAATTTTTATGAGTCGAACTTAAGTTTAGTCTAACTCGACTCAATTCGGCTCACTTCTAGCCCTAATTATGTGTGAGAAACGTTATTCAGGTCGGCATCATAAGTTGAATGTGTGCAAGAACTTATGTCATGCTTGCTGGGTTAGTCCAGTACCGGTAATTATTGTGGTTTTTGTTGCTTTTTTTAGTTTAAACAATGAGCCGAATTATGAGTTAATTATTTTGCGATCAATATAAATTAATTTTATTTAAAAAATTGTTTCCATATTTTTATATTTATCATCTCCGTTCTCACCTCTTTTTTCTCCTTAATACCGCATCTTCATTTTTTGTCCCCAACCACCTATAGTTACGTTTGTTGCTGCAGATTATCACTATCTGATAGTTAATTAAAGGTGTTCAAAATCGATCCAGACCGAATTAAACCGACCAATCGAACTGAAAAAATCGAAAATCGAACAAACCGAAAACAAAAAAAAACCGAAAAAACATGTTTTGCTGTTTTTGTTGCGGTTTGGTTCGGTTTTTGGTTCTAATATTGAAAACCTTAACCGAACCGAACCGAACCGAAAAGATAAAAAACCCTAAAAAAAACCAAGCCCACCCCCACCCCACCCCCAAATGCACGTAACTTAGCCTACCCCAGCAATCCCCAAGCCCCACCCCCAAACAAAGAACGTAACCTAGCCGCTCTCTCCCTAGGTCTCAGCACAGCCTCGCTCTCTGCACCTCTCAGCACCGGCGAGGGTCTGTTCCTCCCACCACCTCGCCGCGCCGCCGACCTTCCTCGCAGCGTCGCCCTTCCACTCCACCCTTACCCCCTTACCCCCACACCCCACCCCCAAACGAACGTGACCTAACCTAACCCCCTTACCCCCACACCCTACCCCCAAACGAAATCTAGCCAGTAGCCACTCTCTTCTCACACTCTCGCTCTCTGCACTCTCGAGGCCTGCGGCAAACCCACCTAGCGCCGGCGAGACCGTTCCACCCACCACCTTGCAGCGCTGCCGAACTCTCCCCCCTAGCGCCTCCGAACCTTCCTCCCACTGCTCCCAGGACCTCCTCGCGGACAGAGCACAACGAAGCCCCAACCCCAGCCAGCAGTGAGCAGCCCAGCACCACCCTCGCACCCAGCAGTAGCACAGCACCACCCACTCACCTAGCACAGCACCACGCCACCACCCAGCAGTGTTTTTGGCCACCCACAACTTAGCACCTCCCACCCAGCCACCGATTCAAGTCAGATATGGAGCCGGAGCCACCAAGTCAGGTATGTAATTTGACTAATTTCTGTTTTGAATTACTGAAAGTGCTTCTGTTTGTATTGTTGGTAGCTTGGTATTGTCGGAAAAATAATATAATCTGCTTTTGGTTATTATTAGTTTTTTTGGAAGAATAATATAAAATAAAAAGAAACTTTTGAAGTGATTTAGTATGAAATCAGATAAACTGGTTTTGGATCTTGATAGGAAGATATTGAAATTAGATTTGAAGCAGATTTGAAGAATTAAATTTGGAGCAGATTTGAAATCAGTGTATTGTTGCTGATTGCTGGTTGAATTACTTTTGATGAATTACTTTATTGTTGGTATTATTGCTGGTTGCTGGTTTTGTTGCTGGTTTTGTTGCTTATTGTTGCTGCCTTGCTGGTTTTTAATTTATTTGTTGTTGTGTTTTTGCTGGTTTTTAATTTATTTGTTGTTGTTGACAAGTATGGAGCTTTCAGGATCTTTATCTCCTTTAGTATGAAATCAGATTTGAAATCAGATAAACTGGTTTTGGATCTTGATAGGAAGATATTAAAATTAGATTTGAAGCAGATTTGAAGAATTAAATTTGGAGCAGATTTGAAATCAGTGTATTGTTGCTGATTGCTGGTTGAATTACTTTTGATGAATTACTTTGTTGTTGGTATTATTGCTGGTTGCTGGTTTTGTTGCTGATTGTTGCTGGTTTTTAATTTATTTGTTGTTGTGTTTTTGCTGGTTTTTAATTTATTTGTTGTTGTTGACAAGTATGGAGCTTTCAGGATCTTTATCTCCTTTTGTTGCCAATATGACAGCTCTGACTAATATGTAAGTGCTTAACTCTAAATCTCAGTTCATTGACTCTGATATTTACAAGTTCTAATTGGAAAACCATTGCTTTTTTGTAGCTGGCTTGGGAATAACAGTTTGTCAGGGCACATTCCTGACCTAGGTTCACTAACACTGTTAGAAATATTGTAAGTAACTCATTTTGTATGCAATTCCATGATCTAAATGTTTGAAATCAAAGAACTTTGATGTATTCATGCCATGAAACTCACTATTTGGATATTATTATTGTATATAAAGGCACTTGGAAGACAATCAATTCGACGGAGAGATTCCTTCATCCCTAGGGAACATAAGCACTTTGCATAAAGTGTAAACTCTGTCCTCTTTATACAAGAGAATTAAACTGGTTTTTTGTGCTGTTTCTTGAATCCTGAGTAGATATTTAAGTCAGCCCTGTACAACTACGTTGTTTACATGAGTGTGGCCCAAAAATAGTACAATTTATTTGAATTCCTTTTGCCGATAAATTTAATTGGATCAAGACTTTGTTACCTAATGTGTATTTGTGTTTGTCGATTTCAATTTTATGACTTTGTGACATAGCTTGGCAGTATTTTTTTTGAATTGATTGAAAAACCGAACAAACCGAACCAAACCAAACCGATTTTAATGGTTTGGTTTGGTTCGGATGGTCTTGAGAAAAAACCGAACCAAACCGAACCGCAGTTTAATTAAACGATTGGATCGGATGACTTTTCTCTCAAAAACCGAACCAAACTGCACCGCGAACACTTCTATAGTTAACTATTTTAAATTCTAAATTTTACTTTTTAAATATTAAATTTTATATTTTAAATTTTAAAAAAATTAAAATTAAAAATATTTTTATAATAAAAAATATTGCATAATATTAATTAAAAGTTAATTTTTTATTATTCTTATTTTTTTAATTCAATATTTGATGTCTTAATTTTCCCACTTCTTTATGAATATCCAAAAATCAATAGACTAACAAAAAATATATAAAGTATTGTATTCGATTCTTTTCTAAATGAATGGAATCTTCCTTTGATAATTAATTATTATTTAAGTGCCACATCTTTAATATTATTATAAACAATTATAATTAAAAATAAAATAACAAATTAATGGTCATCTTAACAAAAGTGACACTTGAATAACTAATTTTAAAATAGTAATATTTGGATAATAAATTTTAAAAAATATGGTACATTAACAAAACAAATTCAATATTGTCTGAGTGAAATTTTATCAAATATTTCTTTTTTTTAAAAAAATAAAAAAATGATTATTATCCACTTATGTTCTAATTTTATGCATTTAAACAGTCACCGTTGATTTGGTTTAGGACCCCACACACTTTTACCGTTGATTTTATACATGAAATGAAGTTATAAACTTATAATCTCAAAGTACTGCTAGTCGAAAATAATTTATTTCCAAAGAAGTAGCATTTGAGAGTCAATAGACGTGTGTTTTTGTGTGTTTTTTAAAGAGAAGTTAATATCGAAGGAGAGTCCTTTGGCAAAGAAAATCGAGCAAGAATCAGTCATGACCAGTCAATAAGCTTATCAACATGTTGAACCGAAAATTTCAAGATTTGAGGGTTTTTTTTTTTTTTTAACGTTACCTCTGTCCAGCGAAAGAATCGGGAATGGTTACCTATGGATTAGCAAACGTGAGAATTACACTTTAATCTGATTGGTCAAGGATTTTTATAAATAGGAGAATGCTCGAAGGTACAAGAGTTGGAACTTTGTTTCAGAAATTACTCACGCACACTCACATCCCAGCGAATTTCTGAGTCTGCTTCAAGTCAATTTTCTGTAGGATTCCTTCCACTTATTTTTACTTTTCATTTACATTTTCTGCAAACTTTACTTTTCAAGCAAGTTTATTTTTAAGCAACATTTAATATTCTTGTCCAATTTACACTTCAGCACTTTTATTTTTTCATTTCAAAAGTCCTTTGATTCAATCGAAGGCATTTCACTACTTTATTTAAATTTAATGCAAATCATTTCAAGTTCGGTTAATTTATTTTCAAAGTCTTTATTTACTACTTTCAGATTTCCTTAAGTTTTTGTCCGATCGAAAGGTCTTTGATGCACTTTGAAAAAATTGGTACTCGCAAAGAGGAGTATGTTTCGCTCCCAAACCATTAGATATCGAACACTTTTTTGATTTACTAAAAATTGACAAAACAAATTGGCACGCCCAGTGGAACAATTTTAAAATTAAGTGTGTCAAATGATTAGTCATAGTGTATGCGATTAAGAAGTGGAAGGATTGTACGCATGACGAATGAAGTTTCGAATGCTAATGGTGGTTCATCCACAAATGATAGTGCACCAGTAGGTGCCCAACCTTCGGACATTACTTCACATTCGGAAGGTGTGGTAGTAAGTGAAAGTGTAGTGGTTACCAGTGTACAGGCAAGAAATAGTGTACGTAATACTCGCCCACGTGGTAATTCAATACCAACACAACCTCAAGTAACCGATGGTTGGCTTTCTTATGGCCTTCCTCTAGGATATAAGCCACCAATAAGTGGCTTTGTCTAACACCCTACCACACAGTTTTATGCTTAAGTCGTAAAATAGAAGTGGTGTGGTATTACGACCTTTAATATATATATATATATTCATATAATACTTAAAAGAATATAATATACGAGGAGTCTTGAAAGATAGGTAACACAAAATCGCAAAATTAAAAGTGCAACGCTCAAGAATATGGATAACTTACGCATGAAGAAAACTAAAGTACACTATCATATATATGTAAATAACAAGAGTAGATAGTCAAGGTACAAAATATCAAGCTCTGAACTCAGCCTGCGAAACTAAGGCTGGCCAGAAAATAGTCATATATATATATATATATATATATATACACACACACACACACACATATAGGGAACCATAACCCAAAATACATAAAAGTAACATTATCTCTCCATAAACCTCTAGGAGGTACAAAAGTAAAAGATATATATACATAAGGAGAGTTCTATACATGAGCATATATCTAAACAAAACAAAATATAATATCCCCCAAAAGATCCACTTCGCTGCAGAGAACTTCAGACGTCTAGCGAGGGGCCTCTCGACTTGCATCTGAAAAACACAAATATCCGTATGGAATGAGAACCGGGGGTTCTCAGGATGGTAAAGGTGTCGCATACATAAGATATAAGGTCCTGAGAAAGCCAGAGGCAATCCTAGAACGCCGACACTCAAATTATAAATCTTAAATAACTAAAATAGAAAACCATAAAATCAAGGTGGTTCTCTAAGGTTCTTAAACTTAACCAAGTTCTAACTAAAACCCTCAACTATTCCCCCTTCCTCCACCATCCTCCAAAACACCTGTAGATCCACACAAAAAAATAAAGCAGACAAAGCAAACACAAGTAAAATACAGATACAGCAGGTAGTAAATATAGCAGGTAAGTATAATAATCACATAGGCAAGCCCAATTAATGCACAATCAAACAAAGCACACATATGCATATACTATAAGAAAAAGCAATATTTGTAACAAAAAAATTATTACAAAAAATTGAAATTTTGAAACAGAAGGATTTTATAACAAAAAAAAGCGTTGTTGCAGTATGTCCCTTTACAAAAAGTTTTTGTAACAAAAAATAGAACTGTTACAATTCAAAATAATATTTTGTAACAAATTTTTCTGATGCAAAAAAACAAAAGTCGTTACAAAAGTGATAACAAATTTTGATCTTCAAAATATTTTTGGTGACAATATATTTTTTCCTATCATAAAATTTTGTTACAAAATATAACTTGATTTTGTAACATTTTTCATCTTTAGTTACAAAACACTATTTATTTTGTAATAATTTTTTTAATACAAATTACACACATAATTTGCCAAATTATATTATTTTTTAATTAATTAATATATTAACTAATTTACTCAGCAATGCAATATTTATATAATATATAATAACATAGATAGTTCAAATATCTTTCATTTAACTAAGATTATTTTATAAATCTTCAACATATAAACTTTAAACTTTAAAGTACAAACTAACAAGACACATTGAAGAACTCTAATGAACTAGATAGATACATAGGACAAGAAAAATAAGGAATTATAAATCTCCAAAATGTAAACTACAAATTACAAATTCCATCATGTTCATACAGCTTCTTTCTCATGGAGAAGCTTCTAATAAGTGCCACACAAGTGCCACACACCTGAAAAGACCACCAACCAAAAACTACTAGATTAAGAAACAAGATTTTTTTTCCTTTAAAAATGCACAGGAAGAACAAAAATTATACTCGTATTATTCAATAATGAATACGAACTCTAAAATTCTTACCATGTCATTTTCCAACTCTTTTTCAGTTGAACAACATACTCAGCAATTCTTTTGATGGGTTCCACCTATCGATGTAACAATTGAAGAGTAGAGTTTAGACCTTGACAAAACAATTTATTAAAAAAAATCTGCATAATCTCACACTATATGATGTATGTCTATCCTACTGGCCGTAAGCTCATGTGTTGGTTATATCGCCAGAACCGACACATCCGATAGCTAACCCGGATATCATCTTTCTGACATGCCTCCACACTCTTGGGATACAGTGTCCGTCACACTCTCGGGATATAGTGCCCGTCACACTCATAGGATATAGTGCCAGTCGCATTTCCTAGGACAAAGTGTTCCCACGATCTAGGGATATAGCGCCCGCTACCCTCTCGGGATATAGTGCCCGTCACACTAATAGGATATAATGCCCGACACACTTTCCAGGGTAAGGTTCTCCCACACTCTTGGGATATAGCGTCCGCCATGCTCTCGAAATATAGTGCCCGTCACACTCATGGGATATAATGTTTGACACATATTACAACAAAGAGACCTCATACATTTTTATCATGAACAAAATATCAATCATCATATTCATTCACAATCATTCGTATTTATTCACTAATATCAATATGACTAAATATTCATTAATTGCACAATACTTTCATATTTTTCAACCATGATTCATCATACTTTCAAGCTTTCTTATCTTCCAAGCTACCATCCCTTCCTAACTTCACCTCATCACTAAGTATACAACTAAGGTTTAGGGGCTAAAAGAGTAAAAATAGAGGTTTAGAGGTTTAAAATCATGATTAAAACACTAAAATCACCTTTTTGATGAAAAACAGGTCCCCGCGTATGCGGACCATATCACGCGTACGCAGGAATTCATTTTCCTTTAGCTCGCGTATGCATCCCCTGTCCACGTATGCGAGTACAGTGGACAGTAGCGAATGTTCACGTACGCAGCCGTATCCCCGCATACGCGAGTGCCTTCTTGGGCCCATGATGCGTACACAGAGCCTACCTGCGTACGCATGTACTTCAAACAAAAATACACAGCCGCGTATACAGGGGTACGCGTACGCAGATAATGCAGAAAACCCAAAATCTGTTTAAGTGTCAGAATTTCCATTTTGCACACCAAACTTTCGACTCGCATAACTTCTTTGTTTCAAAACGTTTTTCATCCGTTCTTCGAACGGTGTAAACTTCACAAACTCAATTTTTATATGAAATAAATTTGGAAGAGTTTGGGGGTCCAGAAGCTGAGTTATGGCTCACTGATATTTGGCCAAAAATTAGATTTTTACAAAATCTTCCAAACATCTATTTTCACAAAACATAACTCATTACCCACATCAATACAATTGAACCCTGCACCAAAACATACCAAGCACAGCCATCACAGTCCATATTCTATCACAACCAGCCTTATCCCAAGGTAAATTACTTCAATCCAAGATTCTCAATTATACCCATAAAATTACCAATTATTCAACACTTATATATCCTTTGTCATCATTACCATTTATCATCAACCAAGACATCATTTATCAATCATTTTTCATCAACAAAAATGACATTTGTGTCATGAATCATTAATCCCATCAAACATCATCAAATATCCATGTAATGTCCACTAAAATTACTAAACATGTTCCAAAGTCATGATTCAACTTACCCTGGGTCATCTAGCCTAAGTTTTCACAAGACATTATATATTAAATACAAGAAACCAAAACCATACCTTGGCCGATTTTCTTGTATCACCTAAAGACACCACCAAAAGGCACAAAACTCAGCCCCAAGGGTTCAAAATCTCCAAAGCAATGACACCTAAAGCTCCACCAAGTCTCCAATGTTCACAATCAAGCTCTAATTTACACATATATATACTACCTAATCCACATTACCACATTCAAATATAACAACTTAATATCCAAACACAATAAACAAAGAATTCTAATAGGGTTCAAGAATTCTCACCTTAGCCAAGTACCAATGAAGCAAGGTTAAGCGTTTCCCTCAAGCTAATTGGATCCTATAATATCAAAGAACTCAAAAAATCTCAACAACAACAACATAAAATTTAGAATTGGGGAAGAGAGAGTTGGAGCTAGAAATGTGGCTTCCTTACCAAATTTCTTACCGGCTTTGTAGTGCTAGTCACTATAGACGCGTGGCTGCAAACAGTGCGACGATCGGATCTCCGGATCAAAAGTTATCTTGGTTTGAAGATCAAACTAGGTTTTGAGAATCTCCTTTCTCCTCCAAATGTGTTTCAACTATTTAAGTGTGTGCACGGAGGAGAAGTGAGCTAAATCTCATGTCTTAAGTATATTGGGCTGGGACTTCGGCCCAATACGGGTCCGATTTGCCCGGTTTGGCCCAATCTTAGGCCAAATTCTTTAAAATTAGTATCAAAATTCTTATTTTAATTAGCTCAATCTTATTAAACTATCAAATTAATATTTCTAATCTTTTTAAATAATAATTAATTTATGAATTAATTATCTACTAATTTTACGAATTTTACATCTTACTCCCCTAAGAAAAATTTTTCTCCTAAAAAATATCGTTCGCTGTAGGAGTTTGCGAGAGTGATTCTTTTCTTTGCTCAGTGCATAGTTCTTCGACACTCAACCAATTCTTACAAAGGCTTGTCATCCCCAAGACCTCTTCCTTATCCAATTAACCCTAATGCCTTTCACACTCATTGCGTTCCCGTTACCATACTCTGATTCATTTTTTTTAAGAGATTGGCTATTCGTTCCATGCCAAGTAAAGTTAGGTATGAATAATGTCCTATACGGCACAATCAGGTTTAGTTTAGATTTGAAACTTTGTCTCCTAGTTTGTTCTTTCTACCTTATGTATGAACAAAAGATATTTTCCTATGTTCTATAGCGTAATTTAAAATTCAGTTGTCAGGTTCACGGTTACCTCTGCCCTGTTGTGACTAACCAGCGTCCTAAGTCCTTCCTCGTGGACAGTATCGGGAGATATGCCCTAACTCGCCACAATGGTAACATGACCCTGGCCCATTCCTACGACACTTGTCGGGACGATAGTTTCCATTCCTCTTGAACTCCTGCCCCCTTGGTGCCAAATTCTGATTGTAGTCTCTCCGGTGGAACTCCCGGTTATCATTCTCTGCCTCAGCAGCCTTTCTCACATATTCTTCAACAACTCCGCTCTTATTCACAAGCTTAGAAAAAACCTTAATCTCCATCAGTTCAACAGAGCTCAGAATATCACTCAGAAGTCCTCCCTTGTACTTCCACTCCTTAAAATCTCCAGGAACACCCTGACAGATTTGGGAAAACCGGCACAGTTCCTCAAATTTGTTCGTATATTCAGTCACTGACATTGGACCCTTCTTCAACTAAAGTAATTCAAGCTCCTTGGCATTTCTTACCGAGCTAGGGAAATACTTCCAGTAGAACTCCGTTCGAAACACCTCCCAAGGTATCACGGTGTTGTCTGGTTGTAGAATATTTCGAGTCCCCTGCCACCAGTAATGTGCCTCACCCATCAATTGATAAGCTGCAAAATTCACCCATTGCTCTTTAGGAACCTGCTACGCTTGTAAGGCCCTCTCCATTGCCTGGAACCAATTGTCGGCCTTAGTGGGGTTCGTAGCTCCTCGGAAGGTCATAGGATGCACCTTCAGAAAAGTTGACAATGGCATCGGCCCATCATCCCCGTTACTGCCATTTCCATTGATGACTTGATTTCCTAAGGCAGCAGTCATGGCCTGCATAGCCGCAGCCATGTTCTCCAAGGAATCCATGAAGTATGCAGGGTTGTTGGCATTCATCTCGTGTTCCTCATTTCGATTCTTACCTCTTCCTCAATCGCGACCGCGTCCACGAGTTGCCATATGGTCCCTGTTCACACCAAACAAGTGATATCAAAGTGATCAATCTCAATATCGTAAGTCTAGTGCTTCAAAGTCCCAATGCATGCTCATGAACATTCATGCCACATATATCAGTTAGATATCCTAATTTAGCATGTACAGACACCCAGAGTATGCCCAGAAGCATAGTCAGTCTATTCCCAGGCTCTATGGGAATGAACTGCTCTGATACCATAATGTAACACACTACCACACAGAGCTTTATGCTTAAGTCGTAAAACAGAGGTGGTGTGGTATTACGATCTCTAAAATAATATATATATATATATATATATATATATATATATATATTACTTGAAAGAATATAATATACGAGGAGCCTTGAAGGATAGGTAAAACAAAATCGCAAAATTAAAAGCGCAACGCTCAAGAATAAGGACAACTTGCGCAAAAAGAAAACTAAGGTACACTAACATATATATGTAAATAACAAGAGTAGAGAGTCAAGGTACAAAATATCAAGTTCCGAACTCAGCATGTGAAGCTAAGGTTGCCCAGAGAATAGTCATATATATATATATATATATATATATATATATATATATATATATATATATATATATATATATATAGGGAACCATAACCCAAAATACATAAAAGTAACCCTAGCACTCCATAAACCTCTAGGAGGTGCAAAAGTAAAACATATATATACATAAGGAGAGTTCTATACAAGAGCATATATCTAAACAAAACAAAATATAATATCCCCCAAAAGATCCACTTCGCTGCAGAAAACTCCAGACGCCTAGCGAGGGGCCTCTCAACCTGCATCTGAAAAATACAAATATCCGTATAGAATGAGAACCGGGGGTTCTCAGCATGGTAAAGGTGTCGCATACATAAGATATAAGGTCTTGGAAAAGCCAGAGGCAATCCTAGAATGCCGACACTCAAAGTATAAATATTAAAGAACTAAAACTGAAAACCATAAAATCAGGGTGGTTCTCTAAGGTTCTTAAACTTAAGCAAGTTCTAACTATAACCTTCAATTATTCCCCTTTCCTCCACCATCCTCTAAAACACCAGTAGATCCACACAGACAAACAAAACAGACAAAGCAAACACAAGTAGAATATAGATACGTCAGGTAGCAAATATAGCAAGTAAGCATAATAATCACATAGGCAAGCCCAATTAATACACAATCAAACAAAGCACACATATGCATATGATGTATGTCTATCCTACTGGCCGTGAGCTCACGTGTCGGTTATATCACCAGAACTCGACACATTTGGTAGCTAACCCGAATATCATCTCTTTGACATGCCTCCACACTTTTGGGATCCAGTGCCCGTCACACTCTAGGGATATAGTACCCATTAAACTCATGGGATATAGTGCACATCGCATTTTCTGGGACAGTATTCCCACACTCTTGGGATATAGCGCCCGTCATGCTCTCGGGATATAGTGTCCGTCACACTCATGGGATATAGTGCCCGACACACCTTACAACAGAGAGAACTCGTACATTCTGATCATAAACAAAATCTCAATCATCATCTTCATTCACAATCATTCGTATTTATTGACTCAATATCATTGTGACCAAATATTCATCAATTGCCTAACATTTTCACATTTTTCAACCATGATTTATCATATTTTCAAGCTTTCTTCTCTTCCAAGCTACCATCCCTTCCTAACTTTACCTCATCACTAAGCATACAACTAAGGTTTAGGGGCTAAAAGAGTAAAAATAGAGGTTTAAAGGTTTAAAATCATGTTTAAAACACTAAAATCCCCTTTTTTGCTGAAAAATAGGGTCCCGCGTATGTGAACCATATCACGTGTACGCGGGAATGCATTTTCCTTTAGCTCGCGTACGCATCCCCTGTCCGTGTACGCGAATACAGTGGACAGTGGCAAACGTTCGCGTACGCAGCCGTATTCCCGCATACGTGAGTGCCTTCTTAGGCCCATGATGCGTACACGGAGCCTACTTGCATATGCATGTACTCCAAACAAAAACGCATAGTCGCGTATACAGGGGTACGCGTACGCGGATAATGCAAAAAACCCAAAAGCTGTTTAAGTGTCAGAATTTTCATTTTACACACCGAACTTCCAATGCACGTAACCTCTTCGTTTCAAAACATTTTTCATCCGTTTTTCGAATGATGTAAACTTCATGAATATAATTTTCATACGAAACAAATTTGAAAGAGTTTGGGAGTCCGAAAGCCGAGTTATGGCTTGACGAAGTTTGGCCAAAAATCATATTTTTACAAAATCTTCTAAACCTCTATTTTCACAAAACATAACTCATTACCCACATCAATACAACTGAACCCTGCACCGAAGCATACCAAGCACAGCCACCACAGCCGACATTCTACCACAACCAACCTCACCCTAATGTAAATTACTTCAATCCAAGATTTTTAATTATACCCACACAATTATCAATTATTCAACACTCATATATCCTTAGTCATCATTACCATTTATCATCAACCAAGACATTATTCATCAATCATTTTTCATCAACAAAAACCACATTTGCATCATGAATCATTAATCCCATCAAACATCCATTTATGTCCACTAAAATTACTAAACGTGTTCCAAAGTCATGATTCAACTTATCTTAGGTCATCTAACCTAAGTTTTTACAAGACATTATATATACGTGCTAATCAAGTTGGTGAACGTTATCAGGTCACAAGAATTATGGAAGATGTCCTCAATAGGGTTAGATTCAATATAGGATTCATGAATCGATCCCATTTTGTGTCAGCATTTCCTCATAATTAATTTTCAAATGGCTGAAGTGCCAAGAGGAGTAAAAAATTCTAAGATAGTCACAAAGTTTGCTGGAGAAGTTGGGGAATTAACTACTAAACATGTTGCTCAATATTTGGTCAAGATTGGAAACTTGGCTAATGATAAAAATTTGAAAATGAAGTTCTTTCCTTCTTCGTTAACGAAGAATGCATTTACTTGGTTTTTGAATCTTAGACCAAATTCGGTAACAACATGGGCATAGTTAGAAAATGCTTTTCATGCCCAATTTTATCGTGGATAACTGAACGTAGCAGTTACTGACTTAGTTGCTTTGAAACGTGAAGATGGTGAAACCATCGATGATTATATGATCCGTTTCAAAAATGCTAGGAGTCGATGCTATGTGTCTCTTTTTGAAAGTGAAGTACTGAAAATAGCAATTATGGGGCTAGAATTTTATATGCGTTAGAAGTTGCTTAAAGTTCATATACCTAATTTGGCGTATTTGGCTAAAAGAGTACGTCAGGTTGAGATTCTGAAGAAAGAAAAAGAGAAGTATAAGAGTGATGAGAGAAAGTTGAAAAGTAAATCTTTTTCTCGAAAAAAAAAGTATCCTATGTAGCAATGGATTCTGCAGGTGAAGAATCCAATCTTGAGGCAGATGTCAATTTGGTTGGACTTAAAGCAGGACCGCCTTATGTTTGTTCCTTACTTAGGAAAATCAAGAGTGGTGATAAATCGAGTTATTCAAAACATGAGAGTGGAAAGAAATACAGTTTTAATATTTCAAAATCGGATCAAATATTCGATGTGTTGCTTAAAGATAAACAATTAATTTTACCTAAAGGCAGAACTTTGCTTTCGGTAAAAGATTTAAAAGGGAAACTTTACTGTAAGTTTCATCAAGCAACTAGCCATTCGACTAATAATTGTGTCCGTTTCAGGGACTTGATACAAGAGCCAATTATGGAAGGTCGATTGAAATTCGACGATGCAAAGAAAGAGATGAAGGTTGATGTTGATCCTTTCAATAGTGGAGCCAGTTTTGCTAAACCATATTTCGGCGTAAACATGGTTGGCTTGTCATATGACTTTGATGTGGCTTTACGATACTTTGAAACTATTGTTTGATCAGTCTACCCTGGTGTGGGAGATTGTTTGCTAGAATTCTTGATGCAACAAAAACTGAAGGATTGTGATGTATCTCTGTGTCCTCAATGTAATGCAGTTTTCGATGCTGAAGCTGTAGCAATCTTTAAGAAGGAGAGAATGAAAAAATTTGGCTCATAAAGAAGAGCAAGCTCGACAGAAACATCCAATTCGAAGAGTAGAAAGGCAGAGTTCTGGAGGCCCTCAAAGAAATGCTTATGTGCCTCTGAGTCGTTCTCTAGCTCTGGGTGTGCAGTAAATTCAAAACTGTCAGGAGTTTCAAAATAGGGATGCCCAGTATAGGCACAATCCAGAGTGGGGCCATCGAGGACCTCCTCAAGGTCGTTACCCTTATTTACGTGGCCACGCCAGAGGGAATCAAAGGGGAAGAGGAAGAAATGGATGCCAGTTACCAAAGGTGTCTCAAGGTGACAAGGTCAAGGGGGCAACTCTTTCTGTGCATTCGAGGGTTGTATTCCCTACTGACGGGGAGACATATTCAAAGAAAATCCATCTCCTGCTAAACTTGATAAATGTAAGGCAATGGTGGTTACTCAAGAAGCTGCTAAGGAGAAAGAGGCTGATCTAGACGAAGAGTTCTTTGAAGAGGGTGATGATGAAATGGTGGGTACCATTTCGATAATTCCGACTGAGTACTTAGGAGAATATGAGGGGAACCCTAATGAAGACTATAATGTAGATGATGAGGAGACTTTCTCATTCATTCGATATGAGGATGAGCCAGGTTATTTCCAAAGACCTTCTGAGAAACAAAAGTCTCATCTCCGTTCTTTGCATGTCATGGCTGAGATGAGTGGGATTATAGTTAACAAAGTCTTGGTTGATGGAGGAGCGGCGATTAGTTTATTGTTGGAAAGAATGCTGATGAAAGTGGGAAAGCATCCTGATGATTTGATTCCCACTAATATCTCTGTGACCGATTATAGCAGAGTTTCTACCCCTGCAAAAGGATTGGTTACCCTTGGGGTGAAATTTGGGTCCTCTGATCGAAACACTATCTTTGTGGTGGTGTCATCGAAGGCTAGCTATAACGCTTTGTTGGGGCGTGACTGGATCCATGGAATCGGGGCAGTACCTTCCATTGTGCATCAAAGTGTTCTTTTATGGACAGACGAAGGGAAACCTAAAGTGGTTAAGGCTAATTTAAATTTGTATGTCAAACAACTGCATGTCAATTTCAGGGTGTATAGTCCTAAATTGAAGCCTTTGAATGTCGACAGGGTGCTCACTTCTTACAACTGCGAAAGGTGTTTCTTGACATCGAAAGGATTAAATGTGAAGCTTCGTTATCCACAACTGGATATCCCTCCAACTAGCTGGGACTACTTAACATAGGTGGTGATTTGAAGATGTCCTTACATGGCTGATGAACAAGACATCTCGAATTACCTGATAATTTTAAGAAATTATTTAAGTAGTTTTTCTTCCATTGAAAATAAAAATGATTCTTCTGATGAAGTCAAGTCATCTAGGAATGTAGTTGTAACTTTTCCAATTTGTAGCACAGATTTGATTGCTTCGATCGAATTTAGTCATGGATTAGGTTCTTTTTGCTTTCCTAAATTTAATAATGTTATCAATCAAACTGCTGTCGATGTGGTAGAGGTACATTGTATCAAAAATAACTCAGTTGTTGAAATGATTGATAATAAAGTATGTTTCAATTCAAGTGAATCTATTGATTTATCTTTTGATTGCATCTATGATTTGGAGCCTTTGAATTTTGAAAAATATTCAATAAAAGATGATGAAGATACAAAAGGTTTTGATTCATAAGATCCTTTGGAAGAAGTTAATTTGGGATCTCATAATGATGTTCAAATCACTTACATATGTAAGAATATTGTGGAACCATGTCGAACCGACTTACTTAATCTTTTACATGAATTTAAAGACTGCTTTGCTTGGTATTATCATGAGATGCCTGATATCGATCGTTCTCTTGTAGAACATCGATTAGCATTAAAACCATTTGCTCCTGAAATCAATCAAAAGATTAAAGAAGAGATTGAACGTTTGATTAAAGCAATGTTCACTTGAACTGCATGTTATGTGAAATGGGTCTCAAATATTGTTCCTGTAATAAAGAAGAACAGAAAATTGAGAGTATGCATTGATTTTCGGGATTTGAATATTGCTACTCCGAAAAATGAGTCTTTCATTCCTATAGCAGATATGTTAATCAATTTTGCTACGGGTAATGAAATCCTGAGTTTTACAGACAGTTATTCAAGATATAACCAGATTTTTATTGCAGAGGATGATATGTCTAAAACTGATTTTCGATGCCCTAGAGCATTAGGGACATATGAATGGGTGGTTATGACATTCGGTTTAAAGAATGCTAGTGCGACATATCAACGTGCCATGAATACTATTTTCCATGAGTTTATTGGGAAATTTATGGAGGTTTATATCGATGATGTTATGGTTAAGTCAAGCTCCGTAAATCAGCATCTCGATCATTTGAGGCAGGCATTTAAAACAATGCGGAAAAAAGGATTAAAGATGAATCTCTTGAAATGTGCATTTGGTGTGTCTGCAGAAAATTTTCTAGGATTTGTAGTTCACAAGAAGGGGATTGTCATTGATAAAAATAAGGCTAACACAATCTTAAAGTTACCTCCTTCTAAGTCGAAAAAGGAAGTGCAATCTTTTCTTGGAAAGGTTAATTATTTTAGAAGTTTTATATCAAACCTTTCAGGTCGAACTCGAATATTTGCACCCCTAGTAAAACTTAAAGATGAAACACAGTTTATATGGACCGAAGAGCACTGATGAGCGGATATTTTATACACTTTTTGGGGTTAATTTCATATAGTTTTGAGTATGTTTTAGTTAGTTTTTAGTTTATTTCCATTAGTTTTTAGGAAAAATTCATATTTATGGACTTTACTATGAGTTGTGTGTTTTTCTGTAATTTCAGGTATTTTTCTGGCTGAAATTGAAGGAGCTGAGCAAAAATCTGATTCAGGCTGAAAAAGGACTGCTGATGCTGTTGGATTCTGACCTCCCTGCACTCAAAGTGGATTTTCTGGAGTTACAGAACTCGAAATGGCATGCTTCCAATTGCGTTGGAAAGTAGACATCCAGGGCTTTCCAGCAATATATAATATTCCATACTTTGCACAAGGATAGATGACGTAAACTGGCGTTCAACGCCAGTTCTCTGCCCAATTCTGGCGTCCAGCGCCAGAAAAGGATCGAAAGCTGGAGTTGAACGCCCAAACTGGCATAAAAACTGGCGTTCAACTCCACAAATGGCCTCTGCACGTGAATTGCTTAAGTCTCAGCCCATCACACACCAAGTGGGCCCCAGAAGTGGATCTCTGCATCATCCATCATAGTCTACTCATATTTTGTAACCCTAGGCTGCTAGTTTAGTATTTAAACAACTTTTAGAGACTTATTTTGTATCTCATGACATTTCAGATCTAAACTTTGTATTCTCTGACGGCATGAGTCTCTAAACCCCATTGTTGAGGGTGAGGAGCTCTGCTGTGTCTCGATGAATTAATGCAAGTATTTCTGTTTTCCATTCAAACACGCTTGTTCCTATCTAAGATGTTCATTCGCGCTTAACTGTGATGGAGGTGATGATCTGTGACACTCATCACCTTCCTCAAATCATGAACGTGTGCCTGACAACCACCTCCGTTCTATATCCGATTGAATGAGTATCTCTTAGATTCCTTAATCAGAATCTCCGTGGTATAAGCTAGAACTGATGGCAGCATTCATGAGAATCCAGAAAGTCTAAACCTTGTCCGTGGTATTTCGAGTAGGATTCAAGGATTGAATGACTGTGATGAGCTTCAAACTCCTGAAGGCTGGGCGTTAGTGACAGATGCAAAAGGATAGTAAATCCTATTCCAACCAGATCGAGAACCAACCGGTGATTAGCCGTGCTGTGACAGAGCGCGTGAGCGTAGTTTTCACTGGAAGGATGGATGGTAGCCATTGACAACGGTGATCCACCAACACACAGCTTGCCATAGGAGGACGTGCGTGCGTGAACAAGAAGACAGAGGAAAGCAGAGATTCAGAAGACCAAGCATCTCCAAAACTCCAACATATTCTCCATTACTGCATAACAAGTAACCTTTAATCCATGCTCTATTGTTTATTTGCAATTCAACTGCTAAACATAATTGACTTCCTGACTAAGATTTACAAGATAATCATAGATTGCTTCAAACCAACAATCTCCGTGGGATTCGACCCTTACTCACGTGAGGTATTACTTGGACGACCCAGTGCACTTGCTGGTCAGTGGTACGAATTGTGAAAAGTGTGATTCACAATTCGTGCACCAAGTTTTTGGCACCGTTGCCGGGGATTGTTCGTGTTTGGACAACTAACGGTTTATTTTGTTGCTTAGATTAGGAAAAATTTTTCTTTTTAGTTTAGAGTCTTTTATTATTTATCCCTTGTTAAAACACTTTAAATTTATAGCTCAATTAGTTAGAACGTGGTGTTTATGTTCATGGTAATTGGCTATCATATTTTTAAAATCTTTTTCAAAAATATTTTTTTTTATTAAATCCTGTGCCAAACTTTAAGTTTGGTGTTTTCTTGTTGATTTTTCAAAAAAAAAAAATTTTTCAAAAATTTCTTTTGGTTTTCTAAAAAAATTTTAAGTTTGGTGTTCTTCCCTAGTGTTCTTAAGTTTTCCTTGTGACTTGATCTTAAAATTTTTAAGTTTGGTGTTCCTTGGTGTTTTCCCTCCAAAATTTTCGAAAATAGGGAACATTAGATCTA